>NC_135270.1:60265874-61684889 GCF_051311805.1 Agelaius phoeniceus | reverse complement strand
TCATATCCCACAATGAATGGCTGCATCCAAGGGAATCACAGCCATTTTCTCCCCATTTTCCAGATGGAGAAGTCCAGGCTGGACACACAGCAGTGACTTACAACCCCTGAGGATGCAGATCCTGACTGGAGCAGGGATCACTCTGTCCAGGATGGCTGGGCTGGAAAAGCAGAATTGGTTAAAAAATGTGCAGCATTGGTTAAAAAATAACCCCAAATTGCTTCCTTTTGAAGGGGAATTAACACTGGGAGGCTGCAGGGAAACAGGGGGGGTTGTGCCCTGATGGGCACCAAGCTCAGATTTCCTGGTCACATCCACATCTCTCCACCATGGATCACTGCAGCTCTCAGAGAGCTGTTCTGAGCTGAAAAAAGAGATTTGGGGAACACAACCAGAAAAATCCATCTATTGAAGGGGTTGATACCTTTTATTTTCCCCTCAGACACCTGAGATGCCGTGAGAAGCTGCAGCACATTTGGGAACCTGTTGTTCTGGGGGAAGGGGAGATGGATGATGCCCAGACAGCTGCATGGCTTTGTGCTTTTCCAGCCTTCCCCGGAAGGATGGGATGGAGCAGGCTGGTAATGCAGTTAGAGCTGGAAAAATAGAGACAGAGCAGGGCAGAGTGCTTGAATCAGCTCAGTGTTATTGAATCAGCTGGGTGGGATGAACTCCATCTCCCAGCAGAGCGCTCTGAAGAGATCAGAGCTCTCCTAGCAAAGGGAGGTGGGCTCCCAGCTGGCTGGGAATGGGCAGTGGTGTTGGGAATCCCCCAAACCCCATGGAATGGAGGTGATTTGGGAGCTCCTGGAAGACACACAGTACCTGCAGCCAAGGGTCCTGTGGTGCTCCTGGTGCAGCCCCACATTCCCTGCAAAACAAGGGTCAGGTGGGCTCATGGAGGGCCCCACTGAGGACCCCCAATCTCAGTTCCTCAGGGAGGGGAATGGGAACACCCAGATGGGGAGAGCAGGTGGGACACACTGGTGGACCAATTATCCCCCAAAATCCCACACCTCCCTTTCCTGTGGCATCCTGAGAATGATCCATGAGCTCCCTAAGGATGGGGTTCACTGCCCCCAGGCCCAGCCAGAAGGAAGGAGAGGCTGGCAGCAGAAACCCCACAGGCAATATTCCCATTGCCTGATCCCAGAAACATCCAAAACCTTGGGAATAAGGTGAGGCGAGGTGCAGGGAGCTCTCCAAGGCTGCAAAACCTACCCTGAGTATGGCAGCAGTCCCAAAAATCACAGCTGCCCTGTAAATCACACCCTTGGGATAAATCCCACCCCTGCTGTGGGAGCTGTGAGGCTGGAGGAGGAGGAAGAGGAGGAGGGAGAGGAGGAGGGAGAGGAGGAGGAAGAGAGGAGAAGGGACAAGAGAGTGGTGGAAGAGATCCTGGTGGGACAAGAGAGTGACCAGTGAGGAAAGGTTGAAAGAGTTCAGGCTGTTTACCCTAGAGAAAGAAAGAATGGTGATAAACATCTTCAGGCAGAGAAAAGAGGGTTTGTGAAAGGAGGGAGGAATGGAAGAGGGAGGAAATGCCCTCTTCTGCCTTTCCAAAAGGGATGGGTAAAAAGCAATGGACCAATCACCTGGAGAAAGACTCAGACTGGCTCTTTGGGGAGGCTGTTCAGATTGGAGGGAGTGAAGGAGTCACCATCAGAGGGTTTTAAAACCCAGAAAAAGGAGTCCTGGGTGGTCGCTGTGCCCATTCTGTGCCAGCAGGGCTCTCCCACCTTCTCTGGCCAGAAAAACCTTCTGACAGCTCATTGCTTGAACTGGAGGATGCTGGAGCTGCAACAGCTTCATTCCAGCTTCATGTGGCAGCCCTGTCCATGGCAGCAGGGTTGGAACCAGCTGATCTTTAAGGTCCCTCCTAAACCATTCTGTGATTATCCACAAAGGTGGGTTGGAGTTAATGCCAGGCACAGCCTTGCAGGTAAATCTCAGCATGGCCACTCAGCAGGAAGAGTCCAACCCAGTCACTAGGAGAGGAAACTGCAGGAACCAGCTGGGGCTTGGAAAAGGGGGAAAAAACCCCTCCAGCCAGGAAAGAAAATAACCTGCAGGATGCAGAGCTGCCTGTCAGTGATGGCTGTTTGAACATGGCAGAGAGTCAGAGCGCTCGAGGAGCTGGATGTGTGTGCAGGAGGACAGGAGATGGAGGGGCATGCCAATGTTTTCTGGCAGGCCTGGGTTGGAAATATCCTTCAGCTCCTTAGATAGCAAGGCGGAGATTCCGAGGGGGAGGAATGCGCCGCCAGACGCGGCCCTGCAGCCGTGGGAGGCTGCGAGGAGAAGCCAAGGCCCATGGCAGCAGGGTAGGAAACATCCTGGAGACAAGGAGAAAATCAGGTCAATGCTCTGGAGTGCCTCAAGAGGCCAGCAGGAAGCTCTTGGGAAGGGGAATGGCACAGAGGGGGGAATGGGTTCAGGTGAGGTCACTGTGGGGTCCCACTGAGGGATTGGGGCAGCCCCGCTCCAAACCATGGTGAGGTTTCACAAGGGGAGGTTTAGTTTGGATATTGGGGAGAAATTCTGAGCTGTGAGGGTGGGGAGGCCCTGGCACAGGGTGCCCAGAGCAGCTGTGGCTGCCCCTGGATCCCTGGAAGTGTCCAAGGCCAGGCTGGACAGGGCTTGGAGCCACCTGGGACAGTGAAAGGTGTCCCTGCCATGGCAGGGTTGGGATGGGATGGACTTTATTGTTCTTTCCAACCCAATCCTTTCTGGGATTCTCTGAGGGCAGAGATCATGAAAATGTAGGATCTTGGAATGGTTTGGGTTGGAAGGGACCCTAAATCCCATCTTGTTGCACACCTGTCATGGGTGACACCTTCCACTGCCCCAAGTGGCTCCAAGCCATGACCACCATGGTGTGGAACACTCTTCTGTGATCCAGGGGCAGCCACAGCTTCTCTGGGCACCCTGTGCCAGGGCCTGCCCACCCTCACAGGGAAAATCTCCTTCCCAATCTCCCATCTATCCCTGCCCTCTGGCAGTGTAAACCCATCAGAGTGATGGTGGTTATTCCCCATGATGGATGTCACAGCTTCAGCTGGGATCTGCAAGTGAGAGCCCTGGGGACCAGGAACTGAAGGAACAATTGGGAAATTCAGTGCCACCTTCTCAGGGATGGATGGGGCAGATTTGGCATCCCAACCCAGGCCCCTGCTGCTCTCCCACCTTGGGATGTCAAGTGATGGACAGTCAGGGATTTACCACCTTGCTTGGCTCCCAGAGCTCTCTGCACCAAGCCCTGGCTGCTTTAGGGAAACCCCATCCCCATCCAACAACCACAATCCTGACACATCTTTTTTTTTTTTTTTTTTCTTAAAGGGAAAATCCATGAGGTTGTGCTGCCAGGGTATTTTTTCCAAGGGCTGTGGAGTGGCCAGTGCTTCCAGCTCTCCAGTGTGTTTGGGACCCTGGAGATGCTGCCAGCTGAACAAGGGATGGGTTATTCCAACATTTGTTCCTTGCAAGGAAACACCTCTGCCTCCTCCTCCTCCATCTCCCAGTGATGACACCGGATGGTGACAGAGCCAGGACAAGACAAGAACTGTGAGAGCAGCACTGGAAAGAATAAGGGAAAAAACCCACAGCAAAAAACCCCAAAGTTTCATCAAATCACCATGGAAATTAGGCACAATGGAATTTAGGCAGTGAATCTTGCAGGGTTCACTCCTGGATCTCCAAGGAGAGGTCCCCATGTGGAGGGTGGCCATAAGTGACCTGTCCTTCCTGGAAGAGACCCCAGTGGAAAGGGGGCAGCTGCTGCCCAGCAGAGCCAGCCCCTCCTGAGGAGAGCCCAAATCCTGGGAGCAGCATCTCAGGCACCTCAGGTGGCTTTGGCAGTGACAGCACAGCTGCCACCCTCCATACCCAACCTGTGCTCGTGGCAGGTGACATCCCAGGTGGCACAGGGAAGAGCAGATTCCATGTTTTGAGGAGGTGCAGGGAGAATGAGAATCCCAATTTTTTTCCTCTGGGAGAGGTGCCAGAATCCCAATTTATTTTTCCCTGTCAGGCAGGGCCACCTTGCTGTGTCCTCACGTGTCCTCTGCCACCAACCCACCACCAGGGCTGTGCTGCTGGAGAGTCACTCAGCTGGAACAACTTTCTCTGGAACATTCCCAGTGTGGAGAAGCCCAGAGTCAACTTTCCAGGCAGGGTTGTAGGAAATGAGAAATGCTGCAAGAGAGAGGCTGGCGTGTTCCTGCCCTCCTGCATCCCACAGGATCAAAGAGATGGGGGTGTCCTGTGAGGAAAAGCAATTTCAAGAGCAGGAAAAAAAAAAAAAGGCAGGAGGTGTTCTTTGCAGGATAGCTGCTCCAGAGATCATGGGTGACATTTCCAGCAGGGCAAGGAATGCTGCAGGGTCAGACCCCAGCTAATACAGGGAAGATTTGGGCTCATTTCCAGGCACTCTGGCGTCAGGCCAGTCCCTTAACTCTCAGCATCTCAGCTCCTGCAGCTGGAGGAGAGAGAGGCAGGGCTTTCTTCCCAGCCTCTGGCATCTCCTGGCCTGGGAGGACTTTGGGATGCACATCCATGAGGGTGGGGGGACTCTGGTGTTCAGAGAGTCACTCCCAGGGAGGGCCCCTGGAATGATCTTAGCCTGATTTTTCCCTGCTTTTTTTGGGGAGCTGTTTCCTTCCCTTGCCCACTGGGATGTTGGGAGCACTGGGGTGGCTCCTCACTCACCTTGTCCAGGGGAATTTGGCATCAGTGGGGAAGGTCTGGGGTCAGCACCAGGTGGCCTGCAAAGGAATTCCAGGAGGGACAAGTCTGTCTGTCTGTCTGTCTGTCTGTCCAGGATCCTTCTCAGGCAGCATCTCCCGTCCTTCACTCACAGCATTCCTGGAAGCAAACAGACAAAAGGCCAAGTTCACCTCATCACAGAGTCACAGAATATCCTGAGCTGCTTAGAAATGCAACTACTATGCCAAGAATTGTTTTAAATAGCCTCAAATTTCTAAAATAGACCCCAAGATTAGCTCAGATACCACACTACATTCATGCCACATCATAAACACTGGTTAAGATTGTTTTATCCAAAAATCCTCTCCTGAATTAAAAGAAAAAAAATTCCTTGGAGTATGTTATGCCTCAGATATTGAAAACTACCCTTGAAGAAACACACATATATATGAGGATCATCCAGTCCAGCTCCTGGCTCTGCACAGCATCCAGGAGAGAGATCTCTTCAAAATTCCCCCAGGCATTTCCCAGCAAAGCAATCCTCACACAAAATGCAGCAGAGTTGGACTTCCAGGCTTCTGGAAAAGCATTTCTGTGGCAGGAGAGCCCCCAGAGGCTCCAGGTGAGCATCCTGCTGCTCCTTCTCTCCAGGACACTTCTCCCAGGAGCTGGGACCTTTCAGAGCTCACAGAGGCGATTCCCAAAGCTGCCTGCAAACTAGAAAACCTTATGTCAGGAAGAAGTCGCAAGGCATCCTAACCAGAAACATATTTTGGGAGTGAGTCAGTGCAGGGGGAAGCAAAAAGAAAGTTGCACCCTTTAAGTTGATGAAAAAAGCATATGGCAACAGCCAGTATTGTGAACAACATTCCCTGCTCCAGCAACTGAGCCAGGGAAAGAAATCATGACTCAATCATTGCATTTCATCCAAATCTAAGGAAAAATCTTGTTGAGGATGGGGTATTTGCAGGGAGAGCCAGCCAGAGCTGAGTTAGCTGGTTAATTAACTAAACTGTTTGGAGGCGGGGGGGATTTTGCAGCAGGTTTTAGGCTTTAAAAGGCCTGATTGAAACACAGCTTTGGCTGTGGAGTAACAAGTGAGCGCTGCAGATGTGACTGATGCACAAAATGAATCCATCCCTGCTCTGATTCACACACAGCCTCTCCTGAGGGCACAGCATAAACCCAGGAGCAGCCTGATCCAGACCCAGGAACAGCTTGCAGCCAGAGCTCCTGCTCCCCCCACCAGGCTGGGAACGTGTCCCCATAAATCCTGAACCCAGGGAGGCCAAGAATGCCATCAGGATTATGAAGGAGAACGAGAAACTGGCCAAATGTTTGCTGCAAAATCCATATGACTCTGCTTTCCTTTGGGGATGCATTGCAGGGCTCAGGGCTGCAGATTTCCCAGGCATTCCCAGGCTGAGGCCACTCAGAATTGGAATTCACTGCAGGAAGAAGCAGTGAAACCTCAACTCTTTTTTTTTTTTTTTTTTTTTTCCCTTGTGGCTGCAGATGTCAGAGCTGTAACTCTCAGGGAGCCCCAGGACTTGGGAAGGGAAGTGAATAATCCCTAGAAAGCAGCCTGGGGATGCTGGGTGGGAGCTGCCACATCAGCCCCTCCTGACCTCAGCCATCCATCAGTGCCTGGGTTTGGGACAGGAATCAGCTGCTCCTGAAAATGGGCCAGAGATGGTGCAGCAGGGCTGGGACAGGCTCAGAATCATGGAATTGTTTAGGCTGGAAAACCCCTCTAAGGCCAAGTGCAACCATTCCCCCAGCAGTGCCAAGGCCACCGCTGTCCCCTGTCCCCAAGGGCCACATCCACGTGGCTTTTCAATCCCTCCAGGGATGGTGACACCACCACTGCCCTGGGCAGCTGTGCCAGTGCTGGACAAACCTTCCCATGGAGAAATTTTCCCAATATCCAATCTAAACCTCCCCTGGTGCAACTTGAGGCTGTTTCCTCTTGTCCTGTCCCTGTTCCCTGGGAGCAGAGCCCAGCAGTTCCCAGATCGTGCTGTGGGCTCTGGGAGATCCCATCCAAGCACACAGGACACACAGAACTCTGCTTGGCCTGAGTGTGGTCACTGAGGAGTTAAATCCCACCAGGACAAGCCCTGAGAGAGCCACGATTTGGGAGAGTTCAGATGTGCTCAGGGTGAGTAGAATAACAGAAGAATAATTGGTGGGACAAAGGTTGATAGTTTTGGACAAAAAGAGAGTGGTTTAGATTGGACATTGAGAAGGGATTCTCCCCTGGCAGGGTGGGCAGGCCCTGGCACAGGGTGCCCAGAGCAGCTGTGGCTGTCCCTGGATCCCTGGAATGTCCAAGGCCAGGCTGGACAGGGCTTGGAGCAGCCTGGGATGGTGGAAGTGTCCCTGCCATGGCAGGGGTGGCACTGGATGGGCTTTAAGGTGCATTCCAGGCCAAACCATGCAGGGATTCAGTGAGTGAGAGGTGCTGTGGGCACAGCTGAGCTCCCACCCTGCTCCTGCCCAGGGCTCTGGCTGGGAGCATCAAGCTCTGACATGTGCTGCACACGTGCTGTGCTGGCTGATCCCCATCAGGCTGATCCCCATCAGGCTGATCCCCATCAGTGCTGCCAAACTTCTCCTTGATTTAATCAGCTCCCCTCCTCCCTCCCTGGGCAGATGTGGTGTCTCCAAGGCAAAGGTGGGTCCGTGACAGCGCTGCAGGGAACATTTCTGCCCTCTTCCCTTTCCTGCAGCCACCACAGAGCAGCCTCACCTCCCTCCCCAGCTCCTGCTGGTTTTTAATACCTCGGTTTTGTACAAAAATAACCCCCCTCACACTCAGTTGCATGCTGGAAGGCAAAAAGGAGAATTCCCAAGGAGTTTGCCAAGAGACAGAACCATCCCATCTGAAGGGGCATTGGAAACACAAAATATTCAGCTGCTGTCTCAGTGTGAGCCCTCCCTGCAGAGCACTCAGGGCCACGTCCCAGATCCTTAAGGATTGCTGTTCCAGCAGGATCTCACCTTGTCCAAAGCACAGAGCCCAGAAGCTGTGAAACTATTTGGGAAAATGCTGCTGGAATGGAGTGGGGAGATTGCTGGAACAAAGGGCTGTAAGGAAGCAACTGGAAAATGGAATCACAGAATTGCAGAATGATTTGGGTTGGAAGGGACCCTAAAAACCATCCAGTGCCAGCCCTGCCATGGCAGGGACACCTTCCACCATCCCAGGCTGCTCCAAGCCCTGTCCAGCCTGGCCTTGGGCACTGCCAGGGATCCAGGGGCAGCCACAGCTGCTCTGGGCACCCTGTGCAAGGGCCTGCCCACCCTCCCAGCCAAGAATTCCTTCCCAACATCCAATCTAAATCTCTCCTCTTTTAGTTTAAAACCCTTCCCCTATGTCCTAGAAAGTGGAGTTTGTTTTGGAAATGGACTGTCCCTCTTTGCAAATTACTCTAACTTAAATTTCCATACTGAAAGTGCTTCTAGCAAAGCTGAAAGTACATCAAAGTTATTTTTAAACTTCAGTACTGGTCACTTAAAAGTAATTAGGAATGTGAAGATTTCTGACAAATCCTGCAGTCACAAACATCCTGGAAAGTCATCAGAGCAGGACATTGGCATTATAAGGCTCAAAGTATGGATGTTCCTCATTTGGACTTTCAGCTCAGCACAGCAGGAGTGGGATGGAAAGGTGGGAAGATAAAACATCTGTGCGTGTTTTGGCTCTTCTCATCTTTCAGAGTTATTTTTTTTTTGCCATTTTGCATTTCCAACAGGAAACCCCTGTCCTGAGAGCAGGGGGGCTGTTCCTGCCCAGCTGGACTCACAGGGACAGAGGGCAGGGGTTGGGGCAGCCCCGCTCCAAGCCACAAGAGGGGTTTGGTTCAGATATTGGGGAGAAATCCTCAGCTGGGAGGGTGGGCAGGCCCTGGCACAGGTGCCCAGAGCAGCTGGGGCTGCCCCTGGATCCCTGGAATGTCCCAGGCCAGGCTGGACAGGGCTTGGAGCAGCCTGGGATGGTGGAAGGTGTCCCTGCCCAAGGCAGGGGTGGGATGGGATGGGATTTAAGGTCCCTTCCAGCCCAAACCATCCTGGGATTCTCTGGTGGCAGCACAACCTCATTTTTAGCTTTGGGAAGGTGTGAGAGACACCAGCAGGGGAAAGAGAGCCCAAATCCCAGCTGAGCAGAGTTGCTCTCCTTTCCCTCCTCCCATGGCTTTGGTTTCCAGCCAGTCTGAGCTTGGCAGGCAGAGGAACAGGAACAGAAAACCAGGATGGAGCCCTGAAATGGGGAGACAGAGCTGCCCTTTGAGAGCACAGTCTGGGACTGAGATGAGATCCTGACTTTCTGGAGATACTGGAAGAGCCATAAAATGAGCAAGAAAACAAACTGGATGTGGGGCCCTTGGAGCTCGAGAAATTTGGACTTCCCCTCTCCCATCTCAGCCCCACTGGGGGCTGGAATCAGATCATCTTCAAGGTCCCTTCCCAAACCATTCTGGGATTCTCTGTCCATACCCACAATCAGTGAGGCCCCAGGGAATGGGCAGCAAGAACTGGTATTTTATTTAGGAAACAAAGAGAGGAGTTAATCCGTGGCAGATGCTCACAGAACCATCAAATGAAGCCCCTCTCTTTTTGGATAAATCATCAAGGATTTCCAAACCACCAGAGAGGCCTCCTGGGCCAGCTCATTTTTGCAGGGAGAGCTGCAGAGGGAGAGAGGGGAAAAGGCTGATGCTGGAATTTGCTTCCCAGTGGCACCAGAGCACTGACCCCCAGAGTGACCTGAAACTTTTCCAGGTATTTCTCTCCCTGGTTGGGGACTTCTCTTGGAAGAGCAGAAGTGTTGACACGCTCTGAGCTGTGCTGGCAGTGCTGGAGCTTCTGCAAAGGCACGCAGGGAAACACAAAACTCTGGATTTCTATAGCAAAGTGGGGGTCAAATGGATCCCCAGGGATGCAGGAGAAACATGAGGAGCAAGGATCAGCCCTGGGAGAGCCCAGCCCAGCCCCAGTGCTGGCTGAAGTGCCAAAATTCATTGACAAGGACAGAAAGTGCTTTGTCAGTGCTGGGGCTGAGCTGAGAGCAGCAGCCAGAGCAGCACAAACACAGAGAGAGAACATTGCAAAGCCACCCTGGGAGTGAACACATCCAGAGGGGACCTGCTGGTGCTGGGCTTTCTGCAGAACTCTTGGGGATCACAACAGCAGGATGGGCCTCTTGGGGGTCAAACAGGTTCCAAGATTTCCCCTAAAAGTCCTGAGGATGCTCAGACAAGCACGAAACAAATGGTGATTCCAGCAGGCAGGAATCCAGCAGGAATGAAATCCCAGCACTGCAGAACAGGCTGGAGTGCAGTGGGGAAGAGACAAAGGCACAAAAATCACCCATGGAAAAGGGAGGGAAAAGCCAAACCGAGAGAAATGGTGGGGATTTTTTTTTTGGAGGAAAATTATTATTAAATACAGCTCAAACTGGGCCATGGTGTGTAAAAGCTTTCTGATGGTGACTGAAGAGGTTTGGCAGAGCCTGGGGAGGTGGCCCTGTACAGGTCAAACACCTGCAGTCCCAATTCAACAGAAAAAAGATGTGTGGAAGCAGAAATCTCATCTCCAAGCTAATAACAGAAAAACAGGGAACAAGGAATAATTCCAAATAAACTCACCTGGCAGAGGGCACACAAATATACATGAACTAACTCAGTGCAAACAGTTGACACAGAGATTCATGAACTCAGCTTGGGAAAATAAAAATCAATTCCCAACGGTTCAGGTACAGCAGAGTCAGCTCAAGAGCCAAGCCCGTGGGAAAGGAGCACCAGGAGAGCAGGAAACCAGGCAAAACAGGTGGCAAAATATAAATATGGGAACTGTTTCCTTATTTAAATATGTGAAATATGTTTCAGCTCAGCCTGATAATACTAATTAGGACAGGAGATAAAATAATTGAAGCTGGCCAGCCAGACTTTATTTCCATGGTGAAATAAAGCAAAGGGTGTCTGACTCCAGAGACTCTGGCACTGAAGCAGGGAGGGAATGCAAATGGAGAGGAAGCTGCAGCAGAACCAGGACAGAATAATTAGGAGCAAAGGGACAGAATTAAGAAAAAGAATAAAATTCATGCTCATTATCTGCAAAAATGACCTTGTAGCAAAACCATTGTAAGCAACGAAGTTGGACAGAGACCTCAAGGCCAAGTCTGGCAAACAGGTCGGTATCAGGCAGAGGACTGAGAGCAGTGAGGAACATTGCCCTTATCTTGGTTTCTCAAGAAAAACCACCAGTCAACACAGCTTGGGAAGCTCAACATCATCCTTGCAGAAGAAAACAAGTCAGTAACTGGGAGCCAGGACATTCCAGCTCCATATTATGACACAGAGCATCTGAGCAGAGGAGTCTGAAGCAGCAGACGTGACCCTACTTGAATTCTGTGCTGCACCACACAACAGGAACGGGGCAACCCTTCCACCACCTTCAGCATCTGCTCTGCAAACAGGATTTCACCTCTGCAGCAGGATGAGGGGTATTTTTGGAGGATTAAAAAGATGAAAGGCCGTTTAACATCTCTGCATACAATTTCGAATGAGTCTCCATTGATTCTTTCAAGGTGTGTTTCATATTCAGAATTCAGCTTGGGAGATTAGTTGGTGGTCCAGGAAGTTGCTAATTAGGGCAGAATCACAAATAAACACACCCATCAAGTCAGGAAAAACACAAAGGGGTGATCAGGTATTGGCTCTCACTATCCCTTCCCCTTCCAGCAGTGAGATTCTCTCCTCAGCTCTGCCTTCTCCCTGATTTTCCAAGGGGCATGCACCTAAAAGTCGGATCTCCTCCCTTATATGGAGAGCAGGCAGCAAGTCCCAGCACGTCCTGAGGCCAGGGGAACAGCTATTCCATAAATCTGAAACATGTCCTGGACTACAGCAGGGTTTCCACAGACCACAAGAATTGCAGGAATTAACCCCTTTTGTTTACAGCCCTTAAAAAAGGATCCAGGGTGGATCCAGTGGTGGAAAGGGAGAAGGCAGCAGCACCACAACCCAGCTCAGAGCCCTGAAACACCAACCGTGCACATTTGGAAACGTTTTGCACGTTCTAAATATAAAAGGAGATTCTCCTTTTTGTGTTTTAAGTTGTCCTCATTAGGAGGAGTCGATTAAACAACTTATCTGGAGAGGCCAGTCCTGTAAACACCAGGCTGTTTGCTGGAGCAGAGGCTTCCTCCTCTCAGGGGGTCATTTTCCTTTCCTAGGATTGCTCCTCCACCAGGGTAAACAGGTCAGGCAGGAGAGCTCCAGTTCTCCGAGGCCAGATGGAATTTTTCACAGATCCACACTGAAGCAAGGTCCTTTCCACCAGCTGAGTGGTGGATATTGGTTCACTGCAGTGCTGTTTGTGTCATTCCCCTCCACTCCTCCCTTCCCTTTTTCTTTGTTTTTCCCCCTGCAGAATTGTTCCCAAATCCCTGACTGCAGCAGAGAATCCAAACTCCCAATTCTTTCACGTAAGGAGCAGCCCAAGTAAACAGAATTTGGGAGAAGAGCCACCCTCTCCCCCCAGGCAGGGAACTCTGGGCTTTCCACAGCTCCAGCCACTGTTCTGGGCTGATGCTGCCACATCTGTTTACACTGAGAACACAACACAGCCCAAGCTTTTTGCTATTTTACAGTATTTTGCTATTTTAACTGAAGTTTAGGCTCTGCAGCTCCCACATGTGCCATCCAGATCATAAATACCTCAGGGAGAGGCAGCTCTGAGGGCAAATATCCAACACTCCTGCTCCAGAGCCTTGTTCTGAAATCTCAGCAATGACCCTCCGGTGTTTTATTTGGAGATTGTTCCCTTTCATCCCAACACTTCCCTCTTGACTTCTGAATTAGTTTCAGATACAAACTTAATCTAAATGTTGGTATTCTCAGGCCTCACCAAGTTTATTTTATGGTGCCTCCCTCCCCCTGCACATAAATATACACATCCATATGTTTTTATACAAACACACACATGTATGGATTTAATTATGGTAAACAAAGGACAGCTGGGTCCTCTGCAAACCAATCTCCCTTGGAACCTGAAAAAGCAAAGGCACTTACCTCTGAGAAGAAGGTGACTGATGCCATTTGTGTGAAACCACAAATATTTATTTTTAATGAAAAAATACTTAAAGTGTGCCACAGTGTCCATATATTCATTTGAATAGTAGTACAAAGATATGTATTTCTGAGAAAAAGTCTTAACGCTGTAGAAAATAAATGTGGTTCTTAAATTATGTCAAAAGAAATCAGTAAAAAAGTAATGTTTTATACACTGGAATAAAATGAAACAATTAGAGAGAATAATAAATTATAATTACAGTATTTCAAATATTTGCCTCATGCTTTTTTTTTTTTTTTCTTTTTTTTTCTGTTCAGCATTAGTTTCTAAATGTGTCACATAGGATAGGACCTCAGAAGCCAGCAGTCAGAATGGGCTTCCAATGTGGGGAAAATTTGATGTGGAGCTGAATAAAGTCCTGGAAAAATGACACCACTGCTTGTAATTCACAGGTACATAAAACATCAGCACATGGCAGGTTTAGGTTTGTACTGAACATTTTTTTTTTTTTTTTTTTGGTTAATGGAAATCAATTTAAGTTTGGTTTGTTGTTGGGTTTTTTTTTTTGTTTGTTTGTTTTTTTAACCTACTAATTTTTTAAAAATATTTTAATGAACTAAACAGCAATTATGGTCATTAACAAGGATGTCACCCAAGCACAACTGCTCATGGGATGCTACAATGCTGTCCTGGCTCTTTGTACAGCCCATGTTGACAGGAATTTGGAACCCTTACAGGTCTAATTCAGCACTGCAAAACGTTGAAAACTATAAAGTGCTTTGAAATACAAATAACTTCTCCTCTTTAGAAATAGGAAAACCCCCCAAACATGCACTTAAACCTGAAACCTCCATGCCACAGGTCCTGCAGCTCTGCAGTCAAACATCCGCTTTGTGCCATTGGTTTTTAAAGTTTCCTCTCCCATCCTCAGTCCAGAATTCAAATCGTGTCTAAATTGGATTTGTCAGTCTCTTCTTGGTCTTGCTTGTACATGAAGGTGAGGAGGAAGAGGGCAATATCCAGAGATGACCAGTAAGCAGTGTGGGATGTGACTGCAGACCAGTATCTGCTCTCCACGAGGCCTTCCCTGAGCTCAAAGTCGATCCTGTGCTCCAGTTCCACTGGGAAATCAACAAGAAAAGGAACAGGAGGGACGTCAGAGCTGCAAGAACACCGGAGTGTTTGGGGTTCTCATTCTGGACAAACAACACACTCAACCTCTCTGTGTTTACAGGGCACTCAAACCAAGATTTAATAATATAGAAATACATTTTAATCCACCTCCTACATTTAGCACAAGCCTAAGAGTGGTGCTGTGTTCAGTTAAAAAAAAAAAAAGGCAAAAAAAAGGAAACTAATCCTGCTCTTAGATGTCTTTTCTGAATGCTTCTGTGATTCTCGAGTTGGGAAAAAACAGGGGTTTTTTTTTAAGCAGCTGTTTTCCTTATAGTAACTCTATAAATATATTTATTTATACTTGTTATGATAACTTCAGAGAAATATCCAGCAAATGCTGAGGCCCCACTAGGAAACTTGGAAATAAATGAATTTCTTGCATTTTTAGTGTCTATATAAGGAGACTACACTCAATACTACAAGCCCTTCCTGCAAAGTCACCCCTTCACAGCTCTGCCCTTTTAATATCCTGATAATTCCAAGTATATTTCAGCAGTTACCCTTTTACTTCAATGGCTGCTTTGATTAATGCCACATTCAAAGCAATTACCACTGCACTTGAACTGGGCCAACGTTAACCTATTGCTAAGGCACTTTGGCCATCAGAAATAAAATGAAATAAAAAAGACAAAAAAAATCTAAAAGCCTGCTGAGCTACAAAAGCCAAAGCCTCAGACTGAGTCAAAAATGCAGCCATTTATCAAAGGCAGTTTGAAGGAATTTGGATTCTTGGCTGGAGGAGCAGAGACAGGGGAGCATCGCACGAGCGCCGGCAGACACGGCCCAGATCTCCCTGATTCCCCAGGAGCATCTCCCCACTCTGCAGCAAGCACAGGGAGCCAGAGCCTTGGAACAGCAGCAGACAAGCAGAGTCATTTCCAAGAAGGAGAGTTTATCCAAAAAAGCCCCAGTGGCTGTGCAGGAAGGCCACTCGGAGAGGCCGTTACGGGAGCTTGGGCGGGAGCCAAGCCCCAGCACAGCCCTCTGAGAGCAGAGCCTTGGTGGGGATTGCATCATTCAGCTCCCAGCCCTGCTCCACGTTCTCCTTCTATGGAGCAGGGATGGCTTTCCAGCAGGGAGGGATGTGGGATCCATGCAGGAAGCTCTCAGTGTGCCAGCCCCCCCTGAAATGACCCCCTTGGCAGCTCTGTCATGTTCCCTGTCCTGCTTCTCTACTTCCCTCACGTCTAACCCCAAGTTTCCTGCCCTCAAACACTGACTCAGACAGGTTATCTGGTGCAATTAGTATGGACAGACAGCAATCCATCATGTGAATGCTGTCACAGGACACTTGTGACTCCCTCAAGTGCAAAAAAAACCCAAACCCCTGTGTCCTGCAGCAGTGCCAAGGGGGAGCTCAGAAATAAATCCAAGGATGAATTTCCTGAGAGGAAGGACCTATGCTTTTCAAAAAACCCAGCTGCTAAAATTGCACTTTCTGTCCTGAGCAGTTCAGATCAGGACAAGGGCAGCTTCTGTTCCCAGTCATACGTGTCCTAAAAGCCAGATTGCCTCAGAATGGGAAATATATGGGGGAATTGGGAGTTTAGGTGGAAAAAAAGGGTTTAAAATGTCAGAGGGCAAAGTTAAATTAGATATTGGGCAGAAATTCCTGGCTGGGAGGGTGGGCAGGCCCTGGCACAGGGTGCCCAGAGCAGCTGTGGCTGCCCCTGGATCCCTGGCAGTGCCCAAGGCCAGGCTGGACAGGGCTTGGAGCAGCCTGGGATGGTGGAAGGTGTCCCTGCCATGGCAGGGGTGGGATGGGATGAGCTTTAAGGTCCTTTCCAATCCAACTCAGGAACAGAGTCACAGAATCCCAGAATGGTTTGGGTTGGAAAGGACCTCAAAGCCCATCCCATTCCACCCCTGCCATGGCAGGAACACCTTCCACTGTCCCAGGCTGCTCCAAGCCCTGTCCAAGCTGGCCTTGATACTCAACATTTCTTACTTTATGGCAAACCCACAAGAGCAAACCCTCTCATGTGCAGTTATGGCATTTCCAGCCCCCCACCCCACTCTTGTTTCCTTGGATCCACAGGGTGGGCACCCCTCACCTGTGGGTTCGAGGAATCCCGAGCTGCTGTGTGGCAGAGGTGGGGTCCCAACAGTCGTGGCCTTCTTCTCATCCCCCTCAGGTCCATCTTTTCCTGTCTCCATGGTCTGGGGGGTGGCACTGGACCTGCCAAACCTGGAGAAGAGCATCCCACCGAGGCCCTTCCCGATGCTCGCAGCTCCTGCATCCAGCACAGAGGGAAAAAAACACCCAGGATGCATCAATCAAACTGAAAATTAACATCACTTACTAATTAAAGCCACTGCAAATTAAAGTCACTGCAGCACCCCTTGGAGCTGAGGGATGGGAAACACTCCTGGTGCTTTCCTAGGGTGGGAACATCTGACTGGAGTGGGCTCTGTTTATCCCCAAACTCATCTCATTACAGCCAAAGCTGTAATTTGGAAGCTGTGTTTAGGGGGGAAAAAAGATGCATGAAATACATCTGCAGAGAGAAATCTGGCACTTTGAAAGATGTGTTGTGATTCCTCTTTCATAAATTCTAAGACTAAGACAAAAATGCTTTCTAACAACATTGGTGCCTTCTGCACTTAAAAATCCCAGCAGCACATTTAAGGCATTTCTCTTATTATTATTATATTCTTATTATTTCTTATATTCTTATTATTTCCCTTAGGTCCACTGCCCTAACAGACCTTTAAAAATGTTACATCATCCTTTAAAAGGACTATTTTGGTTGTTCAGGGATATAAAAGTTAAGAGTAGTTTTGTCCTGTTTTATCCTGACTCTGCTGCCATCTCATGGACAAGACATTGAAGTTACCATAGAAGCCCCCAAAAAAGGCACTCAGCTCTGAAATACCACATATCTCTACTAGAGGAAAAACTGCTTTTATATTCTTATTTGATTGGGAAGACTCCTGGCACTAGGATTCTCCCAAATCCCACACAGAGAGCTGAAGAAAAGCCTTGAGTCAACAAAAACTGCAAATGCATGATCAAGTGTAAGCTCCAGTGAAGGGAATTTAAGCTCATTTAAACCAGGGTTTATTTTGACTCTAAAAGCCAGAAAGGGGCAGACTTTATATTAAACCAGCCTGAACTTCCTATTGTAGAATCATCAGTTAAAGGTAACTGTAACAGGTTACATGGTGTGATTTTTCTGCTATTGGCCAATACCAGAAAATGGAATCAGAAGTCAAGCTTTAATCTAATTTTTTCCGCATGAAGCAGAGTGGAAATTGTTAAATCACCTGGATGTTACTTCAATAAGGCAGACAAAAATAAGGCAGCAATAGCCTGAACTAAATCATCTCCCCCAAGCTTTCACTCCAATGCACATAAACTGTTTTTTATTTCAAAGTAAAAGTCAGCTGGGATTAAACCAAGCCAGACACCTACAGAACTCAGTGAACCCATCCTCTGCCAGCAGGGATTTTGGGGGTTGGAGAAGATCTCCAGAGGTCACTTCCAACCTCAGCCACTCTCTGATTCTGTGCAAGGGATAGGAATAGAATCATGGAATGGTTTGGGTTGGAAGGGATCCTAAAGCTCATCCAGTTTCAATTCCCTGCCATGGCAGGGACACCTTCCACTATCCCAGGCTGCTCCAAGCCCTGTCCAGCCTGGCCTTGGGCACTGCCAGGGATCCAGGGGCAGCCACAGCCGCTCTCAGGGCCTCCCCATCCTCACAGAGAATTCCCAGTTCCCAATCTCCCATCCATCCCTGCCCTCTGGCAGTGGAAGCCATTCCCTGTGTCCCATCACTCCCAAGTCCTTCTCCAGCTCTCCTGGAGCCCCTTGAGGCACTGGAAGGAGCTCCAAGGTCTCCCTGGATCCTTCTCTTCTCCAGGTGAGCACCCCCAGCTCCCATCCCATCTCCAGAGCTGTTTCCTTAGGACTGCACCCCAACCCCAGGGAGCAGCAAAGCTCCCCAAGGTCCATCCCAACCCAGGGACAGAGGGGACATGATCTGTTGGAGCTCTGGATGCTGAGAATTTCAAACTTTCTGTGCTGCCAGGCTCTGACCCCCAAGAGAACACTGCACTGACCTGGGGCCTGGAGAAGCTTCCAAAATGGAATGACAGAACTGGGATTGTGGGTGTGGGGTTTGGATAGAAGTGGGTGATATCACAGGGAGAGTTTGGGGTTTTGGAAGAGTAATATATATAAAGCAAGATGGAGGTTTTAGGGTGGAGGTTGGTCCTTCCTCTTCACCTTCTTCTCAATGAGTTTGGGTGGTATTTGGCAATTGGACAGAAAAGTCCACAATGCAGACTAATCGAGTGATTAGTTATTGGGTTAAAAATGAAAATAATTCAGGTGTCATTTCTTAACTGGCTAGTTTAGCCTTAAAAGACCTTGTATAGAAAGACATTTAGCCATTCTGCAGCTTGTTAGCAGGATGCTGCAGAACTTGTAACAGAGATAAGAAATAACAAACACCCAAGCCTGAACACGAAATACCATCCCAAGCCCCTTCCGCCCTGACATAAACAGAGGCAGAAAAAGCAGCTACCCAAAAAACAAGCAGCTACCCAAAAAAAAAGCAGCTACCCAAAAAAAAGCAGCTACCCAAAAAAAAGCAGCTACCCAGAACGCTGCCTCTCCCCCTGCAGGCCAGGGGCACAGGGGCATTCATTACCCAGGATGCTGGCTTTGCCAATGTTGGTGATGGACTCCCCGTAGTGGCGCCGCACCATCACCGGGGACGTGGTGGGGCTGGGCGCCGCCGAGGCGCTCTCGCTCTCCGGGGCTGAGGTAGCTTCTTTGCTGGGGTTGAGGAAACTTGGCTTCATGTGCTCGTAGGGGAGGGGGTTGGCTGTGTTGTACCAGTGGATCTGCACAGGTGAGATGTTGCTGTAGTGTTTCAGGATTAAGGGTTCTAATCTGTAGGCCTGGAAAGGGAATTCGGAGTGAAGATCAATGCTCGGGAGGCCAGACTGGGGAAAAAAAATTGGGTTTTTTTTCCATCCAGAGCTCCCTCCAACCTCAAATCCAGAATATCTCTCCTAAACAATGCCTAGGGGGTGACACAGTGGTGGGGTTACAGTGTAATTCACTTTTAGTTCCACTCTCACTGTCATATTTTCTGGAAAAATCCCTTCGCCAGGATTTCTCTCCTGGGAAGCTGAGAAGCCTCGGAGAAAAATGAAAACAAGAATTCTCTCATCTGCTTCTCCTGTGTTTTGCTACTTTGGAATGTGTTTGGAGATTGTTTATCAACAGGTGCATGTTTGATTGGTTTCATGTGAATTGTTTTGACTTAATGACCAATCACAGTCAGGCTGTGTCGGGACTCTGCAAGGAGTCATGCGTTTTCATTATCATTCTTTGTAGCCTTTGGTCTGTATCCTTTCTCTATTCTTTAGTATAGCATTCTTTAATATAATATAAAATCATAAAATAATAAATTAGCCTTCCAAGAACATGGGGTCAGATTCATCAATTTCCTTCCCTCAATGGGGACCCCAGAAACCACCACAGTTTCACAGCCTGGACGATTTATCAGCTGCACAGTTGCCTGTGAGCTCACTTTTGCACATCTCTGCAACACCTCTATTACAACACTTGTACTACATGTTGTTACCAACACACAGGTTACTAACAGATGGTTTCACTGAGAGAACAAACTTCATGTAAAGTTAAGCTGATTCTGACACAATAAACAGGAATTGGCTACGTAAACATTTTGTTTGATGGCTCTTTGTTGATCCCTGTGCAAACCATGAGTTATGTTTATTTTAAAAATATTTTCCTATAGATTATTTATTTATCTTTGTCCACTCAGAAAGGCATCTTGCATTTCTTTATTTTAAAAACTAAGTGAAGTTACTATTTGCAGAGTGGAACCAATTGTCCCTGATAATCCAGGAAAATTCTGGAGTAGCTGGAGCTGAACGTGATCATGTTTGGATTGAAGTCAGAATATACTTAAATTCAGCTAGTTTAAATAGGAAAGCATCCCCAAATTGCTGTTGGAGATGGAATTCCCAATCCAATTTGCATCAGAGAAGTTACCAAGGGGATGCAGATCAAAGGTCCAGTAACTGATTTGGTAACAGCCAACACCGGCTGCTGTGGAATAAGGAAAAAGACAAAGCTACACCAATAATCCTCTCCCAAATACTGTTTTTTAGTTTTACTTGTAGGATCCTCTGGGAAAAAAGAAATCAGTCTTTGCTTTTCTGTATAATCTTGTAAACTGCTTGTGAAGCCTTTTTAAACAGCAAAAATGTCTTTGGACAGATGATATTTTAATGGAAGCCAGGAAGTGAAAAACAAAATCCTTGTCTGAAAAAGGATTATTTCTTTGGGAAAAAAAAAAATCAGAATAATCCCAAATCTTTTGCTTATTAATAAGAAAAGAGAAGCAAAATATATGTTATTTATGGCAATTATTTGTAGGAAATGTAATTCTACAGTTCCAAACCCCAAGCCATTGTATAATAACCATCAACAAATAATCCTGTGCTGGAACACACTCGTGTTGAGTCACACACTTTGAAGATCCCACGTGGGATACCCAGAGCTCAAAACCAGGCAGGACAGAAGCTTGAGAGGGCAGTGAGAGACTCACCACAGGATCTGTAGGATGGAAAATGTTCAACAGGCGGTTGCAGATGGCTCTGGGCAGGATGTGGTCCTGGCTGCCGCTGGTGCCCGGACGGATCCCACGCAGGGCCAGGAACACGGCCAGGGGGGATCCCATACAGAAGAAATTCTCAACCTGGGGAGAGATTTCAGCCATGTTATAAGGATGGAATTGATGTTTCCTAACATTGGATTTGGTTTCTCTCTCCATTTCTTGGTTTCAGCGGAGGGACTCAAAGTCTTGGTTGGTCCAAACAGGGAAGAACAACATAACATCAATAAATGAGGGTTAAACTGCCCTTGGCTGCCTGTGGGGGTGCTAAAAGCAAAAATCAAGTTGGATATTTGAACTCAGAGAGGTCCACCAGCACTGGAAAGGATGGAGCAAGAATAGTTTGGGAGACACTAAAGCAAAAACAAAGCCTGGATGTGGCACTGGGTGCCAGAGTTTAGCTGAGGTGTTGGGGTTGGGTTGGACTCGATGATCTTGAAGGTCTCTCCCAACCCAGTCATTCTGTGAATTCTGTGAAATGAGTCTGATTTCTCCTGGAGCTTCCCAAAACTGCCAGACCTCCTCATTCCCATCCTAACCAAGCTCCCCATGATTTTCTTGCTACACACAGCTGGTGTTAAGTGAACAGAATGGTGCTTGTCCCCAGGGCCACCATGTCCCAGGAGCAGGCACAGCCCACTGGGACACTCTGATGTCACCCAAAGCTGCTGTGACCTTGCTCTCAAGTCCTGCCTCCAGCACCAACTGAGTAAATCTGAGCTGCCACATCTGAGAAGTCACTGAACCTGCATTTTGGGGTCATTACAACCAACCTGAGGTCAGGATTCAACTCTTACCCCTCTACCAACCCTCAGACATCACCTCCTAAAACCACCAAACGGAAAACTCAGCAGCAAAAGACATTTCCCTAAGTCAAAATGACCTTTCAACCTTTATTTTCTTACTTGAAAATTTAATTTTACCATTGTCGAATGCTCAGCCAGCAAGAGAAATTGCTGAATTCTTGCTAAATGCACGTGGAGGATCCTTGGAATGCCATGTGCCTTCCCTGTATGTCAGCACATGGAATGAGGGCAGAGGAATAATGGTCCCTTTCATCTCTTGGATTCCAGTGCTGCACAAAACATTCCTCCTCCTCTGTCTTGGCACTGGTACCACCCCTCTTCCTTCCCAAACAAGTCCCAGCTTGATGGAAAACAAAAAGCCAGACCTTCAGCATGGTTATTCCATGTCACATGTAGCACAGCACTGCTCTGTCATTAAAATTGTCACTTGGTGCAAAGCTCCTTTCCTTCCCCCAGCCCAAGTTTCACACAGTGTTTTGGCAGTTTGGACAAAAAGCTTTTTCATCTTTAAACACAACAGAAAGAGACATTCCCAGTGCAATCCTTTACATTAATAAGTAACCTCTAACCCTGTCCATCTGATAATCCTGTGTCAAGCACCTGAAAGGCACAATTATGGTTTTTCTGCTTTAGGGAGGAATCAGACAGTGCCTGCCAGGTTGCACTTAGCAGAGGACACTCTCAAGAGACTGGGAAAGCCCTCAGAAGGTGACTGGTTTCAGTGGTTACAAGGTGTGTGGCTTTTGTCTCACTGCTGTCCCACCATTTCTATTGATAAACAGTGCTGGGGTCCCCATCCCTGTAGGGATTTAATGTGGATGTGGCACTTGGGGGCATGGTTTAGTGGTGGACAGGTCTTTTCCAACCTTCATTCTATGATTCTTAACCCCAAATCCTTTAATCTACAGCCATTAGACTGTCAGTGCTGTTGCAAGGTGGCTGAAGATCAGGCTGCTGTATTATAAAACCCAGTGGGAATAGAAGATCAAAATCTTTCTAGAAAATATTTGTTAATTTTGGTTGTTTCTCCTGTAATCAGAAGTGGGGCATTTTCCTGTAAATGTTAACAACACAGGAGATGTGTTTATGAAATGACCTTTGAGAGAACTCTCCTGGTTATGATTCATAAACAGAAGACTTAATGAATTTATTTGTATTTTAAGCAGAAGCTGAGCCAAGCAATCATCCATTCAAGTTAGCACTGCAGTATTTTCATAATTAAGTGAAGGAAAAAAAAGCTGAATGAGTCAAGAGAAGTGAGGCAGCAGAGCCCTTTTGTGCTGGGCACAAAGAACACGAGGCACAGGCTGGACCTTCCTGCAGAGGAGTTTCTGCAGCCTTGGCTGAGTGAGAATTGCTGAGGAACCCTGCAGTCTTTTGGGCCAGGACATTGCCAGGCCAGATTTAAATGGATTTCCATGTCAGCCCTAAGGAGCAGCTGAGGTACATCCTGCTCTCCTCTTCCCTACCATGACTGAAATTCATCCTGCAATAAAAAAATTCCCAATTTTCATACAGCAGGGGCATGCAGGGGGTGGTGTCACACCATTCCCCATGTCCCTATGATCTTCAACCCCTCACCCTTCAACTCCTCTTCCAAGGCTGGTGGGGAGAAGGCTGTGATTCTAAATCTTCAAATTACAACAAGGTGTTGGCTCTGCTTTTAACTCCCAGTGCTCCTGTTGCTCCAGCAGGTAATTCTATTATCCCATCTGAGGAGAAGCAGAGGTAAAGACAAAGATCCCTCTCCCTCAAGTTCCCACGCTGGTGGCTCTTACAATATTTTATTAGAGCACAACACACCCCATATCTTCATGTTTTGTGGGGTTTTTCCTCCCTGTGGAGTCAATAATTTCATTTTCTTTAATATTAAGCATGAACCAAGCAAACTGCTGTATTTCTTCTTGCATTTGTCTTACAAAAAGCAACTCTGTGCTTGCTCAGCATCAAGCACAACTCTCCCTCATGTGGCACCAGTGACCCTGTCCCATCCTGAGAACCCTGATTTTTTTTCAGTGCATGGAAGGACTGACATGAAGAGCCAAGGGATGGGTGGGTGGTTTCTGAGCAAGGCTGTTCTCTTTCAACAAGCCAGTCACCCTCAGTGAGCTGGACTGCTCTGCTGATGAGCAATCCTGTTCCAGCCACTCTGCTGAAATCCTCCCTTGCCATCATTTCCATGGAAAGCTTCTCCCTCTGGAGCTTTGCCTCAAGCCATGGGAGTCACCAGTGTGAGGCTCCACAGAAACAAAAAATCTCCCTGTCAGGAAGGGCAAGAAAAAGGATGAACTGCAGTGGAAATGCTGCCTGAAGATTATCTCATCAGTTTAGGTAGATAAAGTCCTCTTTATCTAAAGTTTCTGCCCCCTTTCTTTCTCCCTCTCCACCTAAAAAGCAACTGTCCAAAAACCCTTCAGTTTCAAACCAAGTGAGTGAAGAATATTCTTTCCTAGAGCTGGGGGAGGACCAGCCTGACTTCAGCTTCCTTGATGGGAGAGATAATAGCCTGACACATGCTTTCAAGCACTGATGAAAAGGAGAAGGCTGTGACAACATGAATTATGGCTGGTTTCCTCTTTTTTTATGGCTCAACATTGACCTTGGCTTCCAGGAGCCCTTCTGAACTCATAAGGAAAGAAAAATGGCAAATTAAGAAACAATAATCCATTTTATTCTCATCTATCATGTCACATTTTTATAGTTTAATACTTCAGGATGGAGTTGAGCAACTAGAAAGTGTTGCACATCCCACCCAGGAGCTGGAAAATGCCTTTTCCCAAAGATAAGGAATTCTAGCAATTTGTACAGCTGATTAGCAAGCAGTCTGCTTCATGAGATTGAAAGTGTGCTAACTGTCAGAGCAGAATCATTTGGAAGGAAAATCCACTCCTGGAGGAAATTCAATCAGATTTGCTCAGAGATGTGACATGTTAGAAGGAGTCCCCAAGGAAGATGGATTATTCAATGGAGTAGAAGTAAAACTGTTTAAAATATGTGATTGATGTAACCTGCCAAATGGTTTTTACCTTCCCACAGAATTGTGGGTGTATAATAACTATGTTTATGTATCAAAATTATTTATAATCTACATAGTCACATATATGTTTACATATCATTTAATATAAACATATATATCAGAATCCCAGAATGGTTTGGGTTGGAAGGGACCTTTTAAAGCTCAGCTCATTCCAACCCCCTGCCATGGGCAGGGACACCTCCCACTACTAAACCAGGTTGCTCAAAATTTATTACAAATACAGAATTGCAATAAATAACCATAATCTATGAATACAACAACATTTTTACATATATGTACACACACTTCATCCAGCATCCAAATTATTCTGCCAAAACCACGTCTAGGGACATGAGAAAAAATAAAAGTAAGCAGAATGACTCACACTGCAGGTGTATTTTTACAGTAAGCAGAAAAATTCAGTAGAAACCTCTTAAAACATACATACCTTAAATTTTAAGACAGGTGGTTTTGATATGGTGGATGCCTTTAACTCATGTAATCTCTCTTCTATATCTCTCAACCTAGAAAATAGAGATCTTTCTGAGATCCAATAAAAAATGCAGCTTTAACCTCTCTGATCCAAACAGGCATTCCTGTGGGGTCCAACAGTTTTGTCTGCTGGGAAGAGAGAGGGATGGTGTCAGTATTTCCTGGAGCAGCCCAACTGATTAAGAATCAATGTCTGTCAAATCCTGTTTCTCTGGCCACACAGAAGGAATCAATCCACACATGACAATTCCCCTGCTCACCACCCCAAGCATCTGCCCACCCTCCTTCCTCAGGAGTAGCTGACTCACCTGTTTCCTTGGTGATTTTGCAGCCAAATCACCTGCTTTATTTTGTTTTAAACCCCCCAAAACACAACAAAGCCACAGGAAATGGTCTGGGCATTATGGAGTTCTGTATGAAAGTGGAATTTCTGGAGGATGGTGTCCCACCCTTTCAACTGCCATGAAAAAAAGGTTGTTCACCTGCTTTTCTAGTTGGCCTGAATTAAAAAAGCAGCTACAATGTACAGCACACATATGGATGGGTAAAACTGTTCCCAGTCCCAGTGAATTCCAGAGGTTACAGGATGTCAGCAGTCTATTTTCCATCACTTGAAGGGACAGCCACTCACTCTGTGCACAAGTGCCAGTGTCAAATGACACTTGGGATTCTGTGGAAGCACTTCAGGGGATGCCTAAGGAGCTGGAGCAGAGTGTGAAAATGGCCACTTCTCCCTGATTATATGTTTGTGACATGCCTGAAGGGTCATCTTATCACTGCAACACTTCATTAGGTTTCTGAACTTCCCTTTTCTCAGAAATCCTGCACTGAGTCCAGCCCTGCAGCTGACAGAGACATCCTGCACCCATCCCTGGTGAGACACATCCTAATTGCCACCACAGCAGGGCTGCTGCTAAATTAATGCTTCCCAAGTACCACCAATACTCAGATTGGTTTCAGGCAGGAAGCAAAGCCTGTGATTCATGATTTGTCATCTCCCACTGCAACGACTGAAGATGCTAATTTTAGATTCTCCAATGGGTGTCTCACAGCACCACAGTATCCCCAGCCCTGGAAATGCCCAAGGCCAGGTTGGATGAGACTTGGGAGCAACCTGGGATAGTGGAAGGTGTCCCTGCCCATGGCAGGGGGATGGAGCTGGATGATCTTGAAGGTCCCTTCCAACCCAAACTGCTCCATGCGCCTGGGTGGACTGAGAGCTCCCACTGCTGTGTTTAGCATTATCACCCAGCCCTGGCAGAAGAACACCAAAGATAACAGCCCTGGAGGGTTCTGGAAACAGCCAGAGGGTATCTCCAGGGCTGTGGTTATCTCCCCTGATCCCTGGGAGTGGGGGCATTACCGTTGTTTGGTTAGGTAAAGTTCCTCGAGCAGGCGCCGCTCCTCGTAGCTCATCCAACTCTCCTCCAGCTCCTCCTCCTCCTTCTGCAGCAGCTGCTCATAGAGCCTGACTGGATTCCAGCCAGTCATGATGTCGTAGGTGATGACACAGCCCAGGGAGTGGGACACGATGGAGACCTTCCCTCCCTTCTCCTCGAACTCGGGATTCCGGGAGCAGAAGAGGGAGTAGAGGCGGTTCAGCTCCTGCTGCAGCCCCTTCACCAGCTGTGGCCAGAGGGTGAGGACAGAGGGTTCAGTATCCACATCCTGTTGCTCCTGTTGATGTTCAGGAATGTTCCCACCCCACACTGACCCACTGCTGTTAAATCAGGCTGGGAAGATGAGCTCAATCCCATGGCCAGCAGCAACTGCCTGGCTGATGGTCACTGGCTCCAGAGGCTCATCCCTCCCTCCAGAGCCACCAGGAGCCACCACACAGGACATGTGGGGACCCTAAAACTGCTGCAGTGCACTGCCCAAGGCACCAAATTGAAATAAACACTTCAATAAATGAAACACTTCAACAGTTCAAACACTTCAAGCTGTGCTTGAAGCACTGAACAGAACACTCTGAGGTGAGCAACACGTGGTTTTCACTGGCACACCAGTGATTGTTGGCACGGTGGTATTTCCCCTCTTGCTGGATTCTATTCCATTTTCTGCAGCACTGAGCACAAGAGCATTCCTCTTGTATCAAGGTTCAGCTCTTTTTTTAATTTAAGGAGGATGGAAGGAGCCTGAACCACACATGACCTGGAATCAACTTGATGCCTTGTGCAGGCTGCCCTAGAGCAGAGGCTGGATGGAGTTCCAGAATAAAGCAGGGATTGATTCAAAGCATCTCCTCCATGCATCCACCTTGGGCAGCACCAGAGCCCAGCCAGGCCTGCACCCAAGATGAACCAAAATGGCCCCAAAATGCACGGCCGGGCACGGGGTCTCTCCCTGGGATCAGTTCTGCTCCATTTGCACCTTGCAGTTCATTGTCCCATTCCAGCTTTAGCCCCTGCAGTCCCACCCTGCTTGTTTTTCTCTCTCCAGCCCACGGGGTTTGTGCTCTGGGGCTGAGGTTTGGATCATTTGTCCTTGGTGCCCAGCTGGAGCAGGAATTGTTTTGTCTCCCTGCTCTGTGCACAGAGCTCAGAACTGCACAGCATCAGAACCATCCCCTGATATGGAGCCCAGACCCTCACACTAAGGCAGCACAGAATGTGAAAAATAGAAAAACTAAAACCTGAGGCATCAGCCCAACCCATTTCACCATCTCCCAAGGCTTCTCCCACAGACTAAACAAGCTCAAATACCTCCCAGAAGAATCAATGAGGCAGCAGTGGATTGAGCTGATATTTTCCCTGTCAGCTGCTCTGCTCCTCCAGAGGGAGCAGGGAGATGCAGCACCTTTCCCTGTCTGTTTCTGAGCAGATCAAACACTGTAACAAAGGGAACAATTCCTATTTCTTCCAGAAAAGCTGCACCAAATCCCATCCTCCCAGCTGCCTCTGTGCACAGAGCTCACCATCCCCTCATATGAAGCCCAGACCCACAAACTAAAGCAGCACAGAGCCTGAAAAAATATAAAAACTAAAATCTGAGGCATCAGACTCACATCTCTGCCATTACCTTGGCATCACTTTACTAAACAGCTCATACCCCCTTCTCCCTTCATCCCTGTGAGCAACAGGGGACTGGGAAGAGAGAAATCCACTCAAAGGGATGTGGTCAGACACTGCAGTGAGAACCTGGATGGGTTCTGGGAAAATATCCTCAAATTGCTTTTGGGTCTCAGTAAAACAGGCTTGAACTCATCAAGCTTTTCATTCTCCTCCCCAGTGCCTGGCTGAAAGGAGAGGCAGCTTCCTGTCCTCCTTCCCTTCCTACACCTGCACCTGCTGGAAATTATTCCCAAGGAATGAGAATGAAATGATGCTGCTACAAAAATGAAAAGCCTCATCTCAGGTAAGAGGATGATACAGGAGGAAAAAAAGGCAAAAAAGAGACAAACGGAGGCAGAATTTGAACATTTGATATAAACAATGCTTAAAAAAACCAGTTTTCTGGTTATAGGTTTCTTAGAGGGATTTTTGGGGAAAAGCAGGAGTGCAACATGGTCCTTAAACATCACAGACCAATCCTATAGTACTACAGGAATAAATAAATATACAAATGTTGGTCCTATGTTCATGGAGTCTCTGAGAAGCTTATCTGCTCCAGACCCTACATTGTAGGATAAAAAGGTACAGCTTCCCAAAAAGTATTTTAGAGAGAAACACTGGAAACCATGAGATTTGGGAACTGGCCAACAAAAAACAAACAAACAACAATAAAACCAACAACAAAAACCCCAAAAAAACCAACCAACGAAAAAACCACAAAAAACCCAAACAACAACAAAAAAATCAAGACAAAAAAAACCAAAACAAAAATCCAAAAAAAACCCAACACCCCCAAACCAAACAAAAACAAACAAAAAAAAAATCAGCTTTGCCTGTGAAACCCAGCATGGAAACTGAGCAATGCTTCCAGGCTGTGGCAGGGAGGAGGACAAACAAGGGAGTGCAAATCATTCCCTTGTTAGCAAGAGGAAATTAAAGCTATGGAACATATAATTTCAGCATGATTTTTCAAGAGCCTGAGTCATTACAGAATATAAATATGAATGGCACCAGAAGTGCCAGTGTTTGATACACATTTTACTGAGTGAGAAGCCACACAACAAACCCTGTGCCTGAAGCACTGGGAGATGATTAACAGAGCCCTGCAGCAGCTTGCAGAAAGGAGTCTCAGAACAGCCATTTTCAAGTAGTTTTGACTGTGATGCTGCCTCTTCTTCCATTTGGGTCTACACAGAGTCTGGGCACGAACTTCCACACATGAACAGGCAGAGCTGGAGCTGGAAATGTCAGTCAGGATGAGCTGTGGCTGGCTGGTACTGTCTCCATTTAAAAAGGTTTTGATTAAAACCCAGAACAAAACAGCAAGAATCAGTTGAAATCAAAGTGTTTGGGGATTCCTGCCAGGAATAGGTAAATAATCTTCTGGCATCGTGGCATTTCCATTATAAGGATCTGATCTTGCAAACATAAAAAAGAATATTTCTTGGAAATCCCTGGTTGGAAACTGAGTCCAGCCCTGTTTTTAATCCTCCTCCTCCTCCTTAAAAACTTGCTGTTACTGGGAAGTTCAGCACAAACACGGACAGAACTAAGAAAAGGATTTCCAAACATGCACATTTGCAATTTTGCAGACCAGAATCCAAGCACTGAATTCGACCAAATGATCTGATGAAGATAATTCCTAAACTCCAGATCCCCCAGGTAACTGTGGAGTGGCAGATCTGCTCTGGGAAAGGCTCCAGAATTCCAGGCACTGGGAATGGTCTGGTTTGTTGCTCTGCCAAAACCAGAAGCCCTCCACCTGCAGTGAGCACTTATGCAGGTTGGTGTCCTGCCAACAGTCCTGTGCCAGTCCTAAGATTAGAAACTGAACCTTTGTGGTGCAGAGCAAGGAAAAAAAAAAAAAAAAGAGAAAAATAAAAGGAACTGAAACAAAAATGAATATTCATTTAAAGTCCCAGCTTAAAACCTGCTTGGTTAAGCAGTATATGAAGCTGAGGCAATACTTATTGAGGGATGATGTTTAAGGTCCCTTCCAATCCAAGCCAGTCTATGATTTAATCCTCATTTGCTTTCTTAGTCTTAAAAAGCATAAAATATTCCAACTTGTGAAAGAAAAGTTTGAACAGGGTTTTAGTCCAGTAAATGACACCTGAACTGCTTTCAAATCTTTTGTAGTTACAGCTTGATGTGTCCTAAAAATCCATGTAAAAATACTTCTAAAACCACTTTACATTCCCTAAAATCTTTTGGTTGGATTTAAACATGAAAAATATGACTGCCTATCAAATTTTCTCTCCTAAATGGCATCACTGCAATAAAATTTTTAAGAGGTGATCTTTTTATGCACAGCTTGCCTTTCTATTCCCTCTAAAGGGTCTTAATTAAAGATTCAATGTTAAATAAAATAAAATTTAAAAAAAGACAACCCAAAAAATGAAACAACTCCCTTCCCAGCTTCCCAAACCCAGGACTTCCAAGTGGCTGCTCCATGTCTGCACCTCATGGTTGGGTTACAGGTAATGGGTGCCTCATCCTGAGCTTGCTGACAGCTTCTCCTGCTCCCACTGCAGCTCCATCCAAGGAATTCCTGCTGAAATCAGCCCTTTTCTCACTTATTTCCCTGCCAGCCCCAAACCTCAGCACCTGCTAATCCATGGGATCTTATCCTGCTGGTTCTGCAGGAATTACCCAAAAATCTCAGGAATGGTGGGAACAGTGGAATGCAGCAGGACCAGACTCCTCTCTCTCTTTGCAGCTCCCATCCTCCCTCCCAGTTCCCAGCTCATTTTGGGGACAGTGGGAGCTGTTTTTCCATCCCAGGTCTCCATAGGGCTTTCCTTACAAAAAGCCTGGAGATTCCTTGAGTTCCCTAAGCCAGGGATTGTGGGTTTGGTCCCATTGGGGTCATCTGAAACTGATGCCTTGTGCAGGCTGCCCTAGAGCAGAGGCTGGATGGAGTTCCAGAATAAAGCAGGGATTGATTCAAAGCATCTCCTCCATGCATCCACCTTGGGCAGCACCAGAGCCCAGCCAGGCCTGCACCCAAGATGAACCAAAATGGCCCCAAAATGCACGGCCGGGCACGGGGTCTCTCCCTGGGATCAGTTCTGCTCCATTTGCACCTTGCAGTTCATTGTCCCATTCCAGCTTTAGCCCCTGCAGTCCCACCCTGCTTGTTTTTCTCTCTCCAGCCCACGGGGTTTGTGCTCTGGGGCTGAGGTTTGGATCATTTGTCCTTGGTGCCCAGCTGGAGCAGGAATTGTTTTGTCTCCCTGCTCTGTGCACAGAGCTCAGAACTGCACAGCATCAGAACCATCCCCTGACATGGAGCCCAGACCCTCACACTAAAGCAGCACAGAATGTGAAAAATAGAAAACCTAAAACCTGAGGCATCAGCCCAACCCATTTCACCACCTCCCAAGGCTTCTCCCACAGACTAAACAAGCTCAAATACCTCCCAGAAGAATCAATGAGGCAGCAGTGGATTGAGCTGATATTTCCCTGTCAGCTGCTCTGCTCCTCCAGAGGGAGCAGGGAGATGCAGCACCTTTCCCTGTCTGTTTCTGAGCAGATCAAACACTGTAACAAAGGGAACAATTCCTATTTCTTCCAGAAAAGCTGCACCAAATCCCATCCTCCCAGCTGGCCCTCATTTAGCATCAGCCTGAGGACATTGAAATATTTCAAAGAAAGGGCCTGGAGTGAAAGGACAAGGGGGAATGGCTTCCCACTGAGAGAGGGGAATATAGATGGGATATTGGGAAGGAATTCCTGGCTGTGAGGGTGGGCAGGCCCTGGCACAGGTGCCCAGAGCAGCTGGGGCTGCCCCTGGATCCCTGGCAGTGTCCAAGGCCAGGCAGGAGCAACCTGGGCTAGTGGAAGGTGTCCCTGCCCATGGATTGGGGTTTGGAATGAGATGGGCTTTAAGATTCCTTCCAAACCAACCCATTCTGGGATTATCTCTCTCTATCAGCTGAAGTTTTGCCAATAAATCCTCCTTGCAGGAAACTCAAGCCTGCAGGATCGAGTTGCTCAGAAGGCAGCAGCTCATATTCAGATGAACTGAGGTTAGAAGCTCTCTGCCCTTCAGAAACCAAATTAAAGGCAGAGTAAGGAATGCACATCCATGGGGAGCTGCCTTGAGGGCCATACAATTCCAGGGGGAAGCCAAAAACTGACCAAGGAGCAGGAGGCAGGACTTGATGGGGCCAAAAATGCCCTTTCCTTTCCCAGTTGTGTGTCTGGCTGCCACATGGCTTCCAAGAAATCAAAAAATAAAACCCAACCCATCCATTCAGGAATCCTGAATTGGCACAGGCCTGGCTTTTGTACAGCTGGGGAGTCTGAGCCAGGTGACATGTCCCTGTCACCTCAGGCTGAGGAACACTGATAAAAAGGGCAGCAGAATCATGTCCTTTATCACCTCCTGGGTGTTGGGCAAGCCTGAACTGCTGGATCATGATGGGAACAAAATACTGTGGAAGCAGTGAGGCATCCAGAGCTGCTGCCCTTTTGTGCAGAGCACAAACAGCATCCTGTGCTGGGCTGGAAAAATCCAAACCTCTAAATTCCAGCACCAACATCCCAAACAGCTGCTTAACCTCTAAATTCCAGCACCAGCACCCCAAACATCTGAATTCCAGCACCAACATCCCAAGGAGCTGTTCAACCTCTGAATTCCAGCACCAACATCCCAAACAGATGTTCAACCTCTGAATTCCAGCACCAGCATCCCAAACAGCTGCTTAACCTCTAAATTCCAGCACCAGCACCCCAAACATCTGAATTCCAGTACCAACATCCCAAGGAGCTGTTCAACCTCTGAATTCCAGCACCAACATCCCAAGGAGCTGTTCAACCTCTGAATTCCAGCACCAACATCCCAAGGAGCTGTTCAACCTCTGAATTCCAGCACCAACATCCCAAGGAGCTGTTCAACCTCTGAATTCCAGCACCAGCACCCCAAACATCTGAATTCCAGTACCAACATCCCAAACAGATGTTCAACCTCTGAATTCCAGCACCAGCATCCCAAAGAGATGTTCAACCTCTGAATTCCAGCACCAACATCCCAAACAGCTGGCTTAACCTCTAAATTCCAGCACCAGCACCCCAAACAGCTGTTCAACCTCTAAACTCCAGCACCAACATCCCAAAGAGCTGTTCAACCTCTGAATTCCAGCACCAGCATCCCAAGCTGCTGTTCACCCTCCTCTGAGGAAAAGCAGCCTTGAAGACACCAGCATAATTTAAGCATGGATAGCATGTTCCTGGCAAAGCAGAAGGAAATTGGGATTTGTGTGTGGACAAATAACCCCTGGACACACACCAAGAAGATCCAGAGCTCCATCCCCTGCTCCATTTTAGGGGCAGATTATTGGAATTGAAGGGGGTTTTTAATGCACACCAAAATTACCAGCGTAGAAAATGACATTTTCCTCTCAATATCCAAGAAATGAGTTTTTTTCCAAGAAAACAGGGAGCAGAAAACCCCTGCTGGCACCTGAGCACAGCAGTAACACAGCAGCTTGAGTGCTGCTCCTTTCTCTGTGCTGTCTCCACAGGATCCTCACCCACCAAACAATCTTCCCACACGAACAGTCTGAAGAAAAATAAAAACAAGAGACAGGTAGTGCAGGACACCTGACCTGTGCACCCTCTGCAGCCTGAAGAGCAGGACTGTTTCTGCAGGCTTTGTGGGGAAGGAATGTGAAGGAGATCTGAGGAACAGTGAGCTCTGCAAGCAGCTCTTCCCACATGTCAAGAGAACCTCAGGAGAAAGTGCAAAGTCCTTTGAAATTCAGCCAGCAGGAGTGTGAGCCAGCTGGAGGGGGAAGAGGCTCCTTGAAAGCCAAGGGGGGATTGGGAAGGGTTGGGAAAGCAAAGCTGAGGAGGTTTTGCTCCACGTGGCCCAGGAGAAGGTGCCAGCAGAGCTGGTGAGGCTGCTGACCCCCAAGGGGACAACAGTTGTCACATTCCCTGATGGAATCACTGGTGGATGCCAGAGGAGTGTCACAACAACAGATGAGAGGCCAGAATGAGCTGTGGCTGTGGGAACAGATGGGAAGGGCTCTGTCTGAGGGATGGCACAGAAAAAGGATCTGTGGAGCAGCCTGAGCATCTCTCCCAGGACCCCTCTTGCTGCTGAAAAGCTGAGTCCAACCCATTTCTAACAAGTCACTGTGCTCAAGATGAAGTTTAGGTTCAGACACAGCCACTAACCAATGACTTTATAAAGCTGAGAACACATTCAAGGGCAATGAAATTAATTAAAGCAGCCAAGTAGCTCCTTCACTATTAGGCTTAACAGGATATGCAAAACCAGTCCTGAAATAGTCCCAGCTTAAAATTCCCTGCTTCCCATCTTGTTTTCAAACACACCTGAACCAGTTGCCTTTTAGAGTGCACAAGAGAATGGTATTTCCATTGCAAAACAACCCAAAGGGATGAAAGCTCTGCTAAAAGTTAATACTTGCCCCAAATTTGAAGAGGTTAGACATTAATTCTCCTTTTAAATATGTGTATAAGGGCAAACCATGAAGCCAGTCCAAGGTCAGGACTCTGAGCAAGCTGTTCTAGTGGAATGAGATTATCCCTAATTTCCCTTTCAACATAAACTATTCCATGATTCTAAGGTAGACAGTGAAGTTTCTCCCCTTTTACAGTGCAATATTTGCACTAAATCCTTAGAAATCTTGGAATGATGAATGTAAATTGTATTTATCCCACACTAAAGGCATTTTCTGCCTAGCCATATATCAATAATTCACAGAATTACAATTAGCCTGCAAGTAAGCACAGGGAAGATCAGTAAAAAAAAAAGGCACTTAACAGTAAAATGAAGGTGACAACTCTGCATTTACTATGCAACAATTAGTCTTTCTAATCTCTGCTGCAAGCATTTATTATTAAAGAAATATGAAGCTACAGTGACACAGATGTGAAAGCAAGTCCCCCACTGAGGACACTAAAACCCAAGATTGTGTTACCACAGATGGACCAGCAAGGCCAGGGCAGAATGTGAAATGACTCTTCCTTTAGAAATAGGCCTGTGTACATCAGAATATCAATTTATTGCTTTTTCTTACATCTGGGTAATGTTTAAAGAGGGATTTGGTAGAGAGGAGGATACAGAAGAATTCTCTGCCACAAAACCAGCCCAGCTGAATCTGACTGGGATGTTCAGGGGGCTGTGCTGAATTATTAATGCCTGCCTGGTATCACATCACATCACATGCCAGCAGTCAGAGGCACCTTTTGGAAATTCTCCTGCCACACTGGAGAAAAAACAATTCCTGAAATCAGAGAGGGGGTGACCCACCACGCTCTGGGGGGGCTCCAATGGGCAATGCAGTGCCCTGGGACAGCTCTGTGCTCTCCTGGGACACCAAGTGACAGTGACACCTTCCCCTGGGAGCACAGAGGGGCTGCCACTTGCCAACCCTTTCATGAGCTGCTCCAAGAGTGCTCAGGAGCTTTAAAGAAGCAGCTGTGATAGCTCCAAGTGGGGAAAATCCTTGAAAGGGGAAAGAAAATTCCCATCCAAGTGTCACCATCATATTTTCTGGAAAATCCTCTTTGCCCAGGATTCCTCTCCTGGGAAGCTGAGAAGGCTCAGAGAAAAAGGAAAACAATTCTTATCTCATTTGCTTCTCCTGTGTTTTGCTGCTTTGGAATGTGGTTGGAGATTGTTTATCCAACATGTGAATTGTTTTAACTTAATGACCAATCATAGTCCAGCTGTGTCAGGACTCTGGAGAGAGTCACAGGTTTTTCATTATTATCTTGTTAAACCTTCTGTCTGTATCCTTTCTCTACTCTTTAGTATAGTTTCAGTATAGCATTCTTTAATATAATATAATACCATAAAATAATGAATTAGCCTTCTAAGAACATGGAGTCAGATCCATCATTCCTCCCCACAACAGGGGACCCTGAAAATGCCTCATGCCAGCACTGTGCCCTGGGTGCTCACAGGGTCCTGAGCTGTCCCCCTGGCACTGAGGGGAGCAGGGAGGGGATTCAGGGAGTGACCTGGTCACTGGAGGTCACCAGGGATGCTCTGCCAGCTCTGGGGCTCCCAGCAGCAGGAGAAGCTGCTGGAGAGAGTCCAGAGGAGCCACGGAGCTGCTCCAAGGGCGCTGGAGCCAGGCTGGGAGAGCTGGGAATGCTCCCCTGGAGAGGAGAAGGCCCCAGGGAGAGCTCAGAGCCCCTGGCAGGGCCTGAAGGGGCTCCAGGAGAGCTGGAGAGGGACTGGGGACAAGGGATGGAGGGACAGGAGCCAGGGAATGGCTCCCAGTGCCAGAGGGCAGGGATGGGTGGGAGATTGGGAACTGGGAATTCCTGGCTGGGCTGGGATTGCCAGAGCAGCTGTGGCTGCCCCTGGATCCCTGGCAGTGTCCCAGGTCAGGTTGGATGGAGCTTGGAGCACCCTGGGACAGTGGAAGGTGTCCCTGCCCATGGCAGGGGCTGGAATGAGTTGATTTTTCAGATCCCTTCCAACCCAAACCAGGCTGGGATTCTGAGAGCCATCAGCTGAATGGCAGCTTCACTCTTCACCACATTCCTCAGCTTATTTCCCAGAGGCAAAGGAAAGTTTAATAAAATAATCCCCTTTTGAGATCCTTTGAGGATTTCTGGCTGGAAAGCACTGGAAGTGCCCAGGCTACACAAAGAATTGTGTGGGGTGATAAAGCAGTGAGCAGGGACATGAATTCTGAGCAATGTGTGAATCCTCAAAGCCAAGGCTCATTTCTGAGCTGGAAGGAATGGAGTGCCACAAGAAAAACACACTGAAGCTGGGAAAACCATCCAGAAGAATGCTCCATCTGACACTGCTGTGTTAAACTCTTCAAAGTCAGGTCACAGAGAATAAAATGGGATAAGAGCAACTTGACTGTACTGCTGCAAACATTTCAAGGAAATTAATTTGATTTGATGAATAAAGCCAACTTGGTATTTTGTAATCAGATCTAATCATGCTCCTCCTGTGTCAGTTCTCACACCCAGGGGATGGTGATAAACCTGTAAAACTGCAATTCTACTGAGCAATGAATTAAATTTTCATGCACTGCTGGCCAGCACACCTGAACTTTACTCACTAATCCATTTCCCATAAGATGTCTACAGGCATGCCAAGCCTCTAATGCAGTTAAAAAAATATCTGTTTTCAAACTGCCAGAGAAATTTCCATGGCTTGCCACAAAAATTTGTGTTGGCTTCAGGTACACAACAGGCAGGGAAACCTGAGAGACAGTGGAGAGCCCTGATCAATGAATTCTGCATCACTGAGCAGGAAGGGAGGCGCAGATTTTGGTTTGAAAATTGTGTTGCCAGTCTAAAGGACTTAAACACACCTAATTTGACATTAAATATCTTAAAAGTCTCACCTTATCCCAGTCTAACCATGCTCAGGGCACCAAGGCTGCAAAAGGATTAACACTGCTCCATCCATAACACAGCCAATACAGGAAAAAGCTACAGCTCCTACAGAAATTAATCCTAAAACAGCCCCAGAGGGCTTTTCCAGTAAGTGTGAAACACAAGGGTGCTACTGAGGTGAAGCACTGTCCATTTTTTATGGGCTGCTTCATTTATTGAGGTTATTATCACTTATTCAAGGCTTATCACTATTTAAAGGCCACTATAATTTATGATCCTATTCCTGGCTTTTCTCCTCTGATTAATGGGGTCACTCAAGAGCTACACAGGTGGGTCAAGGTGGGATGGGAGCATCCAGGATATGAACAGCCCCCTGATAAAGTGAGCAATGGGATCATTTTGGTGTCCCTGCAAGGCAATGCACACAAATGCAATCAGACTGGCCATGTTTGCCATCCCATCTGTCCCCAGAAAGAGCAGAAATGAAGTGACAAATACCCATGGATTTTGTCAGACATAAAAAGAACCTCAGCTCTGTGGACTTCTAGATATGCAGAAATTAAGGAGAACAGCATTAAAGCCCTTCCCATTTCTCAGCTGTTGATACAGAACCATTTTAGACATTTCTGTTCTGAATAAATGACATGGATTGTGCTTTTTGCTGTCTTTCTTCTCCACTGTTCTTCAGGAGAAGTGAGACAGGTGAGGATAAATCACTGCCAACACCTGGGACAGGAATTGCTTCAGCTGCTCCATGTGCTGAGCAATCCTGAGCTATCCAAAAATCCTATATGGATAACTCTGTTCTGAGAAGGTAGGAAATGGTATGAAAGTCAATGGTTTGAAAAGAAACCAAAAACCCAAAACATTTTCTACAATTATCTTCTCTCCTTTCCCTTATGACACACCTACAAAGTGTTAACACCTTTTACAAAGGTTTTCCTTAGAGAGGAGCTTCCCTGCCACTCCCAATTCCAGATTTTTTTCAGCCTCTCTGCCCTGCTCTAGTGAATTCACATAGAAAGCAGTTTCCCACACTCACCTCATCCCTGTAGAGAGGGCTGGTGTAGTACATGATGTCCATGGCACTGCTGTTGAGCATGTCCCTCAAACCCCGCACCTTATCCGGGGTTATGGAGTCCACAGTGTCTGGGGATATAAAAAAGGGAATGAAATTACATCCAGGAGAATGATAAAACAGAATAATGGGGTGATTTGGGTTGGAAGGGACCTTAAAGATCATTCATGGGCAGGGACACCTTCCTCTACCCCAGGCTGCTCCAAGCCCCAATGTCCAACGTGGCCTTGGGCACTGCCAGGGATGGGAATGTTCAAAGTTGTGCAAACAAAACCAAAGAAAAAGCACAAGCAGAGAGCACAGATGAGATTTCTGGGGAGAATTAGACCTGAGTCCTGTACCTCCATCGAGGGTCAGCTTTGATCTCCACTCCACTGGAAGGAATTCCACGTGTGTTGCAAGGTTGGAAAAATATTTTTCTTCCACTTTTCTTGCTGTATCTCGCATCCTACAACAAAGAGATGAATGTTTTCCTGTACAGACCACTCTTGTAATTCCCTTCAATTTCAAGCTTTTTTTATGAAATGCTTAAATTCTCATATAATGAAAAAAATTCTGTGCATTGCATGCTCAAAAGAGCCTGAATGTGTCACAGTATGGGCTCAACATAATCCACCTAAATTCAGTTCAAAGGTTTCTGTTCATTCTGGTGGGTTTGGGGCTGAATGGGAAAGGTAAGGATTAGAAAATTAGAAGAGAATTAGAAAATCAGAAAATAGAAAATTAAGATTTTCACTTCTGCGTTGAAATCTAGAATCCACTGAAATCAAGCAGGTGATCAGTATAGAGGGAAACCAATTCAGTGCTTTTAAACACAAAGAAAACTCTTTAAAATATGGCTTGAAAGAGCAGAATTTTATTTTAATTTTACATAGTGAATTGGAAGGCTTGAGAGCTGCAAGGGTGAGAAACAGGATCACTTGTGAGTGTTTTAACTTGCAGGAGCAGATGGAGAGGCTTTTAAAAGACTTTACATTTTTACAGCATATCTGAACATGAACATTGCTGCACCCCTCTCAAGGGATGAGAAAAACTTAAAATACCTCAACCCCAAAGTGTCTCTGACCCTCTCTGTTTGGGGGGGGAAATGGGAATAATGATAAGTTATGTTATTTAAAAAATATTACTTTATTTGTGTTGTGTGAAAAACCCATCATTGAAAAAGGAAAAGCAGCAAGAAATCAGACAGAATATGAAACATCCAGGCATTCTATAAATAATGAGAACCTTTACCTTTGAACACCTCATCTTTAGAACAACACCCCTAAAGTTAACAGAACCCATAGACACAACTGCAAAAAAACCTTGTGAAAAAGAGGAAAGATTTCCCAATAAAAGATTTCCCCAGGCAGCTGCTATTTGTAAAAATTAAGAGCCACAAAAGAACTATTTTCTTGTAGAGAAATCTCCATGACATTAACATGAGGGACTTCTCTCCCTAACTAAAGAAAGACTATTTTAGAGGTAGTAAACTGAGTAAAATTTTATTTCTTTACATCATCATTAAAAAAGAAATGGTTGTAGGAGGAGAAGTATCCTAAAGGTTTTTTTAAAATTCTTATTATTACTCTTTCTTTTAATTCCTATTAATAAAATTTTATTTATACCCTTTTAGAGTTTTAAACCTACTTCACTTGTCTCCTAGTCCTACCTCCCAGCAAGAAGTAAATGAGTGCATTCTGGTAAGCACACTGCTAATTAACCAACACTAAACCCACCACACTCATTAGTACATTAACCCAAAAATCTCCAATTAAGAAACCAAAACCACCACAGTCACTCAGCATCCAAAGCAAGGCAATTTTTTAATTTCCTTTCTTTCCTTTACCTGAATCCTGGCCCCAAGAGTATTCCTATTTTTGAAGATGAGCACAAAAAACCAAACCCAAGTTCCCAGTTCCAAGCATCAAATTTTTATTTATTTCAGTGTTTCAATGCATTTTCCCCCCTATTTTCAAAGCAACCCCCTTTTAATTGATTCTACAACCAAAGGCACAATGACATTAATCATCCACCTGCACTTCCACCTGTCCAAATGCTTTTTAGTGAGTTTAATCCCTGAGCTGAGGCACTTTCCTTGGGTGTATTAATGCTCCTCTGTTCTTCAGGAGAAGTGAGACAGGTGAGGATAAATCACTGCCAGCACCTGGGACAGGAATTGCTTCAGCTGCCCCATGTGCTGAGCAATCCTGAGCTACCCAAAAATCCTACATGGATAACTCTGCCCAAACCCTGTTCTGAGAAGGTAGGAAAGGGAATGAAATGGTTTGGAAAAAACCAAAAAAAAAAACCAAAACATTTTCTAGAATTATCTCTTCTCATTTCCCTTATTTTTTTTTTTTTTAATTTATTTTTAAATTTCCCCCCCTCCCCCAGGAAAAGTTCTTTCTGCTACTAAAAAAGCAGATTAATCATGTACCACATTTTTGAGAGAGGCAGTGACAACATTTTTCCATCACTGACATTAATTTTCTGATGAAAGAAAAGAAAAAAAAAAAGGAGGAATGGGGGGAGGGAAATGAAATGAGGAAAAGAGGAAAGAAAAGTTGGGGAAAGTGGGAAAAAGGAGAAAGGAATAAAAGGGTGAAGGGGAAAAGGGGGAGGAAAGGAGGAGGAAAGGGGGAGAAAAAGGGGAGAAAAGGGGGAGAAAAGAGAAAGGGAAAGAAAAGGGGGAGAAAAAAGGAGGAAGGGAAAAAGGGGAAAGTGAGGGAGAAAGGGGGAAGAAAAAAGGGAAAGAGGAGAAGGGAGAAAAAGGAGAAAGTGAGAAAAAAAAGGGGGAGAAAAGGGGGAAGGAAAAAAGGGGAAAGGGAGAAAAAAAAGGGGGAAAGGGAGAAAAAAAAGGGGGAAAGGGAGAAAAAAAAGGGGGAAAGGGAGAAAAAAAAGGGGGAAAGGAAGAAAAAAAAGGGGGAAAGGAAGGAAAAAAGCAGAGAAGGGAAGCAGCATCCTGTACATCCTTTTTTCCAAAGCTGTCACTGCAGGCCTGTGCAAACAGCCCAGAAATGCAACTGCTCAGCATCTCTATTTTTAAAGCCTGGTGTGATTGCACTCCTAATCTCCTGGATTCTTGTCCAAAGAGATGGCAAAGGTTTAAATAAAGCAGAATATCCTTCCCATGATAGGGGGGAAAATAATTCAGCAGGAGGATCTGCTTAAATCAGGGTTGATTTAAGGCCTGAGCTGAGCCATCCTTGCCTGGCACAGAACCCTCCCTGCCACCCCCACACACAACAGGACATGAGAGAGTCCAAGTGCAGCATGAAAATCTTAGATTATAAAGAAGATAAAATTCCAGTGAACAGATGAACATTCCTGGAGTCCCTGAGTGAGCAAAATAAAGGAGATTTTTGAAAATGCCCCCAGCTCCTTGGTATTGCCAAGCCAGCTTCACTTTTTCTGCCTGAAGGAGGTGGTTTTGGCTGGGATGAAGGTAATTTCTTTCCTGGTAGTTGGTACAGCACAATTTGGATCTAGGATGAGGATAATGTTGATATTTTGGTTGTTTTGGTGGTGCTCCCCCTAAATCAGGGATTTTTCAGTGTCTCATGCTCTGCCAACAAGGAGCTGCACAAGAAGCTGGGGGGGAATATGGCCAGACCCAGACTTCCTATTTATTATTATTATTATTATTATTATTATTATTATTATTATTATTATTATTATTATTATTATTATTATTATTATTATTATTATTATTATTATTAAACTATTCTCATCTCAACCCATGGGTTTTACCTTTTCCCAGCTCTCCTCCCCATCCCACTGCAGCTGCAGGCTGGGGTTAAGTTTTGACACTAGCAAAGAGGAATTCAAAACCAGTAAAATTTAGAAGGAAATTAGCCAAGCAGCAAAATAAAGTGGCTCAGATTAAAAGCAGTAAAAGCACAGAAATATTGTCTGAACAAAGCACAGAATTTTACACAGCAAAACCTACTTGAGGTGAAAGAAATGGTAAATAACCTGGTCCTATTAGAGCAAGAAAAACCATCCACATTATTTATTATTATCAGTAGAAGCTGGAAATATTGTGGAGGAACAGCTATTGGACATCTCTAAACCTCTAAATCTTTAAATCCAACAACTACAGAGCTTTTTGCTGTTTGAAAGGGTCCAGTTCTTACTAAAGCTGTTCACAAACTGACTCAGAGAGATTTTTAAAATAAAAGCCAAAACAAGAAACAGGAGTTTGGAGAAAATAATGTGGCCTTACAATTCTGCCAAACCTTTTGGGGAAAGCTTCAGGTTTCCCCTCCTAAAAACTGAGCTGGCTTTGTATCCTCATCCAGGAAATGCAAAGGCTGATTTTACTCAGATGTGGGCTCACCTCAGGGAAGCTGAGGTTGTCCAGCTGTGGTCCAGCACAACAGTCCCAAATTTGTAAAATCCCAGAAGGGTTTGATTAGGAAAGGACTTTAAAAATCATCCAGTGTCACCCCTGCCATGGCAGGGACACCTCCCACTGTCCCAGGTGGCTCCAAACCCCATCCAGCCTGGCCTTGGGCACTGCCAGGGATCCAGGGGCAGCCCCAGCTGCTCTGGGCAGCCTTCAACCTTCACAGGGCACAATTCCCAATTCCCAAAATCCCATCCATTCCCTGGCTCCTGCCCTCCATCCCTTGTTCCCAGTCCCTCTCCAGCTCTCCTGGAGCCCCTTTAGGCTCTGAGCTCTCCCTGGATCCTTTTCTCCTGCTGGAATAATCCTGCCCAAACAGAACCACTCAGCTCCACGAGAACACCAAACTCCAAGCTCTAAGGAAATGTTTTTTTTTTCCTTAGACATCCTCATCCTGGTCCAAGTGCACAAAAGTTCTGTTTGGAGCCATTTTTATCACCTGTCACCCCACGGGTGTCACAGGCTGTCAGAGCTGCACTTACACCCTCTCATTATCTCCCAGCAATCCTTGAAATTCCCAGTGCAACACATCCAGGGGCACTGCACCACATCCCCCACTGATTTTGACAGAAATTCTGGAGAAAATTGGCTGTAATTTCCAGGCAATGCAGCCACAGACATATGCAAACCCCCACCACACACACCTGCTCATCTGTTCTGCTATAAAGATGAGGTTATTTTTCTTTTTTCCTTCTTCTGGCTCTTCAAAATAAATTTCTTTTAAAAATTTTATTAGATGGCAAATCCCTCTACTCACTTGTTAAATTAACACCAACTGAAGCCATAAATCCTCATCTAAACAGGCAGAGAATTCACCTGATACAAATGCATGTTGAAATACTGACCCCAGAGCAACAATTACTTGAAGCCATACATTGAAACACAAGGAAACAACTCTAATTTCTGGTTTTTCTAAGAAGAAAACCCACTCGTGCACAGATTCAATGCACACCTTGAAAGAATTCTGACATATTGCTATTTTCCATGCAAGAAGTAATGGCCTGAAAATAGGTACTTTGAGATACACCATGAATAAAATGTGCCTGGCTGCCTTTCCCTGATTAAAATAATAAATAACAAACCCATATTTTCCCAGATATACATCCTTGCTTAAATTGAGTATATTCCACAGGTATGTTAACATATTTAGAATTATTACTGAGGGGCTGTTTTTAATCTCATGCCACTAGTTCTGTGTAGGATTTACAAATACTCCATTAAAAACAGGGGAGCTGCAAACTGAGTTAGCTTCAGCTGCTTCCCAAATTTGGCAGAATGATGCTGATGTTAACAGAGCAAAATGCTGAAAGCTTGAAGAAACTATTCATTTTAATGTCAAGTTATCTTTGCAGACTTTCTTCAGTCAGATGATCCATGAGAGAGAAATAGGGAATGATCTTTAAGCCTCAAATGTGCCAGCTTCTCACTCTGATTTCATAAAATCATTGAATTCCAGAGTGGTTTGGGTTGGAAGGGACCTTAAAGCCCATCCAGCTCCACCTCCTGCCATGGGCAGGGACCTTTCCACCATCCCAGGCTGCTCCAAGCCCTGTCCAGCCTGGCCTGGGACATTCCAGGGATGGTTGCAGCCACCTGGGCAACCTCTTCCTCAGTCCCAGGGCCTCACCATCCTCACAGTGAGAAATTTCTTCCTAATATTTCATCTAAACCTCCCCTTTGTGTCAGTTTAAAGTCACAACCCTTTATCCCATCACCCTGATTCCAAGAAACAGAGCTATGGGATGTTCCCTGAAGAAAACCACTTCAATTCTGACTCCTCCCTGCAAAGCCATGTGGATCCATCCCTGGATTTTGGTCACAGAACTGGGGAATGATGCTCTGAACCATTCCCCAACTGCTCTCACCCCCCTGGAGCTCCCTCAAAGGGAGGGCAGCTCTTGTGCTGTTTGTGGGTCACCAGGACAAGGGAAGAGATGAGAATCTTGACTCCATGTTTCAGAAGGCTGATTTATTATTTTATGAGATATATTATATGAAAAATGCTATACTAAAACTATACTAAAAAAATAGAAGAAAGGATTTCATCAGAAGGGCTACACAGCTGGCTGTGATTGATCATGAAGTAAAAACAACCACATGAGACCAATCTGAGATGCACCTGTTGGTAAACCATCTCCAGACCACATTCCACACCCATCAGATTATTATTGTTTACATTTCTTTTCTGAGGCTTCTCAGCTTCTCAGGAGAAAAAATCCTGGCAAAAGTATTTTTCAGAAAATGTGTCAGTGGCAGGCAGCACTCACTGCCTCCTTGAGGAAATAATAGCACTTTATTGAGGAAACTCAGGGCTGGCCTGGGCTCAGTTTGCTGAGCTGAAGTGAGCAATGGAAGTGGAGCTGTGCTGAGAGATGAGGAAATGGGAGGGAGAGGCTTTTCCCAAAGCTCAGCTGCAGAAATGCCAACTCCACTCTCCCTACAGGCAGGTTTCAAAGAGCAGCTCAAGACTCAAGTCATGTTCTGCCACTGCTGCTCTCTGAAAACTGCTGTGAAAATGGCTGTGAAAATTGCTGCTCCACAACACACACAGACTCATCCTGCTCCAGAGGAGAGATGGAAACTCCAGCATGCAAACAAAGGAAGCACAACTGGGACCCACACTCCATCCTTTTGAAGAGTAACAGGATTTTGCACCATCAGAGGCACTGAAGGTGCTTTGCTGGTTGATCACAGGATCCTGGGACAATCCTGGGAGATCCAGGTGCTCCAGAATCCCCTCCAGCACTGCTTTCCAAAGGGCAGGAAGGCTTTGCCCTGCTCTGGCACAGAGCACTGCACTCCCTGTCCCCTCCCAACTCCACTGCACCCACTCCATGCATCTTCCAGATGGTGAGTGTTGGTTCTACCACCCAAACCCATGAAGAAGAAGGTAAAGAAGGACTAGCATCCACATACAATCCCACTTTTTTACACCAGCTTACAGATGGGATGGTGTGAGCAGGGAAAGGGCAGAAACAAAGGATGGAAGGAGGCTGAGAATAGGAACAGCCCTGGGGATCCACCCAAATCCTGAGCAGGCTGCTACAGCTCCTGCCCAACACCCAGCCATGTGTTAGGTAATAGATACACACAAAACAAGCTGTTCCAAAAGCATCTCATGCCCTAACTGTCACCTTTTACCTCCTGGCCTGAACTTCTCTGGCAAGACAGGCTCAAGTTGAAACCTGTAAGGCAGTATTTACCAGCTGGGTGCTTAATTCCTGCACCAAATGATGAAAAACAAGCATTTAATATGTATTTAATGCAATGCAAGGATTTAAATGGAACATGAAGCTACCAAATACCTGAAGAGCTAAAATTATAGAAAAGATTTTACAGGAAAATCTTCATTTGAGATTCTAGCAGCACACATTAATGCAGTGAAAGGCTTCTGAGAGGCTCTGCCCAGGCTTGCATAGCAATGGAAATGTACCAAAATAGCTATTCCAAAGTAATTATCCTAATGATAATCCACAATTAAAATGCTTTCTAATGGGACTTGCAATAAAAATGTAATTGGTGATTAGGCCAAGATGCTGGTGCTTGTGCAGACAGCAATTTTTGGGCTGTGAGGAGCAGCACAGACAAATGTGAATTTGGAATCCAAACAGGAGATTCAGACAGAGGCAGAGCCCAGCCTCAGGCTGAGAGCAGCCCAGAAGTGACCCAAAACTGCAGCTGCTCTGGAAAAGCACAGCAGAGTCACTTCACTCATTCCCCAAGCACAGGAGATGATGAAATTTAGTCCAGCCTAAAGCTTTGAACCCTGCCTAAGGCAGGTGAAAGGTCTGACCTGCACCTGGGTCAGGTGAAACAACAGGAGATCTGAAAAGGAGGGTGGGAACATGGAGAAGAACATTCCTAGATGGGCAGAGGAGGCCACCAGGATGATCCCAAGAGGGATGGAGCAGCTCTCCTGTGAGGAAAGGCTGGGAGAGCTGGGATTGCTCAGCCTGGAGAAGAGAAGGTTTGGGGTGAAAAATGTGACATTGAGGGGAACTTTCAGGAGAGCTGGAGAGGGACTGGGGACAAGGGATGGAGGGACAGGAGCCAGGGAATGGCTGCCAGTGCCAGAGGGCAGGGATGGGTGGGAGATTGGGAATTGGGAATTCCTGGCTGGGAGGGTGGGGAGGGGCTGGGATGGAATTCCCAGAGCAGCTGTGGCTGCCCCTGGATCCCTGGAATGTCCCAGGCCAGGCTGGACAGGGCTTGGAGCAGCCTGGGACAGTGGGAGTGTCCCTGCCAAAGGAATGAGATGAGTTTTAAGCTCCCTTCCAACCTAAACCATGCCATGATTCTAAATTATACTCAGATGTTGGAGTCCTGGATGCTGAGAATTTCAGACTTTCTGTGCTGACAGACTCTGACCTCCCCAAGAGAACACTGCACTGACCTGAGCTGTGGAAAAGGCTTCCAAAATTAATTAATAGCACTAAAATGACGAGTTTGCAGTTTGAACAGAAGTGTGTAATATCACAAGGTGAAAAACTTAAAGAGTTTAAAGTTTTAGAATATAATAAAATGTATAAAACAAGACAGAAGTTTTAAGTTTAAGTTTAAAGACAGAAGCTAGTCCTTCTTTACCTTCCTCTTCACCTTCCTCTTCATGGGTTTGGGTGGCAGAGCCAATACTCAATAAGTGTAACAACATCTCTCCCTCCCATTCACCCACAAATTCAACAAAACCACAGATCAACTTCCATGGAAAAAAATACATTCCAAATAACAGCATGTGGGTGTGTACAGTACAAAGACATCCCAAAGAGATTTATTTGAAAGCCAACACTCTGCCTTATCACAAACCAAGGAATTCCAGGATTCTGATGGCAAATAAAACTCCCTCCAATACATTCTGCCATAAAACCTTGCTTTGCATTAGGCAGAAATACAGATTATAAACCCTTAAAGAAGCATCCCTGTGGTACCAACAGAGCTCAGAGCTCCTGCTGGGGCAGCTGAATCTCTGCTCCAGCCTGGAGGAGGGGCTGTCTCTCCCCAGAAAGTCCCAGGGAATATCAGTGCTGACAGGAGCAGCTTGTTGCACCAGCTGCTGTGCTACATTTAGATAATAAATGTGTTTAACTACACAGAGAAAAAAACAAAATTATGTCACATCCACCACAGACCTGCTCATCCAAGCATCCCTAAGATGGCATCTTTTCCATTTACCTACTCACAGGACACCCTGCAACCACAGCATCCAGCCAGGCTAATGAGGAGGTTGAGCTGCAGTCCTTAATGAAATTAGCACAGATAATTTGGAATTTCCCTGGACAAGGGGTCTCTGTTTTCAGCTCTGTAACCAGCAGGATCTGCCTAATGATGCAGCAGCACCCTGGGAGCTGCACCAGCTTCTTCTCAAGGTGCTAACCTGAGGACAGAATGTGTCAAATGAGCTCTGGTGGGGTCCAGCTGCAGGTTTCCTACTGAAAAATGTGCATTTAAAAGGCAAAAAAAAAATCCCACTGACATCATCTCTCCTTAGCTTTGATTTAAAAGAGTGAATGGTCAAAAAATACTTTTTCTTATTAATTTTCTTTTTCAAAAGGCACCAGTGTTGTCCCTAATGGAAAAGCTTGTAAAAAACCACCCCAAGAACCAAGCAGCACATAAATATCATGGATGAAGGTGCTAACAGAAAGTGCCAGCATGGCTTGTGAGAGCTTGGCAGACATTCCTTCTGAAATCTCTCCCTGCAACATATGGGATGTTCCTCACTGATAAGTTTTAAACTGTTATTTGAAAAAAAAAAAAAAAAAGGAAGAGAAAAAATAAAGATACTTCAATCTAAAATGATGCTTTAATTTGCAAATTTTGTGCAGAATGCACAATTTATGCCAATAATTAGCATTTTAAAAGGCTATGCAATGCTGTCTGGTATTTCTTGAGGACTTGAGTGAGATTTACTGAAGCACATAAAGTCTTGTGTCCCTTTTTGAGAAAGTATTTCATATGCTGGGGCTGCCAATTAGAGCAGGACTTATGGAATGAATGAACATCTCTGCACTGTGACCTGAGCTGAGCTAATCCACCCACATATGCCTGTATCTATGGAGAATGGAAGAGGGAGAAAGATAAAACAGAAAAATTTAATGATTCCAAGGCTGAAGCTTTATTTCTGGCCACTGTTAAAACAGCAGCTTATACTGAGGCTATCTGCATTCTGTGTGATTCCATCCCACAAAAATGGAAGTTTTTACATTGATTTTGGTGACTAACTTTGAGCCAAGGGCTGCGGATCCTTTTTTTCTCTCTGCTTTGGATTGCTGGCTCTTAAACAAAGTGAATAACAGAGCAGGAAGTGGCAGGAAAAGGGGTGGGGAGCTGCAGGTTGGTGCTTTGAGGTGACAAGTGACACACAAGTGACATCAAAAGGTTTACCCTGGCACCCCAGAGGAGGCTGGAGTGGCACCAGGAGCTGTGGGGACACAAGAGGCCGATGACAGGATGGCACAGAGCACACAGGCACTGACCCAGAGTGACAGAGGGAGGGTGACAAAGCTCCCACCACAAAATCCCAGCAATCCCAGCTCTTCCCACGGGAGCCGCTGGGTTTGTCAGCGCTGAAGGAACCTGGAGCTATTTGGGACACACCTACAGCACCATCCAGAGCTGTAATTAACACCTTTTCAGGCTAATGAGGGATTCTCAGCGCCACCTCGTCCCCCACACAGCTGCCATCAGGACTTGATAATTCTGCTTCTAGGATTCAAAACCATCTTTTCAGGTGCATAAAATCAGAGATTGCTTTGGCTTGTAAAGGACTTAAAAGTCATGAAGTTCCAAGCCCTGGCATGAGTGAGGATGCCACCCACTAAACCAGGGCCCCAACCTGGCCTTCAACACTGCCAGGAATGGAGCAGCCACAGCTCTGGGAATCATTCCCAAGAGCCACTTGCAAAGCAAAAGACATTCAGTGAAGAGACTCCACAGCCTTTTTGGTCCCATTTTGCTGTTCAGCCAGGCTCTGTACACAGAACACCACGAGCAGTCTCACAGCAACAGCTCCATCCATGGAGGGCCCCTGTCCTGCTAGGAATGACAACATTCCTGTGTCTCCCCATTCCCCCTCTCTTACAGGATGCAATTTGCTTGCCCACTATCTCAACACCCAGCTCTGAGAGACTCCATTCAAAGATTAACTTTCCCATACCACTTAACCAAAAATGTTCTGCTCAATTCCTTCCCAGCTGTTGCTGAATTCACTCAATTCACCCAGGAACAACATTCCCCAAATGAGGAACCTCTCCCTGCTCAGCAAAGCCACCAACCACGGGAGCCAGAATTGCACACAAAATCCTTCAGGCTGGAAAAAACCTCAAAAGTCAGCAAGTCCAATCCCCTCCTTGTCCTGAGAGGAAGAGTGGATTTGTCTTTCCAAACAAGCTCTGAGTCTGCTGGTTGATAAAACCAGCACTGGGAGAAACAATGGGAAGGATTCCACTGATTGATGAATGGAAAAATATATTTGCTTTTACAAATAAACTTTAGGTTTGCTGATAAATGAAATTAGGCATTGAAAGATGAAAGAAAGAATGGGGAAGAAAAACCCCTAAATTCCATATCAATTAAAAATTGAAAGGGAGGGTTATACATTAGAGGGAAATCTCTGGTATCAGGTGTTTTGGGGAGTCTGAACCTCTCAAGGACCTCAGCCAATGGGGAAAGAGAGAAGGGAAATGTGGCTGGGAAATTGGGATAAAAAGGAGGCTGCATCCTCCAAAAATGTGAGAGATCCCAGGAGATGCCCCATGGCCTCTCCCTTTATTCAAATAAAGCCAAAGGACTCCTCTGTCTCCTTTTTGGACATAAACCTCTGGTGTTTGTGGATTAATTTTCCTAACAGTCTCCAGCCCAGAGCACTGAGTGCCACCTCCTTGGACACCTCCAGGGATGGGGGCTCCAAACCTCCCTGTGTGGCACTCACATTCTCTGGAAAAATCCCCTCGCCCAGGATTTTTCTCCTGGGAAGCTGAGAAGCCTCAGAGAAAAGGGAAACAATTCTTATCTCATTTGCTTCTCCTGTGTGGAATGTGTTTGGAGATTGTTTAGCCACAGGTGATTGTTTCCTTGGGTTCTGAATTGTTTTGACTCTTTGGCCAATTGGGGCCAAGTTGTGTCAGGGCTCTGGAAAGAGTCACAAGTTTTTATTATTAGCTTTTTAGCTAATAATATCTTTTCTGTGTTCTTTAGTATAGTTTACTGTAGTATTCTTTATTATAATATAGTATTATACAGTAATAAATCAGCCTTCTGAGAACATGGAGTCAGATTCATCATTCCTGCCTTTGTGGGGACATTCCCAGCAAATACAAACCTCCCTGGACAGCCCCTTCCAAAGCTTAACAACCATTCCATGGAGAAATTCCTGCTGAAATCCAAGCTGAACCTCCCCTGCTGCAACTTGAGGCTACATCCTCTTCACCATTTCCCCAGAAGTCACAAGTGCTGGTGATAAAATCAGAATAAATCTTTGCTCTTTAGCTCACGGCTCTCCCTAAATTCATACATTCCAATTAACATCAAAACCAGTGCACCCACAACACAAAGATTAATGACTCAGGAGAAGAGGAGGATGAGGAAAACAGGCAAAGATTCAGCCCAAACCAAAGGCTCTGCTGTCACTCACATTAAGGCTGTTTCAAACACTCCAAGGCACTCACATGGCTGTGTTTTTGATGATCCTTCCTTGGTCCATTTTCTGCCCAATGCCATGCACAACAAACACAATGTGGCTGGTCTGGGGTGGCTTGTCTTCTAATGTGGCTTCTTCTACATAGCCTCTGTGTAGCCTTGTCCCACTGCTTGAAGCTGCAGAAAGAACATTATCCCACATCAGTGGCATTCTGCCAGCTGCACTGCTCTCCTCTGCTTGGCTTTTCTCAGGCCAGCACGTTGAAAATCAGATCATATAATAGAGAATCATAAAATTAAAGGATTAGCATCTAGTTTTAAATATGTGTGTACAGCACAAAGACATCCCAAAGAGATGAATTTTAAAGCTAACATTCTGCCTTATCACAAACCAAGGAATTCCAGGATTCTGCACCTGATGGCAAATAAAACCCCCTCCAATTAAGTATGTTCTGCCACAATAAAAGTGCCTATATTTTTAATTATAGGCACTTTTAAAGCCCTGAAAGATTTGAGCAGCCAGGTGATATCAGCAGCCACCTCCACTGGAAAGGGAATTAATTTCAGGCATGTTTTGGAGACCAACTCTTCAGAAAACAGTTGTGTAACTGTGCACTCACTTCTACAACACAAAATCCTTCTCCTGGGTGTCTCAATCAATGAAATTCCTTCTGTCTCCCCCTTACTCCCACAGCATGGAAAGATCATGGAAATGACCTGTCCACATAAATGTTGTCACTTTATCCACCCCAATTAAAAGAGTATGTTGAAAACCTTTAAAATTCATCATTTTGATAGGGAAAACTTGCTTTATTTTGAGCTGATCCAACCTGAAATTTCCCCTCTTGTTCTTCAGCCCAGTGACCAAACCCAAACCCAATTCCCCAGGGTAAATGTGGGCATTTTCTCCCTGCTGTGCTGACAAACCCATGGGCACAATGTGCCTCCATCCCCCTCTAGTGACACTCAGGGGACCACACCAGGCACCAGTGCTGGCCTCCAAAACTGGAACTAACAGCTTATTTTGGTTTTAAACAGGAGGAAAACACCCCAAACCCACTGAGGGCATTTTTTACCCAAGACAGGTTTTGTTTATCAAGTGAGTTTCTCTTTGATATTTCTCCTCCACAAATTGTTTGGGCCAGATCTCATTATTTATTACACATTATCCCCACGGTGTTCTGGATAAATGACATCATTTCTTCTGGAACTGAAGCACTGAATTATATTATTTTTTTAAGGAAACATTAATTAAGTGTTCACCCAGGAGTCCTGGGGGGTAAGAGGGCATTAATTACAGGGCAGAGGATGCTGAATAAAGTCAGAGCTGTGACCTGACCTTGTCTCTTCAAGGAACAAACCAAATGTGCAGGTTCTTGTTCTGGTGTCCTGCACAGGACAAGTTCCCATTTTCTAGAATGGAAATAACCTGCTTTTTCCTTGAGAGACTCCCCCCTCTCTTCCAACCATCTCAGCTTTGCTGCCTGACTGGGAGTGTTGAGTTTAAATGAGCCTGAATTTCTACTGGAAATAATTTCTGTCTAAATGCCCTTTCCTGTCACTTCATACTTCTGTTTTATGAACAGAAGTAAAGGCTGGATGGAGGTGGGGAGAGGGAAGGTATGGTCATGTATTTAAGGAATGCATCACAATATCTAAGTACCCAGCAGTAAAATCAAGGTTGCAAAAGGAACTGTAATCCTTATATTATTACAGGAATAATCCTAATTTTACATTTAATTCTAATTTTAGCTTCTGGACTCTGCCACTGTAATATTTTCATGTATTTGTTACGTAGTGCTAACTGCTGCATCCAAACCCATCAAAATAAAATTAAACTATAACAAAATTATAATTTTTAAATTTAAAATTAAATAAAAATAAGTATAAAATTAAAATATAATAAATATGTAATCTAAATAAAATTTTAAAATATTCACATCCAAATAGAATAAGATTTAAAAATATTCACATCTAGTTACCATTATTTACACAAGCTAAGGATTCTGAATACTCATATAAAGTAAAAAATGCAATGGCCAAAGTGGGTTACTCACATTAAAACCTTTTGGAGTTAAACTTCAAATGCTGGCATTTACAATATTCTTTACAAAAGTTTGGGAAAGATTTACCTTTGGAAAACCCCAACTTTTGTGTGACAGTCCTTGCAATTTTGGATGTTGTGGCATCACTGTACAGATACACCTCATCCACACTGTGCCAGTCCACATGGTTACGGCTCAGCTTTAGACTGTGAATGGCTGCAGCAAAAAGGAATAAATAAATTGAATTTAGGTGGGGAAGAGGGAAAAAAAAACCCCAAAGACAGAGAGAGAGAAGGGTGATTTACACACAGGTTAAAATCTAGAGCTCCATTATGCCTGAATTTGTGTTATTTCTTACCTTGAGGAATTTTTACAGCTGGGTTTAACCTGAGCAGGACAAGCAGCAGTTTGAAGACCACCTGTGAGGACAATTCACATCACTCCCCTCCCACCCTCATTTTGGGGTGGGAAGTACCCAAAATATTCTCTTTAAAGGGGGCAGGGTAATGGATCCTGAAATACTAGAGGTGGGTGTGATGAGCCCCAGGTATTTTCATCACTAAAAAGTGGAATTTCAGCCCTGTCTCCCATGAGAGCTGCTCTGCTCTAACACAGAGGCTCCCACGGCTCCCCTGCATTTCTCCCCTTTCAGAAATATCTCAGAGCTGGAAATGCAGCTCAATGAGCCTCTGAATGGGCAATTTCTGGCACAGAACAGAATGTAGCTCTTTGAAAAGCCACTAAGAGCTCTGGTGGTTGGGGTTTTTTTTTTCTGTGCAATGATTGTGTTTTTCCAGATTTGGAACTGATTGAGCTCTGAGCCCGACCTCATGACACACAGCCTGACTGTCAGGATTAAACAACAGGCACGTTGTTATGCAAATCAAAATCATCTCAGGCTTGGAGCCTGCAGGAGCCAAGCAGTGCAGACAGCTGGGTTACAATAACTTGGATTTCACCAAAATTCGCTGCTGAGGTCTCACTGAACGTGGGGTGCACAGAATTTGCAGAGCTGACAACAGCAATAGCACTGTGACCAAAGAAATGGTGATTTATCTGTCACTGCTCTTGCTGGGAAGTCCAAAGTCATGGAAAACACCCAGAGGGGCTGTTTTGGGGTTGCTTTTTCCACAGCAAGCAGAGCTCTAACCTGTCTCCTCCTTGAATCACCCAAATGAATTTTTTATACTCTTCTAAAAACATTCTGAGAAAGCCTGAGCCATCACAATTTCCAATTTTAACTCTGCTACAGCACAAAGCAGCCAGGCTCAGCCAGATGTTGTGACCTTTCTCCAGCAAAATTTTTTGTTTCTTTGCCAAAGCAGACAGACTTGACACAGACTGATGAAAAACTAAACAAAATCTGTAAGGAGCATGGGGATTAACAGAGGATTACCCCTTGTGTTGTGGTAAACAACTGATTCACCAAAATAACTGGAATTACATCCTTGTTTTCCACTAGAAGAGCAGGAAGAAGAAATAAGCCTGGCTTTGAAGAGCAGAGATGGTCTGTCCAGGAGGTGCTCAGGAATTGTTCCACCTGCATTCTGCAAAACCCCTCTGAGAGAATGATCCTGGGGAAGTTGCAGAGGAAGGGTGGAAGTTTGGTGCCTTTGGAGGGTGTTGTGTTCAACATCCAAAAAAAAAAGAGGAAGAGATGTGGTTGAATCTCTGGAAAAACAGCAGTTTGTGGAGCAGTGATCCTCAAATTCCTCCTGGAGTCCAGTCCAGCCTCTCTACTGGAAGGAACATAAAGGAACAAGTAGCTTTTCCCCACCCTGTGTTAATTATTCCCACTTGGGAAGAACAAATTCCTCACTTTTGTGCTGTTCATGGACGTGGAAGGAACATCAACATCAATTACAAGATGGGGAAGAACCAAAGCATTTGAAATGAAGTTCCCAAGGCCAAATGTGAGGTTCTGCACCTGGGTCAGGGCAATCCCAAGCACAAATTGAGGCTGGAGGGAGAATGGATGGAGAGCAGCCCCAGGGAGGAAGGTTTGAGGGTGAGGTGGATGAGAAGATCAACGGGACCCAGCCGCGTCGTCTGCAGGCCAAATGTGCCCTGGGCTGCATCCAGAGAAATGTCACCAGCACAAAGCTGGGGGGGCTCAGGCTGGAGAAGAAAAGGATCCAGGGAGAGCTTAGAGCTGTTGGAACCCTGGGAATTGCTGAGAATTTCAGACTTTCTGTGCTGCCAGGCTCTGGCCCCCAAGAGAACACTGCACTGACCTGAGGCCCTGGAGAAGCTCCCAAAATGGAATGACAGAACTGGGATTGTGGGTGTGGGGTTTGAATAGAAAATGTGTGATATCACAGGGTGGAAAACTTAGAGTTTAAGGTTTTAAAATATAGTAATATGTATGGAGCAAGATGGAGGTTTCAGGGTGGAGGCTGCTCCTTCTTCTCCATGGGTTTGGGTGGTTTTGTGTAATTGGATAAAAAGTCCCCATTGTGGGCATGGGTGGTTGGTTATTGGGTTAAAAGTGAAAATAATTGAGGTATCATTTCTTAATTGGACAGTTTATCCTTAAAAGGCCTTGGAGAGAAAGAGATGGGCTCCATTTTTAGTTTGTTAGAGAGAAGTGCTGCAGAACTCAGGGTTTGTGAGGCTGTGACAGAGATAAGAACTGATAAACATCTGAGTCCCAACAAGAAATATCATCTTGAGTATTTAATCCCCATCCTGGAGAAAAAAAGAAGATAAAACTCAACACAGAGCCCCTTCCAAGGCCTGAAGGGGCTCCAGGAGAGCTGGAGAGGAACTGGGGACAAGGGATGGAAGGACAGGAGCCAGGGCATGGATTTAAACTGGAAAAGAGTAGGTTTAGGTTGGATATTGGGAAGAAATTCTGCCTGTAAGGGGGGGGGGAGGCCCTGGCACAGGGTGCCCAGAGCAGCTGTGGCTGCCCCTGGATCCCTGGAAGTGTCCAAGGCCAGGTTGGATGGGGCTTGGAGCAGTCTGGAAGGTGTCCCTGCCATGGCAAGGGCAGCACTGGATGAGCTTTAAGGTCCCTTCCAACTGAAATCTTTCTGGGATTTGATTCTGTGATAATTTGACAGTGAAGGGATTATTAAAACCCTTGAGAGTTCAACCAAAAGGAGTTTCTGCTGCTGACAGCCCCAGGGGGTGTTTACAGTGAGACAGGGAACACTAAAATATGTCTTTGGGGAGGGTTTGTCAGCAGTCTGAAAAGAAACATCCTAAAAAAAACCTAAAATATTCCAAGTGTGCTTTGCAGGCATGGGATTTTACAGACTGACACTGCTGGTTTGGAGCTGAGCCTGAGGAAGGGGAAGTGATGTTTCTTGAGGATGAGGACAGGATTGACAGTGGGACTGTCCTGAGGGGCTCAGAGTGGCAGCTCGGGGTGTCCCAGGTGCCAGGGAGCCACCAGGGCGTGTCACAGCCTGGCTGAGGGAGCCCAGGGGCAGAATTCAGATGCACAGGGGAATGAATCTCTTCTTGCTCATCCTCCAGGAGCACAAACTCCACACCTGAGGGGGCTCTCCAGGGTACCAGGCTGGGATGGTGCTGAGCTTCACTGAGATCTGACTGTCCATAAATCCATGGGGATAGAAATCTCCCTCTGGACCCGACTCCAAGAACTTGGAGGGGATTTTAAAAGAGGGAGAACAACTTTTTACATGGGGAGATAGAGAGAGGACAAGAGGGAAAGGTTTTAAACTAAAGGAAGAGAGATTTAGATTAGATTCAAGGAAGAAATTCTTCACTCAGAGTGGGGAGGCTCTGAGGTTGCCCAGAGAAGCTGTGGCTGCCCCTGGATCCCTCTGCATCCTCCAGGAGCATAAATTCCACACCTGAGGAGTCTCTGCAGGGTACCAGGCTGGGATGGTGCTGAGCTTCACTGAGATCTGCATAAATACACACGGACAGAAAACTCCTCTGGCCCTGACTTCTCATGGATTTGCTCCCACCTGGCACTGACAGCATTCTCACAGACATCCCTCTGTAGGTGCATCTTCCTCAGATGCAGAAAAAGCCTGCAGAAAACCCCTGCACACTATTCTGGAGAAGAGAAGGCTCTGGGAAAACCTTGCAGCAGCCTCCAATGTCACTGTCATATTTTCGGGAAAAATCCCAGGATTTCTTCTCCTGTGAAGCTGAGAAGCCTCAGAGAAAAATGAAAACAAGAATTATCTCATTTGCTTCTCCTGTGTTTTGCTGCTTTGGAATGTGGTTTGGAGATTGTGTGATTGGTTTCATGTGAATTGTTTTAACTTAATGACCAATCACAGTCTAGCTGTGTCAAGGCTCTGGCGAGAGTCACAGGTTTTTCATTATTGTCTTGTTAAGCCTTCTGTCTGTATCCTTTCTCTATTCTTTAGTATAGTTTAGTATAGCATTCTTTTATTTAATATAATATCATAAAATAATAAATTAGCTTCCTAAGAACATGGAGTCAGATTCATCATTTCCTTCCTGCCATGGGGGACCCTGAAAATACCACACTCCAAGAACCTGGAGGGGGATTTTAAAAGAGGGGGAACAACCTTGTACATGGGGAGATAGAGGAGAAGAGGGAAGGGTTTAAAACTAAAGGAAGAGAGATTTGGATTATATTTAAGGAAGAAATTCCTTACTCAGGGTGGGGAGGCTCTGAGGTTGCCCAAGAAGCCATGGCTGCCCCTGAACCCCTGAAGTGTCCAAGGCCAAGTTGGACATTGGGGCTTGGAGCAATCTGGGAAGATGTGGAATGAGATGGGATTTAAGGTCCTTTCCAGCCCAAGCTCTTCTGGAATTTTCCTCAGGGATTGAAGTCCTTGGAGATGAGGCCAAATTTTGGGTTCTTTTTTTGCCGGAACTTAGAAATGAAACATTTTTCAGGAGCACCAATCAAGACAGACACCTACAGTATGAGCATGTGAAAAGCTCAGCCCTGCTGGAGAAGGAAGATGGAAAGAATCAAAAAAGGATTTTTTTCAGCTGAAGAAATCAGTGGTTGCTATCACACAAACTCCAGTTTCACCAAGAGAGATGAACCCTGAGGGAAAAAAATCCCCCCAAGAAGTTGAAACCTGAAAAACGAACCTTAAAACACAGACCAGATATTCCTAAAGCCTTGCAGAACCTGATCTCCATGAGGCTTTTGACTCGCCTTGAGTCAAAGAAATGGAGAATAACAGAGGAGCAGAAACCTTGCACTGTGTTTTGCACATGGAAACATCCTCCCAGCCTGAGGAGCTGAGCACCTCCTGGGGCCAACTGCTCACACCTGAACCCCTTTTTTAGCTAAATATCTGCTTCTCTCCTTGGTGCTTTCATCCACCTGCCAAGAGCAAAGCACGGCGTGGATCCTCTCTCCCCAGAGTCTGATGGTGCTCAAGTCAAAATCAACCCAGGGAAAAGCATCTTTGGAGTGCTCAGGGCTGCCACTGCCTCCAAGGACAAAGGCACTGTCATTCCAGCCAGGACAGAGACCAGAGCAGGGATACAGACTGTCTCAAAACCTCTCCTGCCTTCTTTTTTATTTTTTTCCCCCCAAGGATTTTTAAATTAGTCTGTCTTGCAAGCAGCAGGTGCCACACAAAAGCCTGACACATGGTACAGGGAGCTGAGAACATAATTTGGCTGCTGTTGTTCCTTCTGAAATGAATCTCAGGTTCTGCTACAGAAACCTGTAGATTTAAAAACCTTTTCTTTTTTTTTTTAAGAGCCATTAAAAAGGCCATTGCTCTTAATTAAAAATGTCTCACATTGCTGTCATTTATACATTGTACTTCATCACCTCTCAATTTATCACTGTCACTATTTGTCACACAACCACCTAATTTCAATTTTTTTTTAATTTGAGCACATTCATTACCACAGCTAGCATGATTTGAGAGGAAATCAAATGCACAACACAATTTTAGAATTTCAATTTACAAAAGAAAAGGCAGAAGTCCTTTCTTATTGCTTGAATTACACTGATTCACCTTTAACAGACTTGGGTTCACTGTGTGAGAAGAGGCAGGAAAAACATTTTGATTTCTGGCATTTTCCATTTGGACCAAATCACATTAAAAAAATAATTAAAGGAAGTCAAGAGGCAAACATTTATGCATGTCAAAATAAATTCTCAAGAGTTCACAACATCCCCAGGAGCTACAAGAACACAAGGTATGACAAGAACAACTCTAAACCTACCACGTGCATTTCCATTTTAAATGAAAGGTTTTAGAAGTCAGTGGAAGTTTAATCACTCCTGGCTTTAGAGGTGGCAGAGAGAGCCCAGTGACAAGAACTTTGGAGCCTTCTGCAATCATTAATGGCTCCTGTAAGATCTCCCCCACTTTCTGAAATAAATTTGCAGGACATCAGCTGCTGCAAAGGTCAGGGCTGTTTTCTGCAGCTCAGCAGCCTTGAGCTATAATCCACACAGCTTCCCCTTTTCCAGCCCATGGCCAGGGACTCATTCCATTCCAAAGCTGCAGCAAAGATGAATTATAACTTAAAATTAAAGATTATTATCCAAAAGAAAGCAGCAAACAAAACATTATCTGGAAGGAACCCTCTGTTCCTTCTCTGACAGAATTAATCTCAACCCAGGCCTGCAGCAATCCTAAAAAAAATTCCCTTTTATTTTATTGAAAAAGCCAAATCACACCAAAGACTGCAAGAAACAAATGTTCAGAGTTTTCATCAGCCACAAACAATTCTAATAAGAATTACTGCATGACACTATGAGCATCTACTTCTCTCTAGGACTCACAACACTTCTACTTTTCCTCTAAGCTTTAGGATGCTTTTTCCTTCCCCTTGGAAAGAAATTGCATGGATACAGCTCAAAAAACTGAAGCATGTAAATCTAACATTTGACTGAGACAAGCAAACTAGAATTTAAAGCTTCCTGAGCCAGAAGCACTACCAAAAAAAAAATTAAAAAAAAAGAAATCTCCAATTACTGTACCTTGAGAATGCTTTCTCTTAAGACATGCAGCATCTGATTTCTCCTTATATCCTCTCCATTTGAACAAAGAAGGGAGGGAGAAGGGAGGGAGGTAGTAGAGAACTAAAAGTAAAAACACTGAGCTTCAAAGTAAAATTTTTAAAAGGGGTGTCATTTTTTTTTTCATTAGTATCACCATTTTTAGAAAAAAAAAAAAGAAAAAGGCACATTTTCTAAAAAGAACTAAAATGTACATATATATTAAAAAAAACCAAAAAACAAACAGATTTTGTAGCAGAAGTGTCAGGTTCCAAACTCAATTTTTTCACTCTTCATAAGCAGTTATGACATGACAGCAGAGCTAAAGGCATCAGTAAGAGGCACCTAAAGCATCATCCCCCTCCTTGGTACAGGGTGAAATACACTGACCCTTCCTAAATGTGCACTAAAAACCTCAAATTTAGGCACAGCTCTTGACTTTTTTTCCCCTCCAAAGAGTGTAAGAGGATGGTTAAAAGTTAGATTAGACAAAATCTCCTGCTCTTGCCCTGTTCTGCAAGGTCTCAGCACTCCCTGGTGCAGCAAAGGAATGACATTCCACACCTGTGTCACCTGCCCCAGGTGTCCCCACAGCTCTCAGTGCAGGTGCAAGTGAAATGTGTTTATTGTTGCACATCACTTCTCTGGGGGGAAGGAAAATCAAAATAAATTCTCAGAGCTACAGCACTGGGGATTCCACAGAATAATTTAATTTGCAATATTGCACTGGCTTTTTTACTTCCCTCAGGAAGCATCGACACAGGAAACTCAAGGAAAGTAGAAGAAAAATTGCTTTTCATGGTGAGGGTGGTAAAACACTGAACAGGCTGCTCAGAGAGGTTGTGGAGTCTGTTGCTGGAGATACTGAAAATCCCACAGGAAACATCCTGAGCAAGCTGCTCTCATCAGAGCAGGGAGCTTGGGTTTGAGCATCCCCAGAGATCCCTCCTGACCTGCACAAGTCTCCAATTCTATGAACAGGAATTTCCCATCTAAAGGTTAACTTAGCTGTGCCAAAAACCCATATGAATTTTTTATACAGTGAGAAAATACTATTTGAAAGCTAAGACAAAAAAAGAAAATCAGCTCTTCCAAATGCAATTTTTAGAGGTTTTGTGGCCTTGACCACACACTGAAATTCTGTAAGAAAAAACCCAACAAAGTTCTGCTGTCTCAAAATCAATGCATTGGAATATTAATTCTAACTGACAGGTTTTTTTATTTCTGTATGTCTATCATGGAATCTCAGACTATTTTTTGGCAGAGGCACTGCTGGGGTTCATCTGCTCCAATCCTCTGCACAGATCAGGATCAACTTCAAAGTCAGATCCAATTTCAGGTTTGAATCAGGTCACTTGGGTGATTTCCAGCTGAATTTTGAGCATCTCTCTGTGCAAATACAAAGAGCTGTATCTGTTCCTATCCCACCTTCCTGAAATATGGGTCTCCTCAAGCCAGGTCTCATCAGCTTTTGGAGATATATTTCACACCCAAGATAGCTCAGCTACCTTAGACTAAAGCATAAAATCAGCAGGATGGCTTCTGTGGGAGTGTTGGAAACAAAAAGGTTTTAAAAAAAGGCAAAATAACCAAACTCTGTAAAGAGAAAAACCGAGCCAGGTGCAAGAGGTCCTCTTGCCCCTGGTAAAACACCTCACAGAAGTGATTGGTTTCTTTGTTCTCTTCTTTTTCTAGTAAATTGCCCAGGTGGGACTTTTTGGCTTCTGTCCCATTAGCCATCCTTAAATTTGAGGTGAAGTCCCCCAGATCCTATGAGATGCCTTTTCACCTCATTGAAGAAAGAAACTTCTAAGTTTACTTCCTTTTTAAGGGAACAAAAAATAAGTTTTGTGATTCTGTCAACAAAAGCCCCATTCCTATACCTCCCTATCCCATAAATCAAGCTTTCAGCTTCACTCCATCATCACTAAATGAATATACCTGAAAAAGGTCATGGAGCAATGGATGATAGGAACCCAACTGGTCTTGTTTTATCTGACAACAGCCTGGATATGTCAGAAATCTCTGGAAAATGCTTTTCCTTTGATGGGCTACTTCAGATAGGTGCTGAACTCACTGCCTGCCTAAGCATGAAGAAAAGGCAGTTCCTAGATCTTCTGTCATTCTGTAAATTTTAAAATAACTTTCTGTCACACACATGTCCCCCTCCAGCTCTCCTGGAGCCCCTTGAGGCTCTGGAAAGGGCTCTGAGCTCTCCTGGGGCTTCTCCTCTCCAGGAGCAGCAGCCCCAGCTCTCCCAGCCTGGCTCCAGAGCAGGAACAGAATTCCAGAGGGGTCTCAGCAGAGCAGGGGGGGACAATCCCCTCCCTTGACCTGCTGGCCAAGCTCCTTTTGATCAAAAAATGCCCCATTTTTGCACCCTGCCATTAAAACAATACTTTATCTGATGCACTGAAAGGGATCAGGCACCAAGAGGAGTCCCTGGCATCAGGCACCATAAACCAAGCTCATTTTGCAAGGCATGGAATGAAATGGTTTGTGAGGATGAAAATCAAAATGCAAAACTACAGATTGCTCAGCAAAGGAGTGATCTCCAGGCTGCCCCATGGGAAACAGAGCCTGCAGAATCACTTCTTGTCATCTGTGCTTTTCTGTTCCCTGCTGCATTTAAAGCTCCTTGTGCTTCCAAAAAAACACAGCAAACTTTTATTTGTAAAGAATAACCCAAATATCAGCATGGGCATCAGGTTATTTGTTGGCTGCAGGTTGCAGACCCTCCTGAATAATTCTGCACCTTCAGAGGAAGGTTTGCTGGGATTAACAGTTTAATAATGGGACATTTATCCCTCCTATCACCCCCAAAAGCCCTGGATGAAGCTTGGTTATTTTCCAATAATATTTTCCAATATTTTCCAATAGCTGGTTGTTAACCAGCTGCAATCCAGGATTAATAAATGAATCAGAATTAATAAATTTAATACAATTAATAGAATTAATAAATTTAATTACTGGAGTAATCCTTGGTAAAAGGGGCTTTTACAGCAGTTTGTATTAATTTTGCTGAGGAATCAGAGGGCATGGCCAGTTTTTCATCCCTCACAAGGTTTTATCACAGCACTGGGAACAGCCACTGCTTCCCAATGGATATTTCCAGATTTATCTCAACTTCCACTGATCATAAACAACAAGTACCTGCAAACCTTGATGGCACCAAAAACTGCTTCATCCAGGATGCAATTACAGCTAAATGGAGCATTTAAGAAATTGATAAACTGAATTCAGCTAATTTTGTTTATTTCACCAGTTGCACAGCTTCTCCCAGTGCCACTGCAGATGGCATTCATGCATGCCAGAGGATCCAAGAGGTACTGAGAGGCAAATTAAAATGACAAAACCACTTTTCACACGCTGCCAGCTGCAATTGTCCTGCAACTCTGCTATTATTACCAAAAAACCCCGTTGAAACCGACTGGTGACTTGACATACATACCACTGAAGTGATGCCATACATAGCTTGGGGGTTTTGTTTGGTTTTTTGGGGGTTTGCTTTTGGTTATTTTGGTTTTGCCTTTTTCCTTTTCTGACTTTGGTTTTAGAAAAGGCACTGGCACCTGAATTTGGAGTTTCTTTTCCTGATCTTTTACATTTTCATAAATACCAGTGGTCGTATCTTTCTGATCACTCTCCCCAGTCCATCCAGCATCAAATCTGAAAATTTCTGTTCCACAGTCCAGACTGTATCTGAAATAATCCCAACCCTGATCTCTCTTATTTACTCTGTAAGAAGAATCCAAGTACCACTGCAGCCTTCCCTCAACAATTAAACTACCAAAAGGCTGGGAGCACTCAGGAACCACAAAGATTTGCTTTCCATGTAAAAAACCATAAATCCCTGCCACTAACAACCCTGAGCTTTGTGCCTCTGGGACAAGAAATCAGGAATACAGGTAAAGGGCCTTCCAGAAGGATGTTTGCACAGGCACAGAGCTGTGGCTCAGGGCTCACACCACCTCATGCACCTTTTGGACAGAGCTGTTTTAGCAGAAAATTGTTCTGCAGCCTTGTCCAGGTGAAAAGATCATTTAAAGTAGGACAAAAAAGGAAAAAAAAATATTCATAAAGTCCTCACTAGTTTTAAAGGGGAGTTAAAAACTCTCAGTAATGCTGAAAAAACTCCCTAAATCAAGAAATGACACTTTGGTTTTCTTTACAGTGATTACAGAATTTATTGCTGGGCTTCCAATTTATGAACAAGGCTTTACTTGTGTGGTCACACATAAGAAGTCATGGCCAAAATACAGCCATTCCCACACTGTGTAACTGCTCTGCACAAAGCTCCACTTCAAAAATAAAGTTTCTTTGTAAAGAATAACACAACCAAATCCCTGCTGAAATATGTTGAGGGCCCTCTGTACTTGAAGCTTGTGCTTTGTAGATTGTTCAAGCAAGAGACAGCCAAAAAGTGTGAAGGGCAAAAATTCTGATTATTTGCTGTGCAACACCTGCTCTGAGCAATCAATTTAACTGTGTACATTAAATAACAGACCAGTAATTTCAGTAATCTTGCAAATGTTCCATGCAGCAGACCAAGATCCTCAGCAACACCACCTGAACATCCTCAGCCTGCTCATTAAAATGTAAGGATTTCCCCAACAGAATGCACGCCCAAGATTTACTGCAGCTGAAAACAAATAAATCCAGCCTGAATCAAAATGGAAAGTGGAATGTGATTTGTAAAAATGATCCCACTCCCTTCAGGGCAGAATTAGGGATTGCAGAGAGCAATCAGCCAGTTTGCCTTTGGACACTGACTCCTCTTGTCCCATTGAGAGATTTTAGTTTGAAACAAGATCTCAAACACAATTAGAAGATATGAAACACAATGGGAACAAGATGTTTCTCCATAACTTTAATTTTTACTTTCTTAATTTACTTACTTAATTTTTAATTTTTAATTTCCCCAAACCAGCTGCAGCAGGAAATCCCACACTGGAAAATAGGAGAACAAACTGATATTCCCCAATTTACAGGATGAAAAACCAAAGCAGATCACATTCTTACTTAGGAAAAGCAGACCTCAAGTGTCCAAAAAAATGTATTATAGTGATCTAAACAATCTTACCCTCCTTCCCATCAACAGGTTTGGATATTTCCATATCAAAGCTCTCCTGCAGCTGCTGGCCTCTGAAGCGGTTGAGATGCTCCTGCTCTATTAAATTACTTTCCTCCTCTTCCAGAGGTTGCCAAGTCCCATCAATAAACCACTGCCCACGCATGACAGGGATCTTTTCAGACTCTAAAAAAATAAAAATACAAAAAAAAGAGGGTTTTTTAAAGCAAGAAATCACAAACTGAGAGCAGGAAATGGAGTGTAATCTGCAAACCTGAGCTAATGAGGTTTCCCAGCTGTGTGTGAGGATGTAAGAGATGGACAGAAAAACAGAATTCCAGAATGTTCTAGCTTGGAAGAGGCCTTAAAATGGATACAGTGCCACCCCTGCCATGGCAGGGACACCTTCCACTACCCCAGGTTGCTCAAAGCCCCGTCCCACCTGGCCTTGGACACTTCCAGGGCACTTCCAACAACCCAAATTACACATCAATTAGCATAAATGGGGGTATTTAAAAATGCAAGTTGTTTGTTTTTAATTAAAATCAGTGTTTTACTGAGGGCTGGTTTTGGTTACTGCTGTTCTCGTTTCAGTTTCAGTTCTCCAAACGAGCAAAGTGGGGGCTCAGCATTTGCTGTGCACGTGGCAGAAGAGAAATCTCTTTAAAAAAATATAACTTGGTGCTTATTCTATATCAAACTGTGCTGCATTGTTACCCACATTTACCACAGGGAGCAAAAATTCCCCACTTATAACCAGGACAGTGACACCCATTGTAACTCAGCTTTGAGTCCCTCCTCCTACATCTGGAAAATCAAGGAGAAATTCAGTGACCCACAAGCCTCAAAAATCCCAAATCCAGGTTTTTATGGCATTAACACAGATTTGGGTCTGCTGAGAGCACAGAGCAGTGGGACCAGTGACCTCCAGTGCACACAGGGAGTGTACATGTATATATATATATATATAAAAATATATAAATATACATATATATATAAATATACATATAAAAATATATATATAAATATATATATTTATATATACACATATATGTATGTATATAAATAGATATTTTATAAATATATTCGATATTATATTATTATTAAATATATATGTGTATATATTTAATATATATACACATATTTAATAATACTAAATAAATATTTAATATTTATACATATATATGTATAAATATGTATATATTTATATACATATACACACATATGTTAATATATACACACATATACATTTATATATAAAATATATATAAAATATATGTACATTTCTACTTATATATACATATATATGTATATATGTGTATATATGTGTATATGTATATATATGTATGTATATATGTGTATATATATATGTATATATGTGTGTATATATGTATGTATATATATATATATATACACATACATATATACGTTTGTATAGACTGACTCAGCCAAAACCAAATATCCTGTGTGTGCTACACTGACCACAATGATTTAGCTCTACAAAGCAAATAAGAACTCAACCACAAAAAAAGGCTTAAGGAAAAAAAAACCAAAAGAGAAGAAGGGGAAAAAGCAGGCTTCACTGCTCCAAGATCTGCTCTGACCTGGAACAGGGTAGGAAAAAAGCTGGTAAGGACAAATTGGAAAAGAAACAATAGATGCAAACACACAGTAAAGGAAATTCAGGTGCAAATTAAACATGAAACAATGGATTTCAGAGTGACTGAGCACAGGAGGGATCTCTCTGATCTCTCAGCAGAGCTGGATGGGGTGACCCAGGCACGGGCAGTGATTTTTGGTCTGGTCCCAAAGCTCTGTGAGCACAAGCCCAGGTCCCAAAAGCTCCAGGTTCTGTGCTGCCTCCAGTACAGACACACCACAGGTGCTGGCTGTGCCCAAAGTCACTTCCACACCAACTGTGCCAGGTGAGAACGTGCCAGAGAACTGCAAACAGCTCCAAAATTCACTCAGAACCTCGCAACTCCTCCGAATTTTTCATCCCTCAGACCACTGAATCAAAAGGAAAATCACCTGGAAATCATCTCCCCATGGGGCAAGGAAATTTCAAATTAATTTCGAGGAAATGAATCCTTGAAAATATCAGAGAAACCAAAGTTCTGAGTGGCTGTAAAATGCCCAAGTCAGCAGTGCCTGCAAGTTGCACAGAAAATTCAGTATTTCATGAAAATTTAGATTAATTTTGGATCATCCCATCAATGCAGGGTGAAAGATGAATATTTATTTTTCATGAACTGAAAGTTAACCACACCAGTCTCTTTCCTCAACCTTTGCTGTATTCCCAGACATTTTACACCTGTCAGAAATCCACATTTCTCAGTGCACACAGATCCAGCCAGGCTGCCCTGCCAAACAAAGCTCTGTCTGTAGGAAGAAATGAAATGGGAGGGGAAATAAAGGCTCCCATTGTGGCTGCAGCAGTGACAGGGCTCTGTCAGATGTTAATCCTCACTGGGAAAATCTGGGAGCAATTCCTTAATTCTTGACTAAGCAGCCTGATGAGGCTCCATTCACTGAATCCACAGGCAGAAATAGGTTGTTTTTTTTTTTTTAAATAATAATCATATGAATAATATTTTGTACTCCAAACTAAGTGAATACAAGACACCTCTCTTTCAGTTTTGAAGGGCTTCACGTTTTTCACATGGGAATTTCCACCTACAGATTGCTAAAATTCGAACCATCAAGTATTAAAGTAAATATTTTCAGGCTCTTTTTGCCTGAGAGAAATTTTCCCAGAGTGGTTCCTTACAAGAGCAGTCCAGAGCACTCAACAGCAGCTCTCAAACAGAGCTTGAGCCCTTCCCAGAAAGGCTCAGCCAGGAAAAAACTGTTTGAAATTAGAAAAATTTTCACATGAAATCTCTGCAGAACACTTGAGTTTGGGAATAAATTAATATATCTGGCTCTGGAAAGGGTGTTCATATGCAAATATAAATTATTTTTAGATGCAAAGACAATTAAGGAGGTTTAAAAAACAGAGTGAGGGCAGTTCTGTTTTCCAGCTCTGTGGGATTTTGGGGGGAACAAGGAATTGCCTTTTTTTTTTCGTTTTTCCCATTCTCTCCTTTAAGCAGTTGCACACTCTCAGAGCAGCCAAAGCAGCCTGAACCACAAACTGCTTTTATTTCCCATCACAAGCTGGGGGGGCAGGTGTGAACCCTGAGCTACAGGAAAACCTCAAGGGAAAACCACCTGGAAGGGGAGGAGGAAGCCAGAAATGACAATTCCTGCCACCAGCAGCACAGTTTGGCTCTCAGAAACCTGAACACAGAGCCCTGCAGAAATGAGAGCATCAAATCTGGGATCACAGCACACAAAACCACATTTTTGGAGCCAGGCTGGGAGAGAGCTGGGAATGTTCACCTGGAGAAGAGAAAATCCAGGGAGAGCTCAGAGCCCCTGGCAGGGGCTCCAGGAGAGCTGGAGAGGGACTGGGGACAAGGGATGGAGGGACAGGAGCCAGGGAATGGCTTCAAACTAAAAGAGGAGAGATTAGGAGGGAATATTGGGGAGAAATGAGGGTGGGGAGGCTGCCCCTGGATCCCTGGAGGTGCCCAAGGCCAGGTTGGATGGGAATTGGAGCTCCCTGGGATGGTGGAAGGTGTCCCTGCCATGGCAGGGCTGGAACTGGATGGGATTTCAGGTGTCTCCAACCCAAACCATCCCAAGACTCTCTGACAACCTCCAATTCTAGGACAACTTGTTGAGAGATTGAACTAGAAACAAATTTCAACAAGTTTCAAAATAATGGCCTTGCAAAAAGACCAGAGAATTAGAATTTAGAGAATTAGAACTGTGGAAGATTCATTGTAGGAGGACCACATGGGATAAGAAGTAGTAACAACATTGTGGAGCAAAAGCTAATAGGCTAAAAAACATTTATAAGGTATTGTAACCAAGAAATAAGTGAGCTTTTGACAAAACAGCTTCAAGTTTCACATCTCTTGTGTTTCACTACTCATAAAGTCTAATAACAGAATAAAATCTTTTAAAACACCTCTCAGTTACCCCATCTCTGTAAAAGCTGAGAAAATTAACAACAACCAAATTTCTAAAGGTCACCAGCTCCAAAAGCAAGTGAGACTTCAGTTAATGAAGACAGGGAAGTGCTGGTATCACTGGCAATTCCATGGAATACTCTGGATGGGGTGGGGAAATAATTTCACACAAAAGATTTTTCAGTGAAATCTGTGACACTGGCAAAGAGGCTCCTAACCACAGCTCCTCTGGTTAACCCTGCACGGGGGCTGTCACTGAAAACCCCCAGGTTTAGGCCAGAAGACTCAATGCAAACTCATGGCAGTGAAGAGCATTACAAAGGGATGGACCAGAATTGCCATCTCAGCACCCAATTTCACCAATTTTTTTAGCCCTCACTTATCCACCTTCAATAAATTCATTCATGTCTTGCACACTCAGATATTTCACAAAGCTTCAGCTAAACTCTTTGTTACTTTTGTTTTATGGAAGAGTTAAAGACACTGGAATTACATCATGTTGTAATTTAATTTATTTTTTGTCAATACAGAATTCCAAGTCTATAAAATGAAGTGTTATTTATCCTTATCCCTCCAATCTCAATCCCTAGGAAAGGATTTGCCTTGATTTCTTTACTGCCTTAAGTCTTACACCATATAATCTGCACCTGGCAGTGCTTCAGACTGAAAGATATCAGCATATTTAACTGGTTATACACTTCCATGGTTTATTTATAAAAGAATTTCTAAATAAATCTGAATGGTGGAGATTTAAAGCAGATGAAAACCACTTAATTTTAATTAGTCACACGTATTTTACCACTTCTAGAGGAAATCAGTTTAAGAGATTTACTCTGCAACAAAAGATTTATTTATTTTTGCACAAATGGGTCTTTTTTTTCCTCCTGAAAATCCAAAGAATAAAAGAATACAAGTGCTGTAATTAATGGTGTGATAAGAACATGAGTGATTTGCATTATGATAATCACTAAAACCCTCTGAATAACAAGAATTATGTTAAATAAAAACTGTAGGCAACACAGAAACGACTGCATGTGTGTGTAGTGTATGTGTATAACCCAGCTACTCACATCTAATATAAATTGGAATAAAAACCTGGCTAATCCATCATAATGAAGTCATAACTGAGCAGAATTTGCCTTAATTTCCCTTCTAACACATCAATTCCATCATTCATTTCCTGCCAACGCATTGCTGGACAGGGCATAGCCTTAAATTTCAATTTTGCACAGCTCAAAGGAGCCTTTTTCAGCCTGCCATGATTCAGGAGCACAAAACTGTGACAGAAGTGAGATAATTCAGTTCAGAGATAAGAACTCACTGCTGGCCAAGCCCAGGCACTCCTGGCACTCTGCAGCCATCAGCCCCAAGACACTTATGATGATTTACCCACAAATGAGATCTAAAAGGTTAATAGAATATTCAGAGGCTCAGAAGTTTAAATTAAAGCTGGTGCTTTGCTCAAATTGACAACTCCCAGCTCTCCAAGCCCCAAACCAAGAAGTGAGGCAAGAAACACAAGCTTATAAAACACCACCAGGTTGAGAAGTTTTGCAGTGTAGTAATTTCAGATTGCTGCTTTTTGGTGCTGTAACATTTCCTTAAGTTTCATTTCCTTCTTACTACAGTGACAAACAATAATATCTGCACAAGCTGAAGGCAACTTGGAGGCTGAAAATGTGACATCTAAAAATGAAAGTTGGTTAAATAATGAAGTGCTCATACATTTACCAAGGACCTGGCCTGAAACACTTCTAGAGATGGGGCACCCACACTTCTCTAGGCAACCTGTGGCAGTGCCTAAATAAATAAACAAATACATAAAAATATATTCCAGAATAATACCAAGGGTGCTGTTAGAGAATTTTTTAAAAGTTGGTTATCCATTCCTATTATATCAAGCCTAAAATCATGTTCTGGGTTATTTCATCAGGAACTTTAGGGACAGGACAAAGAGATAAGAGTTCAAACAGAAAGGAACTGGAATTTAGGTTAGATATGTACAAGAAATTCTTGTCTGTGAGGATGGTGATGTTGTAAAACAGCCCCAAACTAAAACTGCATTATTTCATGTTCACTACCTAACATAACACACTTAAACTTTTTCTTTTTTTTTAAAAAAAACCTTAACATTGCACACCTTTCCAGCTCTCCTCCACTTTATTTCAGAACACAGCAGGTGACTGACTCTTAAATAAATGGAACCATTTGTTTGCTGCCAGCCTGGTGACCTCCCTTTGTCCAACCACAACCACGTGTGACCTGTCCTGCTCTGCCAGAAGGAAAAGTCCTGCAGAGGAGTTCAAGGGTGAAACCTCAGGAAGCTTCAGAGGGACACAGAGCCTGAGCTGAACAGAGATTTCACTCACTGAGCAGTAAAAAATCATCATTTTGCTGGTTCATCCAGTAACTCCCAGTTGTTCCATTGAAGCAATTTGTAAATCCCAAGTGCAAATTACATTTGAGTTTCAGTCCCACTGGCACAGGTGGGATTTTCCTTCCAGAGCAGCTCAACCTGTGAGCCTCAGTGTCTGCTCCACTGCTGGATCCCAGAGCCAGGAATTGATGTTTTTTCTCTGCTGCAAACATGGAACTGCCTCTGATTTACCAAGACTGCATGAAGTATTCCAGCAACAGCCTAAAAGTGTTTTCCCTGAACTGTTTTTAATTGCTTCACACTATGAATCCAGCAATGAAAAGCTGCTCTGTGGGGCTGGTTCCAGTCAAACACAGAAGGAACCCCACAAAAAGTCATCAATGTGCTCCAAGTCATCAACTGCAAATCATCCCAAAACACAGAATCACAGAATGCTTTGGGTTGGGAGGGAAACCCAAGATCATTTTGTTCCACCCCCTGCCATGGCAGGGACCCTTCCACTACCCCAGGGTGCTCCCAGCCCTGTCCAGCCTGGCCTGGGACACTTCCAGGGATCCAGGGGCAGCCACAGCTGCTCTGGCAATTCCATCCCAGCCAGGAATTCCCAATTCCCAATCTCCCACCCATCCCTGCCCTCTGGCACTGGGAGCCATTCCCTGGCTCCTGTCCCTCCATCCCTTGTCCCCAGTCCCTCTCCAGCTCTCCTGGAGCCCCTTCAGGCCCTGCCAGGGGCTCTGAGCTCTCCCTGGAGCCTTCTCCTCTCCAGGATGAACATTCCCAGCTCTCCCAGCCTGGCTCCAGGACATAATTTTGTCAGGAAGGATTTTCCTGCTTTAAGGTAACAGTTTAATTACCATATCCACAATTGCTCTTTCCACAGACCTGATCCTGATGGTCCAAGCCAAAATCCTAAAGCTCACTTTACAGGCCATGTCAAGCAGGAAGAACTCATTAAAAAACCCCTTAGACTGTCAAAACATGAAATGGGCTGCAGTTTTAAACTTAAAATTGTATTTTTATTGAATTCTTATCCATTAAAACAGTTCCCTAAACTTCAATCCTATTGCTCTGAAGCACTTCCACCACTGGCATTTGCTGCTGGAACCACTGAGTTTGTCCTTTATCAGCTTTTTACCCCCCAGGGCCACCTGCATTTTTTAAAAACCACAAAAGAACAACTCCTGAGCCACATGACCAACACATGAGCACCTCCCAAAAGTGAGTGTGTGCTCCCAGCCCATCCCCAAAAAGCCAGGGGGTTTTGCACAATCCTACCCTCACACTCTGAGTGTGCTCTCCTGAAAACCCTGCTGTGCTCCCCAGTTCCACCAGCACACTTGGAACAAGAGGTTCCTGGAATATCTTCCAAAATAAAGAACAGCAAGATTGTCTCAGTGCACACCTCAGACCTGCCACTAATGAACAAGATGACAGCAAAGGTTATTATGCCCTTGGATGGCTTCAACTTCTCCCTTCTCCACCACAGGGATTCTTTTTTTTCTGTGCTCTCCTCCTGTATTCACTTCCTCCATCTTCTCTAAGCCAACTCCAGAATTCCCTAGCCCTTCATCCCCATGTTGAAATTTTCCTTCATTTTCAACCCCTGTAGGGTGTCCCCTTCCAGAAAACCAGTAGGATTTTCACAGAAACCTAGAATGGTTTTGTTTGGGAGGGACCTTGAAGACCTCCCCCGCCACGTCAGGGACACTTCCACTGTCCCAGGTGGCTCCAAGCCCTGTCCAGCCTGGCCTGGGACACTTCCAGGGGCAGCCACAGCTTCTCTGGGCAACACTTTTAGTTTCTTTCATTGTAAATTTCACTGCCTGGGATCCCACTTGAACCTCGTGTTTATGTGTTCACTAATCCTGCTATTTACATTTATTATCTGTGGAGTTTCTCCTCCCCAGCCCCTCACACAGATCCCACCACACCAGTGACCTTTTCTCAAACCAATCCCTCACCCTCACTGTTTTCAACCTTACAGATTCTCTGAGAACTGCTCCTGCTTATTTTAATTTCTTGCTCCTGCTTATTTTAATTTCTTGCCCTTTTGCAGATTTTTTTCCACCTAGGCCTTCTGCTCACTAACTGGCACAGCTCTCACACATCCCTGTGCTCCTCCAAGAGCTCTGGACAAGGTGTTGGTTGGTGCTTTCAGTGTTGTTTTTCCCTAAAAGAGCATCACACACACAAAAATTCACCTGTCACTGGTCCTTAATTCAACTCTGTCACCTCCAATTCAATCCCACCCTATTCCTTTGATCTCAGCACTGCCCAACCCATTTTGAGGCCTGAATGAAGTCAGAGCAGAACTCCTCATCCTTCTCATGCCACAAACATTTCCTGCTGCCACAGTTACAGCAGAAAACACCCCTCTCACCCACAGTTTGGAATCCAAATGTTCCCTACACCTCTGCCTTCATCCTTGTGGACCAAATCCAGCAGGAGAAGTGCTGGACCACATCAAAGGACAAGCACAACTTCCCAAGCCATGTCCTTCCTTAGCTACTCTGCTGTAGCTGAATCATCCATTGGAAATTATTTTGGTCCCATTTAAAGGAGAAAGACAACAGATTAATTTTGATTAAATATGCTTAAATAAAACATAAAAGCTGAGCTCAGGGAAGAAACTTGACCTCAGAGACACATCCCCAGTGCTGCCACCTCAACCCTGGCCTAGTGAAAGCATCTCAAAAGTCTCAAGCTCTCTCTGCTGAGAGGCCACAAAAAAACCCTGAAAATACACACAAACAAATGTGATTTAATACATGGAACTCTGCAAATCTGAAAGTTATTTCATCTAGGTGTGTTAGGTCACAGGATCCCAAAGTGGTTTGGGTTGGAAAGAACCTAAAATCCCATCCCTGCCATGGCAGGGACACCTTCCACTATGCCAGGGTGCTCCAAAGCCTGTCCAGCCTGGCCTGGAACACTTCCAGGCCTTTTGGTCAGGAAGGAATTGGCCAAAAATTAAGCTACAAGATGTTTTTGAAATGATGGCACAGTAAAAACAGCACAAAAAAGAACCCAGAAAGATTTTGAGTAGTGAAAGCAACATTTCACCTTTACAAAGTGAACTGTCAGTGTTTTATTTGCCAAAGGATTACACATCTAGAGATAAAAAAAAAGCCATAAAATTCTATTCAGGACTTCAGCCTTCAATCAAAAGGTTTTTTATAGAATGGAAATTGTTATCAACCAAGTTCAAAGACCGTCCAACACACAAAACCCAACGTTCTAAGTGTGCTGTAAAATGACAAAAAACACTGCTAAAACAAGACTAAACCAAATAAAGTCACAAACAATGATAAACTCTTGATTTCATTCCCTTAATTTTCATCTTGATCAAGAAGGCAGCTAAAATGGTTTTTTAAAGCAGCCCAAATCCAGTCTGAGCAGAAAAATCTTAATTTTAAGACCCAGTGGTCCACTCTCTATTCACAGGTATTTCCAGATTAAAGTCAGTAAAATATCTATTATATCAGTACATCTTCACTCAGGGATGGTTCTACTAAACAAATTTGTTTTTAAATACAAAAATAGGCTTTTTACTTAATAGACTTAGCAACTGTTAGGTAGGAAAATAATATACATTACAAAAGCAAACAAAAAAATTCCAACCTTACCAAACCTTTGTCTTGGAGAGGAATAATTTAAATAAATACAGGCAACTTTACAAAGTACCCATTTCAAAAAGCCTGGAAAAAGCAAATACCTGACAGAACAAGGGTTGCATGGGACAAACCCACATGCCAGAAAACAGGAGAGAGTCACCCAAAAATTCACAGACCATGGATTTAACATACTCACAAAGGACTTTGAAAACTCCACTGACTAACTCCACAGCAAAATGGTTGTAAAGCAGCCCTCTTCAACTGGGAGGGCTGAAAAGGGCTGGATAATTGAAGATTTAAACAGAAGACCCTTGTATAAAATATCACTCTCTTCATCTCCACAGAAAACAAAAAACAGCCCTGCTCCAAATTACTGACTTATCTGAAAGCCTACATTAATAATTTTCATCCTCTTGAACCATTTTTACTGGTTCTACAGCACTAATTAAATAAATCCCAGAGGTCACAAGGTAAGGATGAAATTCTCAGTAATTAATCTGCTCAAATTGTAACTCAGGCTGGTATTCCTCATGTTACCAACGAATCCTGCAGCCAGCTTAAAATGCAGATATAAAAATAAATATTCCAGCACATGCCAAGCTATAACCAACATTTCCCTGGTGCTGTGATGCCCCAGGAACTGCCAGATGAGGAACCAACTGCTCAGTGTGGTGGCTGTGAGAGAGTCCAGCACACACAGGAAAAAGGGCAAAAAAACAAAGAGAAAAGCTTTTGACCTTTGCTCTGAGCTGAACTATGAATCAGCAAAACCAGCCAGTAGTTTCTGTACTCTCCAACAGGCACCTCAGCACATTTTAAGGCAGTTGTACTCATCATACCTCATGCCTGTGTGGTCAGAGAGGAGAATTCTCCTGCCTTACTCACAGCTGGTTTGACACATCCACGTCAGGGCAGCAGCCACCCTTTGGATCCAGAATTACACACATGCTACCAAAGGGGAATAATATGGGAATTATGGCTCCAGCAAGGCCTTCAAAGGCACAGGTAAGACTGAATCCTGAGATCTGACCTTGCTGTTTTCTCAGATCTGCATGCAGCAGTCAGGAAAAATGGGAGAAAGGCACTCACAGGGAACAGAGGCAAGGAAATGTGCAGTGAGAAAGTTAAACCAGAAGACACCAGAAGCCCCTTGAAAGACCAAAAGTTGATCTCAGCCTTGCAAAGGACTGGACCTGCTAATAAGAAAAGGCTTGAGCACTCCCCTTAATCAGCTTTCTGAGGGCTAGAAATCATCCCCGGCATTAGTCTGCTCAGGCCCAGGAGTTTATTCCTCCCTGCCTCTGGTGCTAACCTCTGGGAATCTCTCCTTCCCAGCACCAGAAATCGTCTCTGCACAGCCCATGCTGTCATCTGAAACATCTGCTCCTCAGGCTTAATGAGACTGAATCAGCTTCCAAAATGGACAAGGCACGGTGTCAAGAAATTAAACCTTTAAGCTGCTGACGAGTGCAGCCTCTTGCTCCCATTACCAGGAGCAATCCTGCCTCACCTGACAGCTCTGCTCACTCCTTCCCCTCTCTCCAGGGGCACAGTTACAGCAGATTCCTCCTCCCCTGGCTGCCGTGCATCTTCTCTTCCCAGGAACCGTGTGGCAGCTGCAGCCAGTGCCAACAGCAAGGGGCTTCAGCATGGTGACAGGGAGAAGCAGCTCCAGTTTCTGCTCAAGAAGCTGTGCCCAGGCTCCTCTAAGTCAGAATTTGTGTGGGCTGAGAGCTCTGCTCACTCCTGGGGCTCAGTGTCTGTCTGCTGGGGTGATGATGATTTGAAAGACAAATTGTCCCACAAGTGAACTGTATTGTCATTTATGGAGCTCCCTCCTGTAGAGAGGCTGATAAATCAAGAGGGAAAACAACAGAAAGCCCTGGTTTTCATCTCTGAAACAGCTCTGCTGTTCCCCTGAGACCCTCACTTGAGTCTCAAGATGAGAGAAACCTGCCTGCCCCTCTGCCAAGCCCATGCCAGGACATGCTCAGCTCCTCTGCAGCTCACTCTACTCCACCACATCCCCCTTGTCCTTGAGGGAATGCAGTTGGAAAGCAAATCCTCGGGACCAGCAGGTGAGCACAGCTTGTCACCCTCAGGAAAACAGGGGTTCCCTTGTCCAGCAAGACCCCTGAGCCCTTCCCACCAGGGGAAAACTGCAGGGAAATGGGGTCTCTGCCCCCCTTTCACTGCTGCTCCACAAGGACACACAAATGCAAGGGGAAGGGTGGCACAGGGGGTGTGTTCCCACCTCGTTTTAAAGTTGAGGGGGTGAAAGAAATTTCCCTTTATTGGAAGGGTAGGAATTAAGGATTATGTGTGTATGAGATGCCTGTTGCAATTCCTCCAAGAGAAAGGAGGAGAAATCCCACTTCATGCCTCCTCCCAGAGGGCAGGTGATGAGAAAGGACATAGAAAGCACAAGATCATCATTTCCCTAGTGCAGAGGACAAGGGTCACACAGGGACAGCCCTTGCCTCCACCATTCCTCACTGAAGATGAGGGATCAAAGACACATCTGTGGGGAGGAGGGAGTGAACAAACAACTGATGTTTCCACTCTGCTCCTTCTGAAGGAAAGATGTGCAGGGAGGGAACTGGGAGAGTGCTGAAGGCAAATATCCACCCTCACTCACCCTCTGCTTGGGAAAACCAGAGCATGAGAAGGTTCTCTGCCACCTTCCCTCCCACTTTCTTCCACACATGCCAAGAACCGAGCAGATGCCCAGACCTCCCTTTTCCAAGTCTCTGGTGCCAGGTGTGCATGCCCCAGATCGTGTCCTTCATGTTTGTGCGCAGGGGGAGCTGAGAAGGGGGAAGATGCTCAGTTCCCCGTGCTGCTGGAATGGCTGATGAGCTCGGAACACCCTGAGAGGGGGGTACCGCTCATCCTCGGGGAGGGGGATGGCTCAGAGTCCCCTCTCTCAGGGATGCCCAAGTCTTTTCCCTCACAAGTGTCCCCGAGCCTCGGAAGGGGAATTCCCACTCCCTCCTCGCTGAGGGACCTGCTGGAGATGAGCACCGCGAGTCTTCTCTCCCTGGATAATTTACCCTAAATCCCTTATACAGGAACACACCGGCAGCGAGCGCGGCCGGGGCACCAAAGGCCACCCGGTGTCTCACCCGGTGTGTCACCCGGTGTGTCACCCGCTGTCCCCGCGGCGGGGTCACCCCGCGCAGGCTCCGTGCTCACGGGGGATGCCCAGAATCCCTCCTGGGGACCACGGGGCACCACGACCGCCCTCCCTCCGCCTCCCCGCGGCCGGCACGGCGGCACTCACGGTTCCAATAGACGGGGTAGCTCTCGGCGCTGGCCACGTCCACCTCGTAGAGCCCGCTCCTCACGCACACCGGCTCCACGGCCGCCGGCTCTCCCGCGCCGCCGCCGCCGCCGCCGCTGCCGCCCAGGGCGCGGAAGGCCAGCTCGATGCGCAGCGAGTCGTAGCCGATGAAGGGCTTCCAGGTCTTGCGGTCCTCGCGGTAGAACCAGCGCACCTCCTCGGCGCCCAGCTCCCGCACCACCTCATAGCGGGGCCGGCCGCCGCCCGGCCGCCGCCTCTCGGGCAGCGCGGTGGCCGCCAGCGAGAAGCCGCTGCCGCCGCTGTCGCTGCTGCCCAGCCCCGCGCCCTCGCCCTCGCTGCCCTCGCCGCCCGTGCCCGTCGAGTACCGCAGCGACGCGCCGGACTCGGCCGAGTCGAAGTCTCCGGCGGCGGCCTCGTCGCTGAGGCTGCGCTCCCGCGGCGGCGCCGCCGGCTCGGGGTCGCCCTCGGAGGAGGAGGTGGAGAGCGCGGCGCGGAGCGGCGGCTGCGGGCGGCGGAGCGGGCGGGCGCGGGCAGCCGCCTCCTCCTCCTCCTCCGCCGCTTCCTCCTCCTCGCCGCGGCTCGGCCGCTCGTAACCGCCGCTGCCGAAACCGCCGGCTTGGCCGGGCAGGTGCCGAGCGCCCTGCGGCGAGCCGGGCTCGGGGTAATCCATGCCGCAGCGCGCCCTGCCCGGCGGGGCCGCCTGGCCTCGCCCCGCCCGCCCCCGCTCCCGCCCCGGCTCCGCCCCGCTCCGCTCCCGCTCCGCGCCCCGGCCCGGCCGCGCTGCCGCAGCCGCCGCCGGCTCCGAGCGGGCGGGGGCGGCGCCGCCTCGTCACGCGCGGCGCGACGCGGGCGGGGGCGGAGCGGCGGCGGGGCGGGCACGGAACGGAACGGAACGGAACGGAACGGAACGGGGACACGGCGGGGACAGCGGGAGTAGGCGACACTGCGCGGGACACTGAGAGTGACACGGACAGCAGGGGACACAGAGCGTGTGGGACACAGTGTGGGACACTGCGAGTGTGTGACACGGACAGCGGGTGACACTGAGAGTGTGGGACACGGTGTGGGACACTGAGAGCATGTGACACTGAAACCGTGTGACATGGACAGTATGTGACACTGAGTGTGGGACACGGACAGCGAGTGACACACAGAATGTGGGACAATGTGAGTGTGACGTAGTGTGTGGCACTGAGAGTGTGGGACACAGTGTAGGACAGTGAGAGCGTGTGACACAGAGTGTGTGACATGGACAGCGGGTGACAGTGTGTGGGACAGTGAGAGTGTGTGACACAGACTTGGTGACATGAAGACTGTGGAACATAGTGTGGGACAATGTGAGTGGGACATAGTGTGTGACACTAAGAGTGTGTGACACAGTGTGACACTGAGTGTGACACTGAGTGTGTGACACGGACACATGGCAGGGACACCGAGAGTGTCAGTGAGTGTGGCACACTGAGACCATGTGACACAGAGTGTAACAGTGAGTGTGTGACATAGCACGTGACACTGTGAGATATAGCATGTGACACTGAGAGTGTGACATGGAGTGTGACACTGTGAGTGTGTGACAGAGACAGCATGTGACACCAAGAGTGTGACGCAGCATATGACACTGACTGTGTGACACAGCACGTGACACTGTATGTGACAGAGTGTGACATTGGGAGTGTGTGGCACACACTGCAGGTGACACCGAGTGTGTGTGAACAGTGAGTGTGACAGAGACAGTGTGTGACACTGTGTGACATGCTCAGACACAGTATGTGACACTGAGAGTGTGACAGTGACACTGAGTGTGTGACATAGCATGTAACAAAAAGTGTGACAGAACAGTGTGACAGCATGTGACAGAGATGCCATGTGACATAGCATGTAACATGGCGCATGTGTGACACTGTGTGTGACAGTGTGGCACGGAGTGTGACACTGTGTGACACCCACAAACCAATGTGTAACACTGAGTGTGTGACATCTTCAGACACAGAACGTCACACCATGTGCGTGACATAGCGTGTGACAGACACTGTGACGTGCTCAGAGAGTGTAAAACTGTGTGACACCCTCAGACACAGCCTGTGTCCCTGTCCCTGTGTGACAACCCACAGCCCCATGGGCGATTGAGGAGGGGGGTGAGACACCCCCAAAACTCATCCTGTTGCCTTGTGGGGCTCCTGATACCCCTGAAACTCATCCTGCTGCCTTGTGGGCTCCTGATACCCCTGAAACTCATCCTGCTGCCTTGGGGGGGATATCAAACACCTCCAGCACTCATCCTGATACCCCCAAAACTCATCCTGCTGCCTTGTGGGGCTCCTGATACCCCTGAAACTCATCCTGCTGCCTTTTGGGGTTCCTGACACCCCAGCACTCCTCCTGCTGTCACCCTGCCTAGGAGCACAGGGTCAACAACCTGCAGTCACACTGGTGGGAGAGAAACCCCACTCCTCCAAATTCTCACCATGCCCCCCAAAAGTGAAGGAGGTGGGGTTCACCTGTGCTTGTTTGTGTGTGTGAGAGAGAGAAAGTTGCTTCCACCCCCAATCCACACCTGGTAATCAGTGCAAGGGGGTGTTGAAATGCTTATCTGTGTGATAAAACACCTGGCAGCCCTAAAGGACGAGGGAGGGTTCCCAGGATTTACACCTGTGTGGGACAGCTCCCCACCCCAACACACACCCCACAGCTGATGAGGGGCAGCCATGGATCAGCTCCAGGTGCCCCAGCACCTTTCCCATGGGCTGAGGGCTGGTGTGGGAAGGAGAGACTCCCAGAAACACACCCTGGCTTACTGGGGTGGGGTCACCTGTTGATGAGACACCCCCCACTTTTTGCAACATGCCCAGGAGGGAGGAGGGCAGAGTGATACTGCTGTCTTGGGGACATCTGGATGGGCAGGGAGCTGATAGCTGCACCTCTGTCCCCCCTGGGTGTGCAGTGTCCCTGTGGTATTTTCAGGGACAATTGATGAGGGAAGGAATGATGAATCTGACTCCATGTTCTCAGAAGGCTAATTTATTATTATTTTTATCTATATTATATAAAAGAACACTGTACTAAACTATACAAAAGCATACAGAAAGGATACAGACAGAAGGTTAGAAAGATACTAATGAAAAACTCGTGACTCTCTCTTCAGAGTCTGACACAGCTTGGCCCCAATTGGCCATTGAATCAAAACAATTCACAGCAGAAACCAATGAAACAATTGGTTTAAAACAATTGTAAACATTTGCACCTTTGAACATGTACATATTTACATGGTATGTTTACAATTGTAAACAATTGTAATCATTGTTTACCACCTGTTGGTAAAAAATGTCCAACCACATTCCAAAGCAGCAAAACACAGGAGAAGCAAATCAGATCATTATTGTTTTCATTTTTCTCTGAGGCTTCTCAGCTTCCCAGGAGAAACATCCTGGGCAAAAGGGATTTTTCAGGAAATATGATGGTGACATGTCCACACACACACATCACAGCCAGGCCAGGCTGCTGCTCTGTGCCCATGAGCCAGACACACCCTACAGAACCATGGAATCCTTTAGGATGGAAAAGGCCTCCAAGATGTTGAGTCCCCACCTTGTCACCCAGCCCAGAGCCATGTCCAGACCTTCCTTGGACATTTCCAGGGATGGAGAGACCATTCCAATGCCTGACAAGCCTTTGTGAAGAAATTCCTCCTAATATCCAAACTAAACCTTCTCTGGCACAACTTGAGGCCGTTTCTCCTTGTCTTGTCCCTGTTCCCTGGAGCAGAGCCTGACCCCCTGGCTGTCCCCTCCTGTCAGGAGCTGTGCAGAGCCACAGGGTCCCCCTGAGCCTCCTTTGCTCCAGGCTGAGCCCCTTTCCAGCTCCCTCAGCCTCTCCTGGGGCTCCAGACCCTTCCCCAGCTCCATTCCCTTCTCCAGAGATGATCCAGCCTCTCAATGTCTTGTTCCAAGAGACCCAGAGGTGTCCCCAGGGCTGGAGGTGCCTCAGCAGTGCCAGCACAGGGGACAGGCACTGCCCTGCTCCTGTGGCCACTCTGTGGCTGGTACAATCCAGGTGCCCTTGGCCTCCTTGCCCACCTGGGCACCCTCTGGCTCATGTTCAAGCAGCACCTCCAGATCCTTTTCCAGAGGACAGTTCTCCAGCCTCGAGCAGTCCATGGGGTTGTTGTGACCAACAGCCTGGCAGGGGCTGTAGCTGATTGCACTGATTGTACCCCCAGCCCCACCTTCCCACACCTGCACACCTTTTCTAGGGCAAGAACAGGGGAAAGGGGATGGCTGGAATTCACCTCTGCCTGTGAATCTCCCTGTGCTGGCTTGTGGTGGAAAAGACATAAAAATAAAGACAGCTAATGTGTGTGTGAGTGTCCTGTACATCCTCGTGCTCCCACCCCTCAAACCTGTGTGTGTGATTCTCCTGAATTTTCAGCAAAACCTCTCCCACAGCCCCACTGTCAGTTGTGGTGGTGGGGGGGAAAGCAGGGTACAGAGCATGTGTTCCCTAATTCCCCCTTCTCCCACACATCCTGCTCGTCTCCATCCTCCAGCCTGCAGTGACAAGGGGACTTCTGTGCATTGCCTGGTGCTGGGTGTCCCAAAATAGGCTTGTGCTCCACCTCCTACGTTCTCTTTCAGCTGGGGAATCCTGTTAATGGAGTGTGTTAAAACCCAGAGAGAGGCCAGACTGAGTTCAGGCTGGAGGGGGAGGTGAAGCTTTTAAAAATGTTCACTGCTGGCGTGGTGTTTCCCTGAGTCATCGAAATCCTGCTGAAATGCTGCACACGGATCCTTGGGCGCATCAGCAGCTCTTTCCAACCCTAAAAGCTCCAAGAACATTGTGAAGAATTCAGCTGAAGGAGCTCTGAGCATGCCTCTGCTACCTTACCAAATGGAGAAAGAGGGAAAAGAGAGGAGACAAACATGGAACAGGCCAGAAGCCAGGGGAGGAGGCTGTGCCAGGCTGTTTGGCCCCATTGTTTTAGCAACTGGGACATGATCTGTTTGTTTAACTTATCTTTTGCATTTCTAATGAGCTGCACGAGGTAACCTCACCCTGAAGCCTTGTCCCAGATTTTTCTCCACAGTGGGGAAGAAGAAGGGAATGTTTCATTATGTTGTGGGTTGATTTTTAGACACAGACTGTGGGACTCTCACTTTTTATCCCCATTTCCATCAATGCCAGTGTGATTTCAACATCTTTTCTCCTCTGACAAGTGTTTCACCCTTCATGTCATCCTGCTCACATTCTCCTTCCTTTTTCTCCTTGTCTGAGATCAAGGGAAGATTTTCCAAATGAACAAGGGGCTCTCCAAATGGTCTTTACCTGTCTCATGTATTCTTTCAGATCATGGAATGGTTTGGGAGGGAAATTCAAAATCATTTTGTTCCACCTCCTGCCACAGGCAGGGGCACCTTCCACCATCCCAGAGTGTTCCAAGCCCCATCCAGCCTGGCCTTGAACACTTCCAGGGATCCAGGGGCAGCCACAGCTGCTCTGGGCACCCTGTGCCAGGGTCCCACCATCCTCCCAGCCAGGAATTCCTTCCCAATATCCCATCCATCTATCTATCTATCTATCTATCTATCTATCTATCTATCTATCTATCTATCTATCTATCTATCTATCTATCTATCCATCCATCCACCCATCCCTGCCCTCTGGCAGTGGGAGCCATTCCCTGGCTCCTGTCCCTCCATCCCTTGTCCCCAGTCCCTCTCCAGCTCTCCTGGAGCCCCTTCAGGCCCTGCCAGGGGATCTGAGCTCTCCCTGGAGCCTTCTCCCCTCCAGGATGAACAATCATAGACTTTATTGAGCACCAGACATTCCTCATCATCATCATCATCATCAAGCTGAACCACAGCACAGAGAGTTGTGATGTGACTTTTCTTCCTTGCAGACCCATGGGGACACATGGCCTCAAAACCAGTTTATCAAAGGCAAAATTAAGGGAATTCCAGAGCCAGGAGCCCCTCCTGAAGGATTTCTGATGGATTTCACTTTGATTTTGGGAGGTCTTGTCTGGGCTGAGCTGTTATGAATGATGTTGGAATCCCAGACTTCTCTCATTTGAGCTCAAAAATGGATTATTTCCCCATTTTTACTTCTGGCAGCTCTGAGCACACAGATGTGGAAGAGCTTGAAACTTTCTGGCATGACATGGGATTGGGCTCCATCAGCACAGAGTTACATGAAATGAAAAATAAGACCAGAAGTATAAATTTCATTTACCATCAGAAGGGGAAGTTTTCCTTTGAGTGGAATAAATCTGGAAGTCTTAAAGCCAAGTTACTTTTATTTTGAAAAGTCATTTGTAGAGCACTGTGAATTTCCATACAGGTCCCTTCCAACTCAGGATATTCTATCCTAAGATAAAGAGTGGTGGATCCTGGAATCCTTTTATAATGAGACCTTCATAGAAGACTTCAACATATATTTATATTTATACTTATATTTATATTTATACCCATAAATTATACATATATTTATCATTTATCATTACCACTATATCATTATAGTGGTAATGATAAATATAATTAATTTTATAAATTTATATTTATAATGTATGATATTTTAGTTATAATTTTTATATTTAGATTTAGTTATTTATACTTCTATTTATATCTACATCTATATTTATATTTAATTCTATATTTATAGTCATATTTATAGTAATTGTATTTTTATTTTATTTTTATTTTTATTTTTATTTTTATTTTTATTTTTCAATCTTTTCTCTCTGCAGAGTTAATACAGTTGGGAATTTCCTGGGAAAGAGGTAAGGAAGAACTCCATGAGAAGCTCCTAAGGATCTCCCTTTGTCCAAGAGGAAAAGGAAAAGTAGTGAGAATGTGTATAATTGAAAGAGTAATGCACTGCAAATAATCTCTGAATGTCCACTGATTTTTTAATGTTACCTTAAAAAAAAAGTTTGTACAAGAAGTGGACTCCTCCCTGGGAGGATTTCAAATCCATGTGGATGTGGCACTTGGGGACAGGGGTGGTGGCCTTGGCAGTGCTGGGGGAATGGTTGGACTCTGTGATCCCAGAGGACTTTTCCAAATTTAATGATTCCATGACTCTGAACTCATTTTACCACATTCTTCTAATTTTCCTCATTTTTGCAGCATTTTATTTACAAATAAACTGCTCTGACCAGTGCAATTTTAAGTAGTGAAATATTTACAGTTTGGAAACTCTCTCATGATGGGAACATTTATTTTCCTGCAGCTCCTACACAGAGCACAATGAATGGCACAAGTGGAAGTGCTTGCAAGGGTCCATTAGAAACAGCCTTTATTCATTGATGAATCCTTCATTTCCAAGCCACTTTAAGACCTTTCCATTAGCTATTTTTAAACCATTTGTTATGCACTCACATTGATTTTGGCTATTTTTTTTCCCCCTTCAAATCTGGGTATTGCACAGCACTGAGCCAAGAGCACTCCTGGTAACAACTGTGCTTGTGATTTTATTAAAGAAAAAGATGAAGTTTGTTCTGTGACAGGAACCATTTGCCATGAAAACTGCTGATTGCTGTCCCATCACATCCCACTCTCCATCTCCCTCTCAGCTGCTCCAAACCACTTCATCACAGCAGGAGAGATGCTGGACAGGCCAGCCTGAAACTTTGTGGACTTACCTGAGTCACACTCTTCAAATATTGGCTCAGTGCTGTTTTTCTTCTTGGAAAAGCTCTCCTGGGCTGTTCAAAAGCTCTCACATTCCCACCTAGTGTGAGAACAGCCATCTGAAGAGCCAGCTCTGCAAATGATGACACACATGTCCTCTAGACTCAAAATGTTAGTTGTGCTTTTGATGTTTTTTTTAAAGTTGCTTGGGTAGGAAGCATTTCATCATCATTAAATAACAGGGAAATGGCATTCAACTTTGTCCCAAATACAGGCAGGAAATATTTATCAAACACTTCTGCTCTTGTTTTGTTTTGTTTCACAGCTATCCAAATATATTTGGATACACAGAGAGTATTGGTAACTGGACTCTGCTAAAATATTGTTCATCAAATTAAGCAGAGTTCCAAGAAATCTTTGAGTACAATGTGATAATTTCTGCACAGGGAGCATTAACTGTGTGGCTGGTTTAGAAGGGATGTTGGTCAACTGGTTTTAAAATCCCCTTTGTGAGTGTTTTTCTCTGCTGCCAGACATGTGAGGCTTGTCTGTTTACAATTTTTTTTCCTTGAACACCAGCACTATTGGCACTGCTCTTATGCCAAGGTCAAAGTGCCTTTTGCTGGATCTGAAATGTTCTTCCAAAGCCACCGATCCACATTCCTTTACTCCTATTCCAAGCAGCAGCAGGATATCCCCCTTTCTCCAAAAGACAAGGATTAGGAGGCAGGGAGAGGTCATTCCTGGGATATCAAATCCTGTCTCTCTCAATGCAGCTTTGTTCAATTGTGCAGCCTTTTTCTTCCTTCTTTTCCCCCCTCCATTGTTCCAGGGCAAACAAAGGAAGAAAGCAACAATCCCTGACAGGAATATTTGCTTTTTCAGGCTTTGATCTGGAGAAAACCTGGTGTTGAGCTCACCTTTGTGCAGGTGAGGCTCATGGAAAGTCAGGCACAGAGAGATTCCTGGCAAAGGAGCTGGAGATGTGATGCTGCTGCTGCTGTGGGCTCAGCCACCACTCCAGACTCCTCCTCACCTCATCCTGGATCTCCAGGATTGTGGATTTTGTCCTTGGAGTAAGGTAACCTGGCCAACATGACAAAGTTGGTGGGGTAGAGGAAGAATTTCTGACCATGAGCCTGGAAAATAATAATGTGAGAGAGATGTGGGACATGAATTATTGCTCCCTCTTTTTCTAAAAAAAAAAAAGGTCCTGCATTGTCCCCCTAAAAAGAAGGGGACAAAACATGAAAGGTAGAAAAGCTTCAAATGTTGGGCTGCACTCAATCTTCCAGCCAAAACCCCTTGAATATTTTTCTAAGGATTGCTACTGAAAAGTTGGTTGCAAGGCAGGCTCACAGAGGTGGTTAAAATACCTCTCCCATAAATGGGATTGCAATCCAGATGCATGTGGCATTTTCAGGGTCCCCTGTGGCAGGAAGGAAATGATGAACCCTACTCCATGTTCTTAGAAGGCTAATTTATTATTTTATGGACTTATATTATATTAAAGAATGCTGTACTAAACTATACTAAAGAATAGAGAAAGGGCACTTACAGAAGGCTTGACAAGACAATAATGAAAAACCTATGAGTCTCTCCAGATCCCGACACACCTGGACAGTGATTGGTCATTAAATAAAAACAATGCACATGTTGGATAAACAATCTCCAACCACATTCCAAAGCAGCAAAACACAGGAGAAGCAATCAGATAATTATTGGTTTCATTTTTCTCTGGAGCTTTTCAGCTTCCCAGGAGAAGAAATCCCGGCAAAGGGATTTTTCCAGAAAATATGACAGTGACAGATGCATGTCTGGGGTCACAGAATGTCACAGAATCCCAGACTGGTTCAAGTTGGAAGGGACCACTGGAAATCACCTGGCCCAAGCCCCCTGCTCAAGCAGAGTCCCCCAGAGCCTCTTGGTCAGGATTGTGTCCAGGTGGCTCCTGGATATCTGCGGTGAGGGAGACTCCAGAGCCTTTTTGGGCAGCCTGTTCAGTGCTGGGTCCCTGCACAATAAAATTCTTCCTCATATTCAGATGGAATTTTTTGTGTTCCATTCTCTGGGTGTTGCCTCTTGTCCTGCTGTTCAGCACCACTGAGAAGAGCCTGGTCCATCTCTGGGCCCCTCCTTCAGGTTCTGAAAGCCCTTCAAGCCCTTCAAACCCTTCAAGCCCAGGAACCTCTCCACTTCTCACAGAACATTGAGGTGTCCCATGTCCAAGGATACCAACTCTGTGAGCAGGGTCAGGTGATGCCATCTCACTCCCAAGCTAAGTCCCTGCTTTGCAAACTGCTCTTCCAGGAGAGCTTTGTCACCTGCTCTTGGCCCTGGGACTGGGGCACTTGCCAGTGTTAGAGGTGTTGTTATCACTGATTCATTTTCCTTGCTGGAGGTGGTGAATAGATGGATGAAAATAATGAAGAAAAGGTGGTTCTGGTGTTTTCAACCAGTTGAAACAGATGCAGAAATTCCTCAAAACTTCACTTTCTTCAGGTCTTTCATTTAGCCAAAGCCCTTAAAATATAATCTGAGAGTAAATTTATTTCTTTGCATTTTGTCTTTCTTTTGGCTATTTTTATTTTCAGAGGAGATACTGAGACTTTGGGCACAAAGGGGGCAAATAATTAATTTTCTAGGTCCAAGAACAATAAATGAAGGTGACACAGATGCTTTTTAGGGACAAAGGGAGGGGTGTTGTGTTCCAGTCAGTGTTGCCTGTGGACTTGAAGGGATCAAGACTGGAATCAAAGGCTCTGCATTTTCACAGTGCCAACCACTAAGCCAGGAGACAAAGCACTGAGATCCTCCAGAGAAAACCATCCCAGACCTTTGGGAAAATGGGAAGCTGGCTCCTTTCTGGAGATGCTGAAGTAAAGAGTAAGAGGTCACTGTCTCTCCCACACACGTTGCTTGTTGGGCATCGGAAAGGACACAACCCACAGAGCAAGAGCTGGAAGCACCTAAAGGGAAAATAAAACCCCTTTTATTCTGCACAAAACCCTCTGTCTGATGAGTGACTGAGAAGCCAAGAACAAGACATGGTTACAAGTTGTGAAAAGCTCCTGCACACAGAGATTAAAAAAGGAACAAATGAAAATCCCTCCCTCATTCCCTTGGAACAGGGCTGGAATACACAGGGACAGGGTGAGGAGGGTTTTGTAGGGGTGTGGGGCTGTGCCAGAGTTCACAGCTGGGGATCATGAGAGTGGGGCCAGATGAGGAAAAATGACATTTTAATGCCCTCAGGGCCAGAGTCACAAGGCCTGGAAGGTTACACACGAATGGTTTGTCCCACAGTAACACCCCAAAGTGGTGCTGGAGCTGCAGGACCCTGGGAACACTTGGCATTGAAGTGACTTTGAGGTCACTGTCAGTGTGATCATGTGTGAAATCCTGGCTTTGCTACCCCTGGAGTGAGACTTTCCACTGATTTCAGCAGGGTTAAAAATTCACCTGCTCTCTGGGGTTCATCCTTTCCCTTCCCAAAGGTTTATTATTGTCAATCCCAATGCACTGGATGTATTTCTGGCTCAAACCTGCCATGACTGTTATGCACAATGAATCATAAGAGATATTAAATGTATTACCCACCCCTCATGGCACTCTGTTCTAGGAAAGCATGGTAGCAATGCTCATCATCCCATCCTCCATGGAGGGAGGCCCTGAGGGAAATGTCTCCCAGCATGAGCCCAGCCCTGGAAATCCTCACATACAGCCAGGTATCCCTTAAATACTGCCTGAAATAGCCCCTGATTGGGGAGACCTTTAGGGCTGTACAAATCTGCAGATGAAGAGGTTGCAGTGTCTGGGAGGTGTCAGACAGCAGGTGAGTGACCCTGGATCGTCTGACGCTGTCACCCCGAGGGAATGGCCTCGTGACTCCTGCTTTAGAGGGGACCTTTGCTGCCTGTGTGCCGCTGTGCAGGAGGGCTGTGCAGCCAAAGCCACAGTGCTGTCATCTGTCCTGAGCTGCTGGACTGTCAGGTGCTGGCTGGGACCACATTCCAGCTATAAATATTTCACTTGTTACATGGAAACGCTTCCATCAAAAGCCTCCAACTCCAACAGGACACTACAGTCTTGCTCTTTGATGAATATTCCAGCTGCTTTGTTCTGCCTCCAGTGCCAGTTTATTTAATTTTCTTCCACTGTTAAGAGGTTCCCTCTTTTATGTCATAGCTGGAAGGTGGATTGAGCTGTAGTTTTGAGAGGGACTAAAGGCCAAGTGTTCCTTCAGCCAGGCCAGTGGGGCAGGCAGGAGATCTCCTTTCTATTTATAGTGGAAGTTCTATTTTAGCAAGGAGTGAAGAGCCTGGCAAGGAAAGTCAGGAGAGGCAAGCTCCTTCCAGTTAAACTTATTTAACTTTCACATTTTCCAAGATCCTATGGGCTGAATTGGGGCAGTCTGTGCTCATATGGCACAGAGGGATCAAAAGAGGGAAAAAAAAAATAAAAAGAGAGAGAAAGAACAAACATCTGATGTGGAAAATCCTCCTGTGTAGAAAATATGACTCTGGTAGGAAACCTGACTGTGGTGGAAAACTTCCAAGGACCTGGATTGTGGAAAAGGTCACTTGAGGAGATTTCCTCCCTGTTTCTTTGCAGAGGCAGACAATCATCTCACCATGAAACAGACCTTTTGCTTCCCATCAACTTGCATTCGCTTCCATCCACGTACAGTCTCAGAATTTCTCATTTCTATAATGAACAGTGACATACAAGAGCATTTCCAGCACCTCCTGTCCGAGTGCCAGCGCTGGGGACACTTGTGACCACTCAGAGGACAGAGTTCCTCCTGCTTCTGTCCCTGAGCTGGCACAAATGCAGTAACCAAAACCTTTCCGAGTATTTTCCATTCTTCAGCGGGTTGAATCATACCCCAAAGCATCCCAAAGGCTCCCAAGGAAAGGCTGGCTGTTTATTTAAGTCCCAGGTCACAGTGGCCCTCTCCCTCCAGGGCAATGGATGATGTTTGCACAGCAGGGTGGGGCTGCAAACCAGGACCATCGCCCTGCTCCCCAAAGAGCTGCTTGCTCAGGAAAACAGGCAGCAGCCCTCTCAGATTGGCTCAGGGCAGGTGTGGAATTTCAGGTGGGCGAGGGAGGAGCACGTGTTTGGTGTCACTCTCACTGCACCTGATCTCACACCCTGATCTGAGCCTTTGTTTGTGCCACGGGACTTCTACCCCTGGGTGGTTACCTGGGATTTGTGTTTCAGGAGGGAGGTTCTGGTGACACAGGACCACATCCAGAGCTGGTGTCAGCACTGCCATCGGCCTGATAGCAGCACCAGCAATGGCAGAGTCAGTGAAGTGAACATCCCTACCCAGGTGTAGTGGTTTTGGTCTGTTAATTAAAGATTTTATTGTTTTATTTTCTAGTTAATGCACTAATTAGTGTGGTGAGTTTAATATTAGTGTACTCCTTGTTGTGAGATAGGATTAGGAGAAAGGTAAAGTAGGTTTAAAATTTTAAAAGGGTATAAAGAAAATTTTATTAACAGCAACTACAAGAACGAAGTAATAGCAATTAAAACAAACTCTTTAGAACACTTTTTTTTCTCTATATAAGCTTTTCTATTTAACTGACAATGTAAAGAAACAAAACTTAAAATTTCTAGTCAGTTTGTTACTTTTAAAATAATTTGGTTTTTAGTTTACTTAGGGAGAGAAGGTTTTTTTGTTAATGTTATGGAGACTTTTCTGTAAGAAAAAACTAAAAATGGACATCAAGCCATGGTGTCCTGTGCCTCTCTCTATTTTCACACTGATTTTAAGTCAGCAGTTCTGCGTGGGGAGAGAATAAAACCAAAATTACATTGTGTATTCCCTCCTGGCCTGAGTGGGCAGCCAGGGTCACAGGCTGTGGCTTGGGGAGGAAAAGCAGAGTCAGCCAAGGTGGATATGGGGCAGGTAGAGCTCTGTGGGCAGACAAAACCCTGAGCAGAGGGTCTGTTTATCCACCACCTTCTGCTCAGGTCCTCAAGAGAATGGAGAGAAGATTTGACCTTTCACTGCCTCGTGCCTGAACCAGAGCCCAGTAAGGGTCACCCAGCACAAGGTTCTGCCCTTTCTGCTGCTTTTCTGTGTCCTGAACGTGCCTGAAAGTGAGAGGCACAACTTGTCTTGCTCAAGGAGAGCCCTTCCCCTCCTCATGGGCAGACCAAAGGGATGGTGTCACATTTTCTGAAAAAATCCCTTCACCCAGGAGTTTTCTCCTGGGAAGCTGAGGAGCCTCAGAGAAAAAGGAAAACAAATTCTTATCTCATTTGCTTCTCCTGTGTTGTGCTCACGTGTGGAATATATTTGGAAATTGTTTACCCACAGGTGATTGTTTCATTGGTTTTCTGTGAATTGTTTTGACTCAATAGCCAATCAGGGTCAAGCTGGCTTGACCTGATTGGGACTCTGAAAAGAGTAATGAGTTTTCATTATGGTCTTTTTAGCAGTGTGTAAGTATCCTTTCTGTATTCTGTAGTATAGCATTCTTTAATATAATATAGTATCATAAAATAATAAATTAGCTTCTGAGAATATGGAGTCACATTCATCATTCCTTCCTTCATCTGGGGGCAATCCAAATACAATAGGATGGAGCACCTCTCCCACAGAGGAAATGCTGGGAGAACTGGGATTGTTCATCCTGGAGAGGAGAAGGCTCCAGGGAGAGCTCAGAGCCCCTGGCAGGGCCTGAAGGGGCTCCAGGAGAGCTGGAGAGGGACTGGGGACAAGGGATGGAGGGACAGGAGCCAGGGAATGGCTCCCAGTGCCAGAGGGCAGGGATGGGTGGGAGATTGGGAACTGGGAATTCCTGGCTGTGAGGGTGGTGAGGCCCTGGCACAGATGCCCAGAGCAGCTGTGGCTGCCCCTGGATCCCTGGAAGTGCCCAAGGCCAGGCTGGACAGGGATTAGAGCCACTTGGGACAGTGGAAGGTGTCCCTGCCATGGTGGGGGGGTGGAACAAGACAGGCTTTAAGGTCTCCTCTGAGCCCCACCATTGTCAAATTCTGGGATTGCTACTAGTCTTGTGAATTTTTTAAAATTCTCCATCAATTCCATATGCTTCCCTTCTCTCCTTTCTGAAGGCCCAGGCAAAGCCAGCCAAGAAACCACATTTTGTAACTGTTGTAGCTCTTGTAACTGTTTTGTATGCTGGAAAAGCAATACCCCAGGAAAGAGGCCAAAGCTAGCAAAAATATGTCAGGTTTCAGGACTGCTGATAAGATGGGGAAAGGATCTGTTTCCCCAGCAGCCAAATCATAAATGACAGTTGAAATCAAGAAGTGATTTCTATTTTTATTCATCTTTACTCTTTACTTTACGTTGCTTTCACCAAATCTTTTTGTAGAAAGAAAGGAAGATTGTTCAGCCTGGAGAGGAGAAGGCTCCAGGGAGATCTTAGAGCCTCTTCCAGTGCCTGAAGGGGCTCCAGGAGAGCTGGAGAGGGACTGGGGCCAAGAGCCTGGAGTAACAGGACACAGGGAATGGCTTCCCACTGCCAGAGGGCAGGGATGGATGGGAGATTGGGAAGGAATTCTTGGCCATTGCAAGGACTGTCTGGGGAAAGGCAGGGATCTGGGCTTTTTTCCATGGATCCTCTGTCAGTTACACAAGGAAACTGCAAACACATTATCCCTCCTCCTTTATTGGTCTTTTCATGGCAAACACGAGTCCAAAAGGCCTTTGACAATTAATTTTTTGTCATTTTCTTGGTCTGCTCAAGCTCATTTATTTCAACCAAACTAAACACTATGCCTAGGGGAAAAATCCCTCTGCCTTGTGACCTTCCCCAAGGGCCATGCTGCCTCCCTTTCCCTCACATCCAGCTTTTCCTCTCTATGTGGCCTGTGGATTTTTCACCTCACGGATGTCCTGGGGAACAAAAACCATCTCTGTGTCTGCTTGTCATCCACAAAATGCTCCCCACAGCTCTGCTGCTCCTGCTTTTGGGGGTGGCCTCATCCTCTGACAAGAAGCTCGTCCCCTCTGGGGTCACTCCATTGGCTCAGTTTGAAACATTTTGCTCACAGCAGACAGGAGAAGTTCCTTGGCACCACCTGTGCCTGTCATGAATCAGCTGCTAGAGCTCGAGTGGAAAGATGCTTTGGCTTGAGGTGGATCCAACACTGAGCTTCTCTGAGGGTTTGATTCAGTCACGGCTCTCCAGGAGCTTCTGTGTGCTCTTGCTTTATTTTATTTTACTCAGCTGTTGGTACCTAAGGCACCCTGAAGAGAGAATCACAGAATCCTGGAATTACAGAATCACAGAACCACAGAATGGTTTGGGCTGGAAGGGACCTTAAAAACCATCTCATTCCAACCCCTGCCACAGGCAGGGACAACTTCCACTACCCCAGGCTGCTCCAAGCCCCATCCAACCTGGCCTGGGACACTTCCAAAGGTGAGAAGATGACATGGGGGTCTTTTCTTTTGCCATCATCCAAGCTTGCTGTGGGTTTCCCTCCACACCCACTGCAAAAGTCAGAGCTGGCCCTTTGCAGCCATCCCCCACCCAGTGCCCTGGAGGCATGAAACTGATGGAGGAAGGATTGATTGCCCCACGAGCACCCAGCCCTCTCCCCTGATGGAGGAGGGATTGCCCCATGAGCACCCAGCCCTCTCCCCTGCTGGAGGAAGGATTGATTGCCCCATGAGCACCCAGCCCTCTCCCCTGATGGAGGAAGGATTGATTGCCCCACGAGCACCCAGCCCTCTCCCCTGATGGAGGAGGGATTGCCCCATGAGCACCCAGCCCTCTCCCCTGCTGGAGGAAGGATTGATTGCCCCACGAGCACCCAGCCCTCTCCCCTGATGGAGGAAGGATTGATTGCCCCACGAGCACCCAGCCCTCTCCCCTGATGGAGGAAGGATTGATTGCCCCACGAGCACCCAGCCCTCTCCCCTGATGGAGGAAGGATTGATTGCCCCACGAGCACCCAGCCCTCTCCCCTGATGGAGGAAGGATTGATTGCCCCACGAGCACCCAGCCCTCTCCTCTGATGGAGGAGGGATTGGAAGGATTGCCCCACGAGCACCCAGCCCTCTCCTCTGATGGAGGAAGGATTGGAAGGATTGCCCCATGAGCACCCAGCCCTCTCCCCTGATGGAGGAGGGATTGCCCCACGAGCACCCAGCCCTCTCCCCTGATGGAGGATGGATTGGAAGGATTGCCCCACGAGCACCCAGCCCTCTCCCCTGATGGAGGAAGGATTGATTGCCCCACGAGCACCCAGCCCTCTCCCCTGCTGGAGGAAGGATTGGAAGGATTGCCCCATGAGCACCCAGCCCTCTCCCACCCCCTCTCCTGGAGGAAGGAGGGCTCCCCTGGGAGCTGGCAGGGACCATCCTTGGAGTCAGGGACCAGAAGGACAGGGAAGTGCAAAGAGCAAGCCACCCTGAAAACAAGCAGAGCAGCACAGATCACCCAAACCATCTCCATACAGCTCCCCCTCCTCCTTAACCCCACCAGCAACCCACCACAACCACAAGGATGGCTCAAGGCAGTAAATTTTGGAAATTCAGTTTCCTTCTGGCTTGATTTCAGCCTGGGTTAACTCTTCCTTAAGATCTGAAATAGCTTTTGTGTCAAATTTGATTTGTACAGGTGGTGTTTATTTATTTCACATCATTCTTTCCCCCCGTTTTTGGCAACAGCATAGCTGGTGATCCAGATATACCTGCTCAAATGATAACATATCTAGAATGTTCAGAATGTTTTAACAGCTCTGAATAAATATGCTTATGTATGATTTAAAGGCCTTAACCAAGACAGAGAATCTCTGGCCAAATAAAGAAGTGTAACCATGTTTGCCCCCCAAAATGTGCAAACTTCAAGGAGAAACTGAAAAAAATCAAGAAAAAGGAAATGTATGCAGAGAATAAAGTGAAACACGGAATGATCAAATGGTCTGTGGGAGGGCACATGGGGACAGAGTCTGGATGTAAACCCAGATCAGAAGGTATCCCCAAGCCAAATAACAGCTGCTCTCTCTCACATCTGTCTTCAGGACCCCTCTTAGAGAAGGATTAGGGAAAAATCACCGTGGTGGAAACACCACTGCAAGAAAGGGCTGAGGGAAAGGCAGGAGGAGAACATTAATGCTGGGGAGGCAGGAGATGCATGCACAGACCTTCCAAGCAGCTCAGGCTGGAGCTTTGGTTGGTTTTGCTTGGAACTGTGTCCTTGCCCCATGAAAAGCAAGCTCAGACCTGTGTCAGTACAGCTGAGCTGGCTGCTCTTCCATGGTAGATAAATAATGATTGATAAAAAGCTGCCAACTGTTTAAATGACTGCCATAGGAGTAATTTTATTTTTGTTTGATTCAATTTCTTTTTTTTTTGTTGGATTTTTTTTTTGTTTTGTTTTTTTTTTGTTACTGGAGTTTGCTAGTTTTTCTGCAGCAAGACCATCCCAAGCATTTGGAACCCATCTGCAGCCACTGCACATCCAACATTGTCCAAAGGGATGTGATGGAGGGATCAGAGATTTAAACTTCCTATCCCCTGTGGCTCTTTACAAGAGTCATTAAAAGCAGGCTTTTCAAACTTATCCTCTGATGATGAGACACTGCTTTTTTTCCCATCCAATCTCCACATTTTCATTTCCACATCTGCCCTTTGGCAGAAAGAAGTGCTCATGGAAAGACAGTCCTGCATCACTGTTGGTAAAATGCTGATTTTTTTCATGCCATGAAGCTTAAATGAAACAGGAAATATTACAGCCTTTAGAAATCCATACAGAAATTGTAGTAGTAGGGCTAATGAGAAAAAATGGTCACTTTTCTGGGCCTCACATACAAATCTGAGCTTTTTACATGTGCCTTTTGTCTCTGCAGGAGTCTGAATCCTTAGTGAAAGAAAATAAATATACAAGCAATTAGAACCCTTCTTTTTGTGGAGGTTTTTTCCTAAAGTAATCGATCCTAAAGACATCATGTACAGCATAAAATACATTGAAAATGTAAAATAAAATACATTGAAAATTTAAATACATTGTAGTCCTGAGGAATTGGAATTGCACCTGAATCCTTGCTCTGCAAAGGGCACGTAGACATATTTCAGTGCAAAAATTGGAATTTCTTGAAGGTCAATGACCACAGATAGAAATTATTTTATTAGGCAACACTAATCAGACTGAGACTGCTCTAATCAAAGGTGTGAGGAGTTGGCTTTGGCAGCACAGAGCCTGTTAATCCGAGTGCCAGAGATGCTGAAACATTCCTTCATCCAGCATGAGCCAAGCCCTGCAGGCTGCCAAGAGCTGCCTCTGAAATTCATGGGAACTGGGAGTGTGGCACCTGGCAAGATGAAGCTTGCTGTAAAAACCTCTTTGGAAAGGAAGGGAATTGCATACCAGGGGCTGGTGCAGTAAATTGGCTGTGGCCTTGGCCAGCAGGAGCCAGCACTGGGATCATGGTGTGGGGAACTCATAAAGCAGCATGGGGAGCGTGCAGCCTGAGCTTTTCCAGGCTGGAATTTCATTCATGCAGCCCCCATCACATGGGTTTACCATAAAATGGTAAAACCCATGGTTTTACAATAAAACCTTGGGTTGTGTCTTGTGGGATTCACATTCTCTGAACCTGAGAGAAGCAGAGAAAAGAATGATCAAAACAATTCTCATCTCATTTGCTGCCCCTGTGTTGTTCACAAGTGGAATGCATCGTGGAAGGTTGTTTACCTGAAGGGAATTGGTAATTGGATTCTGCTGGGAGTGTTTGGATTCAGTGACCAATTGAATCCAGGTGTGTGTGTGTGTGTGTGTCAGGACTGTCAGCTGACAGTCACGAGATTCTGGGCAGTTGAGTGAGTTGGGTGCTTGTGCAGATTCAGTTTAGATGTAATGTAATATAGAATAATATAGTATCATAAAGTAATTAATTAGCCTTCTGATATCAATGGAGCCCTCCTCATCATTTCTCCCCGCCACAGGGCTCGTGCTGAATACTACAGTGTGGGAACCCAGCACATCCCTCTGGCTGTCCTGAGCAGCCCAGACCCCTGCCAGGGGGCTCAGAAGCCCTGGCACAGAGCCCAGAACACCTGTGGGTTTGATTATGACCTGTGGAGCAAATCACCAACCTTGGATGAAGAGCAGCAAGCCACAACAGTTTAGGCAGAATAACAGTGAAGTTATCATGGGGTGGAAAAGTAGATTTTGGGGTTTTTGATATGGGGGTTCAGGAGGCAAGATGGAGGGAACTGGGTGTGTCCAGCCTTTCTCCTTCTTCTTCTTCTTGGCCTCCATCTCCTACTGTGATGGTGGCACTCCCAGATTGGTTTAGAGTAGAAGCTCACTGTCTAACATAGGTGATGGGTATTGGGAAGTAATTGTAAACATTGTACACGTAGTTTTTAGTATAAAGTTTTGAGTATAAAGACATAACACCACCCTGGGGGCAGGCAGAGTGCCTGGAACTGTCCTGCTGGATGGACCTCAGCAGGGCAGGAGAAAATTTTTTACAGATAAGATACAATAAACAACCTTGAGGCTGAGAAATGAAGAACCCTGACTCATTCTTCGGGCGCTGGGCTGGGAAAAGAGACTTTCTAACTTTTCTTGGGGTCACTGTGACAAGCCAAAGATCCCGACACTACAGTGTCTCAGGAAAGTCTATTTTGCCCAGAGAAAGGAGGAGATTCCCCACCAGTGGTGCTGGAAAACATCAGTGTCTTTGCACAACCCTGCTGGGAAATGGGCAGAGGTCCCCAGCAATGCCCAGCCTTGGCATTGACCTGGAGAGCTCTGCAAGAGAGTTGAGCTTGGTTAAACCTTCCCACCAAGTCCAGACAGAGAATGGAAAAAGGCAGATTTTCCTTCTGCCACCTGTTTAAGCTCCAAAGTCAAGATGCACAAAGCCAAACATGCTGATGGGATGTGCACCCACATATTCCCACTGTGCTGGCACTGCTGAGGCACCTCCAGCCCTAGGGGCAGTTTTGGGTCCCTCATGATGAGACATTGAGGGGCTGGAGCCTGTCCAAGGAAGGGAATGGAGCTGGGGAAGGGTCTGGAGCCCCAGGAGAGGCTGAGGGAGCTGGGAAGGGGCTCAGCCTGGAGCAAAGGAGGCTCAGGGGGACCTTGTGGCTCTGCACAGCTCCTGACAGAAGGGGACAGCCAGGGGGAGCTTCAGCCTCTTCTCCCAGGGAACAGGGACAGGACAGGGGAAATGACCCTAGATTGCACCAGGGGAGGTTTAGATTGGGTATTAAGGAAAATTTCCTCATGGAAAGAGTGGTCAGGCATTGGAAGGGGATGTGCAGGGCAGGGGTGGAGTTCCCATCCCTGGAGGGATTTAAAAGCTGTGTGGATGTGGCACCTTGGGACATGAGTCAATGGTGGCCTGGGCAGTGCTGGGGGAATGGTTGGACTCCATAATGTTAGAGGGCTTTTCCAACCCTAATGAGTCCACGATTCTGTTTTCCAAGAGATTCCTCACAGCTCACCAGCCCCTCAGCTCTGCAGGAGGGTATCTCAGGAATTCTTGGAGCTGTTTTAGTGGCTGGAAATCACCAGGAGAGGATGAGGTCTCATGGCCAAGACCAATGGCAGAACAAAAAACCCAAAGGGCAGAAATGCCCTGCAAAATCTTTTTGCTGATATTTTGTGTTTTGGAGCTCACCCCTGCAGGTATTTTCCTGAATTCAAATTCACTGGTGTTGTATGAGAGTTTTTTCAGCCATTTCTGCAGCAAACCTTGCTTACCTGGCATCTGACCTCCTTTCTTACTGGCGATTCTTATCTCTGAGTTGAGCAAAGCACATGGAATATGATTTCATCTGCTTGGGAAGCAGGTAAGAAGGATAAGAAGAGATAAGAAGGAACTGGTTGGCCAGTGAGATGCAAAGGAGATTACAGGAACTTTGCATCACTCCTGCACAAACAAGGTGGCTGATGAAGCCTGTGAGAAGCAATCAATGATCAGGGCTCACCCCAGAATATCTATCTGGTGCACCTGATGTGAATTTTGATGGGACCAAGTCCCTGGCTTGTCCTTTTTTTTTTTTTTCTTTTTTTTTTTTTTTTTTTTTTTTTTGGTGTATGTTTTGATTACACACAAAATACCAAAATAAAATGAATAAAAAATGCCCCATTATTTGCCCTGTTCCAGTCCCCATGAGCTGGACAATGAAATTTCTGAGAATCACAGAATGACGGAATGTCCTGACTTGGAAGGGACACTCAAGGATCATCGAGTCCAACTCCTGGCCCTGCACAGGGCACTCAAGTGCCACATCATGTGCCTGAGAGTGTTGTCCAAATGTTTCTGGAGCTCTGGCAGCTTTGGGGCTGTGACCACTTCCCTGGGGAGCCTGGTCAGTGCCCAATCACCCTCTGAGTGAAGAAATTTGACCCAATTCTGATGACATCTCACCCAGTCCAGCTCTCTGGGGCATTAGAAGTCAGTTTAAGTGACCTCTTCTCTCCTTACACATTTACTTCCTTATTTCAACCAGTTGGTCCCATTAATTTTATTGTTTTCAGATCCCAGTTTTACAGGGGAAAATGATTGGATTTTATTGTTATCATATGCTGTGAAGGTTTGACCCAAAATCTACTCTGAACAAGAACACTGTATAAAAAGAAAGTGGCCTTTTCTGATCTGAGGACCTTGCACAACAAGCCATGAACATTTTGTAACAACAGCTGCTCCAGGGGTCCTGCCAGGACATGATCCTGGCTTGGCTTTTGAGAAGGAATTCTTGGCTCTGAGGGTGGTGAGGCCTTGGCACAGATTGCCCAGAGAAGCTGTGGCTGCCCCTGGATCCCTGGAAGTGCTCCAGGCCAGGTTGGATGGGCTTTGGAGCACCCTGGGGTAGTGGAAGGTGTCCCTGCCATGGCAAGGGGTGCAATGGGATGGATTTTAAAGGTTCCTTGCAATCCAAGCCTTTCTGTGATTCCATGACACGAGAGCAGGGTACCACGTGGTGTTTACTCACACTAGGTAATTTCTGGAGCAGAGCAGCTTTTGGAACGTGCCCTGCTTTATGCCCAGAGCAGCTGTAGGTCCTGCTGACACTCTGAGTCACACTGAATAAGGCTGGAAAAAAAAAAATGGATGGGAGCTTGCCTGCTGCAAACACAGCCAAGCTCCCATCATCTTCCTCAGAGCCAGGATGCTACCCTGGGACTCTCCACACTGCAAGCTGTTCCATGCAGGTGCACCTCTGATCTTCTTCAAAGCTCCTCTGGTTTTCCTGGGGCTGCAGATGGCTCTGGGATCTGCTGCTGGAGCAAGTGCTCAGAGGAAGGAGCCACCAAACAGGGAGTCCAGCTCAGAGGGGCTGCTGGGCTGCCCATTGGCTTTGCAGATCCTAAATCCCTCCAGATCCACCCTGCCTGGGGGGTGGCCAAGAGGGGATCCATCAGGAAGCAGGGGAAGACAGCAGCAAAATTCAAACCCGAGAGTGTTGCTGAGCACTGCTTGAAATTCCCTGGAGATTTCAAGGATGAGGAGGGATGTCAAACATCCTAAAGTCCCCCTTTTCCAAACATCACTATTTTCCACAGAATGGAAAATAAAGAATCCTCTCTAATGTGTGGTGAAAAGGTCAAACCCAATGCAATTTGGGAATATAATACTTCCGACCAGGGCTTTCCTGGGGAAAACATTTCCCAGAAATTTTTGATGTTACCAATCTTGGAAAAGTACTTCTTGAGCCCTGAATGGTGGTAATCAGAGGGAAAAAATTAGGCAGATGTCTTGTATGACCACGAGATGGCAGCTGGAGCCTGGGAAGTCCTTTGCAGACACAGTAGCTCCTCTGGAAAACCAAGTCATTTGCCAACCCAGCCCACATTTGGGAATATGCACCTGCACCGTGTTGGCTTTGAACATTTTGCATGTGTGCTCTGGAATATCTGATTACCCCTTTCATTTCCCTGCTCCTCTGAGCCTTCCTCCATTAGTCAGTATCAAATAAATGGTTTTAAGCAAAGTAATCCCTGCTGATATGAAAACAGCAGCACATCTGGTCTGACACTGCTGTTAGGCTCCAGTCTGCTCTGACACCTAATTCAACAGAGACCTGGAGCCTGATGCTCTGCCCACCTCGTGCCACCACCACTCCTGCCTGCAATTTCTTCTGGAGCTGGACTTTCAATGGCTGATTATGTGTGGCCACATTTCAGCAGCAGTTTAAGCAGGCCCTTGGATGCCCTTCATCCCTGCAGTGCAATTTGCTTGGGCTCAGGCTCTGCAAAGCTCTGGGGGAGATGCCCCACCAAGATTTGAGAGAGGATTCACAAGCAGTTGAACAACACCTGGATGAAGGCAGTGTGAGGCCTGAGGTTTCTCAGCCTTGTTAAAATCCTCACAGAGACCAGAGAAATGTGAACTGGGAAGTGGTGCTTTAGGGCAGAAATTAATTATCCTGGAAGAAGGAAGGAATGATCCCTTCCATAGGTGGATTTTAAGACTGTGGAAGAAGCACGTGGAGTGGTCAAGGTAGTAATTTGGAAATCCTGCTGTGCAGCCATTTGGTTTGGAGTCAGCCTATGTGAGAAATGTCAATGCACTTGGCTGCTTTCCCCAGAAGTGACAGCTTGGTACACTCTATCCCCACCTTCCCCAGCTGTTCTGCATATGCCAATGCTGCACAGGAATTCTGCCCTTTGCATAATGGAAAACATGATAAAATTTCCATATTTCTGCCTGTGGGAAATCTTCACGTGGTGTTCAGCCATCACTGCCCATCTTTACTCCCTTCCAGCTCTGTAATTCCCTGCTGAGCTGTTGTTCTCCCAGCTGGGGGGGAAGATAATCATGACAAAAGCTGAGCAATTTCTCAGCTGAGCCAGGTAACAGCACCTGCCACTTCAGAACCACCTTAAAGAACAAAGGAAAATGGTATTCAGTTTGTAATTCCTGTTTATTGTGCTGGTTGGCACTACTGGAGCCAGAGGAAGATGGAATGATTTACCCACATCCCAAGCTAGGACAGACCCAACCCCTAAAGCCTGGTACCCCCCAAGATGACCATGCTGCCCATGATATCTCCTGCTAGAAGAAAACATCCCTGCTCCTCTCCCCCTTTGCTTTCACATGCAACAAGGACATATTTCCTAGGATCTCTCATGTTTCTCACAACAGCAGGAGGGATTTCTTGGCAATTGGGAGGCAGTGGTAAGAAGTTGCAGGGGGAATGCTGAGCAGAACAAGGAGGAAATTGTTATGGGCCCTGGAAAAAGGTGGAGAAACATCACAATGATTTCTGCACTTCTCAAACAGCTTGGTTTGTGGGATGGGAGCTGCCACTGCTGTGGGTGAATTTTAGTGAGTTTTCCTCCTTCCAAAGGGTGTAAGCTGATTTTATGGGATAGGGGAACACAGCCAGATCAGAGCTGTTCAATTCTGTCTCCCCTGCCCCATTGTGAGTCATTGACAAAGGTTTAGACCAAGTTAAAGCAAAGATGAATTTAGGAGCCTGCAGGTTTATATTTTGCAGCTGCTTTTCTGAGGCCTGATCCAAGGACCAGCTATGTTACCAGGCACCTTCCCTCTGACATCAGAGGGCATTAGGATGGGATTTATGCATTTGGGAGAGGTTTTCTAATAATTTATTTAAACACTGGAGAGAGCAACAGTGATTCAAGTCAGGCTGAGGGCTCAAGATTAGCACTCAAGAGGAATGCCAAGACCTGTGGATTTGCATGTACTTTGGAAATGGGGCACTAACCTTGGGAATGGTACAGTCCTCAGGAGAAAGGGACAATTCCCACCCAATTCTCCCCTCATCTTCAAAGTTTTTGTATCCCAGTGACATCCCCTTGCTGTCCCTGGGGCTCTGTGGGCTCTCAGGAGCCAGATCATAGAATCATGGAATGGTTTGAGTTGGAAGGGGCTTTAAAGAACATCTCATTCCAACCCTCTGCCATAGGCAGGGACACCTCCCACTATCCCAGGTGGCTCCAGCCTGGCATTGAACATTTCCAGGGATGGGGCAGCCACAGCTTCCCTGGGCACCCTGTGGCAGGGCCTCACCACCCTCACAGGGAAGAATTTCTTCCTAATCAGGTCTCACACTGATGGGTTCATACTGTTCCTGTCCTGCTGCTTTCAGAGCATTGTCCATAACCATCAGCTGCAGATAAACCTCAGCTTCTGGAGATGGTTCACCTGTGCAATGGAATGCATTGGGTCTGTGTGTCTTGATGTGAAAGTGCTTTTGCAGCCAGGAGCTGGGATACCACTTGATGTCCCATGCAGGAGAAGGAGGGAATTAAAAAACAGGAAAGTGACCTTATAGATCATATCAGGGATTGTGAACTACAGAATCTGAAAGCCAGGAAAGCTTTGAAAATTTGAAAGTAAGGAATCATAAAATAATTTAAGTTTGAAAATCCCTCTAAGATTGTTGAGTCCCATGGTTCCCCCAGCACTGCCAAGGCCACTACTAACCCATGTCCCCAAGTGCCACATCTACAAGAAATTGAAAGTATGCAGTGAGAAAAGTTAACCAACATCATGCCTTGGTCATTGCAGAGGGCAGTGTCTCCCTGCAGCAGAGCTGTTTGCAGGCTCCAGTGATGTCACTGGGAATGGCTGGCTTGCTGTGGGATGGGACACTGGAAAGGGAATGAGCCTTTGCTGTGCTAAAGCAAACAGATCAAGTGACACTTTGGGGTGTCCTTCAGCAGCTCCTAAGCCCTCCTCCCCTGCTCAGTATGAGGCAGACCTGTTCCATCACAGCAGTGCCTGTAGGTGAGAGCTCACAGGTGCACAGGGAGCTCCAAGAACAGCAAAACTGCTCCAGTTCTGCTCGCCCAGAGCAGATGCAGTGCGAGGATCAGTGGGAAGAGCTGTGGGCTGTAACATCACAATTATACCCTCTGCTAGAGATGATCCAGTGTGAGACTGAGGGAGTGCTTCATGGAAGTGGGGTCAGAACTAAATGATCTTTAACATCTCTTCTGACCCAAACCATTCTGATTATTTTTGCTTTCCTGTTCGGGTAGTGTAGACAAAAACTTGGAAGATGTCCTGGCTTAAGACCAGGAGCATGCAGAGAGTAGCTCCATCCTGCAACCTGCTCTCCTGAAGCTGCTGAGGCAGCTGAGATCTCTTCAGACACAAGCATCTGTCTCTTGTTGGGATGTTGCTTCTGCAGCCTGGCTCAGGGAAGCACTTGCACAACTTGCCAGCCCATCCCTTGGCCCAGCTCACAGAGCTTGGGCTGCCATGGATCCTGTCTGACCAGGGGCTCACAGCTGTGCCCCAGTTGTGTGGAGAACTTGGGATCATAAAAAGAGCTGGAAACTGGGAGACCCCTGAGGGTTTGTTTCCACAGTCATCCCCAGACATAAATATGAGGTCTGTGATTTCTATATCCCATCCTCCAGATTTCTTTCTGGCAGATGTCTGGGTTCTTTTCTCATTGCACTCTTTCAGTGCACTTTTTGCAGTGCCTGCTCACAAATTCCTGTGCACAGCATGGGATGAGTTTTTAGACCCAGGGCCTGCAGTGAGCAGGGTTCTGTCAACCAAAGCAAGAGGCTGCTGAAAACAAGAGGAGTGAAAGGCCAGGCTGGATGGGGCTTGGAGCAACCTGGGCTAGTGGAAGATGTCCCTTCAACTTGGAATGAGATAAACTTTAAGGTCCCTCCCAATATTCAAATCTTTCTGTGAAACAGAGTCATTCTCACCCACGGGAAATCGGGCCAGTCAATTGTTTCTCTGAAGATGTGCCCATTGATGCCACTTCCTTATCTCTTTCCATGAGCAATAAATAGACAGATAAATCAGTGTTTTGTCTGCAGTGCCCACGGGCAGAGTAAAATTCTTGGTGTGGAAATGTCACCATTGTGATGTTCCTTCGACCTCCAGAGGATAGTGCACTCCTGCCATCTCATGGACATTTCATGAACAGGGAGGAATTCCTCAAAAGGAAGAGGGGATTATGATGAATTTTTCTTCAAATCTGTTTCAACAGTTGAGAATTTAGCTAAGTATTAAATAGATTAATTTTTTTTTGCCTTTTTGCAGGCTTTTGATTATGCAGTTTTCATAATGAACTCAGTGTGGTTGTTTCCGATTTGGCCCCGTAGCATCTGGCAGGGAGCCTCTGTCTGAATGTGAGACTTGCTGCATCCAGATTTGATTCCTTTTCCTTGGCATGGCTTTGCCTCCTGCTGATGGAAGCTTTAAAGAAAAAAAAAATACCATGACATCTGAAACACTGCCAAAAAACATCAACATGCTTTCTGGCTGCCATCTATTGTGCAATGCAAACCTCTTAAGATTTAATATTTGTAAAACTGTGATGCACCTGTTTGCAAGAGAAACTACCTTGTCACATGGTGACGTGTTTTGCCAAATCACTTAAAAAAAATTATTTATTAGCTTTGGAGTGTGAGTTCCCTCCCTTCCCTCCCTCTTTTTCCTTCTCCACCCCAAATTTCTCCATGCAAAAATCCTTCTTCCAAAAATTGCTATCTGTAATTATATGATGCATTTTGCACCCTCTGCTTTTGACTGATCCTTGTCTTTTACCTTCAGTGAGAGCAGCCTGACTGGGTGTATTTGTCTGGTGCCTGCTGTACCCATTTTATAGCAGATAAACTCCAGTTTGGCCCAGCTGGGAGCTTGCCAGTGCCTGCAAGGTCATGTTGGTTCAAACAGCTCTTCACTACCCATCACCGGACTGAAGAGGGCTCTGCTGCCTGGCCAAACCTCTCTGTCTGCCACAAAAGAAAGTTTCTTCTTCAGCTTGAGTTTATTTCAGCTGTTTTTCAAGGTAGATTTCAGCTCCACAGCTGTTTGGCTGGGAAAGGAATCTGAGACAGAGCTGGATGTCGCAGGTGGGCTCGGGTGGGCCAGGAGAGCTGGGAGTGAAGAAGGCTCTTGAAAAACAAGTGGCATCACTTCATTTTGCTCCCACCTGGTAGATCAAAGTATTGCTCAGTGATAACGTCTCGAAAGTCGCCTTCCAGGTGTCACAGAGATAAGGTGCTTTGCTCAGGTTACACTTGCCTGTTGCTTGTTTGCTGTCACTAGAGCAAGCACAGACAGAGTGTGCTCACCTCAGGGATTGCTCTTGAAAAACCTTCTCTTAGTTTTCAGAAGAGTGGCAGCATGGTCCCACTTCCACTTCCCTTTGCCCAATTGCTTTTCTGCTCTTCAGGGAGCAGAAGGGCTGAGTGCAAATTGGCTTAACTTTGGATCAGAACCAATTCAGAACTGTAGGTGTGGTTGAGTCCAGGAAGAACTTGCACAATCTAGATTCTGGAAGAGCACATGTTGGAGAAAGACAAGGAAAAATGGTTTTCTTCTTTTTTGTGGTCTTTTTCATGATAATTTGCCTAAAGTTTGCTTTAGAAATTAGGCCTTCTGCTTAATTTCTGGCCTATACCTAAACATTTACACCCAGTGGAGTTAGTTATTATTTAGCAAAATTCCTCTTGCTTCTCCTTCATACTTCTTCCTGTAAGCCTCTGCTTGAGGCCTTGTGTCTTCTGCACCGACTCTCCTGGACTCTGCTCTCTGCCTCATTGCATCTGTTGTGTAGACACTCCACAGCGATGAGAGCAGGACCAGCACTTCAGCAGCAGTTCAGAAAGGACACCTCTGTGCAGGAATCCCTTCCCTCAGAAGGGATCTGCTGTGGAAAGGACCCCTCTGCTTTTATTCTCCATGGAGCTGTTTGTGTGCAGATTAGGGCCAGATGTAACCTTGGCAATGTCCTGTTCCTCCTCCTCCTTGGGTTCCCCTTGCAGTGCCTCAGCCCCTGTGTTCTGTCAGGGCCCTGGGCAGGTGGGATATTCCCAGAGGAGAGGGTCCTGCTGTGTCCCCATTCCCCCTGTCCCTTATGTGCCTGTGTTCAGGAGGGCACAGAGAGGATGGGGACTCCTGCCTGCCCCGTGTCCTGTCTGCCTGTCGGGCCTGTCCCAGGGCAGCGGGGCTGTGATTCCTGTGCTGTGTTCCCCTGTCTCTGCTGGCCCTGCTGTCCCTGCTGTCATGGCCTACTGCAGCGTTCCACAGCCTACACAGGAGCCATGGTGTCTCCTGAGCTCTGCAGGGACCTAAGTGACAGTCTGAGTGGTGGCACTCCTGGTTCTCTTGCATTTGGCATCCCGCAGAGCAGAGGCTGGATCACAGCACCCCAGGAACAGCTGCCGGAGGGGAGGAAAGGAGCCTCTGCATGGCCCAGGGGTGCTGTGGTGCCCCTCTGTCAGGAATTCCCCACAGCTGACACCTGAGTCCAACATGGACACTCACAGACACAGCGTTTGTTTAGGCATTGCCTTTATTGCATCTTTGCGCTGACTGCAGCTCCCAGAGGGAAGTCACTCTCCCAAGACAGGAGAGCAGTCAGTGTCATTTTCAAATCACAAAAACATATTTTAAATATTGAAAATAACAAATTCTGATTATAGTCAATCTGATCTAAGCAACTAGTTCATATACTGTTATATATGATAATTAATAAAAGAGTTAAGTATTTTAATTGTGAAGGTTATGTAAATTTCACTGCTTAAGATAAAAATACAGCATGCCTAAATTTTGTTAATTAATATAATTCATACTAGTTTTGATGAATGATAGGAATTATATTATATAAAGGATAAGGGCCATTACCTAATTATTACTTATTATTACAATATTAATCTAGAATTATACTACATTAACGTTATTAAAACTTTGATAAATATTTTAAATAACATATTTTAAAGTTTTTAAATATTCCTAAACTATTTAACAATTTAAATCAAATTCGAGGCATTTGGCCGGATCTTCCTTCAAATGCCTCCCTCCTCGAGCAAATGCAAAGCTCCTGCATGGAAAAGTGGAAAGAGAGACAGTAATATAGATACTATAGATACAGAGAAGAGATAGAGGGAAGAGGGGCAGGGAGTGTCAGGAGCCCTGAGCCTGTGCCCCAGTGCAGGGCTGTGCTGGGCAGCAAGCGCAGCTCTGTGCGCTGGTTGCTCACAAAGATGTGCGGCTCGCCTTGGCCAGCCCAAAGAGCATCTCCAGCAGGAAGCTTTCCTTCACACAGGGCCACTGCCTGTGGTCTTCCAAAAGCCTGCCCTGCCTACCTTCAGCATCCTGTTTGTATCCATATTGATTTGAATCAGCCTGGCCATTTGCTTTTCCAATCCTTTGAGGGTCCGGCGCATTTGCTCCATTTCTTTGTTTCTCTTTTTAAGGAGCCGCCTTCTCTGCTCGATTTTCACCTTCCTCCTTCTGGCCTGTTCTTCAGCTCTCTGGGCCGCTGCTCTCTGCCTGGCGGCTGCCCTTCTGCGCCGGAGCCACCACCCCAAAGGCAGGAGCAGTGCCTGAGCAATTTGCCAGACCTGGGGCAGGTACCGGAAGGCAGCCAGGAGCCGGGATCCCCAGCCAGGCTCAGGCGGTTCTGGGGGGGCCGGTTTCACTTCCTCCACATGGTGCTGCACATCCCCATGAAATCTGTTCACCACGGATTGTGGGAACGGGAAGATGCACAGCACAACCAGGGCCAGGACGAGTCTGTTCGCCATGGTCTGCAGGAGGAGAGAGACAAGGGTTTCAGTGGGGTTACCAAGGGAGCTTGTGGGGGCTGAAGTGAGGCCCGGAGGCGCAGGGATGGGAGGGCGGGAAGCAGAGGGCCCCAGGCAGCTGGCAGGCAGCAGGGCCTGTGCCAGTGGGCCAGCAGCAGCCCCGTGCCCTGGCCAAGGCGCCAGCCCCAGGGGCTGGCCCTAGATGCACGGGGACAATGCAGGCCCGGGTTTGGTGCTTGTGCCCCGGCCCTGGCCCAGCCCAGCCCCACCACGTGCGCACTCACCGCTTGCCGAGGCATTGCTGGGCCAGCGTTACCTGCGGGGGCCTTTTCCAGCTGCCCCCATTGTGACACGCTGCCCCTGATGTCACAGGGGCCAGAGGCATCACAGCCGGGACAGCCCTGACATGGGTCCCCAGCCCAGTTCAAGGGCTCCCAGTGGGCCCAGCCATGAAAGCCCCGGCACCCAGCAAGTGCAGCCCCTCTGGGAGGGAATGGGCCCCAGGGGCTCCCTTCACAAAGCAGGCGGAAGTGCCCGGACATTTTGTCCAAGGGAAAAGAATATAACTGATAATGTTGAATAGGATACATAATATCAAGTATGGAAGCACCAGAGGTGCTTTTGTGATGGCACTGGTTTTTCTCTGAGTGGAATAGGGGTGGCTGGCTAGGTTTTTCCTGCTTGAGTCTTCCCAGATGCAGTCCATCCAACACCGCTGTGAAATGTTCCCATTATTGGACATCATTGAAATGGAACAATAGCCAGACCACCTCCAGGCCACTCTAGATCCAGAAGCAGCACATGCCTGCGTCTGGCAGCGAATTTCAGCTGTTCTGTACAAGAGTGGCCCAAATTGACCCCTCGTGCTGTACTGGAACAGCTGAGCAAGGTGCAGGAATCTCAGGTCAGAGCCCATTCACGTGCTCCAGCTGGCAGGGCCTCAGGGCCCACCCTGAGCCCTCGCGCACGGACGGAGAGGCCAGGCCCTGCTCGCTGCCCTCACGGTGGCACTCCTGGCCCCAGCGCTCTCCAAGGGCTTCTCCAGGGGCACCTTCCTGCGGCCTTTCAGTGCCTGCACCAGGCCCAGCAGAGACCTGCAGAGGGGCTGTTGGCAAGGGCCTGCAGGGCCGGCGCCAGGGCCAATGGCTTCCCCCTGCCACAGGGCAGGCTGAGCAGGGCAGTGGGCAAGGAAGCCTTGGCTGTGAGGCCTGTGAGGCCCTGGCACAGGGTGCTCAGAGCAGCTGTGGCTGCCCCGTCCCTGCAAGTGTTCCAGTCCAGGCTGGAAGGGCCTTGGAGCAACCTGGCCCAGCCAGAGGTGTCCCAGCCCATGGCACGGGTAGAACTGGATGGCCTTGGAGGTGACTCTGGACACTCACAGACGCAGCGTTTGTTCAGGCACCGCCTTTATTGAAACTCTGCACTGAGTGCAGCTCTAAGAGGGAAGGAATCCCACAAGAAGTGAGGGCAGGCAGTATAATTTAAAAAATCAATCACATATTTTTAACATCCTCAGTATCAAATCACAAAAATATTCATCCTTACATTAAGAATTCTTTTCTATAGCGTTATAAAAGATTTATGAGTTAATACAATGACAACGGTGTTTGGACATTGAAGAATATGAAAAGCTAATTAGTATAAACATGATTTAACATATATCAATTGTGGTTCATTCACATAATTTGCAGTGATTAATACAATGAATGATATTGCCTATGTAGGAGAATGTAGAATTGTATAAAGAGAATTAGTATTTGTTTCTATTATAATTCCGACTAAATTGACAATTGCATTAGTACACAATGAAATGATTTGTAGATAACAAAATAAAATATCTAAATTATTTCTAATCGAAGCATCAAGGTAAATCAATGTCCATTTAATGCGTGCCTCGGCCGCCTTTCAGGGTATCCCCAGCGGTCTGTGGCTGCTCTGGATAGCACAGTCCTGTCCAGCAGAGCCTGCCTGGACTCCCAGGCAGCTTCCAGCTGCAGGCTACCTTAGCGAGCTCAGCTCTTAGGTGATATCAGCTCCTTAGTGATTGTCAGCTCATTTGTGATTTCAGCTCTTTGGCTTGCTAAGTGCCTTGGGCAGGTGCAGGGAGAGAGAGGAGAAGGCTTGTGAGGCTCCACAGAGATGTCTTTATTGGGGTCTTCTGAGAAGGTTTTCAAGGAACAGCGTCTTCTGCCAAACTGGGCAAAAGTGAAGGATTTTATGGCATAGAGGGGTTTTAGCAATTGTTCAAAACTCAGGGTCGAGGTGAAAGTGACCTATAGTCTAGAGAGAGATAAGCAAGGGGTCCGAAAGCAGTGGAGAGGCATCTTAGGCCCAGCCATCATGACTCGGCATTTCCTGTCTTAGGCTGCTGAACACCATGGAGGCCTTGCAGGCCCTGTGCCTGCTACATCCATCCATCCGGCCCGAGCCTCCTTCAATTGCCTCCATCCTGGAGCAAATGCAAAGCTTCTGCGGAGAAAAGGCGAAAATAGATAGAGTTAACTCAGATAGAGTAAGAGAGAGCGAAGAGGGGCAGGGTGTGTCAGGAGGCCTGAGCCTGTGCCCCGGTGCAGGGCTGTGCTGGGCCGCAAGCGCAGCTCTGTGCGCTGGCTGCTCACAAAGATGTGCGGCTCGCCTTGGCCAGCCCAAAGAGCATCCTGCACACCTTGCTATTCATTCAAATCTGCCAGGCCATTTTCTTCTTGATCATTTTCATGGTCCTCCACATGGCCTTCAAGGCTTTGAATGTCCTCTTGAAGCAAAGCCTTCTCTGCTCCATTTCCATCCTGCGCCTTCTGGCCTCTTCTTCAGCTCTCCTAGCCGCTGCTCACTGCTTCATGGCCGCCCTTCTGCGCCTGAGCCAGAGGAAGAAAGGCAGGAAGAGCAGCTCAGCAGCAGCCCAGTAGGGCCCCTGCTGCACGGCTGCCGAGGGCAGTGGTCCCCAGGCAAGCTCGGGTGGCTCTGGGGTAGCCTGCTGCATGTCCTGTTCGCTCAGCTCTGCATCCTCATGTGAACTGATCACCACGGGCCGTGGTCAGTGGAAGAGAAGCAGCAGCAGCAGGGCAAGGACTGATCTGGACACCACGGTCTGCAGGAGGAGAGAGACAGTTTGTGTTGCTTTGCACAAGCGTTGTGTCCATGTGTTTTTAGGGAATGGCCACTGCTGTTGTGCGGGAACGCTCGAGCAGGGGTGAGAATCTGGTGTCAAAGTGCATTCATGTGTTCCTTGTTGCATGGGACAACCATGTGCACGAATATTGAACAACTTCCCTCTGAAGGGATCTGCTGTGGGCCCGGCCCCTCTGGTTTTCTCCTCCATGGAGCAGTTTGCATGCAGAGTGGGGGCAGATGTAACTTTGAGGTCCTCCTGCTCATCCTTGGTTTCCTCTTGCAGTGCCTCAGTCCCTGCGTTCTGTCAGGGGCCCTGGGCAGGTGGGATATTCCCAGAGGAGAGGGGCCTGCTGTGTCCCCATTCCCCCTGTCCCTTATGTACCTGTGTTCAGGAGGGCACAGAGAGGATGGGGACTCCTGCCTGCCCCGTGTCCTGTCTGCCTGTCGGGCCTGTCCCAGGGCAGCGGGGCTGTGATTCCTGCCCTGTGTCCCCCTGTCCCTGCTGTCCCTGCTGTCCCTGCTCTCATGGCCTACTGCAGCGTTCCACAGCCTACACAGGAGCCATGGTGTCTCCTGAGCTCTGCAGGGACCTAAGTGACAGTCTGAGTGGTGGCACTCCTGGTTCTCTTGCATTTGGCATCCCGCAGAGCAGAGGCTGGATCACAGCACCACAGGATCAGCTGCCGGAGGGGAGGAAAGGAGCCTCTGCATGGCCCAGGGGTGCTGTGGTGCCCCTCTGTCAGGAATTCCCCACAGCTGACACCTGAGTCCAACACGAATACTCACAGACACAGCGTTTGTTTAGGCATTGCCTTTATTGCATCTTTGCACTGACTGCATCCCCCAGAGGGAAGTCACTCTCCCAAGACAGGAGAGCAGTCAGTGTCATTTTCAAATCACAAAAACATATTTTAAATATTGAAAATAAAAAATTCTGATTACAGTCAATCTTGTCTAAGCAACTAGTTCATATACTGTTATATATGATAATTAATAAAAGAGTTAAGTATTTTAATAGTGAAGGTTATGTAAATTTCACTCCTTAAGATAAAAATATAGCATACCTAAATTTTGTTAATTAATATAATTCATACTAGTTTTGATGAATGATAGGAATTATATCATATAAAGAATAAGGGCCATTACTGAATTATTACTTAATATTACAATATTTATCTAGAATTATTCTACCTTAAAGTTATTTCAACTTTGAAAAATCTTTTAAATAACATATTTTAAAGTTTTTAAATATTCCTAAACTATTTAACTATTTGACTCAATCTCGAGGCATTTGGCCGGATCTTCCTTCAAATGGCTCCATCCTCGAGCAAATGCAAAGCTTCTGCGGGGAAAAGGCGAAAGAGAGACATGAATATAGATACAGTTACTATAGATACAGAGAAGAGATAGAGGGAAGAGGGGCAGGGTGTGTCAGGAGGCCTGAGCCTGTGCCCCGGTGCAGGGCTGTGCTGGGCAGCAAGCGCAGCTCTGTGCGCTGGCTGCTCACAAAGATGTGCGGCTCGCCTTGGCCAGCCCCAAGGAAGCTTTTCTTCACACAGGCCACTGCCTGTGGTCTTCCAAAAGCCTGCCCTGCCTACCTTCAGCATCTTGTTTGTATCTCTATTCATTTGAATCAGCCTGGCCATTTGCTTTTCCAGTACTTTGAGGGTCCGGCGCATTTGCTCCATTTCTTTGTTTCTCTTTTTAAGGAGCCGCCTTCTCTGCTCGATTTTCACCTTCCTCCTTCTGGCCTGTTCTTCAGCTCTCTGGGCCGCTGCTCTCTGCCTGGCGGCTGCCCTTCTGCGCCGGAGCCACCACCCCAAAGGCAGGAGCAGTGCCTGAGCAATTTGCCAGATCTGGGGAAGGTACTGGAAGGCAGCCAGGAGCCGGGATCCCCAGCCAGGCTCAGGCGGTTCTGGGGGCGCCGGTTTCACTTCCTTCATACGGTTCTGCACATCCCCATGAAATCTGTTCACCAGTGATTGTGGGAATGGGAAGATGCACAGCACAACCAGGGCCAGGATGAGTCTGTTCGCCATGGTCTGCAGGAGGAGAGAGACAAGGGTTTCAGTGGGGTTACCAAGGGAGCTTGTGGGGGCTGAAGTGAGGCCCGGAGGCGCAGGGATGGGAGGGTGGGAAGCAGAGGGCCCCAGGCAGCTGGCAGGCAGCCGGGCCTGTGCCAGTGGGCCAGCAGCAGCCCCGTGCCCTGGCCAAAGCACCGGCCCCAGGGGCTGGCCCTGGATGCACGGGGACAATGCAGGCCCGGGTTTGGTGCTTGTGGCCCGGCCCTGGCCCAGCCCAGCCCCACCACGTGCGCACTCACCGCTTGCCGAGGCATTGCTGGGCCAGCGTTACCTGCGGGGGCCTTTTCCAGCTGCCCCCATTGTGACACGCTGGCCCTGATGTCACAGGGGCCAGAGGCATCACAGCCGGGCCAGCCCTGACATGGGTCCCCAGCCCAGCTCAAGGGCTCCCAGTGGGCCCAGACATGAAAGCCCCGGCACCCAGCAAGTGCAGCCCCTCTGGGAGGGAATGGGGCCCAGGGGCTCCCTTCACAAAGCAGGCAGCCTTTCCCACTGATAAGTTTCCATAGGGAAAATATTATAATCAATAATGTTGTGTAGGATACGTATTATCATATATGAAAAACCAGAGCTGCTTTTTCTAATGGGACTTTTTCTTATGTGAGTGGGGTTGGGTGTTGATTTCTCAGTTTCTCTTGCTTGACTGATCCAGTCCATCGAAGACCTCTGTTAAACTTTCCCATTATCACACATCAGAAACAAAGATCTGTAGTGAAACCACTTCTGTTCCCCTTCAGATCAAGAAGATGCAGGGGGACGGTTCTGGCAGAGAATTTGAGCTGCTTTGGACAGAGCCGCACTGCTGTGTTAGCAGGGCCTGGCTGCTTGTGTTGGTCTTTGGACGAACAGAATCTTCATTGCATTGAAGTGAACACATGGAGGTCACACACAGTGCCTCTTGCCTGTTCCATGCCCACCCAGACCTTCCAGCCCAGGTGAAATGCCCAGCATGGCCTTTGAGTACAAAGGGATTGCAGAGCAAAAAGCATCTGTGTAGCCATGATGGTCTTCAGCAGCTGCTGCACTGGGAGGCCACTGAGAGGAGGCCACTGCTGCTCTTGTCAGAGCGCTGCTGTGCAGGGATGTCCCTTGCCCTGCTGTGTCCCACATCTGCCCATCTTTTTGCCTGTTTTGAGGTCAGGTGGATGCCGTCTGATCCCAGTCCAGCTGTTCCATGGTAGATGCACAGACATGGAATCCAAAACCTTGAGTATCCCCTGAGTAGCCAGGCATTCAGTTCTTCAGTTTGTCACGGCCCATGTCAGGGGTTGGAACAAGATGGTTTTTCAGATTCCTTCTGACCCGAACCATTTCAGGATTCTATGTCATTCCAGTCATGATTTCGCCATGACTGACTTTGTTCCCCTCAAAAGACCTCCTATCTCCTCTCTTCCCTCCACCTGTGGAGAGCACATTCTGATGCTGCTGGTGGTGTTGGGACAGGATACTCTTCCTGCCATCCCATGAGTGTAAGCATGACTCCTCTCTGAATCTTTGTCCCTGAATCAGTGCCTTCAAATAACAGTTATCTCCCCTCCTTCCTTTTCCATTCAGCACTTGAGTAGACACAACATTTCTCATCATTTTCCACAGAACAGCACAGGTCCCAGTTCCCATATTGTGGAGCCCTCTGCCATAAATCAGCCTGATAGGTTTATTCTCTACGTAATGGGAAATTATGACAAATGCAGCTGTATAATCTAGTTAGTAACTCACCATAATGACTGCTTCTGGGGTGATTTATGGGTTTTGTCATATGTGAGCTTTCAGAACTTTAGAGATTACATTTTTCACACTTTTTTGTTGGAATCTCAGTTTATTAGACTTTACTGCAGCATTAATCACTTGCAGTACAACCCTGGACTTCACAAATGTATCACATCAGCATGAAAAAGGCAGAGAAAACAAGAACTGTTGTGAATTAATGAGCCGGGTAACACATGTCTCACAACACTGATGAAACAACCTGTGTTCTTCTTCAAGCCGAAACAGAAAGTCCCAAAGTCTGGGTATTTAATTTTTTTTTTTTTTCACAAAACACAGGCAGCAGCAAAGAACTGAAACAACACAGCCAGGCTTGAAACCTGAAAGATCTGCAAGGCTGAGTCTATCCTAGTTAATGGTGAAATGATGTGTGAATCTGTCCTAGATGTTCAAATAAAGAAGATTGATTCACAGTTATAATATGGCTTATAAGCAAAACACTGGGATTATATAGGAGAAATGCATGTGTCATGAAACAACCAATAAATCACAGAGACAGTTCCAAGCTCTACTGTGAAGGTCTGGGAAATGTTCAGAGTTGCCATCTATGGAGTTTGGTGCAGGATAAACTGGAACAAAAGGCCATCATTACCCAAATTGATTTAGTTTGGACTGGTTTGTTGTTTTTTGGTTTGTTTTTCTTTTTTTTTTGTTTTTTGTCAGATAATGTTTTATAATACTCCAAGAAATATGTTGAAAAGGTCATCATGATCCATCAGACACAAGCAGGGGGGCTGGGGTAGATGCAACATGTTCCTTGCACTGGGAGTGTAGACAGAGGGAAGATCTATTTTGGGTTAAATCACACATGGATCAGGGAGGCAGCTGAAACCTGGGCTGGCCAAAGCCTTAGAATCACAAAATATCCCGGGCTGGAAAGGACCCACAAGGATCACCAAGTCCAGCTCCTGGCCCTGCAGAGGACACCTCCCCAGGAATCCCACCCTGTGCCTTGGCATGTGCTGGTGGGCAGGAGCACACAGCTGGCTGTGGCCTTGGGTGGATGGGTAAGATGATCTGCAGGTGGTGAGGAGCATCCCTGCTCCCTGAGCTCCTGGAGAGCTGCAGACACTGATCACTGGTAAGGACACCACCAGGGGCATGACCTGGGGCTGGTGATCTGGTGTCTCCTTTCTGCTGCTGCTTTCTGCTAAAGATAACAACCTGTTACCAAGGTCTTGCTGCTGAGTTGATAAACGGCTGGCGAGATTCCATCCCTGCTTTTGTCTGCACAACTTCTTATGCTCAGCCCCAGGAAGGATTGGGCCAAAGTAGAGGCATTTGGAGTCTCAGTGCTGAGGCTGGGACAGACAGCCAGGCAGAGCAGCTCCTCCTGGCTGATACAAACATTAGGCCAGTGATTCACAGTTACAGATCCATAGTTATGGTGGTGGTGGATATTCACTAGGAGAAGAGGAGGTGTAAAATAAAGCTCCTGAAGCTAGCTGGTATCCTGGAAGCTTGTGGTTGTTTGGCCAGCTGAACTGATGGAATTTATTGGGCTGTGCAAGGACAGCTGTCTGTGAAAACATGAAGGACCTTCAGGGGGGCTGTTTCTACTATGAGACTGAAATACAGCCTCATAGTAGAAACAGCTGGGCTGAATACTCTTTATTCCAGCTATGAATCTTTGCTCTAAAGAGCAACAGAATCCACCTTTCTGGCTTAAACCAGAACATCATCATCATCGTCGTCATCATCATCATCATCAATTATTATTATTATTATTATTATTGAGGAACATAAAGGACCTTTCTTGTTTATTTTATTAGCATTTTTAAATCTTTCTTGTTTATTTTATTTTATTAGCATTTTAAATCATCTTGTCACCCATTGCATGAGAAGCATGAAACATTAGATGTTACCAGAGTGTCGCACCTGCAATGAGATGTAAATGCTGAATCTCTTTTTGAAGATGTGGGAGTCACAGGCTCAGGTTCTTTAGTGACGAGCAGGAGATGGGAGACAGGTATTGCACAGACACAGAAGGTGACAGATGTCATGGCCAGAGTTTCCCTGTTGGGTAAAAGCAACTCTGCTTGTGCATGTTTTGATTTTAAAAACACAAAATGAGGCAAAGCCGTGCTCTTGTGTTGTCTGCCTTTGATTTGATACAGGCTGGGACAGATTGTTTCCATGAGTATGTTCCAACCATTCCAGACTTCAGGCACCAATGCTGGTCCTCAGCAGATAAAACTCTGCTTTGTACGAGGCATCACCACCTCGAATGGAATTCGGAGCAGAAGTGTTTGGTTTTGAGGCCTGGGCAGAGACAGCCCTGCTGGGCAGCTCAGTGCTGGGAGAATCATCTGTGTCCTGCTGGGAAAATGTGGTGGCAAGAGGGTGAAGGCAAGTATGGAAACAAATCCAGTTTTGGGGAACACTTTGATCATTTGGATTGAGATGGTCAATACAGAAAAAATGGAGACCTCAGAGGATAAACCCCAGCAAGTGCCATCCTCTGCAGGTCTTGGATGATGTCAGTGGAATTTCCGTGGAAACCCAGGGATGAGGCAAGCAAGAAGAGCATCCCAGGGACTACAAAGCTGCAGGTGCTCACTCCAGTATCACCCTGAGCCCAGGAGATCAGCAAAGCCTCACCTGTGCCTGCTCCTTGCACAGCCAGAGGCTGGGGCTGGACAAGGTCTTGGACCAGCTCAGCCCAGCTCTGTCTAACCCAGATGTATCCGGCCAAGAATAGCGTCCAACCCCAGGCTCAGCCTGTGTGATGTGGGACGAATTAAACCTTGATCATCACAAACACACTCTATGCTTTACATCCATTAATGACCTATGGATGGAGGATGAAGGACATGGACATGAGAGAAAACCCAAAAAATCCACCATGCAGCACAAGACCTTTAGGTCTAAGCAGTGTGGCAAGGGACAAATCCAGCTCAGAGCTTCTCAATCTACGCCTGTCAGTCTTCAGGAGGAGAGTCAGGGTGAGGAAGGGGAGTGGGAGAAGATCTTTGTGTGCTGCCCTGGTGGCTGCGGGTGCAGGAAGTGATGGATGCTCATTCCCAGCCCTCCCCCAGTGGCAGGAGCCAGCACAGGCAGGGAGGCCCTGGCTGCTTTGGGCAGCTGCCTGATCTCCCTGTGCCTTGAGCCGTCCCGGCTGGATGCTCTCAGCTCTGACATGGTCTGGAGGAGAGAAAACAAGAGACATTCCTGCTGTGTGAGGGGAGCACAGGGAGCAGAGCTGTCCCACAGCGCCGTACGTCACGTCCCGCTGACAGATCCTGGCTGCAGCAAAGAGGCTGCAACCCAAAAATAGCCCCTTCCCTCACACATGAAATGAGTAGATGGGAAGGCCTACGTGCACCCACACCTCTGTGTCCTGTGCTGTGCCCCAGCAGAGAAGCATCAGGAAAGGGATGTTCCCTGTGGCCTCTCAGGAATGGGGTGGATGTGGCAAGGCTGGTGCAAAGATGCCAGCCTGGTCTGGTTCTGCATCTACCCACTGTATGTCCCAGCTCTTGGCCTGCAGCACCACGTGCATCTTCCATTTTCACCACCTCTGGGCCTGTCCCCATCATCTCAGAGAGCTTCTCTTCCTGGAAGGTGTTTCTAGTAAGTCCCATGTGTTATTTTACCCATATTTTTGGCTTCACACTGACAGAGGGCAGGGTTAGATTAGATTTTAGGAAGAAATTCTTCCCTGTGAGGGTGGGGAGGCCCTGGCACAGGGTGCCCAGAGGAGCTGTGGCTGCCCCTGGATCCCTGGAAGTGTCCAAGGCCAGGTTGGATGGGGCTTGGAGCACCCTGGTCCAGTGGAAAGTGTTCCTGCCTATGGTAAGGGGTTGGAATGAGATGATCCTTCCAACCCAAATTATTCTGTCATTATGATCTTAAGATTTTATGATTTTCTATTGTAGCACAGAGCAAAATGTCCCCATTAGACTTGCGGGCATTTTCCTATTGCTGTGCTGAAAGCCTGTTCCTGCTCTGCTTCTTCCCTTCATCTTCCTTGGAGGAAAACTGTCTTTTATTTCCTGCTGGAGAAAATGGAGAGCACTTTTCATCCCCAGCCCTGTAAACTGGGGACTGAAACATAGGTGGTGGACTAATGCCATTAAAATTTCTTTGTCCCCATGCTTGTATCTCCATGCCTGCTCCCACCCCAGGGGTGCTGGGTTTCCTCCTGGGTAGCATTGCCCAGAGGGTGGAAAATTGGGGATGAATTGTTGAAAAGGCTCCGTTTGCAGCTTAAGTTGATGGCTCTGCTCTGAGGTCAAGGACCTGCTGCTTTTGCCAGCAAAAAGAGCCCAGATGTTTTTCAATTTACACAGGCGAGCTCGCTGAAGGCAGGTTAGCACTGTCATGCTGCATGTTTGGGAAGGACCCCTTCTTCTCCAAGGCCCTGGCATAAAATACACTCTGTAAAACAGGAGGTCAGAGTGCTGAAGTGATTTAAGAGCCTTTGCTCTGACTCAAGGATTTTGAAGGGGTCTTCGTGTTTGTTGTGTTTCTGGATTCTAATATCAATGAGAGAATTAAATCATTATATTAAAACATCAAAACACTAATGCTTTGTTTTCATTGGCATGAACCAAAATGATCTAACTCAAAAGCCATGAAATATCAGTCTTTTTTTTGCTGATGAATAATAAGATCTCTGGCTGCATGTGATAGTAAATTTAATAATGTCAGTGATTTGAAAGGTTTGAGTCCTAAACGTGAAGAAATGTGTTTTACCCCCTCCACCCTCTACCTTTTTTCTCCCTTCCCCCAGCACTACTGTCAGGAAGTTTTGTGGTAAAAAAGCCAAAATGTGTAGATTGGAGCCCATCTCATGTACCAGGTGAGTGCCAAACTCCACATACCCAGTGCAAACCTCCATCTCCCAGGTGGTCTGAATTTGCTTATAGCTGGGTCCTGTAAGCAGATTTAATATTTCATAAGCACTGCTCCATCTCATGCCTATATTATTGACACCACATGGAAGTCAGGAAATTGGTTCTTTCTGGGAACAGTTTGCAGAAATATGCAGCCTGTCAGCTCCTTTCTCATGGGGTGCATTAACAGAGGGGCTCGCAATTACAAGTAATGAACCTTCTCCAGATGTCTGCAGTGACTCAGCTCCAACTTTATCTTCGACGGACGAGATGGACTTGACAAGATGGATTATTTGTGGATATAATGTAACAACTTTGCAAAACGTGGAATTCCCAATTATTGCAAGGCAAGGCGCAGCATTCGGTAGAAGCGAGAACGCTGAAGTTTATTCACTGGATAAACAACAACCCCAAAGGAAAGAAGCTGTGCCATTTCCCCCCCTCTTGAAACCACCAATGTTCCCATGCTGTTTTAATTCTTCCTCTTTACGATACCGTTTATGTTACACACATTAAAGTTAAGTCATGTCTTTAATAAGATGGAAACTGGAAGTGAGATTTTGAAGAAAAAGGAGCTCGGAGTCCTAAATTTACTCTGTGCTTGGAGGGAACAGAAAAAACAACAGAAAGGATGGGATATACCAAAGAAAGCAATTTTAATTGTCATCTTCCATGGAAAATTGAATCCAGTCGTTCCCCACCGCTGTGAGTGCCAGTGTACTGTGCTATATATGGCTGGGTGCTTATTTTAGCAGTTCAGCTGCACAGAAAAAGTGTAACCAAAGTGAGATTTCTTGGGTAAAGTTCTGCCTGAAAATGATGCATGGGGTTTTCTGGGTTGTAAATTTAAAAGCAGGTATTTCAAGGCCTGCGCCAGATAATTGGGACAAATCTCTTTCACTTTGGGTTTGACTAAGAGTGATAATTTCATGCTAATGCCCTCTTAAGGAAAACTTGTCAGGTGTGGCTAAAGAGATGCTGAATTATCTTTCTTTCAAATCTGAGGTCTCCTGGTACATGAGTTGCAAGACTGGGGTCTCCTTGGGGAAGTATTTGTAGATCTTCTCAGGCTGAGCTGCAGGTTTGTTTGATGTGGATCTTCAAGATAAAATTACTGTGCTCCAGATGTTCCAGTTTAAATGTTTGTACATAGGGATTTCCTTGGTTGTTGAAGAGTGGAGACTCAAAACAGACTCGATCATTCATGCATCTATTCCTAGCACATGTTTTGCTATGTTTGGGGAGGCAAATGTCAAGAGGAGCTTTTATAAACAGGCTTTTCTTTCTTAGAGCATGGTTTGTTTACCAGGTAATATGCAGAGCAGGCTTCTGCAGTGCTAACAGCAATTTGTTGACTTAAACTATCACTCCTCTCCCACCAGCTCCAAAAATCTTCCTTTCTGATCAGGATGAGAAAATAAAAGGAGAAATTCTGCTCCCTACCTGTTGCCTGCCAAGAGTGAGATGTGCTCTGCCTGCATCCCCACTGGTGGCTGTTGCATCTTGTGCAGTGCCTTTTTCCAGATGTGGGAAAGACTGAGCTCTGGGGATGCTGGACCCAGCTCAGCCCCAGGTGGTGTTGATCCATGAAACCCTGCTCCCATCCCTGCTGCAATCAGGCTCTTTTTCCCCCTCAGGGTCTCCTGGGGCTCAGGACATTAATGCTTTCTCAGCAAGAAGAGCTCACTCAATATTGTTCCTGCAGGACAAACTTTGTTGGCACTTGGGAGTTTTGTCCCAAGTTTAGGAAGGAGCAGAGACCTTTCCCATGTGGTTTAGTGCCAGGGAGGAGACAGTGGGCTTGCTTCCCTACCGTGACTCTTCATGGGTGTCCTCAGCAATTTGGGACAGTGACATATCTCCAGGCAGCAGAAAACATCTGTGGAGACAAACAACTTCAAAGGGTGGCTGATAATTATCAAAAGGAAGAGCCAGCTCTCTGTAAATAATAAGACAACCCACTGCAGGATGGAGTCTATCCTGATGCCAATTTTGGTGGCATTGCATGCACCAGTGGGGGAGCAGGGGTGGTCCCCTCTTTTGGGTGTCTGCAGAAGTCAGTGTAGGGGGTTGTGCTGCTTAAGGGGGAGCCAGGGGCTGGCTCAGCAGTTCCTATTCTCATCTGGTCATTTGGGTTGGCCTTGACATCCCAAGTAGGGCTTTGTCAGCCTGAGATGCACAAGAGGGGTTTAATTCTTCACTTCCATGTATCCACAAGCCCTGATTTTGACAATAATTCAGAAATTGGGGGAAGAACAGACAAATTAATTAAACATTGTGGCAAAGCAGATGCAGAGATAGGGAGATGAGCAGCAGGGTGGTGGAAAGGAGCCCCGCTCTGAGGCTGATCCACTCCTCTGTGCCCCTCGGCAAGGTGGGGAAGGGGCTGTAAAACCCTGTTTGAGCTGAAAGCACGAAGCAACTGCAGTTCTCCCCATCTTCCGAGGGAAGAGGGAAGTGAGCAGCGCACGGAATTGCAAAGCACAGCCCTGCAGCCCCGCGCTGCCCTCTCCCTCTTTCTCCATGCGCGCAGCCCAGCGGTGGCCACAGGGCAGGGTGACCCCGCCGCCCGCGGCCGCCCGCACCCGGCACAGGCGGCGATCGCCAGCCCCCCGCAGCATCTGGGGCTCAGGCTGCCTCTTGCCGGGCACCTCATCGCTCTCCATCCATGGTGCTGGTCCGGGATGAGCCTGCGGCCGCCCAGAGCAGCATCTGCCCGCGGCAGGAGCAGCGCTGCCGGCCCCGGGCTGCGAGCGGGCGGCCCCGGCCGGTGCTTCCCGAGCGGCTGCAGGCGTTTGTAGTGAGAAAGGAATGTTCTTCCTGTCCCGCCCCATCCCCTTTCAAAGCCCTGCGTTTCCCAGCCGGCCATATGATTCCCTTCCCAATATATTCTTCCCTTCAGCTGTATGTCACTATTTTAGGGGTTTCTCTAGCCTGTAGTAACATAGGCAGGCTTTGTGCTGTCTCAGGGGAAACATTTCCCTGCAAGACTCAGAGCTTGAGCTCATCTCCTTGCCCCAGTGAGGGATTTACCTGCAAAGTGCATGCAGACACCTCTGTGATTTTTTTGGATGCAGCTCTTGGAAGAGGCTGCCCAGAGAAGCTGTGGCTGCCCCCGGACCCTGGGAGTGTCCAAGGCCAGGATGGAAGGAGCTTGGAGCAATAGGATAGTGGAAGGTGGTGGAATGAAAAGATCTTTAGGTCTCTTCCCACCCAAACCATTCTGGGATTCTGTGATTTGTCCCTGCTTGGGCATGTTCATGTGGACACCTGAGACTTGGGTTTTCATTCCACCCTTTCCCTCTGGAGTGGCAGGAAATGGGCTGGCTTGGTGGTCTTTTAAGTGCTGCTGAAATCCAGACACAGCAGCCCTCACCCTGAAGAAAGGCAAGGCTGTTCCATTTTCCTGTTACTGCTGCCAGATTTTGGACCCTCATTCTCTGCAGCCAGAAGAAAAAACCCCTCACCCACTGAGTGGCCAGCACGGAGGGAAGGAGAGCAGCTGTGTGCTGGTGCCTGTCCTCTGCAAGGGGACACACTGTCACCCTGCCCCAGTCCTTGTGAGCCAGTCCCTGGAGCGCTGCTCTGGCCATTGCCACAAGCTCCTGGAGTTTGGTCCAAGGTTTGTCGCAGTGCTATGGATGTCAAATCCTTCCTGGCTAGATGATGGCTTCATAAACTGAAGACCTAAGAAGAATTAAAAAAAAAAAAAAATTAAGAAATAAAGAAGAAACAAGAAGCACAAGAAGGGTTTCAGCCCAGAGAAGTGATCTTTCCAAAGCTGGGCAAGGAAAGCTTCTTGATTCTGCAAGATCTTAGACTTGTGGATGATAAATGCATTTTTGTTTGGTTTAATTCTGAATTTTGGTTTCAGCATGTGATGACTTCTAAACCAAAAATATGCCAGAAACTGAGCTGCACTTTTGTATCCTGCACAGGCTCCCCCCAAATCCTCTCTACATCACTCTGAGCTCTCACTAGTGCTGTTTTAGGCACAGAAACATTTGGTGTGTGCAGGTGCTGACAAAAACAGTGGGAAAGTCACAGGCTAGGCTCCAACAACTTGAAAGCTCTGTTTTACAGTGATCATAGTGACCTTCCATGGGTGAGAGAGAGGAGGTTTGAACCTCTTCAAAACATCCACTCCAAGTGCAGTTTCCCAAAGAGGAAGATCTTCCCTGGGAGACTCGCACAGGGTGAAACACTCTCGCTGCAGCTGAGGGCAGAGGTTGTGTTTAAACAGGAGGGTGAGGAGCAGGCTCACTCAGCCATCCCATGTGCATGAAAAGCAGCTCCAGAGCTTCTGGTCGGATTTTTCAGCAGCTCACAGGGCCATGGAGTTGCTGGATGTGTTTTTGTGACCCCCCTCACCCAGAGCATGAGCCCTCTGCTCATTTGGCAGAGAGAGCAAGTGACCAAGGCATCTGGTGGATCTTCAGGGTGAGCTTTGAGAGCAAAGCCCTTGGACACACACACACACAAGTGGTGCCTGCCAGCAAAAACCTTGGATTTTTTTAGTATGGGAAGATACATCTCAGGATTGCCTCATTCCCAGAACCTCAGCACAAACTCAGAGCAACACAGGGGAGTACTCTGAAAAGAATGGGCTTTGCATTTTTGACACCTCTCAAAGCCCATGTGAAGGATTCCCCGGGGAATGTACTCCTGGCTCCATCCATACTGACTGCACAGTCACTCCTGGCATTGCCACAGCTTGCTTTGTCCAAGTGTGGGTGGCTGTGGCTTTTGTGTCCCAAAGGGGACAGTCCTCCACTTCATAGCTGTGTTTTCTTCACTAAGTGGATTATTTGCTTCACTCCTGAGGTGAAAACCAGCGTGCATACAAAACAGGCAAAATTGGTTTGGGGAATAAAATCAGGGAATGATGGGCTGGAAAACTGGCAAAAATAGGCAGAAAACTGGCCTGGCAGTATCAATGTAATTCTTAGGGCTAAGAGCCAGCAGGTGACAAACAGGTGCAGTTTTTCTGGGATAAAAGGATCCGTCCCACTTCAAACAGTGTACAAAACTTGCCTGTGGCTGGGTCTCCATGGGCTGTGCCTCTCTCCCTTGAAGCCATCCATGTGGGAGTCTGACAGCACAAAGGACAGTCCCAGGTGTTCCTGTGCCTCGTGTCACTGTCCTTGGCGGGCCAGCTGTCCCCTTTGTGGCACGGGGGGCTCAGACCCCCATGGCAGGGCCGCGCAGCCGGAGCAGCAGGGCTCCCACCGCCCCGTCCCGGAACACTTTGTCCTTGGATGCCGCTCTCGGTGCGAGGACAAAGACCTACGAGCCAACATAAATCATCGTTTGAAGTCTGCAATGACAGCATGGAGAAACACTAATGGGATCATTTAATAAAATCCACATTGTTTCCTTGGGGAAGCTGAATAAACAGCGCTATCAGGAGCTGCCTCAGCCAGCCCTTGAAGGCCAGCAGTGCGTGCTGCTGGGATCGTGCTCCTTGCACGCGGAGGGAGGCAGGGAGCTGGATCCAAGGGCTCATTAATCAAACGGTAGTTTGGCTCTGCTTTGGCCCACATGGAAGCTGGGATGCTGCACAAACACACCCTTCCCTTTGGCCGTGAGCTGGCCACCTCCTCAGGCCAGCTGCAGGTGAGGGATGCACAGAGGAATGTGTGACGCCTCTTGTTTGCATTCCCCCTCACATCCAGGGAGGACCCTGTGTCCCTCTGTGGCTGGTCCTGGCTGAGAATCCCCCTTGCTGCTCTTTCTGTGGAGAGCAGCTCAGCTCATCTGTGCCAGCTTCGTCTCTTACTGCCCACTGTTTGGGGGGACTGCCAACCCCTTGTCCCTGCTTGACACATTTGGAGTAAGTCTAAGTGTGGACATGTTCATGGAATCACAGAATCCCAGAATGGTTCAGGTTAGAAGGGATCTTAAAGCTCATCCAGTCCCACCCCCTGCCACAGGCAGGGACACCTTCCACCATCCCAGATTGCTCTAAGCCCATCCAGCCTGGCATGGAACATTTCCAGGGATGGGAAATGCCAGCCACAACATCCACATCCACATCCACAAATATTAATGAGTTTTGGCCTTGAGCCAGCACCTAAATCCATTCCTCCTTTATTTATCTGATCCTAGGATGCATTATGATCCAGGAGAATCAAGGAGTTCTCAATGTACATTGAATGCTGTGACGTGCTACACACCCTTATATCTCAGTTCTTGGAGTCATGTGACTGAGAATTTCAGTGTCTGTTTAAAAACTTTTCTCAGATAAGGTGTGAAGCCTGAGATACTTTCAAGACTCAAAATTTTGCTAACAAGAAAATTACCTTTTAAAAATGCTGTGGTTTGAGTGAGTGTCACAGTTTCAGGGAGTTTCAGTTTCACTGATGAGTCCACAGCCCATCAGTGCCAAGCCTTCCCTTCTAAGAACATCTTCCCCCCTTTTCCTCCTTTCCCACCTTAAAGAAGAAGCAGAGGAAGCTGGAGCCGGTGCTGCTGTTGCCATCACTGCTTCTGAAATTTCCTTGGCAAGTGTGGCTTTTCTCCCATTTCTGTTCCTGCTGACTTCATCCTTCAGCCCCTCTCCTACTTCTGGAGGTCTTGGTGGACTCCAACCTCCAAAACCTCAACTGGCCTTTTAGGAAATCTAACATTTCTTTCTGTGAGTCCTCAGTTGAAACCTTGTGGCCATTGCACCTTTCAGTGAGACCAAAACCCTCAATTTATATCACTTAAACTTATTTCTGACTCCCATTTAAGATAAATTAGTTTATCTTGCATTGATGACTGCCTATTCTGAATCATGGATCTGTTGTTGTGACATTCAGTGCATTCAGGCCAAGGGTCTCCTGACTTTCCTTAGTCTTTGGGTTTGGACTCTGTCCTGGTGCAGTTTTCATCAGGTTTGGACCAGAGGGTGCTGGACACTGGAACAGACTTCCCAGGGAATGGTCACAGCCCCTGTGAATTCAAGGAGTGTTTGGACAAGGCTCTCAGACATGTGGTGGGATGTCCTGTGCAGGGCCATGAGTCAGACTCATGATCCCTGTGAGTCCCTTCCAGCTCAGGATATTCTTGGATTTGTTGGAGTCAGTCATGGATATGGACAAGACACCTCAGGGTGGATCCCTTTCTCTGCTCTCTGGTATTCTGCTCTTTCCTGGCTATCTCCAAGAAAATTGCTCTGCACTAATCTTTTTTTATCAATTGCAGCAGCTTGCTGGGTTTTCTTCTAAATCTTCCAGATGTCTTTGATCAGCCATGCAAAACACTTTTTATTTTCTCCTGAACTTTGCTTTTGTCTTGCATAAAAAGTGCAGCCAGGATTGCTTAAGAGGTTTTCTTGAGACAGTACCACCTTCCTTTCTATCTTATGGACCACGTTTTGCCTTTTAATTTCACCAAGTTGACACCTTGGTTGGACAGGGCCGGGTAATTTCTGCATTTGGATCCAGTGGGGCTGGGATTTCCAGCCCTAATCTCCTTGGACTCTGGTACAAAAATTAATCATAACATCACACAGCAGCCCCCCCCCCAAAAAAAAACCCAAAACAACCAAAAAAGGCATTTCACTTCCTGGGTCCATCATTAAACCCAGACACAAATCCAGGGGATTTAGACAATGCTGTCACCAAGGTGGAGATTGTTCCTACCCTGCTGCACTTCCCCAGAGCTCTGGGAACAGCATATGGCAGAATAAGCTGATCTTTATGAGAATTTGCTGGTTGGTTTGTTAACTGTTTGGCAGCCTTCATCTGCCCAAAAGTTACACTGTAACTTAGAAGAGCATAAAGGAAAACAGAAGAGAGAAAGAAAAATCTTTGTTGAATCTAATTAGTTGAATCTAATCAAGGGCTACAAACACAACCATGCTCAAATTATAACTGCGTCATTATTTCTTGACTGTAGGGCAGAGTTAAAGAAAGAATATCCTGAATGAACACACCCTGGACTGGTTTGGATTTCTTTCCCATTGCAATTTAATTCTGATTTTTCTGACCCTAGCTCCTGGGGCTTGGGATGAGTCCAACATCTCTGTAATGGTGTTACTCCACCTGCAGCTTCCACTTCAGCCTGGATCGCTGTTTAAGACTGCTTATTTTTCAAAATTGCAACAAAATTATGGAATCACAGAATGATTTGCCTTGGAAGGGACCATAAAGATCATCTCATTACAATCCCCCCACCATGGTCAAGGATGCCACCCACTTGATCAAGTTGCTCAGGGTCCCAGATTCCAAAGACCCCCCCAGGACCAGACCCACTGTGGAAGAATGGGCACACCTGCTCCCATCAGTGTCCTCTCTTTGCTTCATCCTTTTGCTGTCCTGGTGATTTGGATCCCACTGCACCATGCACGTGCTCACCTGGCACTAAACCCCACTTTGTGCCTCTGCTCTGGATAAAAGTGGCAGCAGAAGGGTTAGTAGAGCTAAAACTGAGGTCTTTTAGGATTCATTTAGGCCTGTGTCTAGGTTTGAGGACTGAATAAGTCACGCAGAGAATACACTGTGATCCACCAATATAATTTTTGGATACATAGAAGAACCTTTCTCATGATGAGGAGAGTCAACCATCAGAACAAGTGACCCAAGCAGGCTGTGCAGTCTCCATCCTTGGAAGTTGTTAAGACTGACTGGATAAAAATCTGAGTTGAGCTCAGAGGTCAGATTAGGGGCCTCCTGATGCTTCTTTCAGCCCAAGTGGACTTGTTTTTATCAGATAATGGGTTGGACTTGATGATCTTCAGGTATTTTCCAACCTAAAAGATTTTGTGGTTCCACAGCTTTCCAGACCCTGTGGTGGCCCTGTGACAGCTTCAGACCCTGTGACACCTTTCCAGACCCTGTGGCCCTGTGTTGATGCACCCTGTGACACCTTCAGCTTGGTCCCTAAATGTGGTCAGTCCAGCATAGCAAGTGCATGAGCTTCATCCTGTGCCCTGGTCCCCGCTGGGAACTTCCCTGGGCATCTGGGCCTGGAGATCAGGGCTCCCACCCAGTGGTGGCCATCCCATCACTCCTCCTTCACAGCTCTCTCAGGCTAGGACAGGCCTGAAGGGGAGAACAGACACAATCCAAGGGGTCTCCACACCTCAGGGCTGAAGGGAGTCCTTAAGATGTGTTGGCATGGCATGGAAAACATGGACTGGATGAGCACAGGCTCAAAAATCAAGCCAGCATAGCATCCACAGCATCTCTCTGGGATTTGGGTACAACTGCACCAGGGAAGGAAACAAGGCCTGGGAGAATTCTCACCCTCTTGGGCCAAATCTTTTCAGGTTTTGAAGCAAAAAAATGGTTTGATTTGGACAGGACCTTAAGATTATCTTGTTCCAACCCTCTGCTATGGGCAAGGACACCTTCCAGTAAACCAGGTTGCCCCAAGGAATGTTTGATGGGAATCCATGACATTATTATTAAAGGCTGTCTTCCCTCCCTCAGCAGCAGAACACTCAAACCTCCGGGGATTGCTCCCACATTTCTGAAAGTGCCAAAGCTCAGCACAAGCAGCAAAAAGAGCCAAAACCCCCTCAATCAGAGAGGATCTTGCTGCTAGGAAGAGACCCTGTCTGGGGCTGGGGTGCACTGGAGGAGGGCGGAGGGTATCATGGGCTGAAGAGCAGCCAGCAGTGCTCTGCCTTTTGTGAGCAAAAATCACATCAGGCTTGCAGGAAGACATGCAAAGTTATCCATCTGCTCCACACAGCTCCAGGAAGACCTCGGCTGGATATTGAATCCAGCTTTTGGCACCACACTTGAGAAAAGATGCGGAATCCTTGGAGAGGATCCAGAGGGGAAGAACAAAGGGGAACAGAGCTCTAGAAAACATGACCTGTGAGGAGACACTGAGAAATTTGGGGTTGTTTAGTCTAGAGAGGAGAAAACTGAAGGAAAATATGATAACAGCCTTCAAGTATTTTGGATTTCCCCACTGGATGGGAGATAGGAAGCAGTTCCTCTGTGTCTGCTGGGGCCAGAAGATAAAGTGATTAGGCTAAGGGCAAGGATGACCAAGGTCAGACTTTGAAAAACATTTTCCAAGGGCGAGAACCAGGATTCCTGGTGTGGGAGGAGGTGGAAACTCCATCACTGGAGGTTTTCAAGAACAAGTTATTTAGCCATGTGTCTGGACAGACTGGTGCATGAGAAGACCTGCAGGGATTGGATGTCTTGAAGTCTCTCTGACCAACCCTGTCCCACGTGAATTCCCTCTTGCTTTGTCCATGGGAACTTTTAAAAGTGCTGGGGAATCGTCCTATCCTCTGGAAATCACCCCAACGGCTTCTTCCACTTCTCACATAAGTGCTACCCCAACAGCTCTGAAGAAGGAGTGAGGACAGGGCTTCCCAAAACACCAATCCTTGGGCCACCTGCAGTCAACATCTCCAGGCAGGAATGCTGAGGCTTGCAGGGAAGCTGGACGCTGCAGAGACGGGTGTTGGAGGAAAACAGTCGTGTCAGGGGCGGGAGGTGCTGTGGGTGGTTTCATTGTAGTTGTTTCTGTAATTTATGGCTGGTGAGCCTGGAGTCTGGGAGGAGTGTTCCTTTTTATGCTCTTTTGAATAAATCCAAATAAATAAATTCAGGGAGAATCTCTTAGGCAACCAGGGCCCGGCCAGCATATAGCTGTTAAGATTAATATCTGCCTCTTGGACTGCGCCAGAGGACCAGAGACGGAGCTGGCAGGGATCTCAAAGCACTTTGTAGAATGTGTTGGAAATTCTGGCGAGTTATATGGTGCTCCGGTGGGAACTGAGGCGTTGGGCAAAACCGGTCCCAGTGGAGGGTGAAATATGGGATGTTCCAGCCCAGAGTGTTTTCCTTGAGCAAAAGCTATGAGGATTTTTAAAAGCAGAGGACATCCCAGCTAGGAAAGTCACACTGCTTTGCTTAGCCCTTGAAATGCCACCATTACGTGGGGTGAGGGGGAATATCATCCCCCTCTGTCCCTTTGGATGTGCTGGGAAGGGGAGGGAGAGATAAACCAGGTGGTCTGAGGCTCACTGCATCCCCACCATGGTTTTAGCAGATGGAGGAGGACACCAAGGGTTGAGCAGAACAGCCAAAAGACCAAATTCTTTTGGAGGGGAACAGGGTGCCGCCAGTAAAATGTCACCACCCAGCTGAAGCAGTGACAGAATAATGGATAAGGGTGAGCCCCGAGGAAATTTTGGATCCTGAACGCTCTCAGACACTGTGTTCAATAATTTTATGACACGGGTGTTCAGGGGAGTTTCTCCCGGAAACATTTGTTTTATAAATGGCTCATTTTCTAATTACATTCTGCAGGGCTGAGCAGCAACAAGAAAAAGGAAGGGGAAAAAAAAAATAAAGAGAGGGCCACAAGTCCTGCCAAAGCTGACTTGACGCACGCTTGCTGCAGCTTTCACTTTGATGTGAATGAGAAACATCCCCCGAATGCAAGTGATAGCCCTGGAGGGAGATCTCCCACACAGGGAACCCTGCACCTGTGGGACCAGGAGCAGTGGGGTGGCCGAGATGGCTCTGGCAGGGAGTGCCCATGGTAGGGGGCCCTCGCTGCGGGCGGTCACGGCCGCTCTCCATAGGCTTCCCAGCCAGCCTGGTTCCCACCCACACAAACCATCTCTGTGGTGTCTGGCTCTTGATTGAAGAGGGCATTTGCAAATGAATCCCATCGTGGGGCGGTAGAGTTAACCACTTCCTTCCAAAGAAACCAAGGAAAAGGCCACCGTTTCCTGACATGGGGCAAGCCCAGCCCAGCTGAGCAGCAGGGGGTGGCGGGGAGACCCTCACCCATCCCCTTCAAAGGAGCAGGGAGAGGTTAGAGCTAGGCTGGCCCCAACCACCTCCTTCCAGCCCTTAACAGAGGAGCTTTTGGCTCGGTGCTGTGAGCCCAGGTATCCCGCAAAGTCGGGAAAGAGCAGCTTTAAAGGCTGGGGGAAAGAAGGGAGGTGAAGGATGCGACCCGTCTTCCCACTGGAAGGGAATCTGGTGGCCACATGTATCCGCGTCCTCCGGCTTGATGAGGATGATGAAAGATGTCATGCTAGGAAACTCGGGAGATCAGAGGCACGCGGACCACATACTGGCATTTCAACACGAGAACACAGCTCCCAGCGCCTGCCCAACCTCGGAATTTGCACCTTGTAACACGAGGAATGGACATCTGTAGACGAAAGGAAACCCCTGGTGTACACACGGGTTTTATGGAGCAAAGGGGGGGCTCTTTCATCCCTCCAGAGCTGCCCTGCTGCCAGCTCTTCCCTGTTGGATGAGGAATCCAAGTTCCAGCAGCACTGGTGTGTGTGTTTGTGCGTGTGCCTACGTGCATGGGTGCACGCGCGTGTTATTCTGGGATTAGGAATCTTTTCCAGGCTCAACAACAAAGGGTGGCACATGGCATCTATTGTCCTCGCTCAGCCAGGGTGAAGTCGGGGGAGGTCACAGATGTCCTGACCATATTTAGCTCTCAGAACAGGATTCATTTAGTTTAGCTGAATTTTTTTCTTCTTCTTCTTTTCTTCTTCTTCTTTTTTTTTTTTCCTCTCTGAGGAAGAAACTGCTGGCTGGCTGACAGGGAATGCAAGTCACAAGTTTCAGGACCAGTAAAGTTGTTGCTCATCCTGGAGAAAGTCTCAAGAAATGGCTGCTTCTCAGGGGAAGGGCAAGATCCTGGTGCTCTCTGGAGCCAGTCTGATTCCCTGGTCACCTCTGATAATGAGGGAGCTGTGTCATACAAAATCAGGGATTTTGGCTGAGCCCTTTCTGAGCAAGCACTGCCATCTTATCCTGACCCTCTATTCATGTGGGGGGACAGCATTCCCCAGAGCAATTCCTTCCACCAACTGTTTGCAAGCCTGCCCCCTTAATGAAAATATGAGGGAGGAAAAAATAATCCCCAACCCAGTGACCCTCCTTCTCCTTGCCAGATGAGCTGTTCCTCAGAAACACCTGTCTGGTAAATTAGAGTGGGAATTGTAAACGCCAAGCACAGCATATTTTCCTTCGCCACCAATATATTGAAGTTGCATATGGTGCCCTGGGGGAAAGGGGATTGTTTCAAGTCAGATTTTCAAATCGTGAGCAAATCCTTGGGAGAGAGATTCGCTGATTTACAGAGGAGCTTGAGAACATATCACCATCCCATGCTTCCAGTGAGGAAAACACAGAGCAGGAGCTGGGGGCATTCACCAGGATCAGGACCAGGACCAGGACCAAGACCAGAACCAGGATCACCTTTCTGGCTAGGTCAGTGCAGAGGAGGATGGTACCAAACAAACAGAGGCTGGAATTAGAACTGGGGTGATTTCCAACTCAAACATGTGTGAATTTTAATCATTATGAATTAAAAACCAGGAGGGGTCCCCTCTGCATTCAGATGTTCAGGTTTAAGGCCAGGGAATGGATTCAGCCACATGCAAATTGCCAGCCCTGGTGGGAAGGGAAGTAGCAGAGAAACCAAAGGGTGGTTTAATGTCCCCTTTTTTGTCCCCTTTTTTGTGTCCCCATAAGTGATGAGTTTGACCAACCCCACCATCCTAGAGATGGGAATTTCCATCCAGGAGCCATGCAGGAACCCTTCACATAAATACAAAGTGACTGAGGCTTTCGGATCATTCCTGAATAAATGTTAATGCAAATAAAAAGCATTTAGGTAAGTGTTTTGTCGTTGGGTCCCTTCCTGGCTGGAGTAAGTGATTGTTCCAGATTTATGCACTATGTGTTGTTTTTCTTGGCACTTTGTGCAGAGCTGTGGTCTCTGAAGGCTTGCAATTTTAGGGATACTTTTTTGATATTTAAAGAGAGCCTTTTGTCTGAATTCCACACACTGCCTACAGTCCCAGATGCTAAAACTTCTTTCCAGTGACTGCCACTAATCAGGCAACACCTTTGTGCTTAACATCTTGCCCTGGAGTTGACCCAGGGACCAATGGATCCCCATTCCTGCACGCTGAGGTTGTGGCATCCCCAAAAAATGGTGTGTGGATAAGTCCAGTTAAGCTGGAGCAGCTGGAAAGATGCTGCCTCTAACAGGTACTGACTGCAAGAATTCAACAAAAAATAATAATTATTCAATTTTAAAAAATGGTTATAGGTTATTCAGTGAGAGAGTAAATACCTATATATGTATTTATATATATAAAATGAGAATATTAATTTCTTTCTGACTGTGGGACATTGGCAGGGTTCAGTGGAAGGGAATAATTGAAAAGCAACATGGAAATGTGCAATCATAGAATCATCTAAGTTGGAAGAGCCCTCCAAGGTTGTTAAGTCTGACAATTAACCCAACATGGCCAAGCTCACCAGGAAACCATATCCCTAGGTAATAATATAATAATAATGCAATAACATAACAGAATCTATTGGAAAGTATTATTATAATGCATAATAATATAATATAGAATAATATGTACAGTATAATAAAGGCAGAGAGGAATCAAGGGAAGGACAGGTATTTTCAGTTATTACCAAAAATGGTGTGGCAGATTATTTTTTAGATTTTAGTTTGTTAAAAGGACTTTGTATGCCAAGTCCAGGCATTTATATCCCTGCCAAAGCCTCCAAGAGGCAGGAGCAAACATGGATGCTGCTCCCACCTATCCCAGCTCCCAGAGCCAGGCCATGCTGCTCCATCCACTCATTACCAACCCTGCTAATTTTATTCCTGATTATTTATGTTTTTTCATGAGCGGCCATTAAATGTTCATTTGTTAAAGGCTTAACACATTCCATTACACCACAAAATTTATATTTGTAACAAAACGATGTCTCAGAGTGATTCAGAATTAAATTAATGTGACATGGACTATTTATCAATATGGCAGCTGGGCTGCTCGGGAACGAGGGATGATTTAGTGGCCTGGATGTGTGCAAACCTATGGGCTCTGCCCTGGTATTTCTCTCATACTGCAGAGAAACTGATAAAATAATCCTCCAAAGTACCTCGACATATGGTTTAGATCATCAAAGAGAAAAATACTTGTAAAAGCACAAAGAAGGAAACCAATAAACATGTACATCTTACCAGTTAACTCCCTCTGTAGGAAATGTAAACCATGAAGGATGGTGGGGTTTGAGTCAAATTCTGTCATTTGTGTATTTTTTTAATTACAGTAACATGCTGGCTTAAATTACAGCGTGTCCATGCAGACAATGGCAGTGCAGGGAGGAGGCAGGAGCTGGTGCAGATCAGCAGCTGATTTACACCAGCAAATGACTATTCCAAGCCTGGAGTAGAATGGTTTGGGTTGGGAGGCACTTTTAGAGGTCATCTGGTCCAAACCTGTGTGGGTTTGTCACTCTCCCAGGCCTCACTGGGTTGTTTTTACTAAAATAAGAAATTCACGCCACAGTGCTAAGTTTTGCAGTCTTTTTATATTTTTAAATAAGCACAGTTTCTTTATATGTAAGATTTAATGTTTCTTTTTAGAGGAGAGCAAGGCTAAATTCAACCTGTGTAGTGGCAGATTCACATCAACACTTGTCATGCATTTTATCAGCTTCCTACTATTTAAAGAAATTTGAAATCTTCATATTCTTGTGATTTGCACTACCATGTACCAGACTTTAGGTAGTGATACAGACTAAGCATATCAAGGTTATTTTTAAAAAATAGATCCATTTTGGCTACACAGCATTAAGTCAGCAACCTGTTTTCAAGTGTGCTATGAAGTAAAAGTAAAACTCTCCTTGCATTTATTCTCATATTCCAGCACTAAATGAAAGCAGGAAATTAAGTGAAGCACATCAAGACACCTGAGGCACTACTACAGCACACTTGAATTAATAATATCCTGAATTTTCCAAAATAAACTTGATGATTGCCATTTACCAAATTTCAAGTGTCAGACAATGTTCATAGTACAGATGAGTTCAGGAACAGATAAATCTTTCTTCTGGTGGAATTCTCTTTATTTTCCCATATCATTTTAGCCACATGGAAATTATTCTCACTTTTGAATTTCAGTGTGTTGGAAGATCTTCTTTGCCATGACATGTTTCAGATACTTTTTATTCTTTTGAAGGAATATCTAGAATTCTTCATGGGTAAATCAGCCATTTCCAAATTATTATTCTCTGGATTCTTTTATATTTTTTCATGTCAAACTTTTTGCTTATAGCAGTGCAGGACTTATTTATGGTTTCCCTGAACACCCTCCATTTCCTAGAAGACAATGCCTGTCACCTGCAGCAAGCAGAGAAATTTATGGAGCACATCCCAAGCTCCATTTGTGTTGATGTCACTCTCTCTAAATGGAATGACTCCTCCACCTATTGTCAATATTTCAAATGGGAAGTACCAAGCTCAACCTTAAATGGATTCCACTTGGATTTCTTTCTCATCGATCACATAGATAAGCTCCATCATTTTGTTGTCCCACAGTCTCAGTCTTCTGGAATAAAGAAATGGGATTTCTTCCAGCTTTGTTCTGCACGTGTCAGTCTGAGCTCAGCCAAGAAATTCCTCCTTTGTACCCCTCCATTGCACCCCAAACCCCAGCACAGATCCAGGATGTGAGCCCAGACCTCACAGGGACCCCACCACACATTTTAGCCTGGAGCAAAGGAGGCTCAGGAGGGACCTTGTGGCTCTGCACAACTCCTGACAGGAGGGGACAGCCGGGGGTAGGTCAGGCTCTGCTCCCAGGAAACAGGGACAGGACAAGGGGAAATGGCCTCAACTTGTGCCAGAGGAAGTTTAGATTGGCTATTAGGAAAAAAATTGTCATGGAAAGGGTTGTAAAACATTAAAACAGACTGGGCAGTGTTGCAGTCACTGTCCCTGGAAGTGCTCAAAACACATGTGGATGTGGCACTTGAGGACATGGTTTAATTGTGAACATGGGGGTGGTGCTGTACCATTGGCTGGACTTGATTATCCTCAAGGTTTTTTCCAACCTTAACAATTCTATGAATCTGTCTCTTGTTTGCTCATTTTCAGCAGGTTTAATTGTATCTGGTAACTAAAGATGCTGCTTTTACATCAGGCTTGTCTTTGATTTTTTTATGGAATCCCAGAAGGGATTTTGTTGGCAAGGACCTTAAAGCCCATCCAGTTCCACCCCTCTGCCATGGCAGGGACACCTTCCACTGTCCCAGGGTGCTCCAAGCCCTGTCCAGCCTGGCCTTGGGCACTGCCAGGGATCCAGGGGCAGCCACAGCTGCTCTGGGCACCCTGTGCCAGGGCCTGCCCACCCTCACAGAGAAAAATATGCAACCTGCTGGTCTCTGAAGGAGATGGGAATTTCTTGGACAATGAAAGGAAATATGACTGAAAAGTGTTTTTTTGCAGGAATATACAGCTTTTCCATCAAATCTACTGAAAAATACAGCTTTTATTTACCCAGGATAACATTTAAGATCCCAAACTGAGGCATGGAGCAGAGTTTGGCAGCGCAGTTTCTGTGCTTACTGATTTCACACCAAAATGAGGAAAATCCATTAGCAGCTGGAAATCCTCCTGACCCAGGGATTTCACCTACAATTAGAGAAAGCCGACAACTGTGTTAACCATCTGCTATTTCTTTTCTAAGGATGATCAAACACTCGAGAAAAATGCTCCTTTTGTAAAGTGTTGTCGGGGGAACAAGTGCATGACGTGGGTCCATATTTATCTAGGAAAGCAAATAAACCACTTGTCTTGCAAAGGGAATTAGCTGGAAGCTCCCAAGGACAGAAATCATGTGTGAAGTCAGCTGCAAGCCCCGTTTTGGGGTGTTCATGGCCTCAGTGTGTTGCTGTTGTGTTTTTCTTCAGCGCACACCTGATGGGACCAACGTCATTCAAAGGCTCTGCAGTTGCTTGTTCTCCAGCCAGGCCCCCACGTCAGGACGTGCACCTTGAAGTCTTTAAATCCTCAGTGCCTTCTCATGTTTTAATTTTTGCTTTCTGCTCTTATCTTGGGGCAACTTCCTTTAGAAATGTATTTTTTCTGAACAAAATTAACGCAGCATTCCATGGCTGCCAGTGCTTAACCACGGTGCTGTAAGAAAACTGGTGAACACTTGCTGGAAGAAAAAGGGGAGGGTATGTTTGTGTTTTTAAACCCAAACAACAGATTTTTCATAAATTCTTTTTTATTTTTTTTAAATTGAAAATATTTATTTGTTATTTTCTCCTCCCAGCTGCCCTCACCTGCCTGATGCTCCAGGCAACCCCAGCTCCCAACAATGCAGTTGTGCAGCTTTTGTGTTCTCAGTCTGCTGTGGATAAAGTCCCTGTGTTGTGTCTGAGGTCATTCTTGCTAATTTTTTTCATGAAATGAGGCCTTTGGACTGGGGTTTCTTCCATTTTGGGTCTCTTTTGTGAAGACACAGAACATCTTCCCTGTTTCAGGGATGGAAGGTAGTTGTTCTGCCCTCAGATTTGGGAAGAGATGGATTTCCTGCCAACATGAGCTTTTAATGATTTGCCTGGAAAGCCTGCAGGCATCACAATCTTCCACACCCAACCCCAAGCCAGGAGCTCTTGCCATGCAGACTGGTGCCACATCCAGCCACCAGGAATTGCTTGAACAGTCTCTCTCTCTCTACCACTGCTCAAACCCAGGCTGCCTTCATGGGACATCACATCTCCTCAAAGAAGGACCTTACAGCCCAAACACTGTGGGCAGCAGGAGAGAGGGTGGGGTGCTCTGCTGGGGGAAGCCATGGGCAGGTGGCCAAGGGACACCCCATGGTAGCCCAGCTGTGTCCACACCACGTGGAGGTGAGTCTGGGTGTGTGTCTGGCCAAGCCAGAGGAGCACAGATGAAACCTCTTTCCAATACATAATAAAAGGAGAGTGAAGCCAGCTGGAATATCCTGTACATTAAGTGTGATGACTAACTGTAGCAGATGTTGGTGCATTTGTTAAAGTTTCCACCAGAGAAGGAGGGACTGGAATATGAGCATTTGAAAATCAAAGGTAGCCCGTGAGGGAGGCGAAACGGGAGATGAAAGGGGAGCAGAGCTGAAGGGAGGGGCAGAAAGATGATGGAGAAATTGGGGTGTGGGGTGAGGGGCCAGGGGGACTGTGTGGGGCTGGGGCTCTCTGTGGGGATCCTTCCCCAGGAGGGGAGGGCCACGGAGCCTCCTGCAGCAGGAGGATAAATGGCTGCATTCCCAAGGGTGGAAGAGATGGAAAATCAGACACATGGCTCTGGGCAGACATGGAAAGCAGGGCTGGGGAGATGTGCACGCATCACCCACCCTGAGCCACCCCCAGGGGAACCTTTGAGGTCCCTTGTCACACCTGGAGCCCAGCTGTGCTGCACCAAGGTGCCACAAACCAAGAACCTCCCTGGCAAGGAATCTCCTTTGCTTGCTGTGGAATTCCAGGTCCTCCTCCTTAACAGGGATGTTCATCTTGGTGCAGTTACACTATTCCCAAGCCTGAGCCCCAAAGGCACATCCTATTTACAGAAGAAAGGATAAAGTAATTTAGTTCATTTTATCACTATGTAAAAGTCATTTGTGTCCTTTCTTGTCAGGACAGTTTTCTGAGGAGAATCCATCCAGGAATTCGGATCCAACTTCTTAAAATACAACATGAGTTTTCCTGACTGTTCTCTGTGACAAAAAAAGAAGAGTGGATTGTAGAGTTGCTCAAAAAAAGCAAAACCTATTTCAAATAGGTGCTAAAAGACTTTTTTTTTTGTGTTTTATCTCTTCTGTTATTTCCCCAACTCTGTCACAGAATCAATGTTCTGCTTCCAGAAAAAAAATTTGTCTTGCAGAAAACTCAGTTTCTAGTGAGCAAAATTAGCCATGCAAAGAAAATCACAGTTTTATGGAGAGGTTTTCAAACTCTTTATTTCTTCAAATTCTGTTTGTAATTTTTTAAAAAGCTGTAAGTGATTTTTAAAACTGCTAAAGAGCACAACCAGTTCTTGACTTCCCCCTTCCCTTTCACCAGTCAAATACTTTGCAAGCATAGGTGTGTTGGACAATATTTCAGCAAAATTCAAAGAGAAATCTCATCCCCTGAGGAAAGGCTAATGCAAATGGAGCAGGAAGCACCCAAAAATAATTTATTAATATGGCTGCACACCTATCCAAACTGATCTTTCCCCCTTTAATGTTAAAATAATTACAACATGATGTATCGACTGATGTATGAAGCAATTTCCCTCAATAATTAGTAATTGCCTGTTGCGGGTCTGATGTAACAGTTTGTCAGGTTTATTCAGCCAAGTGTTCCCCTCCACACAGGGCAGCACAACTCAGAGTTTAAATTCCTTATACACAAAATTATAAATGGCAACGAGTAGAGAATGCATGTAACTGATCTACGTGTTCCTGAAAAAAACCCCTTCTGGTTATTCCACAAAAAATAGATTTGTCTGTGTTACATGACACTGCTGGTGCTTATATATGAATAGTTTCAGCAAGACCAAAAAACCCCAAATCTCTCAATTTAATTCTTTTTTTCTTTTTTTTTTTTTCCAGAAACTAACCAGATCCAGCAGTTTCAGTTCTTATGTCACAATTACCAAAGTTAAAAGGCAAGGCGGGTGTTCAGCTCTGGTTGAGACAAGTTATTCTCTTAGCCCAGTGCACTGCACTAATAAAATAATTTTCACATGGAATATAATGCAGTAGTGCCTTAGCCCTCCCTTGGTAAATGAGATGAACATCAGGGGAATAAAAAAACACAGCACCAAGGTTCTGCTTGGAAAAATGGAATTTCTGGAAGAAAGATTAAAATAAATGAAATATCACTGGCTTGGCGAGCAGCAACTGAGGGAGAATGAAACAAATATTGGAATGACATAAATCCTGAGGAATTACAGTGTTATAAGGAAGGGCTGAAAGTGAAGAAGGTAAAATTTTGGCTGTCTAGCCACAGAAGTTTCCTGGTGCAGATATCCATTAGCAAAGTGGTCTTACGAGGAAATGGTGAAGGATATATAACGTATGACATTTATATCCAGACTAAACAAAAACTGCACAGTCCTTCCTTCACAGACAAGTGGCCCACAAATCCACCTCTACATCCCATGGATCCCATGTGCTGCATGAGCAGCCACATTCCACAGGAAGCACAACATGGAGCAGGGACTTCTCATTTTGAACCACAGCCCAGCCAAACTGGGGCTTTAAATGATGCTGGACTCTGATTAGAGTGGTTTGAGCTTGAACTTCAGTCAGAACCAGTCCTGAAGCTAAATATCCCCTGGCTCAACTCCCTGATACCAAGCCAGGGTTTCAGTAGAGGTCAATAATAGAGCAAGGGGGATTCCACCCCTTCTTGATACTTCTTGCACCAAAGGTCTTTGATGATGTGTGGGAATGGCCTTGGGTTTGGGCTGTGCTGGAAAACCCTGTAAGCTTTGGGATTTAGGAAAGTCTTCCTCTGTCCCAGGCAAAGATTTAGGTTCTGCTACATTTAGGGTCTCATTAGCCCCCTCCACCACCAAGAACACAGCTCATGGGTGACCTTCCTTTCCCCACTCTCTGGTGGGGTCAGGAGGTCACTGGTGTGACACCATTTGCCCTGTGAGGGTCAAGGTGGGACCCTCCCCCTGCAGCAGAGGGTTAGAAATCTGCTTAATTCAGATTTGTCCTTGTTTCTTCCATGGCCCAAGGCCTGGAGAAGGTTTTATCCAAGGAGACCAACAGAACTGTGATGTCCTCCCCACAGTACACTGAAGAGATCAGCTGGGAGAGATCCCTGCAGGGATAACCCAGCTCTCAGCCCCACATCCCTGGTGCTGGTGGTCTTCTACAAGTCTGCTCCTTGTTAAACATCCTGGAACAGCTTTTATTGTACCTCAAGGCCTAAAATTTCTTTTTATCCAGAATTTGGAAGTAACTCTCCTCATTTTAGCCTGCTTCTTGGAGGTTTTCTTTACTTTAGAAACCAGAGACACACTTGCAGAGCAGGATGAAGCTCTTGGGAGCTATTTTTCTCTACAGTTTTTCTGGCCTTTATGAAGCAAACTTGGCAAAAAGCTGAAGGGCAATGTGCATGGTGTGGCCATTTGGGAGAGGGATGCAAGTATGCAACCAGCTGGGATGGCTCATCTGGGACTATTTGGATGCCAGGACAGTGTCATCTTGTGCTCATTGTGCAAGGCCAGTGACCAAGACTGAGAAGGTGGGAAGGATAGAATTATAAAATTGTTAAGGTTGGAAAAGACCTCTGAGATTGAGACCATCAAGTCCAGAGCTGCCAAACCCACCACCAAGCAGGCAAAGCTTCATCATCAACAGCAGCTTCATTTCCTTTCTCCCTTGTCAATGACTTTTCCATGAGGAAGAAAAATTCTGTCCCTCTGATAACCAAACCAGATAAGCACCCAGCAGCACAGCAAGCTGACCTTCACAGATTGTTCATGGCTAAGGTGAGATTTCTCCTTCCAAAATCATCCCTGGACACAAAGCAGAGGAGAATCCAGCTCTCTGAGACACTGCCAGTTCAGTGTGCAGCAGGAGAAGCCTCACACATCTCCCACACATGTCTCCTGCAAGCGAGGGGAGACAATGGGGCCCAGCTATTGTCTTGCTGTTGCTCAGGATTTTATTTTTTTTTCCAGCCAGAAAAGAATTGCGTTTTGTATGGTGACTCCTCTGCATCCCAAGGGGCAGCAGTGGGAGAAATGTTCTCATTCCTGGAATACTATTGTACTGAGGTTCCCTCTGCAGCCTGTGCTCCAAAGCTGGTGGGACATCTCTCCATGATGCTGGCAGTTCCACCTCCTCCAAGAATGGATGGGAAAAGATCTGTGCTGCTCCTCTCCACAGGAGCATTGTTCAATAAGAGTTAAACACAGAGCCAGGCTTACTGGCCTCTGGAGGAAACCCTGACAGAGCCTTCAGACATCAGATGTGTTTCACATTCCTTCTGTGTCCCAGGATCCTCAAACAGCATCTTTTAAAGCTGATGGGGACAGCAGAGAGGCGTGATTTGGTTGAGTCCAGTTTCCATGTTCAGGAAAACTCCTCATGGACTAAATTTTAGAAATCCAGTGTGTTTGTGTAGAGAAAAAGTGTTTGCATTAACGTAGGAGGTATCTCAAATAAAATGTCAGTGGAAATTCCATTCTTGGTCAGCCACGCAAGCTGGAACTGGTGAGTTTGCCTTGCCTCTCATTCCTACTCCAAAATGTCCCTTTTTGGGATCTCTTGCCAGCACTTCAGCAGAGGTCACCAGAATTGTGGCTGGTGGCACAAACAGAACCCCCACCCAGGCTGGTCACCTCCCCAAAAGCCACTCTCCTGAAGACCCCACTGAATCCATCCTCCAGGATGGAAAGTCCAAGGAAGAAAACCATAATGCCCCTGTGGACACTGCTCAGGAGAGATTTAGTCTGGGGCTGTGGTGTTCTCATAAACATGCAAAACAGATTGTCCTAAAATTGATGGTTTTCTGGCAATTTGATCTGGCCTCTCTGAGCTGCGTGACCACCAGCCTAAGGTGAATATTGGGATAAGAGTAATTCTGGTCCCAGGCAGAAGGATCTGTCAGGATCTCCAGGGTGTTTGTTTAATGGGTGACCATTTTGTTCCTTAAAGGTTTCCTTCAGCGTGACAGAGATCTGCCAAGAATTAATGCCAGTGTTTGTCAGAGATGACTCAAGGCCAAGTGTCACTGTTTCTGCTGCTGTTGGGATGATGGCAGGATCCCAAAAATCTGTCCTGCTCATCAGGGAAGTCCAAGGCGGAATGGTCAAATCACAGAATCACAGAATGGTTGGATTGGAAAGGACATTAAAGCTCATCCTATTCCAAATCCCTGCCATAGGCAGGGACACCTTCCACTATCCCAGACTGCTCCAAGCCCCATCCAACCTTTCCTTGGACACTTCCAGAGATGGGGCAACAACAAATTCTCCAAATCACCTTCCTAACATCAAGTCTTTTCTCCCTATCTACAAATTATCCCCCGGCTGGTGCCATTTTCACCCCTCACTGCAGAGGGAGAGGGCAGCATCCTGTGGCCTGGCATTCCCTGGAGTGCAGAGGGACAGGGAATTTAGCCATTGGCATGGTTGGAGTGACAAACCCTTCCCTGCTTTCATTAGGCATCTGAATTGCTGACATTCCTGTCAAATGCTAAGTGGGGGCCTTTTCAAGAGTGGCAGCTGGGTCAAGATGTGCAGCCTTAATGAGTTAATGCAATTTGGGCCTCAGCAAGGAAATCACTTCTCTGTGGGGAGGTCTCTGGTGTGAGGAATGCTTCAGGTTGTTCCTCCAGAAAGGGGAGGATGGATCCAGCTGGGTGGGATGGGAAGAGGGTGAGGCAGCTGAAAACCAACCCTCTATGGCCACAGAGTGTCACCTTCCCAAAGGGGATGGCTGGGCAAGGGGGAAAGAAAAGGACACTGATGGCAAACACAGGGGTCCACCTGATCCTCGTGCAGTGGATAGAGGCAGTTTGGTGAAAAGTGAAATGAAACAGGCTGGGGAGGCAGTTCCCAAGAGGACTTTTGCAGTTGTAGGTAAAAAGCAGAGTCGTGGCTCGGCCCGCTGTGTTATGGCAGGGTGGCCCTGGGCCATGGTGATGCCACAGGTGCCTCACAGAGGGCACACAGGCCAGGTGAGGGGGTCCTGATCATTTCCAGATCTGTTTCACCAGCCAGAACATTTACTTTGGGCTTTTTCCTTTTTTTTTTCTTTCCTTCTTGACAATATAAATCCCTCCTAAGAACAGAGCATTTTCCTCTCCTGGTTATCCTTCTTGTAGTAATAGATTCAGCAAGGACTAGAGAGATGGGGGGAGAGGCAGCTCCCAGCTGACTCTCAGGGTGATGGCAACTCAGGTGCTGGTGGCAGAGAGGTCTTTGATGCAGTGATGGGTGTCCTGGCCAACAAGATAAACTCATTGCACTCAGTCTCAATAGCTGTAGCATGAATAGAAGAGAAAGAGGAACATAGCAAATCCCTTTGTTATCCTTATTTTCTTCCAGGAAAAACAGGAGAACAGCTCTGATGTCTGCAAAGCCTGAGCTGACTTGGGCATCAACTGGGAGACAGGATAAGGGTGAAGAGGTTTGGGGATTTTCCACCATTATCTGGATTGGGACCTGAAAGAGCAGAGCTTAACAGGAGAGTTTTAAAAGGCTCTAAACCCCAGGATTTATGCTGGAACAGCAATAAAACCCACTGGAGTCTATGTTATAGAGGCAGCTAATACACACCTCGGGTGGTGAGACGCAGTCAGGCCATTGCTGTGTGGATTAATGTCCCCATAAAACACGTCCCGTGGTGTGACATTGTTGTGAGGAGAATGGAGCAATAACTCTGCCCCAGCCCCAGCTCCGTGCCGGCACACGGATCCCCGCCATGGGGCTGGAGGCTCTCAGGGCTAACACAAAACATTTGTTATGAAGCTGCCCCTGTCCTGCCATTGGAACAGCCCAGCCCAGCCCAGGGCCCCTTTCCCACCGGCTGCTCTTCCATCCATCCATCCCTGCTCCACCACCGGCATCGCTGGCTTCCAGGTCCCCATCTGGGGCTGCCTGCGTGGCCAGCTCCAGGCAATCCTTCAGCAGCCTGGACAAGCCCAAGCCATGGCAAACAACAGGTTTGGCAGGGCTGAGGGTGTAAATAAAAGAGCCTGACTCAGCCAGGGCTGCTGAGCGGCCGCCACCGAGAGCCTTGAAAACTGGAAAGTATTATTTCATTTATTAATAGGCATTTCTGTTACACTCCCCACCAGAGTGTGCGTGTCCCTGATGACAGAAGTGCTTACTGGTGCTAATGAGGCAGAACAGAGAGGAAAAAATGGCCCTGTGGGTCGGGGGCTGGCTGGGGAGCCGGGAGATGTGAGCTCAGCTCCTGGCTCTGCTGCCCCTGCTGATGACCTTCCCCGGCTGCCCTGGTGCCTCCAGCCCTCCCTGCCAGCTGCAGGATGGGGATGCTCTGCCTTTACCTGTGCGTTTTGGGCTCCATAATTAATAAGGGGGAATGATTCCTGTGGATTTGACCACGAGCTGTGCTCTCTTCCCCCTCGCTTCTCTTCTAAGTATTTCCGGGACCAAAGCCTTCTCTGTCTTCCTCCTTGGGCTTTGCAGCACCACAGAATGGGTTTTTCTGTAGAGGTGAGAATGCAAAATGCAAAAGGGAGGCACATAAAGAGGGGTTGGGAAAGGCAGACACTGTCTCTCAGCTGTCCTCCCTTTGGATGCTCCCAGCTCGCACAGGTTGATGGCTCAGCCCCAAAGGTGTATCCCAGAGATTTCCCTTTTCCTCCAGGTACCATTTGATAGATCAGACACCAAAATATCCCCTAGAAAGACCCATCACCACTTCAGGGCTCCAGACCTGACCTGTGCCCTAGATGTATCTAGAGCATGTCAAGGAACACTGACTCATGCACCTGGAGAGCTGGGAGGGAGTAATTGTTTTCTGGATGGGATCACAGATGCCTGCGGGGGATTTATGGGTGTTATTTGAAGGCCTGATCCCAAGGCACCCTTTAGAATCAACAGAGATCCCATTAGGATGGGATGAGGTACTCCATGTGATTTGGAAAAGCAGCGGGCTGGGCTGTGTTTGTCCCACAGTCCCTGCTCAGTCAGGTGTGGGGATTTCCTTGCAGAGGGATGCTCCAGGACACCCATCCCAGTCCACCCCAGGGCTACAGAAGCTCTTTCCTGTCTGTCCCTCTGCACTGGAGCTTCCCTTGCTGGGTGCCAAGCTGGGTTGGGACAGAGAATCGGGTGTGAGGTGGGACTTTCACCACATGGACAAAATCCTTGTGCAGTGCCCTTGGGAAGGCTGTGAGTGATGTGTGAGGGGTCTTAAAGAACCACAGCATGGTTCTTTTGTTGCTGACCCACCCTGGTGAGCTCCAGAACCACCCAAGAAGATGTGAAGGCTTATTCCATAAGCACTGGAGATATCCAGAGGCCAGGCTGGCACAGGCAGGCATGAGACTCAAGTATTACATGCTGGGAAAGGCAAATAATGAGCAGGCTGCAATGAATTTCCACATCTTTAATTTTCTCCCCTTCCTCAGAGTGGCAATGTCTGCTCAGCACATCTTGTGAGCAGAAAGCAGATGAAGTAGAGCAAAAATAAACTGGAGAGCTGAAACAGGAGAAGAGAGAACAGCTACAGCACAGCTTTGTGTAAAACCTCATTCCTTACTGGTAGTAAATAAAAATAGTTTTGTTTTTTTTTTCTCAGTGACTCACAGCACAGACATTGCATGGAAAGGGCACTAGAATCAACAGCCAGGGGAAAAAAAATAGAGAAATGGAAAAATGATCATCACAGTGCATTTTTCCCATTCCCCTTTCATCTCTTACACCTGTGTTTGACTTCAGCCAACCTTACATAAATCCTTTAAACATCTGTCTAAGTCACTTATGAAATAAGCTGGAATGGCCTCAGCCAGGCTAACAGCTCGTTCTGCTGGATATCTGAGTGTCTAATCCCAAACAGGGCTGTGGGGTTTGCCAAGCCAGGCGGGCAGCAGGCTCTTCCCATCAAACCCTGCTCATTCAGAGTGTTCCACACTGTTTGTGCCAGGACTTGTGCAGGCAGTGCCTTATGAAAGCCCCTATTTATAGCTGTGAACTCCAGACAGAGGCTACGGGAGAGCAGCACCTGACCTCTGTAAAGTCACACAGGCTGAACGCACCCAGCAGGGGATGGGGCCATGGGGTGGCCGAGTGGGAGCCTGGGATAATCTTGGGAAGATGAAATCCAACTTCAGGGGCAGAGTGTCAGTGTCAGTGTCACATCCTCTGAGGGGCAGGGGTGGGATGGATGTGGTCCCATGGGAGGTCAGGGCACGGGGTTGTGACCATGGTGGGGGCTTTGTGCTGACACAAGGCAGGGTTGTGCTGTTGCTCCTCCCCTTCTGTGTCTCAGGGGTGATTATTTCCTGGAATCACAAAATCCTTGAGGTTGGAAAAGGCCTCCAAGATCACAGAGTAGAACTTCTGGACAATCTCCACCTTGTCATCCAGCCCAGAGCACTGAGTGCCACGTCCAGTCATTCCTTGGACACCTCTGGGGTGTTGACTCCTGCATGTCTCAGGACAGCCCATTCCAGTGCTTGACCACCCTTTCAGGGAAGGAATTCTTCCTGATGTCCAACCTGACCCTCCCCTGGCACAGCTTGAGGCCACTTCCCCTTGTCCTGTCCCTGTTCCCTGGAGCAGAGCCTGACCCCCTGGCTGTCCCCTCCTGGCAGGAGCTGTGCAGAGCCACAAGGGCCCCCTGAGCCTCCTTTGCTCCAGGCTCAGCCCCTGCCCAGCTCCCTCAGCCTCTCCTGGGGCTCCAGACCCTTCCCAGCTCTGTTTCCTTCTCTGGACACATTCCAGCTCCTGAAAAGACATTTCATGACTCTGTAATTTCTTTCTTGCAGTGAGGACCCCAGAACTGACCCCATTATTCAAGGTTCCTCATCAGTGGGGGGGACAGTCACTGTCCTGGTTCTGCTTCCACACTATTCCTGATCCAGGCCAGAGGTGATTCAGACCATTTGTGTGACCATACCAGAAAATCTCTTTGCAGCCACCAGTTCTGCTGCCTGGAGAAATTTATTGCATCTCTGAAGATGATTCCCTTCCATTCCAGATTCTTGGCACTCCCCTGAATGAGCCTCCATGGTGACAGACAAGGAGTAACAGTTTGAGTTTGTATTTTGGGTCTTGACTGACTGTGAGAACTTCTGTTCTGGCATGGAGCTTGATCTGGACCTGGTCTGGCTCCCTGCCAGTGTCTGAGAGTGTCACAGTCTATCTGGGGACTGAATTTATATTAAAATACACTCAAAGGTGTATTTTAATATAAAATCTGAGCAATTTAATTTATCTGAGCAAGGTTAGTGCCTAGCTAGTTGGTGCTGGTGCTGCCCTGCAGGAGTCAGTGGGACCACAGGCAGCGTGGGGAGAGAGGCTCCTGGCCATGTCACCCACTTTGGGACCTTGGGCAGTGCCAGTTTGCTCCTCCAAATGCCCCTGCACTGCACAAGCCTTGTGCAGAGCTGGTCCTGCTGCTTTGCACAAGCACAGGCCCCCCAAAAGCTGAGACCCCCCCTCAGCTGAGCAAAGAGAACGAAGACCAGCAGCTGCCAAGCTGAGATCTCTGGCTTGTCTTGATTTACTGGTGAGTCTAGAAGGAGCTGTAAGAGTTTTCTTTCAGGGACAAAATATATTTTTCCCTTGACACAAGTCAGGAATCGCCGAAGGGATTTGTTTAAACACATCTGATAAAAGTCTTCCTTGGGCTGTGATCAAGGCAGGTCAAGCTCTGCTTTGGCTTTATCTCGGCTCGTGAATTTGAGCTGTCTGCTTGCCTCTGCATTGGTTTCTGCTTCTGCACAAGTACCTGCTGCTCTCCAGTATTAATTGTTGTTTGTCATGTGGGTTTTGCTGACCCCTTTGCTTTATTGTGTGTGTTCACATCAGCAACACTTCAAAAGCTGAGGATGTTTCTCTCCCCCTGAGTCAAGGTGCTTTCCTGACCCACAATCCTGACAGGAGTACCTCACACACTTTTACTGTTGGAAAACAGCTCCTTAAAACTGTAGGATTCTTATTCTAGAAATCAGAAATCAGGAAAAATGCAAATCACTTGCCTGATTCCAGGAAGAGAAAGCTGCCAGCCAGCTGAGGGTCCAGGTGGGATCTTCAAAAGATCTTCAGCCTTGAAGGGGAGCTGCAACATGGGAAGCTGATGGAAGATGCATGGAATGGGTTGGGTTGGAAGGGATATCTTAAAGCCCATCTCATTCCACCCCCTGCCTTGGGCAGGGACACTTTCCACTATCTCAAGTTGCTCCAAACCTTGTCCATCCTGGCCTTGGACACTTCCAAGGATCCAGGGGCAGCCTCAGCTTCTCTGGGCACCCTCTGCCAGGGCCTTCCAGCCAGGAATTCCTTCCCAGTATCCCATCTATCCCTGCCCTCTGGCAGTTTGAAGTCATTACCCCTCATTTTATCCCTACACACCCTGAAGTTTTGAGTATTCCTGTGATGGTGTTCTCAGGGGTTTTAGGATGAGGGAAGAGACAGGAATGTTGATTCTATGTTTCAGAAGGCTTGATTTATTATTTTATGATATATATTATATTAAAACTATAATAAAATAATAGAAGAAAGGATTTCATCAGAAGGCCAGCTAAGAATAGAAAAGTAATGATAACAAAGGCTTGTGACTGACCGAGACAGTCTGGACAGCTGGACTGTGATTGGTCATTAATTAGAAACAACCACATGAGACCAATCACAGATCACCTGTTGCATTCCACAGCAGCAGATAATCATTGTTTACATTTTGTTTCTGAGGCTTCTCAGGAGAACAAATCCTAAGGAAAGGATTTTTCATAAAAGATGTCTGTGGCAATTCCCATGTGTCCTCTCCAGCACTGGGCTTTCCCAGGCTTTGCCTGTGAAACACCACAGCAGAAGGTGAGGTGGGGATCAGAGTCTGCAGGCAGTGAGTTTGGTTATTGATAAGGTCACCCTGGCTTTGCTGATCTAGCTCATAAATCTTGTTTAGTCCCTTCTGAAGCCAACAGCACCTGCTGTGTGTCCTTGCTGAGGAGGGGATTGGGTGTTGTCTGTTTTCTCTCCAGGGGGAAGACTCCACTCAGGTTTCCTTTATCCCCAGACACATGGGAGGGCTGGGATGTGCCAACAATTGATTAATTTGCCAGACTTTTACCAGCAAGAAGTTTCTCTTTGCTGGCATGTGAAGCTCACCTTCCCTGGATGGGCAGAGCTGAGAAGGAATCTGACCATGATGAAAACACACAAAGCCTCTGCATCCTGATTCCTTGCACAAAAAAAAGGCATTTTGGCCCCAAACGACTCAAAATCACTTGAACTGAGGTGCCTACAGTTGTGTTGGGGCTTTGATATTAGGAAAATATGAAATATTTGGAAAAGGCTCTTTCCCCAGATGGTGTTTGGGCCTGGAACAGGCCCCCCAGGGAAGTGGCCACAGCTCAGGACAGAGCTCAAGGAGCATTTGGACATTCAGGCACCTGCACAACATTAACTGGGACATGGAATGGCAAAACCCTGCCAGGCAGAGCAGTTATTCCTCAAGAGTTTTGTCATATTTTCCATGAGACCACCACAATGGCAAATTCCAGCAAGAGATGTGACACTGCAGGTGAAATCCACAGCCCAGCATGGCTGCTCCTGCAGGAGTTTGTGGAGATGCCTGGATCATCAGGAAGAGTTGCAAAGTTGGATAAGAAACTGCAGGAAAATATAAAAATCTGTACAAAAATCAGAATTCCTTTTTTTTTTTTTTTTGATACATCAGTAAATAAACTCCAGGGGAGAGCAATGTCACTGTGGAACAACATCTGTTCCAGCTTTGCTGAGAACTCCCTGGTCTCCTTGTTTTACCAAGCATCTGTTCCCAGCCACTTATCCATACTGTGCCTCTGAGAAGGATGTTGCATTCCTTGGGGATGAGATCACTCCAGGACTGGTCCAAGGGAAAGGACATTGTAGATGAAGGATGCAGAAATTCAGAGAGGTTTTGCTCTCAAGTCCTGAAGCACCTCAAGGTGAGGCACCCCATGCTTCAGAACCTTGTCTTTTCTTGGTAGAGCAGAGATAGACTTTTTTGACTTCTCTATGTTTTTGAGGGGGTTTTTTGCTGCACTTCACATAGTGAAGAGCTGGATTATAGCTGGGAACACAGTAAATAAAACAATAAAATAAGAAGCTCATGAAAGAAAGAAGGGAAATTTAACAAACATGAGTTTGGGCACTTGAGATACTCACTGGACTAAAGATTTTCAAATTGGCATTGCTATCAAAAGCAATAACAGTAGCAAAAGCTCCTATTGGTAATGATTTTTTTATTCTTCAATTAGAATAATTCAAGGGGCTGCTGGAATATGCCAAAAAATTAGACAGGACAGAAACCTGCATTGCCACCAAGTACAAAATGGAGCATTGAACAGGTCATTTTAACATGTCTGTGCCAGCTGGGTGCATGAAAAAAAGAAACCAAACCTCTGGACAACAAAAATGGGCAAAACCCTGGTGTAGAACCACAGTCACTGCCAAAACATCCCATCTCTGTGGGATGACAGCACAGGTAAGGCACTCACCAACTGTCTGCCACCTTCTCCTGGGCTGCAGGAAAGGCTGGAACATTTTGTGGCAGCTTTTCAGGGATGTGCACTTCAGGAACAGGGAGACAGAGCCATTTGCTGGCTCAGCTGGGCCCCAGACAAGGCAGCCCTCTGGAAAAACTCTGAATGAACATCCAAGGCCTTGCTTGAGGAATATGCTTCTCCTCACAGCCCATCCATATCACAAAGTGATTTTTCAGCCCATCTGTTTAGTGATTAGGCATTGCTGCTGATACAAAGGGCTCTGCCAAAACCATGAACTGAGTGCCTCGGTGAGGACAGACCTTTTCTGAATTCCACCAGGATTTCCTTCTGTCCTAAAGCTCCCTTGATTGAATTACTTGGTGGCTCCAGTCCTGCAGCTCTGGAGGGTCCAGACTGCACTGCAGCAGCATCAGATGGGAATTTCTGAGGTGTGACAAAGCTGGGCAGACTGTGGGGACACAAAAACCATTCCTCTCCTTGTGTGCTCAGGTGCCTGCCCATGATCCTGCCAGAGGGGGTGAGAGAGTGATGTCCCTGAAACATCAGCTGTGTCCTGGTGCAGGGGAAGGGACCACAGGGCTCTCTGGTTTTCAGGGAGCAAAGGGAATGAAGAATCCCCTGAGGGAGAACCAGCAGATTGCCCAGAGACATTCCCTAAACAGGTTCAGCTGACAATGAGCATTTTCCAGGGCTGGGAGGACGCCTGGTTAGGGCAAACAGTTCATAACAAAGTGTCAGTAGCTCACATCCACAGATCCTGGGGTTTGCAGCATGAAGAGCACTTCATTCCCTCCATGCTGATCTTTTCCATCTGCTCTTTACTGCCTGCAAGGTATTCCCATGTGGAAAGCAGCTCCAGCCTGCCGTTTCCAAGCCTCTTCCAAAAATTATGTCAAGCACGAGCATTTTATCATTAAGGGCACTAATACTTTGCACATACACAAAATTTGTCTTCTGATTATCCCCAGCTTGTATTACAATGCATTTTGTAGGCACTTAGCCAAGCATTTTACCTTCAGTCAGATATATGACCTGCTGTTTTGGAGAGGCTGGAGGCTGGTCCAAAGCCTATTAGACCAGGGCAAACCTCTGTGCTGGTTTAGCAGAATTTGGATCAGTCCCTAAAGGCATCACAGATGATCTGAATTATCAGAAGTGATCCCAGGCAGTTGCAAGTAGGTAGGGATCAGCTTGCCAAGGTATCTGAAGAAGCTGAATCGGGTTGTTTTCAAATCATCTGATGAGAATTAGCTCAACTTAATCAAATCACAAGGCAGTTGGAAATTCAGTCTAGACTAGATGGAATAGGGTTATAGGGTAGATGGAAAGCTAAAGGCATTAGAATAAAAACAAGGAAGCACAAACAAAAAAGAAGATTAATTTGCTGGAAAATACAACGAAACAAATTTCTGACCAGAAACTAGGTGTGTATTTTTTCCATTTGCCTCAAGTGACATATTTTCAGCTATGCAGAGTTTTTATTTGACATTGAATCTCTTTTCTAAGGAGATCCTTTACACATTCATTTCATCCTTACTGGCTTTACAATCTCTGATTTGCACAATGGTACTCAGTTGATAATGAGCATTTCTTTTTAGGTTAAAAACTTCAACTTACAAAAATCTGAAGACAGTGAGTATGAAACAGGCAGAGATGCTATTTTTAGAAGGCCAAACCTTTTCTGGTAGCAGCCAAGTGCATGCAGAGCCTTGACATGGCACAAGTTGAGCCAGTCACTTTGTCAGATGAAACCATGGATGGGTCTCACTCCAGTTACAGCTTGTAAGAACCCTCATCCAATTAATATTTCCCCTAGAAATTTAGCCCATATGAAGGGCAGGTGATTGCCTAGATGGGTTCATCATATCCAAATCATCCTACCTTGGTATAATTTCCTTTTAATCCAAAGGACTGTGATTACTGCCTTGTCTTTCATCCTGCCTGCTCCAGTTTTGCTCTCTATGTCACCAGATAGCTGTTGGAGAAGGGTGGCTTGCCATGCATTCCTGCCCTTTTTATAGGGAATTTGAAAGAACTACAGCAAGGTCATCTCTACCCTGAAGCAATATTTAAAAAGGTATCAGGTTTTACTTCCTTCATCTTCCCACCTTCCTCGACCCTGAACGCCAGACCCAAATTTCCTGTGTAATTTGTGGCCCATTGATTTATTCTGCACAACTACATCTCTGTTATACCAGTTAAATCAGCTCACCTCTTGCCAAGTTAAACACGAGAGTTTTCCCATGTTTGGTGGTGAACTCTTGGACTCAGCACAGAGCCATGTGGCATTTGATGCCTGGTGGATGCTTTGCTCCTTGTCCCACTCTGGTGAAGCCCTACTTGGAGAGGTGCCTCTCTCTTCTTACTTTTTATTGTTCTGGCCACCATTCAACACTTCCGCACAAATTCTTCTCATCTACATCCTCCCAAGCCTTACAGCCACCTACAGTGATTGTGGTATGAAATAAATCCTCAGATGTTTTCCCGGGCAACCGGTGGTTTCTGTACTTTGGCTGCATTCCCTCCTAAGGGAGGCTGAGGTGACCAAGGCAGGGAAGTGACAGGGAGCAGGAGCAATCCTTTGGGTCATGCCATCAATTATCCTGCCTCTGGAAGTGACCAAAGCCTCTACAGGCCTGTGGAAGAGTATGAGATTTGTACAACCTCTCCTAAGAATCACAGATTGTAAAGGGTTGGAAGGGAACTTAAAGGTCATCCCTCCCTGCCATGGGCAGGGACACCTCTCTCTGCACCAGGCTGAACCTATTCAGCTCCCAAATATTTGCAGATCAGTGACTTTCTGAGGCAGGCATGGCTGCCTGTAGTTCCCTTTGGAAGGTTTCTCCTCCAGCACCTCATCTGCAACCTGGTTTGGGACGGAGTCGCCCTCTCTAGGCTGGCAATGGTGAGAGGTGGAAAAGCTCTTCACCATTGTGCTCTTCATTTACAGACTGGCCAAAATCCGTGCCCTCTCCATCAATCCTCCTTTCCACAGCAAATTCCCGAGTGTCTAATAAAGCTAAATCACATCCATTCTTCACCACCAGGCATCGACACGCATTGGCAGCCCCCCTGCATTTCAGAGGAAGCTGCTATAAATGGACTTCCTTCCTTCCTTCATTCCTTCCTTCCTTCCCTCTCCCTGCTCTCCCCTCCTCCAGCTCTTCCCATCCCTTGCAGTAACCAGCCCTACAGCCATCATATCAGCCCCACCCCTGCAGGCTTTCTGCAGGAAATCCGAGCTCCCTGCTCCTTGTGCAAGGCCTGGGGCTCTCCTCTCTCCCCTGCCTTTTGACCATCTGTGTGCATCCAGCAGCAGAAGTGCCACGCACTCACTCGCTCTCCCACCAACTCACCCTCAGCCCCTACCATCTGGAGATGATCTGTTTGTCTATTTAGGCTCCAAGCTCTCCAGGGCAGGAACTGTCTCTAATTGCATGTTTGTACCGTACCTACAGCTGTGTTGGACTGAATACACCCACTGTCATCTTCTCTTGGAAACTCAGTTCCTCCTGGGAGTGTCCAGCACTGAAAAGTAAGACCACTTGGAAATCCAAGTTGCTGGAGGCACATGCCAGAGTTCCTTGGTTGCACTTATATTAGACCACAGAAAAATTCTTCCAGTGGCTGCAATAATCATCCAGCCCAATTTCTACTGCCAAGCGGACAAAAAGGACTTAAAAGCAGTGAAAATGTTGCTTAGCATGGTGGAACTCATATCTGGCTGAAGCTCCAAATGTGCCTTAAAAAATACTGTATTTCACCAGGGAAATGCCTGAGGAGCCCAGATTTGCATGTGTCTTGTTTGGTGACCTCTGGCCAAGGCCACCAGGGAGCCAGGTGGAGACAACAGGAGCCTCCCAGGCAGATTTTGCACCCTGAATTTATTTCATCTTCACTCCAGCACAGCAGGATGACCTCACCTGTACATTCCTGCTGCTCACTGCCTCCCTGCTTTGGAGGATGAAGACCTAAGGTGCTTTTGTTTGTAAAAAGTACAAAGTTTAATTGTTTTTCTCCCCTTGCTATTTAACAGCTTTAATTAAAACCCTTCTGTAACTGAGTTTAGGCCTCTGAGCTCCAGTCTTTTCATAGCACCCCTTATAACACGTTTTTCAAGCTCTGTATTTTCACTGAAACAGGGCAGGTGGTAGAAAACTGAGGTCTTATCACAAAAAAATAGGTTTAGAACAAAGAAAAGAAAAAAGCTTAATAAAGTTTCCAGTCTGATCCAAGAGAAAGAATGAATGTATCACCACAGCAAGCCTCCTGCAGATGGTGAAAAGTATCTCAATTCAATAATACAATAAAATTAAAAAGTGCATCTATAGATTTTCCCATTTGGTTAACTCCGGAACACCATTTCTGCTTGTTTTGGCTGCTTTTTATTCCTGCCTTTGAGAGTAAAGAAACGGTAAGGAAGTTTATGAATGAGGTCCTGCTCACATTCCAGACTCTGCTATGTACACGGGCTGTTTTCTGCCGGGATCCTGGGATGAGATCATTCCACAACCACCTTGTTTGCCCACTGTGCTCACTCAAAAAAGATTCAGATGGACAGATTTGCACTTTCTGCAATGCAAACACACATACAGTAGTTTTCCTGCATGCCAGCATCCACCAAACTGCTGGAATAAATGAAAAAAAAAAAGAAGAAGAAGAAGAAAGGAAAAGAAAAAAACCCCAGTCCTTTTTCCACTACCAAAGGCTGTTTATAAAATCAGTTTGATCAGCTCAGGAATGAGCTGAGATAATGTTTATCCACACAAACACTGAAGATCATGCAACTATCTTGACATGCCAAGCTAAGATAACTACTGGGCTGAAAAAAGAGAGGTTAGAACAACAGGAAATTACTCATTTACTACCAGTTGCTCAGGTATTTTAAAGAGCTCCCAGAACATTTGCTTTTGTGTACCTAAGAGGCAAAAAAAAAGCCTCTGATGGTGGGGGAAGCCCAGATGGGTAACATAAAAGTGACTTTCCTTGCTGAAAGAGCAAAGGCAGGAGAAGGGGGTTGTGACAAGAGGATATAAAATACCCTGCAATTCATCAGCAAAGAGAATCAAACTCTGCCGGAGCGATCGGCATTCCTGGGGATTATGGAAAGGATTACGGTGAGTTGTTAGCAGGGCGAGGGAGCCACTGAAAGATGGGCTTTCCTACTGCCCTGAAATAAATGGGACAATTAAGGCTTTGGGAAAGTTAATGAGGTTTTTGGTTTTTTTTTTTTTCCCCTTGAATTTTCAGAGCAGCTGGCCAGCCCGTGCGGAGGAAAAGCCATTTATTGAGGAGGAAAGAAAAATAGGCAGTGAAAATAAAAATGTTTGCATTCCCTAAAAATATACTTCAAGCCTTCCGAGGGGGAAATCAATTATCCACAAGGCCATCCCGCTGTCGGGGAGAAAAATCTAAGGCATTTTGCAGTTCGGCTGCCCTGGGTTAGCTGATCTCTCTGTCAGATGGGTCTCATCACCGCGGCGCTTGGTGCCTCCGAGTCTTTCATGTGTTTAATCTCACAACCCACCTGTGAGAAGAGGAATTACAGTGAAGGAGCTGAGGAAAGGGCCCAGACTTTTAAAGGGATTTAGCTGCCCAATTACCTGGCTCAGGGTTAGGCTGGAAATCCCCAGGAGAGAAGGGTGTTGCACCTGAGTCTGCCAAGCCCCGGGTCAATGCAGTTCTCAGTAGCAATGCCCACTTGGACCTGGGACAAGGGAGAGCTCAGTGCCCTCGTGAATGGGCCATTGTTTCTTCCTTGATTATTGTTGAGAAACATTTTGAGCCCGAAAGGAAATAAATAAATAATCAGAGTCAGAGTTCAGAGCATGAAGAGCAATTCTTTCTCCTGAGGCTGAGCAGGGTCTCACAGCATTGCTGCTTGTGTTTCTTCTCAGGGAAAGGATTTAAAATTCACCTCCAAGTGCCATGAAGAAGTAGAGCTCCTCTCCTGGGTCGTGATTTTGCTGCCTCCTCATGCTCCAACACAGCTCACTACCCACCCACCGGTAGAATCCTGCTAAGAGGGTCAGCATAGAACATGTGCAAAAAACCACATTCATCTTTCTCCCTCGGTGAATCTCTCTTTGCACATGCAAAAAGCCACCGCGATCAGTTCTGGCTTCAGCAGAGGAATTTCAGCTGTGTGACAGCCCAGGGTCACACTGCAGGGCTGGCCCCTGGCAGGGGGTAGGACAGGTGGACGTTCTCTGTGATCCCTCCTTTTGTAGGGTGATTATGGTAAAAGATGCAAGCAAAAAAGAACAGATGACAAATAATAGAGATGACAAATAGCAGAGAGCTGTTGGCATCTTATGTGAACTTGCTTGAGTGTCAAGATGTATATTTGATTTTAATTGTTATAAATCATCATTTGTTCATCTCAGGGTCTCCACATACTTTTTTCTCTGTCGTGTCTTAACTCAGGAAGTGCATTTCATCCTTCAGGAGCTCTGAGGCAAAATCACAGCACTCTCTAGATCCTGTTTTATAAGTCAGTGTTCCCCATGAAGGGCTGCCATGGGTGGTGCATTTTGACTTTTTGCCACGGCTTTGCTATCAGCTTCCGGTGAGCCATAAACCCCCTCCAAATTCCCCCAATCTGCAAATCTGCCTGACACAGAGCAGCCAGTGCCTTATAAATCCACACTGGCACTGAGGCAGCTCCCTCCCCATGCCCTGTTTCTTATTAAACAGATATCCATCGGCTGCTCACACATGCTGTGTTCCATAGCCAGGTATCCAGGCAACCTACTCAAAACTTGCCCGAGTCAATGGAAAGAGTCTGCTGTCCCTGCACCACCAGTTCAAAATGCTTTGAAATGAGGTTGAACTCTTCTTTAGGAACCAGCAGGATTCTCCATGCTATAGCAGCCACTTGCAGGTGCATGGAGCAGGGACTGAAGAGGAAAAGCATCAAGAAAGGAGAGAATGAGGGGGAATGGTTTTAAACTGAAACAGGGAGAGTCAGATAGGTATGAGGAAGAAAATTGATGCAATGAGGGTGGTGATGGCACAGAAGGGTGGTGGATGTCCCATTGCTGGAAACAAAACATTCAATGTCAGGCTGGATGGGCCTCTGAGGAACTTGGCCTAATGGAAGAAGTCCCTGCTCATTGAGGATGAGAAGGCCTTTAAAGCTCCCTTCCAACCCATTCTGCGATCCTGTGCTTTGAAAATTCCAGCAGGTCGGAGTAGTGAGCCCTCCTGAGTGCACATGGCTGCTGTTCCCAGGGGGATTTCTCCCACTTTGCCCATGGTGAGCAGCTCTGATCCGCAGCAGGGCCGGGTGCGGCCTGCGCCGGCTCCCCAGGCCCAGCCGGGCCGAGAGGTGGAGTTTGAGACAATCAGCACCCGCCTGCCAGCTGAAGTACAAAGCCTAATTGAAGAAAGCTGTTCTTTCATCCCCACAAAGCATAAACAGGCAGTGTTATGGTGACAAACTTTCCAGCAGCTCCGTAGCTGCCGCTCCGAGCGCTCGTGTACATCGAGGCTGAAAGCACAAAAAAAGGAAAGGCGACGTCCTCCTTTTTGCAAATCTCTGCTGGCTGGTTCCAGAATGGGTTTGGGAGCTCACGCCCAAAATCTACACATCTGCAATGGTCCTGAATCATGTCCCAGATAATTCCTACTTGGGAACTGTGGAAAAATTGCTCTTTTACATAAGCTCTTTATTTCCCACCATTATTAGATAAGGTTTTGGGGGTTTTTCAAAATTTCTGCTGCTTTCTCCTCTTTCCTGATGGCTCCATGGACACTGTGCCTTGGCCAAAGCAATGACTGTCCCCTCAACAAGGGGGATCTCCCCAAACACCACCTCAAGCTCCCCCAAGGGGTTGGCAGTACCATTTCCCCATTAAATGGACCTGATCTGGCTTTGACACTGAGATGCAGGAACCACTCTGAGGGGCTTTGTGTGATGATCCAAGACTCTATTTTTGGGTTTGGTGAGTGCTGGGAGGAGTGGCAGAAGGTTAGGCTTTTCCCATCACCTTCCTGCCAGAGATAGGCCCGGCCCCGACACTCTGTGCTGTTGGCTGCTCATCACAAGGCCCCCTGTCAAAACCAGGATGGCTGATGAGCTACGAACAAGCTCACAGTTAGATAATAGATGAAAGAGCCTCAAGATAAATTAGGTGCCTCCAGAAAACCTGGCCAAATGTGTTTAAAACAGGAGATCCAACACCATTAATTCTCATCAAGCAGCTTTAAAAAAAGGCAACCCAGCACTTGACTTATGCTTAGAAAATGTTATCTTCCCTTTTAACGGGGTTTTATAGTGTATTTTGAGAAGATGACAAACAATAGGGTTATTTTGAAGTCATGCCAAACACTACATTCGCTGGAGGAAAAGAACAATGTTACCTCCTATCTGTCAACTGACCCTGCAGCCATTAAGCCATTTCACCAACAAACAATATTAATAAAAAAAGGGAAAGTGCTGTTCTTAACTTCCTTACAACCAAAGCTTGGAAGATGTCTTTGAATGAGATATTTGTTCCTTTCAGGAAAGATCATTTTGTCAAAAGTGAAACTTTTTAGAAGAGAGCTGGAAGAGGGACTTGAGACAAGGGCCTGGAGTGACAGGACAAGAGAGGAATGGCTTCCCACTGCCAGAAGGCAGGGTCAGATGGGATATTGGGAAGAAATTGTTCCCTGTGAGGGTGGGGAGGTCCTGGCACAGGGTGCCCAGAGAAGCTGTGGCTGCTTCATCTCTGGAATATTCCAGGCCAGGCTCGATGGAGCTTGGAGAAATCTGGGATAGTGGAAGTTGTCCCTGCCCATGGCAGGGAGTTGAAATAAAATTATCTTTAATATCTCTTCAAATTCAAACCATTCTATTAAAGCGTTGGTTTCATTGCTTCTCAGGTTAAAAAAAAAAAAATCTAAAGAAATGTTTGCATAATTCCCATGGACTGTGCAACAAAGGTCAAGGCTTCATTTGTGGTTTTTTTTTTCCCTACAATGTTCAGTTTCTATGCCATATAAAATTGAAATGAAATGGATGAACTCTGAGTCACAATTCAATGTTTGGGGAGTTGGGATAATTTAAAGCTTTTGGAGCAGGGACCATATTTTTGGTTTATGTCAGTTCAGACCATCTGACTTGCTATTGTCACACAAATAAATTTATAGCAAATAATAATAATAATAACAATAAATACATAACATGTTTTCACCAGTGGTAATATTTCCCAAATTGTCTCCAGTTACAAAAAAAAGAGAAAAATATGTAAGGAGGACAGAAACAGCTATTTTACTTGAACAATTGGTAAAATGAGCACCTGCTCTCAAAGAATCCAGCCAGCAGGACTGGGGGGTGCCTTTTCACTAAAAATGCTCTGTCAACCCATTCAGAATATACCAACAAATTCATCTGAATATTTTCAAGGAGCAAATTCCTTGTGTTCTCTCATAATTGGAATAAGCTCGTTCTCACGTGACACATTTGGGTGTATTTGGGCTGCACACCCCAAAAATGGCAAAGAATTAGGTCCCAAAGTCAAAGGAGCTGCTGGCACTATGAAATTGGAGGCATCTGAGGCAGTGGAATTGGGAGCTGGTAACAACCACAACTCTCAAACAGAAACCAAGCCGCACTTAATGCAAATTCGGGTGATAACGATGCTGTTTTCTTTATTGGCGCTTGTCATCTTGGATGCTCAGACCGCAAACTCGAGCACATGGTGAAGAGGGGGGGAAAACCAGCTTTTCCTGGCCCTGATCCGCTGCGTTTTCTCCACTCCCATCCCTGTTAAACTCCGGGCAGGTGCAGGGCTCCTCCGGGGAGAGCTCGGTACCTTTGCAACCCGATCCTGCCGCGGGCAGGAGCCGCTTTCATGTGCTGCGTGTTTGGGCAGGTCCGTGTCCCGCGGCCGGCACAAAGAAATCCACCCTAAGAAAATAATTGGATGTTAATTTCCTCCAGCTTTGCCTTCATTAAGCACAATTTGAGAAAATAGCACCGCGCCAGGGGAGAGCAGCTGTCTTTTAAAGGTGCGCTTTGCTTGGGTACCTGCGGGGGTGGCTTTGCCAGCAGAACTGCGGTCAGGGTGCCCAAATTCCTTGGAAAACCTGGCTGGGACACATCACAACCCCCCGGGGAGATGCTTGTAGGGTCCTGTCCTCACCCCCAAGGGTACCATCCGAGCTGAGGTCGTGCTGTCCCCCATCCTCACTTGGCCAGGACCCCCAGGGATGGCAGCTCCCGTGCTGCTCCTGCTCGGGCTGAGAGGGGATTATTTAATTAACAATGCAGCAGTGCCAGGTGAAAGTTTATCTATCCAGAGAGAACGTGCCCCGGTTCCCCGGAGTTGTACACATGTGGTATCGTTTTTCCATTATTTGGAACATACAGGACTAAATTAATAACAGTTCCTACAAGGCCCTGGGGCTCTCCGTGGAAGAATTTTGATCTCCTTAGGAAAGGCTCACCATTTCTCATAGGAGAGATGCACTTGACTCCTGACCTCTTTTCAAAGGCACCTGTGTGAGCTTTTAAAATCCACTACCACCAATTATCCACTTTTAACCTGAAGTGTTTAAACCTTGGACCACATTAACTGAGCTTAGCACATAGCCATGTCATTGCAGACTTCCTGATGTGAGGAGATGCCTTGACACGGCTGAAAGAGAGTTTAGGGATGAGGCATGAGATTATCAGCTTCTCCTCCTGACAGCTTCAAACAAAGGAGCCTTTTAGCCACCTGGTTTGTGTCTCCCACACCTGCATTAAGATTGGGAGACAAACCTTTGTACTGCTGCCTTGATCCTATTATTTGCATGTACCTGTCCACAGTCACCCTGCATCACTTAATAGCCTTCAGAGAGACCAAAGGGAAGAAGGTGCACATCTACTATTTCTCTTTCAGGTTTAATACCTTTTCTTTCTTTTTTTTTTCCTCTCCAAGGCTGCAAGACTTTTAGGACACTACAGCATTTATTTAAACTCTAAGGAGATTTATTTGGCATGGGGGATGGAGGGGGGGAGGCAGTGAGAAGGCTGAGGATACTGATGAGGGATGAAAAGGGAGAGGAGGCCGTTTTAAGGGTTTCTGGCTGGGCTGCAGTGAGCAAAGCCCAGTTCCTGCTCCCAGCACCAGGCAGGAGTTTGGCTTTGGAACTCCTCTGCTCCCTGCTTTGGTTTGACACTGAGGCCACCTCTGTCCCCTTGTCCCTGTGAAAAGTCACCTGCAGCTCTTCCTGCTGCTGCCTCCAAGTCCAGACAGCAAGGGATGCTGGCATCAAGTGCTTCACCTGCACCCCAGGCACCTGCTTCCCTTCTCAGCCCCTTGTTCCTCCCCCCAAAATGGCCCTGCTTCCTTACACCTATGGGCTCAGGTGTCCCAAAAATCAGCTCCCAGGCCAGACTCAGCCTGGATGCAGAGCTCAGGATGTGCCCTGCTTCCATCTCCCTCTGCCTGATGGTGAAATTAGCTTTGTGTTCTCTGTTCCAGAGCTGAAGGCATGTCTAGATTTTAAATTAAAGTCATATTCTCTGTCCCATGAAGGACAGAACGTTATTAACCTCCTGGATCCAGCCCTGGCTGACAAGATGTCCATGCAAGAGGAGGTTACATCCATAGTCTGTGCATATACATTGCTGCATTTCAGCCTCAGCCAGCTCCTTGACTCATCAATGTAACTGAGGAAGGTAGAAATATTAGAGTTGCATTCATATTCCAGGCCTGGTTTAAATCACCAGCATTGTGGAAAGCTCTGGATAGGTCCAAAAAAAGGGGAAAAAAATGAGGGAAGAAAAGAGTTTTCTGGTTCTAGTTTTTCATATTTTCTTTTCCCCTCTGAAAAGTGAAACCCTCCAGCTGCCCAGCATTGCACAATGGCCCAAATGCTGCGAGTTCCAGCCCTAATCCCAGCCCGCTCCGCACGCCAGGCCCAGCAGGGCTCGGCAAAGTGCCCCACTGCCACCCTGCCTCCCAACCCATCCCTCTCAGAAGTGTCCCTTCTCCCTGGGGTCACAGCAAGGGGCTTGTCCCCATCACCAGGCCGCGCATTTGACCTCTGACCTTGTCCAGCAGCTGCGAGAAACACAGGAGGACAAAGAGCAGGGTCAGCTGCCTTGGCCATCCTGTGATTTGTGCTGCCACAGGAAGCAAAGTGAGGGGAAATCTCCAGATTTTGGCCATGTGTTGGACATGCTTTCCATTATGGTCAAAGGAGTGCTGCCAGTGTTCCAGCAGCATGCCAGGTGGGAGGAAACCAAGCCCAAATGTCTTCCTCAGCTACCAGATGATGGATAAACTCCTTGTTCTCCTTCTGTCTCTGCAGAGGTGGCACTGCCACTGATGCTCTGATCCATTGCAGGATCTGTCAATCCTGAGTGCAGGTTCCAGGCATCCAAGGAAAGCCCCTGAGATCTAGGGTCTGATTTTGGCATTGTTGCTTTTATCATTATTATTATTATTATTACTGTATCAGTGGCCAAGCCTAAGATCTCTGCCAGCATTGCCTACAGTGACATAGAGAAAAATTTCATCAGCACTCTGGGTTTCTCCAGGAGAGATTGATAGGAAAAGAAGGCATCATGCATTATGCCCATGTGCCAGGTGATGAACTGGATGAACCAGCCAAAACCCACTCCAATAAGGGGCCTGATCCTCAGCAAATAATCCTGCACCAAGTGCCATCCCCAAGTGAAGAGCAAAGATTTGGCCAAAAGTCAGTAATACCAGAGGGAAAGGATGGTCTGTGGTTAAAGATATGTGCTGAGCCTTCCAAGAGGGATGGATTTAGTTCCTCTTTTTGGCTTAATGTTCCCATGATCCTGACGTCAAACAAATCACTTCATCTTTTGCCACCTCAGTGCCCCATCTGTTAAAGCGTATTTTTAGTATTTTTTCCTTTTTCTCTTGCCCTTTGTCTTTCCTGTTCTGAAGCTCTCAGAGCAAGGTTGTGTCTTGCTACATAAGGTCCATCAGAAGAGGACTCTGACCTGAGTTCTTGCTGCTGAAAGACAAATTTTATCTAGATTATAATGCAGTGCCTTCCATGTTTATGACACTGGTTGAGAAATCCCCATTACTATCCGTGGAAAATTTTGATTTGAATGAAAATGTTGAGTGGTTTGTTTGCAGAAGGCGAACCCCGAGCACGGTTTCCATTTTTCCCAGAAAAATCTCTGAAGAAAGTTTACAAACCCCAGAAATTCTTGTGAAATCAAAAAAGCATTCATTAATCAGCGTTGCAGAGTCAAACAAAAGACAATATCGTCTGTCCCACGGGCAGATTTCCTTCCTCTCTGTGAGGAGGCTGGAAACCCCTCTCTGCTGCCCAGCCTTGGTCAGGGCTCTCATTCCAGAGGAATCTTCTGCGCTTGTGTGTCAAGGAAAAATCTGTTTCCAATAGGCGTGGAAGGTCTGTGCATGGTGCTCCTGTTTCACACAGAGCACTCCCAGCCCTGCACTGGCAGAGCCTCACAGGGTGTCTCACACTGTTCCACCTCCTCCAGAGCTGTGCCAGGTCTGCAATGCCCAGTGTGGCCCAACCTCAGCCTGTGGGAAGGATTTGTCCATCAGCACCATGCTCTGCTCCTCTCGACCCAGCCAGCCCTTCCTGCAGCTCCCCCTCTCTTCCCAGGAGCTGCTGGGGATGGAGGTGGACAAATAAATTGTTTTTCACCTTGCTTTATCTTGTTTGAGAAGCTGAAATTTCCCACCAGCTCAGCCAGCAGGTCCTTGGGAAGGGCTGAAGCTGCCTATGTTCAATCTTTTCTTCCTGCATTTGTAAGCCTGAAATTGCAAAGAACACTCCAGTGTGCACATTAATAACTCGGTACTTGCAGATGGCAAAACAGTTCAGGGACCATCAGCCAGTCTGTCTTAAATTCAGCTACAGGACAGGATTGCACCTTTCTTCAAGCAGAAGAGGTGGGTGTGTGCAGAAAACATCTCCACAGGTTCCTGCCCATCACAGACTAGGGATGTGGTCTTACCTGCCAACTCTGTTTGCCCCCGAGGCAAGGAGCACAGCAAGGATTTGTTCTGGAGATGGTCCAGCTGTCCTCATGAGGCAGAGCTTCAGAAGTGATGGGGGAGATCAGAGTGCTTTCTCCTCCAGCTTTGTGCCTCATTTCCTCCAGGATGTGCTGCTCACACCATGGCCTTGTCCCCATCCCACCTCCTGGAGGGGTGTCCACCAGGCAAGGATTTGGGAGCTTTTTCATCACCCAGTGTTGTAAAATTCCTCAAGTCTGGGCAAGAATTTGTTCCATGTCTCCATCCTCAGGAAGCCAGAGCATCACCAGAGGAGGTCAGGGTGGATTCCCAAAAATGTGACCCATCCTCTCAGCAATGTGAGCGTAACTCAGAGCGTGCCGTGGGCTCACTGGCAGCTCTAGAGGTTGCTGCCATGACTCCACAAAGTGCTGTCCTCCCCCAGGAAGAGCAATCCAAAGAGGAGGAGCCCACTGGTGCTTCTGCTGCCCTCAGACAGCGGGGGCTCGTGGTTGTGCAATGTTTACATGAGCACAGAGCTCACCATGGCTACACAGACCTCAGGAACAGCAGCTCCAGGCTCAGAGGAGGCTCAGAGGAGAGCAGCCCAATTCCCCTGGAGCAAGAGGAGCCTGTGCTGGCCTGGAAAAGGAGCTGAGTGTTGCAGGGGGAGCTGGAGAGGTGCCATGCCCCCTCACGTTGGTGTTCTCCATCTTAGAGCTACAACTTCCAAAGGGTTGTTTGTACAACTGGAGTTTCTGCAATGGCCTCATCCTTCCCCTCTGATGCCAGGTCCATCCCTCTCATCCCAGCTGTATTCTGGGAGGATGCTGGGGTGTGCATGTTCTCTGAGCTCTCTGCTGCACAGCAGCACCAGCAGTGAGCAGAGGAGGAGGGACAGGACCTGCTGATGTGGCCACCTGCAGGTGCCAAAGGTTCAAACACTGCACAGCCTTGCAAAGGAACACTTCAGACACACAGGGTGTGCAACAGGAATGGTTTGTGTTGGAAGGGACCTAAAAGATCATCTCATTCCAACCCCCTGCCATGGCAGGGACACCTTCCACTATTCCAGTGTGCTCCAAGCCCCCTCCATCCTGGCCTTGGACACTTCCAGGGATAAAGCAACCATAGCTTCCCTGGGCAGCTTGTGGCAGTGTGGGTTGAAGGCTTTAAGGGATAACCTTATGAGGTCCTTGCTCAGCTCCAGAGTCCAGTTTTCTCTTGGCACAGTCATGTCTCTCTTCCATGTTCCAGCAAAACACAGATTCATTAATATATTTTCCCCACCTGCTTATTGAGCTTCCTTTTCTCCCTTCCCATCCTCTGAGTTTTCCCCTCTTCAGTCAGCCTTGCCCAGTTTCTCTTACCAAGGTGGCACAGCAGTGATCTAGGAATGCTTCAGGATGCATCCAACCATCCTGCTCACAGTCCACAGGTGACAATCTCTGGACAGGTCAGGTGGGCTCCCAGGAATGGCAAAGGAGGCTAGATCCAGGCTTTGCAAAGGATGAGCCAGAGCTGAAGCATTTGTGGTGCAGAGGGAGCCTGGAGACACCTGGTTCCTTGTAGGATGGGGGCCTAAACAGCAACTTCTTAGGTCTGTTCTTGAATTTTCCATACATTTCTTGATCCATCCTTATTGCCTGCCACCACATCTCCACCACTGCAATGTGTTATTCCCAATGGGAGTGTGGAAACGTGGCTCTGTATGGATAAGGTGACATGAAGTAGCTTTCAGAAAGTTATGGGCCTGTGAAGCATTCACAGTAAATGAGGGCAGATTTCCTGGCTGTCCAGGCAGACCAAGCTCCACATCCATCCATGCCTGGGCAGCTGCTGAGCTGACAGTCTGTGCTGGTGCCCACAAGCTTTGGCATTCCAGCCAGGAAAAGGACAGAGCTGGATCCAAACTCCCCAGCCAGAGCATCCCTGGTGTTCGTGCAGACAAACTCCTGAGTGATCTCCATCCAGTGGAGATTATGGGCTTGACTTGATGTAGAACAACTTCTGATGGCAAACATGGGAGTGGGGTGTGCTGGCCAGTTGGAAGCTGTTTTCTTTGGTTTGTTTGTTCTTGGTTTTTTTGTGAAGAATTTTCTCAAAGCGTTTAGTGCTGGTACCTTTTTGAGCTCCAGATTTGGATGAATAAATGTCCTGGTGAACAAGCCCCAAATCTTTGCCAAACCACATCTTCTGGGAAGGAAGGGGGTCAGCCTCTGAAACAATCCCTGGGGAGCTTTATGGGGGCAAGCTGGCATCCAGAGGCCCTTTTCTCTAATTTCCCTAAACTCAAAATCTCACAGAACCTTCCTCTGTGTCACAGGGCCTCTTTTTTATAGTGTTGGGAGAGGATTTGAAAGCTGATAGGACATTTCAGGGTGTCCCAGTCCCTCAGACATGAAGGCACAGTGGTCTTCCTGATGGGCCATGACTGGACTTTTCAGGGTGTTTAACTCTGGTGCAGCACAGCCCAGGCTCTGGTGGTGATGGGGATGTGTGGCCATTTCCCTTTTTCCATGTGGCATAGTTTGGGGAGAAAAAAAAGCAGCACAAAGGATTTGAAGAAGTTTTCAATGACTGAAGACCACACAGGTGAAGGGTAAGTGCCAGAGACTGAGTTCACAGAAAATAAAAGTTTTGTCTACGTGGCTTTTCCATGGGGCAGGGGAGCACCCAGAACAGCTGTTCCTGAGACAGCATTGGGAATTTTGCTGGCTGAGGCAGCTTAAGTCAGGAAGAAGACTCCTTGGGATGCCTGTCCAAAGCCTCTGGGCTTTTTTCACACTTCAAATGCCCAAACTAGGCTGATAAAAAGTCACACAGCCATGCTTTATGAGTACCACTCCGTGCTGGTTACGCTGGTCAGACTCTTCACCTGGCACTCAGGGCACAAAAACAAGGAGGGAAAACACATTAAAAATAGAAAAAAAAAGAAGAATAATAAGAAGAAAGTGCCATGGGAACCATGCACCACCCACATGGAGAGCTCCAGATGTTCCCAGCACCAGCCCAGCAGCCACCAACCCATTAGATGCTCATTAACAAGTGTAGATGTTGGCAGCAGCAAATTCGGGGACCCACAAAAGTGCCCCCTCTTCCCTCCCCAGCCTTGCTTTGAAGATCCCCAGCCTCCTGCTGACACACATCTTGAGAAGAAGCCTCTAAGTGAGAAGTTCCTCAGCACCACCCGGTGCACTGAGGGTACAGCCTCTGAGGATGGATGGTATCCAAATGTTTGGCAGAAATTCCAACTTTCCTTACTTTTAGGCGTATCTGTGGCTTTTTGATACTGTAAACAACTGACATAGGCATGGAAGAATAGTGTATCTGAAACAGTTTATACAAAAGAATTCCATCTGTCAGTCTGTTTACAGTTCACATGTGAAAAGGCAAAAATCTTTAAAAGGAAAACCCCGAGGGGAAAAACATTTATATATATAAATATGTGTATATATACCCCATACATATATATAGGATATGCTACAAATAATTGTTGAAGTGGAACAGTATCAGTGTACATTTTCTTTTTCTCTTGAATGCAGTGTTCTTTTTTTTTTTTTTCCTGGTGTAAATTAAATTTTCCCAGTTTGCTTTCTAGCTTATTCAAAACAGCACAAAGAAAGGCAGACTGGAATTAACAGGGTGGTTTGAATTTTTTTTCTTTTCCTTTTTTTTTTTTTTCGACAAAACACTTTCCAGTCTTAAAGTTGTCCTAAAGCTTCTTGAAACTTCATGCACAAGATCATGGTGTTCCAGTAAAGAAGAAATACTGCTATTACACCCTTGAGAATAACCTTGAAACCCGGCTGCTGTGTTATCTGAAAGGGGATTTTAGAATTGCTGTGGGAGCTTTAACTTCTGCTTGGACGGACACCAAGGAAAGCCAGAAATGATCCAGGTTTTGTGTCTTTTCTCAAGGGAAAGAAAAATGCTGCATAATTATCCACCTCACTGCTAAATGCCAGAATGCAAAACTCTGGAGACAAACATGGCAAAGGCCTGATTTTGTAATATTTGTGCTGAGCTGAACCAAACCTGGATGATGCACAAGCTCACGCATAGGTGTCACATGGGTTACAGGCACAAGCTACCAGGGCTGGTTTTAGCTCTGTTTCCCCCCTTTTTGGATCCAATCCTGAGGGTGCAAACTGCATTAAAATAAATTGCTGCTGATGAGGGGTGAGGGATTTGTCCTGTACAGAACCACAGAATGCCCTGAATTGGAAGGGATCCACAGGGATCATAACCCAGTGCTGGTGGCAGACACATGCTGAGGACCAGGGCTTTTCTGGATACATCACCAGGGAGGATGTTTCAGAGACCAAACGTGGGTTTTCCACCCCTGGAGCAGTAATTTTCAGTGGACATGTGTGACAGTCCCTTTGACATCATGCTCAGAAAAGCTGGGAAGGCTGTGGGAAAAGGGTATTCTCACATGGACGCCCCCAAGATCAGGCCCAGCACCATTCCATGAGCACTGTGTTGATCCAAAGTCCAGCAAAAATCCCATCTCAGGCTCCTCTTGCCCTCCTGGCCTTGCTGGCTTGGTTGCTGCACATCCCAGGCCCTGCTCTAATGGCCAGGGCTGTGTTTTGCTGTTCGTTTTTTGGAGCCCCACAGATGAAGCGAGATGGGTAACAACACAAATATTTACATGTGGCAAGCGTTTGTTTTAATTGCATGGGATGAAATCAAGGTTTTCTGTTGCCCCTGCAGCAAGGGGAGGAAGTGGGGGGTGTTTTTATGGGCATTCCAGAGCCCAGCCAGCCTTGGGAGGTGAAGGAACAACGTTGCCCACCAGCTTGACCAAACATGTGCTCCTCATATTCCTCCACCATGAAACAGCTCTTTTTTATTGTGTCTTGGCAGGGCTATGAGCCTGCAGTCCTGGTACCATAACATCCCACTCCTGTGAGATTCCATGGGGCCAAATTCCGCCTGTTGTGTCTCCCAGGGAGCAGGAACAAGTGTGGAGCAGGAACACACCTGTGCCCACCCTCCTGCAGAAGTTATGAGCTCTGGGAGACCCTCTCTCTGCTCCATCTCACACAGAGGGCAGCCCCAGAGAGCAGGAGAAATAATAAAAACAACGAGGTTTCTAATGGGAGGTTGTTGCCAGGATGTTGAAGCTTTATGGGGCAACTGGGGCTGGTGTTGGCTGTAATTTTTCCCAAGAGATTTGCCTAAGCTGAAAACCCAGAGCAGAAAAGGGTCACCTTTTTGGAATATGGTGTTTGCCAAATCACCTCCTATCTCTTTACCCAAGCTGTGTGTGATCAAAACTGTTCAGCTGCTAAGAAACAATAAAAAATTGAAGGAAAGATGCTGATTTTTTAACATTAAGAAAGAAGAAAATAAAAAAACCAAAACAACCAGAAACAAATATTTTTAGGGAAAAGTTCATCATAGTTATGTTCCCACTGTTTGCCAGCCTGTGCCTTATTCTACATCCTATGAAGAGCTGTGTTGAAATGATATCTCAGAATCTTGAAGACCAGGGATATTTCTTAAAGGAAAAGGTATATTTCAGAAATATGGGTATGTGTATTTTATCTTCCCATTTTGGAAGATGCTGTCACAGTCTCACAGTCTCTGGGGCCAGCACTGCAATGATGGGAGCAGCCAAAGGCAGGGAATGGAAATTAAACTTTTAAACTGATATTTTCAATTTTTATTAGTTTCACCTGGAGGGGTGAGAAAGTGGTTTGCACCAGAGGTACCCTTCCTGGGTAGAGCTACTGGAACAAGTTCAGCTTAATTTTAGGAGAAGCCTAGTCTTGGACTATGCTGTGCTGCCAGATGTGGATCCCAAATAACTTGCAGCTATGCTGCCATCCCTGAGGAGGCCTGGCCTGTGCCATCGCCATGTCTGGACATTTGATGGGTCAAATGGGTGCTTTTGTGCACAAAAGATCCACCAGACATTCCCGAGGCAACCTGGCTCCATCCAAAAACCAGCTGGGAGCCAGTCTTGCCGCTCATTAGAGAGTGGCAGTTTTATTTGGCTTTTTAATTTATTTGGCACTCGAAGGCTCAATTCCCTTTCTTTTGCCATCCAGCCCCTGCGTAAGGGTGTGTTCTGTGCAGCTATCCCTATTTTTTAATATGGTGTTGGGAGTTGGTGATTTATGGGTTGTTTATTTTTGCTTAAACAGGAGCCCCAGAATTTAAGGGGCTTCATGGTACCTGTGTTTTAGGAAAAAGGAGATGGTGTGGGACCTCAATTAGTACTGCAGGACAAGAGAGGGGGATGCACCACCCATGGTGTGGACACCCAGACAGATGCTAGAGTCAGCCTGTGAAGTATTTTGGGTGTTTATGGCTCCTGTCTGGGACTAACAGAGAGTTTTGAAACACTATTTGGCATGAGGCAAAGCCAGTGGATGAAGGCCTTTTCCCTAGTCAGAATTCCCATTGAAATGGGGGACAAAATCCCCAGAGAAAAAGAAGGCACAGACCCCCTAATCTTGGCCACATGGGGATGTCACCATGTTGGTGGCTGCCAGGTAAAACTGTGGGGCACAATCAAAGCAGGTAAAGAGAGTTTATTTCTTCTCCTTGTGAATTGGAAACATATTATTTAACAGCATGGAGCAGCCTTGACCAAAGGCAGATCAAAATGTAGGTAAATGCTTTTGCTGGCATCCTGGGATGGAGCCATCCCACAGAGCTGTAGGTATTTAAGTGAGACACAGGAGTCAGGAGTGTGGGATCCCTTCTGAATCAACACCAACACCTCAGCCAGTGGGGAGTTCAGATCTGAAACAGTCACATGGTTAGAAAATGAGTAATTACCACAATCAGCCTGACTGTGCTGGCACATCCCCCATCTTTCCATCAATGAAGGCACAAACCACCTGCCCAGGAGAATTAACACCAGTGGTCTCCTCCCAGTTTTCCAGCAGTGACACCATTTCCCTCCTAGCTCTCCCATCCTGCTGGTGGTTGCAGCCAGGTGAGAGCAGCTGAAGGCCCATGAGACCCCAACCCCAGCTGGGGGTGACCCCTGGGCAGTCCTTGGACAGGGGACAGGTTGTGCATTGAGATGGCCCTGCAGGTACAGAGAGCATGGAAGGCAATGACCAGGTGGGAATGCCAAAGATATGATGCCTTGTTAAGGCTGACCTAGAGCAGAGACTAGACAGAGCTAAAGAATAAAGTAGGTGTTTATTAGAAGGCTTCAATGGATCCACCTTGGGCAGCACAAGAGCCCAGCCAGGGCTACCCTGAGATGAACCAAAATGGTCACAAAATTGACGTGCGCTCCACAGGGTCTCTCACTTTTATAAGTTCTGCTCCATTTGCATATTGGAGTTAATTGTCCAATTACAGTTTCAGCCCATCAAGTCCCATCCTGCTTGTTTTTCTCTCTTCAGTCCACATTGTTTGTGCTCTTGAGCCCTGAGATTTGGATCATTTGTCCTTGGTGCCCAGCTGGAGCAGGAATTGTTTTGTCTCCCTGCTCTGTGCACAGAGCTCACCATCCCCTAATATGAAGCCCAGACCCAGACACTAAAGCAGCACTGAACCTGAAAAACAGAAAAGCTAAAACCTGAGGCATCAGATACGCAGCGTGGAGGCAGGAGCTCAGAGCCTTCAAATTTCCCTGCATAGCCGACATCCCCTCCCTCTTTGCTGTGGAGGAGCTTTGCCATCCTGGCTGGGGATGGCCGGACGCAGTTGGGATGGCCGGACACACGCACGCCTTGGTGATCTCCACAAACACAGCCGGCCGGGCCATTACCTCAGCCCTGGGTGGGGTGGCCCGGCCGGAACGGGCTCCAGACAGCGCAGGATGTGACCTGCTCCGCCAGCCCAGGCTCTGCATCCCGGGATTGCACACAGACAGCTCCCGGCCTCCCAGCCCCTCCCTCCCTCCCTCTCTTCTTTTAACCTCTTGTTTCTAAAGTGGTTTCTAAAATAAGCCCGAGTCTCGGCAGCTGCGAAAGGCGTTTGCTGTCAGAATTGGCCCCTGTGCAGACGGACTGGATACTGCAGGCGCTTGTTTTGCATTTTAAGCCTAAACATTTCTCCCCCCCACCCCCCTTCCCTGCTTTTTGCAGTTCAACTCTTAGTTTTTAATAGTCCTTGTCATGATGGAAAGTGCCAGACTCCAGCTGTTCTTCCCAAACCTCTGGGAGAGGCCTGGTTACATCTAGTTCTCATAAATCTTGAATCCAGTTCTAGCAAGTCTTTAAGCCTGACCACTATGCTGCCTGGGCAGTCTGTGATTGAAAACAGGAGCAGAGGAAGAAAAGAGGAAAGTGGGGAAATAGAGAAAAGACTTCACACTTGTAGACTGTTTCAGGAAAAGCCACCAAAAGGCACAGCATGTAAGTCACACTGACATGAGAGTCAGGGTGTTCTCTAGAGCCACCTTATAAACAACCAGTGGCATCAGAGAAAAGGGTGGTGGAGACAGATTGCTTGCAAAAATAAGGGCAGAATTCACCTGGCTTCCACAAAAAAGGGCTGGGAAAATATTCTTGGGACAGGAACTTTGAGGTCCTGCCTAAATGAGATGCAGAGATCCTTAAGATCTCTGAAGGATCTTCATCTGGGACAAACTGGTCTGGGCTCTGCACATCTGACTTATGTCTGTTGTGGATTTGGCCTTCAGGGTTGAAAAAGAGCAAAAGAGAAAAAGGATAGAAAAGGAATGTAAGAGTACCCTGTAATTTAGGAAATAAGGCACCTGTTAGTGTGAATCCATCTTCCCCAGTGCTTGGTGGTAGAGTTTAATCACACAGAGCATTGGCATCTCTGAGCTGGGTTATTCCTTAAGCTGTGAAGCCCTGGAAGTCCTGTGGGATCCAGGCACCCACTGTGCTCAGTGATGGGTTGTAGTAACCAGCATTGGTGGGGGACCTGTAAAAGGCTCCTCTTCAATTTGAAGAAGGAGCTTCTTAAATCTGTGGATGGGATTATGTTTTAAATCCCTTCCTGGTGCTCTGGGAAGCTGTTCCAGGCCTCTGCAGTCTTTGCTACAGATGTGTCAAGAGGCAAGGGACAATAATAAAGGTGTTGCGATGTGTCCGTCCCTCCACATGGGATGGAAGAGGAAAAAAAAGAATTCTACATTTCTTGGGAATAAGATAGAAAATACCCAATGACCACTTAGCATATAAAATATCCAGGACAGGGTTACACTAGATTTCATACAGAGGAGAAGGATTGAAACCTTGTCCAAATTCATCATCATCATCATAATAAATGGAAGCTTTTGCTGTTTGCATCCACACGTGAGACTTCAGGAGCCATCACAGAGAGAACCACAAGGAAAAAAAGGTACAATAAACTGAACATAAACACAAAGCCTTCAACCTTCTCTTAGTTTCTAGACAGAGATCCCTTCCAGCAAGGAACAGAGAGATCAGCCAGTAGCATTGAAACAGGCACGTGTTTGGATCATGGAAAACCAGAAACTCGGGGGAAACGTGGAAGTCAAGTGCCCTGTGATGGATGGATGGATGAGCAATGACTTTTTAAGTATCCGCATTTCAAAAGAGCATAAACACCAGATTCTGCAAGTGCAGCTTAACCTCACCTGACTCCAGGGACACCTTTCCACTGCCTCCAGTGACTGTTGGATGGGGCCTGTCAGAGGCACAGGTTTCCACGGAGAAGCCATGCACTCAAGCAGCCACATATTTAAATACTCTAGATGAGCCTCCTTCCTGGATTTCCCAACATCTGTGCTTCCTCGCCTTGGAAGCCATCCCCCTCTTGGATCTGGACACTCCGAGTGTGCGGAAATGAGCGGGAGCAGCTGAGGACAGCAGTTGTGAGTGGAGCAGAGCTCTCCTCAGCAATACAGGAGAGCACCTGCGGGTGCTCTGCGAGAGCGCAGACCAGATTCCATTATCGCTGCCCTGCGTTGGCTGGGGCATCCTCCTCATGGCAGGAGGGATGTTGGGAGCCCACAGGATGAGGCAGAATGCTCTTTTTCTCTTGTTCCTTCTGTCTGCAGCCCGTGCCAGGGCTGTCTTGCCCTTTGTGGAAGAGCCAGGCTCATGCCAAAGGTGGTTTTGCTGCGTGGCTCATTTCTTACCACAGACACGTTTCCAGTGCTGTTATAAAGCTTATCTCCTCCTGTTATTTCCCAATATCAAATCACAGTAAGAAAACAGATTTCCCTTTGCTGAACACAGGTAGTATTACACTGGGGAGTGTTAATGGCTTAAGCAAAGATTTTTCCACCTACAGGCAAGTGACTGATAGTTTATCCATCTGCTGCATAAAACCAGTGCTTAAATCCCAGATTTAATGGGTCATATCACCTGTGGTTTCAAAATAACTCTGGATTTTCCCCTGAAGGAAGATGCAAAATAATGAAAATTAGTGCTTGGAAGTGAAAGGGATTTTTTTTCAGTTCAACAAACAACCGGGAGCCCATCACTTTTTCAAGTCAAATTGTCTTGAGTGATTTTGTCGTAGGTCACAGGGAGGTCAGACAAGTTAGGTTTGGTCTTTTTCCTGCGTTGTCATCTCTCAGCAGGAGGAGGAAGTTCACCTCAGCAGGTGTCATAAACACCAATTTCCCAAAATTTCATAATCATTTAGATCTAATTACAAGACACACATGGTTTTTGACTTTCCCCAGGAAGACTTTGGAGAGTGTCCACCACTAAACCAAATAAGAAGGAATTTGCAGTGATTTTGCTGCAGTCAATGAGTTTGCATTTTTAATCCAGGAAATTCAGTTTAATTCCAGATATTTATTTTAACTGGCTGTGTTGCTCCAGGTCAGTTCACTGCAGCATCACAGAGACAGGGAAAGAGATGATTTTTGCACTTTTTTTCAGTGTGTCCATCAGGAAAAGACACACCAATAAACTGGGTTGTAGACAGTGTGGACACTTGTGCTCCTGCCTCAATCTCTGCCTCCTACAACAGAAATTCCCCTGCTCAATAGCAGTTTGACCCAAATCTAAAAGGCTGAGAAAAACCTGAGTGGTGCCAACTTGGAGTTCTCAGTTTGTTTTAAGAAGGTGAAGGGTGTCAGGAAGCCAAGAATTCTGTTTTCTCTGGAGGTCACTGAAAGTGCCATGAGTGATGGCAACAGGTATCTTGTGATAGACTCCTCATGACACTGCTTGAGCTGTTTTTGGCCTTCAGGGGTGGTTAAGACTGGGTCACTTACTTAAAAATCCCATTTTAGGTATTGGCTGGTGGTGTTTGTGTCTCTACACTCCACCCTCCAGAGATGGAGCTGTGTGCTGGTGCTATCTGTCCCTCTGGAGGCCATGCTGTGGTGTTTGTCCTCATGGATCTCCATAGTCCCCCCCTGTTCTTCAGCCTGAGGGGACAATTCACTGCCTCCAAACCCTCAGGTGGGTGCTGGTGAGTAACAAAAGAGCAATTTGCCTTAATGGAGTGGCACAGGACAGGGACACCTGATTTACTTCATCTGTGGCTGCCCCTTCTGAGGGAGCTAAGCCAGCACAGAGAGGGAACACTGCTAATGTGGACACTCCAGTTATCCTTATCTCAGCTTTCTGTCTTTGCTGATCATTAAATTATCCCACAGCCCGTCACAGACAGGCCTGCAACGTCCACAGCTCTATTAATAAACCTCCTGCAGCAGTAAATCCCCGGGCCTGGCTGTGGACTGTCAGTACCTCCTCTGATTTATTCCCCATTTAGCCACCATTTGCTTCAGGGATAACATGGAGCAGCTGCCAGTTCTGCTCTCTCTGTGGCCCCTCAGTGACAGCAGTGACAGACTTGGGGAGAAGGTGCTGAGGGCCCCCATGGTTTGGGACCCTTTGCCAGAAAAAAAAGAAATTAAGAAATCGTCATGTGAGGATTGCCAAATGCAGACTCACATTTGTGGGCCCAGACCCACCTGTCAGCCTAGAACTGTGGAAGAAATTTATTCCTGATCCTTTCTGAAGTTCATGAATCATCTTTGCCACAAACGTGGCCAACAGCACCATGAATTTGGGCAAGGCTGCTGCAAACACGTCCATGAGGACATTCAGCAGTGCCCCAGGCATGACCTCCATGGGCAGAGAGAGGCCGGGACAACTCTTCACCTGGACATGTGCAGCTGGGCTCCAGGGAAACCCAGGGGGATTGCAGAGGAGCAGCTGAATGTGAGCCCAGTGTGTGTCCAGGTGGGCAAGAAGGCCACTGGCACCTGGTCTGGGTCAGGAATGGTGTGGCCACAGGATCAGGACATTGATTGTCCCCTTGTTCTGGGCGCTGGTGAGGCCACCATGAGCTGTGCCCAGTTCTGGGCTCCTCAAATCAGGAAGGATATTGAGGGGCTGGAGCGTGTCCAGAGAAGGGAATGGAGCTGGGGAAGGGTCTGGAGCACCAGGAGAGTCTGAGGGAGCTGGAAAGGGGCTCAGCCTGGAGAAAAAGAGGCTCAGGAGGGACCTTGTGGCTCTGCACAGCTCCTGCCAGGAGGGGACAGCCGGGGATGTCGAGCCCTGCTCCCAGGAACAGGGACAGGACAAGGGGAAACAGATTCAAGTTGCCCCAGGGAGGCTCAGGTTGGACATGAGGAAGAATTTTTTTCATGGAAAGTGTTGTTAAGCACTGGAAGGAGGTGCCCAAGGAGGTGATGGAGTCTCCATCCCCGGAGGTATCCAAGCAATGCCTGGATGTGGCACTCAATGTTCTGGGCTGGTGATGAGGTAGGAATCAGTCACAGGCTGGAACTGGTGATCCTGGAGGTCTTTTCCAATCTCAGTGATTCTGGGATTGGATTCTGGGATTCTGTGATGAAAGGAATTGGGAAACCCAAAGGGAATTTAAGGAGGGATGGTCCTGGCCAGGAGGTGACTCTATCCCAGAGCTCCAGATGTGCATCCTGGGCCTCTGGGGCTTCCCAAGGGAAACTGGGTGAGCAGGAGGCTGCTGACCTGTGCTCTGGGGTCCTGACCATGGCAGGGCAGAATGGCCCCTCTTTCTGCTGTTCACAACTGACTTGTCCCTGTGGGGGGAAGCTTAATTGCCTGTCTTGGCCTGGACAATGCTTAAACTCATTTTCTGGACTCCAGAGGGATTGTGGTTGGCCTGTAACAGCCCCAAACACACTTTGATTCATTTTATTTCCTGGACTCTTAAAGGGATCCTTTTTTTTTGGCCTGTTTTGGCCCCAAGCCCTGTTTGATTCACTTATTTCCTAGACTCCCAAGGGAGTGTGGTTGGCCTGCTTTGGCCCTGTCTTGCTGTCACTTTTCCATGCTGGTATGCAATGCATCTGCACACTTTAGATTCCTCTACTGCTTGTGCTTTCACTGTAGGCCAAGGCTGGATGTATTTTGCAATATTTCGGGAAATATAAACACATTTGGTCTGTCTCCATGCAATCACCTTGCTGAGATTTTCCTGCAGCCTTTCACTGCCTTGTCTTTCCCACTATTTTTGCATGGCAAGAGGCACTGTGAGCTCAGCATGGCCAGCCTCTTGCTTGACAGGGGATGTTCCCTGTGGGATTTGCAGCAGGGAGCACCCCAAGAGAGAAAGGGAAGGACCCAAAGAGGGGGGAAGGTGGAGAAAAGCTACAATCTGCATGGCTACTGTCCCTGTGAAAGGTGATTTCATGGTTGTGTAGCTTTGTCACTGAGCCTGCCAGCTGCTTTCCCACCACAAAGAAACCCCAGCTGTGAGGAGATGTCCCTGGTCACGCCAATCTCAGTACCATGGGTGACACACGGGGCAAGCCAAGGTGTGGGACTGGCTCTGCCATCATCCCACAGGTGACCTTATTGCACAGCCATCCCTCCAGAGCCATGAACTAAGCAGCTGCCACAGCTGGTGGCCCCTGCTCAGCACACGTAGAGCATAAAGCTCAGGGCATAATCCTCACCCCTGTTTTGGCATCTGTGACTGCCCTGTGTTACTTGTACACAGGACCCAAAGAGGAGGGAAGGTGGAGAACCCAGAGGGGAGGGAAGGTGGAGAAAAGCTACAATCTGCATGGCTACTGTCCCTGTGAAAGGTGATTTCATGGTTGTGTAGCTTTGTCACTGAGCCTGCCAGCTGCTTTCCCACGACAAGGAAACCCCAGCTGTGAGGAGATGTCCCTGGTCACGCCAATCTCAGTACCATGGGTGACACACGGGGCAAGCCAAGGTGTGGGACTGGTTCTGCCATCATCCCACAGGTGACCTTATTGCACAGCCATCCCTCCAGAGCCATGAACTGCCACAGCTGCTCAGCACAAAGCTCAGGGCAAAATCCCTACCCCTGCTCTGGCACCCTTGACTGCCCTGTGGTACCTTGTACAGCCCCTGAATGACCAGCAGAGACCCTGCTTGGTCTCTGTTGTGATGGAGCACAGATCCTTCCTCTCCACACAATCACAACTGAACAGGAAGCTAAGATGCAGATGGCCTCCACTCCATGAAGAAAATGTGCAGAGAAAAAAATTCTTCATACTGTCTTTGAGAAAAAAAAAAGGGTTTTTTCTGATGATTTTACTTGCCTCTACTGAAACAAGTTGAATGGTCACTTCCCAGTCCAAACCAGTCTGACACTGGGAATAGTGGCACAACAAGCTGAAGAGGTGATGGATATTGCTATTCTCCTCCCTCTTCTCAAACATCTCTTGGACTTCTCCAGCCACCTCTTGAACTGTGTCTGCCCACACTGAGCTCAGCCTGTACCAGTCTCCCTTGTCCTGGCAGCACACAGAATGTGAGCACTGGGAGAATAAACAGCTGGAGGTCTGGCTTCCCAGCTAGAAGCCCAGCTCTGCTTTGGAGAGCCTGTGACAGTGTCCAATGCTGACATCTGTAACTCTACAATAGCACTTTGCTCTTTGCTCCTGAAATTTCAAAGGAATTTGTCAGAATATTGATAGGTTTGTTCCCCATAAAAGTCCTGAAGTGTAAAGCTGCCTGGGGCAGAGTCCCAGGCCAGACCCATGCCCTCCAGAGCACATGTGAGAATAAAGTCTTGCTTTCAGTAACAATATTGTCCCAGCACTGCAACAACAGACCTATTTTATTTCTTTTATAATTTACAAATATCACCACAGTGCAAACACATTCCATATCCCACCAGAACAGCATTGCTTTCCATATAGACTGTCTGGAGATAAATGTTTCATCACAGAATTTATTGTTTACAGAGCTTACTCATTTACTGCGCAACTCCTTTTTATCAAGATCTCATTTCAGAGCCCAAGCAAGAAAGAAATCCAATAAATCCAAGAGCCTGTTAATGCTGTGAGGAGAAAGCAGCTCTTTACTGAGTGAGCAAGTTTCATTGTCCAATTGTCCCAGGAAATTTAAAGCAGAATGTGTTTTTGACACATTAATGGGACTTTTTTTTCCCCTTGCCAGAAATTCAGGCATAATTGAGACATAGTGTTGAACTTCAAATGTTTCCCTGAAACTGGAATAGAGGACTTGATGAAGCATGTAATATGGCATAACCTCCCAATTATTCACACGTTTAGATAACCATAATCACACAACGCCCATCACAGCCAGGAGGTTATTCCAGGCAGATATTGGCAGGGGCTAATGGACAGCATATTGTGAGGGCAAGGAGGCTTTGGGAGGAAACATTAATCAGAATTTGGTAGCAGAGTCATCAATCTCAGCTTAACAAAGCTGTCACTCACCGCTGCAGTCCCGGGACCTCGATCAACTCAGAGTTCAACTCATCAGTGTCCAAGAGCAGAACTCAGCACGGGAGAATGGCATTGCCTCAGTGGGACTGTCCCCAGGACACCCAGCCCTTGGCAGAGTGGCTTCTCCAGGGAAGAAGCAGCAGAAATCATGGCCAGGATTTGTAATAATTGGGCTGTGTATTTTTCAGTCAAACAACGTCGCTTTTGATTATCACTATTTGATGTTTTCTTGCTTGGGGTTTGAGAAATGCAACTGCATTCTGCAATTGGAAATTATTCCAACCAGGAGCTTTTCTAACTGCTTGTTGAGACACCCACAGCAAATTGTGACATGTGAGAAATGTGCAGCAGGAAAACACAGCAAGCAGATAAGAGATTGTGACTATTCCCATTTCCCAGGGACCATTAGATCTTGTCCGGGATGCAGTGTCCAGGTTTGTGTCCCCCAGCACAGGCAAAATGCCAATAAACTGGGCTGAGTTTAGCAGATGGCCACCATGATGGGCTGGATGGTCCTGCAGGGAGGTGCAGAAGGATCAGATCTTGTTCAGCCTGGGAAGTGGAAGTTCCTAAGGGGAATTTATACCAGTCAGGAATTTGGAGTGTGAGAACTGGAGGTTTTCTAGCTCTGACTAAAAAATCCCTGAGCAAAATGATCTGACTTCAGTTCAGATCCTGAGTTCCAAACCTGCCAAGTCCATCCCAGCATGAACAGTGTTGCATTTCCGTGGCTGAAGGAAAAATTCTCTGTTCTCCACCCTTTCAGGAGGTGGAACATGGGGCAAGTGTTCAAATAGCAGCACAGAAGACTGAACTTTGAGATCAGAACATGCAACACCTTTGCCCAAGACCTGGCTGGGAGGTTGCACCATGTCTCATTCATGGGTTCCAGAGCACCTGGAAGTGCTGTTCCTTTGTCCAGGTACCTTCCCCAGATCTTTAGTCAAGTCCCTCATCCTAGATTAAGGCCAGCCAGCACAAGTCCTGACACTGCTCCTGCACAAAGGCAATTTTCCTGAGAGAGGATTGTTTGCACTTCACCTTTTGCCACAAACATTTTGTCCAGAGTCACAGAATCACAGAATATCCTGATTTGAAAGGGACCCACAAGGATCATTGAGTCCAGCTCTCAGCCCTGCACAGGACACCCCAGGAGTCACAGCTTCTTTCCAAACAAGGCTTTCTTATCATCTGCTCTTCAGCTTTTAGGCCCTGCCTCTTGCACTGTTTTACCTAAGCCCCCTCTCTATTTTGTCACATTTTGTACTCACCATCCTGCCCATTTCAGTTGTTTTACCTCTGTCCAGGCCCTCCCCCAGGGCACAGCTGCAAAGCAGTGCAGGAGAGGGGCTTTTCTTTCATCCTCCAGAGATGCCTTCAGTCTGCACTCTGTGCATTAAAGGGCAGGAGGTGAGAGGTCTCTGAGTGCCTAAGGAATGAGGGAGCTGCTGCAAATGAGTTCCTGAGGACTCAAACTTTCTGTGCCCTCCTTGCACCGTCCCGTGTTGGCTGAGACACTGCTTTTTGACAGCAATGGAGCACATGGAAACCTTGATCCACCCAACACATTATGCTGAAAAACTTCATGCCTTGGGTACATAAAGTTTTCCACATAAACAGGTGGGAGTCTGGCGTGGCCAGCACAATTTGAGGCCAGTGCATGGTGTTTTTAACACTGTGTGGAAAACTTTTGGGTGCTGGCTGTCTTGTGAGGGGTCAAGTGAGTCATTATTTTCGTTGGCTTTCCCCTGGCCAGGGTGTCCCTAAGAGGTTTGTACGAGGTTCCCCTTGCTCCTCTGGCAGAGATGAGGAACTCCCTCCTGATGCTGCAGTGCAAAGATGGTGAGGGACATTTCCAGGGGAGGAGGGGACTCCAGCAGTGCCAGTCTCCTCTGGAGGAAGGACCAGGAGCAGGAAATTTGCCACCATGGTTGGTTTGGTCCACCACCAAATTGCCAAGATATGGTGTTACCTATTTCTTAGAAACTGGGACCCTCAGTGGCTCTACTTGGGTGCCTCTAAAAAAGAAAGCCAGGATGATGGTGGGTCTGTACCTGTCCTGGCTGAGCTGAAGGGTGGACTTGAAGAAGTGAGACATCATTGCTGAAAAATTATGAGAAGCAAAAAAAAACACCCTAGGATTTTTCCATATCCCACCTCAGCCATGTGTCTTATGTGCTGCTCTCCCAAAAGAATGTAAACCCAAAATCTCCTGAGAGGAGGCTGCACATTTTCCATTTCCTTTCAGGATGGACTGGTGACTTCAGGGCTTTCTCTGGCTGCTGTGTTGGTTTTGCTTGTACCTGTGAGGCTGTGGTGAGAGGAAAGCTGCCTGAGGAACCCTGGAGACAGAGAGCCTGCAGTTGGTGACATTGCCATGAGGAACAATCTTTTTTGGCTGAGGTTTTGTGTTCGGGTAAAAGGGGAACCTCACATGAGATGGTCACATTTGGCTCCGGGAAAATGGAAGCACTTGAAGGCACTCCAGAGAGGAGCGATAACGATATGGGAAAGGTGGAAAAACCCTGGGTCATTTGCAAGTCCAAGTGCCTAAATCTCTCACTGGGGCTGCAGTGAGTGGTTTGAATGTGGCCCAAAGCCTGCTCTGTGCTGTGGTTGGACAGGAGCTGCTGGGATTCCGGCTGGATGTGGAGCTGTCCCGGGGGCCTGGAGCCAAGAGCCACTCAGTGTGCCCAGAGAAGGATGCAGTGAAGGTTTCCCAGCCTGGGGCTTGCCAGGTTGTGTGGCCAGCAGTATCCAAGGGAGGGACCTGGTCATGATCCCATTCGGTCTCCTTGAACCTCTGGGCCAAAGGAACAGATACCACTGGCAGCCAGGTCAAGTGGGGACAGCTTTTACCAGGAGCCAAAGCTCCTCCTTACACCTTCTTGAGTGGAAATGAGACTGTTCTCCCACCACACCCACGAGGGGAAGGGAGGGGACAGGGTGGGGAATCGTTATTTTAGTCATTAGCTGATGGGGAATTTACCAAGGAAGACTGACCTCAAAATCCCACGGTTTTCTCATTGTAGAAGTAGCCAGTGTGAGGAAAATGTCACGTACTCCAGGACTGGGACAGAAAGGAGAAGTCCCTCTGCTTTGGAGATTCTGCCAGGATGAGCTCCCATGTCCCATAAACAGATTGTGTTCCTACTCTCTGGACTTTTTTTTTTCTCTCATCACCTGCAGGCCTTGGCTGAATTCTGTTCCTTTGCCTGATGGACCTGAATCATCCCACTTGGGGAATGAAACCAAACCTGGGCAGGAGGCTGCATCACAGCCTCAGGGGTGCAAAAGGAGAGTGCTTCTAAACACGTTTTTTGGGGATAACCCCCTCCATTTCCTAAGCAACAGTAAGCATTAGACCCTTTAACCTCAAATCTATGCTTGGGAACAATGTTCATGCGTATTTTTGCTTGGAACTTACTTCGGACCTGAAGAATCTTCCACCCAAAGCATTTTTATTTAGTGCTTTACAAGTGGTGGCCATGGGAAGCCCTTTTACTCATCTGGTGGCAGACTGGGGACACATCCCATCCAACTGCTGCACCAGCCACCAATGCCCAACGCTCCTTATGCTTCTTGATCCATCCCAGAGGAGCCATGTGAGTGGTTCCTGCTCTGTTATTGTCCCCGGGCTCATGATGGAGTGTAACATTCCATGAAACCTGGGCTGTTTATTTAAACAGAGAGGGTCCCACCAGGGTCACAAAGTGACATCACGTTTCCCACCCTCCTGACGGAGCTGTGGGGACACCAGAGGGATTTTGTTTGGGATGCTTTCATATCCCACACAGTAGGCAGAGAGGGAAAGCTGATTTAAAGGGGGTTATTTAGAAAGAACAAAGTCAAGCCATTCTTCTTACATCAGGCCCATCTTGGGAAAACGACTCCTGATGGTATAAGCTGCAGATCAAGGCAATTAGATGGAGAAAGAGAGTGTGAAAAGCTATTAAAACCCTTTCCAAATCTGTCATAAAATAGTAATAAAAAGCCTTTGGCCAACATTCTAGCTGACACACTGATCTGGAGTCTGGTAGGTCACATGGCCAAGCTGATTTACCCCAAAGGAAGGTCTGCTCCATCTGCTGGCCTCAGCATTAAATGATGAATTTCCTTTCCTAAAGCACCCTCAGAGGAAGCCTTGAGCTGTGCAAGACACATAAAAAAGGGGGCCAAACATGGATCATAGATGCATTTGGCTTGGAAAAGGACCTTTAAGGTCATTGAGTCCAAAGAGTTAAAGCAGCACTGCCAAGCCTGCCACTAAGCCATGCCAGTAACCAGGTCTTGCATGGCAAGCTGTGATCTCATTGCAGGGCAGGGCTGTGTCCCAGTGACAGAGACACTCCAGCTCCTCCTCGGGTGACCCCACCACTGCATCCAACCCACACCTGCCTCCTGCCACACTCCATGTGACATGGAAGACTCCATGGTACATGGAAGACCTCCCAAGAGATGCCACAGAAAAAGGCACAGAAAAAATTCTTGGCTCTGAGGGTGGGGAGGCCCTGGCACAGGGTGCCTAGAGAAGCTGTGGCTGCCCCTGGATCCCTGGAAATGTACAAGGCCATGTTGGATGGGGCTTGGTGCAACCTGGGATAGTGGAAATTGTCCCTGCCCATGGCAGGGGGTTAGAATTAGGTGATCTTTAAGGTCCCTTCCAAAGCAAACCATTCCATGATTCTGCATGTCCAAGAGAAGGAAATGTTCATCGGCAGGTGGCCACAGGCCAGACCTCGAGCAGGATCCTATCTGAGGCTCTGCCTTGGATGTGCTTGTGCTTGGATGTGATGACTCCTGATCCCTGTGTCTCCCTCACCCCCTGCCCTGCTGTGGATGTTTTTGGAGCAGCCTTTCCCTGGCTGGCTGTTTGTACAGTGACTTGCATAACTAGAGCATGATGATTTTAGCTCGGGGCTCTCGGTCCCATGATACAGAACGGGATAATTGAATGCAGCAAGTGCTGTGACAGAAACCAAACAGGAGTGTAAAAAGGAGAGCTCCCTGTTCAAGGGAAGGGAGGAAAAGCCTCCTGATTTTCTTGTCATGAAGTTTGTCCTGAGTTTGCATAGAGGAAAGGCAGGGAAGGGAGACCTGTCAGCAGAGGTTGCTTTACTGGCTCATGCAGGGAGGGGAGAACTCTGTGCTTTGTGTGTGTGTGTCTGGGTTCAACAAGCAAATAAAGCAAAGATTTCTTTAAAGATACCAAGCCCGAGCACACCACAGCTGGGAAGCACACATGAGCAATAGCTTTCACATGCTAACAAATAAAAGAGCCTTGCAAAACAGATGCTGAGGTTTGTGGGGCTGGCACAGGCTCGCTGCTGGCAGGGAGTTAACTCACAGAAAGCTGAAAGGTTCAGCGATGGAAGAGAATCCAGAGACTGTTTGTTCATAAACACAGCTGAGGGCCAGCAACCTGCTTTATCCCCTGCCTGAGCTGCACTGCCCCAGTCATTCCTTGCAGGGTTCCTGCAGGAGAGAAGGCAGATATGCAATTCTTCTGCAGCCCACGCTCTAGAGAAATAATTAAACAGTTTTTCTTAACCTCTTGAACTTTTCATTTATTATTGCCATCCATTATGTCTACCTTCTCAAATAGCAGGATCCTGAAAGCCAGCTCCAGGGGTCAAGGGTTTATTGTTTAATGGAGATAGAACATTCTGTAAATTGCACAAAGTCACAATGTTTAGAAGAGAAGCTTCTGGTGTACTGAATCTTTTCAATTTAACAAACAGTGAGCTTTGACATATGTTCTTCCTCCATAGCAGGAAATTTGGGATAAGTGCAGTACTGGCATGGACATGTTACCAAATCCTTCCTGTAAACCAAATGACATCTGCATTCAAATAAAAACATTCCTTGCACCAAATACCAGGAAATACTAAAAGTATCACTATTCTTCTAAGGTCATGCTAAAATGAAGTTTTTGGCTTTCAGAACACAAAGTAAGTTTGTACAGGGCCAAGACGTTTTGTTCAACACACATTTGCTGTTACAAATCCCAAGAGACATCCTTCTGGGTCAAATATGTGCATGTGTCTGTAGAATTTTGCAAGCATTTAATCTTCTTCATATGAAAAAAGAATAAATATTTTAGGAGCATGGACTTACATTAACAAATATTGCTGTTGCCTTTGTTTTTACTAGTGCTCTGCTTTTCAAAGGCAGAAAAAAGATTTGCTTAAAACAAAGCAAGCATCCTCAAAAAGCACCATGCCAAAATAATCAAGGGAATAAATACCTGGGATTTACAAAATATGAATATTCTTCAGTAAATAAACTGAAGAAAGAGGCAGGCAGGGAGAGGAGGCTGCTGCAGTGATGGGGAGGGAGTGCTGAGTGTAAACACTTTCATCTCATAGATGGCAAATCAAGAACATTTAAAGAAAATAAATGTATGCAGAGCAGATTCTTCCTTCTCATGTTACTTTCAGGGGATTTTACTGCTGATAGTTAATGCCACATAAAACCTTTGGAATATTATGCCAGCGAATGAAAAACTACAATGGCAGAAAGAGTTTCCCATGGATAATTAGCATAAATATCTGCTTAAAGCTGAGCAACATGTTCACTGTGCAGGATGTACCTCAGCAGTTTTATGAGCAAAATAACACAGAGAATGTTTTGAATGACTTACATTTGAAACAGAGCCGGCAGATACCAGGGACTGTTCAGAGACTACCACACAAAAAAGTCTGCTCTGAGTGAATGAATGCCCATTCCCACCAAGCTCGGGGCCAGACATCCCTAGGAGGCTTCACCCAGACACATCCCTGCAGCTTCCCACTCAAAGGAACATTTTCGTTTAATGGGAGGACCAGAGGATCCAGACTTTGGAAATGGAAAAGAAAAAAAAAAAAAAAAGAAAGGGAGAGAATGAGAGGAAAAAATGAAAATGGAGGGGAAAAATAAAATAAAAATCAGCATTTTCCAATGTCCTTATTAAAAAAAAAAAAAAGTGTAGTTTCCAAATGGTGATCTTTTCCAAAAGGTCATTTGGAAAAAAGGTAATTTTTCATCTTTCATCTTTTACCAGATGCTTTGTTTGACAAGTGTGGCTTGAGGAAGCTGCTGGGAAGGTGGCACTGGCTCAGGGGAAGGTCCAGCCATGTCCCCAGGTGTTGGTCACTCCCACCTCCAGAACTCCTTCAGGCTTCCTCAGAGCACCCCTCCCTCTCCTCCAGGGCCAGAAGCTGGGGTTGTATGGTCTGTGTTTCCATTGGCATCTCCAACATCCCCTGCTCCTGCCAAAGGAGGCAAAAGAGAGAGTGAAAGGAGCAAAAATACTCCATGGGAACAACCTGAAGGGGAGGTGGTGGATGGTCCTGTAAACCAGTCCAAGACCTGGAAAAGACCCTGAAAAGGATCTGATAATTAAATGGTGAGTGGAAGAAAACCCAGCCTTGCAGCCCACGGGACAGACCAGCTGAAAAGATACAAATATTCAGATTTTAATGGTGACCCCAAGTCATTAAGAAGGCTGCTCATTTCAACAGATTCCCACCTGGCCTTTAATTTGCCTGTGATGCTCCCAGGTTCAGCTGTGCTTTCTCTGAGTGATATCCCTGCCCTGGAATATCCCAGGCAGGGCATAAGCAATTCCACAGCATCCAGAGAGAGCTGAAAGAATCAAAAAGGAACATACCCTGGCCTCATACAGCATTCACTGATTTGCACTAGCCCCAACTGCTGCTGAACTCACCAGGACCTTTATTTTCTTCTGATACCTGTGCAAGGCTGGGCTGTAACCCTTGTGGTTTCCATCCTGGACCCTATGGCAAGACCTGAGGAAGGGGATCTGTATGTGCTCAAATAGGAAAAAAACCCACTCCTGATCTCAAGGTTGTATTTTTCATTTGCCTTTAATTAATTAGTACTTTTTAATTGTTGTAATCCAAGCAGTGGGAAAGGAAACTGGAAATACCAATGTAGGCAGTAACACCAATCTCTCCACTGCTGATTTAGAGTTATCCATTAATCTTTTTGGAGAAAATTCATAAGGATGTGGGTTGGCAGCTTTGGGATCTGATCAAATAGGGGCAGGTGGGGAACCCTCAAGGAGGGATCAGAGCTCAGCAGTGGTTGCTCAGCTGGCTGCAAATCCCCTCAGTGCCCCAGTCTGTGGAAACCCAGGGCACCAGGAATATTTCTCTGTCTGCTCTGGGGGGCCCTGACCCCCAGGGCAGCTCTGACTTTGACCCTCATTCATGGAGAAAATTTCCCAGACTTCAAGATAGACTGGAACCCGCAAAAGTGTGAAATAGATTATAGAGAGCAGTGTGGGTGTGTCACTGGGTGAGAAATTGAGGTTTTGGGGTTTTTAGTGTGTTGTGGATGGAAGCAAGATGGAGGGCACAGGGTGTCATCCTGGGTTTCTTCTTCATGCTTCTTCTTCCTCCTTCTTCATGGGTTTGGGTGGCATTTTGTAATTGGGCAGAAAAGTCCCCATTGCAGCCCTTTGGGATCAGTTATTGGGTTAAAAGGGGAAATAATCCAGGTGTCAGTTCTTAATTGGATAGTTTAGTCTTAAAAGACCTTGTACCAAGAGATTGTTGGCCATTTTGTGCCTTCTAATGAAAATCTGCTGAACTCACAGTAGTGAGACTGTTTTAACTGATAAGAAATAATAAACACCTGAGTCTGAACACAAATTACTGTCTCAAGTGCCTTCAATCCAGACCCAAAAAAACTCACAACTGGTACCCCGGCCACTGGGACCCCACAAGTCCACCCAGACAAGGATCCCAGCTCCTGGCTGCTTTTTTCTCCATTTGTTATCCCAAAAAAAACATCTCCCTCCAGCTTGGATGCAGCCAAAGGTGCTGCTGGAAGCCTGGGCTGGCCCCCCATGGTTGCCCACGTGCTTCAGCCCTGCTGGAGCAACTCAGCTTCCCGGGAAAGCCCCATCCAGGATGCAATCCTGAGGCGCTGCTGGAGGCGATCATCCCCCTGCTGAGCTAAACCCCAGCCCTGGGCTGCAGCTTTCCTTCCAAGTGAGAGTTGGAGCTGCTATTCAGACCTTATATTTAGAAAAATGTGGGAAAAGAACTAGATCCATTTCAGGGTTTGTATTTTTGTTGGCAGGATATCTGGTATCATTATGGAGAGCAAACCCAGGGTTTTTCTTTTCTTTTCTTTTTTTCTTTTCTTTTAATTTTTTTTCAAAGTATGCATTTTCTTGCCAGAATCATATAGAAGAAGTGGGATCTGATGAGGGGAATTTGTGGCTGAGAAGCCTGAGGGAGCAGCAAAATCATTTCATCATCACATCTTTTGCATGCACAGATGTGTGGGTCTGGGAGCACTCCAGAGGTCTCCTCCTCCATCCTCCTGCCCCGTGGCAGAACCAGCTCATCCTGGTGATGGAGACACCACATCCTCCCCAGGTACTCCCCAGGTACTCCCATCCTGACGTTTTTATCCTGCCTGTTAGAAAGTTCCTTGGGTTTGTGGCAAGATACCTCCAGGAAGGTCTGTCCTGTCAACAATGCATGCAGGGACAGATTATTCCCTCCCTTTCCTGCCCTGTGTGACCCCAGGCAGCTGAAGAGCATGGTAGGGAACTCCTGGAGGGTTTGCAGAGCAAACCAGGCCTGCCTGAACACTCTGAGTGGGACAGTGAGGTGTGATTCATTCCGAGGGCTGGTTTTTGCAGCAGTCTGGTGTTTTATACATTCTCAGCAGAGCAGGGGATGTCACCAGCAGCACATTTAAGGACAAACCCCTGGCAGGCGCTCTGACACACGTCCTCTGGCAGACACACTTGTGTGTCACTCTTGAGGAGCCTGCAGGACATCTGCTCTGCCAGAAGTCGTGGCAGGGCTCTGGCAGATGGGTCAGCGGGATTGGGGATGGAAAAACACGGTGATCCCGAGAAAACGACACCCGCCCTTTTCCTCTCTGAAAGAATTCACAAAATCACCACCAAAATACAGGACCACGGGCTTAAAAAGCAGACAGGGAACCTCTGGGAAAAGCCTCCAGCAACAGGGACATGTCATGTGCTGCCTGCTCAGCTGTCAAGTTAAGGACTTGTCCTGCTATCGCTCAGTCCTCAGAAGGTCAACGATTGGCTTTGCTTATCTCCCAAAAGCACTTTACTCTGGTTAATTGGCACCCCTGGTGACAGGGTGGATTGATGGGTTCCCATCAGGTTTTGCACAGCCATCCTGGCAGGACAAAGCTTCTCCTCCCCCTGCCTACTCGTGTTTTACGGTGTTTCCCAAGGAAGCACTCACTTGTGGGGAATGGATGGGTGGAATGGCACTGATGTCAAGGCCAAATGCTGTGAGAGGAGGATGGGAGAGCACCCACAAGTTTCTCTGTTCATTTGTCCATGCGTGGATGCCACTGTGCTGCCTGGAGATTGGGCTTATTGCCTTGTCCTGTAACACTGTGACAGCACCAGAACAGTATTTGTTCCTTTTAGGCAGCACTTTGTCACTTGAAGGCAGCTCAAGTGCCTCCATGGGGTACTTCTCTGTGGAGAAGGATTGAGTGGATTGAGTGTCCTCTAGGGTGATCAAGGCCATATCTCCAGGCCTGATGCCTTTCTCCTGCAGTGTGGAGATGTTGGGACCAGAAGGAGGCATAAAAGCAATGTCTCCAAACCTCACTTCCCTACTTGCATCTCCTGTTGTGCTGAAGGAAAGGCTCCTCTGGACATTTTCCCTCTCCAGAGAAAACCTCTTTCTACTGGTGATCCCTGAAAAAGGACCAGGTGTAATCTTTTAGTTCCCTATTGGCCCTATTCTCCTTCCTTCCTTGATCCCAACTTTACTTAAAAGAAAGCCCATATTTATTTAGCTCCTCTTGGATGTTTCCTGGGGAAGGCTCATGTATTTCTACTCCCCTTTTGACCTCCCAAGGCTCATGCCCAATGGCATGGCAGGAGGAAAACAAGCCTTAACCCCTCCCAGGGCTGGGGGCAGGTTCTGCAGTGGGGATTTGTTGAGTAAAATTCCTGTGCTGTGCTATCCTATGACTCCATTGGGGTGGGCAATCCCAAGAGCCACAAGGGCTCTTATTTGCCCTCTGAAAGACAAACTTCCAATGTCTGCACAAAGCTTTCCTTTGTTTTCACAAACATCTTTACTTTGGCCTCAAAATCTGTTGTTTTCTGGGTAGGGCCATAACTTGTACCCACTTGGCAAGAGTTCCTCAGGCCTGGGACAAATCCCACATGTATCCACCTCTACCATGCTCATTCTGGCTTGCAGAGCCCCCATTCCATGCCTGAGCCCTGATATCCCCAGCTCACAGCTCACATGTGGTGTTGGTGACCAGCATCCACCATCTGTGCCGGCTGAGTGCCTCAAATTCAGAGTCAGAACCTTGTTTTAAGCAAACAGAAATGTGCAGGACATACCAGACTCCTCGCTGGAAATCAGAGCCATATTCTTCAAAACTCTGACCCTTTGTTCAGACGCCCTTTGGAGACCTCCCGCAAATACCTCACTTGGACTTCCAGATGCAAGAAATTAATTTTATTTTTTTAATTCTGTGCCACAAATCCTTAATTTTGGAATGTGAACTTTTCCTGTGCGGTCCCTGGCTCCTAGAGACTACAAATACATGTGAAATTGCAACAGACGTTGATAACAAAAGTTTGAGGGTAACCCAACAGCTTTTCAAAGCCTTCTCTAGATAATTTATCCTAGACTGGCGAGTAGCCACAAGCTCCATGGTGGGGAAGGAGGCTGCTTTTGATTTAGCTGATGTTTAGGTGTGAATGAGGAGGAGAGATATACGATTAATCACTGGAAGCAGGGAGATGGTATTATTTTGATTCATACTTGACAAGTTTTCTAGGAATGCTGAACTCGAGTAGAAGTGCATGGTGGACCCAGCTGTTCAAACAGTGTGATTAATTAAACTGATTCCATGTGAAAAACAACACTGACTCTCGCTCTCAAATTGCAAATCATTTTCAATATATTGGGGAAGGGCCAGCCCGAGTTTTTATTAATTGCTCTGGAGGTGATGAATCAGGGTTGTCTACAGAGACCCACACAGGCGCACATTCCTGAGGACATACGTGATGGTGGGCTGGTTTCTCGGCTGCTTGGAGCAGCAAGCGTTGCTTTCCCGGAGATGCTGCCACTTGCACACGAGGCAGGGATGAATCCCTGGGGTGCACAAGTTTGGATGAGCCTTCCCCTCCCAACCCTGCTCTGACAGAGTTGCAAAACTGCAGCGGAGCCGGCGCTTGTGCTTCGACCAGCGCTAATAATAAACCCTCCTCTCCCCTCGTTCACCTGCCAAACCACGGCTCTCTCAAAATATCAGCACGCTGAGAGCGGGCCGTGCACTGTATGATTTGCCCCAGACCACACAGGAAGCCTGTGGCCAAGCTGGAAATTGAGCCCAAAGGCTCCGAGCTCCAGGACTGGGGTTTGGCTGCCCATCCTGAGACCCTTCCCCAGGCAGTGCTGGGGCAACACAGGGAGATGGACAAAAGCACCTTGCCTGCACTTACTTAAGCCCAGGCTGGTGTTGGGATGCCCTTGCAGCAGGTGCTCAGTGGGATTTATGCACCCCCAGGTGAGCGCGCCGGGGACTCGGCCCCATGAAAAGGTCCGGAAAAATCCTGCCCTGCAGTGGAAGCTTTTGATTTATATTTTCTCCGCCAGCTTGTCTGTTTTACTCATGCTGCTGACAAGGAGAGGGATATTTGATCCGTGCTGAGGGGCAGATGTTGAGCACCGCGGAGCAGGAGGCAGGGCTGCTCCTCAGGTGTAAACCTTCTGATGGCCATAAAACGACTTACAGGGGGGTGGGAGGGAAAGAAATAGATTAATCTGCCTGGTGCTCACAGATGTGGAAAAATACCCTTGAAACAGCTCGGCTGGATGTTTGTCACCACAGCTGCCACAGAGGGAGAGTGACAGCCCAGCAGCAAGTGCACCTTTCAACTCCACCAAATCCAGCAGGGCACCCCCGATACCGGGCAGTGACCCTCTGCTAACTGGTTTCAAATGTAACGTTTGAAATACCTCGCAAATACACATCTGAGCCAAGGTTTCCACCCTGAGCCTGGTGGGGAGGCTCTGAAAGCTTATTGCAAGCACCTGTCTGGTCTTCAGAAGCATTGATCTCCTACTGAGGTCAACAAGAGGAATTAGAGGGGCTGGTGGTTGCCGCTCTTTCTGCAAAGCCCTGATCGCGATCCCAAAATTCGCTACCCAGGGAGCCCTGTTCTGACCCCTCATGTTTGATCCCAGCAGGAGAAGTCATGTGCATTGAGATGTGTCCCAGACACCTCACATTGGTGGAGCCCATGTGGCTCCAACCAGCCTTCCTCAGGGGCACGGCAGCTGGCTGATTCCTGGAAAATATTGCTTTGTCCACCCTCTTCAGACCTTGCAGGCTGCTGTTTCTCCAAAACAGCTGAGTGATAGTTAAAAAATGCTTGCCCTCTTTCCCCTCTCTCTGAAAGGAATGGGAGTCTCTAAGGACCCATTTATATTGCTGGCTCAACTGAAGTTAATAGGAATATTCCCCTTCTTCTCCACAAGGGCCACATTTTTCCCTCGGGAGATCTGCAGGGCCATTTACTAATTTCACAGACATCTCAGCAATTCCCCCTTGTCAACCTGAGCTTCTTAGAAATGGAGAATGTGATCCCCCTCTGTCTCTGGGTGATTGTGACGCCCTTGCCTTCATGCTCGTGCTGCTCCAAACAACACATTTTCTGAGCACACTGTGTTTGTCTGAAAATACACCAGGAGGGCTGCCCAATTTGGAAATGACTTGAATTACAAAAAAAGCACAGCTGTCTTTAACAGCTCTCGAAGCTCATGCAACTAGTCTGCAATTTATTGACTAGGATTAGATGCTTATTGTCTATGACACTTTAAATACCATTACATTGAAGTTTATACAAGAAAGTCCAAGTTTTCAAACTGGAATCTTAGCAATAACAGCTGGACCATTTGTTTATATGATAGACAGAAAAGAATGACTTCTGTAATCTGTGTATTTGGCTTTAGGATTTTCTACGACATGGGGAGACAGAAACCTACCCCATCCCTAATTGAGGATTGTGAGACAGAGCCGAGCAGCACTGGCTAATTTGTCCCTGATGTTGAGACTGCAGCCAAAGCTGGGGTTGAGTCCTTCCCTCACACCTGACGGAGAAGCACTTGAAACCCTCTAGCCCACCTCTGACAGGCAGGGCTAAGTCTCCCGTCTCTCTCCCCCAAGGCTGCTCACATTCCGCATTTTGTTTCTAGCATGAAAGACTTTGTTTTAAATCATAATAGTAACCAGGCTGTAATCACATTATAGCACACATGGAGAACTCGCAAAAAGTCATGTGCTTTGGATTTGACATTCTGATTTATGGTTGTGCGCTCCAGTTACACAGCTGCAATCTCATTTTCGACAAAGATGTTTTCTATTTTTCTATTACTTTGCTTCACCCTGTCTTTATGTCGAAGAAAATGAAAGCCACCAGGTGAAGCCAGCACAAGAGGACAAATGTTTGCATGTTCTGGATCAAAACCATGATCAAATATTTTATGCTCTCCTTTCATAAACAGCTTTCTACAGGCACATGTGGAGGGGGCTGTAGATTCTTCATTTTGAGCCATTTGAAGTTAAAAAAAAAAAATTCCAGACTTTTATTTATTCAGAAACTAGATCAGCCTATGAAATTCACATCCCAGCCACTTGATCACGGTGACTTCACCAAAGAGGGAAGAGTTTGCAGAATTTCTCCTCAGACAGTTGAGCAGCCTCTCTGCTTACTGGGACCCAAAGCTGCTCCTTGAGTAAATTTTACTCCTGAGCAAAGCCCAGCAGAGTTGACAAAGCCTTTCCCTGCTCAGTTAATTGTAGATTGCCATCATCAGCCCTTCCCTCTGTCAGTAACCCATTGGCTTTGCATTCCTAGGAAGAGTAGCAGCATTCCAGCTTAATTAAAAAAGTGAGCACTTTTGCAGTAAATTGCATTAACGTTGGAAAGGGGCCAGAGCTTATGTTTTACATGAACCTCTCTTGTCTAGAGTGGAGTAAAGAAAAGAAAATGTCATCAACATTCTTTTCACAATTTAAACACTGATGATCTATCTTTAGGGCCAATGCTGGCTGAGCATTACAGAGAGCACAAAACCACCACTGAGTCCCTCACCAGGGGTAAATTACGCGTTGCAAACTCATAAACCTTCAAGTGTGGCGTAAAATTTTACTCAGGCCATCATTTTCAGTATGGCTTAGGAAGGGCCTAGATGGAAAACATATTTCTGGTGGTTCTAGAGCACATGTTGAGGAGCTGAAAACAAACACTAGTGGAGCTTCCATGGGTCAGACATTGACCATGAGTCCTCGCTGCAGCAAGGCTTTGACTGTAGACCCCCTGGGCCAAGCAGCCCCTTGGTCTCAACAACAAGTTATTTTATCTACTCTATAAATTCTTTGGGCTCTAAATGAGGGAAGTTTCTGTCTTTGGGACAGTGCTACTCTAAGATAACAACTAAACACTGAGCTGGAACTCAGTAGAGTTGAGCCTTGAAATGGAGAGTCAGGCTGTTGAAAATGCCCCATGGAAGGAAAACTCCAGAAATTCTGTGTACGTCAAGAGGACCAGAATTTAAATCAGTTTTTTCTTTCCCCGGACCAGAAGTTCCCAAATATCAGGGACTCAGTTCAACTACAGCCTTCAGCTGCTTCTTCAGGGACAAGTATCAGTGAAATTGAGACAAGATATTACCCTGAGCCATGGTTTATAAGGGACCTTGGTGACAATATCTGCTGCTCAGCTTTCCACCAGCAATAACTCATCTCTGGGGATAATGAAGCTGTTCAGTGCTGGACCTACTGGCTGGCAAGAAAATGAAGTTCAAGAATCTTGGGTTTTTCAGGTAAAAAATACAGAATGGAAAGTTCCCCTCTTGCTCCACAGAACTTTGATAGGAAAAAAAATCCAAAATTTGAGAGAGTCATTTGTTTACCACTATTGGCTAAATCCTGATATTTGGCTGTGCTGATAAGATTGATCTGTTGATCAAAGTACCAGGTCTGAATGTGCCTGAAATGGGCAGGGACACACTGGAGTGCAAGATTTGCTGCCCCTGAGCCAAGCAGAGCAGGAGAACACCAGGATTTCTTTTTCCAGAGATGTGAGCTAATCCCAGTGGATCTCAGTGTTACTGTCAGGGTTGGTCCCTCAGCAGAGTGAAGAGCAGAGCAGGTCAGTGGGACTCTATAACTCTGTAAGAGGGTGTTCCTGGCTGTTCATGTCCCATTCCCAGCTCCATTCCTGTCCCACAGACCCTGAGATGGACAGAGTAGGACTGAGCAGAGCGACTCAAGCAGAAATCCACAGCAGTTCCTTCTCCTGCTCTCACCCTCCATTTCCATCCCTGGCTCAGCCAGTCAGAATATTTTTGACCAAGAGGTTTTCCACTGTAAAATGCTGTTTCTTCTGAAATCAAGCAGGAACTTGTTCAAATGTCAATGACACTCTTTGGTTGGGAAAAAGTCAAAACATTGCATTTTGATAGTGTAGTTTCAATTTGTGACATTTTGACTTTTCTATCATAATACAATCCTGTTCTATTAGAGCAGATTATGTAGTTCTACATGTTCAGCTACACTTAACAGTAATGTAAAATGTAATGTAAAAGTCAAAACAAATTACCTCCTTCAACACAGTCTAACAAAACATCCCAATCCCCTTTCAGTTTTTTTATCCTGGAGGCAATTGTGACTTTTAGGTTATAATTCTAAATGGGAATGATTCTCATTTTACAAAACTATGGAAGCCCTATGAATAGAAACTCCTGCTCCTGGCCAGTATTGAACATATGCCTGGTGGTTGGTACTCCAGAATCATCTTTTAAAACTCATTAAGTGATGGTATTAATTAAGAAGTGTCACCATAGCACCATAGCACTTCTTAATTAGTGGCACTTCTTAATTAATTAAGAAGCGTCACCATAGCACTCACAGCCACCTGCCCATCTGCCCTGGAAGACACTTGATCAACTTTAAAAGTGTTATCTTTTAATTCTGTTGTCAATGCCCTGGGTATCTTCACCTGTGCAATTCATCCCAAGATTTTCTTTATGTTGAGTGGGAAAAAAGATCACTTTTCACATGGGATTTTCCTGGCAAAATGTGGGCATTAACTTTAGTTTAAGATGGATGGATATTCCCATGGCCATCCATGTGCTTTAAACCCTGTATTGATCAGACCTCTGTTGCCTGTAGAGGAATTTAGGGTGGGTAGCTCAGATGGAGACTTTGATTTGTTGAACTATCAGGTGAACTCTGTCCTTGGTGCCTCCAATAAACACATATTTTATTATCTCTCCATGATATCTCTGGTTAGTGCCATTGGGAAATCTCTCACCATGTGCTTCTTGGGACTGGCCAAAGCTGGAATGTCTTGGAGGACTCCTACAGCTGCAGATTAACTAGAAGGAAACATTTGGAAGTAATTTCCAAACAATTCCCCCTCCATACTGGGGTTTTTTTTTTTGTTTGTTTGGTTTGGTTTGGTTTTGGTGGGTTTTTTGTTGTTTTTTTTTTTTTCCTTGGTATTTTTTTTGGTGATAAACATTTCCCTTGAGAAATTCTATTTATTTGTTTTACAGTAAAATTCGAGTACTATTGAAGTTCAAAGTTGCCTGTGTCCAGTGTGGTGCACTTAAAGATTTCCCTTCACCAGAAAGGCCTTGTTTCTACAACAAAATTCCTGAGAAAAAAATTTCTAACATCACTGAGACATCTCTGAAGCTCAACCATTTTTCTACAAACTATGTAAACAAAATCATGAGCTGAATGATGTTTGTAATTCTCCATGTCACAGACAGCTGTTCAGCCATGCACTTGCTAAAGACAGGATTCCAAGCACATGATAATTGAAAAAAAAAAAAGTAAAAAAAACAAACCCAAAAACTTCTGTGCATTTTTGAGGGAAAAAATGTTTGTGGAAAAATGGCTAAAATTAATTGCCAGGAAAACGGGCCCAACCAGCCCTTGCAAAGTGAAAACATTTGGGGTATTTTGCACAAAACCATCTTCCCATTTCCTTTGCCAGGGGTCGGTGCAGGTGCAGAGGGATTTGTCTGGGAAGAGGTGACTCATGGTTCCCTTGGGAAAACGAGGAGATCCAGGCCCTTGCCCTGCAGGCGGGTGGGACGTTGGGGTCAGGCCCTGTGCAGATGGTGGAATAGGATCTGTAAGGCCATGCCAGGCCATGCCAGGCCACGCCAAGCCACACCAAGCCATGCCAGGCCATACCAGGCCATACCAGACCATGCCAGGCCACACCAGGCCATGCCAGGCCACACCAGGCCATGCCAGACCACACCAGATATCACTGGCCGGGGTCTCTGTACAAATCACAAACGGGACAGGGCTGCTGTGGAACGTGCCTTGAGCTTTTTGATTTTCCAGCATCAGTCTTGTTACATGGTTATGACAATGGGAAGATGCCAGCAGCTCACATCCCAGAACTGAATGTTACAACTTATTTTATAAGTTTTTTGACCAATCACACAATGCAAAAGCACATTGACAGTAGTTCCATCCAACCACTATAAGCACCGGTACCTTTGGTTAAAACAATGCCTGCTTATTTTGAATACAACACCTGCTTGTAAGCCTTAAAACACAATGCTCAGAGCTCCATTATTAAGCTTCAAACTCCCTAATATCTCACTAGATATACGTTTTTGCAGCTTAGGGAATTATTCTAGACAAGTGTTAATACATAGACCATTGTTCTATTTGTCCTTACTTTTCTACTTCTTACATAATTTTTCTGCTGACCAATCTTATGGCTACTGCTTAGCTCTAATCACAGTTCTGCTGTCTCTGAGGCCTGCCTCTTGCAGCTTTCCCAAAACCTCTGATTTTATGGATTCCCACATCAGGCAGCTCCGTTCACCCTCGCCAGGAATGGATGGCTCCAGCCTCCTCAGGAAGGTTGAGATGTGCCACCATCTCCTGGAGAGTGCCAAGGCTCCCTTAAGCACCTTCACCTGCTCCAGCATTATTTTATTTCCCATTAGCTGGTGCAAAACCATGGAGAAAAGAGGCATTGACCATGATCACAGCAGATCAAGGCCAGGCTGGGAGCCAGGGATGATATTGCACAAGCTGGATAAACATTTCTTCCCAAAGCTTCATGGAGCCTGTCTGCCATGGGCAAAGGCTTTGCAGAACTGCTACACTCCATACCTTGCAAAAAGACCCTGGAAGAGAGATTATGTTTTCACATTGTTTCCCAAATTACTTTAAATGTCAACTTAAAAGGCTTTTAAGGTTTTTATTTCAAACGGAAGTATTAACTGGAACTGCCAGGGGCAGTTAGCTTGAGCAAAGCAATACCGTGCATCTTAAACAGGGTAGAAATTTTTATTACCCAAATTCTTCATTTATTATACACAGATGGTGGGAGAAGGCTGCTGTCCCCAGTGCCCAGCAGTGAAACAGGTCTGACCAAGCTCTCCTACAGACAAATGGTGCCTACTCAAGGCTCCCTGAATGTCAAATGATGCTTTTCTCCTTGTTCCTTCTATGCAGTGTGACACAAGGACTGAGCTTGTCATTGGTGGGGCTGGTGAAACCCATCATATTCCTGCCTCATTTTAGGCTGAAGGTGTAGCAGAATAGGGCACAGCACTTTCCCATTGCCAAGCATGAGTGTGGGCTCTGGCTGCCACATCCCTGGAGGGTGGCCACACTCACCAGTGGTGGTCACATCGTGCCATGTGGTTCTGCAGGTGCTCAGAGACACCCACCTGCCCCTACACTCCCATTGGCTTTATCTGAAAGGTTTGTGCAAGAACCCAGTTAAACCGGGGTGAAAAACACAGCTCCAGGGTGGCAGCTGGAGCCCTCAGCCTCAGCAGAAAAGGTGTTAACAGGAGATGAAAGAATGGCCATGGAGAGAAAGATAAAGATAAGCACTTCTGTTCCTTTATTTTGACATCCTGAGAAGGAATCTTTGCCAAAGAGGGTTGATCAATTAATCATTGAGCCAATGGATCAATCAAAGGTAGTTCCTGGGAAGGAGAGTGTGTTTATTTGGCTTATTCTTCTCCTGTTCTCACTGACACCACCTCATCAAAAAGAGTGTTCAATACCTTAAGGTTGTTAGAGCTTTCTTACACTCACAATTGCTACAGTGAAAACAGGTGAATAAACTCCTCCTCTATGTAATACAGCAAGAGCAGCAAGAAATCACCCAAATTAAGTGGAAAAGTCATCCTGACCTGTGGACAGGTGAGAAATTTCTATTCACTCACTCAATTTTGTGATGTGACTTCTTCCAGCCCTGAGAAGGGGAAAAACCTCACAGCTGAGCTCTCCAGACATGAGTTTAGAAAGCCTCAAAAACTGCAATTTGGCACAGAAAGAGAACAGGGGAGATCAAGCTTGGTTCATGCAGGAGTGTAAATTATGCCGGGAAAATGGAAGTGGCCCATGATGCCTCCTATGAGAGAAGTGGGACTCCCAACCATAATTGACTAATTAAGTGGGAAGAAAATTTGTGCTTGAGCACTGATCTACCAATGCTTTTAAAACAGAGGCAGTGGTCAAGGCCCTTCTGAGAAGCATCTTGGTGTTGTGGTCACCAGCTCTGCCTGGGACCAGTCACTAGGCTTTAGGGAAAGGCAAGAAAACAAATCCAGGAGTGAGATTGCACAAGGAGCAGGAAGGGAGCTATGGTGAGGAGATAATGCTCATCCCCTGCAAGAGCCAGGAAGTTCCAAAGCCTGTGATTAATTTAATGTGCTGTAAATGCTCTATGACAAACATGGGCATCAGCTGTTCTTCTAATCCCACTTGGAAATTCCAGACAGCCAGACACCCAGCACATCATACCACAAGCTTTCATTTCCAGTCCCAGGATTGTGCCTACCGGCGTGACACGAGAAGCTCTGGACTCTTCCTGCACTGAGTTTGGTGAGGTGGCCTGACTCCCACGTCTCTCAGGATCTAATTCCTCCTGATTTTCAGCCTAAACATGTCTGTGACCAACATATCAGCTATGTTAGTGCTGGTGGTCCTTGGTTAGCCCACAAATAAGGAGTGTATCCTTCTGTCCCATCTCCTGCACTTCCAAACCACTGCTGTCCAATCCAGGGAATGGTTCTGGCTTGCACTTGACCTTGCATTTGTGTGGCCAAGTGTCTTCCACTCCACCATTTTACTCTGGCTGCCTCTTTGGTATCACTCAGGTTTGACAGTATCACCCAAAGTTGTGATGCTTTTATTTCTCACTCCTTCAACAGGTTCTTCAGATGTCAGGTCAGTCTCCAAAAAAAAAAAAAAGAATATTTTTCTTTAACTTGTTGTTTCTGTTGAAGGTACAAGGTATCTCTAGTGTAATCCCCACTTTTTTTTAATTCAAATCCAATATTAAATGGCTTGGGGCCAGATTTGGAACAAGAGTTCCCCTTGCCAAAGGACTCAGCTATCTTAATGAATATCAATGGTTATACATTGAGTCAGAGCAACACAATCTGTCCTTAACAAAATCACGTGGGATTTGCTGCATGTCCCATGCTGCCACTGCCTCCTTGCATCAAACTCTGCTCTCAGACCCTTCAGAAAAATGAGGTCAGACAATGGACATGTGGTGTCCATGAGCATCCTGCCCTCCTTACCTCACTTGGGTGAGTTTAGGCATTAGGTTTTCCTTCTCCAGTCCCAGGACAGTGGCTTCCAGTTGACAGATTCATTATCTTTCCTTGCTACTGAAGCTGCAGTTTCATGTGCTGGTGCTTTTTAGTACCCTCAGTGTTACCCATTCACTTAAACACCAATTATTCCTGGGTTCAGCACAGGGCTAAGCAGGCAAAACTCTGCAGCCTGCATCGTACAGGTCACAGTAGATGATCTAATGATCCCCTTGGCCTCAGGGACTCCAAATGTTAAAAGCATTATATGGCACATCCTTTAAAAAGCTGGATATTTTTGGCACTGTCCCCTTTCTCACTCTGATCTTATCAGCCCTCACAAGCTGAACGCTGTTGAAATTTATTGGTTACTTCACATGAGTGGAGGGCATCAAGAAATGCTCTGGGGAGTGTTGCAGATGATTCATTTGTGGGAAACCTTTCCCAAGCTGGATTTCTGTGCGGGATGTGAGAGAGAAGCAGCTCCATGCAAAGAAACAAAAGGAGGCATTTCCCCCATGGTGGGGAAGGAACCGCTGAAAATCTTTGCTTATGGGTGTGAAAAGCTTACCTGGGATCCCAGAGGGATGGGACAATTACTTGGAGGAGCACTCCAGGTGGGATCATTAGGGAAATAGGTCACATCAGGCTAAGGAATTCCTCTGAGCTGGAGGTAGTGGGATTTTTGGGAGAAACACCACATGCACACTTCCCTTTGTGTCTTCTTCCTATTGGAGACAGAACCTGGACTGAATGGACCAGGTTCAGAACATGTTATGCCTAAAATGCAGCCTTGCAACTGAAAAGCGAGCCCAAGGCCATCCCAACCACATTCCCACTAAGGTCCTACACTCTTGTGCAGAAGATGAGGGTCTGTCCATCTACCAACACAAAAATATGCAGGATTTTTTTTGAAATTTGTGGACTTACCTTCTCAGGGCACCCACTGTAGGGTATAACTTCATTGTTAACAAGTCAGAAAATAGGAATTTTTTTTCCCTGGATAAAGTGGATTTAAAAAAAATTCATAGGTATATTTTTGTTTTGCCATAGTAAAATTAGAGAAGGGCGCAAAAAATAATATTATTTTTATCAAAAAATTACCAGAGCAATGCAGCACCTCTGCTCTGGAGCCAGGCTGGGAGAGCTGGGAGTGTTCAGCCTGGAGGAGGGAAGGCTCCAGAGAGATCTTAAAGCCCATTCCAGTGCCTGAAGGGGCTCCAGGAGAGCTGGAGAGGGACTGGGGACAAGGGATGGAGGGACAGGACACAGGGAATGGCTCCCAGTGCCAGAGGGCAGGGATGGATGGGAGATTGGGAATTGGGAATTCCTGGCTGTGAGGGTGGGCAGGCCCTGGCACAGGGAGCCCAGAGAAGCTGTGGCTGCCCCTGGAAATGTCCAAGGCCAGGCTGGACAGGGCTTGGAGCACCCTGGGACAGTGGGAGGTGTCCCTGCCATGGCAGGGGGTGGGACTGGATGGTCTTTAAGGATCCCTTCCAACCCAAACCATTCCATGATTTTACAATTCTACAATGAGAGGTCTTTTCCACTGTTTGATGTTCAGGCAAGCATATTTCCATTTAAACAAATTTTGAAAATAACTTTTCATTTAGGGAAACAAAATAGCAAAAAAAAAAAAAAAGTTTTGGGTTTTTTTCACCAGCTCTACTGATCTAATTCCAGGATGGATAATTGTATTCTGACTGATTATTGTAGGACTGGAGCTCCAGTCGGGTAGAACATTCTTTTTATTGGAAAGCATTATGTGATGCTGGTTTCCATTAAGGAGGCAACCCCAAGTCTCCACTTTTCTTGCCCTGCTCCTGCAAGAGAAACGTTTTCCATAATCCACTGAAAAACATACAGGAGAGTGGTTTTTAGAACTGATAAATATTCTGAAAAAATAACATTTCCTATGCTGGTCACATAGTTGTTTTACCTTGCAGAGAGACTTTCCTAAGACCATATTTTGAAATCCTCATCAGTTCTGAACCAGGCAAAAATCTTACAAGTTTACTTAGCTCAAAAGTGACTTCTTTTTTATTCTTTATTTACATAAATTTCTATTAATGGAAAAACAAAGGTTTAATTTAAAAAAATACTGTAAATCAATAGCTATAAACATAAAAGCACAGGGTCTTAGTTAAGGATTTGTTCATAAATTGCTTTTTAAAGTCGATCTGGCAAAAAAAAAAAGAGTATATGAAGAAAAGAGTTGCAGGATTTGTTTTCCACATTTTACAAGGAAAAAGAGAGGAAATAAGCAAACGTGGGTTTTTTCCTGATAAAAACAAAATATATGTTTAAAAGTTTATTTTGTTCCTTACAGAACTGGCCATTTCAAGCCTTTCATTTGTGTATTTCAAAGAACTGTGTTTCTGTTAAAATATCTTACTCATCAGAAAAATGAAACCAAATTATTTCTGTCCATAAGCAGAGCACAGGTCTGACTGTTCTGTGTTACAGATTGATCCTAATGAGCAAATGATGGCTGTGAAGGACCACATCAGGCACCTAAGTGAGTAACCATTTGCAAAACTGCCTGTTAAATTTTTATTAACCCTTTATAAACTTCAGATATGATGTGTGACCAATGTAAGTTGGCTTTTCCTTCCATAAACCTCAATGCACTTTATGGGTTGTGATCGGTGCCCTGGGGGAAGCTCAGTGATTCAGCTCTTTCTGCTGGGATGTAAAAACCCTGCAGGTGAAAGCAACTGACTGGGAAATGGGGTTATCTTCATGGCAGGTCTTTCAGAGGTATTCAAAGATCAGAGACCTTGAAATCACTCAGATATCACCTCTGGATGGAGGTTTTGCTGCTTTCTATTAGGCATTTTTTGCTCTGCCAACAAACATCAGTGTAATCCCACTGCAGTGAATCCCTTAGGTGTCAGTGCTGAAACAAATCACAGGAACAGAGACCAGAGAATGGTTTGGGCTGGAAGGGACCTGAAAGCTCATTTTGTTCCGACCCCCTGCCATGGGCAGGGACACCTCCCACTATCCCAGGCTGCTCCAAGCCCTGTCCAACCTGGCCCTGGACACTTCCAGGGATCCAGGGGCAGCCACAGCTGCTCTGGGCACCCTGTGCCAGGGCCTCACCACCCTCACAGCCAAGAATTCCTTCCCAATCTCCCATCCATCCCTGCCCTCTGGCAATGGGAGCCATTCTCTGTGTCCTGTCCCTCCATGCCTTGTCCCCAGTCCCTCTCCAGCTCTCCTGGAGCCCCTTCAGGCCCTGCCAGGGGCTCTGAGCTCTTCCTGGAGCCTTCTCCTCTCCAGGGAAGCACCCCCAGCTCTCCCAGCCTGAGCAGAGGGGCTCCAGCCCTTGAAGAATCTCCATGGCCCTTGATGCAATGCATGGTTGCATATCATTAGACAGCTGGGAATTGGAGTTATTGGCCATTCAGGACTTAAATTATGCCCACAGCACCCCAAAGGTACAAATTCAAATGGTTCCTCTGACTCCCTGATTGTCTCTGGAGGAGTTTTCCCCATAGATACATTCCCACAGAGGCCTTTTGTTTGATTAGCAAGAGCCAGGCTTTGCCAGAGCTGTCTCCCCAGACAGCAGACCCCAAGGACAGATGGTTTGTATAATGCTCAAAATTAATGCAGCATTTGCTGAGAGGTTGTTTTTTCATTGTGATGCTTGAAGGACTCCAGAGGTGCCCCATGGCAGGGAGCAGATGGGTCTAACAGCCTCCCCCATGCTCTCCAGATCCTTCCAGGTCTACTTCAAAAAAACAGGTTTATTTTTCTGTGCAAGTACCACTTTTCCATATGCCAAACCCCAGCACCTGGAAAAGAGGCCAATTAACACAAAAATATAGAAGACCACATGTCTTCCAAGAGAGCCCCTGTGATAGAGGCTGTTTGCTCACCTTCCCACAGATCCCAGAGGTCTTTTACATGGGGTCCCAGCCTGGCTCCTGCCTGGCAAGGACTCAGCATCATTCCCCAAATAGCAGTGAGATTTCTTGGAAAGCTCCACGTTTTCCTGCTGCTCTCCCTCCTCCTGCCCCACAGTTCCCCTTTCCACCCACCCTGGCTGCTGCACCTCAAGCCATTCCCCTCCCTCCATGCCCTGCCAGGGGATGCCACAATTCAACAGCACTCACACTGGCAGCAGGAGCTTTCAGAGCAGTTTCCCTGCTCCAGCACACATCTGCAAATGCAGGAGCATCCTGCATCCCCTGTCAGAACCAGGGCCCCTTGGCACGAGGCGTGGAGTGGAGGCATGTGAAGACATGGTTTCCTGCCTCAGAGAAATTCCCTCCCCAGAAATGAGAGCCTGCAGAGCAAAACACAGCTGCAAATGGCACTCAGAGCCTCGGGAGGCCAGGCTTTAAGAATAAGCAGGCACCTTGGGCTGGGAAGGTCCTAGTACATTTTTGCAGCTATGTAAACAACAGTAAACTGCTCCTTTTGGCCGAGCTGGAGGTTGATGGCATAACAGGAAATTCTGGTGGATGATTTTCTTTTTTGGAAACCACATGAAAGTTAACCAAACTTTCCCAAAACAGATGAAAGATTCTGACCAGGAGCAGTCGGGGGATGAAGCAGGAGTTTTAAGGGCGGCTGGAATCCGGTCCAGCCGCAGGCACGGCCGTGCTGGCAGGTCCCTGCCATGGAAAACAGGCTACTGCTCCTGGCCTGCTCCAGGAAAACCCCTCTCCACCAGCTCATGGCCACGGTGGGTGATGCAGCCAAAAGTGGGGCACCAAGGAAAGGCTGCTCTGGGAGTTACCAGGGTGAAGATGGCAGAGCAGAAGTGGCTGTGCCGCCATGCCTTTATCCAAGCCTGGTGGTGTTGTTCCAAAGAAGACGTGGACCTAAAAAGCAGATAAATGTTTGAGTTTCAGGGAGTGCACATGGCTTTTCTTTTACAAGCCAGAGCCTTTTTGTGGGGATCCAAATCCAGGTCTCCAAACCAGCTGATGAGGCAAGCCAAGGTGGTTCTGTTATCACCTCCATTAATCCTCACCCTGCACAAAGTGCATCAGGATCTGCTCAGCCCTGAGCAGGCTGGTGGCTCCCAGTGTTCCTCTTGGCCTGGTTAGAGGATCAACGAGGGGAAAAAAATTAAAAAGAAAAAAGAAAAAAGGGTTTTTTTGCAAAGCCAGTAGTGCCCAGCCAAGAGGCTTCCACACACAAGTGGCTTCTGAAACACGAACCAACCACAGAGGTCTCAGCTCTTCTCACAGCACAAGTGTGTGGGCTCGGCTGGAAACCCTGCTCCAGGGAAGGCCCTGCCTGCTGAACTCAGGCCAGCAAGCAGAGCAGCCCAGCACTAGACCCTGGGAAGGAGGCACACCAGGTCTCCCAGGCCACTTCCCAGAGCCCCCTGGCTTCATATGGGGTCAGGGTGGGCAGGGAAAGGGAACGGAGTCTCTGGGAAGGGAGCAGGCACCGCAGCTGTGAGCGAGGACATCCTCTCCAGCTGCAGAGACCCTTGGACCCAGGAAGTTTCCATGGGTCAGGACTTTGCAGGCTGTTCCTCAGTGTTTATTTGGGTTGGCTCGGGAGCTTCCCAGTGCGTGTGTTTACTGGGGTGGACACATCCCTGCAGGGCTGGAGAGGTGCCCTGGATGTCTCTGTCCCAGGGGTAGCTCGGCATTGGGAAGCGGGGGTCCCCATGATGCATTCACATTTAACTGACATTGACTGAAGTCTTAAACAAATCCAGCCACAACCCTGGAAACTTTCTTTGGAGGAGCAGATCCCGTCTCCAAAGTGCAGCATTCAGCAAGCTGAAGGGAATGGGCTAGGCTGGGCTGTAAGACATGAGCTAACTGCCAGCTTCTATTTCCATCTGGGAGAGCGATGGAGCCAAGATCAATAAATCATCATCATTGCCACCAAGAGTTTGGTTTTATTGGATGATAATATATTTCCTACTGGTGAGACCATGTACCAGCAGCTGGAAGAGGAACAAATGACTATTTACATTGCAGAGCAGGGAAGACAGAGGAAAGAAATAAGTAAACATATCACATATGTTATATGGAGATTACTGCGGGGTTAGTCTCCCTTATGACATCTACCTCGGAGGGGAGGGGCAGAGGAAGGTGACTCATAAATGTCCCAGTACTAAGTGAATTATTCCATCACTTCACTGCCCTGTATCTCCCATGTCCACGGATCTCTTCTCCCCAATTCTGCAAACACAGCTCATGGGCCAACTGTGTAATTAGCAGATCTTTGGGTGCTGCAGAGGCTTAGCTGAAGCACAGAGCTGTTGAGACCCCCACAACAGGGGTACTAAGGGCATTATATTGTCCCTGTGAGAAGCTCTTGCCTTCAGGAATCCTTCATTCCTACCCCACAGAGATGGGGCACCCATGGAGGTGTTGCAAACAGCACGGGGGGCTGGTGGGAGGGCTGCCATGGGAACAGCTTCAAAGCCACTGAGTCTGCAGGGAATATCTGTGCTCACCACATGCTCCAGGCCTCCAGATTATTCCTTCTCATCTGCCAGGCTGAGGTTTCTCTTGCTTATCTTCGGTCAGCAGGGTCCATGCTGCCTTCTCCCCTCAGGCAGGATGTGCTGGGAGACTGTCACCAAAGCATCTGTTACAGAAACCAAGCACTTCCCTGCTGGAATTTAATCTTTGTCTATACCAAAATCTTCCAGGGGACAGGGAATTTTTGTTAATAAAAATTGCCATTCCAATCAGCTCTTCTTTTTCCTTTTTTTTTTTTAATAGAAAGCCCAATATAAATAATATAATGTGTAGTCAAGACATTTCAATGCTCAAAATGTATTATCCCCCCTTTTTAATACCAAGGCCTTCCCAAGAGATAACCCCATCCTCCCCTAGTGCAATTCCAAGATCCCTGTGCCACGAGGAGAACTGAGCCCCACACAGGGGGAGAGCTGGTGCTGGCTGCTCTGTCCTTGCTGCACCAGGAATCAGTCCCATTTCCATTCCTGCCTCTCCTGCTTCTGACCATTAGATCTTGGCCTCCTAAATGGGCTTTCATCACCCAATTAGAAGCAGAGCGACCTCCTGCTACTCAGTTGTATTTGGCACAGGGAGTGCACACAGGGAAATAATCCATAGTGCTCTGCCTGGACCAGCACGTGCCCCAGAGCAGGGTTTGGCTGCCTGGCCCTCCAGCCATGTCCCCCTTCTGCACTCGGCCACCTCCACTGGTCACTGTCACCAGCAGATCATCAGCTCCTTAAAGCAGGACCAGCACCTGCCCTGGTCATTGCAGCTCCTGCCTGCTCAGAGCCAGGGGACAGCTGATGGCACCCAGGTCCTGCTGGGCTCCAGGAGACCCCAGCTTTGGAATACCTTCCTGGGAAAAGAGGGGCTGGAAAAGGGTGCACATCCCACTGTGGGAAGTGGATCTTGAGGGAAGAAAAGGAGCTTTTTTTCTGAACATTTGTGATGCCCCCCCCCCCCCCCCCCAATAGACATCCCAAAGTTTGCTATCCCAACATTCTGAAATCTCAGGATTCTGCAGAGCTCCTCCAGCTCCAGCTGATGCTGCAGGATTTATGGGGTCCCAGGACACCTCTTTACAGCTGGATAGGGACCAAGGCACAGCCAGATACACCAGAATGTGGTGGCATCTGTCACCCTTCCACAGTGAGGAGGCACGGATGTGGCGGGTCAAGCAGAGCTGTCTGATGGGGAATTCCTACTCTGCACTGTGCTGGGGCTGTGGAGCATGTCTGGATCTGCCTGTGGTGACACCACAAGGTTAGCTTCTCCCCAGATCCCTGTGGGTTGGTGTGGCCTGGCAGAGGGATGAAAATCAGCATGGATTGAGGAAAGCTGCTGGACTCTTTTTGTGCTCCCTCCAATCCTTGGAAGGAGCCAGTGCTGGCCACATCCATCCCCAAAGAAGCAGAACCCCAGGTCCAGCAGCCACCTGGACCCCGGAGAGCTGCCAGCAGGCTGCATTTTGTGTGCCCCAGGGTGGAGGAGGCTGTGGCCATGAGGTGACAAGGAGAACAATGCCTCTGGCACTGCACTGCACCACAGCACACAGTCCCCCAGCCATCCCATCCTGTGTCCAGTGAAACATCTCCTGATTAAACCCAAATCCCAGTGGGAAGCAGGGGGGGTGGGTGCAGGTTCCATCCCCACAGCAGGTGCAAGGCTGAGCACGCTGAGCTGCGCTGCATTGCTCTGGTTATTGGGGAAAAACAAAGCAGCAATTATAAAATCTTCTGGAGCAAGCAGATCACAAGGCTCCAGGGACCCTGAGGAGCTGTAAGAAGGCAGGCAGTAAAAAAGCAGACCCGAGAATAACCCTTATTGAGGTGAAGCAGGTCATGGGGAACGAACCAGCTGCAGCACCTGATGGGCACAAAGGCATCCAGCACCTTGGGAGCATCCAAGAGCCCCTCTGCAAGGGATTTTTGCAACTTGAGTACAAAATTCTGCCTAAATGTGATTTTAGGCACCTATGCCCATTTCTGGGCCTAATTTCCCCCAAACCCAGAATTTATATAGCCACTGTGCACAGGTGGATACACACACCATCAATCTATAGCAAATAGTTTCTAACCTGTTGATGATTTTGGCCCAATTTGGCAGACGAGTAAAACTTTCAAAAAGAATTTGTCTTCTGGAAGTTTTGTGGAAATGGTTGGAGGAGAGAGACATTATTTGTAGCCTGGGTGAGGGAAAGATCAATCAGAGAGTCCACACTGCCACTGCTCAGGGCATTTGGGCTCTTGTAACTACTCTCCCTTGCAGACCCACCTGACCAGACACAGCAGTGAGGGGCAGGGCAGAGGGAGGGAACAGCAGCATTGCATGTTAATGAAGTTGGGTAATAATAATTGTTTTATTTATAAGCATCCCCCACCCCTGTTGAATCGCTCGGGGCTCTGCACAACAACCACAAAAACAATTGCTCATTAATTAAAACCACACCAACCTCCAAGAGATTGCAAACAGATGGATAAACACATCAGATGATATAATATCCCAGGAACTGGGAATGGGAAGGGACCACCTGTACCAGTCAGCTTGGGCAGGCAGAGGTTTGGCCTGTGCCTCCCTGGAGTCCCAGCCTCAGAGCACTCACCAGGACACCAGAAAACCTCAGGATCCTACAGGCTGCAATGTGTCCCCAGAAAAAGTCGGGAGAGCACTACTCATGTCCTAAAGACCTGCAGTATCCTAGAAATGCCCAGAGATCTTGCAGGAACAGTATAATTTCTTCCCATAAAGACTAAATAAAAACACTATTCTTCCTACCAATCCTTCTGTCTGAGCTGGGATGGAAATGGCCCTGCTTCAGCTCTGAGAACAACACCATCCTCAGTGCCATCCATCAACCTGGCACTGTCCACTCCATGCTGGAGGCTCTCTGAAGCTGCAAAATGCTCTGGGGGGAAAACCCAGAGGGGGTCCACAGGTGAACTGTTCATTGTGGAGTCTGCTGGGTCCTGTAAGTGCCTCCAGCTCGGGGCTGAGAGAAATACAACACGTGGACTTAACAAGTCCCTTCCCAGCCCTTTGGCTCCACACGTGTTTTTCATCTCAGCATCTCCAGGCACTTGCAAGCACCAGTTACCTCTGGATCACCTGCACTAAATAAGGAAAGCACCATTCAATCCATCCACCCCAATAAGCCCAGGAATCACCGAGCCAGGCTTGGTTGTTTGCGATTTAATCAATGAGACAGCAGTGGAGTAAGAAAAGTGACTGAAAAATCCACGATCCCCAAAATCCTTTTCTCCCCTGGGAGAACAGAGTCCTGTGGCAGCAAGGACTGAGCCTCCCACCTGCCCTCCTTCCCCCACCTTTTCCACACTGCAAACCTCATTTGAGAAGGAAGCCGTGTCCCTGGGGGCCCACGAGGGGCTGCCAAGGTTTCCAGAAAGGTGAGGACGGGCCGAGCCGGCGCTCCTGACTCACGGAGGCAGCTGGAGACTCTCCCCAGCCAGCTGGAGGGTGGGAACAGCTCATGGGGAGGATGGGGATGCAGGGTGTGGGCTGAGCATCACCAGGGATCAGCCACATGTGGGGAGGAGCCGTGGGGCTGCAGCTCACGCACGGCTCCTCGCAGCACCGGGAAGCGACGGTGCCGATCTCACATCCCTGGGAAGGCACCTTTGAGAACAGGGTGAGGAAAGGCCTCTGCCTTCATATCTGCTGCAGGGCTGCATCCCAGCTGAGGCTTTAGAGGAGGACAATGTGTCAGGACTGTCCAGCCCAGCTTGGCCAGCTGTGAGGTGTCTCACCTCAAGGTGCCCAAGGAAGTGGCAGTGGGTGAGCCAAGGGAAGACCCCAGCCCCACACAGACCACAAAGAGTGCTCTGGGCAGAGGCTGGGAACACTTCAGCCTTGATTTATGCTGCATACATTTACTTCTTTTCTTCTCTACAGCCCATTTATCCCTCTGCATTCTTACATTAGTGTGTTTTATCGAGCAAATGAACTTCAGGAGTTGTTGAGGTGAATGCTGAGGGTGCCACCTCAGGCATTTGTGTCTGCATCTTGAAGAAAAATCCTGAAAGAGCACTGGGGATTGGTTTGCAGGGGGAAGACTTTGTCTGCTCATCCTCCCAGGATGGTTTGGCAACATCTTGCTGCCCTGCACCATTGCACAGGGCCTCCTGCCCCCATCCTTATCATTCAGGCTTTGTGTGTCCCATGAGCCCACAGACAGAGCTGACACCAGCAGAACATTTCCAGGATGCTCCATGCTGACCAACACCTTCCACCCTGCAGCCGGGACACCTGGCAAATTCTTCGTCTGGAAAAGCTGCTGTTAATGTGATTGACCTCAGTTTCACCTGGATCCTTGTGGGAATACACCACATGCTTTGCCTGGGGCTGGGGATTTCTCTTCTATCAAGCCTACGTATCCCTGCTCATGAATTCTGACCCATTGTGCCACATTCTCACCCAATCTTGGACTGGCACAGGACATTATATCCCTGGCTGGGTGGTCCTTGTCACACCTCTCTATTCCAGGTGCCAGGAGGAACAGTGGAGCCATGCTCTGCCCAGGAGCACACCCTTGGCCTTCAGCTTGCCCTCCAATGCTACATCCTTCTCCACATGGATCTGCCTCGGAGAGGGACCAGATGTCCCCAGCTCCATTTAGAGTCCGTGGGAGACAAGGGGACCTGGGCTGTGGGAGGGCTGAGATGAGTCCCACGAGCTGCCAGGGATCTATGCCTGAGTAGCAGAGGTCAGAGTCTGGCCCAGGGTCATTAATTCTCATTCCTCCGATGACATCCGCGGCTCTGTGAGGCCACAGCACAGCTGGGGAGCTGCTGTCTTATCAGCTCTCACTCCTGGAAGCCTTCTCCAGCTCTTCTCCTCAAAGGCTGACTTTCTGTCCCAACGCAGAGCTCCATGCAACCTCCGAGGAGCCGGTGGCCTATCTCAGGCCTGGATTTGTCCCCTCAGGAAATTACTGTGGGTCCTGACTGATCTCCAGCGGACCCATCCAAAAAAAGAATAATACAGCTTTTCTGCAGACAACTCTATCTTTGCTACATACCAATCCCATGACAAACCAGCTGGCACGAGAGCTCAAGCACGAAAGCAATTTGGCTTCCCTCCTTCTTCTGTTGACAGCTTTAAAGCCGCTCTCTTTAAACTCACCTCCCGTAGGTGGTTCGGCAGCAGAGCCAAAGGCTGTGATTACACTTCCAGAATGTTTGTTAGCTGCAGGTCCCCAGGCACTGAGTTCTGGAAAATATTTTTCAAGCAATGTCCTCAGGGTCAGAGGCAGGTTCTCTGGCTTGTTCCTGGCTGACTTCACACTGGGCTATGCATGCTGCAGCCAGTGTGTTTTTTAGGACTTTTTTTAGGAGTTTGAGGCAGGCAGACAGATCTGAGAGACTCTCTGGGTACCAGTCCCCTTAGATCCCATCCTGGAACCAGGAGGATCCTCTGGCTCCCCCCTCACACAGCTGAGAACAAAGGGCCTGCCGAGGCTCCCTGGGCCCATCAGATAAGGGGGACATGACTTTCTGAATTTCATTACTAAAAGCTCTGCTCTACCCCTGCCTGACTGGTAGGAGAGTCTCAGCATCCACAGCAAGGTGGAAAGGCCTGGGGAAGTGTAAGATGGGAAATAGAGGAGAAATTTAATTGCAGCAAGTGGGAAAGAGGGTGAAACACCCTTCAGGCAGCCCCCCAGCACCGAGCCTGGGTCACTGGTCCAGGTCACACATTTCCTCACACCAGGAACTCTCCAGCCATGCCTCCAACTTGCAGTGCACAGGGTAGATGCAAACACCCATGGAAGCAATTAGGACCTCATCACAGCTTTCCCAGCAGGACATCTCTGCTCCTGGATGAGGCATGGTTCTGAAAGGGGGGAACCCAGCTCAGGCTCAGAATAAGGCTGGCCTGGGTTGGCTCATCCTCTCTTACAAGCTGGGTGGTTTTGTATCTTTAGGGCATCCTTATATTCCTGTCCAACTCAATCACTGAAGGTAAACCTGTGCTTCAGTGCTGAAAACTTGTATTCCCACAAACCACCACCACCCCCCCCCCAAAAAAAAAAACAACCTAAAAAATCCAAAACAAAACAAAAATACCTCCAAGGGATTGTTTTCCTTAGAAAGATGGGAAAGAGGTAAGGCCAAGGCTGAGTAGGAAGCAGCCAAGGAGATGCAAAGGTCCATGGCAGGGACAAGGGGTTTCTCTATGACATTTGAAGGTGGCACACTCAAAACCTATAAAAAGAAACACTTTTCTACCCAGCCTGTGCAACCAAGCTCTTGAATTCCCAGCCTTGAAACTAAACAGTGTCTCATTTTACATACACCACCCAACGAGCCTCAGTGCTACCTCCCAAGTCTTAAGTCATATCACTGGTGACGCTGGAGAAGGGAATGAGAAAAAGGAAACAGGCTGACATATCTGATCCTCTGAAATCACACAAATGGCTCAGCTGAGCAGCCAATTTAAAGGGGAACAGCTCTGCATGAGCCACACGAGCTTTGGCTGTGCTGCCACAAGATCTCTGCTCCCTCATTAAACGTGGATAAAAGAGGTCAGGCTATTCCTTGCCATGGGTAAAGGGCCAGGCTTCAACCAAAGGAGCATCCAAGGCATCTGAGTCATTTCAATTCAAAAATTCAAGACTTACTGCAAGGAGTCTTATGTAAAATGTGCTGCTCAGTATGATGCAATGATGGTCACACACCAGTGGGTATTTGGAATCAAACCTCTTGGCTTCTCCTTTGCAGCAATGAGACCCACATATGGAAAAACCCAGGGTCCCATTTCTCTCCTCTTCCAGTTCCTGCACAAACACAATATAGGGTTGAGGTGCTTGTTGGGTTTTTTTTTGATTGATTTTTGGTTTGGGGTGGTTTTTTGTTTGTTTTTTGGTTTTGTTTATTTTTGGTTTTAGATTTTACTCAGTCAATTTTGTTCACATTGTTATGCAAAGAGGAGCAAAAACTTGTCAGCCAAACCAGAACTTCTCTTGGCATCACAAAGTCTACCTTCTGCATTTTGCACTTTGGTCTTACCAACACCAGGTCTCTGGCTGCATATGTTAAAAGTTCTGGGTTTGCTTTCAGCACAGAATTATCTCTGGGCAGGACTTGTGCACTGACATGTCACCCTTGATGCTGGAGCATGAAGGAGACAGTTGGAAGTGGAAAAGGTATTGAGATAATAGTTAAAATGCTCAAAGTTAGAGGCAAAGGCAAACTCTGCCAGGAAAGGAAGCTCTCCTGCCCTGAGGGCACTCTGACCATAGCCCCATAAGTCACACACCCCTGGTTCACCTCCCCCAGTTATCCAGTAATTGGGTGGGAGGGAGAATGGAGTGGGATCTCCCAAGAGCCTTGGGCACCTGGGGCTGCCTTGTTTTCCATGACTGACACATTCTCCCACCCACAAAAAACTGTTTATAGGCCTCCTGTGGCCATCCAAAAATGCTAAGGTGGATCAGCATGCAGTGTGCCATATCCTTTTTATTCCCTCCTTGCTTATTTTCTACCTGTGTGTTTATTGAGCAAGGAAGCTCCATAAAGAGCTTGGATTTCATCTTCTGCATCAGGGGTTCGACAATCTGGTAGCTTGTAGCAGCCAGGAGTCTTCTGTCTCCATCCTTGAGTCCACCAGTGTGGGAATAACACACCCAGGCTCTCCAGGAGCCATGTGAGCACTTCCTCTGCACTGTAACTCACATTCAGAAGTGCTTTTTGTGCTCACAAACTTTTCCTCTGGAGTCACTCTCTTAAACAGAGATTGCTGGTGATATTCCTGACGTTTATTCATTGCATCTCTAATAACTATTAGTATTCAAGAGGTCACATTAAGAGCCTGGTGGGTTTCCAGCCACAATTATCCTGCTTTGTTTTACTTGCTTGTCACAGAGCTGGTCTAGGGGGTTATGTTTGTTCTGCTGAAAGAAAGCTTTATGGCGTGTTTCAGGCCTGACATTATGACACTGGTAGGCCAGACAATCTGTCGTTGGAAAGAATTTCTGCAAATCCCCAAAGTTTTTCTGCATTTCTATGCTGTCATCTAAAAAGCAGCATCTGCTCTGTAAGGCTGCCAAAAGAAGGTCATATTTTTATTTTTACCAATAAAAGGAAAGGACGAGCCCGCGGTTCAGGCACTGGCCGAGCCTTTGGGCAGCCTGGGGTTTGCCTCCCAATTGAGCCAGGACTTTGGGCAGCTGGCCCAGATGGGGATGGGTACCTTCCCCTGTTTGGAAAGCAAGGAAGAGCTCTCCTTCCAGACCTCAGAGAATCATAGAATTGTGAGGATTGGAAGGGGCCTTGAAGCTTATCTTGTTCCATCCCCTGCCATGGCAGGGACACCTTCCACTATCCCAGGTTGCTCCAAGCCCTGTCCAACCTGGCCTTGGACACTTCCAGGGATCCTGGAAGGGGCAGCTTCTCTGGGTAACTGCTGCCAACGATTTTTTTCAGATGGTTCCCCCACACCTCTCCTTGCCCTTAATGTAATTTTCTAGTGTGGCTTTGAGCTGGAGTCACCTTGCTTAGTGCACAGACTGAGGGTTAAATGGTCCAAGATCACCACTACTGGTCCCTGCATCTCTCCCTCTCCTCATTTGGTCCTGCTCCCTCTGGTTCCTCCTCCCTCTGGTTCCTCTGTATCTACCTGTTCCCAAACTGCAGCATCTCTCTTTTTTTTTTTTTTTTTTTTTTTTCCCTTGCAATAGATGCCTTCCTCCTAAATTAGGTTTTTCCTCTTCACTTGGCCTTGCCACAGCTCTGGAAACAAACAGCTAACATTAAAAGTGTTTCTAAGGGAGTGTTATTTTCATGCCATCTTTGCTAATGGCATCTCTGTTGGAAACTGTCAGTTGAATGCTGTTTGACACATCCCTGGCTGTCACACGCAGAGGAGAGCCAGAAAAAGGGAAACCTTCTTTCCAAAGGAGATGAGATTTCAATGGAAGTGTCAGTTTTTAACTTAAGTCTTCTCAAATATTACATTCACAAAAAAGAATTCACCAACAGCTGCACTTCTAAGAGACCAAGGGACTGATTACATCTGTCATGTGGATAATATATTGCCCTTTGAATGATAGGTGTGTACACGAACTTGCAGAGCCTCTATGACCAATGAAGGGACTTCAAAGGTGGTGGTGGGTGGCAGTGGTGGTGGTGGGCTGGGCTGGAGGCAGGGGAGAGCCCGGGGCATTCACTACCTCAGGTGTTTTCAATAAATCTCATGTACTTCACACAAAGATGCTTTAAAGCCCCTTGACAGCCTCAGCATTTTAACACCTATTTTCGATTATGCAACAGCCACTATTTGTAAACAGGTCGAGAAAATGGTATAAGGGAGTTGCATTCGTATTTTAAACAGAGAGCACAGCACTTCAAATGCAAATAGGAGACATCCTGTCTATGAGGACGTTTAGCCAATTGCTTGATGCATGTGGTTTCAAAGATGGTTGACTTCTATCCAAAAGACACAGATGGGATGACTTAGACACAAACAGCTTTTAATTTACCACTTATGTTTCGTCTTTACTTTACCTGCTGCTCTTAGAGCAACAGGGCTGCAAACACAGACCTAGAAAGAGCATTCCTGGTTAGAGCTCCTGGTTAGGCACATCAGGAAGCTGTCCTTGAAATGGCCCTGCTGCACTGAAATGCCACCGTTTCCACAGTCAAAAAAAAACCCACAGAAATCAAGCAGAGTACACCAGGCCTCCTGTGCAATGGTCAATCCCTTGTTTAATTTAAAATACAGTTCAAAGGTTGAATATTTTAGCATTGAGGGACAGAGCTGTAGCTGAAATACCCTGCAAGATCCAGTGGGATATCCTTCTTCTGTTCTCTTCCCTCAAAACAGTGGCACAGCTCTGTTGCAAAACCTATTAAGAAGCAGGGTGAAGTTTCACACCATTTAAGTATTAAGGCAGATGGGTAATTCATACTCAAGATATCCAGATACTCTGAGGGGTGATCCAAAGTCTGCTCAGCTCCACAGAAACCTCTGTGATCTCTGGATTAAGCCCAGCAGGCATCTACCAGAAAGGGCAAAGAAAAAGCCAGTTTATTCAGGTGCACTAAAACAGACAAAATAGATAAAAATAAAACATATGAGTTACCAGTCCACGTGTCTACAAGGGGCATAAGTTTCCATCGACCTCTTTGCCTCAGGGACATGAAATAATTGTGATTCTTATGTGCCAAAAAAGCCCTGTGTAAATATTGCTCATTGCTAAACAAAACAAAAGGTTGTTTGACCAAATCAGATGTGACAAAACAAAAAGAACACCACAAGGAAGTAAACATGTGAAGTCCACATTTTCTGAGGGACTCTTGAAAAATGCTCTAAATGAATATTTTGGAGCTGGGTTTTGTGCAGGTGCTAGGAAGTTTTTTACTCAGAATGCCTGGAATATTTTCTCCACTACAGGGAAATTAATAAATACTAGTGTGCTGGAGTCTTTTGTGCCAATACTAACCATTAACTTTTGGCTTCAAGCCACAACTGTCTACTTTGCAGTGGATTCTGCCACCAAGGGAAAGGTCATTACAGGCCTGTGCTTTCTTCTCGTTAGTGTGTTCCAAAATAATTAACAGAAGTTGTTCAGCAGATGGTTCCCTTTCTGTCAGCAAGTACCTACAGTTTAATGGGTTTTGCTGGATTCCTCACCGTCAGTGGGTGAGGCTGGAAGGAAAATTAAAATGTATCATCTTTGATCCACCCACTTGTAATTAGTTCTTAGGGTTTCACATAATAGCAAATATAAAGGAGGTGGGAGAGGGGAAATGAAATCATTACAAACCCAGAGATCAGCAGCAGCCATGTAAAGCTGTGATTACGTCATCCAGCAGCATCTCATTGCTGCACAGCCACGGGGTTGTAATTGTTTCAGCTGGGGATTTGGAGATTTACTAATTGTATGTTTTTCAGTGTCCTAGTCTGGAGATTCAGCAGGAAACCACAGGGGAAAAAAAAAAAAAGAAAGAAAAAAAAGGAGATGCCTGTGTTTGTAAACTGACAGTGATGATCCCTTCGTGCCCTTGCAGCAGCCAGAGGCCCAGGCAGGAGAGGAGAGGATGAGCAAGCAGCCAAACTCTGCTGCAATCCGGGGGGAAAAAGTATCCTTGCCCCAGGAGTTTACATTGTCAGCAAACAAAGACTGGTCAGGAACTGGGATCACCAACTTCATTTACAAAAGGAAAACCAAAACTCCCATCAGGGATTTTAGGGCTGCCTCTTCCAAAAGCCCGGAGCATTTTCCATTCCGTTAGAAGTGCTGGGGTGTGGGCAGCTGCAAATCCCAAGGGATCAATCTCACCTGAGCTCAGCTGTGCAGTCCAGACCCCCTCTGCTCCATCCAGAGGGTCTGAGTCACCCTCAGCAGAGGCTGGGCCTCTCCATCTCCTCCGGCTGCACAAGACATCACACTGACAGAAACACTCCAGTTTCCATGGAAAAATAATAAAAAATTAGCCCATCCTAATTATTATTGTCATCACTTCTTCTATTCATAGCTCCACTGTCATAGGGCATAGGAACATCCAATGGGACAAGCCAGGACCCCACTTCTATGCATTTTTTCCTATTGCTGTTGCAAAAGAATTTTTAAAAGAGGTCCAGGATGCACCTCTGTGCTATGGTTACTTCCTGCAAGCATGAGAGAGAGCACAAATCCAGCAGGGATTGGAAGAATGAAAAACATCAGTGACCTGTGCAAAGTTTCTGGATACTGAATGGGAAGTGGCAAGTGGCACAGGAACAGGAGAGAGGACAAAAAAGGGCTGGTAGGACTGGGTTTGGGAATTTTGGGAAGAACCATCTAGAAATGCAGTGTGGTGTGACATGATGAAAGCCTCATGGTGCCACAGAAACCTTTGCAAGAGCTTTTGAGGTGGGCAGCAGAGGTGATGCTGAGATAGGAAGAGTTTGAGCAAATTTGCAGCTCCACTGATGGGCAGAAGAAGCCACATCTTCAAGGAGTGCTGAAAATTTTATATTGATAGAATCACAGAATAATTTGGGTTGGAAGGGACATTTAAAGGCCATCTAGTCCAGCCCTCTGCAATAAGCAGGGACATTTTCAGCTAGATCTGGTTGCTCATCCTTGAACACTTCCAGGGCTGGGTCATCCATCACCTCTCTGAGCCACCTGTGCCAGGTCCTCACTACCCTCATTATACAACCTTTCTTCCTCATAGCTAATATTCCTGTATCCTTAAAAAATATGTTCCTAAAGTAGGAAAAGTCTGTTCACACTGACTGCACTTTAAACATGCGAAGACTTCACAGCTGCCTGAATGCCTGTAATAGGACTGGGGATTGCAGGAAACCAAGGAAATCCAGAGGGACATTTGGGATCACTGCACTGAGGACCTAGTTAGCTAATGAGCATGTCTTTGACATTGTCCTCTGTGGCTACAATTTGAGGACAATTCTCTTCTTTTGTTTCTGGGAGAAAAAAAAATATCCCTTAGGGACCTGTGGTATTGTTTTAAAAAATAGAAAAATTAAAAAGGCTTTTTACTGAAAAAGTAAAACTAATCTAACTCTTGTGTTCATGCATTGAGAGGGGAGGATTTTGGGGATGATTCTGAGCTTAGTGAAGCTGCAGAAGTCACCACAGGACTTCATTATGAAAGGAAGAAGCAGTCACACACAGGTATGGTTTCATGGAGCTATGAAAGGAGAGTCCCCAGAAAATCAGCCACATAGGGCAGAAAAGACAGGCAAAACAAAGCATCTCTGGTGACAGGGCTTTAAAAACTTGAATAAAAGCCTTTTTTGGGCAAAGCACTGTCTACAAGAGGCACAGCAAGCAAGAGGCTGTCGTGTATTTAATCCTGAGTGAGTCCTGGGCTCTCCACACTCACAAGGAGCTCTTGCCTCCATCGCTTTCCCCTCCCAATGCACATGAGCTGTTCCTTCTCCAAATAAATCCATTTTTCAGGCAGAAGGGTCTCATGAGACGACAGGTCTTGCAGCAGTGTCCCTTGTCCTGCCTGGGCCCAGCTCCTGCGCTGCCGTGGCTGCAGTCCTCTGAGGCTGGAGGTGAAGGAACGAGCCCTCCTCAACTTCCATAAGGAGTCAAAGCCACTAGAGGGAGTCGATGTGTTTGCCTGGTTCACACATCCATTCATCTTCCCTTCCTCACTTTTCCCTTGGAAGAGAACGGGAACAGAAAGGGAGGAAAACACACCGGGAAGCTGCTCAGGACATTGCTCAACTCCCACTGGTGAATGCTGCAGTAGCTCCACTGACTTCAGTGTTTCCAGTGAGCAGGATTGCTCTGGGTTTCCAACCGTGTAACTCAGCAGAAAATGGTCTGTTGGAGTCCCCAGGAATATTTATGTAAGTCTCAAGATCCCACCAGGAGAAGCAAGGGAAAAATGAGAGTCCAAAAAAAAAAAGTTGGATGGTGGAGGTGCTGGAAGGAGTACACAAACTGTCAGGGAAAGGCAGCAGGAATTACATGGGTTGGGTTTAGGGAGAAGGCTGAAGTAAGGGACAGGGCACTGGAGTTTTTGTGAAGAAAAGGTTGTTATAAAAGCATCCGGCCATCCAGCACCACTTTCTCTCCACGGGCAGTGTGGGAGGAAGGGCTGGTGGCTCACACCCTCCACCTCAGGATCCAGAAGGACTTGCCCTTGTGTCACCGCAGAAAGCAGAGATCCCCCAGCCCTGCACTCCCACCAGTTACTGCCCTGTGAAACACAACCCAAAGGCAAGAGAAGTACCAAAGGTGGAGGTGTGCAGTTTTCTGGGATCACCCGTGGATCCAGCCTTTCGGGATTCCCTATTGGAATGACCACTGTGATTAGCAAAGAGGCCGGAATGTCTTTTAGCACATGGAGTTCACTGAAAGCCACAGGGCCAGTTAGCCACCCTTTCCTCCATGCTTCAGGACTGCCAAACTGCATCTTCTCCTGGGGGCAGCTTGCACCATTGTCCAGTGCTGCTTCCCAAACTGTGACCTTCACAGCAGGGAGGAGCTGCTCTGCCTGTTCTTTGTCACCATGGGGCTGACACAGAATCATGGAATATCCTGAGTTGGACCCCCAGCGATGAATTTGAGCTCCTGGCCCTGCACAGACAGCCCAACAATCCCACCCTGTGCCTGAGAGTGTTGCCCAAACACTCCTGGAGCTCTGGCAGCCTCTGGGCTTTGCCCATTCCCTGGGGAGCCTGGGCAGTGCCCAGCACCGTCTGGGGGAAGAACCTTTCCAGGTACCCAGCCACAACTCTAAATGTGTTTTAAGCAGCAAGTTTTGCAGGCTCAAGCAAGACTTTCAGATGGAGAACCCCTCCTTAAACCCCCGTCTGGGCTCTCAGCACATCAGTGTCCTCTGCAGGTTGTCTGCAGCAGCAGATGATGAAAAGATGTTGGCTGAAAGTTGCATCTGTGAGCACCCAAAAAAGGGTCTGGAAGCACGACTGCAACTTTCCTTACTATAAATATTAATTAATCTAATTGTTCTGCTTTTATGAAGGGAATTCAAGCCATTCAGGGAAGAGATGTCACAAATGTCCTCCTGACAAATGGGGTTTTCATCAGAATATGACAATTCCAAGCTGAAGTTCCTGGTGGGTTGTACAAGTTTCAACCAAATTATTATCCTGAGGAAAGTTGCTTGGGTCCAGCTCATTATTCCTTATGAGTTAAAGGCTGTCCTGAAAAGCCCTTCAGAGGGGCTCAAGGAAGGTTCTCTGCCCGGCATCTGGAGTCATATCCACTGCTCCCCTTGCCAAGGCTCAGCTGATGTACAGCAATTCTCAGCAACCTAAAGGTGCATCTAAGATCCTCTAAAAAACCTTTTAAAGTCTCCTTGCAAGTCACACCTTGACCCCCTTTTTTAGGCATGCAATAATCAAGATGAGGAAAGTACAACCAGTAAAGCAGAGTTAGGAAAAAATAGGCAACTAAATTTCTTTTCATTCAAAATGAATGTTCTATCAGAACTCAGTGTCACAAGCATTTCAACACCACAGTAGCCTCATCTATCCATTCCCAACAGTGGCCATCTGTAACCATGCTGTGGCTGGACCAAAATATTTGATTTGAAGTGATGCAGGACCTACCACACTGAGCTCCTCACCCTTCAATGCTCATTCCAGTTTTAACACAAATAAGTAAACCTGAAACACTAATCCACCAGCTTCCCTCAGTGAGAGCTGTGTTTCCAGTTTGCTTAAGGAGATTTTCTTTTGAGAGACCTTTATCTTTCTATCTGAAAGCTTCCGTGTTTGCCGGGATGCTGGCACGACAGAGTGACTGCACTCGAGTTCCCCAAATAAAGTACTGACAAATTTATTGTCTGCAATAATATTTTCCTACCTCTGCGAGGTGGGTTGAACCTATTCCACTTTCCCCTTAGTAAAAAACAACACTGATGGCAGTAATTTATGTTTGGTCAAGGCCAAGAGGACTAATTAGAGCATATTAAGCTGAACTGTGCAGGCAGTTCCTGCTCTTCTCCTGGGTACAGATCCCATATGCCACAGGCATCCTCCTGTCCATGTCCATGAATGGCTGTTCACAGGCTGGAAAGGGGATTTTGCTAACAGACATTTGTGCAGTTCCTTAGTAGGAACTTCCACTGTTTCCGGGATTCCTTAATCATTTCCCTAACAACCACGGATAACAAACGTGACCTTCCTGTGAAAAATGAGGCTAGGTCTATAAACATGTTATTAAGAATAAATGAAGCTTTTAGGAGAAGGGGTTAGTTGGGGGTCTTTACTGGGCTGTTAGCCCCTGGAAGCTTGAATGTAAATAGAAAACAATTAAAACCCCAGCCCCAAAGGATGCTGCGCTCAGCCAGGGAGGCTGTAATTAGGTTTCTGCTGCCGTTAATCGCTTCTAAAGTGAGTGATCATAAATTACAAATGTGTGCAGAATCCTCCCAGAGCATGGCCTGAAAAGCTCCTCTGAGCTGGCTTGGATGAGGGAGAGAAAGAGGAGGAGAGGAGAGGAGAGGAGAGGAGAGGAGAGGAGAGGAGAGGAGAGGAGAGGAGAGGAGAGGAGAGGAGAGGAGAGGAGAGGAGAGGAGAGGAGAGGAGAGGAGAGGAGAGGAGAGAGGAGAGGAGAGGAGAGGAGAGGAGAGGAGAGGAGAGGAGAGGAGAGGAGAGGAGAGGAGAGGAGAGGAGAGGAGAGGAGAGGAGAGGAGAGGAGAGGAGAGGAGAGGAGAGGAGAGGAGAGGAGAGGAGAGGAGAGGAGAGGAGAGGAGAGGAGAGGAGAGGAGAGTTTTCCTTCTTTCTCTTTCCTACTCTTCCACATGTATCAGTCAGGCTTCTGAATTAATGTTGGAATGGGAGGCTTAGGCTAAACCAAACCCCAGGCTTGCTTCTTTTTATTTAAATACACAGGCACTCACGCACACATGCATGCATAGTTAGTTAAGTGAAGAAAATGTACCTCCAAACATCATATTTAATTTCATTAGCTACTGTTGCTTTCTTGCAATCCACTTATAGCACATGAAGATAAACATTCTCTGAGTGATAAGGGTGTGTTTATAAACTTTGTTTGGGATGAAAGAAGCCCTAACTGGTGTGTTTTTATAGTAGGGTTAATGGTGCTTTACTAATCCTTTGCCTGTGACCAAGAAACACAGACATCTTGACTTTCCTGGGAGATGTGGATGCATTTTCCTCCTTCCTGGGCCCTCAGCATGCAGCTGGAAGACAATGAACCACCCCCAGCTCCGCGAGGGTGAATTGTGAAGCAGCAGCATCACATTCCTGGGACTTCACCACCAGCCGTTCAACGTTCCCAGAGTGCAGAATTAATTCAACACATTGTTATTTTACAGCTTGGCTTTGTTTTGGGGGGCCTTTTCTTTTTTCTTTTTTTTTTCAGAGAAAACCACCACAGCAAATGCTCTGCAGCTTCCAAACTCTTGTGCAGGTACTGCCTAAGCACCCAGCACCTGGGACCCCCAGTCTGTTGGAGGATTTCAGCTTAATGTCAGACACATTGGGCACGGAAGGCTCCAACCTCATTTTTGTTGAATTGGCCACTTCACCTACACCCCTCTCACACAACTCATCGCCCACGGCCGCGCTGCCCTCAGCTTCCTCAGCCACATCCTTTTGGCTGCTCTGCTCCAGCTCCTCACTGCTCAACTGAATTGGAGGCTTCCTCCCCCTGCCAGCCCCTCTGCGTGGTGTAAAACCCAACCTTCCCAAAAGGTCAGGGCTCTGTGTTTACCCGACCTTCTGGTTTGAATTTGGGAGACAATGGCTCGCGGGGAGCCGAGCGGGGCTGATTTGCCGCAGTGCTGAGTCACGGGAGTCCAAGATGGATTTTGTGTTAATGCCGAGGCACAGCACTAATTATGGCAGCATTCAGAATTATCCCCGGACCAGGGAAGGCTGCAAGGCGGAGAGAAATGGAATGCTCGTGCCCTTGCACACCCACCACATCACCTACGTGCTGGGGGTTAGGGAAGACTCCAGAAGGGAATAGTGGTCGTCACTGGTTCCTTGCCTCCTTCTAGCAGCTTTCCAGATGGATATAATCACAGAAACAGAGAATCATAGATTCACACACTGGTTTGGGTTGGAAAGGACCTGAAAGCTCATCTTGTTACAACCCCTGTCATGGGTAGGGGCACCTTCCACTATCCCAAGCCCTGTCCAGCCTGGCCTTGGACACTTCCAGGGATCCAGGGGCAGCCACAGCTTCTCTGGACACCCTGTGCCAGGGCCTCTCCACGCCCACAGGGAAGAATTTCTTCCTTGTAGCTCATCTATCCCTGCCTTCTGTCAACTTAAAGCCATTCCCCCTTGTTGTAGCACTCCAGGCCCTTGTCATGCTTGAGTTCAGAAATTCTCTTTTGGGAGAAAGCTCAGTGAGGAGCAAAGGATTCATGGGGAGGCTGGAAAGGAGAACAACAAAGATTAAAAGCAATCCAAAGGCATAACTTTGGGGCATTAATATCCATTAGGAACTGGTGGTGATGGGAGGACATTTCTGTGAATTAGTCTGCTTTTGTCTCATGAAGGTGTTCTGCTTTCCTATCAAGCTGTTTTCAGCATCCAGATCCTGTGAAAGCAAAGAGCTGTTGTAGCCCACAGCTCATTCCTGTCTCTCCCTGCTATGAAAAATAGCACAGATTTATCCCCATTTATAAAATAACACTCAGGCTTTTAACTAAAGGCTGCAGTGAAGCAGCTACTACTCTCTGCAGATGTCCTCCTCCAGCAAAATTGTCTCTTTCTCTTAGAAACAAATGTTTCTAAGATCAGCAACGGATGGGTGGATGGATGGATGGATGGGTGGAGGGATGGATGGATGGATGGATGGATGGATGGATGGATGGATGGATGGGTGGAGGGATGGATGGATGGATGGACGAGGAAGTGTGATTCTCCCTCCATGATTTGTCAAAAGTGACTTCTGAAATGTCTCTAATGGGAAACCCTCTGGAAAAAAAGCCAGATAAACATGAGGTGGAAGAAGGGGGAAAACCCTCCAAACCTAGAATCATGGAATCATTGAGGCTGGAAAAGATCCTTTAAGACATCAAGTCCAACCATTCCTCAGCACTGCCAAGGCCACCACAAACACATGTCCCCAAGTGCCACATCCACATGGCTTTTAAATTCCTCCAGAGATGGGGACTCTACCACTGCTCTGGGCAGCCTATTCCAGTGCTTGACAATCCTTTGCATGAAGGAATTTTTGCCAATATTCAATCTAAACCTCCCCTGGTGCAAATGGAGGCCATTTCCTCCCATGTCCTGTGACTTGGGAGAAGACACTGAACCTCACCTGGTTACAAACTCTTTCCATGTAGCTGTAGAAAGACAGAATGTCTTTCCTCAGACTCCTTTTCTCCAGGCTAAACCCCATAAATCCAAGGACTTTGTAGAAATGGGAAGGTTTTCAGCCACCTTACTTTATTTTAATTACTTTCCTGAGAAAGGTTTGAAACAAAAGCATGGGATACTGCCCATGGCATCATTTCATAACGAATTCCAGCATGGAATTTTGACTGTGGCACTTGTTGCTGTGCAGTTGGAATCTCCTTCTCTCTGGAGGCCTGATCCTGCCTGTGAAACACAATAACCTTCAACTTTTCTCACCAGCTGGAGGCAATGCATGTTCATATTGCCATAGGCCCCAGAGCATCTAAACCTTTTGCTTTGGAGCAAAGTCCTGCAGGAACACGGCCAGCCCAGAGGAGACTGTGAGAAATTCTGTCCTCTGGAGAGTCCTGTTTATTTTAAGCAAAACAGCTAGTTTACATGTTGGCCTTTTAAGCAAAATACTCTGGTTCATTCTGCCTTGGATTTAGTTATGTAACCAAATCGCTATGTTTTTTAAATAATCTGAATGGAATTTGCAATGCTGCCTCCCAAGGGAAAGGGCCTGATTCTGATTTTCCAGCTGATGTCCTCACACAGGTGAGACTTCACCTTCAGGGCACTTCTGCCTGGGGACTGCATTGCTCATCTCTGCCTTGCACCCAGGACACCTGGAGAAATGGACGGGATAGACTGAAGATACTGAGAAAATAACATCAGAGCCAGGTCCTGCTGGAATACCCCTGAGCCCTGGGCTGTCTGGTCACTGGCACTGCCTCCTGCCATGACACTGGGAATGACCCACGGTGACTGAAATGCAGTGTGACATTGCCAGGAGGTGGTAGATTCAGTGTTTGAATGACCCGAGCCCTGGCCTGTAGCTTCCTGCCTTCCACACCAGTGCCAGGCCCTGTCCCTGGGCTGTGTCACCTGGCAGAAGGTGTCATGTGGCTTAGAAATGTGCCATGTCTGGTTTAAATCCCCAGTTATGGGAGGTCTGTATTTGGGGCTGAGGCCCTGGGGAGCAGGGGTTGGATGCTGGTGTCAGGAGTCCTTGGCTGCTACTTTGGGGCTGATTCACACTCTGGTTGAGTCCTCTTCATGTAATACCTACCAAAGTCACTATTTTGATCAAAAGTCGTTATTTTGGTTACTACAGGACACCAATATCATATTTGTCAGCCTCTGTACTTTTTGCCAGCCCAAACCAAGGTCTGCTGTCCCAACTGCTACTGTCTGGGTAAAACCAGAACACAGAATTTCTGGAAAACTTCCTTTTGTGAGATTTCCAACCCAAATTAATGAGTTGTGGAGAAGCACAGCCTTTGATGTATGTACAAACACCACCAAGCTGCCAGCCATCTTGAACTCAAAGAACTCCTAATCCTCAATCCCTTCCCTGCAATTACAGCAAGGACAGTTGGTGCTCTCCATGACCAACAATGCCGTGTTTTGGCTCGGAATTGTCTCTGCCAGCAAGGAGCTGCCGTGTAAGTCAGAAGTCCATGTGTGGTTAGCTGCAGCTCTGGATTTTTGCAGTGCCTATTTATACAAATTGGATTGACTTTGAATTCTGCAGCTTAATTTCTTTTCTGTCACGTTATCGTGCGAGGGAGCAAAGCCTCAGTCTTTTAACTGATCCTTACACTGTCAGTGAAAGATCCAGGGCTAAATTGCCTATGGATATGTATGAATCCTGACATGGCAGATGGCTCTATCCTGTGTTGAATTATGGAGCTTATTGTAACGTACAGAGTTCCTTGATAGACCTTAATTATACCAGAGGAGGGAGCCTGTAGGATTTAGGCTGAAAATATGCTCCAAACAAATTTCCAGGCTCCACAAATTATCAAACACCCATTAATGCCACCACAGAAGATGATCCACTTAGGTGCCATGCATAAAGAGGAAATAAATATAAAATTCTGGGGTGGAAAATAAGGAACATGAATGTCATGGATCAGTTCCTCTTGGATAGCACCGTGGGGTTCTTCGCTTCTTCCCCTGGGAGCCATGATGAGCAAGAGGAATGCTGCTGCAAACCTTTCCTTCTTCCATCTGCCCTCTTCCCTCTCATCCCTCTCTCTTCACCCTCTCTCTCTAACAGGGACAGAAGGTCCTTGGCAGGTAAAAGTGGAATGCTCTCTTCAGCCAGCTCCAGTGGTCACTTTGTTCCTCCTCTTTCCACGCTGTGCCTGCAAGACTAGAACATTCCTAAAGCAACTCAATCCATCTGTCCTTGCTCCCACATCCATCACTGTGGTCAAGGACTCGGGAAATGAAGGATTTGGGATGACAGCTCCAGAGCCTGGCCCTGTGACAGACCTGGCATCTCCTGTGCTCCTCCTGGGTAAGCCCAGCACCCGGGCCCGTGCTTCCCTCGCCTTGCCTGGCCGTGTTCCTCCAGGCCAGTGTGCTTTGGCTGCTGCTCTCCGAGCTCTCGGCTTCTCAAGCCGGAGTTATTTCAGGCAGCGCTGCTCGGTTTCTCTTCCAAGGGCTTATGAAACGCTCTTCTGGGACTCTTCACCTGACTCATTGTTTCCTCTGCCACCCCACGCTGGGAAGCACCGCCTTGCCGATGACTTCTTTGGGAAGCTCCTGAGGAGAAGAGAGCAGGAGGCGCCAGGCAGGATCTTTAACCCCCGGGTTTATCTCCTCGGGCTCAGAAAAGTGGGGATTTTTCTGCTTTTTCTTTTCTTCTCAGCAGCTGCCCGGCTGTAGCTCCTTCTCACTTGGAGAGGAGGTTTGCTGTCACTGAACACACACTTTGGTCACCTCACAGGCCAGACTGAAGCGCTACAATAGGGACCACTCCGTTCTTAGCGGGACACGCCAAAATTGCTAAACGCCATCTAACCACACCCACCATCAAAGGCCCGAACGCTGCCATTGCATCCGCTCAATTACAAACCACAGAACCACTTTGTTGCAGTCAATGGCAAACAGTCGGACATGGAAGCCACCCACCTTCAAAGCCCTTCTGTTTGTTTGTTTGTTTGTTTGTTTGCCATCATACTCCAGCCGGCTTTTCCCGCCACCTTCCCACTCTGAGTGTTGGAGCAGCCCCTTGTAAATGTGAACCCGCTTCTCATTTCACATCTTTTCTCTGCAATTTCTGCCTTTCAGCTGGAAGCAAGGAAATGGCTGCTTGGTGTAGACAGGATTAACCCTTTTTCTTCCTTGCTGATGGTCTGAAGTTTTCCTCCTACCCACTATTTTTATTTTAAGAAGTATTCTCCCCTGAGACTCTCAGACAAATTACTCCTCAGCTTTGAGGCCAGTGATTTCAAAGTAAGGACAAATATGGTCCCAAATCTACAAACTCTTTCCTGTCTAACATATTCTTCCTTCTCAATTGCTCCTCTTCTTATAAATCACAATACCTCTGATAAAGAGAACAACAAATTCTTCTGCAGGGAGGCAGACAAGGACCCATCTATATATTAATAAACACAGGCTTCATAAAGATGTCTTATGACCTCCATCTACATGTTTTTAGCCCAGATTCTTGCAGGAACAAGGCCCTGTTTGATCAGATTACGTGTCCATCTGCCCATCACTCTTCACCAATTACTGTGGAATTCCCTGCCATTTTCTGGTTGGGTTTGATGAGATCTTCAAGATGTAAAGTTCCTACAAGGTCAGTGAAAAAATAAAAGGGTGGCCAGAGAGAAAAGTTGAAGCAGGAGATCGGCTCTTATGAAACCTCATCAAATCCACATGGGTACTCAAATTGAAATCACAAAGCCATAGGAAACTGAGGCTTATTAATCCCATTGCTGATGGAACAGCTCAGATTTTCTTTCCGTTTCTGTTTTTGTTTGTCTGCTTGTTTGTACATTTGCTAGAACAAATAACTCACTCTTGTGGAGCACTACAAACTTCGCAGATCCAACCCAAACACAGTTTCTGGCTACAAACACTCAGGAATTTGGGAGTCTTCCATCCAGACCCACATCCAAACCATCCCAGCTGAGATCCATAAGAAGTAACATGGGCAAGGAAAAACTTGTCTGAGTCTGCTCTGACTTTTGGTGTCATCCCTCTGTGGGGAACCTGGCTGTACCCTGACCCTGCTTTTCTGGTGGATCCCACTGGTCTGATAGTGCAGCACAGATGATTCCATACCTGGGATATTGAGTGCAGTTTGGGGCATTCCCTCAGGTTTTGAAGGTCAAGGTGCTCTGATTCAACACTAATAGAAAAGCCTTCATTTGAAGGTGTTGCAGCACTGGGCCAGGTCACTCAGGAGGTGATGACAATCTCACTCCTTGCAGGTTTTAAGGGCTCAGCTAAAGCCATCACTGAGCAGGTCCCATTCCAAGCAGAACCTACAGACCTTCAGAAAATCCTTCCCACCAATGTTTCTGTGATTCTGGGAATACATCTAGTTTGTTTCCCTCTTTATCACGCTTTGTCTTGGCTGGGTTGGTTCAGTAAAACCCCCTCCCCTACCTGCAAATTCTCTGTGACTGGATTTCCAGGTTATAAAATACCTGCTCCTTGGATAAAGCAGACATCAGAGGTCAATTTCTGCCTGCCCTTCCTTAGAAGTGAAGAATATCATTGGGGTTTTTTTGTTCTTCACCCTGTTTGAGTGTTTTCACAGCTTTATTTGAAAGTGTGTGCTCAGAGTTCACAGCATCACAACTTGTGGCAGTCAAGAGCTGAGCACATCACCCATGATAGCTCTCAAGAATTATTGTTTTGAGAGAAATGAGATTCCTGCTACTTTCCCTGTCACAGGCTGGTCCTTAGCACTGAATTTAAAGTGAAGGGAAAGGGCCAGCATCATCTGTCAGCTCTGAGAAGCATTTTCAGCTCATTAATCTAACTTTTCACAGCCCAGCTTCTGTCCCATTTCTGAGGCATAAGACCATGTGTCACAGAAATCTGTATGCTTAATAGCAATGGAATCTTGAAAAGTGAAAATAATCATTGGCAAAATATGCAGAAGTGCCCACAAAGACTGAATTTCTTTTTTAGTATGACAACAAAACTACCTGGGAGTGTGGAAGCTGTGAACACCCCGCTGAGCACATCTACGTCCATCAGCACCCACCCTTGGACAACACCTACATTTGAGAAAAGTCTTCCCATTTCAGTGGGTCAAGGAAAATAGTAAGGCAGTTGCTGATTCAAGGAGTATCTTAGAGAGAATGGAAATTGGTAACATAACCCCAAATCTCTGCTTGCTACGTGGATACTGAGGCCTTCAGTTCTGATGAATAATCTGTATTTTTTCTCTTTTACCTATTGAAATAAGCAAACAGCCCCAGGGTCAGCTGAGTCTGCCCATAATCCTGATTTGTGAGGCAGATAGGCAATGAATTTAAAATTAGAAAGGGCTAAATAGCCTCAGATTCAGAATATAAATTTCATTTAAAGTCAGTTTGCAATTGCTAAAGACTCCGGTTCATTAACTATCTTGTCTGAATATTGTCATGAAAACCTAAGCTTTATTGAGTGCTAAAAGCCTTAAAAAAGATGGAAACATATGAAAATAAGAACATAAATTCCCTGCCACCACCACCACCACTCCAAGTGCAAGAGAGAACCAAACCATAACAATGGGCTCATTACAAATGCTCCATCATTTTGCAATAACCAAGCACTTAAAATGTTCTTGGTAGCTGCTCTGAGGATGCCACTTTTTTCATTATGAGTCCTACTTAGTGCATAATTTATAGCTGGCAGGCCAGGGATAATCCTACAGTGCGAATGTGCTGCAAGACTGCTGTAATTACACCAGAGCTGTGGTTATGGGCCTGTGGAACTGATACTTCTTTTTAATTGTGGAGGTGATAAGATCAAATCCAACACCGTGTATCTCAGAGGAAGGGCTGTGGATGTAACCCTAGCTGCCAGCTGCCCTCCTGGGCATCTGCTCTCCCTCCAGGAGCCTCTGGATAATGGGATGACTTTTCCCCCAGTCTTGCATCCCCCAAACCATCAACCAGTTGGAGCCTGGCCTCGCTGGAAACAGCAATGCAGCACGAGGGATTTAAAGGGATGGGATAAAACCAAGGAAAACATCCAGAGGTTTCTTTTCTGTCGCTTTTGGTCTGTGCTCCATTTTCTCCAGTAAGTGACTGAAACACTTTGATGTGAGAATTTTATATTGGTGATGGTTTTGCAGCAGCCAAGCCACCAGACAATAATCCCTTGGTGTCGATGTTCATTGGCTTTGTCATCTTCTTAGGACAAAGGAAAAAAAGACCTAAAAGTGTTCTCTACCAAAAATAACTTTAGAAAATAAATATTTTGGCCCCATCTTGCAAAAAGTCAGTGTGACATTTAGAGGGAGCTAAGAAAAGGAGTCTTTCCTGCCTTAGGAAGAAACTCAGCTTAACTTGGGTCCTGTTAACTTCGTCATACTATTACTTGGGCACTGTTTGGTATTAGTCACTAGCTGCTCCCTCTCAGCTTTATCCAATTTAATTTCAAATATAGTGCAAACAGATGCCTTTATGTTTCATTTTTAAATCATTTATTGTTCTACATGTAGCAAAGAAGCTTAAAAAAGAATGTGAAAGAATTGCCAGAAAGGTTTTTTGGTTTTTTTAAAAGATATATATATATAATTGCAGTTGTGGTTGCTGTGGTTTCTTTTGGGTGGATCAGAAAAAAATCAAGTCTTCCTTCCTCGGGGATATAAGGGGAAAAAAAAAAAAAGAAGAAAGGATGGAGAGGAAAACTCATTCCCATGTCTAGTGCTTTTTATCAATAGTGGAATGAAGCAATCAGGTTTAAGGGCTTGTCTAGACGGAGGACTCTGGCACTGGTGTAACTCCCGTGGTGTAGTAAAGTCTGTGTAAGTCCCAAATGCTGCTCACAGCAGCAAAAGAAGCCACAGGGATGCAAAGCCCCCCCACAGAGTGAGGGAGCTCCAGGTCCTGCCCAATCCCAGGTTAGGCAATGCAAATTCTTTTGACAGGGGACAAACAAACAATTTTTTTTTTTTAATTTATCAAAGTGCCCCAGAGCATCATTACCAGGACAACAGAGTTGTTGATCAATTAAAGTATTTTAACAACTTGCTTCTTCTGGAGGGGAGGGGGTTGTAAATGAAGAAACATGAAGAACTGCTGACCACAGTTCAATAAATCCAGGTTTAAAAGAGGCTTATTTTAATAGAAAACATAACATGGCTTTAAAGTGACAGAAAATAAGTTTAGATTAGGCACACGGAAGAAATTTTTGGCTGGGAGGATGGGGAGGCCCTGGCACAGGCTGCCCAGAGCAGCTGTGACTGCCCCTGGATCCCTGGAAGTGTCCAAAGCCAGGCTGGACAGGGCTTGGAGCAACTTGAGATAGTGGGAGGTGTCCCTGCCCATGGCAGGGGTCTCTAAAAATCCATTCCAACACAAACTGTTCTGGGATTCTGTCAACATCAGTTGGGCAAATATTCTTTGAGAAGTTTTCTAACTGAGATACATAATAACAGAGGGATACCTTGGTTTTACTCTGCTCTGTTTGTCAACAAAGCTCAGAGCACGTGGCAAAGCCACTCCGTGTCATTATCCCCATTTCACTGGCAGGGACACCCTGTGACTTCCCAAAGGCCTCGTCACAACTCATGGCAACACCAGCGAGAGCAGGAACATCTCTTGAGCCTCTTTCCACATCCACACCCTTGGGCAGTGCATCCTGCACTCGGGAACGTGGATGTGTGTGGTGGCCTTGGCAGTGCTGAGGGAAGGACTGGACACGATGAGCTTAGAGGGCTTTTCCAACCTTGGTGATTCCAAGATTCCATGGTTTGCACGTCCAGGAGAGGTTAAGCCTGGCTGGGCTCATTTTGCAGTCCATTTTTAGTAGGGAAGCTTTGTTCATGGATCTCCAGTGTGATGTTTCTTTAGTGGCTGTGATGGGACACTGGCGAGCCCAGAAGAGCCCTAAATCCCACTCCATAAATGTGAATTATCCAGGAGATGGAAAGAGCCTAGTTTGCCCATAAACCTGACAAAACAGAGATCAAATCCTGGTTTCAGCACACCATGCCCTTCCCAAAGCCATTGTGGGGCATTGAATTAAGATAGATAAAGTCCAGTAGCCCCAAACACACTAAACCCCATCAAATATTTCAGTGTTGATCAACCAGAGCTGCTGGAAGTCAGGGGAGAACCAAGCACAGCTCAGATCTGCCCTGCATTTCACCACCTTTAACAGGAAAAGGAAGGTTCCGCTTCAAAAAAAAAAAAGAAACCACCACAGAAACCCCACATGGAGTCAGAGGGCACACAAGCAGGCAGAGACAGGGAAATATAGGAGCACAGGAAACAGCCAGCCAGTCAACACTGTCCTGGAAAGGCTAATATTTGTGTAATACTGAAAAGCTTTCTGCCTTTCGGATCCTTCCATGAGAAAAGGCTGAAATATTTGGTGTACACATTTCTCAAAACGAGAACATACCATACATAGTTAAAGTAATGACTAGTGCTCTTAATCCCAGACACAAACTTTTCACTGAAGCCTTTTTTGGGCTGGGTCATGTGATTTATTCGGTTTTCAGCATCTATATATAAAGCTACTCTTTTTTTTTCTTCCTGGTTCATCCTTCCCTGTGTTCTAAAACCTGCATGCTTCATAAGCTATTTTGGTTTACCACATGGCTTGGCACTTGGTATTTTTTCCTATGATGTGAAAACAAAATTTCAGCTTGGCTGTTGGTGGCCATGACCTGAGATGCAAATCTTCTCACTCAATTAGAGCTCTAACAAGTGGCTAATTACTCTTTCTGGTGGCCAGGTGTCCCTATTACTCAGAGACCTTAAAAAGGGGTACCCCAAACCCTCAAAGTGGGAGCTGTTGATCCCTAGGGACTTCCATATTCTGCATGGGCAGTCCTTTGGCTTTTTGGTGCCAAAAGCCTTGTTTTGGGGTAAAAAGCCTCTGTTTTGTGCAAAAAACCTCAGGATTAGACAGAGCAGAGCAGGCCTGAGCCCTGTAGACTCCTGATCTGCTGTAAAGTGCTGCCCATCTTCTGGCACCAAAGCTTTTATTTGCTATGCATAAATTAATACTAAATACGTCCCCGAGCCTTATTTGTCCACTCAGAAAACTGCTCTGCTCAGCCACACACATGACATCATCACCAAATTTAGTTGCAGGAAAATAAAACCAGGATTACCTGCATTTTTAGCACCAGGAGAGGGGTGGGGGAAAAACAATGGGGCCTCCTTTGGGGCATGGTTTTTGAGTTTGGTTCTTTTTTCTTTTTTTTTTTTTTTAATATAAATTCTGATCTCACTTCAGTTTTGTTTACAATTAGAGACACTGAGGGGAGACTTTTAATGGAGAACAGAGAGACCTTTTGCATGGGGGGCACATTAACTGGGGGCTCTCCAAGCTGTCTCTGAGAGATCTCGTGTGGTTTTCTCCCATGGCAGACATATGTGGAGAACTTGGCAAAACCTCCCATGCTCCAAGCCCAAGGAGCCTGCCCAGGATTGCTCTCCATGGGGGCATTGCCTCCCTTTTCTCTCCCACCAGCTCAAGGACCCCTCAGAAGCATCCCCAGGGTCCCCAGCTCCCCACAGAGGGCTGAGGATGCATTTGCTGGGACATAATTTAGTGCCCCTTAGTTGGTCAGAGAAAATCACCCCAATATCTGCCTGACTTGGTTGAAATGCAGTTTTTCCAGCTCTGGAGAGGCACATGCACCCAACCACCATCTCCCAGAGCTCGTGTGTACTTTCCTGAGCTCAGCTCCTGCTGCCAACCCCATTGTTCTGCCCCCCACCAAGTCCCTATTGTTCGTGTCCCTTGCTGGTGGCATCTGGCTCAGCAAAACTCCTCCTGAGCTGGGGCCCAGGCTGCAGGGTTTGCTCTGTTGTGTTGGGTTTGGTTGTTTTTTTATTTCCAGGAAAGATTTTGAATGATCATTTTTTGGGGGCCAGCTTTAGGCACTGCAGATGGAGTTGATTTGCAGGCAGAGGTGTTGGGGTGAGGGGTCAGCAACCCAGACATTTTGGTGGCAGCAATGGAAGCCTGAGAGTCCAAATGGACATATTTGCTCTGAAAACTTGCAGACAACCCCTGTTTATTTTTTTCCTTTCCCATCTCTAACAGGTGCTGATCCCAAGGTGAGGAGGATCAATAATGAGAAAGAAGAGCCAAGAATCCTGGGATGGACACAACAGCAAAGCTCTGGTGAAACATAAACTCTCCTTAGGTTCTGGGCTGTACTGGGGGCTCTTTGAGGGCCATGCCATTCCCAGAGCAGAGGGAAATGAGCTGTCTCTCAGGACTGTCATCCTGCTGACAGGCCCCACGGCGTGCAGTATGTTGGAACAGCATGGGAGCACATTTGTTTCCATCGGGAACCGCGCCGGATCAGCGCTCTGCATCCTGTTTATGTTAAAACATCAGCCTTCCATTTTTATAGGGAAGCTGGGACAACGGTGCAGCTGGGGCTCCTACTGAAGTGTCACCAATTAAGTCACTTTTCAGCAGGATGATCACTGCTCCGGAGAGGTTCCCAAGCGAAGCATCTCCGGTTCCCAAGCTGCTCTCCTGGCCAGCAGATGTTGGCCAGAGCAGATGCTGGCACCCCTTCAGCCACCCTGGGATACCTGCCTCCTGCTCCCATGCCTTTCCCATGTTCCCTGACCAAGACACAGCCTGCTCTTTCCACCTCCCCAGTGTGATTTAGGGAGCAGAGGACGAGGCCAGGCACAGCCTGTTGCAATTACAGCAGCACCACTTGGACCCCATGGTAACCCGAGTGTTTGTTTCCCTGTTGCATAAATGAGAAGGGCAGGATCCCAGCCCTGCAGAGCTCCTGGGGAGCTGTGTTGCTCAAGCCATGGGATGGGAAAGGGCCATTTGGTGGGGTTTCACTGTAGATCCCAAGGGGAGATTTAGTAGCCCCCCCATGCATGGTCAGATGCGTGGCCTTGGCACAGCTCCTGGGATTATTCCAGCATGGACAGGCTGATCCATGGGACAGATTCCCCTTGGAGAGGGGTTCCTGCAGCTGTGCAGAGCTGATGTGGTGATCCCCAGCCCTGGCCATGCAGGAGAAGCTCTCCAGGGCTATTCCAGGCAGATGAAAGCAAAGCAATTTTGCTCCCACCCACACCAGCATCAGTCCCAAGGATGATTTATTGCCCTGGGACTCCCTCCTCACCTGCAAGCAGAGGAAAAAGAGAGAATGTCACTGCACTCAACCCCCAAAATAAGGCTAAAAAATCACTATGAGGCAATTCTAGCTGCAGTGACAGACTGAGATCACCCTCCACCCACAGGAGTTGAAGAGGTCAGAACCGGTTCCTTGGATCCTGGGAACCAGCAGGGTCTGGGTTTTTAAGACCACTTTTCAGAAAATCACCTATTCTCCCATGGCTGGTGAAATCTCTGCTAAATAACAGCCCTGCAGACACATCCTAGCAGAGAAGTTTTACCTTTTTACTGATGTTTGCCTAGAGCCACAGAGCTCCAAAACCCCAGCCAGCTCAGTAATACTGGCTTGGCTCCTTAATCGTACATAAACCATTTAAATACACAACAAATAAATAGACACGTTCTGTGTTTCTTCAGAAGGGCTTAACACCTTTACAAAGGGATTTCTTTGATACTTAAGCAATAATAGATTGGCTTTCATTTTTCTAAGACCTTCCTTATATCAACATATCTCTTCAAGTACTACACTTCCTTTTATGAAACACTGGAATTCTTTCATGTTGAAAATGCTTTTACAGCCAAGTCCTCAGTTGTGCTGGCATTTCTCGTGTCTTGAACTCCAAACTGGCTAACCGCAATCTCAGAATTCCCAAAGGAAATAATGAAAATTCCTAAAATCCTTGGCAAGGAAACAGTTGAAATTTTAAATTGAGTTAATCGTTTTAGTGAAAATGCTTGTAATAAAATAAATATGGGGAGCTGGGGTGAGGAGGGGGGAAAATCTGCTTCAGAAATGAGCATCAGAGGAAAAAAAAGAGAAAGGGAGAGAAGATCCTCAAAAGTGAAGCCTTCTCTGCTCCCTTACAGTATTTACTGTTAGGGATATCTGCAAACTCCTGATGAAAGCAGGGCTATGGTGAAAGTGGGGTCATTGAGAGCCCTCTTAATGCTCCAAGATAACTGGTCCTAGAGGTCTGGCATCAGTGATGTCAGGTGTCTTCAGTGGCTGTGAAAAGATTTCTAAGGACAGAAACCTGGTCTCTGGGACAGCACTTCTGTGGCACCAGGATGATTAAATTAAACTTCAGCTCAACTAAGCTACATAGGTCCTTAACAAGTTGTTTTTTTTTTTTTTCCCTAGTTAAATCTTAAACACTTTAATTATAGCTGTTCAAATATGCAGGAGAACAAAACACACCACGATTTTTGCTTCTTCCTTTCATTTTAGCTAATACAATAAATGGCTAGAAGAAGACTCAATTATCAGATCTCAACAAATAATTTCCAGATGACAGGTTGTTTGTGGGGATTCTTCACCACATTTTCTCTCCCCACCCTTTGTAGGTGATCCAGCCCAGTGACAATGTGAAGGAAAAGCAGCAGCATCCAGGTGATGCACTGCCAAGAGGAGGATGTGGTGACCAAGATCTGCTCCTTACCCTGAGCAGTCATTTCACACCAGCTGAAACCTGGGCAGGGCACTGCTTCATTATTTGGTCTTTTGTAGCCACCAGAAGCTTGACATGATGTGGCAACGTGCCCTTGTAGTCCTGGGCTGATCCCACGGCGTGGGCAGGAGGCAAGGGGAGGATTCTGACCTTCTGCCCACGCTGTGGAGATCCCACTTGGAGTTCTGTATCCAGCTCTGGGGCACCAACATGGGAAGGATGTGGAGCTGCTGGAGCAAGTCCAGAGAGACCACGGAGCTGCTCCAAGGGCTGGAGCTCCTCTGCTCTGGAGCCAGGCTGGGAGAGCTGGGGGTGCTCACCTGGAGAGGAGAAGGCCCCAGGGAGAGCTCAGAGCCCCTGGCAGGGCCTGAAGGGGCTCCAGGAGAGCTGGAGAGGGACTGGGGACAAGGGATGGAGGGACAGGAGCCAGGGAATGGCTCCCAGTGCCAGAGGGCAGGGATGGATGGGAGATTGAGAAGGAATTCCTGGCTGTGAGTGTGGGAGGCCCTGGCACAGGGTGCCTAGAGCAGCTGTGGCTGCCCCTGGATCCCTGGAAGTGTTCCAGGCCAGGCTGGTCTAGTGGAGGTGTCCCTTTCCCATGGCAGGGGGTGGCACTAGATGGTCTCTTAGGTCCTTTCCAACCCAAACCCTCCATGGAGGGTTGCAGTCCCTTCCCACTCGTGCAGTGCTGTCCTGTCCTGCAGGAATGTCCCAGGAATGCAACATGGACAGCACTGGGTCAAACCAAAGGCTTGTCTGGATGGTGTCTGCCAGTGACCAGTCCCAGGGATGTGCTGTGAGAAAGAACTGCAGTGATTACACGGGGAATTAACAACAGAGCCAATGCTCTGGAGCTCTGTTCTGCAATGGGTCTCAACAATTTCTCCAGAGAAGCATCCCTGTCCTTTTCCACTGCAAAATGTGTTGGCATCAACTTTTCCATCTGGGGTCTCAAACAACCAACTTCCTTCCACAAAAGTGGGGGGCTTTGTCCAGGTGCTGCAGGAGCTGGACTTGGCTTTTCTGTTAGGTTTGTCTTGTCTTCCCCCCCCGAGAGAGGGAATTCACCAGTTATCCATAGGAAAGAAGTAATAGTTGGGAGAGAGCAGAGATTTTCAAAACTAAACAATGCCTCAAAAAAAAAAAAAAAAAAAAAGAGAGAGAGAGAAAGAAAATAAAAGAGAGAGAACAGAAAGAAATGGCTCTAAAACATGTGATGCTAAGGGGAGGTCAGGAAAACAGAGCCAGCAGGGGTAACAAGTCAGATAAGATCATACCATCAGTGAAAGCACTTGCAAAAGGAAATGGATAGTGTTCTAAACCTCAATTAATTTAATCTAGTGCTTCACTGAAAACAAATTATGATCTCAGATAAAACAAAATTCTGGCGAAACAAAGAACAAAGCTATTGCAGCCATGATTTACAGTTCAAAGATATTCTGTTTGTTTCCTCTTCATCAGAGATCTTGGTTTCCCCTTGAGAGCATATGAATAATTAAAGGTGGTCTCTTATGATGTGTTTGCTGCTGCTCAGCATTTCCAACCCAAGGGCTGCTGGGGGAACAATGGTGAGTTATGAGACCTGCTGGTTGTATTTGTCTTCTGTAAATAAACCACAAGGCTCGGTGGCTTCCCTGCAGTCACAGCAATCACACTGCTTTGTTTAAGTCAGGAATCTGAATAACAGGCACATGAAGCCTTGTGTGGTTTGTAAAACTGAGTTGAGTTGGAGGAGCAAGTGAGGAGGGCCAAGCTGTCAAAAACAGCTTTTGGGTTCTGCAGAAAGACCTGCAAGGTTGGAGAGGAGAAATCTCCCCCTAACGAGAAAGCTCTGTGGGCAAAACTTGCCCAAGGGCAATAAGGCAGAGCTGTCCTGCCTCAAAACAGAGTGTAACTCATCACTTGCACATGACACCAAACCTAAATGAAGCACAGAGACCACACAAGCCCAGCTCCCTCCTCCACACCCCCCAGGCCCAAGCAAGGCCTTTGAAACCACGCTGGGATCTTGTGTGAGCAGTGGGAAGGGAGGGAGCAGGCCTGGGAACAACTTTTCAAGAATTCAGGATGGAATGGGTTGGATTTCCAAGGTGCCAATCTCTCCTTTCTAGCTCTAAAAGACAAATCATTACCTCAGACTTCACTGGTGCCTTGTGGCCTTTGGTGAAGGGAGAAGAGTCTGGCTGAGATCAGGTAAACCTGGCACTGTGGGCAGAAGGCACAGTCAAGCCATGTTTACAATTGTGACATTCCTTTGACATAAAAACTATAAAGTCAGGAGACTCTTGGTCAAAAAAAACCCTCCTGGAGATGACCTTGTCTGTGTGACCTGAGGAAGGAAAGCTGTGCACCAACATAAACTCATTTTTTTGATACATGAGGACAGAGGGAACAAGAGAAATCCCCAACTGTAAGTCATCCCCTGTACAAACCAGTCTGTCCTTGTGAGCAGTTTAACCCTGAGAATGAAGGAAAGTGAGGAGATCGCCTCTTTATCTGTGCATGAGGAAAAACTACAGTATCCCAGGAGGCAAACTGGGTTGCAGAGGAGCTCTGGCTGGAGCTGGAAGCTGGCAGGATCTCCCTGTCAGGCTGGCTCCAGGCAGGGATTGAGGATCCAGCAGCAGAACCCCCAGGGACCGGGGAAGGAAAGCGTCTTCATTGTACCGTTCCTAGGACATGCTGGGCACCTCACAAAACATGTGGTCACCATCCTGGATGGAGCAGATCCCAGCACTGGTGGGGTCCAGCTGAGGAGCACGTGGGCTGCTGCTGACAGGAGAGGCCAGAGGAGGACAATGGCAGGACACTGAGCATCCCAGGGGCTGCCAGGCCGCAGGGGGAGGCCCTGCCTGCAGGTTATTCCTTTGCCTGCTGCAAGAGGGTTTGGGCCCTGCTCCTGGAATGGGGTCCCCAAGGAGCCACCACAATTGAAGGGAGAATAATGAAAGCTCTGCTCTCAATGAGAGTCACCCACTCTTCCCAAGGAGGCTGTGTTCCAGGACCTCTGGTTTAACCCAAATTGACACCAACTTGGCAAAAGCCCTCAGCTGCACATTCCTTCCATACAGCTTTACAAGCTGCAAATGCAAAACCACAAACCAAACTGGGAAGGGAAAAAAAAAAGGGAGCCTGAACTGTGCAGGGTCCCCCCCATCTTCCTTCCTGCCCTGATCACCACACCCCTGTTGCTTACCCCTTTTCCTCAGTAGCTTCTTACCTTTTAAAAGGCCTCCCAGGAGCTTTTTAGCTCCTTGCTGAGTGCCAGCATGCCCTGTCTCTTCACCAAGAGCAGAAATCAGCTTCCAAACTCCAAACTCATTCCTTGTCAGGTCAGACCATCTTCCTAGGAACAGGCTCCTGGTGAGGAACTGGAATGCCTTTAGCCCCCTGGCAAGAGTCATAACTACTTGAAAAAAAAACCCTCAGCTACTAATAAATCCCAGCAACAAATGCCAAATACTTACTGGACAAGGGAAACACTTGCCAGTTGGTCAGGGCTGCTGAAACTTCATCTGTGGAACTATGGGTTCATGGAAAACCTCCTCACTGGAGGCTCTGTCTGTCAGTAAAGTATCTCACCAGATTTTTTAGCAGAAAGGACAGGCATGAACTGCCCTCCCAGGTCAAGCCAAGCTCTAAAGCACCATCCAGATGTTAAGTAGGCTGGTTCACACCCTGGAGGTTCCTAAATTGGTGATGTGACAACAAATGCCAGCTCTCCCACACCTGTGTGGCCCCTCTGCTCCAATCCTGTCGCCAGCCTTTGCCAGTGGGAGCTGGACCAGCAGAGGTGGCACTTGGGGACACGGTTTAGTGGAAGATGTGGCAGTGTCAGGTTAATGGATGGACTGGATGATCTTAAAGGTCATTTCCAACCTATTCCATGGACGCTTTCCAAGAGCAGTGCCACATGGTCATTTTTGCTCCAGGAGGCAGCTCCTGTGTCACCTAATTGAGCCACACATTTTGGAAGTGGGATCTTGAGTTTCACACAGTTCCCTCTGCACTGCCCTGAGGGAGCAACAAACTTGATCAATCCTCTTCCTCTTCCTCTTCCTCTTCCTCTTCCTCTTCCTCTTCCTCTTCCTCTTCCTCTTCTCTCCCACTTCCCTGCCCAGACCTGATCTCCATGGGAAGAGCTCTGCTCCCAACAGCTCTGCTCCTTGCTGGGAGCTGGCTGCAGAGCTGCCCACGCTTGCTGGTGTCCCTGAGGTCTTTGTCACACAACCAGGGCTGTCACAACAAAGTGAGCCATGCAAAGGTGCACATCTGTGGTTTCTGGACAGATCTGAGTCACTCCATCACATCCCCACCCAACAGTGCCCTGCTGACTGCAAATTTAGCCCCAGGGATGAAGGTGACTCCTCCTCTTCCTTTTTAGGTAGAAGTCACAAGAGCAACCAAGAAATCACAGGGAAGAGGGAATCAGCACTGGTGTCAAGGGCCTGGAGCAGGTTGTTTTGCTGTGTTTTTATTTTCCTTCTTATTCTGCTTCCCGTGTGGCACTTTTAAATTATTTTTTGCTGTTATTTTGGTGTTTTCTTCTGCCAACTTTATTTGGATACTGCTCCATCATACACCAAACTCTGTAAGTGTCTGAGGGTGCTCTGGTGTATTCAGCAGTAGCTAAAAGAGAGCAGAAAGTTAATGCTGTGGGAGAGCTGGGCTAACCCTTGCCCAGGAATGTTCTCTGGTTTATTAATAGCAGGGAATTCACAAGAAAAGGTGCAGTGCACCTACTGGGTCTTCTCATGCTACTTTTGGAAGGATTAAAGCTCCCTAAGACAGCAGCTGGTCTCTGGAGATGTATTTGCATGCCAGCACCACTAATGCATAGAATAAACTGGATTTTTCCAATTGCTAATGATTTTAATCTCTTCCTTCTGTTTCTGAAGGGGCCAACACAAAACAGTTGGCTCATGGCGTTTCCTTCCCTTTTCCAGTACACTTTATGAAATGTTGATCACACACAAACACTTGAAATTCACCTTCTGCCTGAGGATGGCCCACGGGGTCGCTGCACTTCCATGGATGTTCCTTTGCACAGCTGTGTCCCATTGCCACACTGGAGGAAAGATGTCCTCAGCACCTTGCTCTGCAGCTTTCCTGCACACATCACACCATCCCTTGGCATTTGGTTCCTTCACCAGCTTTGGCCTGGAAGCCATTCCTGGAATTTGTCAGCTGTAGCATGGAGCAAGCCTTGCTCTCTAAATCAGCTGCTCCACAAAGGCTGAGCCATGGATCTGCTGTTCTTTGGTGGACCCAACCCTGAAAGCCAGAGTGCAGCCATGCACTGGACATCCTTCCATTTATTTATTTCCTTTTTAAGTTACCTGTTTTCAGCAGCTGGGGCTCAGCTCCTCCTATGATAGGAATTGCTTCCATTACAAGCACCTCCTGCCAGGCTGGCTGGATGTCTCTTACTCACCTGAACAGTCCTGGAACCAGGACTCTTCTACTTCCCAAGGCATGCTATTTCATTCTCATTTTTTCAAGTAGGATACAGGATTTTCTCTGTCTTCACCACACAAGTGACAGACCTGGTTCACCTCCACACCATGGCAGTGAAGGAGCAAAAGGCAGGAATTCTCTACAGGATCCCTACAGGATGGATCCAGTCCAACCAGTCACCTGGGGCAATGGGGGCACAGGCAGATCATTCTGAGTGATGATCACCGCTTTCCTCACCTCGGCTTCTGGCTACACAATTATAGAGCATGGTCCAGGATGGATTCATGGGAATAACAGAACAAAAGATGTGCAGGACCCTTCCTCTGCTATCTTTGCTCACTTCTGCAGGTTGTTCTCCACACCTTTGGTAAGACAAGGGGGAATGGCTTTAAACTGAAGGATTGGGTTGGTTTAGATTGGATATTGGGAAGAGGTTCTCCCCTGTGAGTGTGGTGAGGCTCTGGTACAAGTTGCCCACAGAATCTGTGCCTCCCTACCCCTGCAGTTGTCCAAAGCCAGGCTGAGTGGGGCTCGGAGCAACCTGGGATAGTGGAAGGTGTCTCTCCCCACAGCAGAGGGGCTGGAAAATGATGGTTTTTAATGTCCAACCCAAAGCACCTCATGATTCCATGATCCTGGACACATCTGGGCCTGGCTGCAGCCCCAGCAACACGTGTACACTGAGTTCACATGTGCTCAACAGCAGTGACTCAAATCAAAAGGCTACAGATCAACCCACCCTTTTTCTTCCTCTTTCCTGCTCCCACCCCCACCCTGGGTCAGTACATAGAGCACAAATATTCCTTTTTTTTTCCTTTCTTTTTTCCTTTTTCCCCTTCGAAGTGAAACATTCTGAATCTTATTTATTTTGAAAACAATTTATAAGGGCGATAATAACATCCTTTGGCCCCTTGCCTCTGTAGCCTCAGGCTCTGTACATGCCTCATTATGGGAGCAGCACACACCCTGCCACGTACAGGCAACTCACTGTACGCTCATTAAAATTCTGTAGGTATTGGCTGATATAAACAAAGAGGAAAGTGCACCAGTGCTAGAAAGCTGAGTGCAGAAAACTACTGACTGCAGGATAGGTCGTGTGGTTCAGCAACACGGCTGGGAATCCTGGAAATCTGAACAACCTTTTGTGGTTCCCGGCGTCCCACGCAACCGCGCGCCGTTCCTGGACAGAGCGGCGCGGCTACGCCAGGAGGCAGTCGTTTGACATGGATCCATGCTAGGGCAGACCCAAAAAAAAAAATAAAAATCATGTTTTCCTTTTGTAGGAGGAGATAAATAATGCAGAAATCAAAGTGGCTGTGGCAGAAAGCTTTGGAGGAAAATCTGAGCCTTGGAAAGCCCGGGCTCTTGTTGAAAGAGTAATGCGCCTCAAAATGGCGAAGAAGAGGGAGAAAAAATGTGCAGAATGTCTTTGCATTGTGTAAAGAGTAATTGCACTGGAAAGGAGTTATAAAGTAAGTAAACATAACTTCCAATTTGATCCATATTAAGATTTATTGACCCTGAAAGTCAATATTCTCTGCACCAGGGCCAAGGTTAACATAGAGTTTGAGGCCAATGGGAAAGTTGTAATGAAGTGCTGCTTAAGAGGCCCTTACAGAAGTAATCTGGTTTTGCTGGAGGGTTGGAAGTCTTTCCACATGGTCAGCCCCATCTTCCTCTACATTTCAAAGGCATCCAAATCTGCCAGTTTTTCTGTGAAATCCCAGCCCATTAGCACTGTGCCAAACTGATAAACCCTTTGGATAGCTTTTCCAGCAGAAGTCTAAAGCACCTCTATGGTACAATCACCCTCAGGCTTTGATCATGGTCAGGACCCACTCGTCCCAATCCAGTGTAAACACAGATGGAAGGAAAAGTTGACCTCAGCTGATGACAAGCTAAGAACATGTTTGATGATGCTGTAGGAAAAAGCAATATTAGTGAATTTCTGCCCTTTGGCAGTTCCTGCTTTAGGGAAGAGCAGGCATACACCATCACAGCAGAGATTTGAGAAGTTGTGCATGCAGAAAGTATTCATTTGGAGTCAATAAAGACATGGCAGTTCTCCTACAAGGAAAGAACTCATCCTGTGCTCTCACACCCTGGCCTTGCCATTGCAAATTTTCAATTTTGTTAGAAATTCACTGTGAGATGTTAGATGGACAGAGAGCAGACAATCTCTATATATTAGAAGTAAAGCTGTTGCCCAAAGTCTGCTCCGAGGCATAACTCATATACTTCCAGAATATCTGTGCCTGCAAAAAACCTGGATTTCCAAGGCTGGTTTGGGCATTTGCCTAAAACCTTACTGCACCTGCAGAAAGATTTGTGTCCCAGACATGTTCTGTTTTCCTCAGTTTTACCAATTAAGCCAACAAATAGTACCACTTCTCCCAGTGAACCTTTGCTTCCCTAAAAATGCTCTGCCAAATCTTCCTTAGCTAGAGGTGGGGAACAGGGCTGGAAAGAAGACCATGGTTTTAATGAACCTGGTGACAGCACAATCCAGCAGAGCTCACCATGAATTGTACAAATATTTTTGGAGACTGTACAAGACCACAGACCTGAGAGGGAACACGGATTTCTTTGGAGCACAGAGGGAAAGCAGCACAGCACTTATTTCAGTCCAGTTCCAGAGGAGCAACTTTTGAAAGCACTTTGAATAAAGTTGCAATGATTTCCCCAGGACTTTGCTGGGTTTGTACATTTTAATGTCCTTCTCCAGCTGCTTGCTTTCTCCTTGTGTTCATTAAGACATTTGGTTTTGTTACAAGGTCTGGGCAAGAGAAAAATAACTGTATGTATATTTAAACAGACTATTAAAATAAAGAGCACCATGTACTGGCACAGAAGAATTCATGGGGTTATTCATATGTTTCTGGGCTCAGTTAGGCTGTTGTTGTGCGCAGCAAACAGCACCTCACCAGTGTTCTCATCACAGCTTCGTTTATCTGTGCTTCCTTTTTCCTTCTCCAAAAAGCACCAGATTTGGGTCAGAACCTGCAAAACCAAACTGTCTTTTCTAGGAGGGAGGATTTCAGGAAATGGGTTCCTGGTGACAACTTTTGGCTCTCCATCCTCTTAAACATGTCCTGCTGACCCTCTACAGTTGTGTCTTGCCCTGTGGCAGGAACCTCTTTAATGAGCTAAAATAGGAAGCACTTCAGGAGCATCTAAGGGATGTATCCAGGATGCTTCATTATGTGGGAATTAAGCATAAAACTGGAGAGAAATATGGATAGATGGGAAGTATGCCATGAAATGGGAGCCTAACCCCTTACCAGTAAGACAAGGCTGCAAGCCACACTCCCAGACCATCGGGCAAGCCAGGTCTCAGGAAAAGGAGCTTTACTGGGAAAGGAGACTTATTGCCTGAAATCCAGTGACAGCTACAGGCACATCCCCAAACCCCCATTACAGCTCTTCCTCAAAACACAATCGGGGAGAAGCCAGCTCTCAACCTAAACCTTTATTTAGCTGCGTTTCACAACAATTACTGCATAACTTGGCATCGTGGGCATGGCCCTACATGGACTAGGAGAGCACTCAGTGAGCAGGGAGGCAAGCTGGAAATGCCATTTTCCCACACTTCCTTACACAATCAATTTTTTTCTCCCAAATGACAAACAGAAAGCAGAAGAAGAAGGAAGAAACTGTTGCCATTCACTGGGTCCAGGAGCGTATTAAATATGATGTGGTCAGAGCAACATTGGCAATACAAGATGCAGCCTTTTGCATTTCGGCACAAAAACTTATTTTGTCCCTAAAAGAAGCCACTATTAATTTTATGCAAAATATTAACACATTCTCACCCAAATCCTTTCATCAGCACGTCGGTATTTTAGACAACTCCTTGCAAAGAAAGTTTTGAGGTCCATAATCAGTGAACATCACCCCCTTGGGAACAGGGAAAGGCACAGGCAGCAGCTGTGAGGTTTTGAGGCGAAGCTCCAGCTTTCAGCTCAGAGAGTTTATACCTTTAAGAGGCACAAAACAAAAAAGAAACCCAATCCTTGAGATGAATCACTCCAAAGATTGCCCGTTTTTCTCCTCGAAGGCCTGAGCAGCCCCACACAAAGCCCCGGGGCACAGGCTCCTCATTTGGCAGGGCTCAGGCAGCAGCAGGGCTGGAGAATACTTTTACGCTGGAGAATTTGGCTTGTAACGAGGCTTTTCAGGAACATGGCAATTGCCCACGTGAACGCATGGCTTCCTGCATTAATATGCTAAAGAGACAAGACAAGCATCTTTAGCTACAGCTGAGGACTAATTAAGACTGCTCTTTTACAAATATTGCATGGTTCATTCCATTCTTCCCCGATTAAGAACAAAAGAAGAAAGAAGTCATTTATTGTCATGAGTCACTTCAGATACAATGGAAGGAATTCCAACAGATGACTGAGACAAAACAAAAGCTGACATTATGAAAGCCATGTCTAAACACTAATTTAAACTGTCAACTTGCTAGTGAGGAAGGTTCATGACAGAGGGAGTATTAAAACTTAAAAGAGCACATAAATCATTGAAGAGATTAGCAGCGTGTGATGGGGCCAAAGTAGCCGCGCTGGAAACTCGCTGACTGGTGGCGAGCTCCTCGTAATTTGGGGGTAAATGCCGTGTTTTGCCAACAGCCCTGGACTAAAATGAGTAGTTTGGGCTGTGTTCCCAGAAGTGGGACTCTCTGTGAGTCAGTGGCTTACTCCTGTTTCCAGCAGGTGAGGATCAGACCCTTTGTGGCCCACATTAGATAAAAACTGGCCTGAGCTTTCCTCCGCCTCATCAGAAATGCTTAATTTCAGAAAAGAGCCAAAAAATGGCTTTGGGTCACATCCGGAGCTGCTGTAAACGATCATGACTGACTTCCACAAGCTGCCTACACCACTCAAGAACCTTCCCTTTCAATAGCACCACAGTATCTCCTCTCTTCTGATTTATAGGGGATTTATCTTGAGGTAGTGCCCTGTAATCCTCTGCAGACCTGCTTTCCACCAGCAGGAAACTCGCTCATCTCCACTTAATTAAGAAACATGGCAGATGAAAATGCCCTGTGGGCTGCAAGGTTTCACTTGTGAATTTTTTTTCCTACACATTAGAACAATTTCTTACAAAAGAAGCCAGCACATACTTTTCAGCCCATTTGGTTTTTCAAACAGGTACATGGCCTCCAGTTCTCACACATCACCTCTGCTTGTTTTGTACAAGTCTTGGAGGGGCCATGAACAACAGTTCTGCAAAATGAAAGAATACTGTAGGTAGATCATCTAAAATCTCTGTCTTTATCTGCTTTCTCCTGTTGTTGCTAATACTCCCAAAACAAAGAAACCATTATGGATTACCAAGGGAGAATGATTAATATTGATGGATTTAAGAAGATTTAGCATCCATCTCAACTATTTGAAAATCCAGGTGACCCTGAAATCCCCAAAAGCAAAAGCTCCATATTTTCTTCAACTCAGCATAAAGTCTTCTTCCCTGCTTCCCTCACAGACCAGAAAGCAACCAGTAACTCTGTTGCACCAAAATTTTGTTTAGTAAAAAGTAAAAGGCCAAAAAAGTATTTGATAAGTTGCTGAATAAGAAGAGCTGAGAAAATGCAGTTATTTACCCAGCTGAGGGCATTGCTGTGGGGACTGCTGGGCAATGCTGTGTCTCCTGGACACCGACAATAAAGAAGATCCCCATCCCACTGTACCACTCTCCCAAGGATGAGGATATTATTCTGGACAGATCACAGGCTGCCTTGAACTGTCTGAGCATCACTCCAAAGTCAATGGGGAGACTCTGCACAGGGAAGGTCCAGGCCTTCACATCCTGCTGGAATTAAGTCACTCTCAGCTTTGGCTCCAATTCAGGCAGAAGTTCAAAAAGTCAATTATAAAATAAATAAAAAGAGGGAAAGTAAATGAGATGCAGAGTCCTTTAACTTAAAAGGATGAAATAGCTGTGGAAGTTGGGGAGGGATTTGCTGTGAGTTCAGGCATAATCAGGATCCTTTCCTGCATCCTTGTATTTCACTGAGCTTGAAGCAGAGGAACAGATTTTTTTCTTCACATCTTTGCCACGGGAACCCCTGCAGATTTTCCTATATTACCATTGGCTACTTGTGTTCTGATGGTCTTTGGGTCTCTTGTGCTGGGTACTGCAGAGAGGCTGATCAAGAGGACTGACCTTGTTCAGTCAAGAGGTGACAGAAGTTGACAGATAAACAACAGGATGAAACTGACCACACCCACAAAAGGAAAGGCTTAAAAAGAAGTAGACAATAAATTTTTTAAGCTATGGAGAGCTTCCTATGAAGACCACATGAAATGGTATTGCAAAAACCAGGAGGAGAAATGAGATCCTGGATGAGAACTTTAGCTGTTGGAAGAGTCCCACTGTGTTGGGGATGTTCTGCAGAAAATCTACATTTTGACCATGGATGAGGGCACTGAGATGACCAGGAGAAGATGATGCACAATATAGACAAGAGTGGAGGCATGGCCATGTTATCCCTGGCATGCAACAAGGAAACAAGCAGAGAAACATGGAAAGAAAAAAGGATGTTGGTCAGTTGAGGAGTGAGGTCTGTGAGCCATTTGTGGCTGGGAAGTCAGCAGCTGGATTTTTCTGGAGCAGTAAAACTGGAAAAGGAAGAGGTCCCATGTGGAAGTTAGAGCTGGACAAAGTGAAGGCAAACTTGCAGGATTAAGAGAAGAGGCAGAAGCAGAGAGAAACACAAAAGAGGATATTTCATAATGAGGATCATCACCTTCTCTCCAACAGATGCCAGTCTGGTCAAGGTAGAGGAGAATGGGAGCGTGGGGCTCGCTCCAAAAATGCACCCCTCATCCAGACATGAGGGTCATCTGCAGGACCACCAAGTTCTGGTCTGGCTAGTTGGGGGCAGTGACCTTCAGACACAAACAGGGCACAAAATAAACCACCCAACAAGGGATGTGCTCTGAGCACTTTGGTTACCGTTCCTCAGAGCCTCCAGTGGGGAAGATGAACTCGGTGTGAGGCCACTGGCATTGTGGAGTCATGCACCAGGCTGATATCTCATTCTACAACATCACTTTATCACTTTAACACCACTGTGGCTTTCCCAGAGGCCTCAGCTTAAAATTGCTGCAGTTCAGGAGTGAATCAGGCCTTTCCTTTCCACACTAACATCAATAAAGCTACACCCAGGGTAAAATTAGCCCCAGGACAGTTATTCTGACACTTTCACAATAGAAACTTTTGGGGATTTAGATTTGTTTTGCATTCCATTCTCCCCCCCACCCCCCTCCCTTTATTTTAATGATTCTCCACTAAACCCACTTCCACAGCATGGAAAGGGAAGGAGATGTCCCTGGGCTCTTTGTGTGAGAGGATCATGAGGCAAGAGTCAATGTAGCCGTGCTGACAAACAGATCAGGCTTTGGAGATCTGAGCCTGAACGTTACCTTATGTTTTAGCAGCTTCACTGGCTCCAGCACCTCAGACTGCTTGAGTTTCCCACCAGCTCGGCACAGTTCTTTTCCACATATTTTAGGTGTTGAATTAGTCTGGAGCTCAAAGCAGCAACATTTCCAGGCTCTTGATGAAGAGCACATCTATCAGTTGAGATCAGGAAGAGCTGCCAAGCTTTTCCAAGGTTGTTTGCCTGCATCTGAAGTGTGGATGAGCTGCTCAGCCCTGCGGGGTTATTTAAGGACCCTCTGGTATCTGCCGTGATATGAAGACAACGTAAATATCCTTATGTGTGTTTGTGTTGATGGAATAGAGGTCCATAAATCCACGAGCAGTTGGCTGCATTTTTTGCTCAGCTCCCATCCCTGTTTGTAAACACTGCAGAAAGAGCCCCAAATCTGTGTCCAACACGGAGCAGTTACGGAACATGCTGTAATCCTGTAATGCGAACCAGAGCGGGCCCGCTAACCGTGCAGCTCTGGAGAGAATTCCTGACATGATCCTTTTACGTATTTTATGTTAATCACTTCCATCTCAGGAACACACACAAACAATACCCCATTAGACGTTCCCTTTGGCACTCGGACAGCAGCACAAGCTGCCGCTTGTGCCAGAGCGGCGGCCGGAGCAGCCGCAGTAGGGACGGGAGGCCATCGCTGGATGCTGCTCACAGGAAGCAACCAAAGCACAGCACTGTGCAAAGAGCAGAGCTGAGACTAACTCCTTCTTTGGGTTTCTTCATTGGTTTTCCTGTGGGCTTTTCCAGGACAAAAGTCTCCAGCTGCTTGCCTGAGAGGGCTCATGGATGTTGGAGCGTTGCTGTAATCCCAGAGACCCTAAAGTTCATCTTCATGGGAGATGGAAATTCTCTTCTCCACATTGCTCTGCCTTGAGCAGGTGTAGCACAGAAAGGACAGAGTTTGGCGTAAACTGGTCAGGTTTTCTTGTCCTTCTCCCAGTTCTAGGGGCACACAGAGACTTAACTCTTTAAACAGCATTGCCGTGATCCCAGAGACCCTAAAGTTCTTCTTCGTGGGAGATGGAAATTCTCTTCTCCACATTGCTGTGCCTTGAGCAGGTGTAGAACAGGAATGACAGAGCTTAGGATAAACTGGTACCTGCCTTGTCAGGTTTCCTGGTCTTTTTTTCCAGTTCTAGAGGCACACAGAGATTTAACTCTTTAAATAAGCCTTGGTACTACCTGGCAAATATCTTTCTGGTGGAAAGAAAGGGGCTGGATCCCCAAGAGCAGAGATGTTCACAGAGTGTTTTGCTTCAGGCTGGGACACAAATATCACTTACAGAGGGGAAGGGGGACAACTCTGAGAACTGAGGGTACAAATCCTGTTGTTGTGGGGAGCTCAGGGGGACCTCAGCACTGGGAAGCAGGCAGAGTGAAAGGGAGGAGAGGAGGCCACGTTTGCAGAAGCAACTGCTGGAAGAGAACATGTGAAACAAGCCCTCTGTCACCACAAGGGAGACTCCTCATCTTTAATAAAATGCCCACCCCGTGGTGAGGGCAGAAGGCTTTGTCAGCTCACCACAGGAGCAATTCCATCAGGCTTTGTGCCCCACTGCCAGCAGGGTGGGATCCACAGGGACCCTCCATCCCCAGAGGCACCCGGCACGCTCCAGCAGACAGGAATCACCAGCACCATCCCACACCAGCTCAGCAGGCAACCCCCAGGAAAAGCAGAAAGGAGAAGGTGTCTTCAAATACCCAGCGGTTTAATACAATTTTGAAATGCTCTAAGCCCTCAGAGACTGTATTTTCCTTCTCTGCCAGAATTTTTCATTACTAAAATGAAGATTTCAAGGGCTTGCATGACACAGGCCTTTGATTGCAGCAAAGCAAGACAGACTGGCACTGGTGCCACTGAGAAGCAGTGCCTGGGCTGGGACATTTCTGCTCAGGATTTGCTTTTAAAGCAATTTAAAAGCAGCTCTGACTTTGAATAGTAACGCTGAAGTGGAATTCACTCCAACATTCACTAGCCCAAATGTCTTTGCTGAAATCATGCTGTTCCCCTATTGTTATTTAACAATAAATCCTACCCCTGGGGAAATGTGTATAAATATGAATTTAAGAGTTCCCAGATACAAAGTATCTCCACTTTTTTTTTACCCTCCCGGGAGATAAATAGCTTAAAAATCTTTCTACAAAGATGTGCTTTTCTTGATGCTTTTCCCCTTAACACTCTAAAATGATTCTGTATGAGGGGAGAACATCCGGACACTGCTGCACGATGAAGAGAAGCATCTTAATAAATAAAATAATTCCTTTATTTCAGTGCTGAGGCATTAAATACCATGGTGTGCATGCAGATGTGCTGCTCTGGAGCCCAGATGGACTGTTCTGTGGGAAGGGTAATGTGGATTGCTGTGTTCACTGTTCCCTCTCTCAGTGTTCTGGAGTCCAAGAGGAAGTTTTGGAGCTGCCCAGAGGTTCCCACTGCCTTCTCCATCTCAGGAATGTGCTATGCAGAGGTGCTTTTGCTAGAAGCTTCATTTTACAGCTGAGGGGATGGGGATGCTGAACCTTCAAACCTGGATCCCTTGTTTTTTGTGGTCCCATGAGTGCCAAAGTGGTGGCAACCTGGCCCCCGTTAAGTGTAGAGGTATACATGGACAGCAGCTTTTTTGTGGTCCAAAAAATGTTGGTGAATAGCTTCACAACCCTCCACTGAGTATATATCAGTCAGATTTTGAAATCTAGCCTATTTGGATTTGTGAGTTAAGAGTCTAGACTAGACTGGACAAATGAAGAAAACAGGAGAAGAGAAGAGAAGAGAAGAGAAGAGAAGAGAAGAGAAGAGAAGAGAAGAGAAGAGAAGAGAAGAGAAGAGAAGAGAAGAGAAGAGAAGAGTTACTCAGGCATATGTGATAACCACAGTCAGATATATCTAGAAATGCAGACAATTTTGCAAACTCTCCAAGCATGGTAGAGTGCAGAATTTACCTCCTTTTTTTCTTCTTTTTTTTTAACACTTCACCCCTAATAATGTTGTCCTCTAAAAGAAACCCTAAAGGTGATTCATCCAGAGTGGGGAAAGGCACATGTGCACCTTGGCAAGGCACAAGGTGTGTGGTGCAATGGATGCTGAGCACAGGCAGAGCATCCAACCTCCCCGACTGCTGGTGGAAAGACACTACACATTTTCCATGAGGGCTGGACACAGTCCCTGGGAGTAACTTGGTAAAGCCCCAGGCACTCGGAGAAATGTTGAAAGTAATCCAGCTAAAGCTCCACCTGGAAAGCAGTGGGTGGGAAAAAGACCTCAGTGATTGGGATGCCAAAAAAGCAGAGGTGCCATGGCAGTGGAGAGGGATCCTGCAGGAGTCAGTGCCACGCTCAGCTGCTGCAGAGGAAAAGATTTGGGGTTCACCACCTCCTTTCTACGTGTTTGTCCGTCCCAAGTGTTAATTAATCCTCTGTGATAACAACCTAACAAAGAATTTCTACCCTGCACAGCAGCCATGGTTACTGATTACTGCTGACTCCCTCTATCAACAGTTCTTTCACTCTAGTTTTGCCCTGGGTTTTTCCATCAGTGCATTGAACTTTTGAGAGAGAACAGCTCATCTTCCATGATCTTTTCCAAGGCACTGGTGGTACCAAGGGAGAATTAACCATCTTTATGATTTTTGCTGTGAAACATTCCCTCTGCTCCCCTCCCTTTCCCATAAAAAGTCAGAAATGCCACTTAAATCACTATTGTTCCCTATGATTTAATTTCATACCACTGCTCAGCAGCTACAGCTATTTACAGCAATCCCCAGTGAAGTGATCATGGATATTTAGGAATTTTTAATGCAGCGAGCTCATCCCCAAATTCAGCATCTCTCCTGGCAGCTGGGGTGTAGATAGGACATGTTTACTTAATGTGCTGGAAGCCCAAATATTTAGTTTGTGGTTTCAGTGACTGAACAATCTGTGCTCGAGGGCTACGTGTGCAACTCAGAGACCAGGGAGGGAGAACAGGTCTGGGGCTGGAGGTGGAAATGTGTTTGTCAATACCCCAGAGCCCCCCACGGCCACATCTCACCTCCCCTAACACGAGGCTGGGGAGGGCATGGATTAATACAAACAGCCTGCTGATGTCCCTGTGACAGAAAATGTGGGAAAGGGAGTTTGTCTTGGATTTATGAACTGGGAAGGCCGTTCCTCATCCTGATTAACGGCGAGCCGCGGAGCAAAGCCGCGGCCGCTCGCGAGCCCGTGTGCTCCACGTCAGGTGTCGTGGGAGTGAGAACAGTGGGAGAGCACAGAAAGGTCTCAGGGCAGCCTGTTAACTAATTTTCATGTGCCAAGTGAAGACGTGTCCTGGAATTTCACAAAAAATCCTATATTTAGCAGCGCCGAGCGCCTCTGAAGAGAGCTTTGTAAGAGGCTGGAACGGGGAGGAAAGGATACACAGGTATAAAAAGCACTCCAAGAAAGCAATAACTTAAACAACTTTAGAGGGATATCCGACAACACATTTACTGCCAGCTGGGGACTGAGATGAATATCCAGGAGGCTGATGAACAGCAGGCTGCCCAGCCCTGCACTTCTGCTGGAACAGAAGTGCAAAAGCAGCTCGTGCATGGCCTTTTCCTCCTTGGAATTCCAGAGATTTTACCCTGGGGAGCTGGTGTTTCTCTGGGGCATTTCCACTTGGCAGATCTCCTTCCAGCACAGCCTCATCCTCATGTTGAGACACCTCAGCAGAATCCCAGCAATATGATTTTTTTTTACATTTCTCTGTATCATTTTTGGCATGTTGTGGTGATGTAACACGGATGTGAGGAAGAAGGAAAATCCTCAAAGCCTCAGCTGTGTGCAGAGGAGGGCAGGGAAATGCACCAGTGTGCTGCATGATGGAGCAGGGAGGTGACACAAGGCTTTATGGAGCTGGGGAAGGGGATTGGAGAGTCTGGAATTGGGAGAGTCTGTCCTGTGAGGAGCAGCTGAGGGAGCTGGGCAGGGGCTCAGCCTGGAGCAAAGGAGGCTCAGGGGGCCCTTGTGGCTCTGCACAGCTCCTGCCAGGAGGGCACAGCCGGGGGGGTCGGGCTCTGCTCCAGGGAACAGGGACAGGAGCAGAGGGAACGGCCTCAGGCTGGGCCAGAGGTTGGACATCAGGAAGAATTTCACCACTCAAAGGGCTGTCAGGTGTTTGAAAGGGCTGCCCAGGGAAGTGGTGAACTCACCATCTCTGGAGGTGTTCAAGAAATGACTGGAGGTGGCGCTCAGTGGTTTAGTTGGTGTGGTGGTGATCAGTCAAAGGCTGGACTCAGAGATCTTGGAAGTCTTTTCTGACCTAAATGATTCTGTGATTGTTTCACCCCATGGTGATTCATGGCTTGGTCCTATAGCTGAAGAGCATGGGGAGGATATCCTACATCTTCATGTTGTGTTTCACCATCCCATCTTGTTCATTGGGACAGCAGATAAGGAAGGGGGATTTCATCCCAAACAATCCTTCAAAATACTCTTGTTGAACCCACCATCATCAGGCAGCATTATTATCAAATATCTGCAGGAAAACAACCAGCAATTAACCTGCTGCAACACACACACATTTCTTTCATAGAGGAGGGAAAAAATGGAGAAAGAGAGGAAAAGGGAAAATAAAGAATAATGCCACAGGATCTCCCCAGTAGCACACGGGGCACAATCCAGTACTGTACAAGAGCCATGCAGCTGAGGCCCAGAGGACACGCTGTCCCAGCACTAGGGCTGCCAGCATCCTGACAGAATTAGGAAGTCCTCTCTCACAGTTGCCCTGTAGACATGAAATTACACAAAGAAAGACTTCATTAGGATCCCGAACTAAATATAGTCAAGTGAGGAGAGTGGAACATTCAACTTTTGCTCTTGGCAAGCAGCACAGCTTTGCAACCTTTAGGATATTGTTTTAACTAAGCTGGAATTCTGCATGGCTGTGATTCTGACAGCTCAGCACCTACCAGGGGGAAAGAATTAGGAAAATAAAACCTTTACCTGAGAAAACCCTGGAAAATGTATGTGCCCTCATGGCAGAGTTCTTTCCCAGACAAAACTGCTGCTGTCACTGGAAATGACGGGCTGGAAAATTATTGGCGTCAATGAGAGTTTTGTATGAGCTCAGATCGTGGGGTATGAGCCAAACTGTTTTCAGCTCCAAAAGTCTCAGAAAATTGTGGATAAAACAGAAAATAACCAATGCTTAGCCTGTGACAAGTCTTTCTGAACAGTCCAGGTCCACCAGCATCTTCAGGTCTTTAGGCAGCTCCAAGTCTTGCAGAGCTTCAGCATCACTGCTCCATCTGCACCTCTGCTGTGGGAATGACCTCCCTGCTGAGGCCTCAAAATGCAATTCCACCAGCTTCAGGAGCAAAACCACAGACGTGTGAGGAACAGGATCACTTTTGCCAAACAGTGTGGGCATTCAAATGCTCCTGAGGGAGGCAGGACCACCAGTGTCCAAGCTGGCATCACCTGGGGGCCTGGGTCTTCATGGGGAAAGGTCCTGGCATCAGATGACACGCAGTTTGATGAGGACACCTATTTTTCTTAGGCAACCCCAGACCCTTCCCCCTCTGGGAATTGGCTCACCCAGATCCCAGTTCTGCCATCCAGCCCTGAGTGTATTTTTGGGATGTCAGAAACAGGAGCCAGATCCTGATTCTGGCTTCCTTCATTGTTCACGTGCTTGACTCTTGCACAGATCCAGAACTCCCAAAGCCAGGGACATCTCTTTAGGGCTGTCATACTCTGTTTCTGCCTGCTCTGCACAGGGAACAAGCACAAATGCCCAGGTGACAGCAGAGGATCAGCCTTCCCTGCAGGAAAACCAAAGGTACAAGGGTGCTCAATTCAAGCACATAAAATCCCAACACTTCAGGAGTCAGGCACATTGAGGTTTTTATTAATCTGGCCTTTGGAATAGTCCCTTTGTTTGTTCCAAATCCCTAATAATATCACCAGTCCCTAATAAAAGGTCAGAAATCCCACACTCATCTGTCATCCTAACAGCATCCATTAAAGAGAATAAAGCACTCCTGAATCCAGCTCATGATGCTGTAAGAGGGGGCAGGAAACCCCCTGAACAAAAAGGATCCATTAAGAGGTGGAGTGGGACAGAAAAGGAAAAACATCCAGCCTGAAAATGATCTCTCCTATTTCCCCACAGCTATGTCAGTGGGGTGAGGCCTTTGGTGGAAATTACTCCCCTGTGGGGACACCATGAGATGCAAAACCTTCCCAGGGACACCCCTCCTTATGTGCTGTACATCTCTCCTATCATGGGACAACCTGGAATAGCTTTTTGAAGACATCTCCCATTAAATGAGCTGCCTCCAAGGGATGGGAGTAATGACCAAGCACAGCTGAACTGGGGGAGTTTCCAACGCAGTGGAATATCCACAGATAGGAGAGGAAAGGGTGGATGACCCCAGGTCAATGTTTGCAGAGTGTTAGTTAAGTAAACCAGGTGGAATAAAATCAGTTTATTCTGATTAACTTTTAGCCTCAGGCATGAATCTGTGCTACCACAAACCTAGAGACTCCCCTGCCAAAACCTGGATGGAGCCTGAGCGTGGCACAGAGCTGCTCTCCCCCTCTCCCAGCTCAGGCTGTGCTGCTGGACCTCAGCTCCAGGGTTGGAGGCTCCCAGGACAGAGCAGTTGGCAGCCAAGACAGCCAGGGCTGCAGCTTTCGAGACACAAACATCACTGTTTTAGGAAAAACATCAGCAAAGAGCGGTCACGTGCTCCACTCCAGGAGCTGAAGGCGTGAGAAGGGCTTTAAAAAAAAAAAAAAAAAAAAAGAAAGTCTATTCATTGAAGAAAAGCAATCCAGAAAAGAAACCAAAAAAGGAAGCAGACCCAATGCAGACCTCCCCAGAGAGCTGTGGGGCATCCTGAACAGAAGAGTGGCTTTGGAGCATCACCCTGCCCCACACAGGCACCAGTGCCCACCTCTGGGATGGGTACAAAGGGCTGACAGGTCTCTTGAGACCAGGGGTTCCCAGGGTGGCTTTCCTGCAGCTATTCCCATCCCTGTGCCCTCTGCAGCAGGCACAGGGAGCCCTGCTGAGGAACCCCAGCCTTCCCCTGGTACCAGTGCAATTATCTGCTAAAATGCCACAGGTTTTCCTGCTGCCAGAATGGAGCAAACCTGCAGCACATCTGAACCCCTTCTGTAACTGTGCCTAAAGCAGTCCCTTGACATCTCTGCATTTCTGCATTTTTCTGCATTAAAACTGACCCTCTGCAAGAGGCAGACTCCCCAGCATGGTGGCAGGTGAGGCAGCTGTGCTGGAAAAACACATTTCACAGCATGGATTCATGCTCAGAACAAATCCAGGGACATGGAAAAGCTGGTGAGAGGAAGCAGGGATGCCCAGCCCCAGAGTGGAGGCATCATTCACCCACATCCCCAGGGTGGCACTGGCTGGGGAAGAGCAGGGAGCTCCCAGGCCCCCTCCATTCCCAACTCCTGCTGCTCTGTGGCTCCTGGGGGGCAGCAGGATGTCCCAGTGTCACCCAGCTGCAAACACAGCAGGGGCTGTGTGACAGCTCTGTGAAACACAGAAGGGACAAAGTGATGCCTGGCACCTCTGCATCTTCCACCTGTGCCAGCTCTCCAGCATCTATTACCCCCTGTAAAAGCACAGCTTCCCCTCTGCCCCAGACCCTTCTCATGAGATCTTCACCAGAAAAGTCCTCTGGAACTGAGAAAAGAGGTGGAAGGGTCCAAAAGAAACACCAGATGTACCAAGCAGTGAAAACGAGCCCTGCCACTGTGCAAGAAGGCACAGGCTTGTATAATATGATATATACTGTACATACTGAGAGAAAGAATATACTTCTCACTGTAAAGTGTTTTACATGCTAACCATCAGGCATACACCAACTCAATGGATGCTGGCACTTTACATAAATATATGATGATGCAGTGCTATATGTAATAAAAATCTGGAGCCCAAAATATGGAAGCAATTCAAGAAAACAGATCTCACATTTTTGCCTTTGTTACAGTTTGATTCTGACATGCTCTGATTAAAATTCAACATCTGCATGCATTTAAAATTAAAATATATAGGTATTCATGTTCTCCTCCTTCCACAATGTTTTACTGCTGCCTTTTTCTTCTTAAATATTAAAAACATTACATTATTTTATTTCAGATGTCTCAATATATTACACATCACCCTTTCACCTCCGAGCTTTGGTTCAAATCCAGCTCTTCGCTGGGGAAATAGAAAACATCTGAAAATATTTAGTAGTCTCATCTCAGTGTCTAATCACAGTCTGCTCTGACATGACAAAACACAACAAACAAACTTGCTTGCCACAGATGAAAAATGTTTACACAAAAATACTCAGGAGTGTAAGAATGAATAAAGACATCTCTAACTGCATTAAAGACCGTGTTGTTAAGTAATAAAAAATAGTTTTCAGATAATCCAAGCTGCACCTGCCCCTGTGGAAAAAAAAAATAAAAAAGGCAGGTGATTAAAGTCCTCACAGCCTAGCAGGTCCCAGCTGCATGTTTTTTTGTTATTCCAAAGCAGGAAGATGTGTCAGGCTACAGTGCAAATATTGTCCATGGGCATCACGGTCTGGAGAGCCTGAGTACCTCGTGATTTAGGAATCTCAGAAGAGAACTTTATTGCAGGCAAATCCTCCTGGACTAAAATATATGTACTTTAAGAGGAGTGAGAATAAATAAGTCTTTGTCTTTGCAGGGGAGTTCAGCTGTCTGGTGGGTGGTGGGGAGGGGGAGCAGCTGTCCCAGGAGGCTCCATGTGGGGCACTGCAGTGGGGCAGGGACGGGTTCAACAGGCAGGAGAAGGCACAGGAGGAAATCACCCATGGGAAGGTGCAGGATCTTCCCCTTTTACCCACCTCAAACCCTGGGGTCAGTCTGGGCCCCATGACAAGACATTAAGGAGCTGGAGCATGTCCAGGGAAGGGAAAGGAGCTGGGGAAGGGTCTGGAGCCCCAGGAGAGGCTGAGGGAGCTGGGCAGGGGCTCAGCCTGGAGCAAAGGAGGCTCAGGGGGCCCTTGTGGCTCTGCACAGCTCCTGCCAGGAGGGGACAGCCAGGGGGTCAGGCTCTGCTCCAGGGAACAGGGACAGGACAAGGGGAAATGGCCTTAAATTGCTCTGATTATTAAGGCTTATCAGAACTCACATAAGTAAAAGGAGTGATTATAAAGATGGAGCAACTCCTCCCCTTTATTTCTGTCCTCCACCTACAGACAGTTCTCACCCACCCTGCCTGCAGCATTCATTCCTAGACATGATCACACCCTGGCTGTTGTCAAGTTATACCCCACAGAACTTTGGGGGAAGTGGTTCCAGAAACTATTTCTAAACCAAAGTTTTTCAACCTGCAGGAGCTGACAGGGATCTACATGGGGAAAAAAAAAGATTAAAATTCCTTGCCCTGTCCAGGAGTATCCTACAATATATTATTTTTTTCAGGAAGATACTGTAGTATTTCCTTCTGCAACAGCCAAATTAAATATGAATAAATGAGCATGCTACGGTTTCACCATATCCCCTTTAATGCAAAATAACATGTAGCCCTTAGTTCAATAAATTAGAAAGTATATTTTTTCAAGGGGAAAAAATACCAGTGTAGCTAAATCTTTGCAGATCTTGGCCTGTCTCCAACACACAAAGGACAGGCCAAGGAGAGACATCCAATGGCCATGCTGCCTCCAGAAGTCAGGGCTCGGCTGAGGAACCTCTCTGGGAGGAAGATTTGCTCCCCTGGGCACAGCTGAGCCAGGGGAGGTCCTGGACAATCCTGAATCCAATCTTAGCCCACTCCTGCTGCAGCACTGAGCTGCTTCCCTTTGCACACACCAGCCCTGGGTTTCTTGCCTGGATAATAATTTCCTTTCCATGTGACTTAGACAATACCCAGAGCATTTTCCATTTGGGCTTTCTCCACAGCACCCCTTGGTCTGGGGTTACATTTTATTGTCTCTGCTTCATTTTCCAGCACTTTCCTTCTGCTGTTGTGTTTTCCTTTTGCCCCTTGATGAAATCTCTCTCTTTGCTCACCGTATTTAAATTCAGCAATGACACACAGGCTTGTTCACACAACTTCACACCTCTCTGCCCCTGTTACAAACCCAGCCCAAATTATTTCCCATTCCAAGATGTGAACACCGTTCCCATCAGCCATGTCCCTGCAAGGCAGTGTATTAGTAAATTATTTCTCCAGGCTTTTGATTGACATTGTTGAAAAGACACTTTTAATGCATGTCAGTCTTTGTGGGTGAAAATGCTTTTAACATGCTCCCAGGATTTACATGGGCTTCCCTGGGCTGCTGCTGCCAAGTTCAGATGCGGTTGGAGCGTGTGACATTCTTTGTCCTACTCTTATTACATTTTCCTTTTTATCCAGCCCTGCTACATATTTCATATTTTTCATACTTCTGCCCTGTGATGTAAAGAACAGCATTTGCTCAATGTCCACTCCAGCATGAGCCTCTCAGATCCTGCTGCAACCAGGCGTTCTTCTTCCTTTCTTTCTTTTTTTTTTTAATTTTAATTTTGTTTTCTTTTCATTATTTACCTCCTCTTTTAATATTTTAGGACTCAGCCCTTCGAAGAACCGAGCAGATGCCACGTGTCTGCTGAGCCAGAGTAGGAGACCACACGTGCACTGATGGGGAGGGACAAACCCCCAGCACCACATGTTTGCTTCTCTCCTGGTGAGCAGAGATCAGGTCTCATTTCTGGCTCTGCATGCAACAGTCCAGCCCCAGAGCCAGAGCTGGGATGTTTCCAGGATGTTTTCCCTCCTTTGCAGACACAGCCCTTGCTGCTCAAGCTCTTCCAGAGCTCCACACCACCCAAGGCATTGCTGAACCAGTGACATCTCTGCAACCTCATTAAAGAAGCTGCAGCAGCGTAATTGAGGGCTGGAAGCCTCAGAGCCAGGCATGGGCAGGGGGAGCAGAGAGGGAAAACGTCATTTCACTTATAAAAGAGTGCATTTAGAGCAGAAAATACTGGGAAAAAATGTCATGTTTCTCAGAAAAGCTATTGCATGCCTAAATGTTGGTTTTACAAGCCCAAACTCCATTCGAAAACAGCAAACTCAGGACTGGTTTCCTAAGAGTCCTGTCCAGGAATGGAATTTTATGGATTAAATGAATCACCCAGCATTTGCTAGCTGGTTGTCCACTTTGCTTAAGAAGTTACTTCCTAAATAAAATGTAATCCCTTCACTCTGGATGAGGATCTGTCTTCAAACCACAGCACTCCTGCTTCATTCCAGAGAAAGTCTCAACATCCAGCCCCTCAACATCCACGCTCAACACCTTCCTCAGTGACTGCTCTGCCATGCTCCCATCCCTTTCCCCAGAGCACACCAGGAGGCTGCAAATATTAGTGCAGACAGAGATCATGACTGAACACTAATTGTTAACACTGATTATTAAACATAATCAGCAAATCATGGACCAGGAAAGAAAAATCGTAATAACAGAAGTATTAAGACACAACGCATTTGAATTGGAATTGATCGTCATCATCACCTGCCAGTGTCCAAAAATAATAAATAAAAAATCACCTGTTTCCTTGGCAGGCAGCAAATGGAGAGATTTCCTAAATTTGCAGCAGTGGAGTCCACACTCAAATTGTTCTGCTGACGGAAATCCAGCAAACTTATCCGTCACTACTGTGGGTAGAGGACAGGCCACCGATGGGAATAGTTTCATAATTCTTTTATTGGAAGCATCTGTAGAAACCATAAAACAACAACTACAACAACAGCAACACAAAGCCATGTTTTCTCACTTCTTTCCGAGCAAGGAGGGTGCCAGAGCGACTCCCCACCCTACCCCTGCACTGCATGGTGGTTTCCTTTGTTCATATTTCACTGCCTGGATCCAGCAGCAAGATTTATGGGCTGGTGCTGAGCTCGGGATGTGCACAGGACTGGTCTCTGGGGACCCGGGCTTGGCCCTGCAGAATGCGGGTGCAGAAAGGCTCCTGCAGCTCCAGGGAGGGAGAAACTGGAGGGAGGTTATTCCGGGCCAGATTCCAGCGCCTTCCACTGAGTAACAGCTCACCAAAAGCTCGCCCAGCCCTGGTAGCTAATGAGACTCTTCACGGAGAAATGTTGTCACTCGGTGTCTGCGGGGTGTCGCACCCAAGGACACAATGCCTGGATCCGGCCCGATGTCCCCTGCGCTCCCTTCCGGTCTTGGTCACCGTCCCAGCACGGAGGAGCCCATTTATCCCAACGTCAGATGACTTCCCTGCAACAAAAGTGTTCCAGGAGCACTTGCCAGCCTGGCCAACAGCAGCATTTTAGTGCCTCAAGCTCTGCTGGGACCTGAAGTGGGACTGAGTGCAGTGGAAGTGCTCTTGCTGTTGTGCAAGAGCAGAGCATGAAGTCCCAGGTGAACATCTTGGCTTACACACTTTCCCAGTGTGGTTTTTGATAGGTTACAACACCAGTTCTGAGCTGCCTTACCCCAGGCAAAAGGGGGATGTTGTATTTCCTGACACTTCACACTCTCATAAGGTTAAAAGGCTCCTATTTGAGAAGGGTTGGAGGAAGAGGGCGGGAAAGCAAAGCAGGGAACAAGACAACAAACCAGCCAGCAGTAGAGTCACTCAGCTCAGCAAAAGCAATGACCATGTGAACACATAGGGTTGAGTATAAAAATACACAGGGTCTGTCCAAGTCCTATAGGAGCAGAGCTCCAACACCTCTGGGCAATGGCAAACCTGGGTCCTGTGTATGCAAATCAGGAGATTTATTTTTGCAGTCCTGTGCATGTGTGTGTGTTTTTGTGGTGCATGTGCTCATGATAAGCCAATAAAAGAAACCTGAGTGAAATACAGACTGGGAAAAATGTAACCTATGAAAACCACACAGAATCTTTTTTCCCCCCCATTTCTTGCTCTTTTTCAGTTTGTCTAAATATACCTCAGGGCTTTTTCTCTTGGTTTCAGTGTGCTCTTTCATGGATAGTTTTCAATGTATGTTGAAGTCGCTGGCTGCTGGCAGCTCAGATTTTTGCACTGTGCGTCTCGGCTTTCTCTTCCATTAAGACAAAGTGCTGGCACTGCTCTTTGACCAAGCACATTGTTCATGGTACTGAGCAGCAATTTTCCATCTCTGACTGTCTTTGGGCTCACCCCAGGAGGAAGGGTGAGCCTGGCTTATTAAGCTCTTGTTTCTCAGAGAGCAGCAACATCTGGAGTGCGGGGTGGGCTGCTGGCATGCCTCAGCGCAAAGGAATTCAGCGTGGGGTGAGGTCTGCCCAGCTCCAGAGGTGTCACTGCAGCCGGGTCTGGGGACAGAGAAATAATGAAACTTCACATAAAGCAGCACATTTTGACCTGTGCTGGGCTGCTCTGAGGTTTTGTTTCTTCTGACAGGAGTCAGGAGGCCCAGGAACCATGTTGGTCTTGGGTTTTATCATCCAAGGCTACATTTTGTTCTCCTGCTATGCAAGATTTTGAAAACTTGTGTTGCCCTTGATGTCTAACTCTATGCACTACCAAAAACCAGGGCAGACGTAGAGGACAGACTCTGCTACTTGAGTTCATTGAAGTTCCCTCTGAGGCACTCCTGAAAACCCATCCCAAATGGAGCTGTCCCCTGCAGACCATGATACAGAAACCACTTTTGGCTGAGGACAGGTAGCATTTGGTGTGCCCAGCAATGTGGGCATCCCCCCTGTCTCTGCTGGGTGTCACTTTGGCCCAGGTGAGATGATGGTCCTGGAACCAGCTGGTCTTTGGGGCACAGGCCTCCAAGATCTACACACAAGACTCCCACATGTCACTCCTCCACAGCTTTTCACCAATGTCCTCCTCATCCCCTGTGCTCTTACACACCCCAGCTCTCAACTTTTCCTCCAGCTTTTCCCTCTCAATATTACTGGAGAGTCACATGTAAAAGAAACCTTGTTGGGTGGGGCTTTCCAATGCAGTGCTGAGGAACTTTAACTGAATCTCCCCTTCAAAATGTTTATGCCTTTGGTCCCCACGTGTGTTTGCAATTGCACTTGCTGGAAAGAGCCCACCACCACCACCATGGAGATAAAAGCCATCCAGCATGCGACTCCTAGAAGTTTATTTTGGCTGCCAAGCCAAATGTGGAGATAGTCTCCAATTAGAAGTGTTGCCTCTGCAGCAGTGCAGAGCAGTAACTAGAGTGGAATTTGTCTGAAGCGTGCGCTGCACTCGCATGGCCATGGTGAATTAAGCAAAAATGTCAAACTCAGCCTGCAAGCAGCAGACACCCTGCATCACATTCCATGTTTGCACCACACAGCAGCCTGGCTACGGGGCACATTTCTTGATGATGTTCATGCTAATTTGGGTTTAAACCCAGAAGAGCCCGGGATGTTCCCCTCTCCACCTTTTCAGGCTACTGTGATGATGATTAAGGAAGGAGCGTTTCTAGTTAGAGCCTGTCATCACTCAGCTTTGGGAAGATGTGGAACACATTTCATCCAGTGAACCCCAACAGCTGGAGTACACCCACTCAGGGTATTCCTCCTTTGCTGCAACATTTATTTACTTAGAGCTGACTTCTCCAGAGATGTTTATCCTTGCAGAAATATTTGCAAACATCAGGAAATCAGTGTAAAAGCTTTCTGCCAAAATAATACCTCTGCCTGATTTTATTTTAAAGGCTTTAGACCTTCCTGTAATGTACACAGAAATTGTATTTACCTACAGATGCCCAGGAGTTACAAAGACTACAGAGTTGAATGAACAGTAGCATTTTATACCATCACAAATACACTGCATTTCTCAAAGGAAGAACCATATTTTAAGGATTTGTGATGCTCTTACTGAGTGTATTACTACACATGGACATAATCCTCAGGTGAAAAGTCCTCTTTCCCACTTTTGGGGTTTTTTCTGTAGCATTTTTCCCTAGCATACCCCAACATCAAAAGACAAAAAATAAATAACCTAAGGAGAACCTTCCAGGAACTCTTCAAAACCCAACTTTTTCTTATATGATGACAATATGACTCTAAGGCAAAATGTTCTCAAGACCTACAAAACTTAGAAATAGCTCCTTCATCAAAAGCAGGTCTCTGGTTTGAAGCCTGGGGAAGCAGACCTGCTCTCAAGAAGTGTGAAGCTATTGATTTCCTCCTCTGTGCCAAACACTGTCAGTACCCCCAGCCCCTTGCCAGAGCACATCACTACACACCAAGCAGGAAAGAAAACCAGGAATGAAAACAAACCTGTCAACCCCTCTGGGCCCTTGGCTAGAGCTTCACAGGGTCAACAGAGGCCAAGACACAACTGTAAGATTAATTTCTCCCCACCTGCAAGAATTAGTCTGTTTATTTAAATCAGACCAAAAAAAAAAAAAAACCAACAAAAAAACACCCTTACAAAACCTCTCAGTGGTCACATATTGCAACATGCTCAAACCTTTTTAAAAACCAGCAGTTCCTGGTGCTCACAGATGGGCACATCCAGTTACAAACCCAGTTTATCTCAGCTTGGTGACACCCCAGGCAGTGTTGAAGCATGGTGTCTTCACCAGAACTCCCCCTGGGGTGGTTTGCTCCCAGTTAACTGCAGTTAAAAGCTGCGCCTGAAGCACCTGACTGTGAACAATCGTTCCCAGCAAAAATCTTGTGCAAGCAGAACAAAGAATTTTCTTCCTAATAAAAGCAAGGCCTTCAAGATTGATGGAGCCAACAAGTTAATCAAGTTTCCTACTAAACAGGAAGTTGTGGGACTGTGGCAGGAGGAGAAAATCTGTGTTTTGGCTGGAGAAAGAGTGGAGAGGAATAATACAAATTAACCACTGGGGTTTGTTGTTTATTTGACAGGAAAATACCCTTCAAATGTACCAGTTTGGTTAATATCCAGTCTGATAAGACTGGCAATAAAATGAAAGCTGAACTTCAGAAAAGGGAAGAGTGAAGCCACCACAGGCATGAGGACCATTGTAACTAAACCATGCTGTTAATATTTTTTAGGACTGCTCCCACAATAGTTGTTATTACCACTAATTACAACTGCAGCAATAGTTGCACTGCAGAAGTGTTTGGCTTTTCTGCCCTGGAGCAGGATCTCAGTGTGTTGCTCAAATGTGGAACAAAATTAATAGCCCCGAGCTGCAGAAGAAGGTTTCTAATATAGCACGTTCTTTTGCGGGAGCTCAAAAAGGAGAATAAACTCACTGCTGGTTCCATTCTTGTCCATATAAACCAGCTTCCACTTTCAAGGACTTGCACGTTTCCCTGCCATCTGATGGGCAATTAGTCCAGTGCATCTCACAATGGTGGCGACAGACCAAATCAAGAAGAGCAAAAAAGTACAGACAAAAATGCAATCATGTCATTACAGCAGAACATATGACCACATTTTGCTTCTAGCTACCAAGCAGTACTATGGGATGTGTGTATTCATGTGAAAATAAACCCAACCAGTCATTGAGATATATACAAAATGGATGATTCATGGTACTTGTGACACTGGAATTGCTCGACAAAGAGAGGGAAGAAAGCTGTTGATTGCCAGGCACCTCAAGAAAGACCACAGATACAGATAAATTTAATGTTATAGACACTGTGGACGTGCAAATTTCTGTCTGAAAACTAACAGACAGGCCTGTGAAAAGAAATGAAGAAAAACATGCTCTTTAGATTCAAAATAACGGGGGAAAGTTGCACATCCACCAATTGAAAAAGGGTGAGAGTCACTGAGTCAATATGCAGCACTCAAAGGTCCTAACGAGCAATACACCCTTTCTAGCCTTAATCCTTTGAAACAGTAAATGGCAGAGAAGACCACAAAGAAAACACATAGATCACAGCCCAGCTATGGTCCTTCAGCTCTTTGGGATTTATCTTTCTCAAAATAAGCAGCATTATTGAACCCTCAGTACACTGGGCGACTTGAAAGTGTAAGTATTTGTTGGATCAAAGTATGCATTACTTCAAAAGCATGAAATGCTTAGATATTGAAGGCCATAAATCTTCCTCTGTAAAATACATGCATATATAATTTATATGATAAGCTTAATACTGAGATTTTTAGCTTGGCTTCCAACAGACATGAGATGCAGGCAATTATATTCCCTTAAGAGCGAGTCCATCTGTCCCCTCTCAGTCCCAAAGAAAATAAATTTGGAGCCCATTAGTCAATTTCAACCCATTTTGGCAGAGGGATGGAGGTCTTGAGGGAACGAAGTTCCCATGTGCTTTGTGCTCCTAGGTGGCCAGGTAGGAGTGGCAGACTCATTGGCAAGTGCCTTGAAGGAATGGCATCAGTATGGACACCACCCTTTTTGGGGACATCAGAGAACCCAGAGAGACCTCAGGAATCTTCAGATAGGGATGTGTGAAAAAAATCACATCTCATTAGGCAAGTCAGAGCACAAGACCTGAGGATCTCCTGCTGTTGAAAGCACCCATTTCTCCTTTGGTCCCAACAGCAGGTTTGGTGCCTTCAGAGCACCTTCACATCCCCACTCACTGCAGTTGTGTCTTTCCATTTAATGGGAGCCCCGTTGCATTTTTATGCCTCAGCTCTCTGCTCATAACTGGGGCTATCTCCTAACATATGGAAACAATTCATTTTCTTTGTCATCGTTTGGATCTGAAACTCGGGCACTCTGAAATGTAACTATACATGAATTTCCCTGAACTAATTACATAATATTTATCCTATTTTCTTTAAAGTAATACTCGCTAGCTAAGAAATGAAGAACTGCATTGCTTATAATAAACTCTGCATGCTACATTGTAATCTAAACTGTACAGTTATATATGGTGAAGAACTAAAAGGTTTGAGTTATTCCCCTTGGCAAACATTTTTTTAAGGATTGCTTAAATAAGCAGTACAGAAACCAGATGTCATTTGGTAAGAGTATCTGAATGACCAAAAATTTGCTGTCTGGGTACTTTTTTTTAACTTTATAAAAACATGAGAAATTCTTTGGATTTATATCATATTTAGCAGCTGTGAAACAGTGCAAACATCTGTTTGTACCTATAGGGAGCTGACCTACGGGGTCCTCATCTCTTAATCACCAAGCAACAAGCCAGTCTCATATACATAGTTTATTGTTTTCTTTTCAGCTGCCTCCTGCACTTCAAAGTTTTTATACTCTCATGTTCCATTATCACGGTGAGAGGGACTGTCCATTCATTACAAGCCCAGATCTGTGCAATAACTGATCAAAAATGGCCATAAAGCACCGTGGACACAGAAGTGCCCTCAAACACAGCCATAAGCAACTCTGAGTATGTCATAAAAATTGTTCCTTCCCTTTTTCCCCCCTCTATTATTCATTGTTGGTCTGCTGCTGTGGGTTTGTTTTTTTTTTTTAAAGTAAAGGCTGAAAGAAAAGAAGATGAAAAGCAACAGAAGTCTCTTTTTATAGCCAATCCTACTGTGGGAAGAGGGGTTGACAAGAGAGCTCCATGAGGTCTCATCTACCCTCTTTTTCTAGGTTTCCACAATTGTCAGTTATTGTAAGAAGAGACTGCTATCTTCTACAGCTATGGAGCACCCCAATGACTCCAAAAGAAGGAAAATAAGGTAACTTTAGTGGATATCTCCTTCCAAAGAGGTTCTAGTGCAAATTCCCATCACACAGCCTAAGGAAGAGCGCATCCTCTGTCAGGAGTTCTAATATAATGCAGGGCATGGAGGGAAAATGAAATTTATTGGAGAAGATTTTTTGCCCTGTTCATTACCACAACACACATTCACACCCCATCCTTTAGTGATTTAGCCAGGAGCAAAATTTTTCAGCCTCCAAGATAATCTTTTCCCCCTAATGTAATATTGACCCTGGGACCTCTATTTTTATACAGTGAGAGGAGAGTGCAAACAGTGTGGAAGAAAAGATTTGTGGTCCTTGGACATGAGAGTGGAATCAGCACTCCCAGATATACTATGAGAGCTTAAGCTACACTCTGAACTAAGGCTGAAAACAAATGGGAAACACTGTATGATTCCATCCCATTACAGTACAAATAAATCATTTCTGGAAATCTAAAACAAATGGCCCAAGCTCAGCTCTATGGATGATCCAAATGCAAAAAAGCTGCTAATTCTAAAAGGCAGATGCAAGTAACCAATTAAGAATGCAGGAAAAAAAAATAAGGAGTGTAACTTGTTTAGCAGGAAGATGTTAAGGCTACAGAAGTGGGTCTTCCAATCACCTTTTTTGGTATTCCTGAGCAAACATTCTTTTTTGCTTACGTTAATATGGAATGTATTATGACAACGTTCTTATGGATATCCATGCCTTTTGTCTATCAGTACTTGCAGATACATTCAAAACAGCTGCAAATATTTTTTAAATTATGTAAAAGTCCCAAACACTTTGAAAAGAATATTAATATCCCTTTAAAACAGCAGTGTATTATATTAAATTAAGGATAGGAATTTAGAGAACAAAAAAAAATGTTGTTAGCATTAACATTTTCACTGCTTTCAAATGCAGTCGCCTCAGATAAGACTTAGAACTATTTTGGTAAAATTTAGAAGCATTATGTTTGCACATTTAGATGGCAAAGCACATAATCACACATACAGGTTACAAGGAAAGGTTTGTCTTCTCAAAGCTCAGCTGGTTTTTAACAACTATTAGAAAAAATATAGAATTTTTTTCTACGTATCACCTCGCCCTAACTTTGCTTTGCTTCAATCTGGAGATCATCATAGCTACAGTCCCATTCCCAGTGCCCATGGAGATGTTATTTCTCTTAGTGCTGTTTCCTCAGTCTTTGTCTCTGCAGCCAAAATAAAATAAAATAAAATAAAATAAAATAAAATAAAATAAATACCTTGGAGGAGTTTTCAGGAGGGATCTGGAAATGGGAGGTATCATTTCTTGCAATGAACCTCTCAACCATCTTCCATCTTTCTGCATCCATGACAAAGCTGGCAGCAGGCAGGGCAGTTATGGGACATGAGCAGCTCTGTCTGTCACCTCCACCAAAGTCCTGAGGAAGGAAAAACACAAATTAGTGCTTTTCCCTGGCCATGGCAGCAATGCCACAGCAACAGGGGCATTGACACCCTCAAAAGGTCACTGCAGAAGCATCACAGAAAGTGCAGAATAGGAAAGGTCTGCACTCATCACACCCTTCCACACTGCATTTTTGGGGAACATCTGCTCTGCAAAGACAGAAGGATTTATGTCTTGACTCAGAATCCAGCACAAAAGAGAAGAGAGAGTGCAAGAGCACCCAGGGGAGCCAAACCATGCTCTGAAATGCACCAAAGCATGCACATGCAGAAGTGGCTGTAGCTTCGAAATGCATTTCCTGGCTCTTGGGTCAACCGCTACTTTTAATTTTAATTTTAAGAGACACCTATTACATAACCTGGACACAGTATAGGCTGCTTGTACAAGGGCTTTCCACCATTTCTTCTGGCCGTTTCTTTTCTCATAGACTGCAGTTTCATGTCCTTTGGTCAGGTGTGTGCAGCTCCACTTTCTCCATCCCAGGATGGACTAATGATGTACCAAATAACAGGAGGATGAGCAAGGGAGAGAAGAATAAAAGAGGAATAAAGCTGATTCCATGTGCTAACTCCCTTGCCAGGTACTTGTAGACTGTGGTTACTTTCTTTGGTTTTGGTTTTTTGATTTTGGTTTGGTGTTGTTTTGTTTGATTTTTTTTTTGTAGGATTAAACAGCTAGTAAATTCAGATTTCATGTCCCATAAATAACATTTTATCTGTCAGCTCACTCAAAGAATAATCAATAGTTAGTTCACGAGACTTTACAATACAACAAAACAAGCTCTGCATTTACTTTTCCCAGAAATATCTTGGAATCATCCCCCTCATTTTGTTCTTACCCAAAACACCACTTATGTCTCCCAAAAACCAACCAGTGCCTTGGTTACACACAGACAGATGCCTTCAAAACTTCTGGAAACATGACCCAGACCTAAATAATTCCTGCATCCCAGGTTGCTCTGAGCCTCATCCAGCCTGGCCTTGGACATTTCCAGGGACAGGGCATCCACAACTTTTTTAGGCAACCTCTTCCAGTGCCTCAGTGTTAACCCAGACAAAATTAGCAATGTCAAACTATCAGAAGATTCTTCACAGTGATCAAATATCAAATCAATAAAAAAACCTTAATTTTTATCAGTAAATTTTTAACTATTAAAAGAATCTTCTTGGCTCTTGCTCTTCTTCTTTGGACAGAGGCAAAACAACACATTCAATGCATTATTATTTTTGCTTTTCACCTTTACCTTCCACCTCATGGGTGGCACTTATCAAATCTGCTTTTGCACCTGTGCCTAATTTAAAGGTTATAGTTCATCCATTAACCCTGCTAACACCACCCAAGAGACTGAGCAGCAATATTAATTTAGTAGTATCTGGAACTCTGCTCTAAAACCTCAATTAAAAATTTTCAAAAAGGTTTCTAAGCAATGTTTATAAATATAATTATATCTATAATATAATACCTCTTACATATTATGTTTTATATGTTATCTACTATATATATTATAATTTATGTAATATAACAGATATATATCCTGGCATAGAGGCACAATTTTTGATGCCACAAACTCTTGTCCTGGGTTTCCCTTCATGTGTATAAAAACATTATTAGGATGCTTTTTGTGTAGCATCCTTTGAAGTTCTTTGAGTCACCATCCTCGCAGAAGTAGGTGAAATTTGCTGTGTCTGCATGTGGAAACAGCTCTGCTATCTCTGCCTGTGGTTACCTGGACATTCCAATGGACAATTTTTGGATTATAATTCCACTACCCACTCAGCTACCAAATCTTGCAACCTGTCCCTGCCAAGAAAACTCCAGGAGAAATAAAATCCCCTGAAAAACTTGCTCACAATGCTCCAGCTCAGAGCTTGGCAGCTGCCTTCCAAAATTAAATGATTAAAGTAATGCTAATGAGACATTCATCCCCTGCACCTTTTTCCTTAAAATAAATATGCAGGGCTCTGCATTACAGGTGCATGCAAAATTGCTTAAATAGACATCTTGGAAGCACAGGAAATAAAAACAAAGGACACTCTGGCAGAAAGTTCCCAAAATACTTGAAAATGTAACTGAATAAATAACTCTTGTTTTTGGACTGAAATCTGCAGACCTTAGCAGATGTGTCCAAGCTAAACCAAATATCCAGGGAACCGGATCTCCTTTCTGATGAGAAATAATGAAGAGCACTGCACTGGCAAGGAGACAGGCTGGAAGAACCTACTGGTCTTTTCCAGCTCCGACTTCCGTGATAGCTCGGAGTTATCCTTAGGCATTGGCTGGATCCATCAATGAAGTTCCTCATTGTGAGCCCAGGCCCCAGGGCTGCCAAACCTACATCCATATTGAACTGGAAGCATTCAAGCATTCATGGAGTGAATAGGATTATTGGATACTCACAGGCCAGCACGTGCCTCTGTCTTTGTGGGAGTGGAAGCACTGTGAAAGATCATGGAATATAAGCAGAGGGCAAAAGTCCACTCAAGAAGAGGAAAAATATGGGAGCCACTTTTTTTTTTTTTTTTTTTTTTTTAATATTTAAGAAATGCCACCACAGAGGTGTCAACTTAAATTATTAGGGAAAATACTAAGGCAAATAAAGAAATGGCATTCCACAGACCTGCATGGAGGTGTAAAGGGGATATTTTCAGTGAGGCCTTTTTTCAGGCCCTGCTCTAACAGTACCTGCCATTGTATTTGCAGGGCAGGGTGTCAAAGCTGCTTACAGGATTTTTAGCTGCTCTACTTTGCAATCCTTTCTGCTGCAGGGCCCTGCTCCTCCGAAGGTGAAGCTCCAGCAAAACCCTTCTCCCTAACAACAATGGCAGCAGGAGCAGGCCCCAAGTTTGTAAATATTAACTTCTTTCAAATGACAGATTATTTACTCTCTGCTCTTCGAGCCACCCAGGCCAAATGGACAGGGGCCAAGTTTGTTAACAATAGCTCTTGGCTGGGACACGCCGTAGCAAAGGTTAAATCCTGTTTGCCTTATTCCAGTGTGGAGTCCCACTGCTGGCTTTGGGAGGGCAGCAGGCTTGGACACCAGGACCTGCCCTAAATTTTGCAGGATGCAGAGAGCCCTGAGTGACCCACAGGCACCGAGCTGGAGCCTCCAAGCACAGCAGCAAGACCCACCACGATGAGGGGCTGAAACCCAGCCAGAGGGGCTTTGTAACCATTGAAGAGAGCCTTTGCTGCCACACCACTCAGGCACGTCCATCTGAGCCTTCTCTGCACGGTTGCAGTAGCCCTGGTGGAGATCTCAGTGAGAAAGGAGATTACAAAATCACAGAATGGTTTGGGCTGGAAGGGACCTTAAAGACCATCTAATTCCACCCTCTGCCATGGGCAGGGACACCTTCCACTATCCCAGGTTGCTCCAAGCCCTGTCCAGCCTGGCCTGGAACACTTCCAGGGATGGGACAGCCGCAGCTTCTCTGGACACCCTGTGCCAGGGCCTGCCCACCCTCACAGCCACCAAACCATTCCTGCCTGTCCTGTGTGAATTCATGAGACACCCCTGTTTGCAAGGTCAGATCTTGCCTCCTTATTGATCAATCATGGAACACCAAGCAGAGGAAAGCAGCTGCCATTTGGCCACAAATCTCCAAATCCACACCAAGAAACAAGCACTGTCTGGCAGGATGGACACCCCAAAACACCCTCAGCACAGATGCAGGAGTCACCTTTCCCAGAAGAATCCCGTTTCTATGTAGCAAGGTAGGAACAGCAGTGGCTGACCCACTTTGCACCCTTCCTCAGTCTGTGTATCACCCTCCTCTTCCTCCTCCCAGCTGGTGCCAGGGGTGCAAAACATGCTGATCCACGAGGGCACAGGGTGTGCTTTGTCCGGCGTGACCTGCACAGATGGCTCGCAAAGGAAGCGCTTGCACAGCAGAGCCAAGTGGCCACAGGCTCATCCAGAGACATTCCTCTCCTGATTAGGAAGGCTGGGAGAGAGCCAGGGGTGGATCTCCTTCCTGTGGCTGCAGCCATTCCTGCCACGACTTGGATCACACCTCTCAGAGACACTCTCGGGTCGGGCACGGGAAGTTCACGGCGGCAAGCGCGCTGGCGTGGAAGGGGGAAGAGCACGGGGATGGAGGGGAAGTTCACTGGGGTTCAGCCAAAGCTGGGTCTGGAAGAACGGAGTCTGATAAAAAGGAGAGAGGAATTGCAATGGACATGACCCCCAGGGACTCCTCATCCCTTCTCCAGTCAGTGCAAGGTGCTGGACAATCAAGAGTGCAGGTCCAAGAGACCCACAGCTTAGAGAGGTTTGAAGAAGTGCAGGTACAGACCTACCACCACACCTCATCTGGGTGAAAATCAGAATCTCCAGGTCAGAGGATGATATTTTTCACCTCTCCTGGCATCCCCAATGCAAACTGTCCTGCTGAACTTGGACAGGTTTGCTGTGCTGCACACACTGTGTGCTCCACAGCACAGGAAAGACTAAACAAATTTCTCCAGGCAGCCAGGGTCAAGCCATACCATTTTTATCCCCGAAGCCAAGGAGGAGAAGATTGCACTTCCTAGCAGGGAAAATAACGACACAGCAAAACGAAAAAAACAAGGGAAGCATTACTCAAATTATCTCCACAGCAAGTGGAGGGATGGGAGTCCAGAGAACAAAGAGATCAGATGACCAGATGGGACAGATCAAGCTGACCACAAAGCCTCTGTCCAACATTTTTTGACAACTGCTAGAGCCATATGTTCATGAGGATTGTGGAATAACTGGGAAGGGTGTGTGGACTCAGGGTGAGCCCGACTGCACTCAGAGCTGTGTGGCTGTAGGGTGTGAGCCAGGGAACCTTTGGTGTGTGTGACCCAGATCCCAGCCCTGCACCCTGTGAAGGGAAAGGGGCTGGTAGATCATTTAGCTCACCTCATGACGGGCTCTGACCAGCCCTTCTCGTGTGTTTCCTGGTGTTTGGTCCATCTCTAATGAGCCATGCTCTGGGGGGAATTCTTAGCTCATTTATTTTGCATCAAGTCTGCGAGGAGAGGTAGCAGGACCATGGCTAATTAGGAAAGCAGACAGATAGCACCAAACAAAGCCAAGGACAGAGGGATTGTGTCTGGGTGCACGAGGGCTGGGAGTGACCCTTTCTGCCAGCTGCCCCATGGACCTGAACATCAACACTCCTGAAGGGCAGAAGCTGCACATCCCAAACGGCCTGTCCTGCCCTTTGGGCGACGTCCCCATAAAAAACACACTTTCCTCATTTATTTTGCCAGCTGCTCCTTTTGATTACTTAGCACATTCCAAGGAGTGCGAGGAAATTCGATGGATGACGTCCTGCAAAGCAAAGGTGACAGTTTTCAGGAGTGAGAAGTAATGGCAGATACCCCTCCTAGGGATGTACAGGGATATTCAGCCCTGCCCTGAGGCAGTTTGTCACCCACTAATGAGTGGGTCTGCTACACACAGCAAATTCAGGGCACAGGACCAACCAGCCACCATGGCAGGCAATAGTTTTTCCCTCTGAAACTGAAGAGAATGTAACCACATGATATTATTTGATTTTCACCCTGAGATGAGTGACCAAGGGACCATTTCCCATTGTAATATTCCAAACTGCCCCTGGTCTTTGACAGAGCCTTGGAGTCCTTCTAGAACCAGAATAACATTAATAACTTCCAGCAAAAAAAGTAAAACAAGTGTCAAAAATAACAAAACATGGGCAGAGGTGTGCTCCAGCAAAACACCTGCTGGACACCCTCAAGCTGCGCCAGAGCAGCCCCAAGACCCCTCTTGCACCCCTTTCCCCACCACCCCAAAGCCCACATAATCCCACACCATTCCCTGGATCCCCACATGATGCACAATTTTCTTTCATCTCCAGGAGACCAGACTGCCCCTCCATAAGCAGATCCAGCCTGTGCTCCGTGCTTTGTTGTAACTCCCCAAAACTCCTGACCAGAGAAGGAAACACTGCAGCTTGTTTCTCATCCTAAGGGCCTGCAGGTGCTTTGGGATAGTGCTGCTGGAATTCATATCCCACAGGCTGCTCTTAGGCAGTGGTGGTGGTGTCCTGGGGTGATGAGGACATTGAGATAGGTGGCCAAAAGCTCAGCAGATGTCCATGGACCGAGGCCCTGGTGCCACAATCACCTGACTCTCCTGCACACTGTGAAAAGTGAGCCCAGAGGACTCAAATCCCAAAGATGATCAGAGGGTGGAACACCTCTCCTACAAGGAAAAGCTGAGGGAATTGAGATTGTTCAGCCTGGACAGAAGGAAGTGCCAGGGTGAACTTTCTGTGGCCCTTCAGTACATGAAGGGGCTACAAGAGACATTGAGAGGGAGTTTGGACAAGGGCCTGTAGTGACAGGACAAGGAGGAATGGCTTCTCACTGACAGAGGGCAGGGTTAGATGGGATATTGGGGATAAATTCTTCCCTGTGACGGTGGTGAGGCCTTGGTACAGGGTGCCCAGAGAAGCTGTGGCTGCCCAAAGTGTTCAGAGAGAAATTGGATGAGGCTTGGAACAATCTGATCTACAGAAGGTGTCCCTGCCCATGGCAGGTGAGTAGAACAAGATGATCTTTAAGGTCCCTTACCTTAACCATCCTGGGATTTTAGGATTCTGTGAAGAAGAAAAAGGGAAAACTCTGAGAACTCACAGAGAAAGCCCTGTGAACAGAAGCATTCATAGTGTGGCTCCACCAGTCTGGAGTCAGGGACAGCAGAACAGCCAGGAACTCCTCGGGCAGGGAGTTTCCCATCACTCTGACGGGAGCGTTCCCCTTTGCCAGGACAGCACATCTGCTCTGCAGAGTGGCCACCCTACACAGGGGCTGCACCACGAGGGGAGCCCACCCCTCCTCTGTGCCCAGCAGCACTAGCAGGGGGCTGGCTGACCTTCCCCATGCTCAGTATCCCCACCCCCCTATCCTGCAGTATTTCCTGGGCAGATGGAAGCGAGGACCAGGTTGGGAAACGCTGCACGAGCGCGTTCACTGCCGGGTAATGTAAACAGGGCTGTGGGACACAGCGAGTGCTGCCAGGCTTTGATCAGAGCCAGCTGCATGGCCAGGCTCTCCCCAGGGCCATGGTCCTGCTCCCCTGCCCCGTCCCTGCAGGGGCCTCGTCCTTCTGCTGGCAGAGAAAAGAAGCTCTTGTGGCTTTGAATCTCACACTGGCAATTTTGGGATGCAGGAGAAATAATTTGGGTTATTCCCCACCAGCAGCTGGGGGAAAAATTACTCCCTGCTTTAGGACCTGAGAGAGTTTCCCAAGGGGAAAATGGTGCCTTGGGTTTAGGGAATTTTGTGGACATTTGAGCTGAAATGTAGCTCACTTATGGCTTTTGTCCACCAGCAGAGCCAGGGAGCTGGAGTAAGACCTTCCCATTGTCTGAGCTGCTCATGGCTGAGCCTTTTCCCCCTAAATCACTTCACCCCACCTGGTGAAACACTCCAGGTGACAAAAAATAGGAATCTGGGGAGTGTAGCACTTTCTACAGGTCTGGATCACCCCAGGGATGTGGTTCATGGCCCACCTGCAGATGGTTTCTCACCCAGCAAGGGGCAGTAGGGACATCACATCTCACCTCACATCCCACCCATGCTCACCCTGTCAGGAATGCTGCTGCTCCATTGTCCCTCTGGATCTGCAGGAGTCTGATCCTGGCCAACACCCAGCTCCTGGGATCTGAGCACTGAGGGAGGGAAGGGGACATAGTTGCAGCTGCAGGGACATCCCCTGCCCATGTGCCAACAAGAAATCTTACAAGTAGTCATTTTTCACATCAAGTTTTCCAGAATTCTCGTATTTTCCCCCCTGCTACCTTAAGATCAGTTTTACCTCACTGTTTTTTCTATTTATTACTCAAACTTTATGTCTTTCACCTGTTATAAAGCAACTACAGCCTTAGGAGAGACAGAGTGAATAAATTAGCTTTTTTTGGTAGAGATTTTGTCCACAACTGTGCAATCCCTGTGTTATGGCTGGGAGAAAAGTGTCCAAGGCTGGGAAACACCAGCATTTTCTGCAGCAGCCTTTTTGAAAGCAGTAACAGCTCAATGAAGTGGTTAGGAGTTTACAAGGGCTTGGAAAAAATTACCTCCTTTTAGAAAGTGTTAATTATATGACTAATTAAATAGAGAGGAGGTTGAAACACTCTCCTAGTCATAACCTGTGTGCTCCTTGCCCGCTCCTTGCGTGACAGAGAAAACAGGGAATGGATCCTGTTTGGCCTTCATGGCAGGAAGTGGCTACTGAACCAGCTCTAACTTCTAATTTATTTACCTGGGAAGCCGTAGGGAACTGTTTTAAAATTGACCAACGTTTCTGCTACTTAAAAAAAAAAAAAAAAAACCCAAACCCACCAGCCATTCAGTAAAAACACATTTGGAACAGCCTGAGTTTGAAGTAAGAGATATAAAAGGCCACTTTGTTTATGTTTTTCAGCAATGGTATGTTGGCTTCTTTTTTTCCTAAATGACGGCGAAGAAAAAAAACATTATGTTAAATCTCTTATCTCCACACAAAGTGGTTGCAGCTATCATAAAACACACACATTGTGTCATTTCAAAACACAAATGGGCTCACGGTCAAACATTCTTCAGATTACCTCCTCTTTTCTTTTTCCTTTATAATTCTGTGGGCATTAATAAAAGTTCAGCATATTCAAGTGGGGTGCTTTGTTCCTCCAGTGAGGAATTAATCACATCCTTCTGGAGAAGCACAAAGAAACCACAGGGTCAGGACTGAGCTGCAATTGCTGCAAAGCCCTCCATGATGCCCAGTGCTGTGGCACCAAGCTGTCCCTGAGCCCATGGGCTTCTATAGTGACAAAAAGTGATGGGAATGGGGCTGTGATGCAGGAATCTGGGGCCAGCAGCAAGATCCCTCAAAGAGCCTCCCCAAAGAGTCCTAAAAGAGCCAGAGCTCTCTTTGATGGCCGGCAACTCACTTAACCTCTCTGTGCCCAGCAGAACAAGTTAAAAAGTCTCTTTTCTATGGGGGATTTCATTTCCATCCGGTGGGACTATATCTCAAACACTTCAGACCTGGAACCTGAGGACAAAACTGCTTTTTTGCTGGACCCAGGATGATCTGAGCTCCCCAGGCTGCCACAGGGGAGCTGGCTGGAAGGACAGGCACGTCCACCCACTGCCTTCTCCCTGCCCACTGCCAAAACCCAGGCTGCCACATCTGGCCAGCTGCCACCCACCTGGGCAGGTCCCACTGTTTGAGGGCAGGGCTTAAAACCCTGAGCCAGCTGCAAGGAGAGAACCCCAACACGGGGGCAGCTCAGCCAAAAAACAGGCTCTAAATATAACAAAACCATGGGAGGTGGAAAGCAAACAGTGCCTGCTGAGGTGTGCTGTGCCTCAGAAGGGCACGTGGGAGAGGTGGTGGCACAGCTGGAGACTGCCCTGACCCACTGAATGTGCTGCGAGTCAAGAAGAAAACTCTGCCAGCACAGCCAAAATTATATTTTTGGTGCAAATAAAGGACGTTTTGGCAAAGCTCAGGACTTCTGATGCTGCTGGAGCTGTTGGGTACCTGCTGGCCACCTGAGCAAAGGAAGGGGTGCCCCATTTTCCTGGAGCATCCAGAGCCCTCCAGGACATTTCCATTGGAGAGGTTATGCACCCCAGAGCCCTCCTCTATCCCAAACTCCCTCCCAGTGTTGCTGCAGACCTGTTTGACTCAGAGGTTCCCGTGGTGCCTGCTGGTTTCACTTCCCACATCCTGCCCCATTTCAAGGTGACTCAGACAGTGATGTTTGAGTCATGTTTGAAGATGCTGAACCCAAGGCATCACGCTGAGATGGCCCAAAATTACAGGTGGGTTTTCCAGCCCTCAGTCATGAGTATTTCCACCTCCTCCCAGTTCTCTCTCCTTTTTGTTGCTTTTAAAGGCTTGTGGCTGCAGACAGCTGAGAAGAGGATGTTGTGCAGGGAGATGACAGTGGGTATTCCTGGGGGAAGTGGCAGTGCCACCAGGCTGGAACTCCTCCCTGAGCAGATGCAGGTCATTGATATTTGGCTGGGTGAAGCAGCCATGAGGTGTTCCAGCCTGTGAGGAGGCAAGGAAGAACCTTCTACTTCCACACACCTGGAGCTTTTTTACCCCACAGTGACCCTTCAGCCTCCACCATTTACAAATGGCATCTCTAAAGATGTTTCCAAATTAGCAACTAATAAAGGAACGAGCAGGAGGACTGACAAAAACTTGGATGTGAAAGAGGTACTGGGTTTTTGAAAATGAAGAACCAGAGGAACAGAGGTGATCAGAGTTTGTCCAGACCAGCACACCTGACCAAACACCACCAGTGTGGCCAGGCAGCTGGGACCACTAAAGTCTGTGCTGTCACAACACCCCAGTGTCACCAGAGCAGAAGCAGCCTGGGGCTGTGGAGATCTTGAGAACTGTGGACCCAAATCCAGCAGAAACCAAGATTTGCAGGTGGTTTGAAGGCCAGCATTGACCTGCATCCTCAGGGTTGTGCTTTGCTGGGATAGGTTGGTGAGCCTGAAGGTCTGGTACCACCACAGGGACACCTGAGGGTCAGAGATGGCCAAACCACACTTGGCTTGGAGAGAGGTTTTCTCCTCCTGCAGCAATGGGAACTTAGAGGAATCACAGAATCTCAGGATGAGCTGAGCTGGAAGAGACCCACAGGGATCATCAAATCCAGCTTCTGGCCCTGCATAGGACCATGCCCAAGAGTCACACCCTGTGCCTGAGAGCATTGCTCAGACACTCCTGGAGCTGTCAGGCTGGAGCTGTGGCCAATTCTCTGGGGAGCCTCTTCAGTGCCCCATCACCCTCTGGGGAAAGAAGCCATCCCTAATTCCCAGCCTACACCTCCCCTGACATTCCAGGCCATTCCCCATGTCCTGTAACAGGTCACCAGAGAGAAGAGATCAGTGTCTGCTCCTCCTTTTCCCTCCATGAGGAAGCTGTAGACTGCAACGAGGTCTCCCCTCAGGTTCCTCTTTGTGTTCTCTTCTCAAGGCTGGACAGACCAAATGTCCCCAGCCGAGGTGAACCCCACAGGTCCCTGCAGACCAGCAGCCAGCTGGATGCTGCCAGACCCCATCAGCAGGAACCAGGACCAAAATGTGGAGAGAGAGGGTCCTCTCCAGGTGATCCACACACTCCTGACCCAAAGCCATGCTGGTGAGAATCAGAACATGACACACACAGAAACCACCATCACTTTGCACATCCATCCTTCCCTCCACCCTGCCCAACCCAAACTCTGAGCTGATCCCCCAGAGCCAACTACCCCAGAGGGAGCTGGGACTGAAGTATATTAGAAATATAAAAGGTTAAAAGCAGCACAGACGGTGAAAACAAAGGCTTGGGCTTCAAAACAACCTCAACACACCATTTCAGGGAAATTTCTGAAAGTGTTTGTTACCGCTAGTGCCACGAAAGCGATGGATTTAAGGAACTTGGACGTGCTGGAAAAGGCTCTGCCGTGAGTCACCCGCCCCGAGCGGGCACGGCCAGCAAACAAACCCTGGAGCACCACACAAACACTGATAACACTTGCACCAGGCAACAGCCACAGGACCTTTCAGCAGCTGAACTAATCTATTCCCACTGTTACGCCGCGTTACTTCGGGCACAAAGTGGGGAATTTTTTTTTTTTTTTCCCTGCTAATTAACATTTGTTCGCGCACAAAATGCAGAGGCCAGTGCCAAGCGGACATACCTAGATAGAGCCTAATATTAGATTTCACAAAAGCATTCATCCTGTCTAAACAAACATCCTCCATAGAGTGTTAACCTCACAATCTTTGCCCAAACAGATGTTCCCACCGCGGGCACGGCTCGGCATCGTTTCCCGGGACGGAGCGAAACCTCCACATCCATGACCATCCCCAATTAACCCAGGCATCGACAGGAAAACACTCTGTTATTTTAGGAAGCTTTGCAGAAAGCTTCCTTTCGAATTTAAACCCGGATCAGTCATAATTTGTCTCTAGCAGAGGCTTCTCTTCAAGTTACTCACTTTTTGTTACAGCCAGAGACAGCGTCCTGCTTGTAAGAGCTGAGGAAATTCTCTGGCAAATGATACAGGGTGTTGATTAACCAATATATGGTTCAGGTCTGGTCTAACAGGCAGGAGGCTGAAATGGGAAAGCAAGTTTTTTAACAATTTGTTATACACAGTAGCAAGAAAAACAGGAAGTAGGTGTTTATTAGCAGTTTCCAAATATACCAGCCAAAATAAAACTCCCCGTGCAGTCTGAGGTATTCAAAATACAGCGACGACCAGAATTCCTCAGATTATAAGAGGGTAATTAATCACAAACAGTGTTCACAGACCAGTGATTTGGAAACTTCCTTTTTATTGAAGATCTGGATCAAGAGCAAACTTCAAAGCAAAACTAATTGATCTGAGATTCATTGTGTCTGGGCGATAAAGCAAAAAAATAAAATATCATTCTGACGCAGCCAGGTCCGTGGTTTACATTCATCCTGCCCTGACAGCCTGTAAAGCACATTAAAAAGCCATTTTTCACTGGATGCTATAGCTCTGACCTATTGCAACATTTAAGCTATTCATACACGGGAGACTGTTGCTTCCTCACAATCAGTGTGTTGCACCCAAAGCCAGCCGTGTTATTCCAGGCTTGTTCCTCAGGAATGTGAGCATATCTTGGAGACTGATTCATAAAAGGAAGAGAGCAGCCCATTTCTGGGCCAGGCTCACATGCTTTATTCAGAAGTGAAATTTTCTGAATTTTGTTTGGCTCCAGCAACTCTTAACTCTGCTGGAACCAGGAGAGCAACTTGAAATGAACAGCTCTGTCCTCATTTTTCTAAAAATTGCCAGAAAATAGCAGGGTTCGCCATTTTTTCTCCATCAAGGGTTGTATGCAGGTCCCAGCCAGGGGCTGCCATTCACCAGCAGCCAGAATTGATTGAAATAATTGTGATTTAACCTATATCATCTGTCACCTAAGTCATCTGGCTTTTTCTCCTTGTCCTCCACTGGAGGAATCAACAGGTCCCAGTGATACCTCCATGAACACACAGCCCCCCTCTAAATCCATATGCCATGAGACAAAAAAAAAAAAAAATTATAAGATCAGTAAGCTTTCAAAGGTATTTGCTCCATACCTGCTCTCCTGGCATGTGCCATAGATGCTCCTAATTCCACATGGGATCCTGTCACCTGAGTTCTCAGGTGGCTGAGGCAGAGCCATGGGGCAAGGGATGCAGCTGGATTTTGCAGGGTTAATTTTCATGTCTAAACTGGCATGGTTGGATACAGAGTTTAGAAGAAGGGAAAAGTTGGTTTCTTTTTTTGACTGTAATAAATTCCCAGGCTGAAAGAACTCACCCCAAGCAGAGCTTTTCAATCAGAGAATGGTTTGGGTTGGAAGGAATCTCAGAGAGCATCCAGTTCCACCCCCTGCCATGGGCAGAGACACCTTCCACTACCCCAGGCTGCTCCAAGCCCTGTCCAACCTGGCCTTGGGCACTGCCAGGGATCCAGGGGCAGCCCCAGCTGCTCTGGGCACCCTGTGCCAGGGCCTCACCACCCTCACAGCCAAGAATTCCTTCCCAGTGTCCCATCTTAGTAATAGCCCTGTCCCTGGCAGTGGGAGCCATTCCCTGGCTCCTGTCCCTCCATCCCTTGTCCCCAGTCCCTCTCCAGCTCTCCTGGAGCCCCTTCGGGCCCTGCCAGGGGCTCTGAGCTCTCCCTGGAGCCTTCTCCTCTCCAGGTGAGCACCCCCAGCTCTCCCAGCCTGGCTCCAGCCCTTGGAGCATCTCCATGGCCACCTCTGGACTTGCTCCAGCAGCTCCACCTCCTTCTGGATGTTGAGAGCCCCAGAGCTGGACACAGAACTCCAGAAACTTCCATCCATGCTTCTCCTTTGTTTTTCTGGGTATTCTGAGGAGTCACTGGCAAATAAACACTGAGGTGATTCCCCCTTCAGCCCCAGACCCTGCTGGGCAGTTCTGCATCCCGGGGTGTGTAAAGGACCAATTGCTTGGAGAAGAAACTCCAGTGGCCTCTGAGCAGGAGATGAGTGCTGGCTCTTCCCTCCAAGGAAAGTTCTCAGGGGGTGAAGTCTGGGGAAAGGTCTTGATCCTGCTAGGAAGACAGAAGTCCCAGCCAGACCGTGGGATGGGGTGTGCTTGGATCACACACCAAACCCTTCCAAAGCCAAGACTTCCCACTTCAAGCTCTGTCAAAACACAGACGATGCGGACGCATCCAATTTATTCTCAATAGGTTTTGCAGACTTTCACTTTGCTGGGCTGCTTTCCTGGAATCACAGGCAGAAATCTCTAAGCTGCCAGATTGCCAAAACCTCTGATAAAGATTTAATCCTAAACACAGGCTGTGATTATTTGATTTTTATTCTTTTTTTTTTTTTTTTTTTTTTGGTCTATTGTCTGCTGATAGCTTCACCTGTGTCATCTGCTCTCAGCCAGGCAGCCCAGTGCTGTGAACAGGAAAGATCACCAGGAACAAAACCTTTTACAAGGGATTAAATTTCATCTAAAAGCATGTAATTCTCCATAGCCAGGAGCAGTTTCTAATCTTCATATATAGAAACTTACAAGGCAAGGAATTCAAAGCCACCGGATTAAATGAAAAATGTGAATGAAAAGCTACATGCTGATACTCAGCTGACCTAGGCAAGTTACTGTACATTTTTCAAAGTTTTAAATTACCACTAATGGAAAACGTGGGGAGTAAGGCTGAAGTGTCTCTCTACATCATTCCTTCAAAAAAAAAAAAAAAAAGTCCAAAACAATGAATGAATATTTTCAGCTTAGCCCCTGATGCTTTCCAACACAGTTGGCCTCGCTTTGCTCTTACTGTATAGATCAGCAGGTATCATCGGATTAGATTAAGACCAGCTGTTGATTTCTAGTAAAGGAATTTCCCAAAAAGGTAAAATATAATGCAAAGCTTAGCAGCCTAGATATTTTGGAAGAATAAAAACCTCCGCTCGTGACTGTAAAAAGCAGAGAAAAAGACATTATAAAGCATTTAAGAGCTTTGGTTTCAATTATTTTATATTAAAGGATAGGTAAGCTTAAATTGCTCAGGCTCTTTATAAAAATAAAAGGGATTGTAAATAAAATTGGAAACAGATATACAACAACCAAGTTCCCACAGGTGCATTTTTTTTACTGGGGAAATACCCGTGTGAATTTCCAGTTTCCCATCATGTAAAGGGAGACAATGAATTCTGAAGTTACCCCGTTTGCCTTCAGACTTTGCCACAGAAGAAGAAACCTCTTGTCTCTTCAGACCCCAATGTCCCCCTGTGTGTGTCACAGCAAAGCAAAGGTTTGTGCTGCCCGCCGGGCTCAGCCGAGATCAAAGCCCTGGGCCACTCACAACAAAACAAGAGGGTAAAGCCCAAAGAATCAAAGAGACAAAGGAAAGGTTTAAGAGATAAGGATCTGCCCCAGATATGATATTTCATCCAGATCAGATCCGGTGCAGAAGTTCAATTCAAAGTTCATAAGACAAAAATACAAAAGAGCTCAGCTCCAAGGTTTTGTTGTTCTCTATCTCTCCAGGTTTGCAGTGACATTCCCAACTTCCAGGCAACAAAGGTTTCACCTGTATTATGCAAAACCATAGAGCTTATCTCATCTCCTGCTCCTGGCTATGCATCTAGTCAAATATGTATTTCAGGCATTTCTAATATCCTCACCCGGCCCCAAACCAAATGCCTCCAGCTGCATCTCACAAACAAGGTGTGAAGTCCTGGGGTAACCAGCCAAACCAGAAACTCACTCCTTTCCTCAGAGAAAGGCACCTCTCCTCTCACTGAAGCTCCACCAAGACATCATGGTGAAACATCTGAAGTTTTGGGGTTTTTTTTTTTAAACAAGGAAAAAAAAGAAAAAAAAAAAAACAAAACCCTGCACCTCTGGATTTCTCAGAGGTGCCAAACCTGGTGCATATTATATTTACATCTATAATTTTCTTGGCTTGCAGGGGAGTGCTTGGGAATTACTTGGTTGAAAGAGTCCATTTATCAAGAATTTAGGAATGAGAGAATGATGGCTGGGGAGGTCTGTAGGTATTTGAAGGTGGAGGAGGCAACTGGGAGCTGAGATGTCATTGCCCTCAGGCAGGGCTTGGCAGTGCCTCCCCTGGGAACAGCTCCTCTGAACGAGGTGAAAATATTATCATTGACTGCAAGCAGGATCAGAGACTGCAGAGCTGTGCTCCACAAAACCCTGCAGCTCTTTAAAGCTTTTATAAAATCACAGCCAACATCTTCCTCTCAGTGTTACAGACCCTCAGCTTTTTTCATAGAATATCCTGAGCTGGAAGGGACCCACAGGGATCATCCAGTGCAGATCCAGCCCTGCACAGACACCCCAACGATCCCACCCTGGGCATCCCTGGGAGTGGTGTCCAAAGGATTTCCTGGAGCTCTGGCAGCCTTGGAAATGTTCCCTGAGGAGCCTGGGCAGTGCCCAGCACCCTCTGGGAGCAGAAAATTTCCTCATCTCCAACCTAAACCTGCTCCAGCCGTTCCCTCAGGTCCTGTCACTGTCACAGTGGATTCAGCTCCTGCAGTCCAGTCCCCAGAGCATCCCCAGCTGCTCCAGACCAACACAAACGGTGCAGCTCCTCGGGATGGGCAGGTCACAGCACACCTGGGCAGGTCACAGCACACCTGGGCAGGTCACAGCACACCTGGCCCTGGGCACTGCCCATCCACAGCCCCCAGGCAGGACAGGAGCCATGGGCACTGCAGGGATGCTGTGCAGCAGCACACAGAGAGCCCCCAGGGATGCAGAGCCTTGGGAAAGGGCTCAGCAGGATTATTTACCATGGGGTTTTGAAACAGCTGTTGTCTAAACATAAATGTGATTCTGTCACTTGTCAGTCCCTGTGGTCTGCAGACACCCAGGTTATTTCAGGCAGGGCTGAGCAGAGCACTGAGTTCCCTCACAGCAGGTGAGGTTTCTGCCTGAACCCACATCTAGCAGAGCCTGCTCTGGCATCCTCACACCCTTCTGCTGGCTTTCCTCACCCCTCTGCTCAAACAGAGTCACCCTGTTCCACAAATATTTACTGGAATACCTATTTCACCCTGTTGCAAAAGAGAACTCTGTGACCTTGTCAAGAACCGCATTGAGGGCAGCAGTTGGATGCAGAAGAAGACACAGGAGCAGCAAGGAAAAGTTTGGCAGGAATGATGAGAACTTTCCTGTGCACAGTGTGAGGCAGCTGTCATTGCCTCCCTCTTAGGCAGAGCTGCACAAAACTATGTGGAAAAAAAGCAGAGAAAAGGAGATGTAGGAAAGTGCAAAAGAAAAAACTAGCTAGAAGACTTTTTTCTTTAATTTGGTGAGCGCTGCAGGCTTGTGGTCAGGTTAAGTTGGTTCAAGTGCTGCAAATATCCAGCAAATGGGTCAGGGTTCAACACAGCATCCATTCTCTCACAGGGATGCTTTTGGCAGTAGAATATTGAAGGACATCAGCAGGCCTTGGCTGGGTGAATGGCAGTGCCAATGCCCCCAGTGACAACGGGACTGCACCTGAGCCATGGGATCCATGCTCAGCCTGGCAGTGAGGTGACCCTGCTGGGACAAGGACAAAGATCCATTTTCTGACCCAGCTGGGTCCCACGGTGCTGTCCCAGGCACCAGGGTGGCTCTGGGTTATCCCACTGCCTTTCCACCCTGAAGGAATCTGGACCTCCCAAAGGAGCAGGGCTGGGCTTGTGGGGAGAGCTTGTGGCATGGAGGGAACCATGTGGCCCTTCCAAGATTTCCTGCTTTGAAAGAGGTCTGTGGATGACCCCCTCCCAGTCCTCTGACACACAGAGGCCCCTGAGAATCAGAGGCAGCTGGACCATGCAGTCTGTCCCACCACTCTCTACCTGATGCAGCACTACAGTGTCACTCCACAGGTTTGAGTTTGGCCAGGAGGGGACAACAATTGGCTCCCTGCAACACCACAGCCAAACCCACCTCCTGTGGGATGTTGGGTTTCTATTTTGCCCCCAGAGATCACACACATCTCCTGGGGTTCCCTCACAGGTGGTGTCCCAAGGTGCTTCCACAACCTCCACACCATGGACACGACAGCCAGCAGGAGCTGAGCACAATTCCAGACCCAGAAATCTCCCAGCAATTCTGAGGCCTCATTCAACCTCCCCATGAGAATCGTGGGATGGGAATTTTATTTACCTTTTTTCCCTCTCTTTCCAGCACATTGAGCTGGTGAAATGACAAGATGGAAAGAGGTGGGATTGTCCAGGATGATCCTTCACTGCAGTGATTGGGAAACCTGCACCTCTGCTGGGACCCATGGCTGGGTATTAGCTAAAAAATCAGGTAAAAAATGCCACAATATAAGAATTAATATATAATGTAAATAAATACATCTCTATAATGTATTTATAGAAATAATTATAAGTAAATAGCAATATAAATAAAGATAATAAATATAAACATACACATAAGTTCCCAGAATAAAATAGTTTAGACAAGACTATCCCAAAAGTAAAAATAATGGGTTCTTTAGTGCTGCAGTTGTGGGGAATATTATTAGCATTATTACTATTATTAGTATTAACTTCTTGTCATTGCTGTTATTATTATTATTATTATTTGTTGTATGCAATTGCTTCAGTTCTTAAAAAGTAGAACCTATGACAAGACACAGAAAAACAAAAAAAGAAGATGAAAAAAACCCCCATATTTAAATTTGCTTTTGTATTAAACAGTCTTATAGCTTTGATCAAAAGAAAATGGCAAAAAGAGCAACTGATCTGTCTGTTCTTAGCTGGAGTCTTGTCACAGTAGTTTTGCACTTTTGCTGAGTATTTTAAAAAGGCTCAAACAATCAAGTGGGGTTGAATAAAATTCAGAATTTCTGTCCATTGGTCATCTCTAATATCATGACACCTGTTTGGATATTTCATTAGAATTTAAACAAAAAAAAAAAATTAAATTATCACAACGAATGTAAAATGAAAATCTTGGGGTAATTTCTGTATCAGAATCAACACTTTAATGAAACTAACATGAAACTAAATTAATAAAATTAAATGAAAAAATAATCAAATTAAGTTAAAATAAATTTCAGAAGGTTTATTTCAGAAAATGCAATTTTTAAATTTTGCACTGAAATAAATCAGGCTTCCTAGAATTTCAGGAGACAAAGAAATGGGGATTTTGCCCTTTTTCTTTGACCAAAACCCATCTTTAATGGAAAAAAATACAGTTACCAAAACTGTAAGTGAATCTGTTACTTTTGGGCCCCACATGAGCATGGGTGAAACAACATCCTTGTCCACAATCCCATGGAGCTCACAGCAATTAGGTGAAGCAGGAACAGTAAAATGCAGCATTTGTAGTTACATATTTCCAGATCCTGAAGGATTTCATCCTTCCCAGCCCCAGGACACTGAACCAGCCCACCTACTCCTTATTTCCACAGACAAACAACAGACTCATGGGATGGTCTGGGTTGGAAGGAACCTTTAAAGGGCACCTTTTCCACCACCTGCCATGGCAGGGACAACTTCCACCATCCCAGGCTGCTCCAAGCCCTGTCCAGCCTGGCCTTGGGCACTGCCAGGGATCCAGGGGCAGCCACAGCTGCTCTGGGCACCCTGTGCCAGGGCCTCACTGCCCTCATCCTAAATAATTTCTTCCTTGTATCCAGTCTGAACCTGTCTATTTTCAGTTTAAAACCATTACCCCTTGTCCTGCCAAGCATCACCAGTTGTGATCCACCAGGGAGAGACAGAGGAATCCCATCACTGCTGAGGAAGGGAAGAATTCCCAGACACTCTGAGCCCAGCCCTGTTGGCATCACTGGGTGACAGCCAAGTGCAGGCTCTGCAAAGAGTTCCTGCAAGTCCTTCTTGACTGGCCACAGCTTCCCACTGCTGCTTGCCCAGCAGCTGGGAAATGTGGGAAAGAGCTGAATTGCTGGATTTTGCTTCCCTTGCCAAGCTCCATAGGGACGAAGCCATGGGTACCCTGCCCAGGGCGCTCAGACTTTCCTGTACCCCCATCAGCAATGGAAAGTTGTTTGGGTTCCATGGGCAAACAGCTTCCCCTGGAAAGCTCTTCCCTCTCCAAACACATGACTGAGCTGCTGGACACCGTTCAACTCAGCAAAGTCATCAAGTTAAGTCATCTGAGCACATTTTTGCAGCGAGAGGAGGCTGTGTGGTGGGCTGGCTTGGGAGAACAGTTGGATGCAAACGTCCCTGGGGGGAACAGATGCGGATGACACGCTGGGATCCGGCCGGGTTTGCACAGCACTGTCCACTCCAGCTCCCCAGCTTTACTACAGCCTCCCCACGCTGGCCAAACACAGACCAAGGGTGGTACAAAGCCTTGTCTACATCTGCCTGGTGCCACAGATCACCCCAGAGCTCACTCTAGGGGCCTCTCTGCTACCTGGCCCGGAGCAGAGCAGCTCTGGGGCTGCTCTGTGTTGTTTTTGTTGCTGGTTCTGCTCAGCACAGCTGAGGCATCTTCCTTCCAGATGTTTGCAGGGTGTGTTTGTGCTCACTTCGCTGATGCATGGGAACAGTCACAAGACAAGATGCTCAGCACCAGCCAAAATGCCCCAGCCTAAATAGCAGCCTTTATTTCCACCTCACCTGTCCTCAGAACAATGGGGTTTGTGATTTCCTAAGTGTGTAATACAGCAGTGAGCGCTGAATAAATAAACAGGAAACCCTTCGGTCTGATGATGTTGCTCAAGAAAGGCACAAAAGCAAAAATTCCACTTATCTGAGCATCCCTCCCAAATCTGCTTCCCACACAACCTTTTGGGACATCACGTTTGCATCAGTTTCCTCAATTACTGATTCTTCAAGTGGCCTCCCAAGGGTGCCCCAGAGATGAGCCGGGGGTGGAGGAAAGGGGGTGTAGGAACTCAGCTCTTGTTTTCCTGAGTGCGCCTGAGGCCACGAGCCACGAGCTTGCAGCTTGTGACTGAACCAGGTTTCCTGGAAAGGCAATTCCTTGGATTTTCATCCTACACCTTCCTCCTGGCTGAGCTCACACCGGTCACACCAACCCAACCTGTGTGTGTGGGACTGGGCTGGGGCTTGTGGCAGGGCTGGAGGGACTGAGACGGGCAGGGACGGAGCCTGAGGAGGCCTGAGCAGGGACCTGGAGCATGGAAAGGTGTAAGAATCCATGTCTGAAGGGATCTCCACTCCTGCACAGGGACTGAGGGATTTCCACTCCTGCACAGGGACTGAGGGATCTGCACTCCTGCAACTCCTGCACAGGGAACAAGGGATCTCCACTCCTGCACAGGGACCAAGGGATCCAGAATTCCGAAGCGCAGCCGAAGGAAATCAGAGCATGGAAATCAGAAAGACCACTTGGAAAACATTAACAGCTCATTACTGATGGTCTGTTTAAAAAACCCCATTAATGTATATACACATGTCCCTGGACAGCACGTTCACCCCCAGCTAATGGCAGTGAGTGGAAGCTGGAATGATCTGTGCCTAACGACTGAGCAAACTCCCAGCCCTCCCTCATTTGCACTTTTCCTGCACAGGCTCCTCCTGACCTCTTCAAATCCCATCCCAATTACAGCCTCCCACTTACCCTTCAATGTAAATAAATCCTGCGTGGTGGGGATGGCTGCTACCAGCACAGATAAAAACAGAGCAGGGAAAGCAGGACCTGCAGCAGCTCTGGAAAAGGGCAGGAAAATAAAGCACAGGAGGGAGGGACAGTGGGGCTGACAGTGGGATGGGAGGTGACACCTTCAGGGTTCTCAGAGCTTGGGCAGGGTTCTCTGGGGAGAACTCAGAATCATTCAGGCTGGAAAAAACTCCTAAGATCAAGTCCAGCCATTCCCCCAGCACTGCCAAAGCCACTGCACAGCCATGTCCCCAAGTGCCACATGCACATGGCTTTAAAATCCCTCCAGAGAAGGGAGCTCCTGGGCAGCTGTGCCAGGGCTGGACAACCTTTTCCATGAAGAAATTTTCCCCACTATCCAATCTAAACCTCCCCTGGCCCAGCCTGAGGCCCTTCCCTCTCCTCCTGTCCCTGTGCCCTCCTGTCAGGAGCTGTGCAGAGCCACAAGGGCCCCCTGAGCCTCCTTTGCTCCAGGCTGAGCCCCTGCCCAGCTCCATCCTGGTGCTCCAGGCTCTTCCCCAGCTCTGTTCCCTTGTCTGGGCACACTCCAGCCCCTCCATGTTGTCATGAGGGGCCCAAAACTGAGTCCAGACCTTGCAAGGAGATCCAAAGCAGCAGAAAGATACCCACACCATAAAGATGGATATCCAGCAGGTCCCTACAGGTTATCCATGCTCCTGAGTCTTCTCCTTGCTTGCATGCATAGGAAACTGCCTCAGGAAACTTAGGATCTTCCCCTGGGAAAAAATGCCATCTCCCCAGATGCATTCAAGAGGCTCTGAGAGAAAATACCTGGATCTCTGTTGGCTTCCTGGGGCATTCTCAGGCTGCTGCTGCACTAACAATATTTTCTCTGGATTTGTGGAAGCTGAAGAGCACATTTGAGCACTAGGGCAGGGTGAATCCTCCCAGCACAAGGTGAATGGAGAGAATGAATCAGCTGAAGCCATCCAGGCTGTTCACTCCTCGATCTCATCTCCAAATGCATCTTCCTCAGCTTGCACCCAGCCTCATCCCTGGGCTGGGATGCTGGGACCTCACACTGCAGTTTCCCCAGGAGCCAGCACTTCCTTTGCAATTCCAAGCCACTGGTGTGTCACAGGTGTGACAGATCTTGGGTTCCAAGTTGCTGGAGGCTGGGGGTATCTTTTAGATTTTTTTTCCCCCCTTATTTGTGGGCTTAATGTGGGATTCTTCTACTGATCATTAAACAATTACTCTGTGGCTTGAAATTGTTTTCAAAGGACTAAGTGATGTTATAATGCTCTGGAACTGTCAGCTTAATATATGGGGCTGTATTCAGCATAAATTATAGCAGTTTCCATGCCACAAAAGCCACACAAGTTCATGGATCCAGCCAAAATATTCAGCAGAGAGTTGTGCCAGGCCGCAGGGCCCGTTCTGCCAAGACATGCAGGTGTTCACCATGGAGAGCAGCCCCACCACTGATCCAGGAGATTCCACATCTCCTCCCAGCCAGCCACAATCTCCCTGGGACACCTGAGCCAAAGCCTGGTGAGATCCCAGGAGCAGCAGTGGGGATTTTTGGAGCTGTTGCAGCCCTGAGGTGACACAGCCTTTCACCTGCAGGTGCAGGAGCTGTGGATGGAGACCTTGCCAGTAATTTTGGAGAGGTTCAGCTCCAGGCTGCAAACAGGGCTTGGAGCCTTGGGCATCACTGGGGCTTTGTGAGGTTCCACTTTCTTCTTGCTCATGGGGGAAGTCCTTTCCTGTCAAGACAGCAGAGGGTTTGGAGGTTGGAATATTGAGGGACAGATTTCAAACACACAGTCCTGGAGACAGGGACAGCTCTATGGGACATCCTCTCCTTGGCCCCCTGTTCTGTGCCTGCCAGAGGTGGTGAACTCCAAAGCTGGGCAGAAGCCCCAGAATCTGGAGATGCTCCTCACCCTGAGCTCCCAGCAGATGGGAGATGGGTCCTGTCATCCACAAGCCTCAGGGAACACTGGAATGATGGAGTCCCACCAGCTTCTCATGGCAAATTTGCCCACCAAGTGCTGGCTCCTCCAAGGCAGGGATGGAAGAAAATTCAGCAGCATTTTTGTGAAAGATTCTTGCACTTGCTTGGCCTGGCTGTGCCCCTTCCAGGGAGCAAAGGGAAGAGCCCTGTGTCCTCACAAGAGAACAAGGTCAGGAAATGCTTAGTCCATCCCTGCTCCTGGTTTTGCTGAGTCTGAAGGAGGCTGTCCAGAACAAGATAAACGGAGGGCAGCGGATGTGAGCAGGATGCCATGGGCTCTGTGCAAAACATCCTGTTGTCCTCTGCTTTGCAAAGTGGCAGGGACAAACACGGCTCATCAGGGTGGATGCAGGGCAAACTGTCCCATCTCTGCTCCCTGAGGTTGTTTGATCCTGATACCAGTCCAGTAAGGTCTGAAACAACTCCCCATGCATGCAGGAATCAGAAACTGTCCCATCTCTGCATTCCTGTAGGATGGAAAAACTCTGTCCCACTATCTCATCTGGGTGGTTTTAATCGCTGGCTGGGCTGAGCTTGGTGTCAAGGACCCTTCAGGAAAAGTTACCTGCAGCAGAGACAAACCCCCTGCTACGGTGTCAGAGCAGGGCTGAGGGAAGGGAGGGAAGGACCTGGCCCCCAAAGCACAGGTGGCTCTCCTGGATGTCCCATTTTGCTGCACAAATGACACATTCCAACAGAAAATAACTTTAAATCATCACTCTGGATCAGACCCACCCAAACCAACCACATCTGCCCCCAAAACCAGAAAATATCCATTTGTGTTTCACCTGCTTTTCTGGGAGCATTAACACCTTCCAACCACATAAAACCTTCACCTTCCAAAGGAAAGGGGAGAGACAGAAAGGAAAGCCATGGAAAGCACCAGCTTAGCCCCCGTCACCAACTGAGCAGCACCAATCCAAGAGGAGCTGCCTTGCTACAGAAGGGTTGCCCCACACGGGGCTTTGGACCAAGCAGGGATCTGGGGATGCCACATGGCAAAACGTTGGGATGTGGGAGCAGTGTGAGGATGGCTGTCCCCTGGTTGTCCCCTGGTTGTCCCCTGGCTGTCCCCTGGCTGCTGGGATGCTGCCACCAGCCCATTCCCAGGCACCACATCCAGCCTGCAGCTGCAGGCAGCCGTCATCAGCCCCAGGGTCTGTCCGTGCTGGTTTGGGACGCTTTTTCCACAGAAGATGCTCCTAACCAAAACCAGATTTGATTCCCAAATATCCCCAATCTCCCTTAAAGCTTACAAATCTTCCACACCTGTGTTTGCTCATTGCTGCTGCTGGGCCCTGCCCTGGGAAGGACAATGTTTATCCCACTCCTCCACAGCTATTTACAATGGGGTTTTGGGATGGAGATGGAGCACATTTTTGTCTAATGGCAACAGGGCAGTGAATTTAATTCTCCTCATTAACAGTCATCAGCTTAACGGGAAGCAATAAAAGATTTTTTTAAATTTTTTTTTTTTCAAGAGCAGCTGCTTGTGAGATAATATTTATGGCTGGGACTGTCAGCAGGATGAGTGCATTGCTGGCTTGTGAGGGGGGAAACTGAGGCACGAGGCCATTCACTGACCCACCCTGGACCACACAGATGAGGTGGGAAGAAAACCCAGCCCTCCTCCCTCCCATCCTGAGGCTGTGCTGCCCCAGGCCCCAGCAGCCATGTTGCTATCATGAGCCAGCTATTCATCCCACGGGAAGGGGAATTTCTGAGCAGGGCCCTATTTCCAGCACCCAAGGGAGTCACAGCAGGGCACCCGACCCTCCTTTTCCCCCCCTAAGCCACTTCCAAATCTCTGACTGGCTGGAGAGAGCAAATGCCCCTTCCCATGTCCCCTCAACCACCCATCAAACCGGGAAAGGGAATTTTGAGCCCATTCTGATGATGATAAACAACTTTGTCTACAGTTGTTTCTCTTCTGAGCGTGGCTGGTGAGATCCACAGTGAAACCTGGGATTGCAGGTGGTCCCTGATGACTTTGGGCCAAGGTGTTCCCCTCACATCCTGTGCCCAAAGCTGCAGAGACCCCAGCAGGGCAGAGCTGCCCTCTGCTCTCCTGAGAACAACATTTTGCTTTCCCATTGGTAAAGAGGAGCCACCTCCAAACAGGGACAGATTTTCGACCCTGTTGAATTTGCCCATCTGGGATCTCATTTCTGATAACTGGATTTTTCTTTCCTGTTCCTACTCAGAGATGAGCAGCCCTTCCCTCTCATTGGTATTTACCCCAAGACACACACAGAATTCCCCTCCAGCCTCCCATTTTCCTGGCAGAACCTGACCAAGCTGCTCCCGAAGGTTGTTTGATCCTGATACCAGCCCAGTAAGGTCTGAAACAACTCCCTATGAATGCAGGGATCAGAAAACCAGCCAGCATTTAGCCCTGCCCTGGGCAGCTCTAGGGGAAAATCCTTACTTCATCCATCCCAGGTGTAATTTGGGCTCTCTTGAGTTGTTTTCTGACCAGCAAAGCCCCCAGGTCTTTGTTTTCTGCCATATCCAAGAGAGCTGCTCAGCTCTCTGTGGAACCCTTCTCACCACATTTCATTGCTTCTACCACCAAATTTTGCTCCCAGATCCCATCCTGCTACTGAGGCACATGTGAGTCCTGCTCACTGCTACCATTGGTTAATCAAATTAAAAATATTATCTTTGCAAATGATCCTTGGGGACTGCCTCTTACTGGGAAACTGTCCAACTCTACAAACTGTCTTTCAAGGAACACGGCCAGTGATTATTTTTAATCCTTTTAAACACCAAAACAGTGACTCCTCAAGCTGTACACATTAAATCTCTTCAAGTGACACCTAGAAATACCTGTTTCTGGTGCTCTGAGCCCAGAAATGGCACGGATCAGGATGTTCCACAGGATGTCTTGCTTGGTGCCTCTGCCAGGGACATCCATGAGGTGAAGGCTGAGGGTGAGGGTTCCTGTGGTGAGGAGCAGGAGGTGCCATGTGGGGTTGGAGCCCTTCTCCTCAGACATCCAGTGATGGAATAAGGCCCTGGTTTTCCTCTTTGATGTAGAACAAGAGCAAGAAACTCGCCCAGGACCAGCCCAGCAGCGTGGGGTGCCCCAGGGCAGACCAGGGCTCAGCCAGTGGAGCAATGGTGGGGCTGTGCTGCTTCCACCAGCCCCAACCCACAGCCTCACCCCTTCACTCCCTGCTCCACAAGGAGCTTCTGCCAGCCCAGAGAAGCGTTTTCAGAGAATCACAGACTGGTCTGGGTTGGAAGGGACCTCAAAGTTCATCTTGTTCCACTCCCTGCCATGAGCAGGGACACCTTCCACTAGACCAGGTTGCTCCAAAAATCAGGGAGAAAAGGACCTGGGTGGCTCTTCACTGAGCTCCCCAGTCCTCCTCCTTTGGAGATAACAGCTTAGTGTGGCATTCAAGCAGAATGTTTGCTTTTATTTATTTAATTCCCTGTTGAACATCCTTCAACCTGTACATCCCATCCTGGGCTCCCCCAGTGAGGTGTAAAATCAATTTGGCATTTCTGAGCTAATCTTGGCATGAAGGATTTCACTGATTCCAGTACTAAATAGCAGGTGTGCATTACAGCCCAGAGAAAACCCACAAAGCCAAGAACAGCAATGCAGATTTGTCACCATCTTCCCTCAAATCTGAAATGTAAAACAGTACAGTCTGCATCAGGAGATCAATTTGTAACATATAATCTCATATTTCTGAAGGAGCAGGTGAGGAATGGGTGGATTACTTGAAAAACCACTTGCTCTTTGCCTGTAGGACTCCACTGTGTCCAAAAGAACTGTGGGGCATGAAGATGAACTTTCAGGTGATGGTTTCAAAGCCAATAAAAGGCAACGGTTCAAAATAAATGGATAAACAAAGTGTGGGAATCTCTGGCACAGGATTACACTGAGGGGAAAAAGATTATAGAACTTATAAAGCAATTCTATAAATTACTGGATGTAAAGTTCACAGTCTCCTGTTAAATACAGTGACCCTGATTTTGCATCTGGAAGCTCTGACCTGTAAATAGCTGGAATGTGATGGGTGCTGCAGAAAAACTTTGTTATAGGCCTGCTGTGTTCCTGCCTTCTCCCACAGGACTAGGTGGACTTTTGGAGACAATCAGCACAGACCTTTTTCCTTTTTTTTCCACTGTGAATACAGAGTAACTTCAACGTTTTCCATCCATAGTCTGTTAGAACTGGAAGCCAACATCTCCTCTGGGAGCTGTGCGGTCTCCCTGGATCTGTACCTCTGTGATCCCCAGGAAAAGGGAGAATCAGACCAAAAGTGGAAAGGAAAATCTGCATCTATAAATAAATTCTGAGCCAACACCTGAATGAAGACTGGAAGAAATGCTGATGGTGCAAAGCACCTTGAGATGCAGCCATGCCTGGAGCACATGGACAGGTCCAAAGCACAGGGCTGGCTTTGGATAAGGATTTCCTTGGCATCCTGATGTCTTGTAATGGGCAGCTCATCACAGGTCCTTCCTAGGATGAAATCCTACTGGTGATGAGCAAAAGGTCCAGGCAGCCCTTGTGGTCTGCAACACAGCTCTGGGGCTGGGAGTGATTCCCCATCCCTGGAAGTGTTCCAGGCCAGGTTGGACAGGGCTTGGAGCAACCTGGGAAAGTGGCAGGGAGCTGGAATGAGATGAGCTTCAAGGCCCCTTCCAACCCAAACCATTCTAAAATTCTGAGATTTTATGTCCCTGTTCATTGCAGGGGGTTGGACCAGAAGCCCTTTAAAGGTCCCTTCCATTCCAAAGAATTCTGGGATTCTGCAATGCCTCTCTTGGACACGGATCCATTAACTCCACTGCCATTGCTCAGCACATGGGCTCACAGCAGCTCTCCACAAGGCCAAAGCAGAGTTCTGGGAGAACTCAAGGGATCAGTGGGATCCTGCAGTTCTTGTGTAAAACAGGGAATCCAGGCATGAGCAGGAGGCAGTGGATGAAAAACACTGACTGTGGAAAACAGCACAGGGCTCCTGGCTGGGGCAAGTTCTGGATGCACCACTCAGAACCAAAGTCCCAGCACATTTTTTTCATCTGCTGGGTATGGAATAAATTACTCACAGCTGATCCAGCAGAGACACAGTTCCTCATGGAACCTTCAGACCTCCTTGAGCTCTGCTAAGGTGGAAGTGATGGAATTTTTCCTTCACTGATTGTGTCTTAATGGATACTCTGCAGTTGACTAAGGAGCAAGTGTGAAAATAAGGTAATGAAAGTCCTATTTTACACTTTCAGACCTATGAATGCAGGATCCATGAAGTGGATGAGCATTGTCTGGGCCATTCCTAGGGCTCCCTGTCATTATCACTCCTGCCTAGAAAACAACGTGGACTTTGTAGCTTCCTCTCCATTGTATTGTACAGGAATCCACCTCTGGTTTGAGGTGATGGATCTGCAGGAGGCCAGGCTCCAGACCAGAGAAGAGTTTTATGCCACACCACAGGCCAGGGGCTGAGGTGTCAGATACCTCTTCTGGCTCTGCGTGCTCTTCACACATGACTCTGGCCAAGCCTCTTCATCTCTGTGTGCTCAAAACCTTTATCTATAGGGGTCAGTGACATCTCCTCTTACCTGTTTTGGTCCTGTGGTTTCAGACACAGACTCCACAGCAGAGGATCTCCTGCTTTCATGCCATGAAACCCCAGGATAAAGAGAACAAAGCCCCTGTTGATGCCAAGATTTCCAAGCCATCCCAGCCTGACTGTGCTCATCATTTTGTGATGGGTGAGAAGTTTTCCAGAGGTGTCCAAGCAGCAGAGAAGGGCTCAGTCTTCCTTTGCTGGCTCTGCAGCAAAGCCTCTGTGCCTCTCCCAGAATAGCAACGTGCAAACCTCGGTGCTCCTCTCCCAAACCCATCTGCATCATTAGAAAATAACTTGCAAAGCCTCTGCCCCTGTGGCTGCAAGCAAAGCCTGGCTGGCTGTGCAGCCTCCTCAGCCATGGCATCTCTGGGGCAGCAGCTTTGCTCAATGTGATGCTGCTAACTTGGACTGGGGGTGGATTTACAGCTGGGACAAGAAAATCCTGCCTGAAGACTCTTGGGATCCTAAAGCCAACAGGGAAAGGGTTGGAGATGGGATCAGTGTAACCCACAGGTCTCTGGGGGGAGCTCCTGACACATGGCAGAGCCTGGGACCCCGTTTTCCAGCACACCTGACCCCACCTGTGCAAAAACATCATTCCAGAGCATCCAGTGGCTCTCACCATCACCACCACCATGGTGACCATTGGAGCACAGGGAGCTGGCAAACCCCACTGAGATCTCCTCATTTCCTATATCCATGAGCCACACAGACAGTGCCTGTTAGGTATCCAAAGGCATTGCCTTCCTGGGGAAGGCACAGAGCAGCCTGATTGTGGTGAGCTGCAGATCATCTCCCATCCAGCTCACACTTCTGGGAATGCTGGTCCATGGGCACAGCCAGCAGAAGGACACCAGATGGTGGGAAGTGGCTGCACACCCACCTTCAAACCTGCTCCCCTTTGGTTCACAGCTTGGATTGAATAAGGGGGGATTAAACTGATATCCTTATCTCAGCTCTCCCAGGGATCCCTGCACCGGCCAACACAAACACAGCTCTCGCTCTGAAATCAGTTACATTTGCTAAGAGTAAGTTCCACAGTCAGAGGGGTGATGGCATGATACATTTGTCATATTTTTAAGCAAAGATAAGCATTTGTTGTCTGAGATTAAGCCTCACTCCAGGTCTGCCCTGTTCAAACCAAACAAGCCCTTCTGTGGCACAGCGCACTCATCAAACAGGCAGGATTGGTCACCACGTTAATTCCAGCATGGGATTAAACCCCATAACTGCTGCAAGAAATGCACAAAACAACAGCCAGAAACACTGTGAGGAATTCCAGGGTCTCTCCACACTGATGCTTCACTCCCAGCTTCCCAAAACCTACCCAGCTCCTCCTTGCCAGGATGGTGAGGAGAACTCAAGTCAACACCATTAAAACACAGCACAAATTGAAGTGGGGGAAAAAAACCACCACCGGCTGTCAGATGGAAACTTGAAAGGGACTAATTCTGGCTTCACTTCAGTTTTGGTGTGCTTTCCTATTTTTAAATGATTTAGCAGTTTGAGCATTTCACTAAGTGCTTCTCCAATCACACAAGGCTGTGCAGCAGTTTGCCACCCATGTGTGACAAGGACACACACGAGGAGGGGAACCCTCAGCCCCTGTGTTCTGTGTAAAATGCAGAAGTTCAGCAGTGATGAATAAATTCCTTAATGCATCCATGAGTATTTTGTCCCTGAGATCACATTTACTGTCAGCAGCTTTATAACCACACTTTAGATTCCTATAAATTTTACATAATTTTGTTTAAAACAGTTGACTTTTTTCCTGCACTTTCTGAGCAAAGCACCCCATGCAGGATCTCAGGCAAAAGAAAATCTCCCAAAGGCCTCAGGACAAGAGCACCTACAGAAAAGCAAGTGCCTGTGCCTCCACAGGGTCAAAGCTTTGATTTCATCATTGAAACGCAATGCAAAAAGAAGCACCAAAATAAACAGCTCCATAAAGCAGCAGGAACGCAGCAAAGCAGGAGGCTCCTCCAGGAGAATGACCTAAATCCAAGAGGCATTTGTGCAGATGCAGCTCCACAACACCCTCAGGACAGCCCGGGATGCACCGACCAACAGGGAAGCAAACCTGGGAGAAGCCTCTTTCTTTTTAGTAAAGTCACAGCGATTTTCTTTAATTTTTTTCTTCCCCAGTGTGGAAAACAGCCTCCCACCGTGGCTGCCCCACATCCAGGGCTGCCTGGGGGCCCGGAGCCCCCTTTTCCCACCCGACCCGGGGTTATCGAGGGAGATGTGTGTAATTGCCCTGTCAGGCAGCTGAAAGGCGCTCGCCTTTAGCTGATGCCACTTCAAAATGAAATTCTTTCTTTGGCATGGCTATGTCTGATATGCAGGCATCAAAGGGGAGGCAGCAGGTCGCCGATGCCCCAGGCCACACATTTCCCTTCTAAAGGCAGGAATGAGAGTGTCAGCTCGGGGCCGAGGGGGCCCCGGAGACCCAACACCCATCGCTCCTCCTTGGGGTGCTGGGGGCCTGGGAGGACCCCCCAGCACCCGGGGACACCCCAGGGCTCTCAGAGGGGACCCTGTAGCCTGAACACGGCTGGGATGCAGGGCTGGGAAAGCCTCAGTGGCACAGAGGAGGGCGAGGGCTGGGGATTTTTGTTTCCAAGAGAAGCACAGGGCCGCGCTCTCCTCCTCCCCCCCGCAGCTCCCATCTCCTCTCTCCACCTGCACTCTTCAGGGAGCCAAAGCTTTTGGCAAGCTTTCCGCTCCAGTTTTTATTGGTTTCAACTAAGCTGCCCCTTTTGGAGGGTTGGAAAGCTTCAATCATTAAAGGAAAAGAAGGAAAAAAAAAAAAAAAAAAGGAAGGAAAAGAAAGCATCATGGACCCTTCACCCTGCTGTCCCTTGCCCACTCCCACATGGCCACCCATCCCAGGCACAGCTCCCTGTTTTCCAAGCCCCTCCAATGCATTTGAGGCAGGGTTTTCAAGGCCCTGGACACCTCCAACTGTACCTGCTCGGCTCCAATCACCTTCCTGCTCGGAAGCAATTTAGAAAAGGACACAGCACAGGTAGCTATTAGCTAACACATATTTAACTGCTCCAGATATCTTTTTTTTTCTTCTTTTTTTTGGCATTGTAATGGAGTGATTTGATCTTCAAAGGACCTGTGGAAACCTTTGAAGCTTCCCAATCTCCAGTGGGGAGGGGAGGAGGGGGGGGGGAAATGTTAATAGTTTTAAAACCTGGGGAATCCTGAAGTCAGAGCAAGGGTATAAAACCCAGCGGGTTTAGCATAAAGCCCTCAGGTAAATCTTCACCTTCTTTTCAAATGCATTTTGGTGGGTTGCTTTGGAAAGGCTTGGGCCAGGTTAGCAAGGTCGGCTCTATTCCCAGCGGCTCTTAAATCTCCAGGGACCCTCATCTCCCACGTGGCACAGCCCCAGCACCAGGAGATCCGCGGTACCTCGGCGAGAAATAGAAAGACTAAAACTTGCAAAGCCTTTAAGTGAAAAGAGGGTAGGGGGAGGAAGAAGTGGAGAAGGAGGGAGTGGGGTAAGAAGATAAGGAGACAAAATAAACTCCCGGCTGCACTCCCAGCCAGCACAGCCTCAGCAGCACCCTGAGAGGCGAGACACAAAATGCATTTACCTTTAAAATAATGACTCATTTTATTTTTTTCTTTTAATATGTAGTTATAAATATATTTTGTCAAAATATATGATCATTATTGTCAAAAACATTTGCACATAAAGTCATAAATAAGGTCAAGGTGAACGTTTAGTTTAGAGAAGAGTCCAGCTATAGCAAGCAGTTCTGGGGTGGGACGGGAGGGAGAGAGAAGGGGAGGAGAGGGCGGCGGGGAAGGGAGAGGTCAGCGGCACCCGCACCCCTCCACCACCATCTCCTGGTAGTTTTTCAGGACCACCTTGTCATACTCATCCAGGTAGAGCATGGAGATGGCGCTGAGCTCCGTGGGCACGCAGCAGGCCTTGGGAATGCTGGAGTTCACGGAGTTCACCAGCGTCTGCACGATGGCGTGGTTCGTGGAGTTGAGGTGGTCGGCCAGAGGGAAGGGGCAGTCCCCGTGGCAGTAAAACGCCTGGTAGCCCGGGGGTGCCACGATCCAGTCGTTCCAGCCCACGTCGCTGAAATCCACATAGAGGGCATGGCGGCGGCAGTTTTTTTTGTTCTTGCGGGAACGCTGGTGCTTGGGGCTCCGGCGGGCTCTGCGGGTCAGAGCGTGGCCTCGCCCGTCGTGCCCAAAAGTGACCAGGAGCGGCCTGAGCTGCGCCCAGTCCCCACGCCCTTGAGGTAAAGATCGGCTAATCCTGACGTGTTTGCCCTGATGAGTCTGTGCGTGGTGGAGGTGGGTGACCTCGATCACCAGCCCGTGGTTCGGCTGCTTGTCCTTGGTCCACCGGATCACGGCCGGGCTCACATCAAAGCTCTCCCAGCGCGTCTCGTTGTGGTGCACCAGCCGCGTGTCCAGCAGGCGCGTAATGGCCTGGGCGCGCTCCGACAGCGGCTTCATCACTTCGTAAATGTTTATCCGGTGGAAGCCCCTCTCCCACGCCGAGCTCGGCTCCTCCACCTGCTCCCGGTACAGCCGCAGCTCCGCCGAGGAGATCACCTCGTTTTCCGGCACGCTGCTGAGGTTGAAGACGAAGCGGATCCGGGGCGCCTCGCTGGGACCCGGGACGGTCTCCAGGTGCTCTGGAGGAGAGCAGGGAAGGCGGGGGGGAAGAGGTAAGACAAGCAAACAAGAGCACGTCGGCCTCGGGGCACACGGCCCCGGCACAGCCACAGCTCACACCCACGCCTCACCTGCCCGGCAGGCACCGGCTCCGCTCCGCTCCCCCGCGCATCCCGCCCGGCCGCACCGGGAGCGGCTCCTGCCCCGGCACCGCTGGCTCAGCCGCGCCTCGAGCACTCCACCCCTTCCCATCTCGCCTCCCCCGTTCAGGGAGGCTTTTTCCCTTTAGCTTTTCCTCCCCCAGCCTCTCCAAAATCATCTCCCCGGCGAGATGCGGCGCCACGGAGCACAGAGGTGCCTTGTTACGGGGGGCAGGGGGAGAAAGAGAAGCAAATTCCAACGCAGTAATGATGCGGCTGGATTAATAATTCAGATTTACTTTGGAAAAGAAACATCCGCTAGGAAACATTTGGATCAGATTACAAGGGTCTATTGAATAAACCTTATAAACACACAGCTGTAAGTATTAAATTCGAGTCGGGGTTTGGGTTTTTTTTTTTCTTTTTTTCTTAAGAGTAAAAGCAGGCAGCAATTGCTTTGATAGTTCAAAAGAAACACTCCAGGGGCGAGATCCCGCCCTCGCTTTACTCCCGCATCCGATCCAGAGCCATTAAATCCACGCGAGCCCAGGCAGTGACCCCGAGGCAGAGGCACCGAAGGAAACTCGCTGTTGTCAACAGAAGCAAAAGCACTTCAAAATATGGTCAAGCTCGGGTTAAGCACAGGATGCTGGAAAAAATAGCGAGCAGCACGCCTGTCACCCACACACGGCAGGCTGGGGGGGGTGGTTTTCCTCCCATAAATTTAGGGCCGGGCACGTCCTGCTTCTAAAGGCATTTGTGAGCTTCCAAACGCAAGGAAATCCCGATCGCTACCGGGGCTGGGAATTTACCGCCTCCCATCACTGACCTTCATGGTGGAAACTCCTCACGGTGTTTGCCCGGCTGGTCGATCGCTCAGGGTACTGCAGGCTAATTTCCTGGAGGCTTTCCTCCTCTTCTCCGGACTGGAGTCGATAGAGATCCAGCATGTAACTAGGAATGACGGCTGACTTGCTGGGCTGAGGCCGCCTTCGGAGCCCAAACATCTGCAGCAGAGTTGTTTCGAAACCCCGCAAGAGTTCATGGCTTTGGGCAGAGCGGCGTCCGGATCCGGCTTGTCCCTGAAGCTCTGCCACTTTCTTCCTGCCGGTCTCAGGGATTAGGCTAGCATGGTTAGTACCTCCTAGAAGGACTTGGCATAGTAGGATGACCATCAGCATTCGGTTACCAGGAATCATGGTGTCTCTGGGGTGTAAAAAATACGACAACAAACAAGAAGGAAAGTCAGGATGAGAAGCGAAACCCCCCTCCTCTTCCGAATAAACTTAAAAATAATAATAATAGTAGTAATAATAGTAATAATAAATGGCAAAAGGGCACGGGGAGCAGCCCCCATTCGAGCGGCAGCCGGCGCGCCCCGGCGGGCAGGGACCGGCGGCCGTGCCCGGGCTGTCCGCAGCCCCGCAGCCCCCTCGGGCAGGCGGGTTCCCGGCGCATCCCGGCCCCGCTGCCCCGCCAGGACGGGACGGGACGGGACGGGAGCGGCGGCGGCGGAGCCCGGCGGGGAAGGAAGGGGCGCGCGGCTCTGCAGCTGCCGATCCGAACGCGCCGCCGGACCCCGGGAGGGGACACCGGGATAAGAACAACAAAAAAGTTTTTCTTAAAAAAAAAAAATTAAAAATTAAAAGAAAAAAAAATTAAAGCCCTGCGATGAAAACAAAAAGCGAGGAGCGAGGCGGAGGAAGAAGAGGGCTGTACTCACTGACAGCAAGCAAGGCATATCAGCACAGTCCATGATTCTGGAGAGCCAGCCCGGACCCAGCGCGCCGAAAGCCCCGGGGCAGCGGCTGCCGAGCGCCTCCCGCGATCGCCGCCCGGCGCAGTGCGGCCGCCGCCGCCGCCGGCCCCGGTTTTCTGCCGGCCCCGCAGTCACGTGGAGCCGCGCTCGCCGCCAGCCCGGCCCGGCCCGGCCCGGCCCGCCGCCCCCGGCCCGCCCCCGGCCCGGCCCGGCCCCGCGGGGGACGGCCCTGCCCGCTCCGCCGCCCGGGCAGCGGGGGGAGCGCGGGGACCCCCGGCGGAGCGGCCGCGCTCGGAGCCTCGGGGCGCGGGACGGGGCCGGTGCGGTGCCCCGGGATCCCCCGCGCCGCTCAGGTGCATCCCCGGAGACCCTCCCGCCCCGCCCTGTCCCCGCACGGCCGGGGCGGGGTCCCCGGGGAGGTCGGGGCTCCGCGGTGCTCCCCGAGGGACCGGGCTGGGAAGGGAGGCTCGGGACGGGAAACTCGGGAAACTCTCGTCGACTGTCCCCCGACGAGAAGGGAGGGAGAGCTTGGGAACCAGAAGCAGCTGCGCGGGGAAGGGCACGGCGGCAGAGCGCGGGTTTCTCCTGTGCTCCCACCCCCCGCCAGCCCCGAGGGTCCCCTCCCGGGGGTTGGGAGCCCGTTGCCAGCACCGGGGGTTATTCGCAGTGCTTGCCCTGGATTCCCTCTCGTCCTCCAGATTCTCTCATCCTTCTCCCTGGCTGCCTGAATAGCCCTCTCCCCCTTCCCTCCAGGCCGGGTTCCCGGACCCCACCGAGGTGTGCACAGGCGCCTTCCCAGCCCCGCACGGGCTGTGTACGGCCACAGCTGGCGGCTCCAGAGAGGTACGGACAGGGGTCTGTCCCCGGGAGGAAAGATGCTCCCTGCCCCACAGTTCAACTCCAGAATTGCTCTGGGCCAGCTTTGGGCTGAGAATAAGAACCAGACTTCCCAAGGCTTGAGGCTGCTCCCAGGAGGGGGTTTGGGACAAACTGGTTTACCATTAGCTCACATTAACTGGACACACACAACACATTCAGGCACAGGGTGGGATTCTTGGGGCTGTCCTGTCCAGGGCCAGGATTTGGACTCGATGATCCTTGTGGATCCCTTCCAGCTCAGGATATTCTGTGATTCTCTGACCTGCTGGGGGTGATGTATGAACACAGTGTGGAGAAGGCAACTCTGGGGAAAGACCCTCTGAAGGAAGTGTGACAGATGCACCATCCTTTGGAGACACAGAGTAGACTGAGCAACCCCATGGTAAATCAAGCCAGCTCCACCACGGCATTAAAATCTGTCCCTTCGCCCTGCTGGGGTATCCCTTTGTGTTGGGCAAACTGTCACCCACAGTGAGAACACGTTAATTTATGAGACCAAAAGATGTGGTCATGGAGTGGCCATGGGAACTCCTAAGCTCATCAATTAACCACAACCAAAAACCAGCTCAGAAACGATGACTGTGGCCACAAACCACGGGGCTGCTGTGCCTGAGTGCAGCAAACCCACACCAGCGCCTTGGTGTCCTCCCAGCGCTGCCCCAGAGCTCACACACCATCACAGACGCCTTCTTTTCATATTTCACTTTTTTTTTTTTTGAGCTCAGACCTGACCCATGCATTAGAAAAGCCCAGGGATGTCACCGAAAGGACACGCACAGATAAAAGGCAGTGCTGACACTGTAATATCTCTGAGTTATTCCTATACCACTCCGAGTTTAAAAGAAACATCTGTTAGCAAGGTATTTGGACTATGAATCCATCAAAATTTGTGAAATATTGCTATCACCATTTCAAATGTATCACACTGTGTGTTATTCTTAACAAGGAAAAACAATTTTGGGAGTAGCTGCTGTGTAACTTTTTTTAAGTTAAATAACATTTTCATTGAAAATACTCCAGTCTATAAACAAAGTTTACATGAGGGCCTGTATAGTGCTGTTCCTAAAACAGACCTCTGTTTTAGGACTGGGAAAAGCAACCAGCTCCTTCTTTGTGGGGTGTGTTCCTCTCTTTGTCTGAAGACCTCACTCAGGTTTTGTAGGGATCAGAGAGTGGCCGTGCTGGAAATGTTTGTCCTGGAGGAATTCAGTCGCAGGGCATCCAGCACCCGCTCTCCTAAGCCATCCTGCTGAGCTGAGATCCCCAAAATTGCTTATGTAACACTGGTTAACCATGCCCCTGAGCTGGAGCCAGAGAGCCAGGGCAGAGCAGTGTGGTTTGGGGTCTCGTAGGAGGCAAGAGCGTATTTGAGTAGCTCCCTGGTTACTAAGAAGTGTTAGTCATGGGGAAAGCTGTAGTATTTATTCCGTAAAATGTAAATACATAACCCAAACCACAAAGGAATAACCATGGATGGAAATAGTGTAGCGTTTACTGAAGGAGCTGGGCTGCCTTTCTACAGAAGCTGTATTTCCTTGGCCCCATAGAGCATAATTCACCTTGAACGGAGCTTCTGCTCCAGCCCGTGGAGTTACACATCGGCTGAACTCGGTCCAGGCACACTAAACAACCCAGTGTGTTATATATTCCAACCAAAAAAGTGATGCCAAAACGGAGCTAAAAATACAAATGTGGAAGGTTTGAAAAGCAAACACTGCTTAATTCAGCAGTGGATGCAACATTAAAGATCCAGCACATCAAAACCAGAGAATGTTGTGTCTGCACTCAATGCAAGGCTCAGCTCCCCTGTTCACACCTCACGTGGGTGATGGGGGATCGATGGTGGTCTTGCCTGTGACCCACTCCCAGTCTAAGGGATCTGCTGCCAGGTTTTTTCCTCTCTGTCTTCTGTGAAAAACCTTCTGGGAATCTCTGCACCTGGGTGGCAAAACCAGTGGTCTCCTCTGGAAGAGGGAGCGTTGGGGACGTCACCCTGCGAAGGCTGGCCAGACCCAGGGGTGATCCATCACGTGCAGACCTTGGCTGTGACACCAGGCTGCTGGTGGCAGTGAGCAGCCCAGCAGCTGGCAGGTATCCTGGAGCCCCAGAGCCCAGCTCTGCTCGCAGGGGTCAGCAGCTGAGGGGCAATTATTTGCTCAGTTTTGTTTCAGCCCGATAATTGTGGGTTTGCCCAGACACGTTTGTGATAAAATCCCAGCCACTCACATCTGACCCATTTCCAGGTTTTGTGTGCTCAGGACCTACCAGCAAGCACTGCAGGTCGATGTTCAGCACCTCTAGAAATTAGGCCAGCTCTGTTTACAAGGAAAGCTTCTCCTCTAATGGCAGCATTTCAGGAGATGCCTCTGGACTCAGACCTTCCCAAACCAGTTCTTGGATCCTGTGTTATTTTTAGAGCAGCTGCACCTTTTTGGGCTCTAAAGTCTGCAAACAACCCGCCTTGGGAAAAACAAAAAAGAAAGGAAAAAAAAAAAGAAAAAAAAGCAGCAACAACAACAACAAAAATAACTTGCCTCACCAGATTTGTGCTTGAGCAGAAACAAGCCTAAAACCATAAATAAATAAATAAATAAAGGCCTATGTAAGAGACATTTTAATGATATGAGTTACAGGAGGAGATGCCCATAAGTGTGCTAAGATCAATTCCCTCCTACCCTTTCCTTTCAACTGCCTAAGCTTGTCAATTAAAACAAAGGGAACTGAGCAAACAACTCCAAGGGATTACGTTTTCCAAAGTAGCTCTTCACCAAAGAGCTGACCGGTAAAAACAAGTGCAGCTGCTTGAACAGCAAAAGGAACATTTTTTACAACCACTCTGAGATTTTCATGATTTCTCTGAGTGCTTCAGAGCTGGCCTGGTCTACCAGAATATTCTACCTCCTCCTGAATAAATAAATTCATACTTCTCCTAAAACGCAGAACTGGGCCCAGCTCGGACTTTATTTCTGCTTTACATTAAAGTGTCTCTGCTGAGGTGTCAGGACCACGTCTAGAACCACTCCTGAGCTAAGAGGAGAATCAGGTTCAGCACTGCTCTTTTATTTCAAACAGTTTTTTGGGGTTTTTTTTACAAATCCCTACAAAAACATTGTGTGGGAACATTAAAATAATGCAGTTCTAAAAAGGCAGTCTTTGGTAATCAGACACAAGGCAGTCGAAACAGTAGGATTGTCTGCTCTTTTCTATTTTTAAGTCTTGAAGGATGATTTTTATTGTTTTGAGAATGCTATTAAAAGGTTGGCTGTCCCACGCAGGGTGAATCTTAAGTTGCTGTTACTTGACTCATTCCCTTTGTCACTTTTCAGAGATGCCCAAGAGTGAGCAAGGCTAGAAAAGTTACCCCTTGCTGCTCATACTCTCTGCCTTCTGCTGTGAGAGTGCGAGGTCTCTGCTGCTAAATATTGTTCATTTAGAGATGCTGGGCCTCAAAACTCAGAGGTCTGGGTCATTCAGGCTGGACAGCAGGAAGAATTTCTTCACAGAAAGTGTGGTTAGGTATTGGAATGGGCTGCCCAGGGAGGGAATGAAATCAGCATCCCTGGAGGTGTTCGAAAAACAGCTCAGTGCTCTGGTCTGCTTGGGAAGGTGGTGAATGGCCAAAGGTTGGACCCAACGACCTTGGAGCTTTTTTCCAACCTTAATGTTTCTATGATTCCATGATTAGGGAAGTGCTTCAGCAACACAACTCATAAAATGAAGGGAGAGCCATTTTAATGGCCTGTTGTTAAAATTCCCCTGAGCTGTGTTAGAAACACATCTGTTGTAAAATCATCTCCACATCCATGGGTTTCCTCGAGGGATGTGACAAGAAGAACACTCTGATCTCATCCAGCTTTTGGAGAGAATCTCTGCCTTTAGCCCACGTTTGCTTCCACGCTTTGTTGCTCCCCACTCCCTCAGAGCCTCATCCCTGAGAAGCAAGGAGGACCTCCAGAAGATGAAGAGCTCCTTCCTCCTTCTCTGCAGTTGTGGCTGGTACTAACAAAGTCCATCATTCTCCTAAGGAGTGCTGTCCAGCCATGTGGCTACCAGAGATAAGCAGATTCCTTTTGGATCTGATGAATCAGGAAGGCTTTTGGAGAACAGCCGAGGGCTGGCAGCTCCCTGACCTTACAAACCACTCTGTGTGTCTCTAGCCCTGAGATGTGGCTTTGTCTGAGTTCTGCTGTTACGGATATTTTGCTCTCCCTCGCTGCCAAAATCTGCAATTCCACACAACCATGTAGCACCTCGGGGTGCTGACATTTGTCTTTGTCCTTTAATTGCAGCTTGAGATCTGCTGCCAGCAGAAGCTTTAATGATCTCAATCGCTACTACAAGGTGTAAACAAGCAGAGCAGGACAACTTCTGCAGAAATAATTCACATGGGCTCTATTGGATTTTTAGCAATAGCAAAGGACTTTACTGGTAGGTGCTATAGCAAGTTCTGGGAAATGTCAGCACAAGAATGAATTTTGAGTTCATTAATGCGAACATCCTCACCTGAAAGCAGAGAGGGAGGATCCTGCCCAGGAGTCCCTCTTGGGAAACATGGCTATGCCCTGTGGCCTCCATCTCCAACAATAACAAACTGGTGGGGCTCGTTTGTACCAGTTGCCTGGTGACAAGGTTCATACTCACAATTAATCATCATTCTTAGAAAGTGCTCACTGAATAAACTTACACAGGGTGTGTGTGAGCAGAGCATGAGCTCCCACAGACACGTGACACTGAAAAGATAGTTACTGGTGGAAAGGCTCCTACTCATTCTCTCATAGAATATCCTGAGCTGGAAGGAGCTCACAAGGACCAGAGCCCAACTCCTGGCCTTGCACAGACACCCCAACAATCCCACCCTGTGCCTGAGAGTGTGCTCCAAACACTCCTGGAGCTCTGGCAGCCTCGGGGCTGTGCCCATTCCCTGGCAGCCTGGGCAGTGCCAGCACCCTCTGGGGGAAGAGCCTTTCCCTGATATCCAACCTAAACCTGACACAGCTGCAGTCCTTCCTGACAAACCTTCCAGCAGGACCTACTCCAGCCTAGCATGGCAAGGCTCTCAGTTCTGCTATTGATCAAGCAAGCTAACGAGTGAGGTGTTAGCTGGGTTTATTTTCAATATTTTCAATTATTTTCAATTTATTTTCAATTTGGGGCACCAAAAAAACAACTTGTAAGCAGAATCAAAGCCCACCTTCTCTCCCAAGCAGCCACAACCAAAAAATACTTGAGTGGGGGCACAGTTTGTGTCAACAGCAGCGAAACCTGATTTCATTTTTGGCTCTTTTCTGCATAAGCAAGTATCTATTTTCCTCTTCCCTGCTTCCATCATGTACAGACACTGACTCAGCAGCCCAAAGGATGCCTTTAGCAACCTGGGGATTTCAAAGGCCATAGATTTGGTGCAGAGCTGCAAGTAGTGGGATGCCTAAAGGAAGGTTGTCCTAGTGATGAAGGACCTGATTTGGACTTCAGAAGGTCTAGGTTCAGCTTTGTGCTTCTGTGGCAGTGACTGAATCATCAGGAATCTACTTTATCCAAGTGGTTAAGAGTACATTAAACAGTGAAGAGTAATTAAAAACATGGGGAAAGGAGGCAATTAGAATTAAAAGCAGGTCAGAGCCTCCTTTCTGGATCAACAAGAGCATTTTGCACCATTGTCAGAAATAAATAAAAAAATAAACATTGCTTCTGAACAGGTCCTCAAATTCCAACCCAACAAACAAAAGTCTTTCAGTGGGACTTTCAGTGGGACTCCAAGTCCTGGGAAAATACTGGAGGAATAACAGGACGTGGAAACTCTGTATGATCTCTGATTTACAGCACATGGAACAAAAGTGGTGCTGCTCTGTCCATCACTGGAGAGACACCTGGTGACTCACCTGCCACCCATGGCAGAAGAAGAGGAGGAAGAAGAAGAAGGATGAGAAGAAAAAGAAGAAGGAGGAGAAGAATAGGAGGAAGAAGGGAAGAAGAAGCAAAACTGACTATGCCTGGAAATGAGAGATTAAACACATTGTAGTCAGAGGTGAGTTTCCAGCTTTTTCCAGAAATACTCATCAGGGCTTTACATTACTGGCTGGCAGCCACGAGGGCTGTGAACTGAAGGGAGGCCAATTTCTTGACCTGCAGGTTTCAATGCAAAGACAGTCTGTCCTCTCTGATACCTTATCCAAACGATGTGGGCAAACCAGCGCCGTACGTGCGTTCCGTGCGTGTCCCATCCCACAGGCAAACCAGCCTTTCTATTTCCTAAAATACCAGCCACCAAACAGCTGACAGAGGGAGAAAACCAAGGAACTGGCTCAGAAAAAAAAAAAAAGAGAAGTGGGACTTTTAGAAAAGGAATATCTAAAAGTCAGTTTGAAGAGGGAAAAAGTGAAATGGCAAAAAAGGAATGAGTAGAGATATCTCGTAGCTCTTTCTTGCATATGAAGGGGCCTTGGAAGTGAGGGAGTGCTCACCTCCACAGAGGCCCACCTGGGCAGAGGGTTTACAGAGCCAGAGCCCACAGGATCAGCAGGAAGACAGAACAGGAGAGAAAACTGATATGGGAAAGAAGTGAAAACCAAGAAGGCAAATTCAGTCTGGGCAGAGGGCCAAGGCAAGGCCAAGTGCAATTCTAGAAAACAGGACTGGAGCCAGAGGCACCAAGGTGTTATGACAGGCCTGCACTGGTCTACAGTGGCAACCCAGAATGATGCACCTGCCAGGAGCACAGCATCACCCAGACATTAGGAGGAATGGGCTTTAAAGTAGATTTTTGAATGTAAATCTCAGCATGGAGGGTCTGGACCAACAGTTTCCGCTTGTGCAGGATCTGGAGTTAGCATAAGGCTGGTATCTCCCTGTACCTGCCCTCTGGGCACACTGGAGTTACTCTTTGAGTCAGGGAAAGCAGAACTAAGTCAGAACAGTTTCCCTGAGGACCTGTTTGTTCCCCTGGTTTCACCCTGCATTCCTGCTTGTTCCACCTCTGTCCTGCTGACTCTGCTGCCTTTTCCCACCCTCTGTACACATACCTGATAGAGCAGCAAGCCTCAGAACCAGGTATTGTATGCAGCACCACACCCCAGTTCAAAGAAATATTGCAAAAAGCAAATGTGAAACGTCATTTGTAAAACTGGCATCAGCTCACAAAAGTTCCTCACAAAGACGCAACACTGAGGTTACTCCAGGGCTGCCAAAAAGTCACTTGTCCTGTCTCCAGAGGCCTCAGCAAGTCACTTTATCTCCCATCACTGTTTCTCTACATAGCTCCTAGGTGCAAAGTGGGGCAGGAATGCTGATGCTTGTCCCCCCCAGCCCAGGCTGAGGAGAAGCTGAGTGGTGTTGGGGCTTCAGGGATTGCAGGATAAAAATGAAGTGGATTAAGATAGATGTTTGAAGAGCAGAGGATAAAATGAGAAGGTCAAAGAGGACTTAGAGTCCATGAGTATTGTCTTGAGTCAGAAATAGTGGAGACAAGCCATAGACCCAAAGCACAAAATGGCAGGGTGGGATTGACAGACTCTCTCTCTCTCAGAGTGGTGCCACAAGGAGAGCTTGGATTTGCAAATCTGTTGTGTGATTTGTTTCCCTCTCTTGGAACCACTGGCTGCCCCCAGAACAGCCACCATTCCTTTCTCACAGGTTCTCCAACTGATAAGCACCAGGAGCTCAGGAGGAACCCACCACAGGAGGTGCCTTGACATGGATGGCACAACTGGATCACTTCCATCATGTTTTCTGATGGAGGAGAGGGACTGGAAAGAGATTCCTGAATGAATCTATGGGGTGGAGAATGGCTACAGCCTGGGGGCTGAGCAAGAGTCACCAGAACTTTGGAGACCCAGCACAGTACCTGTGCTTGCAGGAGGTGCACAGCTCCAGTGCCTCAGAGTAATTCCCAACCCACTCTCAACCCTTTCCAGAATGCAGGGAATTTACCTCACCCAGCATCATCCCTTCCCTTTCCACACAGGATCAGCCTTGCCCTGCTGGGCAGAAACTCCTTTCACCCAAACCAGCAAAACTCAAAGTCCAGTCAGAAAAAAACCAAAATTTTCAAACCCAAAATGAAACCCAAAGTCACAGCAGAGTACAAAAGGCATTTTTAAAACAAAAAATTTAAAACTAATGAAAGGCTGGGTTCTGTTCTGTTGCTTGAGGCACGTAAATGCTCTGTTCATACATTTCAAACTCTTCCCAGCAACAGAGCTCCCAAAGCACTTTGTGTCTGTGGGGTGAGCAGCTCCATGTCTCCCATGGCAGAGGGCACACACAGCGATCTGGCTCGCGTTACTGAGCAGGATCAGATGATAGATGAAGATCCACGATGCTGAGCAGCAGCTCACAGGTCAAAGTCTTTCCCTCCTGCCTGAAAATCCTCCTGCACCTTTCTTTTCCAAAGTAGAAGCCCCTCATTCTCCAAAGGTTTTTGTTGCTACCAAGCTTTATGTACTTACACATCCCTGCTAGAGCAAGATTTCAGCACAAGAGAATTGGCACGGTATGTTACAGCTCACATAATTTTTTTTTGTTGTTATAATAAAATCTTTTGTAAAGCTGTTCATTCTACTGTCCCATGAGAGATGAATTATAAATCCAACCAAAATAAACCTGCCCCACATCCCTGGATCTTAGGAAATGTAGATTTGTCACCTTTCAGCCTCTTTGTATGCTGTTAAGATTTTCTCCCTGTAATTTTATGCTGCTCAGGCATCTAATGACCTAAGTGGTCCCAGGAGAAAAGAATTGGCATTCTCTAAATAAAAGAAATTAAAATTAAAATTAAAATTTAAAAAAATGGGTGGAAAAAAAAAGTGTTTATTTGCAATTTACCTTACCTGAATTGTTTAAAGTGTTATCAGAATGCAAGCACCTACTTTCTTCTCTTCATTTTCACAAGATATCCAAGATTGGCTTGAATTGAGAATGTCTAAAGCCTCAGGCATGATCCTGGGTGTTCTCAAGACTTAAATGTCACTGCTTAAAGAGTTAAAGATCTAGATGGCTGCACTAAGAGGATGATAAACTAATCACTCACTCACTGCTGGTGAGCCTGGTGTCATTTACTGAAACATGGAATGCATTTAACAATGTAAGAGAAACTCCATGCAGTCCAAAAGCCAAAGATTATTGTTAGATTGTCAGGGTTTACTTTGGAGAAAGTCCTCAGTCTAATTACCTACGTTTAAGCAACAGAAGTATTTTTGCCCTCGTTCAAGAAGTTCACATTTTCCTTTCAAGCCAATGGGTGGTTTGAGTTTTTTTAATGCTACTAAGGATTGCAGATTCTGTTCAGGGAGCTACAAAAATTGAAGACAGGGACTAGGTAGAAGAAATAATTCTTCCAGGGAGCAAGTAAAAAAAATGTTTCCTATCATTATAACTACAAGAAAAATAGAAATAATAATTAGACTACTAGTATTGAACATTCACCCATTGATTTCTGTCTTCCAGTTCTGTGAAATGGCTGGAAAGAAAAGACAGCTCCCTGCACTCAACAGAAATGCATATTTAAAAGCCACACTCTTTTTTAGTGCTACTGGAAAAAAATGCTTGAAATCCTTTTCACTGCAATCTCTGAGCCTTGGAGGAGGAGAAAGAGCAGGTTCAACATTTTGGTGGTGCATTTTTGCACCAGAATTTGGTGAATATTGGCAGTTTTTCTTAAAGCAAAATCTCAGTTAAAGATCAAGATAGCAAACATGAATAAAACATCAAAGAGATTTTGTGGGACTCACCCAGTGGGCATCCAAACTGCAAATATCACTTTATTCTCTTTTACTGTATTAAACTTTGAACTGTACAACTCCCTTGTGTGCGCAGTTGGTGCAAGACCCTTTCCCAGCACACCAAATCCCAGAGCTACTCCCAGTGGATGCCACCAGAAGTTTTTTGTTGATGGGACAGCAAGGCCTGGAGTGACAGAGCCAAATGAAGGTGTGACCATAATTCATCGTGGTGGCTCGGTGTCACTTTGACCCAGCAAAGAGAGGCAAAAACAGGCAGTGCAGTGACATCAGCACGTCCTGGCAGCCAAACCACCCTCCTGAGACTCTGGCTGGGTGCTCTGATGTGGCCATGGCACATCCCTGCACACCAGTGTCAGTCTGACCTGGCAAACACAGGTAATAAAGCTCAGCAAGGGTTAACTGCTTACCTGTTCTGCAGAGACTGGAGGTGGGCACTCTGCTCCCCAGCTCGGACAAAGCTCGTCCCATGGCTCTGCTGCTGTGACCCAAATGACTCTGAGGAGGAGAAGGAGGAGGCAGAAACACCTTCTAATGACACCTGCCTTCATAACAAGCCTGGCAAGACAGCACATGATCATTTTCCCTGCTGGGTGATGATGGCTGGTGGCTCAGGCAGTTCTGCTCACCTTGGTTAGGGCAGTCTCAACCAAAGGACAAAAATCCAGCTGTAAGGGTGGAAATTCAACTGATCAAACAGAGACATCTTCAGCATCATCCTGAAATGAATGTCAAAAATAGATCAGATTGTTCTCAAGCAGTGGCTATTTCCCTGCACACCTAAAAGGAGAATCCAAATGAGTAAGTCAGGTGTTGCTGTGCACATTGCAGAGATCTAAAGGCAGCAAAGAGAAATGCTATTCAAAGGAACCTGCTCTTCCTGTTGTGTAAACCTCTCCCTCTACAAAGATGCAACTTTTTCCCTAGGAACTGTGTGACACCACTTGCCTCACTGCACTGTGTGAAAGACAGAGCAAACACTTTGAGACCAAGACATGTTTTTTTTACAAGGGCATAGAGTGACAGGACAAGGGGAATGGCTTTAAACTGACAGAAGGCAGGGTCAGATTAGAGATTAGTAAGAAATTCTTCCCTGTGAGGGTGGGGAGGCCGAGAGAAGCTGTGGCTGCCCCATCCCTGGCAGTGTTCCAGGCCAGGTTGGACAGAGCTTGGAGCAACCTGGGATAGTGGAAAGTGTCCCTGTCCATGGCAGAGGGTAGAACAAGATGGTCTTTAATGTCCCTTCTAACCCAAACCAGTCTAGGATTCTATAATAAGAACTGGAGAACTTTTGAAATACACTCACAACTCCACAGACCACAATTGCTACTGCAGCACAAACTGTTTCTATTTCATCTATATGTGCATGATTTTAGGACTTGAAAAACTGCTGCCCTTGTACTTCTCAGCAGCTAATAAAACCCCTTGTTAGCAACATCTGGATACAAGATAAGGGAACCTTGCAAGGAAGCATGAGGCATTCAACAGGTTTTTGCAGTGGGTTCTTCATCGACCCTCTGAGGACTCTGCTCCAAAGTCTGCTGAGGTGTTGAGGTGTTTTTCCATTGACTTCACTGGGCTCCAAACCAAGACCTAAAGCCTCCCTGCTGTGTCTTGGACATTTATTTGTGTTTGATCTGTAATAAGATCTTTCATTTCTCTTATTCCTGTAAAAACAAATAAAGCCAGAGCGCAAGAAAGCAACTAAACACATGCTTAGCTTTAAGCATATCCCTAAACCCGCTCACTTAAAGTCCTTAATTCTATGGACTCCTGGGAAAGAAAAGCACATGTTAAAGTTAAACATGTGCTTGGGGTCTTTGCTAATTACTGATGGCCTTGTGTCTTACAGGGCCCTAAACACTTCTTAGAGCATCTGGGGTTTTAGGGCCCATATGGGAGAAATTACATGGAGACCATCTCAAAAGTGCAACTTTTAGTATTGTATCTGATGCTGGAAGCCTCTCTTTAGTGGCTTTCAGACTGATTCTGTTACAACACCATTTACAACTAGTTGAGGGAAGAATTTCTTAGATATTTGTAAAAATAAGGATATCAAAAACCAGAACCTTTCCTTGGCTAATACTATAATACCATCCCATCAGGACAATCAGTCTAATCAAACTGAAACTCCTTTTTGGAATGGATGTGTTTACTGGCATCTCAAGACCAAAACTGTCTCACTTCAGCCAAAGTTTCATCCCTGGCATCCTTCACTTGGCTCAGAGGATGAGTCTGCTCTGGAAGACAAGCCAGCCTTTAGCTTTGGGTCGGGCAGCAAATGGAAGAACATTCCCAATAAACCACACTGAGCAAAAAGTATTTTTCCTCACTGCACCACGTTTATTTTGGACCTCTGCTGAAGTGTTAGAACTGTCAGCTATCTTGATCAGACAAGGCCTGAAATGTAATGTGTCTGACAGGTCAAATCAGTGTTGTTCCCAGTGAGAGAACATTGGGGAAGTTTGTTCACAAAACATATGGTAGCTAGCAGGAAACCTCTCACCTTGTCAGCATCTTCTCCACAAGGATTGAAACTTATCTTTCTCTGGCTCTTGTAGTCTGTCTCTTATATCTTCCTGAACTTTCTCAAGGTGCATCAGTGCACTCAGCTTCAGATGCTCTTGGACTTTCAGCTCTCTCTAAAATTTTATGACGTCCCCTGTTTATGGATTCAGTGTTCTGCAAGCTGAACAATGAGGCCATGTCCATTAGTGAGGAATCCAGATCAGATGTGAGCACACAACATTTCTCTGAACTGCCAAAGCACACAGCCTGGTGCTCCTGCTGGCTTTCCTATTTATACAGCCTGTGGGAAGACAGGTGATATCTGAACCCAGCATAAAGCCTTCAGAAGAACTTTTTTTTTTTTTGAAAGAAAAGTGATTGTTTTAATGCTTAACATCACATGGCTGCTGTGTCTTTGATCTGAAACTAGATTTACCACAGCTTCACACTTACCTCTGAGGAACAGGGAAGTTGTGAGTCAATGCATCAACCAGCAGAACCACCACAAGCAAAAAGCTGCTGCAGGCTGTGCTAGCCTAGAAGCACCAGCAGCACAGTCCTCCCCAATCCTAGGTCTAGTTAAACACCCAAAATAACCTCAGCTTAGCCCTTGGTGTTTTAAGGATGGAAAAGAGGATAAACACAGGGAGCTTCTCCTGGATCCTTCTGCAGCCCCCGTTTTTAAATTGGTGATCTCCTAAACTCCCTGGTTCTTCAGTGCTCAAGATCCAGCTCATAGTGACTGTACAGAATAGATGAAACTTCTGTAGGAGGCATCACATCCACCTTCTCTCAACCTCAAAACAGTAGACACAAAGCAAAAAAGCCCAGGATGCCCATCTAATGACAATGCCTTGGATGGTTTTTGCAGCTGAAACACTTGACCTGGTATTTCCAATGTTCTCTGAGCAGACCATGTAATAAAGGAGAATTCACAACCAAAAACTCATCAGCATCTTCTGTGCTGAGTCTCTGATTGCATTAAATGTTCTGGAGTCGTGATCCACTTTTAAACTCCTTTTTGGGGATGACCTATATCAATTGTTGGAGAACAAGGGTTGATATGGGTTGATAAGGGTTGCCTATGCAGGCAAGCTGATTTTAGAAAGTCTGCATGAAGAACATGCCATACAATTTCAAATTACTCTCTGGTACCCTGCTCTGTGCTTTTCCAGAGACCACTGTCCCCACAGCCTGTGGAAATAAAATACTGCCTTCCTTCTGGTAGCAAGCAGGTAAAAGTGTTTCCCAGGAAAGCTGGGGAAAGAAAATTGTGTTCAATTCACTTCCTAAACCCAAAGAAGAATGGAAGGCTGTCCTCTTTGTAGACCTCAGAAAATTCACTTCTTTCACCACCAGATTCCTGTTCCCAATGCTAACTCTAACCTCTCTGTTTCCCTTCCTTTCCACACAAGATTGATTCACAGAACTTGATTTAAAGGATGTTTATTTCCATAACAAAAATGATCAGGGGTCTAGAAAACATGACCTATGAGGAAAGATTGAAAGAATTGGGTTTGTTTAGTCTAGAGAAGAAAAGACTGAGGGGGAGACATGATAACAGCCTTCAACTATGTAAAAGGTTGTTGCAGATAGGAAGGTAATAAATTGTTCTCCATGTCCACTGGGTATAAGACAAGAAATAATGGGTTTAAATTGCAGCAAGGAGGATATAGGTCAAGCATTAGACACATTTCCTAAGAGGAAGGACAGGTGAGAACTGGAATAAATTAGTCAAGGAGCTACAGCCTCTACTGTCACCAGGAATGGCTCAGACCTGGCAAATCTTGCCTTGGGGTAGAGGGATAGATCATCTCTCAAGGTCCTCTCTGCTCGTTTTCCACTGGTCTATATTTATACCAGTCAAAATAATCAAAAACATGTTTGTTCCAAAGAAAAGAAAGAGAAAATCTGTCTTCAGCCCTCCCTGAGATTTTTCCTGCTGGTTTTATCTGTAGTTGCAGTGCATGTGGAGGCATCCACATTCATTTCTACTTAGACATTTAAGGAAAGGACCATTTTTACAGCCCTATGCCCCTGCACATGTTTTCTGTTGTGGGTCATGCTATAAAATGATGTGTCTGCACTCTGTTTTTAAAACCTTTTCTCCAGGTTAGCAACAACCCCACAGCCCCAGAGCACGAGTTGGGTTTGGATTTTGAATATCAGCTCTGCTCATACCTATTGTGTCAACCCCTCCAGTTCACCTCCAGTGGAAAGGACAATGGAGTAAAAACCAACCTCCCTGGCCAGTGAAGAAGAGATGATATGGACAGCAAGGAAACAACTTCTTTTGGTATTTCATGGAAGCAAAATGGTTCTGGATCCACTTAGGATTTTTGTGTTTCATCTGCAAAGGAAAAATTAATCAATGTGAGGAAAAACATCTTCTGCCATTTATATTTAATGAAGTTTTATGATGCAGTGTCTTCATTATTTTAATTTATTTTCAAATGGCAATAAATTACCTTACCTGTGGAGGTCTGGGTGACCATGGTACTTGAGGACAACCATTATAATTCAATCTGATTAAAAAGTTTTAAATAGCTGTCCCAGTCACCAGAAAGCACAGTTTAAGAGTGGTCAAGCCTAAAGGTTTATTGTGTCAAGCCCAGCTGCAATTTACCTTCCATAAAAAGAAAAAAACCCCAAAATCAGAAAAGGCAAGAATATTTGTATGAACCTTTTTTAAGAAGTTCTGATTGTTCATCCAAAATGAATTTTTGAAACTCTTTGCATAATTGCATTTCTAAAGTGGTTTATGCATGCACACGTTCCCATGTATATGTAACCCACCAAAAATAAGTAGAACATTTTATTTTAGGCCAAAAAGGCATTTAATACCAAGAGATTTTTTTTTTAAGAGAACTTCTTTTCTCCCTAAGTTCATGTTATTAAACACGTGCAGACAACAATAGCACTCAACACTTCATAAAAGGTGTTCTTCCTTCAGGTTTCCACCTCAGCTTCCTGGAGAAAAGCTGCAAATCCTACAGGTCTTGCTCAACTGGGCTGGTTTGATAACAGGGTTTGTCTCCATCTGCTGGTGTTTCAGCTTTTAGAGTCTCAAATGTCTGAAAAAATAGTAATATTTGTCAAAAGATTCAAGAAATTCAGGAGATAATCATCAATAAGTTCTCTCTAACTCCTAATTATTACTACTGAGACCAAGCATTGTCTGTAGGGCTGGATGCCATTAAGTAAAGTCATATTGATATATTGATCCTGATGAGAAATTTATTTTCTCTACTCACACTGACTTAAATTTTATTTTTTTTCTGATATTGGGTAACCTCCTGCTTAACCACCAGGGAGGGTGGCAGATTTACACCCAGGGTAAAACCCTACATCATCACCACCCAAATCACCAACCATGAAGCACAGGTGTCCACCTGTGAGACTTGATCCTTTGACTTTGGGATGACAAGATTATCAGGAATAATCCCATAAGACAGGGCTGCTTCCCTCCACTGATGCCAAAATGTGACAAGTGCCCCAGGATCCCTGGAAATGTTCCAGGCCAGGTTGGATGAGGCTTGGAGCAACCTGGGATAGTGGAAGGTGTCCCTGCCCATGGCAGGGGGTGGAATGGTCTCTAAGGTCCCTCCCAACCCAATCCAGTCTGGGATTCCGAGTGCAGGAACAGATACCTCTCATTCTGCCATCTAAAGCCATGAAAGGCACATCTCATCCTGTACTCCACGTGTTAACTGCACCCCAAGGGCTTGTTCCCTCAGATTAACATGAAATTCTTGTCTTCCAGCTGGATTTAGATGGTGAAGAACCTATCCCAGGTCTGTCCCAGCAAGGCACAAACATTTCCAGTGATCTGGCAGCACATCTAGGAGTGGGGGAGCTGATACACAATACCTGGTGCACTTCTCATGGCAGGATTCATCTTACCTAACTCTATCCACCTGAGAGGCAGCCTCAGGTCTGAGCCAGTCATTTTAGCTCTCTGAACACCCAGCAGAGAGATGCATTTCCAGAGGGCAACTTATTCCATGACTTCAAGACACCTGTCTTTGGCAAGATAAATCCAATCCTAAGAAAACATTGTCACCTACATTTTTTTTTCACTTCAAAATAAAAGATCACTGTCAGCCTTCCCACCTGGCAAAGAGCAGATCAGAGCTGGACTCAACATTCATCTGATGGGCAAGTGAGGCTCTGGAGGAGGCAATGGAAATGCCCTGAATTACTTCAGCTGAAAACTACGGTTGTTTCCCTGTGTCAGAACTACCCTGGCCTGATACTAAAAATGTAAATACCTTTGCCAGTGCTCACCAGGACATTCAGTTCCTGGGAATAGGAAATAGATTTTTATGTATTCTCAATTAAGATAAGTCTCCTTGTAACTTATTTCACCAGTGACTCTAAAGATGATGATCATTAAAGTCCTGTGTCAGATTCTACATAGGCTGCATTTGCTTTTACATTTAAATGCCCACATGCACATAAATGCAGCCATCAGAGCACCATTACATCAAGAATATACCATTACATCAAGATTTATTTAACTGAATCCCCCCTAATTAGGTCATAAGGTATGATTAAGCAGTTGTTAACTGTGTCATAAGGAAGTCTACAAAGGGAATGAAATATTTAAAACAGTAATAACATACCTATCCTGCTTTGCTATTTATGCACAGTTAAACACATAAAAACAAAGGAGGAACTCTTAATTACAAGGACAATTTATTTTGCTGACCTTCTTTTTAGGACACAAGCCAAACCCACTGGGGGTTGGTTTGGTGGTTGCTCCGGTTGACTTTGCAGGGAAAATGTCCCTGCAAAGTTGTTGGAGAGGCTGCAGCTCCTGCCTGGAGAGAGCAGAGCCTTTCACAGGGCTAATTTACAGCCTTCCCCAGTGGTCAAGGGCAGCCATGAAGTACAAAAATTACAGTTAAAAATAGAGATGGCTTTGTGGAATCTCATTCCGGTGGCTTCCAAAGGTGCAGGGCCAGGAACATACATCTCATTCCACGCTGCATCTAAGCTCTAAGCTCATTTTCATCTTTTTTTTTTACTTTTTTTTTAACTTTTTCCCCCTGGATCCTGAGCTCCACTTCAGTTTTGAACTTCCATAGGAAGGCAGGAGGTTAAACCAAACTGCTAACTGTGTCTCTTCAAAACTGACATTTAATACAGGGTATAAATCACTGTGGGAGCCTGTTATTCCTTCAGGAATGCAATTACATAGGGTCAAATAAAACATGAAAGAACCCAACAAGTTTTAAAATGTAGTATGTTCTCAAAAGCAGGCAAGAAGGAATGCAAAGCAGTCCAAATATGCTAACATCCACATGTTGTCCTGTATGAGGGGGATTAGAAGGGAAGGTTTCTGCTCTTTAATGATTATGTTGTTAAGGGTAGGTTTGTTGCAGGTTCTTGCTGAATACCAGCCCACTCAGGGAGCTTTGGGCAGATTACTGTATTTATTTAAAGCAGGTGTCTTTTATATATCTCATTATTTTAATTGCCACCGTAGCTGTGTTTAAGACACCATTTAGCACACAATAGGATGTGCAAAGTGAGCATTCACCTTTGCCTTGAGACTCAGAGGTGCAGCCCCCACTCTTGTGGGGATGGAGAGATATCAGGGACACATGGGGGAGAGAGGAACACTGCACTGCAGAATCAGCTCTTTGATAAACAAATCCTCCTGGTTTAGGCCACCTCCATCTCAGTCTCATCGGTTGGCTTTTGAAACAACAGGCAAAAACATTCAATAAAACCTCATGGAACCTGTTAAAATCTGAACCAAAGGTGATTAAGCAGGTTCAGCACCTCCTACAACATCACTCCCTGCCACCATTCACATTTCACTCACATTTCTCTGAGAAAAGCCCTTCTGATTTCACATTTTAAATATATTTAAATAGCCCGGAAGGAAAAGTCCATAGTTTCTAGCAAATTTTTGAGGTCAAATTTGCCACCCTCAATTTCACTACTCTGTATTTTACACAGTGAATAGTTAAACTTAGCAAACTTTGAAGTTATTTAATTGAAAATCTGGGGTTTATCAAAGGCAAGTTTTATCTGAAAGTAATTTTTTTCAGCTAAAAGAGATTTATAAATTCAAAATTAAAGTTTAAAAAAAAAAAAACAAACAGACAATTTTTTAAGCATCTAAGTATAAGGATTCCTAGAAATTATTCTTTTTCTCTTTTTCAAGAAGTGACTTCTCCCCAAGAGTGAGTGATGTTTAAAAACTACATATATGAGAGAGTACTTTGCTTTTTAAGAGCCTTATTTTTTTTAAATTGCTTCAATCTTGCTTTTAAAAGTTTTGCTTTCCAAACTTAAATGCAAACCTTTCACTTTTTAACCCTCTCCCTAAGAAAGTAACACAAGTAATATTCTGTATTTCAAATGTTTTCCAGGGAAAAAACATTTAAAAGAAATATGTGAAATACCTCATTTTTCTCTTTTCAAGTGAAGCAGGGAAAACCTTAATAAATTGGGCAAAAGTAAGGGTTTCCTCCAGATCTTTTAAAAACTACATTTTTACAGCATATTTCCTAATGGGAAAATTACAAGTGGGGATTTTTTTTTCCCCTACAAAATCCCCATAGCTCCCACTCTCAGACTCCCTGATTTCACCTCCACTAAGGCTGCCAGAATAAAACTTTGGATTTCTCTCCTCTGTTTTATAGCAACCCACTGCATTACAGCTCCATGGGTCACTGGTCCTGCCAACACTTATACATATTCTCAGAACAAAGCCTGGGAAAAAGTTTTTGCAGAAGAAATCCTTTGTTAAAGGTAGAACTAACACTACTGTCCATTACAAAGATAATTAAATACTTCCTACTGCAAGGATATGGTTTTATTTGCTTAAAATGTTGCCTCACTCCAGCTACAAGAGTGAAATCCCCCATGTTAATCGTGGGCCTCAGGGTTGGTTTGTGTGTGGGGAGGATTTTTTAATATATTTTTAATATCAAGCAGAATGACTCACCTGTTTCAGAGGGGAACAAACACTGCTCCAGGGGTTTCTCAAACAATCCCTGAGCCCTGTGCTTTGAAATGTTCTGGTGTCCTAATTCTTTGTAGGTAGAGCTTAAACATTCCTAGCAAGGGAATCTCTGGATAAAGAACAGATTTTTCACTGGTCGTGTGAAACTGTCCCCAAATGGAACTAAATTCTGAATGTTTGTAAATTGCTGTTTGCACTTAGGCACAAACTGAATGGAGAAAGAAATTTGAATTTCACTTCCAGTTTGAAGCTGGAAGTGCTTAGATAATTCCTCTCTTTTTTAGTATTGTTTGGGAAAGAAATTACAGTGAGGAAAATTTCACCCTCACAGAAGGCACCCCCAAAATCTGAGGACACACTGGGTTTGTTGGCAGAGGTGCAGGGTCTCTGTGGTGCCTGGAGCATCTTTAAGACTCCAATCCTGATGCCTGTGACATTCTCTGAGCCTGACACTGCCATGTGAAATTAGCTTGGAAAATGCTACTAACCTGGCAAAAGTTTAAATGTTTCAAGTTTAGATGTTTCTATTTCATCCTTTCTAGAAAGTTCTCCTTCCTTCAGCTGGGAAGGTTACCTCATTCAGATGCAGCTTCTTGAGCTTTCTTCTGCTGGGAAGAACTAAACCAACACCAGGTAAAAAAAAAATAGGGAAGGAATTCTTGGCTGTGAGGGTGGGCAGGCCCTGGCACAGGGTGCCCAGAGCAGCTGTGGCTGCCTCTGGATCCCTGGAAGTGCCCAAGGGCAGGCTGGACAGGGCTTGGAGCAGCCTGGCATAGTGGAAGCTGTCCCTGCCATGGCAGGGGTGGAACTGGATGGGCTTTAAGGCCCCTTCCAACTCAAACCATTCTAAATTCTAAGCCTGTTTTGTGTATAGCTGAGCCTGTTCCAGGAAAAACTCCCCACACCAGTTCAGTGACAGATGTGCTGCAGAGATGCTCCTGACTGCAGAAATCTAAGGCAGGTCTGTATGGTCAAGGTAGAAGTTGAATACAGAGTGAGTAAAAAGGTGAAGATTCATCTTTTTAGATGCATTTAGTACAGAGAGTGACAGAATCATTAAGGTTGGAAAAGCCCTCTGAGATCATCGAGTCCAACCATTCCCCCAGCACTGCCAAGGCCACCACTGTCCCCTGTCCCCAAGTGCCACATCCACATGGCTTTTAAATCCCTCCAGGGATGGTGACACCACCACTGCCCTGGGCAGCTGTACCAGGGCTGGACAAACCTTTCCATGAAGAAAATTTTCCCAATATCCAATCTAAACCTCCCCTGGTGCAACTTGAGGCTGTTTTCTTTTGCCCTGTCCCTTGTTCCCTAAATAAAGAGACCAACACCCAGAACACAGAGTTTGCAGTGGGCCCTCAAGGAGAAATATTCATTTCACCAACCCAAGTAACACTGAAATAGTGAATGTGCTATAGCAGGGAGAGAGAAATGTCAGTCCAGCTCTGAATGCTGAAAGAAGTAGCCCATGGAACTGCAAATCTGCTGATAAGATTTATTACACTGAAACCAATACCTTAGAGAAAAGCAAAATGTAGTGGCTTTATTTAATGAGAAAAAAACAACTCGAGCACTCACAGGCTCAAAACAGCATTATCAATATTATAGAAAGGTTCTGAAGAAACACTGGATAAAGTATAGACAACTGTGACACAGGGGACAAACTTCAGCCTGGATAGAAGTGTCAGGCTCTTGTACCAGGCTGCTCTATCCAAATATTAGGTAAACCCTTGATACGTTGCCACACAACATTTCTGGTGAAACTGGAGAACAGAGGAATGAGACAGGTGTTGTAAGGAGGAGAATAAATTGTCTAAAATGGAGATGAGAGCATGTTGCACTGATGGAACAAGTGAAGTGAAGGGAGGTTACTGGAGGAATTCTCAAAATCAGCTGTGGGATGACTGCAGTTAAGACTGCCTCTACCATGCTGCTGCTAAACGTGGAATCATTTCTATCACTTCCAAATTGCCTGGGGCACAGAGTTAAAAGACATCATCAGTACCAGGAAGATCAGAATACCATACCTGAGGAAATTACCTACAAAGCACAAGATGACTCAGGGACCAATACAAACATCTACTACAGTCATTGACACTGAGTAGGGCACCTGTGATTCTCTCTGATGAATTCTCTGCTCAGCTGTGCTTGACACGGATTAGTTCATGGTGGGATAAGTGTGGAAAACAGGTGCTGCTCAAGATCCAGGAGACATCATGACAGTAGAGGGATGGAGTAAATGGAAGGTCAACACTGGCAAGTGTGGCCAGGAATAAGAAGGGGAAGATTTCTAAGGATCATGTCAGTGGGGTTCATAAATAGGATCCCAAGAGGAGTCCCAAAAGTCTGAAGCTGCAGCCTCATTAGGTTAAAAACAGACATAAATGAGGCTGCTTGCTCTCACTCATAGGAAGCTGAGCTCTCAAAGAGGAGAGAGACTTAATCTCAAAAACCTGATAAAAACAACACTAAATACGAGTTATTCAGTAGGAGGAGGAAAGTGCTGAAAGACAGGATGGACTTAGCAAGCACTTAGAGCTGAGTAGTGTGTTCTCTGCTGATAAAGTTGTGGCTCAAGCTCTGTTCCCGTTTCCTAAACACCCTGAATGAACACACATTTCAGAGGAACCATCAGAGGCAAAGGAACTGCTTGTTAGACAGGATTTTCATCCCCTAGAAAGAAGCCAGCACTGCACTAGAAGTGCCTCAGAGACCAGCAAACGCCTGGATTACTAGGCATTATTATCTTTAGATTTAAAACAATGTTCTGATTTGGAAAATCCAGGTCAGATGGAGGGTTGCAGGGTAAATCATAAACCAGGTGTGTGAGCAGTTACTGTGCCTGCCATAAACACAACGGCTGAGCCCTAGGGGCAGACCCTGAGGATCATTTTCAGTTGGTGCTTGATCTCTCTTATCCCACTGGTGAAACTGGATTTTTACTAAGTATTGTGGTGGAGATCCTCGTTCCACTCCACACAGGCACACACACACACACACACACACATGCATTCAGGCAGTCAGTCTCATAAACTTTAACTGCATACAGAAATTCCCATATTGCCTCTTGGATATGCTCCAGCTCATGAAGGAGCACTGTGGATGATCAGTACCTGCCAGGTACAAAGCCTTCTCTTTTCTCCCCAGGTCATGGGCTGTCATGAGCTGCCCTAATGCCTTTGCAATAAAACTCATCAAATTCTCCCAGTATAAAGTAACAAGCTGTAGCCCTTCTACCAACCTACATCTGCTACTTACAGCAGGCCAAGAAAACAACCGGCGATGTCAACTCTTCATTCTGTTCCTCAGATCATCAACTCTCTGAAAATAACAAAATCTGAAAGGCATCTGGACCTTCTCATAAAAACAACAAACACACAAACAAAACCTCAGATGAGTTTCCCAAGTCAGCAGGATCTGCCTGCTAATTATTACAGTACAGAGGGACCGAGCATCCTGTAGCCAGAAATTACCCAGGCAGAGGCCTGAGCTCTTCCCCCAGGCTGGACTGTTTGGACACACTGAACTCCCTCATTTCTGGGGATAATATGTGGGATTTGGCTGTCCAAATCAACACAGCCACAAGACCTAAAAGGCTACATTTAGATTAGATATTGGGAAGAAATTCCTCCCTGTGGGGGTGGGCAGGCCCTGGCACAGGGTGCCCAGAGCAGCTGTGGCTGCCCCTGGATCCCTGGAAGTGCCCAAGGCCAGGCTGGACAGGGCTTGGAGCAGCCTGGGATAGTGGAAGGTGTCCCTGTCCATATCAGAGGTCAGGAAATTGATGACTTTAAGGTCCCTTCCAATCCAAGCCATTCTGGGATTCTGTGATAGCAGGGCACTTGTGATGGATGTTGAGGGCTGCCTTTACCCTCACCTTTGTGCTCGTGCCTCTCACATGTAAGACAGTGTGGGCTCTGCAGAGATAGGGAACTCCTCTCTGGCTCAGGAGTCCTTGAGGAGATATTTTTACCCACACAGATAGAAATACAGGTTGATGAATGGTATTGGGCCTGGAGAAAGCAGGCTGGAAAAAAAAGGAGAGAGAAATATCTGTAGCCACAGATGGTTTTGACCCTGGAGTGCTCTCTCCCCCACCAATCCCCTCAGAGCCTCCAAGGCAATGTGTCCATGGGACACGAGAGAATGGGGATGGGAAGAACACAGCATCCTACACAAACATGACCTTCCCTGCAGACCCAGGGCCCGTTCTCTCCTCATCACCAAGGGCAGGGAGGAACGATGTGAAGCAACAGGGCAATTACCTTCAGCAGATGGGCCCCCCGTGCAGCCCCCACCATGTCTGTGCTCAGAGCTGCTGCCAGCCCTCTCTTCCAGGGAGAGGATAGAGCTCACCTCCCCATCCAGAAAAAAAAAAAAGTAGCATCTGTGGGAGAAAGACATATGTCTGGCCTCCACCGTGAACCCTGCGCCTGGCAGGAGAACGCGATGCCGATTCCAGCCCCAGCTTTTCATTCCTGTTGTAACAGTCATAAACGCCTGCTGAAACCTAAGAAGAACAAGACTGTAATCCTAATAAAACAACATTCTGGAACCCTGAAAACTAGATGGAGGCTTCTCAGGCCAACTTTAAAATTATATTCGCTTTTCCAAGAGCTGCACTTCGTGTGTGCCGGCGGGATGGACGCTGGCAGGCTGACCCCGATGGGATGGGGGATTTCAGCAGGGAAAGGACAGGAGGCAGCTCAGCAGCACAGCAGCCATCCTGTCCAAAATATAGAGAGAATCCCCAAGCCCAGGTTCTCAGGATCCCCTCCTAAAAGCAAGCCTTGATATTTTTTCTCCAAATCCAGCCTTTTTTCCAGATGCCCTGAAAGCATAGAGCAGGAACAGGCTGTGCTTGTTTGAAGGCAAAAGCTCGTGCAAAGGCCCAGCTTTCCATGCTGAAGTCTTTCCCTCCCTTTTTGGAGTGTGGTGTTGAACAGAAGCTGTGGGACTTTGTGCACCAGCCACCCCCAAAGTGAAGAGCAGGAGAAAAAGGGGTTTAGCTTTCCCTATTCTCCATCACCCAGCTCTCCAGGGATTCTGTTCTCCCTTGCTGGCATTGTCTTCAGCAAGGCACCACATCAACTGCTGCTTCTCTGTGGGCCTTAAAACACTGACCAGCACTGAGCCCAAGGGTGGCAGGTCCTCAGTAACCATCAGTTTGCATCCTTCTCCTGGCATCTGTAGAGCTGGAGCTGCACCAGCCAAGAAGCTGCGCTCTGGAACACCAAGCTGTGCCGGCCCTTTCAGAGAAAAAAACTCTCTGTTGCCAACTCTTGTGATTTTACTGCAAATCTTCCCTGTTGTTCAGTGAAACCCGAGCTCCTGATGTGCCATTCCATCCAGCACTTCCACTTTAAGGAAAAAAAAATCTGTGGTCTTTCTGGTCTTAAAGAAAACACTTTTCAGGAGGTGGCCTGAACACATGCTAAGGGCTAAAAGTAGCATCCACAGAATAAAACCATGTCATGATTTTTAAATGTTTGCAGTTTTTGCAGTTCTGGGGGCCAGACCTGTGATCTGGGGAGCCACAGGTTATAGAGAACCCAACAGTTGATTGGACAAGTGCACTGTCTGATAACAGGTATTGGTTGGTGGTGGTGGAAGGCATGTGACAGCTCCCTAATCAGCTCTGTGGGGATGACACGAGTCAGTCCCTGCAGGGAATAGCACATTGGAACTGCAAACACCCACAGGGCACTGGTAATATTTATCTGGCAAACAGCATTTTCTATCATCACATTGTCTTAGAAGCATCAATTAATTAACTTTAACTCACCAGCATAGTAGGAAATATTTTCCCAGGCTGGGGAAGCTGTGAGGGTGCAGAGAGGCTCCAAATCCCAACCCCAGCCCAGGGAGGCTATCGGGGTCAGGGCTGGCTTTTTAACAGCTCAGCACTTCAGCAGTGGATGAGCTTCCCCAGCAACCCCATTCCCACTGACACACCACAAAAAGCAGCCAGCATTTCCGAAGAGCTCAGCATGCCCATGTGCACCACAATCTCATCACCACTGTCCTGGTGGAAAATGAGGGGCTGAAAATCTTCTCCCAGGCCACAAAAGGCTGCTCCTCGTGCTGACACTGAGGGCCTCTTTGGACTTGGGTGAATCACTTCACACCCACACAAACACACACAGCTACACAGCTCCTCCCCACGCCACAAGACGTGTCCTACTCGTGACATTCACATCACTCTTGACTTCCCAGCTTGGCCCTGACTGTGGGTGGTGAATTCTTAGAAATCTGGCCCTGAGTTATTTTGGATTGGCCCTGCAGAGCACAGAGACTGACACACCTCAGCTCTCATGGGCATTTAGTGCTGCACAAGAGGGGGCAGATCCCAACCGATCCACAGGAGCCTCCAGCATGGAAGAAAAGAGGAAAGATTTGCCCACATTCGTGCACAGTTCCTCATTTGGTTTGAGTTTTTCCTGAGTGCAGCCTTTAATCTCTGCAGAGTGGAATTTTTGTGGAGGGGAACTTCTGGAAAGAAATCAATGGACAACATCACAGATCAAAATCATAGCAGGTATTTTAGCTGGCCATAAAAGAGAGAGCATTTCTGAGTGTAATGTTCAGATGGAGGAGGTTCAGCTCTCAGTGCCTTTCACACACTACAGTTTTCACACTTTAGCCAATAAAGGCATCTCCCCTGTGCTTCTTCCTCAGGATCTCTTCTGCAATGGGATATATAAGCTGTAGAAGTCACATTTCACTTTCAAATCAGTGAAGCAGAACATTGTGTGATATTTCAGTCCACAGAGAAGGAGGAGAGAGCAAACACTTTGCACTTAAATAACTAAAAGCTTCTAGCGTGACACAAAGGCAAACTTCACTAACCTTTAATTTTCCCCACTTCCTAACAGCACACAGATCCAATGAAATCAAATGAGATAATCCCAGCCTGGTGCAGCCTGGAAGCAGAGGTGAAAACCTCCCAGAGCTCATGCAATCAGAATAGAGCTCGGACATTGTCGACTTCCCCCCTCAACTATTTCCAAATAAAACACTTTGTTGCTTGGCTGCTCCTGCCAAATGAGTTAACAATAAAAGAAGGAACTTGCAAAGCTTCTATCCACAAGGAAAAAAATAGTGAAAAAAAAAAAAGGAGGAAAAAGAAGTTAAGGAACTTTAGGAAAAACAAAAGGGAAAAACCTCCAAGAAACTATAGGGCAGATGCTCTGACTGGAGTAAATCAGCACAGACCCAGCTCTGTTGCTTTACCCCAGGCAAATTGTGGGCCTGGTGCTATTCTGCATTTCTCAGGGGCAGGGGGTGGTCTCCACTGGAAGATTGCAACACTGCAGGATACTTTTCCATATTAAAAAGGCGCTTTTTAGCGTTTTGTCTATTGCCAGGTTTTGGGTTTATTGAGGACTCATTTGGCAGAGCCATCCTGGAAGAACAATACAGATGTTTTATGGAGAAATAAACTGGGACTTGGGCTGGATTCTTTCAGTGCTGGATTCCACCTAATTTGGAGGGAGAAATGGCTCTTTTAATGAAGGGTGCAATCAAAACCTGTATGAAAAGCCAATATGCCCTGGGCAAACGGAGCAGGAGATACACTGCCCCTCTCTGCTGCCTAGTAAATTCTGCTCTCTTTAGCACAGCAAAAGCCTCCCAGAAAGGCTAGAAAACATCCTTTTTCAGCCAGGGAATCAGAGCACCACGGCTTTCCCTCTGCTGAATCTTTTGGAGGGAAGTGGTGACACCTCAACAATAGAGAAGGTCTTTACAGACTAAATCTGCCACATCTTAATAAGGAGCTGGTACTGTGGAGTCACCTGGTCTTGTGAGCTCTCCCTCAGTGGGGACCCACAGTCATCTCCTTAATTAGCACCATTTTTTAAATAGCAGCTTATGGAACACCTAGAGATGATGTGGGTGCTTCTTCACTCATGCAAGATTGCAAGGGAAGGTTTGAAAAAGTATTGCTCTCCACTCACAGGCAGGTTAGGTTCACTTCCTTGCAAGGAAGGTGATGCCAGATGACTGGGAAATCCAGGTTTGTTGTTAAATGTCAGCTACACGGTGTAGAGTGCCCCTTAAATCATGGCAATTGTCATTGACTGAAGAAAGTGCTTGCCACCCTCCAGCGATGCTAAATAGTCATTGTCCTTTAGGTCAGATCAAGCTAGAGGAAAGCTGCAGGCTCAAAAAGCCTTTTTTTATCTTTTCTTTGGCTTCTTCCTTGCTTCCCGTTACACAAATTTTGCTTTTTACATCAACCATCCCTTCAGATCCTTTTTTTTTTTTTTTTTTTGTAGCACGGAACACTTCGGTTAGCAAAGCAAAGGAAGAGAGACTTGAGTGTTAAACTGACATGCCCTCCCAAGGGTTATTAAAAGTGGCCAGATGTGCTGGGCTATGCTAAAGAAATCTTCACAGGGGAAGACTCCAAAAGTGAAATATTGGAACAGAATTTACACAAATTCCCAATCACAGCATTGCAGGTACCAGAAAATAAAATACAGCCTTAGCAGCTCTGGGGAGTCGAGAGTTTGCAAATCAAGGGGTTGGCTGATGGGAAGAAAAGAGTTTTTGGGAATTGCTTTGGGCCAGCATCTAGCAAGGCAGATTAGGCTGGCTCTGATCCAGCAATGCCCTTAAGCACATGCTTAACTTTAACCCTGAAGGAGCCACTGGAATCAATGGAAAAATCAGCACCCTCGTGTCCCACAGGCATTCAGGACAGGTTTGGGTGGTCACAGCAGAGAAATGAGCCCCCCTTGCCAGGCAGAGGTTTCTGTCTCCAGCACCTGCTCAGGCTGCGTGGGGTCAGTGCATCAGGCTACCTGCAGGGACAGAAATCTCCTATTCCAAAACCATTTCTAACTTCTCATTTATTTTGCTCTCTTTTGAAGTCAACAGCCAACTCTTCAAAACCACCTGTGAAATTCTGTAGGAGTGGTTGGAGACATTCCTGCTGGCTCCTCCAGAGCCTGGATTTCACTGACATCTCTCTCTGCTTCTCTTTCAGTTTGTTTTTGGAACAGCACATGGGGCTTTTTGACCTGTCTTGAGAAACTCCTTTTTGAGGATGGGTTTGTTTAAGGTGGAGTTTCTCGGCTCTGGACTAGAAATGGCTACATGTAAAGCAAGGATGGAAGGTCCCTCTGAGGCCTGTGGAGAGTTTGTTCTGGGAGTACAAGGGATACAACAAAGACAAGAAGTTGGTTTTGCCTAGCAGCTGAATAACAGAGCTGTTATTTATCCATTAGTGCTACTCCAGACCTAAATACTTAATTTTTAACCACCAATGGCAAGGATAACAACAGAGGTTAACATATTCCATTTCCTATATATCTGATGAACTGATAACCAGTCATATGCTGTTCAATATCCAGTTTTTGGCCTGGCCTCCCTTTGTGGTCTCTGTTTGCATTTGCATTAACCTGGGAGTATTAATCAGGTCATGTAGACACCCAGGAACATAAACCAACTCAAACACCCAAAAGATACACACCACACTCAGAATCAACACACAGAAACCACAGGATGGAGTGCAGTGTCCATTAACTGAACCAGATTAATCACATACACACTAAGGGAGGCCAAACATAAAACATCTGATTCCCACCAACCTCTAACTGTACAAACCCCAGTAAATACTAAAGTACCCAGAGGCATGGCTGGCCTCCTGCCCCTACCACATATGCTGTTAAGCCCCCCTTGGAAACAAGGTCCAGGTAAGGAAATCATTAGCCAAAAAGGCTTCTGATATGACCACTTCCCAGGAAACCACCTCCAAAGTCCATATTCTCAAAGCCCAAGTGTTATAATCCTTTACACAAACATGTCAAGATTGTTCTTATAAGCTTTCCTTAAGTCACAAATCTTCCTCTGATTTGAACTCAGTGTACTCAGACCAATGTAATAATAAAATCATAGAATAGAATCAGCTGGGTTGGAAAAGCCTTCCAAGATCATCAAGCCCAACCATTCCCCCAGCACTGCAAAGGCCAGCACTAACCCATGCCCCAAGTGCCACGTTCACATGGCTGTCAAATCCCTCCAGAGATGGGGACTCCACCACTGCCCTGGGCAGCTGTGCCAGTGTCTGATCATCCTTTCTGTGAAGAACATTTTCCTGACATCCAGTTTAAAATTTATACTCATTTAGGCTCATGTTCTTTACCTTACATGCCTTATTTTCCTCTCTGATGTTTACCATCCTGATGTTTAGATGTACAACCATCGCCCTTCTTCTCAGCTTTCATTTTCTAGGTTAAAATTTTCTCTCTTTCATTCCTTTCCCAAAAGACAAGCTCTTCCCTTCCAACATCTCCACCATTTTTTTTCTGTAACCAGCCCAGGTCAAACTCACACCTCAGGAACATGGGCACCAGAATGATCCATAGGGTGCCACAGTTCCTGGCATATTTGCCTTCTCCTGAAAGAAACTCCTCCTGGGATATGTGAAGGTGTGCCTACCTTTTTCAGAGCCCATTCCATGAATTATCCATACATTTTTCTCCTTTGTCATCTACAGATGGTGAGTCTCTATAGTGGAAATTCCTATTACTCCCTAAACTTGTGACTTAGCATTTTTCAGTACTGGATTTCATCTCTTTGCTATTATTCCAGTCTTCAAGGTCATCCAATTCTCTCTGCACGGTACATCTCCCAAGTCTGTGTCATCAGCAGACTTCAGCGGCATGCTATGTTTTGTGCCAAGGTCATTCATGAAAATATTAAATAAGATCCATCCCCAAGAAAAATCCTTGTAGAGCTCCACTCATACCCAGCCAGACACTTTCCCATGCTACTGGTTGTCACTCAGTCAGTTCATCTGAGCAATACTTGCTCAATCTCCAGTTGATGTGTTAATCATGCAAACAGCACAACACCAAACTGTTAGGAAAAGGTTCTTCATCCAAATAAAGCCTCGCCCTTGCAGAGAAAGATTGTTGGATCTTTCCCAGACCAACTCTCCCAAGTAAAACAGCTCAAAGGAGCCCTGAGCAACCTGGTCTAGTGGAAGGTGAAAGCCAAACCAGTCTAGGATTCTGTAGTGAACAAGTTGTCATAGGACAACCGAGACACAATGAGGATGGCTCTGCTTTCTGGTAGGTGAGATCTTACACCTGCCCAACTTGCTGAGCAGTGTCAGTTTCCTAAAAGCTGTCAGGCCATTGTGCATTAAAATTAACACTGTTAAATTAATATTGTTAAAGTGTGAAGCAAGTACTGAGTTACTGTAATCTTTCCTAATGGAATAACACTGCTCCAGAGAGGATGGGGGACATGGTTTAGTGGTGAATGTGGTGGTGCTGCTGGGTTGAGTTGGGAGTGATGATCTCAGAGGGCTTTTCAAACCCTAATGATTCTATGATTCCTATGCACATAGACGGCTTTATGTATAAGTAGTTTATTATTGATAAAATAACACACTACTAATCGTAGTCTACAAACTTGTGCCTATTTCTGTCTCATATTAAGCGGGGAAAATAAAATTACGTCAATCCAAAGGGAATAAAGGTTATGTTGCCTTCCTTTGATAACACTGGGAAATAAGCAGCTCGCCATTCAGGATTCGTTGGTATTCGGTGTCATAAACACACTTCCTGATGGATGGCTGTGATTATAACGAGCACTGTACAGAAATGGCACTGCAATTTCGGGGTAAGGCAAACAGGAGGGATGGAGTTCAAAGCCCCGCCGCACTCGCTGGGCTCGTGCTTGGTTTGCTGGTTTGTTTTGAGCCGACTCTCCACGCCCGCCAAAGCCGCGATGGCCTCGAGGGTCGCCCCAGCTGAAAAGCATCTGCAGTGATCCCCGCTGACCTTTCCCTCTGATAGCACCCTGCCTGCCTTTTAACGGGGGCCTGAACCCAGTCAGAGGTGAAACAGATAAATGACTGAAGATCCAAATGTTTTCTCAACAGGCAAGTTCCCACATGCTCAATTTTCTTTTCCTCCATGAAGAACAAGAGGGGGAAAAAATTGCAAGTGATTAGCTAATGAACATCTGGTTTGCTTTATTTGGGCTTCCTTGCAGCCAGGGGTTGAATTTACTAATTTTTATTTCCTACTAAAAACAAAAAAGGAGCTTGCTTTTTTTTTTTTTTTTTTTTTTTCCAAAGCCTGTAGAGGAGAGGCTCCTCACAAGTGTGGCCGTTCTTTCCACCACTATGATTACCTGGCCCACATGCCACGTCCTGTGTGGTTACCTTCTGTCCTGAACTTTTCATGTGGTTTGACATGTCTTTAATTTAGACAATCAGACCACGTCTAACCTGAAACAAAAACACTCTTTGGAGATCCTGAACCCTTTTTGAATCCTACAGATGTCAACCCAGCGGGATGCGATGGCAAACTGTTAATTATATGTGCAAAAAGGGTCGATGTAATTACATAGTAAACACAAATATTATCTGATATAAATATAGACTGATTGTGCTCTTGCACTGCTGACTGCTAAAAATAGCTGATTTAAGGCCCAGCTCTGCACTGACTTTAGATTTGAGCAGCACCATGGACTTGCCTGTGCTCACTTCAGCTCCTGAATTCATCTCCACTTGTTTATTTTCCAGGAGTTTCACAAGACTGAACACGTGACCCACATGGAAATAATCAGGGGAATAATCAGAGATGGGATTTATGAACAAGCAAACAATGATTTGGAAATCTGTTCTTCCTCCACTTCACAGAAATCCAGTTTTCCGAAAAGGCTTAAGCACACACCTCAACTTCCCCAACCATTTCAGAGCATTTCAAACAGGTTCCCAAAATCTGTAACTCTTGGGGAGTTACAGCCTTTCTTTGCATGGTCAATTCATTTCAGAGGCAGCTATGAGACTAAATTTCACTGTTTACTGTTGCCCAGCTCTGAACAAGGGGTTAAGGAAATAAATTGCCAGCCATAAACCCTTTAAAAACATGGTTTAGTTTCTTCCTCCGACTCCCACAGATTTACCTTACACTGACTTTGCCAATGAGTTGCTCACTCCAGTCTGTCTTCAGTGCAGTCACAAAAGCCCTCAAACCTCGATGGCACATTTTTATTCAACAGACATATCTCCAAAATTGTTGAATTTATGGCAAATCTTGGAGCCCAATCCAGAGCAAAGCTACAGCAGTGTAAATCTGGAGGGACACTCACGTGACACTTGTAACTGATATCATACCCTGCCCCAGTTTATCACCCCCATCTTTATCGTTCAACCAACTTGTTCTCTAGAGAAGGATCATAAACCCACAGGTAATTGCAGGATGGCCACACAGACAGTAAAAAGAAAGAGCCTGCAGATGGGTAGTTCAAAGACAGATTTCTCAAAAAACACCAAACCACTGAAAGGAGCCAAGCTGGGTCTCATTTGTGGATGCACAGAGCATCTATAAGTTTATTTAAAATCAGCCATAGCTGCAATATGCAACGCCTATCAAAATCAGACATTCACCCACAACTGTGGCTTTTGAAAGACGTGATTTACTTCAGAAGTGAAGAAGAAATAACAGGGCTTTTAGACAGACTAATAAATGTATGGTCCAGAGACTTTTCCAGTAGCATATTTATTGTCCAAGCCCTCCAGTCAGCAGCACACTTAATTTTAAGCACATGCTTAAGTGCTTTACTGAACAAAGCTGAAATGTGGACCCACCAGGCAGCTCAAGAAAAGCACTTTCACATCAGTCATCCTGCACGAGCAGTGATAGCAGCCCAGCTTTTTACCATGATAGGCACAATCCAAGCTCAGAAGCAGCTCTTCCCTTTGCAGCTGGAATCTAATTGGGAACAAAGCAACCCTGGGGAGCAAGAAGAGTTTTCCTGACTTTTTAGGATGTCCCATATGACCACTGGGTGATCCAGCATGGAGCCCTGGAAAGGCTTCACCCAGTGTGCAGCTTTTGGAGCACCTGGTGGTAGTGACACACAGGAATGTAAAGGATCCAGGATTAGGCAAAGCCACAACAAGGACATTGTTACACTAAATAATTTTATATACCTGAGAGTGCTAATACACATCTGACAAGGTAGAGGCCCACCAAAGTCTGCATATTGTCTGTTCCATGTACCCCAGCTCCATAGCTCAGGAGACAAGGAAAAGATCCAGATTGACCACTGACATAACAGGTGTGTAAAATCCTTCTTGCCTTGTTGAAAGCACTGGGTTAATTTCTTACTCCTAGGTTTCTGTCTGGAAAAGGGACTGTTGGCACCTCAGCCATCTTTAAAAGAGAAAGGAAAAGTAAAGATTGTATTTGTTATTTTATAAGGAGTGTGGTATCAAAATGTGCCAGTCAGAAGAGGGCAGGGATTATTTTGATAAATTATCACCCACAGTGCTGAACAGTAGAGAAGCCACATAAAATTATCTCTAATTGAAGGGTGGATTCTCTGGTATCCACTTAGATTACAGCATGTTCTAAGCTTTTCCTGCTTTCCTGCTTCTGCCATCTTCTAGTCGAGTTAATGTTGAGCTTAGTTTTCGCTGTGTTGGGAGGAGGAATTAGAACTCTCTCTAAAGCCTGGCCACCTATTTGCATAAAAATTGTTAAAACTGACTATTTTTGAGATTTTCTCAGATGTGACTGAAACTGGGCTATGGATAGAGAGTGATAGGGGCAAAAATCAGGGACAGGGATCCACAAACCCAAACAGAGCATGGCTGCATTAATCCTTCTCTCCCTTTAGGAAATAAGACTAAATTCAACAACCTTGCATTGTCACAGTGCAGTTTCTTGCTCATTTAACACAGGACTCTGTGACACATCAGACACGTGGTTGTGCTTGCAGGACTCAGTCATGCCAAAGTTCATGCCAGGCTCCATTCACCTGCACCAAAACCAGCTCTTCATGTCCACAAATATGGAACATGCACTGCACTGCAAGAGCAGATCTATCTTTTTTTCTGAGCGAGCCATGGCCAGCATGCCAGACCTGCAGAAATCCTGTGAAATGCCAGACCTGCAGAAATCCTGTGAACATTCCAGCACCAGCCTGGACCCCTGTGGAGCCCATCTCAGCCTTCCGACCATTTTTCCTGTTAACTTTTAGAGACCCCTCAGGAGCAGTCTGCAAGTCCCCAAAAGAGGCAGCAGCTGTAAAGCACTGATCTCTGTGCTCCAGAGCCCATTTACAGCTGCCTTGGCTCTGCCCTGGCTTTGAAAGCTCTGCAGGGCATGGAGGCTGCTCAAGGTACCCCAAACTCTGCCTGAGCTTTGAGCCTTCCTGGCACAGCTGAGCACCAGCCACAGGAGATAAATTCCCCAGGACCAGGGATGTGTGTAACTCTGGGAGGAGATGTCAGCCCCTTCCTGGGAGCTCCAAAGTGAGAGTTTTGTGTGCTGTCCTGGTCTTCCCTCTCCTTGTGGAGAGACAAAGAGTTTTTATGTTCTACAGCTGTAGGAGTCAAGGAGAAATCTGAGCAGTAAAATGTCACCCACCAACACCTGCATCCATAGAAGAAGGTTGGAACCTTGAGTCCAATCATTCCCCAGCACTCCCAAAGCCACCACTAACTCCTGTCCCCAAGTGCCACGTCCACACAGCTTTTATTTAAATCCCTCTAGGGTGGGGACTCCACCACTGCCCTGTTCCAATGCCAGATCACCCTTTTAGTGATGAAATTTTTCCTAATAAGCACCTGGCTCCATCCTCCTGTCAGGGAGTTGTGCAGAGCCACAAGGTTCCCCCTGAGCCTCCTTTGCTCCAGGCTGAGCCCTCTTTCCCAGCCTCTCCTGGGGCTCCAGACCCTTTTCCAGCTCCATTCCCTTCTCTGGACATCCAGTTTAAATCCTCAAGGAGAGTACAAAGCTATATGCATGGCTTTAAAAGATTAAATTAAATAGATACAGGGGAGGAGCAGTTTTATTATGAAAGGCAGTAATGCACCTGGATTTTCATCACTGTATAGCTGGAGCTCCTCTTCCCTCTCTTCAATGGTTGTAGACCAGGACTCCACTGCAGTGGTACTGAAAAGCACAGGACTAAAACCCAGTTGCCTCCCTCAAATACTCACAGCCTAAGTAGTTTTTCTATAGCAAGGAACATTTCAGTCCATAGGAGCCTCTATTTTCCTCAGCTGTACTGAGGCAATCCCGACCCTGCCTGATTTTCTAAGTCATTTTCTGCATTGTCCATATGCCCCTGAAGCACACAGAGAGTCCCTGAGCTTTTCAGACATCACTTCCCAGCACAGGGGCCAAGTAAGGAAGAATCACCCTGCTGGTTCTGATGGCTCCTGGATCAGAGCTTTATGTCCCTGCTCTGCACCTCAGCTCCCAGGGCCAAGCAGCCATCCCAGAACTCCCAGCCCCCATTAATGCTGCAGAACTTAAAGATTTGCAGAGTTTACTTGCAAAGCCTTTTAGAAGCAGGGATGAGTAAACAAGAGTGAAAAGTTAAACAAAGGAAATACATTTATGCTTGTACTGTTTTCAAGTTTATGCAAACAATCCATTTCTAAAGCTGTCACTGACAGTCCTGGCACGTTCTCATTCCCCAGCTAGGAGTCATGTTGGAAACTGAAATCACAAGCATTTCTGAGATGCTTTGGGCAAAATACCTCCCTCAGCTCCACCAGCTGAAAATCAGTGAGGTTGGCTGTGGCTACAGAGCCATGGCAACATCCTTGTGCCATGATTCTGGAAGAAGACCTGCTGAGCTTCTTTGGCCACAGTGGCTGTGAAAGAAACTGGAATAGAGTTATCCAAATGAGTTCTGAAGAGATCAGTTGAAGAAACAACAGCAGGAAACCATCAGGCAGAGAAAGAATTAGAAAATACTATTTTCTAACTGGTCAGGCACTAAGTGGAGCTGCCATAAATGTAACCTTTTGCTCATGGCTTGACTAAGGGAAGGAGCCGTGGAGAGGCTGCTCTCCACCAGCACAGCCCACCACGCTCCACGTAGGAAGGGAGGACTTTCTGCTAGACCCAAGCAAAGGGTCAGCAAAGGCACAGCTTCCCAAACTACGTCTCAAGAAGTGGCACACAGGTTTGTTTCAGAGGGAAAAGCATGCACAGGCTCTGCTGCAGCTGGAAGACAGCACAGTTGCCATTCTGACGCCTCCTCAGCCTCTTTCCTCCCCTCCATTCAGCTGCACGGGACAGCACGTTTAACAGCTGAGCAAAGCCTGCAAAGTTAATTTCTAGCTTTGAGATGGTTACTGGTAATTGTAGGTAATTTCAAATATAATTGCAATCGAGTTGAAAAAGATCTGTTTGCAGTGTTTATGCTCATCACTCTAATTTAAGACCTAGAAAGCTGGATATGCTGCTCTTCAAATACACACCCATTTTTCATCTTCCTGATTTTACCACGAGCCATCATAAAAACAGCCCCAGCAAACCACAGTCTGCAATGCAAGGCAAATGTTTGAGAAGCTGCATATAAAGTTTCAAGCAAAGCTGCTTGAAGGTTAACGACAGAACATGTTAATGATTATCAAATAGACAAGGAAAGCCACAAAGAGCTTCCAACACAGAAATGCAAGAGCCCCTCAAAATAAATGGTGGCTGACCTTGTTTGGAATAATACTTCTCTTCAAAGCCATGGAACTGTTGCATGTCACAAATATGTCCACATGTAGTTTTAATACAGGAATAATTACCCATGGCATGTTTGTTAGTGGAAAAAGCAAAGGTCTCCTGTTACTTACACATAATAAAACCTGCATTGTTTACCATGAATGAGTTATATGAGAGTGGTAATAAATAAGTGTTGTAACAAACTTTTGCTGCCCAGGCCTGCAAACTGTTCTTAATATCTGCAGTTTGGTAGCACCTAGAGGCCCTGCTAAAATCTGTGATGCTGAGCCTGCTGCAGAGCAAGAAACTGCCCCTGCTCTGAAACACAGAAAATATGCTATAGGCAGAATAAAAACATTCAAACCCCTGGGCAGGGTGACTCAAAGCATGCAAGTATTTGCAGAAAGCTCAGCTGGGAGGGACACAGTGCAGGTGGCCCTTCTGCTCCCTCTGGGATGTGCCCCATGTGTGCAGCCATGTGAGTGGAGAGCAGGAGCCAAGCAACCTTTGATTCTGCTTTAAGTGGGTACTACCAAGGAGCCTGCACCAGGCAAAGCTACTCCTATGTGCAACTGCTCCCAGGCTGGGGACTGAAACATGACCATTTTAAACACCAGGATACACCCTTGAAGTTAAAATCAACAGCTGTGTGCTGGCTTATAGACACTTAAAATATCTGGGTTTTAAAAAATACATCTGGCTTTCTATAGTTGACAAAACTCCTTGGGAGTTTTAAGCTCTTTGGTAAAGTCATAAGGAATCACAGGATGGTTTGGGTTGGGAGGGACCTTAAAGACCACCTGGTTCCAGCTCCCCTGCTTTCATCTGCCAAATCTGTGCATGGATTACAGAATCTCTGGTTATCTCTATCCAATGTTAACCTCTGTCAACATGGGGCTGCTTGAAAAAAACCCAACCAAACCAAAATCTTTTACTTGCTGTATTCTTGACCCATCAAACATTTTTAAAGCTGGAACTACTCAGGAAATTGTTTCCCATGAAAAAGTCAGAGGAAAATTAAAAACCAAAAATTCTTTACCTTAACATTTTCCTACTTTTTGTTTTAAAATTAAAAAAAATGTCTTTCCTTCAACTGGTTTTGTTGGGGTTTGGAAGCCATTGGACCATTTGAGAATAGTTTCAGGAGCAAATTATCCACCCAGCTCATCACAGAGCACCACCTCTGAGATGATTGGAGTACTTGCTTATTTTAATGCAACCCACCAAGGCAACCTTCTCTGCAGAATTCAGTTAGAAATGTTATAGTTTAAAAAATATATGTAACTTACCCCAAGAAAACTTCAAAACCTTGCTTTAAGTAATGAAATGGACTTTTTTTAACTTCTCAGGAAGTTGTTTCATATAGCAAAAGAAGCAGCTGTACAGGATCTGTAGCTCTGCACCACTTGACCTGAGCCAGACATTGCCCCCAGCAGTGTTTGCCCCTCCTTCATTCACCCCCCAAATAATGCAGGGCCATTCTCCTATTTATTTCCATTTCTTCACTTAGGAAAAAGGAGTTCAGGACAATTTAAGACCATCACCTCAGGACTGAGCAAAGTCCCAGTTACTCCTTGTTGGATAAAAGGGTTTACTAAAGATGAGGAGCTTTAAGGAAAAACTAATGAACAAACTGAAAGAGAAAAATTCAAGCAAATTAATTTCCTGGCACTCTTGCAAGATAGCAAGACTCCTCCAGACTTCTGTAGAAGGAAGTCTGATTGCTCCAAATATGATTTCTCCAAAATAAAGCCCTGATCTCACAGCTATCTAACAAACCCAGGTGAGCTATGCCTTTCTCCAGCCACTTGGTTGGATATGTTAGACCCACAAGCCTACCCAGCCATCTGGTAAATGTGCAAAAAGGAAAACCTGAATGATTTACACTCAGGAGCGATGGTGGTGGGGACCAGGACTTCAGATTTATCAGCAGAACCTCAGCACTTCATTGTCTCTGAATGACCATGCCACAGGAACAAAACCTCTAGCTCCCAACAATTATTTCTACTCTGTTTTTCCAGACTTTCAAGGTTTTTGCTGTGCTATCAGTGACTATAGCATCCTTTAAGGCTTTACTGAGGAGGAAAAATAATAGGGGGGCCTCAGAAACCTGGTAATCAAAGGCAGCTGCATGCAAGACATTACACTCAAGCTCTAAGAATAACCATTAATTGCTTGTGTGGGTCAAAAAAATCAGCTCCCATGAAAAATTAATATCTAAATGAAGACTAATGAGAGGCTGGTTAAATGTAGCAGAGAAATAACAGTAAGGGAGAAAAATTTAGGACCCTGATTCTAAGTGCCTGGAGTAACCAAAAGTGATGGTGAAGCTGAGACTTGAAGTCTGATCCTTCAGACAGGGCTGGGCATGTTTATTAGTTCAGTCCATGGGTCACCTTTCTGTTATTTAGGGGTGCCCAGAAAAGCCTCTGTTGTTATTCAAGTTGAAAGGGCAGCAAAACCACTGAGATAAGTAAGAGTCTTTCCTTGTGAGGACTCTGGAACAAGTTAGCAAGAAAAAATATGGACAAGGGATTTTTCCTGCCAATGCTGTGCATACTGAATGCCTCAGAGATACTCCTCCAGGAACACAGAGAGCAGTGCTTTGAACACACTGCCTGCAGCTCATCAGTTTGTTTCCCCCCTTTTTAGCACATGTTGTCTTCCCATCCAGGCTGGAGGCACTTCTGCATAACCTGTGACCCAAGGAATAACCTCAGTCCATCCTCAGGAGTCTAAGCAGAGCAGAGAAACACAGCCAGAGCTCACCCACCCCCCAGGTTCACATCTTTGCCCAGGCTGGCATCAGGTTTAGCTCGCGGTGATAAAATTGGTTGGAAGTAAAATTTATAAACTCAGTTGTCAAGACAAATTTGAAGGTCCCAGCCTGCCAAGCCCTCAAAAGAAAGGCAGAAGAGATCTGAACCTACTGTAAGAGTTCAGATACAACTCTGTAGATACAACTCTTCCCCTTCTAAGTTACAGTGAAATTCAGGGCAAAAATATTCCGTCCCAGAAACTGCAGTTACTCTTGCCAAATACCAGCAAATATGAGCCTGCACTTCTTGATCTCTGGGCATCAATTAGACCTGAAATGTGGTCCCATGTTGTGCCCTTCAGCATCCCAGCATGGCAGGGGCAGCAGCAGCTCAGGAGCCTTGCTCAGTGGTGTCCTGCTTTGTGCTCTGGGGACTGACAGCACCACAACCCCACAGGATGGGAAACAGCTCCCTGACCACGTGTGGAAGGAAGGATCTGTCAGCCAGATGCCTGGGACAGGAATGGCAGGAGACAATCTGGTACCATGAACATTTCAGGGAGGTCTTACTCTTCCACAGAGAAGCATGAAACCAGCCAGGGAACCGGGAACCAGAGAACCAGGAACCAGGGAACTTGTTCTTCTCAGGAAACCCTCTCATTTCAGCCCTGCCATTTGGTCTGTGAAACAGGGAATGGGTGGGTAATCCCCAAGGAGCACCAGGCAAGTTCCCAGACTTATTTCTCAAATGCTTTGCATTTCAATGTACAAATTGGAATACAAGCAAAGACCTTTCTTGGTAGCTGTTCTTCTATTCCTGGAACTTGGCAAAGGGACACTCAGTGATGCTGGAGATGCTCTGGTGTTCCACAGGCAATGTGAAATACTTGGAAAAAATGCAGCAAATTCAAGGCCAAGATAAAATATTTTTGGCCACGAAGATCAACCCTAACCTTTGTAGAATGCCTGTCAACAACAGCATTGTTTATTACAGCTATAGTCCAGCTGGTACTTTTGAGCTGAGAAGTGGTTCTGATTCATATTTCATCTGTTCTGCATCACAAACCTCCATCCTTCTGCCTGTGCTCCAGTAAGGAAACTTAACTCTAGTATTTCACATTAAACCCAGAGTATGTGGGCTTCTCTATTCATCTTTAATCAACCTTATTACCTTGCACTCAGATTTTGGTGTTTAATGACATTTCATAGGGTATTGCATAAATACACTTGAATTATAGATTTGATTTGAGTTCATTCCTGTGTCTCTTAATCCAAATATTTGTATTTACTGTAAACTCTGAGACACCTGATGTGGTTGCTGGTTTTGATTCAGTGACTGAAGCTATACGAATAGAAGGCTCTTTCCAAAACTATGGTTGGATTCCTTCTCTGAAGTCACATTAGGATATGTGTTTTAAGCACCTCATTCTTGGGCACTGTCTTCTAAAACTGATGCTAGTGGTCCCTTCCAACTCAGGACATTCTATGATTCTATGAATTCATTCACTTAAAACATTGACAAAAAAAAAGGGATTTGATTCCTGGCTAACCAAATTAAAAACTTTTGTTCAAACATAAGCTGTCTGTCCTGAGGAGCCATATTTAAAATGAAATTTTCAAAAAATCTGCATTTAGGCCTCAAAATCAAGCACCGCCAATTAAGGAAAGCAGGTATCTCACTGCAGCTCTCTTTTGCTTATGTTTCATGATGGGGTCTTCAAATTACAGCATCATTTCAGACCATTTTTACATAACTTAATTCACAGAGTGAACAGTCCTGAATCAATGAGCAGCTCCTCAGTATTTTGCTCCACCCTCATTACACACTATGTCTCTACAAATTCTTTTGCAACGCCAACCCTGATCTGAAGGCAGGATTAATAATTTCTCCATAGATTTTCCTAAAGAGCATTTCAATGGAATATATGAGAGCTTGCCCAAGAGTGATCAATTCCTATTCACCCTGCAAAATGGGGAAGTGGCACATTTCCCATGTTATAGGCAAGGAGCTGAGGCACAGAAAGGAGGTCAAAAGTGCTCATTAATTTCCAGAGGCCAATTTGCTATGCCTTGGACATGATTATTCATGGTAATTAGCATTAAATACTTTATGCATCCAACATCCTGGTCTTGTTGAATAACATGGCTGCTGGTGGTCCATATCAAATTTGTAGGATTTTAAGTTGGATGGTGAGCAACAGAAGGTGAGCAGCAGTGACCCCCAGGAAATATCCAGTTAAGGGATGAATGGTCTCACCTAGGGACACACAAGCCCGATTTTCCCAGGCCAGCATGACAGCACCTTGATTTTGGGACCATCCAGTTGGTCATTCATCAAACAATTTCCAGTTGCTGCACCAGCAGAGAAAGGAATCTTGCAGACAATAACTACATTAGTAGGAGAATGAAAATTGTTCATCCAGACATTTCTCCCATTTATAAAAAAGACAGTGGTCCGAGGGAAAAAATAGTTTGTGGAGATAAAATGAAAGGTCTCTGTCCCAGGGGAGCTGCATCAAGGGCAGCTTTATGCTGATATTTCCTTCACAGTCTGGAGAGCTGGTACAATGAAAGTTTTGGGTTGGCCCTTCAGATTTGCAGTAAAACAAGTTTTCCAAGGGCATGAATTTGTGTGGAGTTTGAGACTTTTAAGACAGGCACAGTCCTGAGACTGCTGAGCAGCTCTGTACCTGGGCTTGTGCCAGTGCCCATTGAGGAAAAGCCATGTGTGAGATGATCTATTTCTAGCTGAGTCTTAAAAACTTCCAGGGATAAAGATTTCCCTCCTTTCCTCCTCCACTAGCAGCTTGTTTCAGCCAGGAAGGAAGGTTTCCCTGGTGTTCAACATGAAGCTCCCACACTGCAATCCGTGGCCTTTGCCCCCTTATGGTGTCACCTGCCACCATCGAGGAGAGTTTGATCCCATCATCTTTGCAGCTGAACTTCAAACAGTTGTATTAAATTTCCTCTGTATTTGGCCTCAGTCCTGAAAGAAGCCAGGATTTCTGTCCTTTCTCTGGGGCCCAGATACACTCTTGGCCCAGAACAGGGGGCCCTGCTTCTTTCAGGGTTAAGGCCAAGCACCTGTACAACCACCCCAGGGCTCCATCTGAGCCACAGGCTGAAGTTTCCCTTCCATGTAGACAGCTGGGGAGGGTTATTGACCTCTTTGATATGGACTGGGGACACAGCCAGAGTCGGCATGAACAGAGGAAAATTCACATCAGAGGTTTTTTAGAAAGCAGAACAGGCAAAAATAATCTGTGATGTGTAACTTCAGGCCTCTAACACACAGGCAGAGCTATGGGGGCACCCCAAGTGGGCTCCCAAAACACAGGCAGGCAGAGCCACCATCCTCACCAGAATGTTTAACCATTGAGAAACTAAAAATTATCCAAAAAATCTTCTTTCCCCAGGTGCCATTACATTCTGGGAAGCTTAACCAGAGGCACGCAGGCAGGGAGGGAGTTTAGACCAGGTCCAAGAAGAGGAGAGGCCGAGCTGGCTGGGGCAGTTAACCTCTGACAGACAGTCTGTAATATACCTGACACAGAAAACAAACCAGGTGGTGCCACTGCTTGGAAAATACAGACACAGCGGGGGCCTGGGCATGGAGGAGGGGGAGAGAGGGAAAACATGAGCAGGGGAAAACCAAGAGGGCAGGAGTCGTTAACCCCTGATAGTGAGTATAAAGTATTTTACTCCCCATCTCATTCATTAGACCATGTCAGCTCCAGGAGTACCATGGCCATTCCCTCACATAAATCCAGCAAGTTTCTCTTTTAAAAAGGCCAGACACTGTCTCTGCCATGGCAATCCAGCTGTCTGGCTGGCTGCCTGCCCTGCATGCAGGACCACAGGAGCTCAGCTTTGGCAGGTAAGGGCAGGCCTCTCCCAGGGGCTCCTGCACCCTCTGCCTGGCACTGCCACTTGCCCTCTGCTTCTTCCCTGCAGCCCAGGGAATTGGGATGTTCCCAGGGGCCACTGTGTCCTGTCCCTATCAATGCCAGCCCATGGGCAGGAGCAGCTCAGCAGAGATCTCAGGGAGGCACTCAGCAGAGATCTCTGTTCACCACCAGCTCCGTAGCAAAAGCTGATGTGGAACAGGCTGCTCAGGGAAGTGATAGAGTCACAATCCCTGCAAATGTTCAAAAGATGTGTGGATGTGACACTTGGGGACATGGGTTACCTGTGGTCTTGGCAGTGCTGGGTTAGCAGTTGGACTCAATGATTTTAGAGGGTTTTTCCAACCTTAATAAATCTATAGTTCTATAAACTTCTGGATGACTGATTTCATCCATGGTCCAGCATGGTCCTCTCAGACATTTGATCATAGGAGCTGTGACACAGGGAAAAAATGGGACTCACCCTCTCTGCAGAGCCACATCCTTCCCAACCCTAAGGAACAAATCTTTTATAACCCGTGCTTAAATAAGGGTACAATGTTGAGAGAAAGGAATTACACAGAATAACTTGCATCTGGTAATGGTTTGGAGCTTATCTCTGCACTTCCAGCTTAAGGGGACACAATGTACCCCTATCCTGCCCCATTTTTATAAGTTGCTCAAACCAGCAACCACCCCACCAAAGCTCTGAGAAATGCAGGAAGTAGTTCTGTCCTTGAAATCTGACCTGAATTTTTACTAAAAAGCTAGCAATTCCAATAAAAGAACAGGGGCACAAAATCAAACTATTTTTAACACATCTGTCTACAGTTAAACAACATTGTTTTTCTTTGTGAGAACTTGGTAACATCAGAAAAGTTGGAGAGCCTTCCTGGGGCTGAGGTATTACAGGGCATCTTGTATACCTTGGCATTGTGTGGCTTTCCAGGACATCATTTTAACACTTCACAAATCAGGCTTTATGGACATTCTTCTCTCATAAATCCACTGCAAAGCAAACACAGAAATTACATGTTACACATAGCCAGGTAAACTGCACGGAAGATCACCAGTGAGCAGAGCATTTTTAAAATGTATAAAAACCATAAAGCATTTTTGGTGTTTTATGATGGCAACATTTCTTTTAGGGCCTGATCCAGCCTTCTTTGAAGTCAAATGGAGTCTTTCCATTGACATCAGAGGGTGTGGGATTTGTCTCACAGCAACTTATACCAATGAGAACAATATTTTGCTCTGAAGTCATTACTTTCTGCCGTGGATGTTTGGAAAACAGCTCGTCACCTGACAATACACCCTGAAGGTACTGACAGTCCATGTGTTTTCATTATTTCAAAATGAGACTTGGTAACAGGCTCAGCTGTTTAGGGAAGGTAATATTTTTCTTAAGTACGCCTACCATAAAGTAAATTAGCAAAATCTTCTTCGAGCTGTAACTAAAACATAAGGGCACAGCTGCCCTGGAGGAGTAAAAGGGCTCTCAATGTAAACTCCACTGATATCATCACCATCAGAAGGTCATAAAATTGATTGATTATAAATACAGTCCTCATTTGTTTACAGCTTGCATTTTTGGGTCCTGGGTAATTAGCACATTAACCATCCCTCAAAGTGAGCGCTTACAGGTGCCGCTCCCAGAGAGCCCAAGTGGAAAACTGCGACAAGAGCAGCCTGATTTTCCTGCCACAATTCCAGGATGGAGGGGAGAAATGTCAGTTATGTGTTTAGCTACTTGATCACACCTACCCAGGAGCCAAGGGCTAAGGGGGCATTAAAATGACCTCTTAATTTCCTTCAGCGCTAAGGTAGCACCCAAAAAATGAGAGACATGTCAGCAATGTGAGGGAGATCTCCTCTTTGGGAAGCCTGCGGCTGCCAGAAGTCTTTTAAGATTCTTTTTCCCTCGGCACAAGCCAACAAAGGAAGATAAAGATCACCCTATTTGTGGTAACTGGTACTTAGTTCCTTTTAGTTACACTTAAAATAAACTCTCTTTGAGTTCTCCAAAGGTTTCAGCCTTCAGACACACCACTACCGAGCTGTAAGCCAGCCACCTTCCTCTCAGCCCCTCTTGGCTCCAAGTTCACGACTACTCTGTGCTCAGGACATTAAACTTTAAAGTCACGTTTTATTTGTACAGCTGGATGCATCAGGTTTATGCTTATTGTCTAATTAGCCAACTAAACCACTTCTGAAAGGGTTTTAATGCTTTACCCCCAGTGAGATCTCTGTAGTGAGTGTGTGTTGAAATGCTAATGGAGACAAAGAATTCCTTTTTGTAGGAATTTGCAGTATTTTGGATACATCTCGTGGGCCAAATCTTCAACTGCTGTGGCTTGGTTGGAGTGAGGTAGGTTATTCCCAATGACAGACGTTAAAGGACTCCTGAAATTTAACAGCATGTCAGAATATTCACTAATATTCTGGTTTTCAGATGGCTTAAAACTCCATGGCCAGTTTCCAGGTTTTTCCTGTTTTCCAGTTTATTAGAAATGCCTCCTGCATGTGGGACAAGATAACAGCTACAGGATTCACCAAGGCACTAAAGATTGAAGTAGGCATCATCTGCCCTGGCATTTACACGATTTTATGGATTAATTCTTTCAAAACATTTCCACTGGCATCATCTGATGCACAAATAATTTAAAAATCTCATAGTTACATTTTTTTAAATCCATGAAATAAGAGTAGCAAGTGAGCAAAAAGCAAAGTCCCTGGCATAGCTGATATCATCTGTGCATTAAAAATGAGACCTTGCTTTACTTTTGGGGCTATTTCTGTTAATGCTACCAGTTCCTAAATGGAAATATTCTGGAGAACTGCCTCTACTGATGTATTTGTACAAGTTAGAGCAAAAAGCAGCCTGAGAAGAGCCTCTAAACACTACAACACCAGCAGTAAATAATGCTAATAACCCTTAATTATGGGCCTTATTTAATTCCTGTTTCCAAGTGCCATGAATGTAGCTAAATGAATGTGCTAAATGATAGCAAATTAGCTTTAAAAATGTTAATGGAAAGTTGCTTAGTGCTGAAGGCTGTTTTTTGCCCTTCTGGCAGGAGGGGAACTCCTCCATTAAGATTCCTCTCCATCCCAATTGAATCCACAGCTGACCCCTTGTTTTTAGACCCGCACACTTCTACACACCCAGAGACCTGCTTTCACTCTAAATCCAGAAAATTTTAGTTGTTTTACTCCTAAGATTGCTTCATTTATGGTTGAACTCATGATCTTAAAGGTCTTTTCCAACCTAACTGATTCTGTGATTGTAGGTTTTGGATGACTGAATCCTCCTTTACACAGTTGTTTGATTTTGCACTAACTCAACACCCATCAGTACATGCAGCAGCCAACCCCAGCTTGGCTCATTTCAGATCTGTTTTGAGTTCCAGGAGGCAAAATTTTCTCGTAAAGTTTATCCAAAGAGGAACATGACAAACACTACAGGTGCAGAGTACTACACAGTGCTCCCTTGGTCTGATAAAATTTAGCATTTCAGTGTTCCTGCATTCTGGGTATGACGCCTCCTTGTAAAACTGTCTCATGACCAAACCACAGAAGAGGAGATCAAGCAAATGATTCAATTTCTAACTTTTGAAATCTCTGGGGTTTTTATACTGGAGCCAGTTGCCCAGCTGAGCCCATAAACTCAACTGGAAAATATGATGTGCTTGGTCAGACCATGTTCCTGTAACAGTGATGACCCAGCAACATGAGCACAGCAATTTTTCTAGCTGCAAGTGCTGATCTTTATTGAAACAATCGGTACAAAGAAGAGCAAAAATTAATCACAGAATACCCTGAGCTGGAAGTGGCACACAGGGATCATCCAGCCCAACCCCTGGCCCTGCACAGGACCATCCCCAAGAATCCCACCCTGTGTCTGAGGCACTGTCCACATGCTCCTGTGGAGCTCTGGCAGGTTTGGTGCTGTGACCATTCTCTGGGGGCCTGTTCAGGGCCCCACCACCCTCTGGGAGAAGAGCCTGCTCAAGAGGAAGAGCTTCTGTTCCAGAGGTTGTCCATCCCCTCACCTGCACACCTGCATCACTTGTGCTAATATTATTCCTCCTTACAAATTTGGCTTCAGATTTGATCGTTGCAAGCATTAAGAGAAACAGATGATGAGAGACAACACCACCACCCTGCACCACCCCCCCAAACCTTATCTTTGCAAAAAAATAGCCAGACCAAACTTGCAATTTATCCCAGAAATGTCTCTGGACATTCTGAAATGTTTTGCTGCCATTGCCCTCATTTGTTTTTTTCTCACTGCTGTCCTGCTGCTCTTTGAGGCTGGATGATCACTTCATGTAAATTGTCACGGGCACCCAAGTCATTGACTTAAGCTGGTTTATAGCAGTTAAGGATCTAGTTCCTGACAGCTCAGCTCTGGCAAAGAAAGGGCTGAACTGTGTTTTGCAAACAAGCAATGCAGTGAATTTCATTCTGTTTCTCTGTTCATGAACCAACATTGGTTTGGTAAGAGATATTTGTTATTCAAGTACTTGTTGGACAGCTTGGATCAACAATGGCTCATTCCAGAAACAGTTCATTTCAATTTCTTGCTGCTCATGGGGTGAGAACTGTCACCTAAATCAGATGGTACTGATGCTAATCTTTGAGGGGATGAGTAAGCCTTTCAAAAATAGGAGAACAAAGGCTGATGAAGAACAAATATACTTGTTCACATGTAAATGCAAGTACAGATACAAAGAACAACCAATTCCCAAACTAACATGCAAATAAAAATCTGTCCAGGCATAAACAGAGAATTATCAAAGACACTGACAGCCTCAGTCTGGCAAGTCCAGGTGGAATAAAAAGTATCAGCGTGGCAGGGATGGTTATAGACACTCTAATTAAACTTCTGTCCCAATGGCAACAGGATTTCAACCTCTGATTCCTGCACTGACCCCGCTAAACTGTGGCTGAATTACAGTATCCTCCCTGCACAGCTATGTAGGCTTTCAGAGATGAAGCATTCGAGGCATCCCTTAGTAAAATGCAACAATGCTTAATTAAACACTGTTGCTATTTGCTTACATTTTCCTGTTCAGAAACGATCCTAGTCATGTTCCCACCTACCTGTTCATTTTATTTCTTTCACTGCTAGATTACAAATCAGCACTGGTACCTTTTTGTGATGCACACCTTGCAGCCAAATAGACTCTTCACCTCCTGTCTCAACACTCACAGTGACCATCTCACAGTACTCAACCAGCACCTTTCTCTAAACATTGGAGACTTGAGGTGAGCTTCAGGAAAAATATCAATTAAAGATTAAATTTCCTATGAATTTCTATGGGTCATCAGGATGAAGATATCAGAATGTCCCTGCACTGTACAGTGGAGTGTGCAGGGTTTTCTCACACCTTTTTCATGTAGGCACAGGCAGAAAAACAAGGGGTTTTTTCAAAGCTCTATCACTTTAACTGCCTTATTAAAATGTCTCTGAAGATCCTGCAACTTCACTAACTACTCTGCATTGCTTCTCTGCTGACACCATGCTCAGGACAGTCTCCTTGGCTTGAGTATCTGCTCAGCCAGCCAAGCCAAACTGACTTCAGAACATTTTATGAAAATGTTAATATTGCTTTGTTACCTTACCAGGCAGATGTGAAGCTGTTCCCAGTTGGATTTCAACATCCCAGTGCTGGTGGGTCAGTGCCTATGGCTGCACAGAGCCTTATGGAGCTCCTCATCACAGCACTGTTAGAGTGATGTTATTGCAAAGAGGAGTTTCTACATGCCATCAATGCAGCTCTCACCTCATCACCAGCCAAATGAAGGAACAAGGAAAAATACTAAAAGAAGGAACTAAAAGTGAGCTGGAATTAATTTCACTGAAATAAATATTTTTGTAAAATCAGCTGTACAAGCTAAGCTGTTACTACATCATCCAGGAATGAAGGTTCACTTCTCCAAGATGCAGAACTTTTCTGTGGATTGTTCTGAACCCATGATGATTCCTCACCCTCACCATACTTTCTCTTTGGAAGTAGCATAAAGAACTTATTCTACAGCTTGGGCCATATACAAAAGCTCCTGAGCACTAGGTTAGCTCAAAAGTGGAAATCAAAGTTTCATTAAAGGCTTATCAGATACAAAGATTAAATTTTCTCTCCAGATAACCACAGGATGCTCACAGTCCCCTTTGAATTCCATGGCAGATACCTCACTTAAACTACTAGAATTACTAGGAATTACTAAATCATAGAATCACCATAGACTGGTTTGGGTTGGAAGGAACATTAATGATTATCTAGTTCCAAACACCTGCCATGGGCAGGGATGCCACTCAGTAGATCAGGTGCTCAGGATCCCATCCAAATCACCTTTTCATTAACATTTGAAACCAGGGCCTGCTTCTAAAGAGGAGCTTTCAGCTGGCATAAATCAGATTATCTGTACAGATACCAAAGAGCCACAGAAATTGTAGCACTGGAGAATCTGTCCTGCCTTTCAGGGATTCAGATTCAGGGAGCTCCTGCAGAGCTCTCACACAGCCCAGCAGTGGTGTATAATATCCAGATTTCAGGAAACCATCTGGGAATTCCCCACTGTGCCCCTCAACCACAAAGGTTACCCTGTGTTGGTTTAATTTAGCTGGTTGTGGTCTGCCCCGTGCAGGGAGAGCACATCCTTCTAAAGACATTAGTGACTCACAGCCAGAACCAACCATTGTTGAGAGAATTTGTTGTTTGTCAGGGGAAGCTGAAAAAAAAGTTTTGCCAAGTACTTCCTTTGGAAACATCCTATACATTTAAATGTCACAGCTGCTGCCCAGGCAAGGGAGGTAATGTCCCCATAATGAGCTACAGCTAAATAAGTGCATCCAAATCACAAGAGTGCCCTTGAGCTGCCCCAAGGAGCTGCTGTCCTTCCCTCAGGCATCTCAGTCCTCTGCACGTGTCCCCACAACTGATCCATATGAATCCAGAGTTTGATAACCACATTCCAGCAAGTGGCAGGAGCAGGCTCTTCTCAGGGGAAAACAGAAAAAAGGGAGAGGCTCTGGCAGTAGGAATTCTCAGGAATGTGCTTCCTACACTTTTGGTTTTTAAGTACAACTGAAGCAATTAATGGCTTCAAGACAAAAATGAAAGAAATTAGATTTTCTTGGACATACAGAATCACAGCCTTGTGAGATAATTAATGAACAAAATCTGCTGTAGAAGGGAGAGCACCCAGTGCTGCCTGTGGGAGAGGGAAAAGTCACTGAGCTCTGCTCCCTTGGCTTTGCACTTCACTATCTGAACCATCTCAAAGTGAGTCACCTGTGTGAGTCCACAGCATCACTTTGTTTCCCAAATTGCTCCCTAGATCTGCATCAGCATCTGACTCTGTGTCAGGGCCCTGAGGGCACTCATGGCCCCCACTGGGTTTCCTTCCACAGCCCTGCCCAGGAGCTCAGCCCAAGGCCATCAGTCCCAGCCTGAGCTAAGCCTGCAGGTTCAAGCCATGCCAACCAGAGCCCAGCCTGTGCTGCTGCTCACGGCTGAGCATCAGAGCAAGTGTGACCCCTGGAGCAAGGTGATGAGCAAGGTGATGCTCAGGTGGGGACCCAGCTCACCCTTCCACCTCCATGGAGCACCAGAGCTCAGGGAGGAGAAAATCACATATGGAGCTTTTAGACTGTGGAGTTTTCCACACAGGTAGAAAAAGAGATCTACAAAACTTATTCTGTGTTAAAACACCCAGCTTTAAGCACAGACTAAATTTGGGGGGTATATCTCCCAGGAATGAATTTCATCATCACTCCAGCTTTCCCCAAAAAAACTCATAGAAAATAATCCATGAGAAAGAGCTTCTTGCACCAATCTCACTTCAGTAACTTCACAAAAGCAGTAAGAATAATAGAAAAACCAGCACAGACAGCATTCCCCAGACTTGCACATGCACATTCACAGTTTGCTTTGACATCAGGCTCGAGTTTCCCTGAAGTAATCATCGATGTTTCAGGTTTCAATTTTTCATTGCCCACGTTGGGGCCTGACTTTCAAAGAACAAAGAACTTCCTGAAAATCAGTTCCTGACATTATGGGCCAGTTGTTAATTAGAGATGCAGGTGCCTACATGAGGCATTTCATTTGAACATTTTTGCTTACACACTCTGAGCCATCGACTTCCTCCTCGTCCATCAGCTGTGCAACGCACAGAGCTTGTGCATCACCAGGGAGCTGAAAGGAGCTTCCAAAATTAAAAGAAAACTTTGGAAATTATTTTCTGGCAAGTGCATTGAAGGCCTGCCTGCTACTGATGTGGACAAGATTTGTTTTACTTTTTTGGTGGGCAAGATGAGTTCTGAAGGAGCAACTCTGATGAAAGTTGCCCTGGCATTTAAGTGACATTTTGGCAAAATACCATGGAAACATTTGGTCACATCCTCTCAATGCTTAATTTCTTCCTTAAATGTGCTTTTTATTATGTCACAGTTGTTAAATTTGTAACAAAAATTCCCTTGAGACTAAACAATAGTGCTTGGTATGTGAAAAATGAACAATACATTTACATCAGTAAACTGAGAGGAAATCTTAAATAAATGTATCATTGAGTATCAATAGATGTTACCTTTATGAAATTTGACCATTTTGTGGACTGATCTTAGCAGCAGGATGTCCTAAATAAACTCAATTACATAAAAATATTGTCATATTCATTCAGTTGGGACATAACTACCCAGATTTGCTTCCTCTGATGGGTTTATTGCTGTCACTCAAACATCACTGTCAGGGAAAGCAACTAAGCACTTAAATTCATTTTTAAACTTTCATTATTTTTAAATGAGCAGCATAATCCTAGAATCAAATCTTGAAATGTATGGACACTTCCAGCTGTTTTTGATGGGAGGGAAGAGGAGTTGAGATTTCTATGCAAAAAGACTCAGATAAATTCCTGCTAAACCTGGTGTAAAATTGGACTGCTGGTGTGTTCCGTGGTGTTGCTGCCTCCATGGGCTCTGCAATAAATGCTTCTGCCAGGTCTAGTGGAAGGTGTCCCTGCCCATGGCAGGGGCTTGGAAAGAGATGGACTTTAAGATCCCTTCTAACCCAAAAAACTCTGTGATTCCATGGTCCTGTTCTTGCTGCCCTAACTTTCCTTGTGTAGGACTTCATTGCATAAATCCTCAGAACAAGTAAGTAACAAGTTAATTTATTTGTTGTGCAAAGTGTTGAGGACGCTTCTGGGTGCTGTGGACATGCTGAAACCTGTGTATTTCCCAGGCAGTATAAAGAGATTTCAGTGCATTTGCATCTCCCACCAGGACTGAGGGCTGTAGTCCCATTTCAGTGGGATTTCTTCTCTTATACACAGCACTCACTTTGTGCTGGTGTGGCAGCAGGACCATTCAGAATAGGAACTGACCCTTTTGCTTTTTTCCTTTAAAAAGTAAAATCAGCCCATTTTGGATTCTGGTTTCTAGGGCAGAAATCCCATAGTGCTTTTAGCCTTGAGCATTTACTCAGACATCCTTTTGGCTTTGGTAAAAACACAAACAGCAGCACAATTTAACAGACACACCAGTGCACTGGGATTCAGAAGTTCAGGAATCAGCTCTGCTGCTAACTGTGGCCACCTGCTTTACCTCTCAGTGCTCCTGCTCCTCTCCCACTCTGTCTGCCTCCTCTATTTGAACTGAAGGCTCCTTAATGCAAATACCATCTTCCTGTAACAGTGCTGAGTGCCCAGCCCTGGAGCACTGACCTCTTTTGGGATTATCAAACATCTGTACTATAGAAAATAAGAGCACAGAGTCAGTGCTTGACTCTTGGCTTTACTAATGTGGGTGTTTCAGCTACGGCCTATCAGCCCTGTGCTCTCCAGCTTTGTTATCTCTAATTACTTATCTGCTGAAGTTGTTCCCTTCTGCACAACACAATCCTTCCCTGCCTCCTTCACCCACTGCTCTGTGTTATTCCCTGAGACTGCATTTACAGGATGTCAGTGCAGTTGTAAATTCAATCATTCCACACTATCAGAAAATGCCCAGGTCAAACTGCCCTGCCTTGGGCCCCCAGAGCACAGGCCATGATGAACACACCTTCTTTCTATGCTCAGCCCATATTTTTTCTCCACTGGTGTTAGACAGGCTCTTTATGGATTACAGAGGTGGAGAAGAACTCAAACAGGAGGGGATGGTGTGCTCCTGACTCCAGGTCTCATTCCAGCATGGGGACAAAAGGCCATGGATCTGCCCAGGGTTGTCCCAGATTCTGACTCCATTCAGTCTTGTTTGAGAACCACCTGTAGCTTTCATGGCAGTGCTGGTCTCCTCTCAGAGTCAACTCACTCCAGTTCCCATTTTCACACCCACACTTCTCTTTATAACTCTGTCTCCTTTTGCCTGGCCAGAGAGTCCCCAGTCCTTGTCCCATAAATGTTCCTCTCCACACAGAGTGTTTCACTGTCCCTGCTTCCTCCTCCTCTCCTCTACCAGCACAGGTGATTGTTTCTGTCCCATACGTTCCTGCTTTTATTAACCCCACCCAATTTTCTGCCTGAAGCTCTGCCTGTCCTTTCCCAGACAGCTGGCTCTATCCCATTTCTTGTACCCACTCTGAGTTTCCCCTCACTCATTATTCTCAACCCCTCTGTAAGTCCTGTGCAGTTTCCTCACACTGTTTCTTCAGGCATAACCTTGGAAAACTCCTTGCTCCCATTTTCCTTTCCCCAGTCTTTGTGCTAGTCCTGGTCTCCTCTGAATTTAACTCATAGATTCCTCCTCTACATTTTCTGGCATTTGATGACCCAGGAAAGAAGAGACAAAATGACCAAGTTCTAAAGCCAACCTACATCTCATGGTGTGTGCAGCTTCCTCTCCAGGGACAGTGGAGGGGGAGCTCCAATCTCTGCTCTCTGTGACAGTGACAGGACCTGAGGGAACAGCTGGAGCTGTGCCAGGGAAGTTTAGGTTGGATTTCAGGAAAGGTTCTTCCCTCAGAGGGTGCTGAACACTGCCCAGGCTTCCCAGAAAATGGACGCAGCCCTGAGGCTGCCAGAGCTCCAGAAATGTTTGGACACTGTTATCAGGCACAGGGTGGGATTGTTGGGGTGTCTGTGCAGGGCCAGGAGTTGGACTGGATGATCCCTGTGGGTATCCCAGGATATTCCATGATTCTGTGTGTCCCCCTCCCAGCACTCTGGACTGCAGCCATGTTTGGGGCAGGCAAACCCTGTCAGGATTTCAGCTGAATCCCCACTGAGCACACACAGACTGAGATCTTCCAGTTCTGTGATTTGCCAAGGTAAGGCAGATTTGTATTGGTATAGCAAAAATACAACATCCTTGGAAGCAGCAGGACAAATACACCCTGAAGAAATGATGTAAGAAAAGCTTTTTACTGTTCTTCTGAATGGAATTCCTGTCCTCAGTCACCAAAAGAGTACCTGCTGCTTCTGGGCAAATATTTTAAGGCATTTGATTCATTAATTGCACTTCACCTGATAAGTTTCTGGGCCAGTACCAAAAATAACTGTATTCTCTGCTCAGACATATTTTCAGTGGTGCCATGTGATGATGGGGGGAAGGGAGAGCATGCAATTCTGTAACCTTCAAAGCTCACAGTTCTCATTAACCAGCACTAAATGTCAGAGCCTTTCTAGCTGAACCTGGCAAAGTTATCAAGAGAGTTTCAAACTGGGACTCCTACAGGAACAAATCCACTTAATATTTGCCCACATCACCTCTGCTGGCCACGGGTACCGTGAATGTGTCTTTGATCTATTTCTGTGAACGTGATAAAAGGCAACACCTTTCTTGACTGGATGGACTTCCAGTATTCCAGAAACTACTACAGAAACTATTTACAAGAGCATGGAGTGTCAGGACAAGGGGAAATGGCTTCAAACTGTCAAAGAGAAGGTTTAGATTAGATGTTAGGAAGGAATTCTTGGCTGTGAGGGTGGTGAGGCCCTGAGTTTTTCCAGAGAAGCTGTGGCTGCCCTGGATCCCTGGAAGTGTTCCAGGCCAGGCTGGACAGGGCTTGAAATAACCTGGGGTAGTGGAAGGTGTCCCTGCCATGGCAGGGAGTGGAACTGGATGCTCTTTAAGGTTCCTTCCAACCCAAACCAGTTTGGGATTCTACATTTCTATGAAACACCTGGCACCCAGTGGCCTAATCATGCTGCACTGATCTTCCCAGGACAGAGAGACACCAGCACCTTTCCTCTCTACCTGTTCTCAAGACACTGGATCACATCTCTAGAAAACAAAGATCAGAAGAAATCCAGCTGTGACAGCCCAGCCCAGCCTCTGTGCAGGTGGCAAATTCCCCCAGGAGTCAGTCAGACAATGCTACTGCTCATTAGGGGTGGGTGGGACAGGAGAAATGGGAATAGACATTTCCCTTCATTCATCAAACTGAACAAGATTGAGAGTTCTGAAAAAAAACCAAGCACTTGGCAGAGTCAATGACTGGGGACAAATCAGGAGAGACTTTGATCATTAAAAGTGCAAAGAATGAAGGTTTAAAAGCAGTTGTTACATAAAGAGGATTCTTTAGTTACAGGAATGTTTGATCCGATTCACAGCTAAGGATGTGTACCCATTTTAAATGGAAAAATCCTTTAGCTTTGGTATGAATTTATCTATCCTGCCAGACAAATTGCTCATATCAAACTGTCATTTGGATGTTCAGCCATTGAAAACACAGTTAAAGCATGTCCCTTAATTAGAAATCCCGTGGAAACGAAAACAATCCTCTCTGGCATCTACTTACCCTGGATGGTAAATTGGACTTATCATCTGGCAGGGCTTCCTTCCTGTTTGTGTGGGTGGATGGAGGCAGACAAGGAATCCTGCTCCCCTTCCAGCAGCCCTTGGAGACAAGCAGCCTCCCAAGCCAAGGTTTCACCTCCCACAAGTGTCTCTCTGCAAATAGGTCTGGGAGACACAATGAGCTTCTCAGATTAGAGGTGGACAGGACAGGCGTCTTCTGCTCAGTAGGGACCAAGGGAAGCTTAGCTCAGTGTTTGAATGGATAAATCTGTTTTAAATCTGTTTCATTTCACTAGATAGGAGTCTCTTTGATGGGGCAGAATTTATTTTCCATGCTAGTAAAAACAATAGAACTCACTTATTACCTTCTGCTACTGGAAAGATGAGGTAACCCGGCCATATCTGTCCTTCCAACCATTTTAGTGCTGTCTTTTTTTATTAAATATGTTGGTCAAAGTCCCATGTCCCAACAACTTGCTATTATATAAAAATGTCAAGCTCATTAAAAATTAAAAGAGGTCTCTAATCCTTACAGTTACGAAGAAAATCTTAAAATATTAATCCCAAAGTCTAAAAAGCAAAAAGTAGATTTTACCTTTCAGTACCTGCCTACAGTCAACCAATGCATCTTTGGGATAAGTTAAGATCTTTCTAATTTGAAGTCTTTAATTCAAGATTGAATAACATCTTGAATGAATTGTTGTAGGCAGTAGGTGGTCTGGTGCATGGGCTTTTGAGCTCAACTTGGGAATCACACAGTGAAATTCTCAAATTTCTCAGATCACAATTGAGAACCACTCCCGGGGACCTCAGACTATTCACTGATGGGAAAAGAACCCAAAATGCTCTGGTTTTGTGCTTGTGGTGACAAATTCACAAGCTTTCAATGTTGTGCACTGGCAGTGTTGATGCACTGCATCCAATTTCTTTGAAAACTTGCCTTGTTTATGGCCCCTTTTTACAGGACATTTCTCACCCTATAGGAAACAGATCCTGAGCTCTCAGCCAGAATGGTCAGTTCACTTGAGATGATCTACATCAGAATTTTACCTAAAGTAGATCTAACAATTTCTCTTCTGAAGGGGTTACCAGATCAAAGGGCATATGCAAGAAAACCTCATCTCTCATATTTCCCAGGTTTTACAAAAGTTACAGACCAGCATCACAAAGCCTTGGTAAGAATTTCTTCTTATCCCATGAAAGGACCTGAAGAGACTGATTAAGTGACATAATCCTGTTCTACAAGGACTCCACACAAGCAGGTTCAGAGGTGCAAAGAAAAATCTCACAGAAGGGAACCTGCCTGTGCCAGTCTTTCTCTGGAAAAGCTACTTCTGCTGTGGGACTACTTCAGCAAGTCTGGAGTGGTTCTGTTCCTTTTCCATCACTTTCCCCACCAAGAAGTTCCCCATTTCTTGGCTAAGCTACCCAGCACAGAGGCCGAGGAGAGGAGATTGACTGCAGAAGCAATAAAAATAAGAGTAGGGTATTAAATAAGGCACTGCTGTAGAGTAATAGGGAGGGTGGAAGGGAATGGGCTCATGCATATTACAATCCTATAAAAGAAAGAATTCTTAAATGAGTATTAAAGAGGACTGAGTTACAGCATGAGAAAACTAGTTTAATCACCTATTGTGCAGCTGTAGTTAATTCTGTACACATTTTACAGACATCCCAGCTATCATGCAATGCTCTGTGCAATCACTGTGGGTGACACTCCACTTTTATCACAAGTCCTGTTAATGATGTCATTACTTGGGCAAGTCTTCCATCAACCTCAGTTAGATGTTTCCTTAAGTAGGACCCGAGGTCAGATAACACCTGATGAATATACATGGCAGGAGGACAAATCTGCTTCCTGACTGCACAGAAGAGAAACATATGGTATGTGGGGATACAGAAATACACACACATGCTTTCCACCCTCCACCTCAGCAGGATTAGCTCCAACCATCTTGGTAAGAAACTTTTAAAGCCCCTCTGGTGAGGGGTGTCTCCATGGGAAAGCCATGTAATAGTCTAAAATTCATCAGAAATCTAGTCCTTGCTTGGGAGTGTAAATGACTTTCTACAGCTTGGGTTTGAAAATTCATTAACAGCTGGTTCATCTCATGACATCTAAGTCATGACTGAGTGATCAGAAGACTGTTTCTGATGATCACCTGAAAATCTAACAAACAGGGAGCTTGATGGCTAAACAAGCAATTAGCAGTGCCAAACTAGATGATTAGTTATCAATCAGCTCAGCTGCTGATGTTCATCAGACACTTTAAAGAGTAGCAGCAAGCTAACTGGAAAATTATCCTTAATCACTTATCAGTTTGCTAAATCATGGAGAGCCAAATGAGCTCAACAAGTTGTTCATTAAATCCTAAGCAAGCCCAATCTCTTTTCACAGTGCTTTTAAATCTCCAGGCATCATGTGAAGTGTGTCTTATCCTGACAGGGACATCCCCCACACATGCAGGAAAGAAAAAGAAGATAAGAGTCATATTTAGTGTAACTCAGTGAAAAGCCAATTTTTCACTTGCCAGACAGCTCATGCCCTTAGAAATAAAACTGCAGACAGCCCACATGCCCAGACCACCTGTAGCAGGTTCACCAGCCTAGGGAGTTACACAGAGCATGGCAAACACGTGCAGATCTTGGAACAACATGGATTCTTTCCATCTCCTGCCTCAAGGGAGAGAAGGAAGAGGGTTAGACCTCCTGGAGCTGCAGAGCCCAAATTCTGAGAAAGGGTTAATCTTTCTCAGAACCTGAAAGAAAGAAGGAGCACTAAGGAGTGGGAGATAATTTGCACCCAACTAGTGAATCCACATGAATGACTTGCAAGCTGCAAATTTAAAAATACCTCAGTGCCTGCTTAGTTTGGGTTTGAACATCAAGGTTCCTTCCATTGCAATGGCTACTGGAACAGAGTCACTGCTTTCTGTCACTGTTAGACTACAACATTGTCACTGAGCTTCATGAAATTAAGAGTAAGCAGACCCTGGACCAGGCTGTGCATTGAGGTAACTCCTGTACTTTCCCTGGCTTTAAAGCCTGGTGAAAGCACTTGCACTTGGTGTGTTACTGCACCTGCTGTCCCCAGATTTCAGCACACACTGACAAAGGAAGGCCAGCCCTGTCCCCAGGGTACTGATGGGGAAATTGCAAAAGGAATCACTGATGTCACCATTTCTGATGTGGGAATGTATTGTAAACACACTCCCTCACAAAATGAAAACTTCTCCAGAAGAAGAAAGGAAATTCTGTTCCTTGGAAAAAAAAAGGCCAGATGACTTGGGTTACAATAGTTAACTTTCCTCATGGGCCATAGAAAAAACAGTTCCTGGCTTGATTGGAATTGTCCATATGTGCTGGTATGTGTTAATGTTAAATCACTGCTTGGTTGAGCCTCTCCTGGTGACCTGGAGTAACAGTGGAAGCCATTTCATTTCTTCCTTTGATTTTCATTGCTGTTCTTCTATGAATTACTTCGAACATAGAACCAGGCCTTTCCTGACCTTTGGACATGTTGTGGCTTCTTCTTTCCACTGGTCTCTCAGTATTAGAGAGAAACCAGCCAAGATTTAGGAGCACTTGTATTTGCAATGCTTTTGTGTACTCCAGACCCAGGGCTCCTGGTCCTTGATGCCTTTTGGTTTGGTGACTTTGAATCTGCTGAGTAAGTGCTTGTTACAGAAATAGCATTTCTGCCCCTGTGTGTTTGAAGTGCCACAACCCTCACAGTTGTGCAGCAGATGGGTTCAGTGACACAGCAAATGCTGCAGCCACAGAGGGATGTCTGTGTTCCTGGGTGGAAAGCTGTCCTTACCAGGCAAGTGAATGTCAGGTTTTATGTTCTTCTTCCACCTATCCAAGCTGAACTCCTTCAGCCCTCGTGGTGAGGTTCCCAAATAGGTATGAATGAGGAACAATCACAAGTCTGGAACACATATTTCTAATCTGATAAGAATTTTTGAAAATGCAAATCTGTGTACCTAATTTTTATTCACTCTTCCAGTTGCTGTTTCCTCCTCTGTTCTCTTCCCATGAATATTCAGGATAACCTTTATTTATGGATTACAATCACAGCCTCTGAGGTGAGTACCTACAAACTCCTTTGCTGTTCAGCCTGTCCAGTGACAGAGTAGAAAAGCAATAAAATAAGGTTGGCTTTGCTTTAGCAATCTTCTAGTCTTTAGGAGTTGTCTGGATGTTCCCAGTACAGCTGCAAACACAGAGAGGAAGCAGTTGTACAATTTCATAAGTACAATTTGGACAATGAAGCAAAAATACCTAGAGACAACAGTAAAAGCAAGAGCCACAAGATCAGCTTGTTCCCCTGTGTCTTTGGGAAGCAGGGAGGCATAAACCTCCTAAATTTTATCCTTGCCATTGTACTGAGGCATTCACATCAACACATGTAAGAAGATTGAAGTAAATCATAACAGTTGTGGGTTATCTCCTTAATAGTTAGACAATTTCCTTAAATGGAAATGCATTTTATTATCTTAACAAGAGTCAGAAATTTTTAAAGAAACTTAACTTTCATTCATCTCAATGACAACCTAGCAGTGGGGGATGGAAGGAGCCTCAAGTTTGATTAATAAAAAGGTTGCAATCATAAATGGCCATTTTGAGTCCAGAACCCAAAAACCAGGAAAGGCAGTGAGAAGCAGAACCCCACCTGAATTATTACAGCTGCCCTGGCCAGCAGGACCCTGCCCACCTGCTTCACCTGCAGGGTCAGGCTATAGGGAGCTGGGAAGGCCATCACATGTGTGTAGTCAGGATGGGAATGTAACTTTGCCCTAAAACTGTAAAAGACCTATTGAACAGAACTTTGCCAAGCATGATGTCAGTGGGTGGGGGCACTACCAGGCTCATGATAAGCCAAGTATAACCACAGCTGAAATAAAACATTTGCATATAAATTTTCCCTCCTAAAATTTATTAGCAGCAGAGAGATAATGGTGTAACGAGTTGATGAAGAGTCGCCATGAGATCATATTTGACTTAATGTGGGGCTTGTAGGCATTGTTGCACAGAGGAAAGGCTCATTGTGTGTAGTACAGTAAAAACTGTGGTTTAAAACAAAGGGATAAAATAGTTGCCTTAACACAGCAGCAGCATTGTCATTGTAAATCTGCCATGCCACATGTTTTATTACATTTTCATAGCAGAAGAGGGAATTTACGATGTGATACTACAAGCTCCGCCAGCCTTCTTCTGTCAGTGGGGTACCTCTCTTAACTCATATCTAAAATATTTGCTGATACTGAAACGTGACTGTGAGATATAAAAACAGTCTTTTACAACTCCAGAGGACATTATATTCATCTAGCTTAGAGCAAAAAGAAGAAAAACAAATCGCCTGAGCATCAATTTCTACAGACAGTGGGCACTTTCTGAGGGAACAAAGAGAGGGAACCACTGCTGAGCTGAGGCTGCTTTTGTGGATGAAGCAGTAACACCAAGATATTATTATTATTATTATTATTATTATTATTATTATTATTATTATTATTATTATTATTACTACTACTACTACTACTACTACTACTACTACTACTACTATTACTATTACTATTATTGCCAACACCACAGACAAAATTGGTGCCAAAGATGTATGTGAGATCTTCACCTTCATCATTACGTTTTGGGGTAATATTCACCCAATGTGGACATTTTGGGCTTGAATCTCCTGTAGTCAAATATCAACAGCAATGGGTCAGGGCATTGCATTCATTCCTCCTGGCTTGAACTAATTCACAATATGCTCCACACAGTCATGGATGATCCTTTACTTTCTTTCTGAATATGCTGCCCTAAATACAATTGTTACTTAACCATGACAGGACCGTGTCCATTCCAAACACAAGCAAAAACTTTTGATACTAAAGGTTCAGTATTGAGAACACTAAAATTAGAAAAGGTTCAAGTGATGCTTCACATTTAATTTGATCAAGCATTAGGCAGTTTTCTGTTCACTGTACTAGATAAAAAACTTGGTGTCAAGTAAATCCTTAGGCAAAAAGAACAAAGAAAAAGAGCCACAGCTTAAGAGTAAGACAACAGTAACAAAAATCTAGTAGGTTGGTTTTAAATCAAGAGGGAAATAATAAGAAAAAGAACTTCAAAAGCATTTGCAGGGAGGAACATTCCACCAAGACAAAGTCATCTGTCCTTGCTTTCCCAAAAGCAGCATGATCAAAGCTGATTATGGGATTTCAAGTCCTGAATGTTTCTTTGTATTGCCCAAGCAGAGAGGGAAAATGCTGGATGATACCAAAAGGACAAAGGGAAGATCCTGAGATATTACAAAGCAGGGAGCAGGATTTAATGTCTTTAAAGAGCATCAGTGCCTCCATCCCACCCGTGTGATGACGTGAGACACAGTCCACCAGGATTATGATTGGCTGTGCAGTTTGAGGTAATGCACTGATATAACACTAAACAACAACATATGCACAGCATTTGTAATGAGATTGGACTTTTAACCTTCTGAAACAGTGGGAAATAACAGGGCTTTTAAAAATACCAGCTCTGAGGTAAGGAGAGGGTCAGCCCAATACAATTTATAAATATAAAACCAGTTGCATAGCTGAGTTTCACTTTAAAACATAAATTATTTGAAAGACTAAGAGGAAGCCAGAGGAGGAGTGAGAAAAAGAAATCTGGCAAAGAGGAAAGAACCAGAGACAACAGAAGAGATGGGACAGAAGGAGGGTAGAGCTCTCACAAACTACCCCAGTACCACCTCTGGAGCCCCACCAGTTACTGATTGTCCATTGGTCTGAGCAGCAAACTCTGAACACCAAAGTCTGAGGGGTGACTCGTCCTCACTGATTGAAATGAAGCCAAATGTTTGTTCCTCTGTAAGGCCCTAGCTGCAAACACCATGTGCTGACAGCTCCATCTGGATTGATGGACCAGATGAGGCCGTAGCAGACACTCTGAAGCTTTAACTGCAACTAGAGTGGATCCAACAGATTGACATGAACTTAATAAATTGGGTGAACTTGAAGACTATCATAGAATCAGAGCATATGCTGAGCTGGAAGGGACCCACGAGGATCATGGAGCCCAACTCCTGGGCCTGCACAGGACAGCCAAAGATTCCCACCATGTGCCTGAGAGCATGAGAGGCTCAAACAGTGCCAAAGCCAAGAAGGCCTAAAGCAAGGGACTAGTGCTGGGCACAAATATTCAAGATTGTCAAATTCTGGCTGCATTTTTGGTAGAAATATTAGACGAGACAGAACCACACTGAACTCACATCTCTGCAATCTCAGCCAATGACACAGAATCCTCTATTCCAGGACAACAATTCCTTCATACATTATCCAACATTACAGGCCACTCAGTATCATTACTCAGTTCCCTACTGAATGAACTTCACTGGAGCTACAACTTTGACCTGCCTCAAGAAGAGCAGAAGAGATCAGTGGCTCACCAAAGCAGTCATGGGAATTTTATACATCAAGAAACCCAAAAAATAGATAATCTGCCTTGAAAACAAGAAACCCCAAGTCTCTTCTCTCAGAAATGGAAGGGAGCTTAGGGGAGGCCAGTTTCCCCTGTGGTAACAACCTGGGACCCACCAGGAGTCCTAGACGTCAGTCTTGCCACGTCAAATATATTTTCATGTTGGTGCCATCTCAGCTGGTTTTACCCAGGAAAACTCCAGTTCCCCAACACCTATGCACTCATGTTAGGATACATATCCCAAAACCTCTTCCATTAGGATCTCTTCAGGAGTCTACTCCATTTAGGCCCTCCACTTCTCTTTCTTGGGTCTGATTTTTAAGGGCACCTTTTTGCTTTCAAATCACAGCATCTGCACCAGCCCTGTGAAAGGCCTTCAGCTCTCTACCAAGAAATTACTCCCAGCACTGCCATGGCACTTGGAAAGCGGCACCTCCTGTTCACCAGGCTGCTCACAGCACTGGAATTAGCCTAGGACTGTGGTCCTTCATCAAGCAAAATGACTCAAGGAGGATTTGGCAGGAGAAAGAACAGCAAAATCAGACTTGAGTCAAATGCAGCTCTCCAAGAAATTCCTTTTCACTTATAAGCAACGTGCAGACTGGAGTTGCCTTCCTGTGACTTACCCCCACCCTCCTGCAAGGCAGCATTAGAAAGGAGCCTGTCACCCAGGGATGTTTTTCAACAATACTTCATGTCCTCTTTTACTGTCTTCTTTTTAAGCCACTTCCAAACTCAGTTCCCTTTGCTCCATACTCAGATCAGACTAATAAGAACACCACCTCAGGGAAAAGACTTGTACACAGACAGACTTCCTCTTCAGAGGATCAAACAGACCAGACTGTTCCTTTTCAAGTTTTATTAATCCTGGTTCATAATTTCCACCACATCATTAGTCATTTCCTATTATTGAATAGCTGGTAGCAGCATCATCGCTCAGTAAATAGCAAGATAACCATGCCACCTGCAATTTCTTGGCTGATACCTACCCACAACCACATCTGGGTGAAAGACGGTGAGGTAAAATTAAAAGCCAAACCCTGTAGACTTTTTTTTGATCTGTGGCTCATTTCTTTTATTCACATCATCTGCTCAGCTGGCTACATAAGCTGCTGCAGACCTTGTTTAAAAACAGCTCCAGAAGATTAACACTGAAACCACCAGTTTGGAAATGCAGTGATTTTCACTGGAATTCCCCTTGCTAAGGCATGCAGGGTCTTTGGAAAGCTTGCTGATTATCAGGGTTTATGATTTGTTTGGTTTTCTAAGCTTTTCTTGGTTTGTCAATATACTTTGGGTGATTTTGATAGCAAAATGGGCAGAGAATTCAAGTGCCTTGAAGCAATCTGTTTTCTATTCAGGTTTCCTTGCTCCTTCCCTAATAAAGCTTATTTTTCTTAATAATATCCTTCTTTCTGCCATCTGGCTCAAGCAACTAATTGGGAGAGAGTAGCCTGGTCTTTTCAGTGCAGTAGCTATACACTTAAATTTCTGGAATGTCCTCTTGGACATTCCTCATTTTTCCCATGCTGAAAGGTTCTTCACACACAAGTTCTGCGTTGGGGTTTCCATGAGGATCACTTTGTTCTGTATCAGGAGTGTGTAGCTGTGGTGGCCCAGAGGCAGCTGTTAGATGCTCAGAAAGGGTTCTTCTCCACCCAGGCAGCAGCACTTCTCCCCTCTCCTTCTTCCCATTACCTCAGGATATTTTCTAGGCTGCACTTTCCCCACGTGCTCCACGGGAGAGCCTCGCGGCGGCTCCGAGCCAAGTTCACAGAAGACAATGAGCCTTTCCACCATCTCCAGGGGCAGGGAATGGAGCTCTCAGTTCCCAGGCCTGTGAAAGGATTTCCTCCCTTTCACTTGTCCCCGTGAATGCAGCCTGGTACTCTGAGCACAGCCACTGCAGTGTGACTCCAGCAGCCAGGAATGACTTAGGGTTTATGGCTGGGGTTTCTGCCACAGCCTTCCTGCATGGCCTTAGCCAAGAAGTCACTGGTTCTTAGACTTTCTCAGGGCCTGTTGCAATTCATCGCTGCTGTTTCCAGCACAAATATTGGTCATTAGAGGTCAGCTGAGTCCAGGTGAAAAGAGATAATTAAATACCTAATGACTAATGCATTTAACAGCATTTTGGGGAGTACACAGCTGCTTTTATCAGGGTGTGACCTGTCAGGACAGCAGGGTCAGGCCTGCACACTCCTTGTCCCATTACTCTGGCACTTCCAGGTGGAGTTTGAGAAATCCAGGAGCAGGATTATGTAGTTTGGCTACAAAAGGCTGTGGTAACACACAGGAGACACCCTCACTGAGTGAGTCTCTCCTGGCACTCCTTGGCAGCTTGTCCCTGACTGTGCCCTGCTGTCACTTGGTGCTTCACTCTTGCCTACAAGAGGTAGCAGGAACTGGCAGTGCCTGTTTGCACTCACTCTGTCTGCCTGCAGCATGAGAGAACCAGATTTCATAGTCCCAGAGGCCCAGCTCACCAGGTGTGTGTTACTTTAGATGTTTTTATCTCTTTTATTTTCCAAAATAAAAACATATGCTGTTAATATATACACATTTGTACAGAATCATAGAACGGTTTGGGTTGGAAAGGACCTCAAAGAGCATCCAGTTCCACCACCTGCCATGGGCAGGGACACCTTCCACTACCCCAGGGTGCTCCAAGCCCTGTCCTGCCTGCCCTTGGACACTGCCAGGGATCCAGGGGCAGCCACAGCTGCTCTGGGCACCCTGTGCCAGGGCCTCAGCAGCCTCACAGGGAAGAATTTCTTCCTGGTATCTGATCTAAACCCCTGTACTTCAGTTTAAAATAATTGTCTCTTGTCCTGTCACTATTATTGGATGTTGCCGGTATAAAAATTCCTCTCCCTCATTTTTGGTTTTGTTTTTTTTAATGTAACATACATATTATATAAGACACACTTACATTGTAAAAAAGCCCCTAAAAACTAACTTCCCACAAGTGTATTTCAAATTCCCAGTCTGTGTGAACAGTTCCTAACCACCTGCTCTATTTTATAGTGAAATACACAAAGCATGGGAATTGCTTAGGTTGTGCATTTACTTATATGCCCATAATACAATCATCTGTCAAACTCTCAATCTCCTTTCTCCCCGACCCATCACCCTAATTCCACATTAATTTTTGTGGCTCTATCTCCTCTGTGGTATAAGATGGAATTATTCACCTCTTGAGCAGGGAAAGGAGAGGAGGACATGACTACAGGTCAAAAATACTGCATGTCCAGAGCATGATATTGCAAAGTACTTTGTGTTTTATATATTTTTTTCATGTACACACATTGGGATATTAAGCTCACCTGCAATCAGATGAAGCTCAGTTCTCAGAAAAAGAAAAACATAAGGAAAATAAAAGCATCTCACTTCACATAAGACCACTGTAGCAGCATGAAAGACACAGCTCAGTGTGTAAATCCCAGGATCACCTTGTTTTTCCCCCTGCTCCTCCACATCTCACTCAAACTCCCACACCTTCCCTCAGTTTGGATAGTACATTCCTTCCCCCAGGTTACTCCTCCTCTCAGCTCTCCTGGCTCCTCACAGCTGGGGAAGCAGAATTAGGGTGAGGTGGCCTCAGTTCACCTTCACCTCATCTAACTCCTCAGATGTCATCACAGACTCCTCACTATCACACAGGCAAGAGGGTCAACTCCCTACTCCCTTCCCAGTGAGCATGAGCTGATCCTCCTTCCTTCCAGGGCTGAAAAGCCCTAATTAGTGTTCCTAAAGACCTCAGACTATAACAGCCTAAATGGCTTGTCTTCTTAATAATAGTAATGAAATCCTGGAACCACTAACTTGATAATAATTGCTAGATGGGTATAATAAATGGCTTTTGCCACCTCAAAATGAATTTTCATTAATTGGGGCTTTTGTTCTCACAGTCACCATGTTATTTGTTTGCCCTCCTGGTTAAATTCCTGCAGTAATGATGAGGGAAGCATTTAATGGGGAATGATGGGCATCTTTATAAACAAAAGTGGTTGCATGAGACATAAATCAGAGAAATGGGATCTGGTACAGTAACATCTCAAAAGCTCAGCTAAGACAGGCAAAAGCCTGTTGATCTTGATATTCTGTACAGATGACAGAGTCTTTATCTTCAGATCCTATAATCCTAAGAGTTGGCCGAAAGCAGAAATCATTTCCATTCACATGTAACAAATAAGAAATGAGGGCAGTGAGAGACTGATCAAAAGCAAGGACTCTGAAGGAGGACTGGAAACTGAGCCAGGTTTCCTGAGACCCAGATCAGGGCTTGAACTACAAGACCCCCCCTATTTTTTTTCCAATCCCCAAGGCAACCTCTGCCTTTGTCAGGCTCAGAGTCTCAAAGCTGCTGTGTAACTCCTCTGTTACACTGAGCACTGCTGAGCTCCTGTGCACAGCACCAGGATCCAAGGGTTTGGCTCCTACCACAGTCATTCAGCCCTTTGCAGGATCAAACCCTGACATCCCCATCCCCACAGCTCAGCATTTCACGTTCCCTTGCAGATATTAACAGCATGCCTGAACTCCAGGAGAGATCAAGCTCTGTAAAAGGAACAGGGGGAAGGGAAAGGTTTATAATGGAGCATAATTATTTAGCAGTGCATTGAGGAGCTGCCTGGCATGGCCTGTCCTCACAGACAGCACTTCCTCCTCTAATAGCTGTCCTGATAGCTGGAGCTGTCTTGGCTTTTATCAGCCAGGCAGCCTCGCACTCTGCTTAGACCCAAATGATCAAGTGGCCTTCACAGCTGCCACCACTTCCTATTAAAGGACTACAAGGGGCCTGTGAGATTAAGGAAGGATAAAAACAAGTACTTATCATTTGGGAAGCAACATCGCTGGTTATCTAAAGCAACGTAATTATATCGCAGCTTTATCTGTGAGTGGCTTTTTCCTTCCAGGAGGTAAGGAATAGAAAAACTTTTCACTTCATAATGAATCCTATTGAAACTCCATTTTGCCCTTGGCAAAAGGCCATTATCCAGCAGAAACATGTAATCATCCTAAAAATGCATAATGGCATGGAAAACGGACAAGTAGTTTCTTGAAATATTGTTTGTAAAAGGCCTAATTTATAATGGGGATTGTTTGTGTTAGGGCCTTTTGGCATGTATGGTTAACAAGAACTTGCTGTTCTGCTGCCAGTTCGTTTAATCAAGAGGGCCTTGTGTCAGCCCCCTCGATATGGCCGAGGAAACAATGGGAGCTTTTTCCCTGAAACTGCCCCATCGTGACAGAGAGAGCGCCCTGCTATTTAATCTGGAGTTGTTGTTCCCCTTGATAGACACCACTGCTGTCAATGCAGCCCATCCAAACATTCACACAGTCAGATCCATTGCACTGCTGTGCCCATTGAAAAAAAAAAATATTAGGAATGATCTGGCAGCACCACTAATTGAGGGCAGTCATGGAACTGTGGCTCCTTTGTACCGATGCAGTTGTAGGAACAGCTCCTTCCCTGCAGAAATGTAGCAGCTCACACACAACCAGGAATGGGACCTCCTGGTCTGGCTCTTGTGGGTGCTCAAAGCTGGGTGGTGTGCAGGACTGTGTGTGTTTTCCCAAAAAGAAATGAGAAAGGCTGTGGTCAATACTCTTCACCCATTTAGGGTGTCGGAGTATGCTTTGATCACATTTTGTATCTACAAAAAGGAGGTAGAAATGTCCCTATTTCATCTGGCTATGTTTTTGTCACACATATTAATAAATATGTGGATTCTATCAGGCATCCTGGTCTGTAGTGCACAGAAAGGTCTCTCTCATGTGTGACCTTTGCAGATGCACAAGACACATTTGTAACTCACCCAAGCATCTCTCTTCTGTTAGGACATGCTTGTGTTCAAGTTCTTGTGTTCAAATTCTGCAAACTGTTTATGGCAGATCCAACACTTGGCACAGACACTGGGACATGGGAGCCTTATTCCAGTGCAGAATTAAAGCTGTACACAGCAGGCTGAAATGTTCCTGCCTCAAGCCTCATGTGTAGTTGTTCACACTGAAAGCAAACTCCACAAGGAGTTAGAGGAATCTCAACATCTCTTGTGTACCAGTTGTGTCCACTACCCAAAGGGGCTCCAAGAAAGCTGGAGAGAGACTTTGGACAATGGCCTGGAGTGACAGGAAAAGAGGGAATAGTTTCACACTGCCTGAGGGTGGGGTTAGATGGGATATTGTGAAAAAATTATTCCCTGTGAGCATGGTGAGGCCGTGGCACAGGGTGCCCAGAGAAGCTGTGGCTGCCTCACTCCTGGAAGTATCCAGGGCCAGCTTGGAGGGGGCTTGGAGCAACTTGGGATAGTGAAAGGCGTCCCTGCTCATGGCACAGGGGTTGGAATGAGATGGGCTTTAAGGTCCTTTCCAACCCAAACCATTCTGGGATTCCACATTAAATTATCCATGAGCCACATGGTGGGGCTGGATGGCAGCTCCTGGCATGACGTGGTGCTCCTGGGCTGAGGCCTCAGAGCAGGGTGAGTCCCAGCACTGGGTGACACAAGGCCACCCACCCAGTGAAGAAATGCTGAAGATCCAGGCTGCTGCTGTCAGGAATTCCCTTGAAGGCATAGTAGCACCACAGCCTTGTTCCTGTCTGCTGCTCAGCACTTCTGGTCAGAACAACACACAGATCTAGGGACTGCCTGCTGTGGAAAGCAGGGTACAGATCCAAAGGCTGCCTGCATATGGGAATCAGGGTACAGATCCAGGGAGCATCAACACAGTGAGGGAAAGATGTGCTGGGGATGAAGTGACAAGGTTGTTTGACAGCAAAGTGCAATCAGATACAGCCTACACAGGAGTGCCAAGCAGCACAATGTGGAGAAAAAATGAGGAATCCTGGATTTCAAGATTCGTAGTGCCAAGATCTAGACCTGAAAAGTTGCATCTTGTCACACAAACCAGCTGCTTGCTGTATATATGGCAGTTGTGCCCCAAAGTCTTGGGCACAGCTGAGATCTATTGTGCCTGGCACTGCACATACATTTATTTTAAGACAGTCCTTGCTACTGAGAGCTTAGAATAGACACAGAATGGTATTTTTAACAAAAGCACAATAATTGCCACAACTAAAATGAAAACAAAGCTATAATTTGGGCAGCTTGACAGTGTGAAGGCCTTGTGTAAAGAAATGTAGCTCAAAGGATTTTTCACTTTTGAAGCAATCTGCTGAATCCATGGGTATCTTCCTAACATATAGAAAAAAAAAAAAAGAACCCTTCTTTATTTGCTCCAAAGCTGTGTTTGTACAGCAAATGCTGAAGAAAGACCTTCTTCCTTCCATAACCAAATAAAATGATCCCTTTGGTTATTTATAGCCCTCAGAGCCCAAAGACATCACTTGGCTCCCTACCACAAGCCCAGCCATGTGTTACTATATTAAAAAATGTGAAAATGTAATTATGGGGTACTCAAGCCAGTGTCTGCAGACAAAACCTGCCAGGAGGAAGAGACAGGAAACGTGTGCCCTTCGGAGCTGCACTCGGCTTTTCCGCCTCAGGACTCCACCAGGGCTCACAGAGGAGGGATGGGGGCTGGCTCTGCAGCTCAGCAAAGTCACATCTGCCTCTCAGCAGAAACTGTAAACTGCAAGTGCAATCCTGACCAAAAAAAAAAAAAAGAAAGAAAAAAAAAATCAAATTCCCTCCCTGCCAATTCCAAGAGCCGCATCATTTACGCTTGGTCACACTGCGAGCCACCCTGTCTGCCCACAGAGGGGAAGAGGGAGTGGGGTAGGATGCAGCAGGACTTACCTCCCCTGCACAAGCCTCTTGCATCTGTCTGGGAGCTTGGCCCTCTGTGGTGAAGCCATTTCTTACGTGTTCAAATGAAGAGCAGAGCACAGAGACCAGGTTATTACCCCCTCACAGCCTCTTCCAGGTAAGGGGCTGGTGCTCCTGGGACAAAACTCTGATCTTGATGCCTTTTCTCAGCTCTTGTGCATCTTCCCAATTCACAAGTCTCTTCTGTCCAGCTGCTCATTGCTGTCCCTTTGCACGGCAGGACAGCAGAAGGAAAACCTGTCACCCTTCATGATTTAATCCAGCTGGTCCCCACAGGGCTGCAAACTCTGTAGGCTTTGCTCTTGTCCTGAGCCAGGCATTGTACCCAGGCACAAATCCTGGCCAGAGTGACTTCACAGCTTTAGAACCTGGAGATCCTCATTCTCCTGTCACCTGTTTAAGCATCTCCACATGACTGTGGAGGGGGAGCAGCTGGGAGATGCTCTGGAGAAGGTAAAGCTCCCACCTGATGTGCCCAGTAAGCCTTTCCATGAGTGGACACCTTTGACTTTAATAAGTGACTCCAGGTTCACACTGGTCTGGATGGAATCAGAGTGGAGATAAGCTGAGACAAATCCAGGCACAGCACCACTTTCTCTGAGACCCCAGGACACCCACACAAGTAGCTAGTGAGGAGTGAAGGAATGAAGAAAGAAAAAGCACTTTTCCTCGGGGCACATGAGCTGTGACAGGAAACTTTAGAGAAACTTTGGGGGAGGGATAAGTCATTTGGATGATGAATCGCCCACTGGCCTTCCACAGTAATTTCCAATCAAATTGTCTTTAGGAGGCTTCCCTTGGAGCAGGGCATAAAATCCTCTTCTAATACACACAGTCTCAGGGTGAAGAAGCCATGTGGATAAAACCTCAGAGTATTTATGCATGTGTGTACATATGTGTATATATATACATACATATATATATATATATATGTATATATGTATATGTATATATATATGTATGTATATCCTGTGTTAACAAAGAGCTCACAGCCAGCTGTTCACCTGCTCCTTCCTTCCAATATCAGTCTTTTGTTTTTAGCCAAACCACAGATCAGTTTCTCCCTCATTACTGAGCATTCACTGACAAAAGAGTGTTTACTCACCATCAGAGAGAAAGGCAAGAGATACAAAATGCAAGAAATGTGAGCAGTTCTCCCCACCCAGCACTGCCAAGGCAGACAGAGAAGGACTGGGAAGGCAAAGTTTTGCCCATTTTCAGCAGAAAACAGCCCAGCTTTCCATACTGCCCAGCCAAAGCCAAGCACTCCTCTGCAATGCTCACTTTGAAACCTCCTGCCAGGCTCATTCGCTTTGGGGGTTTGCAATAATCCACAAGTTTCCACAATTTTGCACAGTCTGATGCTGTGATTAATAAGATTACAAGCTTGCCGGTGGAAGATGAAGCCCCAGGATGTTCCCGTAGCCTCACACCACTCGCATCCAAACTGCGATTGCTTTAGGCTCTGCCACCCTTCCACGTATCCCGTTTGACGGTGCCTCTTTTCTGCAGCATTTCCCCCAAATTCCCCGCTCTGGCCGGAGCCGATGGGACCTCTCCAACGCAGTATCGGCAGTGCCACCTTCTGGCCTGCGACACGAATCCCAGCCACCAGCCAGGTCCTGCTGCAGACAGGCTGGACAACCCCCCCGACCCCTCTGGGGGTACAGCTCCCATGGCCAAGTGACAAATCCCACTGGAAGGTGGTCCCCAAGGAACACCGGCTGCATTGATCCAGTTTGCTCGATGGAGGAGCTGGGAGCACTCAGGTCCTTTCAGTGGGACATCAGTAACTGGTCCCTGCACCAAGTGCCACTCTTCCCTCCAGCTCCTTGTAGACCAGCTTGGGAATCCTCACACTGTTTTCCCCCGCAGGAAGATGAATAAGTAAAGGAGCAATTGCTGATTCCCTGCATTATTTTCATAAAAATCCAGAGTGGTTTGATTTGGAAGGGACCTTAAAGCCCATCCAGTTCCAACATATCCGTGGGCAGGGACACCTCCCACTATCCCAGGTTGCCCCAAGCCCTGTCCAGCCTGGCCTTGGACACTTCCAGGGATCCAGGGGCAGCCACAGCTTCTCTGGACAATCCATGCCAGGGGCTCACCTCCCTCACAGAGAAGAATTTTTTTCCTAATACCTCATCTTAATCTCCCCTTTTTTAGTTTAAAGCAATTCCCTCTTGTTCTATCACCACAGGTCCATGTTAAAATCACTCTCTATCTTTGCATTTTTTGGCCAGGTCTCCCAGGATCTCAAAATCAGCTGCTTCTCTTACTCCAAGTATCTGTGTGCAAACAAACTCCAGTATCATCTCCCTGGGTACTGAAAGGAGCAGCCACTCTGCAAACAGCAGCAACTCTACATTCATTTTCAATGCTTAGGGCTCTCACCTGGCTGGCAGATGCTCCACAGCTACTTTGCACCTTCTTCCCACTGACAGGTGCATTTCCAGCCAGGAGAACCTCAGATCCATACCCTGAAGTGCAGCACCATCAGCCACAGGAGGGTGAAAACCTATTTTCAGGAGCACGTCTGTAAAGTTGTTCTCTGGACTTCAGTATTTATTCTCTACATTATTTACAGCCATACTAAAAAATGAAGTGCTCCATGGAGCTTCTTTGTGGGTTTTGGCCACATGGAACAAATGGGATTTCCTGATGCTTGTATTACACTGGCAGCATTTCAGCAATTCCAGTGCATCTCTCTAAAGGAGCACTTAATGCTCATTTATTACAGGCCCCATTACACCACTGGCAATGGCTATAGGGGCCTTGATTTTTGCAGAAATGTCATTTATGCCCACCTTATGTCCTTTTTACAGCATCCTGGACTGGTATAAAAGAGGGACAGTGTATTGCACAGCTCCAGCTTGTATCCTGGAAGCCAGAAGTTTTCCACTCACCCTGGCTTTGGTGAGATGGGAAGACAATTCCAAGGAAGAGCCGAGCCTCCTCTAATACTTATTTTTCCCCTTCTTGCATCTCTCAAGCCCTTTATAAAGTTTTATTAGAAAAGCAGAGAAAAACAATAGAGCAAAAGCAGGACTTGTGCTGGAAAGGATGGAGTTCACTCTCTGTGTGGGGGATATGTAGCTACAGCACCTGGAAGAGGCCTGGGGGATTGATGCTGGGAATCCCTGCCTGGAAAAGGCCTGTTTGAAGATGAGGCACTTCTCTTTGTTCTGGAGTCTGCAAAACTCCTGTTTGCAGCTCAACCCCAAGGGGTATTCCTGAAGGAATTACATTCTTTCTGGTGCTGTTGAAAGGAGGCCACGGAACCACCATGTGACCTTGGGAATTTTATCCCTGCCCTCTAAACCAGACAGGAATTCTTCTTTCCTTCCCTTCTGCTTCTTCAGCCCAGGAGTTCTCCAAGGCAAGGGCTGCCTCCTACACCCATGGACCATGCCTGGCACAGTGGACTCTGATCTCCACAGAATCACTGAATCACAGAATTCCCTGAGCTGGAAGGGACCCACTGAGTCCAACTCCTGGCCCTGCCCAGACCCCCCAACAATCCCACCCTGGGCATCCCTGGCAGTGCTGTCCAAACCCCCCTGGAGCTCTGGCAGCCTCGGGGCTGTGCCCATTCCCTGGGCAGCCTGGGCAGTGCCAGCACCCTCTGGAGGAAGAATCTTTTCCTAATATCTAATATTTCTAATATCTTGGCTGGCTACTGCTGTAGCACATTTGGATGAGGAGAGTTTACACATGTGGGAAGTCCCTTCTAGAAGAAGTCCCCCGACTTAGCCTGGGAACTGCAATTGAGAGATGTTATCATAACAAAACACAGCCTTTATCTCCCAGTGGGAAACCTTCCAAATTCCATTTTTTCTTAAACCTTATCCACCCTTTTGTAAAATACATATATTAAAGAAATTAAGAACTTCCCAACTTAACTCACATTTTTAAATATTATTTTAAAATTCATGTACAATTTTGGTGAAAAATGGGCAGAATTCCAATCAAGCTATCACCACTGCAATTAAAGTGATTTTTCCATCTGAATATATCTCTGACATGGAAAGAAATTACACTATCACTGTATAAAGCTGTTTTGATAGATCAGTTCCCTCACTGAGCATATTTTATACTCATCAAAACTATTTATACATCCTCACATAACAGAGCTATTCTAGGAATTTCAAATCTGAATAATAATATTAGTCATTCTTGAAAGAACAAACACATGCAGTATCCTCAATAATGCAACATACAAATCCCAAGGAAGAACCTGATTCCTTTCTCTTTTTTTTTTTGCCTGCTCTTGTGCACATTCCCGGATGCCTGCATGGATCAAGCATCCAAAGATTCCACTAAACCCAACTGAAGAGCAAAAGGAAGCAATTTGAGGCTATTTTTAAACATGCACAACATGCACCAAATCCAAACTCCTTAACATACTCTCCTGAGAGCTTTTGTAAAGTCCAGCTTAAGGGAATTAGGCACTCGGATCTAATTGAATTTTGGTGCGATATGGACACCTAAGTCCTTGAAGCTCATTTGGAAACTCATCCAATACAGGGTTCATTTTCCAGCTGAGAAATACCTTAGTAATGGTACACTTAACACTCAACAGCCATTTGACCTATTTTACTAATGTGTTTGGGAAGGAGGTTAATTAACAGTGGATAGCCATATCCTTAAGCTTAATTTTTCCAACAACCCTGCTCATAAAAGGAAAAACTGAGTACATATTAAAGGAAGCAGGCAATTAAGTTGCACAAATAGTGAGCTCATTGAACTGCAGCTGACTTCTATCATGTCAAAGAACAACTAAACACAGAAGCAATGAAAAGATTGTTGCCACGACCGCCACTGAGAAGTGCCTGGCAATAAAGATGAATAACTTCCTACTTGAAGATTACTGATTAAAGCTCTTAGGAACCAAAAGGTTAGACATAGGCATATCTGGAGCAAAATATTTTAATGCATGTTTGGCAGATTCTGTAACATATTTACAGTGGATTTAAAGCAAAGATTTATACAACTCCAGTAAACTCAGCATTAAGCAGCCTTTAAAATCACAGCAGTTCCAAAGATCACAAGTACAGGCGTAACTGGTTCATTTTGATGCCTCAGAGAAGGAGCTACCCCTGCTGTTTCCTAAGGACAGAGGTGGAGAAATGGAATATTCACAGGCCTGAGCACACTGTGGGAGGGAACTGGGCCTAGTGGGATGAATCACAGAATCCAGAATGGACAGGGTGGGAAGGGAGCACTGAAGGTCACTGAGTCCAACCTCTCTGCTCAAGCAGCGTCCCCTCATGTGTGTCACTCAGGATTGTGTCCAGGTGGGTTTGGAATGGCTCCCATGGAGAAGACTCCACTGCATCTCTGGGCCTGTTCCAGCACTCAGTCACCTCAATGGTGTATGGAAAACATCAGGCCAGCACTGGATGGACCATTTCCACCAAGCTCCATGGCAGAACTTATTGTCATCCCTAAAATGTAGCTCTTAGCTGGGCAAAATCCTGTTCCACAATAGATACAAATACATAAAAATACGGTTAACTTCATTTCTCACTTATCTATACCAACAAGATCAGCAAGTTGGGAGCAAAATTCTTCAGAGCACTGTTTCAAAAGGCTTCCCCCCACCATTTCTTGCTATGCTTTCCTGGAGTATTTCCCCAGAAAGAAAGGCTGGTTGCTTGAAAAGGAATTTGGGTTTTCATGGTTTTAATGCAGATATTCCCTGATGGAAATGCTTAGCTGGGTGTTTCTGTTTCACCTGGACCACCAAGGCTATAATAGCCAAAATCCAGTGCCCCACAACATCCAGTGGGATAGATGCTCCATCAGTACAGCAGCAAGCCTCCCATCTTGGTAATTTCTAAATGAAAAAATGCAGATCAGCCAGGTCAGGAGAGAGAACTATTTAGGAAGAGAGAGTGTGTGTGTCCCAGAGGAGCTCTTCTAGGACCATGAGGCAGGAGCTGTGCAGCATGGACATGTTCCTCCTCCTCCACCACACAACTTGCAGCAATGCTTTTTGGATTTCCAGTCCAGTGAAGTTTTCACATGGAAGTGCAGGCCGTGTACTAGCAAATCTGCACTTAATGACAATAAGTGATTAAGGCTTTTCCTGGTGACATCCCATGGAATTCTACAGAGGCAAACAGTGGCAACCTCCTTTTCCTGCATCTTGAGACTCTCTGCACCACAGAGAAAGCCACTGGCCCAAAGAGATGTGCACAGACAAGAGAGAGACATCAAACAAAACTCCAGTGGTGGAATGAGGGCAATGAACTATGCAGAAATGCAGGGAAAAGAACTGGAAAGGCAGTTTGGCTGGGAACTGACAGTGAGAACATTCAGGCAGAAGACTCAGGAAAATTTATTCAGATAAGTTCTGATTATTTGCTGTCTGTGACTAAATATGAGGCACCTGCAAATGCAATAAAGCAAAAATCTACAAAGCAGAAAAGCTGCTTCATCCAGAGCCCAGGGACAAGTGGCTTTGTGTAGCAAAGACATTTCATTTTAGATAGAGAATCTATGTGCAGTTCCCTGACAAATGACCCTAAATATGATCATTACACTCTTAGTTCTCACTGTAAAATAGTTCTGTGCATTAATGACATGAATTTAGAGATCACATTTTTGAACATTGGATCCAAAATCCAGACAGAAATCTGTGGGCTCAAACAATAATTAACCCATTGGCTTTTAAGTGCTTGACCTTTATTTGTCTCACACATCCTCCTCAAAGCAAACTGGCATCTTCTCCTGACTTAGGGAGATTTTGGTTCAAATACCTTCTTGTTCCCAACCACTGAATGCTGATGGAAGCAAGACTTGCTATTATAGCTCTTTTTAATCTGACTTGGAAATAAGTAACTTGGAAAAAGACCTCCTTTTCTGCCTACTTTCTCCTCAGACTTGTGTCTTTTGGCCCTTGAAATTTTTCTGAATCCACTTCCCCTGCAGTGAATCACATGAGGAAGTAAAAATCTTAATTGCAACACGAAAGTTAAACAGCAAGACATGACTTCATTGGAGTGGACAAAAAAGGGCAAGGGATTGCTGGATGAGGTGAAAATCCTCATCTTAATTCACGGGACTTCTTGGGATTGATACAATACAAGCATATGAGAAGCAGAGGGAAGTGGGGTTTTTAAAATGTTTTTATTTTAGTGCCTTTCTCTATCCCCTTCACTGCAGCCCTGAGCTTTGGGAACACACTCACAGCAAGTCACTAACACAAAGCACAGGAATTAAACATCACATTGATCCAGAACAGGCAAGACTTGCAAACCCAAAGTGCTCACTTACCTGTAGGAAGGTAACAACAAGCATTTAACTGGCCAGGGAGTGTCTCATTAGCATGAAGGTGATAGTGAGCCTTGGAACATGAAAGAGAGGCAAGATAAAAGGACAGTAGTGGGAAATACAGGAACTCTAATTACAGCAGCAGCAGGAAAAAGAAACCCAAGTGGTTTGCAGTGAGTGTGTAACTCACAGATGAGCACGTGTTCCGTGTTCCATCTCTGTCCAATGCCAACAGTGGATTCGAGTCCTGGACTGCCTGCCCTGGCTCAAACTATAGGTTCCCCTGTCTCTAATTTCAGAAATACCCAATATTGGCCAACATCTTAGAAACAGCACAGCCCCTGATTGTCCCTTCTAGCCCTATGATCTATGAATTCTCTCTACATTTATGGGGACAAAGCAGTTTTCAGCACTTAAGTATTTTTCTGATAAGATTTCTTTTCAGTCTCCCCTCACCAAAAGAACATTAAATTGTTCTTTTAAAAAAGTTCCTTTAAAAAATTCACATCCACATTCACTGGCCAATGAGAATTTTGTGCAAAAGGAATACTGGCACAAGGCATTTTCTACCTATGGATGTTTAAAAAGGTAAATAGCAGTGCCATTTTGAACAGTATTTGTATTTTCTCTCTCATAAACAGTTTGGCCTAAATAAATTCAAATATTCCTTATATTTGTGGGGTTTTTTCAGTATATGTAAGCTAATTTTAAATTCTATTCCTATTTTTCAATACATTGAAGTGCATTTGCTATGCAACATTTGGCTTTGTTCTTGCCAGACAACAGGAGCAAACTGATTCCCTGGAATATACCCACTGTGACAAGAAGAGCTGGGAGGAAACAAAAGGCATTCCTGCACATCACATGCACAGGGATATGTCCAGTTCTTCTGAGAAAAATAATGACATTTTAGACCTATGGATATTTTTCATTTTTTGTGTCCTAATCACATGAATCACCACTTTTGTGCAGATTTTAAAAAAGTCAGACTGACAGAGAAAGCAGGAAAGCCAATAAGAGTAAATGAAATATACTTCTAAAGGAGGTTTTCATGTTCCTTAAATCAAAGCTTTCAAATCTGCTTCCATAGGCTCAGCTTTTCATATCTTACCAGTTTGGCAATGTTGTAAAATCTCCTCACAACAGATAAAAACTCAAGAGAAAACCATAAAAATTGACACTAAAAGAAATGATAGGAAATCCACCACGTACTACCTTGACCAATTATGTTGACATGCATGCAGGAGATCCTGCCTGAGTATGGAAGCTCTGCAAAGTCACACAAGGACAGATCTCAGCCACTTTCAATTTAGCAACAGGTTATTGATTGTGCTGTACTTACAGCTAAAGCTTCCAGCCAAGGATTAGGGGTTTAGGGCTAAGGTGAAAACCATTTTATCCATCACAGCCCAACAGCAATTCACTGAAAGGCAGAAAGGTGAAGAGAGGTCCCTTAGGTGCTCAGCGTGGAGCTGATGACAAAGCCTGCCCAAAGGTCATAGGAGTGGCCCTGCTACTCTTGTGGTTGCTCCTTAGGAGGTTTTAATCAATGGCATCTGCAGAAGTAACACAAGTAAGTGAAAATTATTTTATTGATGAAAAGACGAATTCCATGCTGGGATAACATGGCATGGCTGGCTCCCAGCAGAAAAGGCTTCTACAAGAATAGGAAGGAATTTTGCCGAGCCAGAAGATCTTCTGCCGCCATTTTGCCTAAAATAAAACTTCAGTTTGAAGATTTGGATTTCTACTGGAGATCTAAACTTGTTCTTCTTGTTTTTCACATATCAATCCTCCTACATGGAAAAGAGTGAACCAATGCAGCTTAGGCTATGGGAAAAAAATCACACCCTCCTGAAAACTGGGTCTGAGTCTTTTGCACTGCAAAACTCAGTGGAAGAGTTCTGCTTACAGAGCAAGCCCATCATCCAGCTAATTCAGGTAGAATCCGTAACAGCAGATGCAATTTTTTTAAAAATGGAATTTAAACTATTTTAAATAATCATCCACCACCTCAGGATTCCTGGCAAACAAAGGCCATCAATACCATCTTCTTCACCAACTCCCTCTTGGAGAAGGATGAGCAAAGAGACTTCATGTGCTAGTGCTTCTCACCTCCAGGAAAACAGCATGGAAAGAATCTGCTTGTCACACTAGGAATTGAGGAGGGGGTGGGTAAGAGCCAAATTCATGTCATTACTGAAAAGAAACTCTTTTTGATATAGGCATTACTCCTGGGCTCATTACGAGGAACTATGAACTCGGTTTGACCACTGTGTTGGCGAGAGTTTCTGCAGGAGTGGGGGGAATTGAAGGGAAAAAAGGATATTAAATATACAGGATTATGATAATATACAATAAGGTTATTTTAATGCTACTCAAGCATGCTTTTTCAAGCAATTTTAAAATTCATATGAAAAATACATGCACATAAGGAATTTAGGGTTAGATTTCTTCCTTCCCCACCCCCTGCATGCAGCTACTCCATTTCTCCTGGCTTGCCCTGTTTGCTGAGCCACGTAAGTTGTGAGCAGTTTATCTTCAGAGTTGTTTTGCTGGTTTGTTTGTGTTTAGCTGGAGTTCTGATCCTCTCTGGTTAGCGTCTTTCACTGGTAATTACAGGCAGTGTACCGTGAAAAGGTTAGTTTGGTCAGTGGAGCAGAGGGCTGGGCGGGGGGAGAGGGTTAGGAGAGTTTATCAAATGATCAGAGATGCCTTGTTGGCGCTCATCCTTTGTAAACAATAAGAAATGTCAGCGTGGCTGGTTGCTGTCACTGCTGACAGTATAAAGAGCAGAGAGTGTAGCATTCTTTTGGAAAGCTGGTTTACTGGGAGAGGAAACAAGGCTATGGGATGAAGGCACTTGGTGGATATCCGAGTACCTTGGGAAAAGAGAGGAGTTTGGGCTTCTCACTCAGCAACCTAATGAAAACTAGACAAATAGTCCTGCATTTAATATATAGTTTCCACCAATTCATGCTTCTTTTGTTAGGAACAATTCCAGTCTGTATTGGAAAGAGACGGTTAAATATAAAGAAATCATTTCACATTGACAAGCGAGTTTCAGATGAAGAAGCCAGAGGAAGTTTATGAAAGAAAAGAGAGCTGCATTCGGATAGGTAAATTTCCATTCCCTGACCTCACACTCCTTCAACTTTGCAACAAAAAGGGGGGAAAAAAATCTGATGCCTGAACAAATAGTCAAATGGTAATCGGGAAACCTAAATAAGCATCTGTGTTATGAAATGCTGGGATACAAACAGCCACAAGTAAAGCAGAAACTTTGAAAAGTCTGTGAAAGAACTGCAGCAGAAATAGGAGCAACATGGAACAATTTACAAACACAAAGCTATACCTGCAGGCAAACATTTATCTAAAGGAACAGAATGTTCTGCTATTTAGAATCTCATAGGAGAATGTGTCCTGTAAAAACACAGATACTTTTCCAAGATTTAACTGGATCAGTAAACTCAACCCACCACATTATGCAGCATTTCTAATATGTGGCCAATCTTCCTAAACTAAAATAAAACCCAGTGTAAAATAAAGGCAGATTTCCTGCAAGAAAACAAATCACACGTGTTGAATTGTAATAAACAACATACTGTCAAAACAGTGTTATTTAAAACAACTGACAGCACTCCATATTCACTGCTGCCTTGACACACAAAGTACTGAATGGATTTTGAGAGTTATCAGTCTATCAGTCACCCTGGGAGATTTATTGCACTCGAGTCAAATAAAACTCACAGAGCTGTTTAACTCTTGATCTTCTAGACTCCACAGAAGGAAAAGGAGAGTGAAATTAGTCTGGGAAAACAGGCAGGCTCTCTGAAGCAGAACTTCAGGTGGTGTTAACTGACACAACTCCCTTGCACTCCACTGCTAAACCCACAGAGAGAGTCCATATCCATCCCTAGTCATAGAGATGGCACTGCCACGTGCACATGCCTACACACCCACGTGATAAATAAATTCATACACCCAAAACACAGACATTAGAGACACAGAGGTGGCAACATGCTTAAAATTTAGTGTTCTTTCACTCCAGACTTGGGATACCTGGTGCCAGAGAGACCTTCCCCTGGCAATCACAGCCTTGGCAGATGCCCTAAACTGGGCATCATCATTGCTGTGTTTCATGTTTCCCATGTTCCACTGTGAAAATGTGTTTCATGTTTTTCACTGTGAAAATCATGCTTGGTGGCTGTAAAGGACTCTGGAACAGAGCCCCAGTAACCTGGAATTTCTCCTTATATTTAGATTCTGGGTCACAACAGTAAGAGTGGATTTAAACCCAGACACAGATGAGGCCTCTGAGCTTCCACCAACAGTGGTTTAGACTGCTGGAGTCAGCGAGGATGTCATGAGCTTCGCTGGGCACAAGATCAGGCCATACCTCTCATACCTAAAACTGCTTTATTTCCTGGGAAATCCTACCATCAGTGAAATCAGCAGGAGTTTCACCTAAAAACTTAATAACTCATTCTAGAGCTTTTATTCCTCAATGGTAATCTCAAAACAAAGCGGGCATTATCAGTGACCTAGTCCTGCACAGGAGTAAGTGGACCTCTAAAATATTTATTTTCCTTTTTTTCCCCTCCTTCTTTTTTAATTGCAAAGTAACAAAAGGGACTCGTGCTGTTTGGATCACTTTTCATGAAGTAAATCTACAGACCCAGTCTTCAAGAAACGATTGTTCTCGAACTGCTTTCTGAACTAACAAATAGTAAAAATAAAATAAAATAAAAAAGATTTGCCTGTCATGGGAGTTGGTCAATAAAATGCAACAGTGTTTATTACAACATTTAAAGTCTGTGATTAAGAACACCAAAAGGCCTAAACTAGAAAGGGTTTTAGCCTGTAATTTCCCTACAGTCCTGGCCTGTACTTCCTTATGAGTTAGCTCAGCAGGGCTTTTCTTCCATGTCCATCATCAGCTTGTAATTATTGCCATTCTCAAAGCTATGCCAGATGGGCTCTTTAGAAGCCGGCATGCAGCTTGTTTATGAGAGAGTGAGCTGTAATATTACTCTGCACAGAGACCTATCTGGTCCTAGTCAAAGAGCCATCGTGTTCCCCCCTCCCAGCCCTCCTCACTCTCCCTGCTTCCCTGGGCAAGGCTCTGCCTTTCAGCTTGCTTCCCCCTCGGAATGGGCACAGCACCGGGGACACTGGAACCCAGAAGGTGGAGACTGAACCCTGTCTCTCACTATTCACCCTCCCAAAAACATGTGTCGAAACCCAGGCGAGACACTGATGTTGGGAATGTTTTCCTCTTTCTCCCACTTCCTTCCTCCTCTCTGAGCTTGTGTCTTCCTTAGAGCGAGGACTGAGGTTTAGGGACGGGATCTCCCATGCTAGGGAGAGGATAAACATTTGTGGAGAGGCTGAGGTTAAGCAGCGGCGCAGGAACGGGAGAGGGAATAACCCGGAGTTCATCTCGTTAGAGGCGGTCAGCGTTAGATATCTGGGAAGGCCAAGACAGTGCTTCTATCAGTAGTTAATGAGGCAGGACTTGCAACAGATAGCCACTTTTAACTTACAAAAGCTTTTAGATGTCTCTGTTTACTTTGATCCATTTCAGTTCATTTGAGCCTTTTTTCTTTCCCTTTTTTTTTTTAAAACCTTCCCCCTCCCCACAGCCAGCACAGATAAACTGCCTTCCCCCTTCTCCCCCCACCTTAACTCAAACAATAGTATCATTTACCAACTTTTATACTTAACAAGTTTGAAGATCTTTAGTCAAGTTCTGCTACAATGGCATAAAGAAAAAACATGGCTCTTGAGAACACCATCATAAAGAGAGAGGGAGGGGAATCTGGCTGCAGAGACGTAATTAAAAAATCCGACTGCCGAAAGATAAATGAAAGGAAGGGGGGTGGGAATAACAGGAAAGGCTGCATTTTCAGGAGAGATTTAAAGTTATTTGTTCCTGATTGGGGGAACTGCTCATTCTTTTATCCCTTGTTATTTTATCCATGTGATGCCAAAAGAACTTTCTTTGTTAAAATGTTCTCAGAACGGATAAAACTAATTTGCTGGAATGTGAAATAATCCAGAAAGTAAGAGGACTGTGCCTAATGTTCACAGACTGAGAATGGCAAATTAACCGGCCACAGTTTCCAGTCCCTGGGGCACAGGACTGGAATTTAAAGCTTCCGAAGAGAGCCCTGGTGCTAATGGATTTGCATGAAACTTGGCATGCTAATGGAGATTGTCTCTTGTAATGAGCTTTTAATTAGGTCTGCTTGGTGCTTGACCTTCTTGTAATATGGGGCCACTCCTCAGATGACAGCATTTCTAACCCACAGGTGTGGATAAACAGAGCCTGTAAACAGACACGACTTCCCCCACAGCATTCCCGAGATCTTCTCCCCCCAGCATTCCTCAAATCTTGCAACTTCTTTCCTTCAGACTGCTCACCTCCTCATCAGTCACTATTCCTTCCCTCCTGAGAATACCCTTGTTTCCTTGATTATTATTTTGAAAGAGATTTTAAGTCAGTTGTTTTCGTTTTCTTGTCTGTTTAAAGATAATATTCACACCCAACTGGAAAACAAAACAAAACCAGCCACAGGAAGCTGCTGTTGTAAGTACACATGGGCAGCCACAGCATGGCACAAGGATGGCTCATGGATTCTAGGAGTTCTCTAGATTCCCACTGTCTTTCCAGAAAATAAATGTGGGGAAAAGCCTTTCTTTGCTAAACAGGCAGCCAGAACAGCCATTTCTAGACAGACACATGAGCCCAATTACAGAGGCTGTACCACCCTGTGAATAGCCCTGAACACAAGGATATGTATTTTTGTGTTTTCATATTCCACCAGAAAGGCTTTCTTACCCCTCACTGTGTCTCTCTGAGTCACCACTCCTGCCTTTCATGCTTGCAGGGTGCCCTTCAAACGCTGCCAAGATGTGGTAACATGCTGGAAGGCAGCACTTTTTGGGAACTGTGTGAATCACTGCTCACAGCACCAAATTCTCACTGGGGAGGCTACCAGCAACCAGGCTTTCCCAAATGCTCCAGATCCTCTCACTGGGGAATTTTTTTTTTCTTAAAACTCTGGGTGTGAGTCTGTACATCTGAATATGTAGCTAAAGAACAACAGATGCCAGTAAATAAATATAAATCTTTCTTTCACAGCAGCCTCTGCCTGTTCCCCTGGTTAGGAACACAACCAGCAGGCAACCTCAGAGGATACATATTCATGGATTCATAGAGTGTGAGGCCAGAAGAAACCATTAGATCATCCAGTGTGATTTCCTATATATCACAGGTCATTAACTTTCACTGGGTTACCCCTGTACTGAACCCAATAATTTGTGTTTGACCGAGTGTCGCTCGTAGCTGACACGAACCTTTCACGAGGGCGGCCGGTCTTGATACGATGACATCAAAAGATGGAGAATCTACTGAACCTTTTGCTACAATCCTTGGGTTCTTTAATTATTAAATACCCCTTTCATGAGAAAAGGTCTCATTTTCAGTTTAAATATATGTAGCTTCTGGCTAGCAGGTTTCTCCAGTAAATTTCTCCAATGGCATTTCTCCAATAAATTAAGAAAACACTGTAAGTATTTTATATCTGTGAAGGTATTTGTACTCTGAGATAATTTACTATCAATCTTATTTTGACAAGATAATCTAATTGAAATTAGGAAGCCCTTGCTTAATTTATACTTGCTGGGAAAGACTCAGAGCTACCTGCCAGCAATGAAAGTGAAAAGGCTCTGAGGAACAAAATCTGCCAAATTACAGAATGGAGAAAGATTATTAAAGATACCTACATTGGAGATAACTATCCCTGAGCTTTTCAGGAAAACAAATGATGTAGATAATTTAGAGTACATATAACCTGAGTTGGTTTAGGCCACTATGTCTGGAAGACTGATACACCTTAATTCTCTTCAGGCAGTATTTTGGGAGTTAGACAAGTAGCTGAGGTGTAGACAATTTGTGTTAACATCTTTATGTGGCCCCTTGTCACTATTAACATCCTAGTAAAAATTGTGTCAATTCATACCAACCTAATTCATACCAACCTGAAACTGAATAACTGCTTTTTTCCACTTTAACTTATACAAAAGGTAGAAACCCCCAAAGTGGATTCCTAAATACTCTGCCTCTACCCAAAATAACTCTTAAAACCTTATTATTGCCACAATATCAACCTTCCCTTCTCATCCTTCTGTCTGGAGCAAAGGCTTCAGATGGAAAATCTGAAACTGAATATTATAATTTAATCAAAATGCAGACACTCCTCTTGGCAAATGCTTCAGATGAAGATAAAGGACAAGCATAAGACAAGTTTGTCCTTGTGGGATGAGTCATGGGAAGATCAGCTGTCAAGGCCTACAACTCATTTGGTTCTTCTTGCAGATGTTTTTACAATTAAGAAAAGTGACTTGAGTGTCAAGTGGGAAAAAGAGTATTCCCCCAGGATTCATCCATTAACTCTGTCAGCAGTACCCCAAGCCTCCACATCAGAGCATGTTCCTTGCCTGTTGACAATACAATAAAGAATGACTATTTACCATATGGTAATTATAGTTCAAGATGTGTTGTCCACATGGATTCTCCTTTTGCTTCTCATGTATCCATACAGGCAGTTGAGGTCTTTAGGATAGCAGTGCCTATGGAAACATCTTTATGGCTGGATTTGTGTCTTCAGAAGAGCTACTATGACCACAAAATACTTGCTGAATGCCTCAGGGCTGTGAAAAGGTCAAAGAGAAAAATCCATACTTGAATCCTAGTGAGATATCCTTGTGGATAACTCCAGGTACTTTCTGTAAGGTGAATGAACGAGCAGATGAAAGACAGTGTCTTGCCACCAGCTCTGTAATGAGGTATTAGGGAGGAGTGTTGAAAAGCCATGGAAAGTTGTTGAGATATTCAAAACCCAGGAGAGAATGGTAAATATTTTTTTTCTTTTTTTCTTTTGTGGGGGAAAATATAGCAGGAATTTTAAAAATGTCTCCGGATTGTAAATTCTCTCTCCTCTGGGTCTAAGTTATAGTAGAATCTACAGTGGTGAGATCTGGGAGCAAGCTAAGGAGAGATTGTGTCTAGCACATTTCTAAGAGTTTCTGTCCAATCCAGGAGCTGTTTTCTTCTTTTCCCAGTGATTATCAGTCCTAGATAAATTCCTCTGCACATCACAAGTGTTACAATGGATGTGAAATGTTCTTCTCAAGTCTGTTGCAGCTTGGATGCTTTGACAATGCTATGACACATATGAACGTATTAAAATAGACAATTGGAATTTTCCCCCAGAGTTTTTCTCCCCAGATGTCCTAAGCCCTCCTGGTGAAACAATTCCAAGCAATTCTCCTTGGAAGACTGACAGGCAACATCAACCCTAGAGATATATGGAAGCCAAAATCAATACTCTCAGTACTGAAAAAGTTTGATCATCTATTTTCCAATCAGCCACAGGAACAGGATCTAAACTGCATAATCCAATTATTAATTAAAGTAATGGTGTCTACTTTATATCTTATACTACCTATCTAGATATAGTTTATTAAACTTGCTCCTGTTCCTGATGTTTCAGAATTCCACCAGAAATAAGTAATGTGGTTACTACCTGAATCCTTAAGGTGGAAACCTGTTAATCTGTTGGACAGGAACTCTTAAAAAATGTCTTCCTTGGGAAAAGAAAAGAACATGAAATAGATCTACCATTAGTGGTTTTCCCTTTGATCTTCTGTGTTATTGCTTAAAAGAAATCAGAATTACTGGACAATTGAAAAAGAACAATGAAAGGGCGATAAGTATAAAAAAAAGTCTCCTGAGCATAGTCAAAATTCAAAAAAAGCTTGGAAAAGAACAATTCCTTTGCAGGTAAGTAAGTCCTCTTGAAGCCTTTTATTGACCTTTTTAACAGGGGTGTGAAAACACTGAGCATTCCTCAGCTCTCCAAAGGCTCATTACCATTTCAGCAGGTATTCCTAAACTATTTGAATCTGCCTTTTAGATGGAATCACCACAGGACAACAGGCCTGGGTAGAAAATTTAATTTATTTATCTTCAAGATATACTGCTCTAAACTTTCCAGTTAAGGAGGAGGTTTTATGCCCTTCAAGAGCAGGTTTGCTTTGCCCCAACAAAATTAGCCACTTCCTGGATAAATTGTGGAATGCCAGCAGTGGAAATGGGGATACAAAGTGATATCATATCCTCTGTGAAAAGAACCAGCATTAAATGGATCATCACTTTTTTCAGGTCAGAAAACCAATACTGTTTTGGCTAACAAAGACTCTCCAAATCTTCTTAGCTGGTTCTTGTGCCAGCTTCCTGAATTAGGAGGAATTGGAGGGAATGTGGATAGCATTTCCAGTCTCCCTTGTTAAAAGAGGCCAGAATACATTCAGCCCAAAGTTTAGTCCTGAAACAAAGGTAAAATTTTCTGATACCTCTAACTGCAAATAGGTGCATCCAGAAACTCTTTTTTCAAGATTATTGACTGCATTGTGTGGTTCTCAGGGACCACATGCTTTGAATTTCTTTATGGAGTGATCATTATTAGGTGATCTTCTGCCCTAGAAAGTTGGAAAACTTAAATTCTAATTAGAGTTCAAATTCAAACCAGCACAATCTCTTGAGGTCTAATTGAATTTAAGCTGCCTCCTCACCCTAGAGTTTAGACCTTGCTCTCCTTCAATACAAAACTGTGTGTGAATCTGAAAATCCAGTGGATGTTTCCCTGTACAGCACATTTAAGTGAGAACAGGAGAATTGCCACACTGGGGCAGAGCAAGCATCAATATCTTTTTCCCAGTAATGATCCTAAGGAGACATCCAGGAAAGAGCAAGGACAGGACAATCATTTCTGGTACTTGTCTGAGTACTGTTGAGCTCCAGCTGTGCTCAGCCTGCTGGATTTCATGGTTCTTCTGTTTAGAAACTCTTCACAGATCTCTCTTACAACTGCTTGTACAGGCTCCCTTGAAACTATTTTTGCATCCATCTGCACATCCTCTGATGAGGAGCTCCAGGGATGAACCACCCATCTCCTATGTCTGGTTTGAACAGGACTCCCATTAACTGAATTAGCTCTCAGTGCCCTCCAGTTCTTGTACTGATGTATGAACAGCAGATCCCCATGGATACTCTCTGCATCAGTCAATCTGGACAGCTTTTCCAGGCTGACAAATCCCAACCACCACCCCAGACATTTATCAGCCCTATTGTTCTCTGACAGTTCCTGTGGGATAGGCTGCAGCTGTGCCAGGGGAGGTTTAGGTTGGATATGAGGAAAGGTTCTTCCCCCAGAGGGTGCTGGCACTGCCCAGGCTCCCAGGGAATGGGCAGAGCTGCCAGAGCTCCAGGAGTGTTTGGACAGCACTGCCAGGGATGCCCAGGGTGGGGCTCTTGGGGTGTCTGTGCAGGGCCAGGAGTTGGATCAATGTTCCTTGTGAGTCCCTTCCAACTCAGGCTATTCCATTATTTTGGGATTTTAAGATGAGGGTCCAGAACTCCACACCACACTGAATGAGTAGGCAATAAATTGATTTACAGAACAGTGTAATGAGCTTCTCTTCTCATCTCCACTCTCTTCCTCATAATTCCTAATATATTATTTGTGTATTTTGACTCCTATTAAGCATTGAATTGACATTTCCACAGAAATATAAATAACCCTATTGATCATTGCATCTTTTATCCTGAGTTGTAGTGGCCAGTTTAAAGTGGCAGTGGTCAGCTTAAAGCTCCTCACTTTATAGTGAAGCCCAGATCCTGTGTCCCAGTGTGCATCCATTTACAGGTAGGTCTGCTGAATTTCACCCTCTATTTTGTTTATCAATCCCTCATTCCTGACAAGCTTCTTCACATTCTTTCACTATCCATCAACAGCTTTATTCCCCTGACTAAATCCTGCCTCATCACCAGATGTTCTCACTGTTTCCTCTCCTCTCCTGGCCTCTTATGAGTGCATTGAACGGCACAAGTTCCAGCCCAGGGCTCCACTGGTGAACTTCCCTCACTGCAAGAACTGATTTATTTGGTTATTTATCCATGTAAGGAGCTTCTCTCCTATCCCATGGATGCTGAGTTTCATTAAAAGCATTTTGTGGAGAATTTTGTGTACAGTGTTTTGGAATTCTCAAGTGGACTATAGCTACCAGATCAGTCTATTCACTTGTTCATTGATCCTTCCAAAGAACTCAAAGACATTTTGAAGGTAGGACTTCCCTTCACAGATGCCATGTTGACTCTTCCTTGCCATGTTGACTCTTCCCAAGTGAGTCATATTTATGCATGTGTCCATTACATTTTACTAATTTGTCCATACAAACACCTGCATTGCACTTCTGGAGTTCACTGAACCCTGGCTAAAGTCTTTTGAAAAACTGGTGTTACATTTGACCCTCCCAGTGTTGGGAAAGCTGGAAGATATAAGGCTCACACAAGTGACCCATGGAGCAGCTGTTCAGAGAATATCTTGTCTTTACAGCACATAGAAATGGTCAGAGCTCAGCCAAACCACTCAGTTCAGGCACAAGAGATCTTAATTGCCATGATTGCCTTTGCTCTCTACATGAAAATTCGAACGCAAACATCCAAAACCTTGAACTCACTGCTCTAGCCAGACACTGCCAGTTTACATTCCGAATTATTTCGTTTTGTAAAAGCAGACAATGAGGGCTTTGTTCAAGAAAAATGCAAGGAAGCCAACAAATAAACAAGACAAAGATAGACCCTGGGGATAAACATTTCAGCTTGGGACACTGGCAATGTGGTCTCAGTTATCAAACCCAAGTGATCCTGGTGAAAGGGCAGGGAATCTTCCTGCAGCCACCTCAGAGTGCACAGAGAGGGCAGGCACTGATCCCCCAACATCCTCCTGTCTTCATTTCCTACCCCAGGTGCTCAAAGCAATGCTCTTGAATGATGTAGTTCTTTCTCAAAAATAAGGGTTTCTTCTAGGGGTTCATTCCCCTCCTTGTGACTCCAGTTCCAACATCCACGTGTTCCTTCCACATCTGCCAATGTTTCCAGCAAACACATCTCCCTGCCTCACCTTGTCCATACCTTTACCCCTTTCACCCCAAACCTCAACTACCTCATCCATTTACTTTAGTCCTTCCCAATTAGTTCATCTCCTCAGGGTAGAGACTTCCTTCCCTTGGGCTCCCAACTTTTTAATGGCTGACTCTCAACATTAATTCACTTTCTTTTATGTGCAATAGTGATGAAGGGTCAGACTATACCCACTATTTTACACATGACACTTAATCAGAGAGAATCTAAGTTACTGAGGCTCACAGAGACAATCTGTCACAGCAGAAAACTGAACCCATGTCTCCCAGGTCCACAGGAAATGTTGTAATGATGGACCAGCCCTCCTCTCTCAGGTGGTGATCCTACTGTAGAAGTGGTGGTGGCACGCAACAAAAAGAAATTAATTGTTCTAAATACACATAGCTCTAAATACACATGGCTGTGGTCCATGTTCAGACCTCTGTAGTGCTCACATCACAGATCTGTTTGAGCAGGTAAAGCTGAAAAAACAGAGTGGTTGCAGCCCCATCCAGAGATAAACACTATCAGTACTCTGCAGCTCAGCTAAAGGAAGGCATCCAAAGAAAATTCCATTTGCCAGCAGAGCAGGGCAGTGATTTTGTGTAAAAGGAGCCTCAGCAGTGGGTAAGCCCAGCAGCCCTGGCAGCGCCAGCCTGTTTGTGCTAACGATGACAGCTGCACACAACTGGGAAAGTTTGTAACTTTGCATGTTTCCAACCCTTCTAGTTGCCCTTTTCAGGAGTGCTGTCCAAGGGGAATGGCCCAAGGCCTTGTCTCACCCCTCCCTGGAAATGGAAATGCAGCTGGTATGTCCCACTCTGTACCCAGTGCCTGTAAAAATTAATGGTATCCAGCAGGCCAGGAACAGGAGGAGTTTCAAGAGCTAAAGCCACGCTCAGGGACTGGTGCATTTGCCAAGTGCCTACAGAATGAAGGGAAGATGGGTCTGAGCCTCAGGACTGCACTCCTGCTCGCGGGTCCCATGCCTGCGGACCCCTTGTCGTGCAAGCATTCCCAGACAGATCAGGGAACAAAGTGTCAGACTTCCTTAGATTACTCACATGAACCAAACAAGTGGGATTTGGCCTGAATACAGGAATCAGTCAGTTATCCACTGCTAAAATATAGTGGATAATTGAAGATGAAAGGCAGCTGTAAACAAACAGCAGACCAGAATATTACACTATTCAATAGCACAAGGACTGAGCAGCGCATGCAAAAGTTCGTTCCTGTCCATCTGAAATGACAGGATAAACTTTGATAAACAGGACATCATTATCAAATTATGGGTCAGATAAAGTGTCCTCTGCCACACAGACGAGAGGGAATGTTGTCACCCACAGAGGAGGTGATGCCAGGACCTGGCCCTTCTTGCCTGGACACAGTGGGAGAGCTGAAAGTTGGGATGGAAGGGAAAGGGGAAGAGCTGTGAAGAGTAAGGTTTGGTGCTCCTGCTGCTGGGGAGGAGAGGACAGCAAAGCAGCTGCTGTTGCTGCTAGGAAAGGCCACCTCCTCCAAGCACCCCAACTTCCCCATCAAAGTAGTAGTGGAAGAGATGGCTCTCCCAAGGTTTGGCATGCACCGAGCAGGCATCAGGGCCAGGAGTCTGCCAGCTCCAAAGCTGCTTTGCCTAGAACTACACCCCTGGTCCAATTCAATATTCAGACCAGATGCCAAGGAACACATCCTGCCCTTGGTGTTTCTTCTCACCAACAGAACCAGAGGCAGCACCAGATGCTGGGAATCCCCATCTCTCCATGTGCCCACTACCACACAGGGTGTCTGAAATTTCTCTTGATATCCCATGATGACATCCCTGTGCTGTCCCATGGCACAGAGCATCTGCTAAAATCCACCATCCTGCTACATGTGCACCATGTCCCATCTGGGCAGCTCCAAAGACCAACCCTGTCAGCTCCTGCCCAGGCCTGGCTGCAGCCCAGCTGACCCGAACAGGCAAAGAGAAGGGTCAGCCTCATTTACAGCAAATGACACAGCCACAGGGTGAGACTGAGCTTTGGCTCAAAGCCTTCAGTGTGATCATTCCTGCACCACCCCCAAGGAACTGGGAGAATCAAGTATCACCCCTTTCCTGCTCACCACATGCTGCAGAGTGGGGAACTATGGTAATCCTGTGGCTAGAACATCTTGCTTTTCCTTCGTTCCAGCTCAGCTCCACTGGCTGGCACACTGTGAGAGAAATAAAACACCTAGAGTTTCTCCCTGACCTTCTTCACCACTTCCCTGCTCATCTCTGCACCATCACCCCTGCCTCTCATCTCTGGGGGAAGTGGGGGAGCAGAGGCTCCCATGCTGGGTGGGAACCTTGCACGTCCTCATGCAGCTGTGCTATGGCTGGTCCAGTTCAGCACATACTGTGGGGATGATTCAGTCGCAGTAAACTCACCACAATCTGTGTCTTTTCCTTTTTTAAACACGATCATTCCATTTCCAAGAACAGACCAATAGCTTTTATAAGCCCTACAAATATTCACCTTTAAAAATATGCTCCTTCTTTCTGGAGAAATTACTTTTATGTCTATTTTTAAAGTACAAAGGAGTTGTGGTTCTCCATGCGGTTTTACAGTTTATGGTCCCACACATTTTGCAAACTGTAAAATACGGATGTTTCCCTAGTGGAAAAATTTCACTATAAAAAATTCATGGAGTTTCCTGTTTTCACATGGGGCTTCAGTATTTTCTCTTTTAAAAAATATCACCCCTATGGAAGAATCTGGTAGAGCTTAATGGCAAAGGAGCAGCATGCTACAGATGTGGGAAGTGTCCAACAAAACTCAATGGGAAATGATAACCTCTGTTAAGAAAGTCATAGAGTAATTCAGAAGTCCCTATTACAGTTTCCATTTACTGATTTGTGCCTTTCTTTAGGAGGTTATTTTTCATTACAGGTTGACTGGGTTCAGCCTTGTTACATCTCATGTTCCACTGAGGTAGAACAGAGCCTGAGCCCAGGAGTGCTTTGGGACACACACCACAGGGACAGAGGGATCTGGGACACCCTGGTGTGTGCAGCATGTGTGACAGTGACTTCACAGAGTGGGGCTGACAAGAGGGACCAGGAGAGCCCCTAAAAAAAAGGATCAGCAGGACATTGGACTCACAGCACAGATTGCACAGGCCTATAGCAGAGGGACTGAAACATCACAGAACCACAGATTCATAGGATGGTTTGGGTTGGGAGGGACATTAAAACTCATCTTTTTCCAAACCCCTGCCATGGGCCGGGACACCTTCCACTATCCCAGGTTGCTCCAAGCCCCATCCAACCTGGCCTTCAGGGATGGGGCAGCCACAGCTTCTCTGGGCACCCTGGGCCAGGGCCTCATCACCCTGACAGGGCAGAATTTCTTCCCAATATCCCACCTAACCCAGCCCTCCATCAGTTTGAAGCCATTCCTCCTTATCTGCCACTATCTTATCCCTTCCTCAGGAAACCTCCTCTTGTGAGGATCTGCTGGAGGAGCCTCTGAAGGGGCAAAGGAAGAAAAATGTGCCACAGGAGAGGGATCAAGGAGGTCTTAAGGTCTCCTGGGATGTCTGGGTGGCTGCTGCAACTTTGATACCACTCATTACTCCGGGCTTAAAGTGCTTAAAGGCAAACCCTCTCTCTCCTCCACTTCTCTTTTCTATCCTTCACACCTCACTTGTGTACAAGAGTGACAACGTGCCTTGTGGCAGCAGCAGGATGTCACTGCATGGCCACCCTGTGAGGGAGCATTTTGTACAAGATGAGGACTGATCCAACAGCCCAGGGAAAGGAACTCTGCCACAGCCTGGGGTGAGAACTGGCTTCCTCCTTTCCTCCTGGAAAGCAAGATCCTAGATTACAGCAATGACAGCAGCAAGAATAATACCTTGCCTGTGTGTTCAAAGCCCTGCCTGGATTTTTTTGTGGCTGTACAAATGGGCCTGTTGACAAATATTAGTGCTCAACACAGCCTTTGCTTCCCGTGTATCGGTAAATCACCACGGCTGCAGCAAAGCTACGAGGATTTGTCTCACAATACTTTATGTACAGTCATGATCTGAGCTCTCACAGCTGCCTTTTGCACTCTATTTATTGTGATTTCAGCAATGCAGGGATACCTGGACAAACTTACAGCCTTGTTTTATCACATACTCACCACATAATGTTGTCACATAATGCTTATCACGTAAGACTATTGGTATTTTCAGTGTAGCTCAGAGGGGAAGCCCCCCAGCTGGGTAACAAATCTTTTCTAGAACTTTTTGCACCTGGAATAATGTCTTGAAACCTCTACAAAACCTTGTGAAAAGAGTTATTTTGTCACAGAAAGAACAATTTTTTTGGCTTCTCATCTCTCATCCCAGATGAATTAGCCAAATCAGAAAATGCAGGGCTGTCAATGGAGATTGTGCGAGTTCAGTTCAAGACCGTCAATCTAGAATGTGTTGTTCAAATCTGCAGACAACATGAGGCTGCCTGCAGTGCCTTAAGACACCTAGGAGTCACACTGGAATATCCTTCTCTACATAAAAGCCCTGGAAACTTAGGTAAGGGGACACAGACATCAAGAAATGTACTACAGTCACACAGCCAGGCAGTGTAGAGCCAATAATTGAAAATTTCTTTTTTATATTTAAATTTTTTTTAAGTATTCTATGCATTCCCTCTGCAGTTCTCTGCTTTTCCACACTGGTCCAAGGGCTGACCACTACTCCAGGGCTGAAATCCCCCCCAGCTGGGGACAGGGATTTCTCTGTAGGTTCTTCTGTATATAAACAGGCTGAGCAGAACTGTGGTGCATGAGCTGGTCACAGATTTCTCCACACCCAAAGCCTCTGTGAGCTTTTCTCTTTGGGCTGGGAAACAGCACAGCTTCACATCCCAGAATTCAAACTCAATTCACTTCCTACTCCCCCTCTATATTCCTCTCTTTTTTTCCTTTTTTTTTTTTTTTTTTTTTTTTTTAGCTGAATGGCCATAAACTTCACCAGCAGATTCCATACGGGTTATGTTACACCACCACCTGACTCCAAATCAATTACAGTCCAAAGGGATAGAGTTGCAGAGAGTCTGTGAAGCCCAGCCCTGGGGTTTCCATGAGGGACAGAGAAACTACAGTGCTAAGAACAGAGCCTGGAGATCCAGCTGAAAGAACTGAGTGATTTCACGATGAAAGCATGGACTGGGAGGCAGGAGAGCCAGGTCTGTGTGCCCTGCTGCTGGCTGCCTGCATGAGATCAAGCTCTTTATTTCATATCCTAGTATATGGCTCCTTGCACACCAGAGTCCCTCATTTCTGGGGTTTCTCTGTGCTATCATAACCCAAATATTTCATTATAAAGATGCAGAATGTTTTCTGGAGGACAAAGGCACTGTGAGGGTCTGAGATTCTGTTTCAACAAAACACCAGAGATTTCCACTGCAATTCTAAGAAATATGAGCACACTGATCAGTAAGAACTACCAGAATAACCTATATTCTTCTCTGACATCCATCATCAGAGGGAAATCACAGAAAGATGAGGATGGAAGGGACTTAATTCACCATGTTCTGCTTCCTGCTGTTACAAACAACCCTGTCATATAATCCTTTCCATAAGTCACACCTGACAAACAAACAGGTGTATTTTATGAGGCAGCAAAAAATGCTTGTGAAGGGTACAGATACAGAGATGAGATCAGGTAGGGTTTGGATGCCACCCTCTGCCATCAGACCAGTTGTGCTCCACACCAGAAACAACACAGAGCACAGAGGGCACCTGGCTTTTTGCCTATACACAGAAAAGGCTGAGCACAAGGATTGCTCATCTCTCCTTCTTCATGCCTTCTTCATTCCTTCTTCTCAAGAGAAACTGGAAAAGGGATATAAAATACTGTATTTCTTACAAACTTAGGACACACAATACTCAGCACAGCATTGTGCAGCACCATGTTGAAATAGCAAAGATCATTTGTTTTCTGCCAGTCTCAGAAGCAGCTGTAACATTCCTAAAGTTCAGCTCCTTTACCTTAAGGTTGAACTCACCAAATCCAGAAAAATCTCTGAGACTCACAGCTCTTTATCCTTCATTTATCTCACTGAATGGAGAAAAACAGCAATTACCAGGCATTGTGGCAAGAAAGAAATGGATACAGGGCCTGGTGCAATGTGCTGAATCCCTACATGTCCCAGTGAGGCACAGCTAAAGTCTTGGCTCAGTTTTTAATTCAGCACAGCTTGGAAGGGCATTAAAGAAGGGAAAATGAAAGAAAAGTGAAGATTTCTGGATAAACCAACAGAAGATGCTGTTGCTAAGCACCTGTTCGATAAGTTACATAAAGAAACATGACACATCACCCAAAAGCCCAAAGCCAAATTTCTCTCTGGCATAACTCTACTAAATCAATCAAATTACACAAGGAATGACCTTAGTTGAACACACCTCTGCCTAGCAGCCACTCAGGGTTTGCCCTTCCCAGTTTTAGCACTGTTTCTCCAAAAGAATTGCGATGGAGACCGGGGAGTTCACCGGAAAGTCAGCCTTTGTAGATTTGGAGTTATGGGGAGGGGAAAGGAGGGGGGTTACAGCTCCTCTCCTGCCAAACCTGCCCTGAACTTCCCTGCTGCAGGAGCTCAGAGCTCAGCACATCCGTTAGCGCCTTTCAGGGCATTCAAACCAACATAAGCACAGAAAGGGAAAAAATCTTCCCTCGCCAGCTTTTGATACAACCTGGAAAACAAACAGCTTGGAAGAGTTCCTTTTTCCTCAGCAGTGAAAATCGTGGTAAAGCACCATCTTGATAGTTCCCAAAGAGATTCATTTACAAAGATCAGTATAGGGGAGGCTTGTTTGGTCTCCCGAGATGTATCTCATCCTCTGACAATTCACTGAGACCTTTGCTGTATCTCGCTATATGTGTATAATTATCTGCTCTGATACCTGAGCTCCTATGCAATAGTCTTACTCCAAGTAATCCAAACTATCCCCAAGGCATGGCACACACAGAATGGTCAGGGGAGAGAGGGGAGGAGGGGCAGCGGACTTCCCTCGTTTGCCGCTGGAAATCGGCATTTTAGGGCCTTGTAGTCATTTCCTTGCTAGTGTGAGGAAACTTTTTGTACATTTATATAAAATAGGAGGCCAGAAGTGCACACCCCCATCTTACTTCCTAATATATTATGTTCTCCCCTGCCGAGTCCTGGGACTTAGTCTGGATTTGGTAACTGAAGTAATATAAATGTTAGCTAAGAAGTATTCCAGCAATATGGTTCCAATTTAGGCTTGTTTTGAAGTCTAAAGAAATAATATGTCTCAGAGATTCTTCACTGGATGTTTAGCTCTAATGTAATTTGTGCAGGAGTGCACACTGCTCTCTAGAAGCTCTTCTGCAATGCTCCAGAAAACAGGTTCTTTCCCAAGCAGGATGGAATCACAGAATCCCAGAATGGTTTGGCTTGGAGGAGACCTTAAGGATGATTGAGTTCCATCCACTCTGCCATGGGCAGGACAACTCTCACTGGACCAGGTTGCTCAGAGCCCTGAGTCCTTGAGGTTGCAGAGCAACCACAAGCCCCAGCCCTGGCTGATAGTCACTGGCCTCTTGTGAATTTTGAGGCTTTGCTTAGGGAATGGTGTCCTATTTGCCAGGATAAATGAAGGCTGCATGTCGCCACTGGTTTCACTCCCCTTTTCCTCTTGTTTTTCAGAGGTGAAACAAGCCACCTCTGAAGGAAGCCATGCTCTGCAAGCTGTTTGCACTTTACTTCAATAACATGCTTCTTGCAACGCTGCCTTTATTTGTGTAGACATGCATTCTCAAGGTTTGCCTGCCCCCTTTTCCTCCCTCACACCCCTACGGAGCCCCTGCCTGAATCCAAGTAATGAGCTAACCCATGGAACTCATTGCCCTTTATCTTGCTGGGGAACGTGCACCTTTTGAACTGCCATCTGCAGATTGTGTTGATGCACTGACTTGTTAACTGTGCCATACTGTGAAGGAAATGGCATGATTTAGATCAAGTGCTCTGGACGGCTGTTCATAAGAAACACTTGAGCCAAGCTGTTACTGCTCAGGATGTGCCCTGGGGAGAGGGGTTTCGTTTCGGGTCATGCTCTTGCCTTGTATGAGGGCAGGCGCAAAGTACTGAAATCACAGTCCTTCCCTGAAGCTGAGGGGAGGGGGGAGGAGAAACATTATGAAACCATAGAAGCGAAGCTGCCAAATTAACTTCTCACCCTTTCAATCACACTCCAGAGGATAAAAGCCTAACATTTCTGCCTCAGAAACAGGCTCAGTTTACACCAAACAAGTTATTTCTCTAATTTATCAGACTTGCCAGCTATCATTCTAATTATTGGAAACCTCAGACTTTTTATGAAGTCAGATGTACAGTGTTATTTGCATGGTTGTAACATATCACCAGATAAATAGGTCTTGGGGAAAGCAAGGCATTTTAGAAAGGAATCTGCAGGTTTCCTTACGGAGTAAGGGATTTAAGAGCACTATCACTGTGACAAAAATGTGGTTCTGGATTTAATTTTCTTAAAAAAAAATGCTACTTCCAACATAAAGTAACATAGCTCAACATGAGAGGGAGGAGACTATGACGGAAAGCTCATCAAAAGACTCCCGTTGACTTTCACTGGCTTTGGATCAACCCTTAATTCTTTATCTTCCTTTGCCTAGTAGCACAATCATGGAAACAAGCTAACACCCAGCAGCCAGGCCAGGGGGAGGAGGAGGAGGCAGCAAGAGCCATCAGGGCCGGCTGCTCGCCCAGCCATTCCCAACACAAACACTGATTTGTCCTCTCTATGTAAATGGATGATTAGAGTCATTCTCTAAGACAAATTTACTTTTCTGCACACTCTAAATCTGTTTAGTCACTTTAAAGGTGTCAATTATTGGAGCATGCTAAGACTATGAATTTCTTAGTAATAGCTTTAATAACATTTTGAAATGAAAAGCAGATACCTTGAAGTTGGCTTACTTTGAAAAGACATATGAGTAGATCTGCTTTTAATTTATGTCCTATTCTACATCTGGAATCCCTTATAATTAAAACTAAAAGCTGGACTACTACTTCCACCTGTCAAATGATGAAAAGATGAATGCACTAATAGCTTACTAAATAGCCCAACACGATCGAGTTTACTTTCCCATTCTATACAGTAAAAAAGGATTTTGGACAGGAGGCTAAAGGTCTTTGGTCATTACTAATAACACACTTTCAGTATTAACCTACATACCCCACTACCAGCACCACCATGGGCGCCTTTTAGCACCAAGATCTCTAAACTGCACTTTGCATTTTGATCACTTGTGTGTACTCAGCTCTGCTGCTGCAACCTCTCAAACTTTCCAAATCCACAGGTGGATTTTCTTCCCTATAACTATTTTCAGCCACTCCACATTTTTCTTCTTTTTATCTTATTCTCTTGTTAACTACTTTAATCCATCAAGTTTTCCATCTGTATTTCTGAAGCACTCTTATCCCAAATTACAGCTTTCTCAGTGATGTGAGCAGTTCAGGGCATGTGGTACCTTGGACTCTATTTTTGCATCTTCTGGTCCTGTTCCTTTATGATCCCATCACCTCCTGTTCCTGATGATCCACCTGCCTCATCTTACTGCACTGGCTGATTCATGACAATTTCCCTGAATGGATTTGCACAGAACCAAACAAATCTGGACCCTCAAAAGGTAAGTAGGGTAAGTAGGGTCTTGAAGTACAGACACTATCAATAAAGTGACAGCTGTTGGATTAAATGTTAAAACACAGCAAAAATACTCTCCTACAGAATTACTGACCACCTTTTCCCTAATGTGTGATACATCACTCATGGGGTGTAAATGGGTCTTTATAGATGCACAGTTGGATTATGAATCTTGTAGGGGAATCCAGGAGATTCCAGCTCTTCAGTGAGAACACACAAGCTCTGGAGCCCCTCTGCTCTGGAGCCAGGCTGGGAGAGCTGGAGGAGACTCCATGGAGAGCTCAGAGCCCTTTCTAGGGCCTAAAAGAGCTCCAAGAGAACTGGAAAGGGACTTTGGACAATGGATGTGACAGGACACAGAGAATGGTTTCCCACTGCCAGAGGGAAGGGATGGATGGGAGATTGGGAAGGAATTCTTCCCTGTGAGGGTGGGCAGGCCCTGGCACAGGTGCCCAGAGAAGCTGTGGCTGCCCCTGGATCCCCCTGTGAGTGTCAAAGGCCAGGTTGAACAGGACTTGGAGCAGCCTGGGATAATGGAAGGTGTCCCTGCCCATGGCAGGAGTTTGGAATGATACGAACTTTAATGTCCCTTCTAACCCAAACCCTTCTGGGATTCCATGGTACAGTACTGCAAAGGGATTCACCCCTCTGGTGTGTTTTGGATGTGGGGTTTCTTTTTTCAACATCTTTAAAGATAATTGGGCAAACACGTGCTGGGAAGAATGGCTCTGAAGGGCCAGAAGAATCCCAGAATGGTTAGAGCTGGAAGGGGTTTAAAGATCATCTAATTCCAACTTTCCATTTGACCAGGGTGCTCCAAGCCCTGTCCAACCTGGCCTGGAACACTTCCAGGGATCCAGGGGCAGCCACAGCTGCTCTGGGCACTCTGTACCAGGGCCTCACCACCCTCACAGGGAACAATTCTTTCCCAGTATCCCATCTGACCCTTTCCTTTGCAGTGGAAAGCCATTCCCTCTTGTCCTGTCCTTCCATCCCTTGTCCAGCTCTCTTGTACATATACATCCTTTTAAAAACAAAAGAGTAGCAAAGGAGTTCACTTCAAAAGGCAAACTTTGGTTCTGTCCTTGCAGAATCCTTGCAGCAGCCAGCCAGCTGTGTGGGCTGTCTCTGAAGATTAATTGTCTCATCGCCTGCTCTGGTTTCCTCTGTTCATAGAAATATGAAAATATCCGATCTGGAAAACAGGATTTCACTCTGCTTGCTAAACAGCTTGGAATATTCTAAAATGTGAGGGTGTCTGGCCTAGATAAAGCAGAGTAATTAACACTGTTGTTGGTATCCTCACAGCTATTGCTATTTCCAGTGACCAAACCCCCCTCCAGTAGCTCTTACAGTTCTGAATATTGAGGAATAATCATTTTTATATTACTTCATTCCTCAAAGGAAAATAAAAGTCTTGTCTCCTGAGTTGCTAGAGAGCTGCCCAGAAGCCTCCTTGGCATAAAAATGCCAAGAGACTTGAATATTGCAGCAAAATGCTCAAGCTCAGGCAGGGAGCTATGGAAAAAGCTGTCCCAAATATTACAAATGCACAGCACTCGGCCTCTTACATCAATGCAAAGAGTAATGTTTCGACTGCCCCAGCAAGTAGGAAATGATGCAGGTATTAAACATTATTACGAGAACAGAGACACATTAGTTTCTGCTTATGCAGTAGGACTGTGAATGGAGCTTTTTGTTGGGGAGGATTTTCATGGGGAAAGTTAATACATTTTGTCCAGACCCTGAGATGGTACAAATCAGTGTAGTTCCATCTAAATCAGTGGATCAGTGTTGATTTACAGCAGCTGAGGATCAACCCCCTGTTTTTTTGGCCTGCTGAGGATTGTATAACATATACTGCCCAGAAACACTGATGACAAATTTGAAACTGTGTAGGGATACGCTGAACCAAAAACCTGATTCAAACCCAAACTGGCTACTCTCCTTTTAAATCACTGAGAGCTGCTGTCTTAAACATTACTGTCAAAGGAGCATTTTTAAACATGGATCAAAATCTGGTGGCTGCACCCTCCGGTCGGTGCCACGCATGCTGCATTCCATCCAAACTCCAACCCGCTAGTGCCGATTCATAAATGATGTGTTGGTTTAATCTATTTTTCACAGGGGGTGTTTCGGAGCTGGAAAATTAGAAACAGGTAGAAGGGACTATTATTACTGTCTCATAGTGTGCTCTTGTACATGAGGATTGGATTAAGATAACATCTGGTCTATATTTCTTGAACTATTTCCCTTTTATCACAAGAAAATCGGCAACCCATCTCACAACTGCTCCTAATTTAGATCTAAATATCACTGATGAAACATTGTACAACATGCTGTTATCTATTAAAATGATTTCCCTGAAGGAACAGTGGATACTTTTATATTTTCCAGTGAAGCCAACCATATTCCCCCTTAGCACTAACTAGTTACTTTATAATCATATACACAAATAGTAAAAGCAAAATCACTCTGGAAAAAGCAAGTGAATGCCCACCAAACCTTCAGCTGGTGTAAGTTACAGCACATTCAGTGATTTCAGGTCCATTGACACCATTCTCCTTGTGATACTGGTTTTGGTTCATGGTCTGAAGAACTGCAAGGTGCTGAGCATCTTCTGCATTCATTGCTTTTAAAAAGAACTGGTTAAATTATACAAGCATAGAATCATGGAATTGTTTGGGTGGACAGGACCTTAAAAATCATCCAGTTCCAACCTCCTACCACGGGTAGGTATGCCACTCACTAGGTCAGGCTGCCCCATCCAACCTGGCCTTGAACCCTTCCAGGAATGGGGCATCCACAACCAAAGCTGAATTCAGGCTCAAATACACAATTCAGCAAAGTTTTTAAGGATGTGCTTTCACACACAATGAACAGTCTGAGGTTTTCCTCGGGAAGCAGAAAGGCAGAGCACAGCACCCTGTCATCCCTCCCATTTGGTTCAAACAGAGAAATTGTCCGTGGAATGCAGTAATCTTTTTTTCAGCACTTTGCAGAGTTCAAGTCCCCAGAAAGCTGCCTATTGAGTTCAGCAAATAAAAACTTCTGTTTTCTTCACAAGTCTATAATTCTTTTTCATGGACAGTAAATCAGAAAAGGGGAGGAAAAAAGCATTTTACAATCTCAAGCTATTTTGCATACCTTAAGTGCACATCAGTTTTTCCCATTTCCATCATATTGTTACCACTTAAAACAGGGGAATTAGATAAGCATACGTTCCCTGTATTAACTGCTTTAATTTAAAAGTAATTTCTACCATCTGGAATTGCTATTTACTGTTGTTTGGAGGAGGGGAAAAAAAAGAATCTGAAACTGTAGAAAAGATCATCACAATTTCTTTCAAAGAATAACCAATCTGAAGGAACGAGATGCATACAAGGAATGCAATTGATTATCCACTGGTCAAGTTGGATATTTTGGAGGGAATTCTGAGAATAAAAAGTCTCTACAAGTTATCAGCGGCCAGACTGGAGCCATTCAGTTTTCACCTGCTTGTGTTTGTTGTCTGGCAACCAGTCAAGGGTGCTATTAGCAGAATTAAGCTCCAGAAGAAAAGATTACCCTGTAGGAGGTAAGATAAAGACTGGAAAGTGTGGCTTGTTATCAGTATCACAATAAGGACCAGGTCAGAAAGGATTCAGTGTGGGTTTCCTTTCAAACAGGTAATCTCTGCTGAAATAATAGAGTAATTGTTGCTTTGAAACCTTTCTGTGCTGCAGCACACTGCAGCTCATTTGATACAGATTCTGGATTTAATGGAGAACTCCAACAAACCTGAAACACACACAGGGAAAGCAAGAAAAGAACAGGGCACCAGTGGAAAATGTCTTTATCCTGTAATTCCAGGTCAATATAGCAAAACATAAAATATTATTCAGGGCAGTTTTATACCTTGATTTATGTCTCCCTCCTTCTCAGGCTGCTTTCTATCTGTCTGTAAAGTTTTGGTCTATAAATGTGCAGTAACGTAATACAAAATATTGCAAGAGTAATAACATATGCAATTACAGTTCATCTCACAAATCCTGAACACAAGCAATGAATCAAAGCTTTCCAGGGCTATTCCTTGAAATACAACTTTTTCTAGGTTCTATTCCAAGGCCTGAAAGCAGTCACTGGGACAAGCTGCAAGAGCAAGATGCACATTGCAGATGAGGGGCAGCATTTTATGTTTTTCTGGCAAATTGCCTAAGTGTTTGTCTTGAAAAGTAATTGTTGAGTGGGCTTCTCCTTTTTTTTTTCTTTATAAAGATAATGCACCTTTCTCTCAGCCATCTCCTCTGGAAATGTGCATTAACTGTTTGGAGATGAAGCTGCAGTTTGGTTTCTTACTGTCTGCAGAAAGTGTTAACTTTTGAAGGTTGAACTTTGAAGTCTCAAAATGCAAAGATGAGCTGGTAAACAGTGTCAAAGGAGAAAATATAGGAAAGAATTGTCTCATTATCTATCTATCTATCTATCTATCTATCTATCTATCTAATCTATCTCTTACCTTATGGCAATTTTTGATTTCCAAGACTTGGAAAGGAAGCTCCCTGTCGGTGTAGATGTCACCAGTCTCATACACAGTCTTTTCCAAGCTGTGACACAAGGAGGGAAGCCTGGTAGAAGCTGGTCAAGGCTACAACATTTGCTGGAGCCATTCTGGGTCCTGGATGTGAAGCAGAAAGCAGCAAATTACACAGGGTTGTTCCCTACAGAAGCAGTTCCCTGATCCTCACCTCAGTTTCCTGATGCTTCAGTTACCTCAGGGTTACCTGGATTCAGATATGAGATCCTTTACCCTTAAGAGTTGAAGAGCTGCTCAATGAACTCTGAGTTTGTACAGATTTTATTTAAGAATTGTTGCAAAAGCAAGGAATGTGCAGAAATTAATTTATATACCAATGTTTCTATAGAATTTGGGGATTGTGGGTAACTACAGAAAGATCAACACAGCATCAATTCCAGGTAAGATTATTGTAAGGTTGCGAGGAGATGCACTCAGTTCTAAATCCAAAGGTTCATAACCTAGATAATATCAATCCTCTTGATGAAATGGAATACAAGTCCTAAATTCTTAGAATTATTTCATGATTTCATAACCAGAGAAGCTGTGGCTGCCCCATCCCTAGAAGTGTTCCAGGCTGGGTTGGACAGGTCTGGGAGCAACCTGTTCTACTGGAAGGTGTCCCTGCCCATGGCAGGGAGTTGGAATGAGATGAGTTATAAGGTTCATTTCAGTCCAAACCATTCTGGAATTCTATGTTTGTAATTTTATTTTTTTTTTAAGTAGTGGAGCTGACAGAATAAATAAAAAAAAACTGCAAGGCACACTTCACACAATGTCAGTTTTCAAATAGTACTTTACAAAACTTGATTCAACACCCAATGAATGGCATGAACATAGTCAAGAAAAAAGACCCCATACAGAAAATCAAATCCAAAGGTGCAAAGAATAGAGTCTGGGAACTCCCAGGGGGGCACAGGTAAGGGCACAGGGACCTCACTGTGGACAGTGCCATTCAATCACACTCCATAGTTCCTCACAGAGGAAGAGGCAGCATTGCTGCTGCTGAAGACTGCAGATTACACAAAGCTGAGTGAAGGAAAGAATAACAGTAAGGATTTGTCAATCCATGAATTTGATGTAGATTATTTGGTGGTTGAAGCTCTTTTGTCTATTTACACATCTTTTAATACAGTCAGATGCAAGGCCATGGCTTGGCCAGGGCAGTGCAGGACTGGTTGGCACTGGGAGCTCTTTGGTTCCTGCATGGGATATTTCAGCTACAACTTTGCCTTCTGGGCACTTGCCTTCAAATCACTCCAAACCCTTTTCAGGGGAAATGTTTGCACTGGCCTAACCCTGTCTGTGCTGCCTACAGAAAGCACTAATTGTTATCCAGGGAGGGAAGGGAACCAGCCTTGAAGGAAACTCAGTGCCCCAGTCCTTTAAAGTTGATTACCAAAACAATTCCTTGCTGTATCTTGTATTTTGCTAACCTGCTCCTATTACCCTTCTGCTGCTGTGATACCTTAAAGGCAAAGAAATCACCACAAAGACATAAAAGGAAAAAAAAAGATGGAAAGCTCCTCATTTGTAATAAAACTTAGACTCAGATTCCAAAATGAGCTGCACAGAAGCAGCCTCCAGGCTCTCCTGACTCCACTGGAGTCACTGGGGAGCACATGGCCTTGCCTACAGAAGGATCATGGCAGATTTGAGCATATGAGCTGAGGGGGCTGATCCTGCTAACACTTCATACCAGGCAGAGAGCCAGGTGCACAGAGATAATCAAACCAAATCCTAATTAAGTGTCTGAATTCCCAGGGAAATCCATGCATAGTGAGATGCCTAAATATGATTGTAGATGTCAATCCAGCTGCTAATTGCTGTAAATACACTGCTGATTTCCAGAGCAGATGATGGCAATTGTCATTTCATTCTAATTCATCTGTTTTTCTTGAATGTAAGAGAAGCAAACTCTGAGGATGACTGCACTATTATTAGTTGCATTTTCAAAAAGGAAAATAATAACTTTTACACCTAAAGATGAATCTGAGCTTGGGCAACACAGGGACAAAATTAGCACATCACTAGAAAATTGCAGAGAATATATACCATAAAGCTTTGTAAGAGGACTGTAAGATCTTATGGTTTGAAACATAATGACTTCTATGCTTTTTCTCACATTACCATTGAAGTTAGCTGATTAAAATATTTGGTGAATAAACCAAAATAAAAACATTCTGATCTCACCCAAAAGGCATGCTCAGCTTGTCACAGGAAATAAGAATCCTGCACCTATTAGATCATATCTTTGCTACCCACTCAGAGCAAATGATTGATATAACAGACATGTTGAATCAAGATGTTAGATCATTCTTTTCCTTCTCTACACACTCACTTGCAGCCAACAGATTTTTTTGCCCCAGAATATCTGTGATTCCTTAGATTCTTTGAGGCTATTCCCTTAATAATTGGAGGAGCTGGCTGAGCAAAAACCTGCAGCACAGTGCTGGGTCAGAGGGATCCTGTCTGTGCTGCTGCAACCAAACCAGCCCTGCCTGAGAAAGATAAACAGTGGAGTGGGCAGAAGGGCCAAAAGTGGGGCCAGGAGGGAAAACAGACCTGTCCCTGGTATTTCTTTAACAGATTAGGGCCTGATCTAGGTCCCACTGAAGGCAGTGACACAATTCCTATCAGGTTCAACAGAAGTGATCTTGAAGAGAATGTTTTCTTGCAACTATCTGAGTGATAGGCTGTGCTCTACAGGTGTCCAGGGCAAAGAAAGAAAGAAAGAAATCCTTCCCCACCTGCACAGCTCTTCAGGGAAGCAGAACCTCTTCAAAAAAGCATCACCTGAACAAGGTGGGATCCTGTTGGCAGGATCCATTGGTTCCTCCTGTTCCCTGTCACTTTCCTCCTCTTTACATATCAGAATTACAACTGGGATTTTCAGTTGTGGGGCACACCTTTAAAGAAAGCAGCTGTTCTATTCTCTATTTGTATGAGCTTTTGCTCTTCACACCTGTAGATCAGTTAGAATAATGCAGAATAATGACTAGAAAGTTACTTATCTCTGCATTTTGGGATATAACTCAGAGCATGTGTCATCTTGGTAACAGAGCTGCTAATTGGACATTTTACACTAAGAAACATGCCAAAAGTCATAGGGAAAACTTCATCATTTTATTAAATTACTTAGGACACAGTAATGGAGTTTGACATCATCCAAAATACAGAATTATTTCCTGTTTTTTGTGTTCCTTTGTATCTTAAGGGAAGAAATGAGATTTTATTGAATGGAAGTGTAATGGGAATGACACATTTGAGGAAAGAAGTACCCACATCATTAGCACCAGGAAATGTGGTACATTAAGAATGTAGGAAGAAATTTCTTAATAGTGTAAAAGAGAGGGTTTATTAGTTTGGATTATCCCAAGGGGTGCTTGTTTCTCACAAGACTGCAGCAAATTCTTTTCCTCTTTCAACTCCCACAGCAGCATACCTTTGGGAAACACCTACTTCTCCTCCAGTAACTTTCTCCTGCCTCTAATACATTCTTACCCTCAGTCCAAGGAGCTTGCACTTCCTCTAAAGGACAGAACACTGTAGGGATTTTTTCAGAATAAATCCTATATGTGTTAGGACATAGTATGGATGAAAATGAAGGAAATAATAGGAGAGCAGAAACAAAGGCAATGCTGTTTCCTATGTATATATACTGGGTACATATTCAGGATTTATTATCAAGAACATTTATTCCTGACACATTCCTGACATCAGTCCATGTACTGCCCTCCCATTGCACCTTAACTCAAAAGGTGTTACACAAATGGCACTCACCTGTATTTATGCATGAATTTATGATTTAAGCTGGATTTGTGTAGATGAAGAGATAGCTGGATACATGAATTGTGGGCAAAGCTGTGAGAATTCACTTTAATTTTGAAAAACTGGATGGAAAAGATTTTTTTTTTTTAAGATAGAAAAATATTTGATTCACAGATGATACACAGAGTCAAGCTCTAACTAAAAATACTTTGCTCTGAGGATGCTGCTTGTTTTCCTCCACTGTCAGTGGGAAAACCCCAGATCTACAGACTCTGGGCAGGTCTTACAACCAAAGTATTCTGAGAAAACAAATCCTAAAAACAATAGATGCAATGCAGCTGCTTAGCAGTTCCCCAGGGCTTACTGGTGCTCACTGCCAGCTCTCAGCTCTTTTGGCTTTGAGCAGGGAGGGCCAAATTCTTTAAATTACCCTACAGAGTATGGAGGTCTCTCTGCCTTCCATGCTGTCACCCTGGTGGCTCTGACAAGTCTCCTGCTGCCACCCTCTTGTTCTCAGGAAGATCTGTTAACATTTTTGGCTCCTTTTGATCTCTGGACCCTTCTCCTGACACTTTTCACAGCCTCCTGAAAATGGGATTCTTACAGTCAATAATTTGCTTATTGTCTCTCTAGTGTAAACTTAAATGTTTTTCATCTTGGAAACTATTTCCTCATGTGTGGGGTTTGGTTTGTTTTTTTCGTTTGTTTGGGTTTTTTGGTTGGTTTTTTTGTTTGTTTTCGTTTGGTTTGGGTTTTTGTTGTTGTTGTTGTTTTTCACAATTCCTATTGGATTCAAGTGATCTGAGATTTAATAATCATTCTACCACCTGAAATGAGCTCTGGCACCTGCCCACTGCTCAGGAGCTATCACTCTTCAGGGATTTATATCTGGTAACTCCTTTTCTTTACTCTGATCAGTTTAAGTATATGGAAGTGCTGCAGCTGACAGTGGATTTTACATGTGAATCCACACTTCAGGATGTGATAGAGGACAGGGAGTCCCACTGGGCCTGGAAGGGTTCCTTCCTCCAGACCCTAGTGCAGGACAGAAGCCTAAACAAACCATCAAGCACAGTAAGAAAATTCTTCTCAGCCTATTATATTCCCCCCAGCACCATCACCCCTCCAATCGGTTAAAATAGCACAGTTTTCTGTACCACAAAAGACTGTAATTTGTAAGGAATTCTAAGCACTTGGAAAGCACAAGGGGACACTGGGAGTGGGGAGGTCCTACCCCATAGACACTCCATCCCTTTCAAACCATGGGAATACAGCTGCCTCCCTCCACATGAAATGCAGCCTATGAGAAGAAATGAGAAGAATTCTGTTCTCAGCCTGAATAAAAATTTTAAAAAAAGATGTTTCCAAAAGTGCACAGCTCTCCCTTAGCCCAGAATCCTTCTTAAAAACAATAAAGCCTTGTATAGATTGCACACAAAGGAGGAACATGGAAGATAAGTTTACTCTTGCTCCTCAAGGAAATCTGATTATGTACCAGTGTTCAGCCCTTTGGGACAGGGAATGTCTCAGCTCTGGGGACATTAGACCCCAAGTGGCACCTACTGTCACCTCCACCCCCATGTGGCACTGAGGAAGACCAAAGAAATAAACTGAGCTGAATCTCCAGTTTAAGAGCACAAGGAGCTCTGGACTGGAGCACATTACCCCAGTTTCTGATGGTTTCCACTCGTTTCATGATTAGAAAAGCAAAAATACCAAAAGAATTGATGATGTCTGCTGTTACTCATTGGAAAGAAAAATGGTCTGGTGACCTCAGACACAGGTGAAATCAGTGCATCACAGGACATTGAGATGTCATGAGCTGTGCAGGTCAGGTGGGACCAGCTCAGTGTCACAGGCAGCAGCCTCTGAAGAGGAGATGGCCCCAAATGGGGTTAATGGCAGTAGGTGACAGAATGATATCTTACATATGATAAATAGAATTCAGGTATTTAACACTTTGGGTTATTAAATCAGAAGATACATTTCAAGGGGAAAAGAAAAGAATTTCAGCTAAATTCCAACACATTCAGGCTATGCTGTCCTGGGAGCAGGAGGGCAGGTGGGACCTGCACCACTCAGGAGCTTCACCTTCAGTTGTTTTGGGGCTCATGGTAAAACACTGCTGCCAGAAGTAATTCCAAAGAAGCTGTACCTCCAAAGAAGCTGTATCTCCACTTCTGAATCCAAAGCCAGGCATAACCTGAGGTGAATCAGAGAATCAGAATCACAGAATGGTTGGGGTTGGAAGGGACCTTACAGATAATCTAGTTCTAATCCCACTGCCACGAGCAGAGGCACCTTCCACTAGGCCAGATTACTTGATGCTTGGCTTTTTGGATAGCACAAGTCAGATTTTTGGGTTTACTTTATCCTTGGCTTTTTGGAAAACAGGAGACAATTTTCTGAGGCCAGTTTCTGCTGGAAAGAAAGAATCCAACACATTGCAGTATTCCTTATGTGTTCCCTGGCACTCCCCTGACCTCTGATGAGATTCCCTCATCCTGCAGGAATGTTTTTGCTACACCTGACCAAAGAAAAAAGATTATTTTCTTACAGATTTGTGAGTTGATTCAGCTTTTACTATGCAGTCAGGCAAGTAGGGGAGCAGCTGCAACAGAGGAAATTGATCCACATAATTGAGAAGGGCAAGGAAGAGGAGTGAGAATGCCCCTGTCCCCTGAAATGAGGTGTTGGACTGTTTCAGTTTTACCAGGCAAGTTCCCTGAGGTTTCTCTAAAGTGAGACAATGTGGCCCATTGCATTGATGGCCTGAAGAAGCATCTAGAGGGATCCTGTTCCCTGAGAGGAGACAGTAAGCCTGGTACAGCAATATTCCCGATTTAAGATTGTCCTTAAATGCTTTGCCAAATAAGGAGAGAATTAAAGCATCTGCATGAGCTGAGGTAAATACAGCCCATGGTATCTGTGCCTTGGTTCTCTCTTGCCAAAAGGTCACTTTAGCTGGACCCAGAGGGAGGGCTGCTTTATACATCTCTCTCCAAACAAAAATCCTACTTTTCCCTTGAATACTTGCTTTTTTGCTCTTCTGACCAGGCACACCTGTTTTCTCTACTAACTCAAATCCTTGCAGCCACGTGTGCCCAGGGGATGGGGGGGCCCAGGGGGGAGTGTAATAAATAGCAGAAGCAAATAATTTACCCAGTAAAGAGCATTCCATGCTTTCTGTATGCAAATTCTGCATAAAAATTCTACATATATGGTGCAAAACTGCTCTGAACTGAACTCTAAAAATGTTTAATGCAAACACAGCTGTTATCAAGTGTTGTTCTTTCCAAGAGTCCATTCAGTTTGATGGTTATCACTATGCCAACAGCATTCCCAGTACAAATCTCTCTTCCTGAGACTTCAACAACTGCTTTACAGACAAGAAAAGTTCATTTTGCCCTAAGCTTCATTCTCTGGATCCCTCCTAAATGTGTTTCTCCCTTTTAATGGTACTGAGCCTAGCAGATAGTGATATTTAACTAATTAAGGTTCTTAAGAATAAGTTAATTTAACTACATATTTTATAACATCCCTGTTCAGCAAAATATTGTAGTGCCTTTGAGTAAATAGTCAAATCTCACTGGTGTCAGAAGAGATAAGGTATATTATTTAAACCACCTCATCTGGCAAAAATTCACTGATTGTTTTGAGTTGTAGTAACACCTTTTTTTAAATATCAGGTTTTGAGAGCTGAAGTGAATTAGAGAATTCTGAAATATGTAAATCTACTACTTTAGTTGACTGGTTAGTTTGCTATTTATATTACCTTTCAGGAGAAAAGGGGTATTTTTTGTCCAGCTACAGAGGAGCTTTTTTAAGGACGAAAAGTCTTTTAAATTTATAATTGTACAAAACTAAAGGGGACAGCACTTCCTTCAGGGGCTGATCATCAGATCTAGCTGTGCATTGTGTTCTTGACAAAACACCTAAAATAACTCAGCAGCTGGCAGTTTCAAATGCCACAGGAATGGGAAGGTCAGCTCCCCAGCCGAGGGCTATTTAACTCAAATCAGGACCTGGACTGCTGATTATAGAATATGGTTTAATATTAAATGCATGTGCATGATTTAAAAAATCAGAGCAGGAACATTCTCATTTGTTTCACGAGGGAAATGGGAGCTTTTTGCTGCTTTGCATCCCTGTTCCTGTGCCCTGATGGAATCAATTCCCGTGGGGGAAGCAGGGATGGCAGCTTTGTCCAGCTGCCGCTCTTCATCCCTTTCAGATGGGTGGATCTTTCAGGATCGTCCTTCCCAGCACACCAACCAGCACTGCAGAGCTAATGAGGTGCAGCAGGTCATCTGCACACAAACACGGAGTGGGGACAGACCTCCTTCCACTCAGAGGCAAAGACCAGCATATGCTGCAAAGTTTATTTGTTAATTGAAGCATTAGTAGCACCTTTAATATCAAGTCATGAGAACATAACGTGTTGTTCTGTTGTTGCAAACCCCAATCTTATAGCCCAAACTCCATTTTAGAGTGAAGTTAAACACTCCCTACACCACTTCAAACCACTCAGGACAGCCTCTTGCTGCAGCTCCTCCTCTCCCCCTCATTAGCTCACTAAGCAGCAGCATTGAGGCAAGTGGGGGGTCACTGATGTGTTGTAATTAGTGATAGTCTGTCACTGGGGAAAGCAGAGTCTCTAATTAACACAGGGCAGCTCCTTTCCTCCCTCACTGCTTCCTTTGCTCAAGGAAAGGTGGAGTCATAGATGGGAAAATCCAATAAAAAGCCCAATGGACATTTGCATCTCTATGACTGGCAGTAATTTTAACAGGTTTGGCTTCATCTGGGCACAGATAGAGCTTTGAGAAAAGCAGGAAATAAAGGAACATTGGCCTGAACCAAAGTTATCAACCCCTGACTCCTCATGGTGAACAGTGAGTGTTACAACCAGACAGTGACAGCTGAGGGGTCCTGGTGTGACTTGGCAGTTCCATGATGTCCCTGCAGCAGGATCACCTTTGGAGACTGTGCAAAGCTCACCCTCAGGGTCCTTTGGGGTCTGTGGGATTGCTTTTAGGATTCTTGAGTAGCTGACATCAGGTGCAAGGATGTGCTGTAGGCTCAGGCTGTGATTTCCTAAGCTTATTTTCAGCCCTTTGCCAGGGGATGGCACTGAGGGAGTACAGAGTGTGAAAGGCAAGTGACTGCCCATGGAATTTCTGAAATTCCCAGAATATCCCCAGAGTTGAGCTCAAGTCTTTGCTTTGCAGAGTTTCCCATCAGCAACACAGATGGACAGAGGATCATCAACTTATGCTAGTACACTGGATGTCCAAATTTTGATTTCTCCTTCAAAAGAGACATTGCTTTGCCTTTATGAAGTACAAAGTAATAGCTCAGGTGGAGGAGAAAATTTGTGGCTGAGAGAAGCATCTTTCCTCAACTGATAGGTCCAAATCACTGCACAGGGCCTCCTGCACTCTCTCCCAGAGGAATCACATCAAAAGCATAGAAAAGGAAACAAAAGATGACTGAAAACATGTCAGAGCAAGGAGGAAGCCCAAAATCTTTATCCTTGGGCGTATTTAATTGTACCTGACACTGCAGACATATGAAGGGATTGTCTTGCAAGAATGAGCTGGAGGAACTGCTTGAGAATTGCCACTGGCTCAAACCAGACAGACTTCAGGAGTCAGAATAACCCTAAATTTCTCAGTCCTGCCTGAGAACCCCATAAAGGAGACTTATTAGGATGATCTGCAAGAGACAGAAGACAGCAAAAAAAAAACCAAAAAAAACCAACAGTAGTTTTCCAGGAATGAAGGCAACATATTATTACAAAGAAGATGGAAGATTCCAAGTTCAGGAAGGACTATAGCATTCCAAAATCATTAAGGTTGGAAAAGACCTCTAACATCAAGTCCTGCTGTACTTCTTTGAGTAGAATCCACATTGATATCCATGATATTACACCAGGCACCATCCCAGAGCTCCTGACAGACTGCAGAAAAGGATTTATAAAGGAACTCTCAGAGAACTTCCCAAGCAAGGCCAAGAACAGTAAGTGAAAGATTAGCTCAATAAGGAAGCAGTGAAGGAGGGGAAAACTAGTTTTGTTGCACAGTACAACAACTTTTACAGAGAACAGGCTTTTTAGTCTCACACAGAGGGTTAACAGCCTCCTGGAAGATGGGCTGGGAACCTCTTACCAAACTGAGTAAATGGAGGTTGAGAATGGGATGGATAATCATGATACTGTGGAGTGAGAAGTGGGGAGGAGCAGAACTGCCTCTTTCAACAGCAGGGCAAGATGTTAGGTCAGCTCAGCTGTATCATATAACTTTACCCTTGGCTTTCCTAAAAGGAGAGGAAGAAAATCAGAATTTAGGTGGTCTGGATTACTCTCCAGAGATTTCTCCCTGCATTATAAAAGAAACCAAATGTGGTTGTAGCTTAATCCTAACAAAAAGTGAGTAATTATTCATGGGTTTGCCTTCTCCAAGCTGCCTCACTGCACAGTCTGATGGCAACTAAAGTCTGTGGGAAGGCAGGAGAAGGAGAAGCAGAGGTGAGAGTGCTGCTGAGGCTGTTCTGCTTTAGAGAAACTAAAACTGTTTGGACACACAGTCTGATTTAATCTGGCTCATTTTTGGCTAGCTGGGAAGAAGGAATCTTTATGTGCCAGTGGTAAAGAACAGCTGAGGTAATCATATCTTCAACTGGTCTAGAAGACAATGTCTAAAGGCATTTTAAGGTGTTGTGGTTTGAGAGAGACTAAGTTTAAAAACCTCCATGTTGTAAAAGCAAAAGCACTAAAAAGGAGGTGTTAGAAACCTCCTTTTCTTTCCTTCACTTCCTGAAGAAGAAAGGATTTTACAGTTGAAACTTGGGGATAAGTCATTTAACCAGTGGTTACATCTCCTTTGGCAAGGAAAGGAGGAGCCAGAGAGAATTTGGGGTTTTTGCAGACACTTACCTGTTAGGCTGTCAGAGACTGTACAGAAACAAACAAGCCTGAATGCTTCCAAAGGTCTAAGGAACAGTAATGTGCATCCAGTTGTCATCAGGGTGTGAGAAAAGCTGCTTTCAAGCCTCTGTCTGCAGTGGATAGAAAGAAAAACTGTATTACCATGGATGGGTGACTTGGCCATATATTTTAATATATATTGAAATAAAACATGTAGGTTTTGCCAGCAGATGGGAGAGAGACTTGGAAAGCAGTAAGGCTTCAAGGGGAAATGGGCAGACACAAATGTCTGAGATGCTGTGGCAAAAAACAATAGTCCATTTGATGGTGAGATATCTGTGAAATAAAAACAAATGCAACACTGCCTCTGTACACATCTATTAGACATCTCTTAGAGCAGCTGCTCTGTTCTGATGCTCATGCTTTGAAGGAGGTTGGAATATTCCTCAAGTATTCAAAGAAGGGCTCCAAAAAATATTCAGATCTTGGAAAAGAAAGCTTACAGTAAGAGCCTTAAGGAGTTCAGTCTGTTGAGCTGAATGCATGGAGAAGGGGCCTGAGAGCCAGGAACTTCTTGATCTAATGGAAGTGTAACAAAATCCAGTAGCTGCATGGAGACAGGTGAATTCAACTCTAAAACAAAAAGTAATTTCTTTGTAATAACCATTATTAAATATTGGAACACATCAGTACAGAATTTGGCTGACTTTGTTCTTCTTAGCCTTTAAGAAAGACCAGATACTGTTGTAATTCAACACTTCAATCCAGCTTCCAAAAAACATTCCATGGCCTCCAGAAACAGGGCTTGGAAACAGATGATCAGTGGGGTGGTCCCTCCTGCCCAGAGAGCACATGTACAGGTAGCAGGTACTTCTTTAAGAAAATAAACAAAGACCTGCTTTAAAAGACAGAGTGTAAACTGATCTGACTGATGTGGTCTGATGCAACAGACTTGGCTTTATTGGATTAACTGGCAAACTTTATCAGCTTCCCAAGAGTCCCAGGAAAACATTTGAGTGCCCACCCTTTCAAAACTGTTGCTTTAAAAGGACTGAATATAAGCAACAGCAAAAAAGGTGGACCCAGAGAGCAGAGTGGTTAACCTGTGTGCATAATAGTTAAAATGCCTGGTTTATGTATTTATATTCACAGCTATGAAGTCAATATGAATCAGTTTGTAAAAACCTACTGCTCCTGTGTAAAACAACAACCACACAATCTTATAATCCAGGTTTGGATTGGAAGGGACTTTAAAATCCATCTAGTTCCAATTCCCTGCCATGGGCAGGGACACTGCCAACACCTTGAGTTAAGCAGCAAAGAGCAAAAGTAAAATGTAAATAAATCTCGCCTCTGCTACAATAACCAATCACCAGTTACAACCTGTGATTAACAGACTTTTCAGGAGTCAGCAGCACAACTATAAAAGGCCCTATTTGCCATGGTCTTAAGTTCATTGTGCAGGAATCTACACTTCTTTTGGGAGACTTGTCAGAGGCTGTGACCTGAAATGTTTGGAAACCTCTAGCTTCAATTTTCAGAAACCAACAAATGCATTTGAATGCCTTAATTTTTAACATAGTTACTGTGATTTATTTTTTTTTAAGGAGACAGACAGTAGAAATCTTCAAAGTTTTACTGAAAATTAAAGTTCTCTGAAGCAGCTTAAAATCAAAAACTTTAAAAATGGGGACAAAAGTAGTTACTTTTTTCTTCCTTTGTTTTCCCCAAGACTTGTGAATAAATCAGAAAAGTATTTGACAAGCAAATTCTTTAAGAATGATCCGAAAAGCAAGGTGCAAAATCTCTAACAAGTGTCTCTCCTTAGGGCTGGTCCATCTGCACTCTGAGCTATTCTCCAAAGAGGCAGGTTTGAAGATTCCTGCATGCACAACACCCCATGTGGGCTCCAAGCCCACAGTACAGCTCCTGAAAGTAGATTTTGATGGGTCAAAGCCATTTTATTGAATTAGCCCTTTATTGTTTACATTAAATCCAAGTGAGCTCAGAAATACTGACTTATCCTTCTAAAAGGCTGGATTATACCGCGTGGCTCGGATGCAAAAAAAGATTAGAGTTTTTATACTAATTACTTCCAGCATGAGGAGTGCATGGCCAGGAAGAGCTCTGACTTTGGAGACACTCTGCTGGGCAGATCAGAAATATTTGTCAGATTTTTTCTTGGATTTGTCATATTTTTTGCCACGAGTTAAATGACTGTTGCTCCATAATGTAATTTGGAGTGCCAGACTGTCATTAAACCTTGTCTAGGGGAATTTTTTTTGCCATGTGTGGGACAGAGGGAAGTAACAGCCCTTTTCCTCCTGTTCCTGGTTGTTTTATCCACTCTACCACCATCACTGGTGTTGTGAAGTGCAGTGTGGCATCACTTTCTTCCACTCTACATCGCCCTTGGAGAAAGTAAGAGTCTAGAAAAAGATTATCTCATTATTACTAAGTGAGTTTTCATTCATTTATACTCAGTCAGATAAGTAATCCTGCAGATAACAAAGTTTCCCAGACTGAAAAACCTGAGGTGTTCTCATCAGCTTGGAAAATCCGAGTGGGATGCAGATGTGAATATTTTGGAAACTTGACATGTCAGATCAGTGTCATGGCTGTAAATCACCAGTGCTGCAGTCAGACAAGAGCAGACACAACGTGTGTAAGACACTCTCACATGTGTGTCCTTGCCTAAAGAAACCCTCTTATTCCTCATGATCAAACAGGCACCTGCCTGTGCAGAACAAACTCAGCTCTGGGCAGCTTTCATGGCCAACAAAGGAAATTCTTCACAGGGAAATCAGAATTATCAGGGAATTCCATAATTTGTATGGGCAAAACAGATGGCCCAGAGGTGTCCACAGCTTTCACTGAATGACTTTGCACACAGTGACATCAGATCTTCTCACTACACAAATTACTCCTTGGGGCCTGGGCTCTGTTGGCATTTGTTTGAGTGATGATACTCTGTGTAGTTTGTGAAACAGAACAAACAGGAGGCTTAAAATGAGCCTAAAGATTTGTGAGCTGCTGATCCTACAGAAAGGACACCCTGTATTGCTTTTACATCCAATACAACAAATACATTTTTATGGTTGTTCTTAGATATCAAGTAAAATGTTTGTACCCAAACTCCTAAGTTACAGAAAGAAAATGCACAGATCTTTCCACTCAGCAGTGATGGGGAAGGTAAAGCTCACAAAAGGGTCTTGTTTTAAATCTTGCATTCAATAAACTGCTAGAAGAACAAAATGAAAACAAGCTATTGTGTTAATCTCCAGATTAGCCCTCATAGTCTGTCAATTTAATACTGATTAGTAAACAATGTCCATAATTAAGCTGTTGTTGGAGACACAAATGCCCCACGAGCCCGAACTAATGCGTAGTATTCAATCCTTTTACAAAGGATGGCAGATACAATTCCAGGAATGTTAATGCTGTCAAGTATCCATGATGTACATAACAAAAGAGAAGGCAGAGAGTTGAGGTAATTAAGCTCACACTAGACCTTCTCTCCAACCTGTACGTGTTTATTGACTAAATGTTATTAGGTGCAGTAAATAAAATGCCACTGAGTCGTGGGACCAAAAATGGGATGAAGTTTATGGGGCCGTCAAACCCTGGATTCCCCTGGCATCAAAGCACACACACCCCCCTTGCTAAGGCCAGTGACATTAATGTGCATGACAGGGGTCCATGGGGCCGTGGTCCCCTAATTGTTTAGGAGACCTTTTAGTCTGGTTGCAGACTGCATGTCTTGGTATTTGTGGAGCTAATTGCACTAAAATCCGCCAGCACAGTGTTTGCAGTGATGGGTTAACTCATTTATCCTCAGGATAATACTCAGCTCTTTGTCAGCCTGGTCTCCCGCATTCACTCCTGACTGTCAGCCCAGATGCAGGAGGAGGAAGCAGACTTCCAGCAGTGCTGCCCATGGAAACACCCTGGCTGCACATGTGCAGAGCAGAAACATTTAAACAGGAAGCAAAACCATTTTTCTGAGTGTTTCCATTCTTGGTAACCTGTTCTACCTTTCTCATGAGGGTCACAAAGCCCAGACTTGAGTTTAGACTCTGATAAACTCCAACAGCTGGGACCAGCAGAGGTGCTTGGCTGAGCTCCCCTTACTTTATTCTTCTCTGCTGGATCTTGAGGATCTTGGGTTAGAAGAAGATGATCTTTAATGTCCCTTCCAATCCAAATCATTCCATGATTCTGTGATTCAGTTTTGAATTAGCCCCGTGCAGCACAGCCCAGACAGGGTAATGCTCTGGGTTCCCTGTAACATTCTTTTTTTTTCCTCTGAAGAATCAAGGTGGAAATAATCATAAGCCATTTTTTATTTTGATCTCAATATTTTTACATGGGGACAAGATGTCACTCTGTTTCTCCAGCAGTGTCAGTGACAACAGAGTGCATAAAAATAATTTTTCTAATATGGACTTTAATATTTACAAACTCCAGAGTGAAAGCAATGTCCAAAAATATATTTCCTTTGGACATTTTTCCTTGATTCATGGTATTTTCTCAGACTTCTTGCCCCATGTTTACAAACATGCAATAATGAACAAAATCATAATTATAGCAATACAGAAGCACTTTCTGTCCAGGGATCTCAGATGTCTTGGCTCTCAGAGTGTCATTGAACAAGTTTCCTATGGGATGAAATGTATTGATAGCCCCTTTGTACAGTTTAGACATCTGCAAATTAAATTGTTTTGCCAAAGGTCAGAAAGAGCATAAATTAGTGGGAGAACTAGGAAAAATACTCCACAGCATCTTCCCCACTCTCCATCCCAGGCTGCCCATGGAACTGCAGAACAGCACTGAGTGGCTTCCTGTTTGGACATGTGGATTTGATTAAGGCAGGCCACAAGTTCCCAGAATTTTTGGCCAGGTGGTGACTTAGCTTTTGGGTGTTACAGAAACACAGCACCTCTGCCCTGCCCTCCTGGCACCCTGCAAACCCCCCTGCATGTAGGGAGCAGCCCTGCCCCATGCACAGCTGCAGGCACAGAGCAGAGAGGGAAGGAGATGGGAGTGGGAATGTGCAAGTGGAGGTTAGGGGTAGCACTAGACCACAGCACATCTGATTTATTTTGGCTTAAACTGCTATGGAATCACAGGTTCAGTGGAAAATGCTCCTTCTAGAAATAGAGCCAGTGTTCCCATCCCTTGAATAGACTCATAACTGAGACACAGTTTTATCCCACATTTTAAACTCCTCTCTGACACCCAAAAAGCCTCTTTTCCTTATAAAGGTAAGATTTGCTCTGTCTTCATAAAAGCTACAGAAAAAAAAAAAAAGCTAGAGTTTTCTGCAGCAGCTGTTTTGGGGTGGTTTTGTGGATCAAGGAGAGATGGCAGAAAGTGTTGCTGTCACACTGAGCCTGTTGGGCAGCCAACCAGGATCACTGGAGCACTCTCAGAGAACCTAGGAGTGCCTGGAAGTCACTCAGACACCGGGGATATGTGGCTTTGCCAAGGAGCTACCAGAGGTTTCCCAAGTCTGAGCCTTTCCAGAAGGCTGCTGCTCTGCTTTGCTCACCAGTTCCAAGCTGTCAGAACTGGAGCAGGTGAGACAACAAAGCACAAAATGCAGCTCAAATCTCCCCAGGTTTCATGATGGTGCTTCAAAGGGAGCAAAGGTGGCAGCAGACAGCAAAGGAAATTTGGGCTTGGGACGACTGAAGTACAGAAGTGAGGAGTAGAAAGTATAAATTTTTTTCCCATTTGACACAGGAAAGTCACACAAGAAGTTGCCAGAGCTTTTACTGAGCCACACGGGAGATTAATAGAGGAATAACCTCCGTTTCCACTTACTATCCTGCTTAGATTGGGAAAGGCTGTTTAGATGAAGACTCCAGTTCTGCTGAAGAAAGCACATTTTCTAAGTAAACCCCATTTTGAGCACATTAGCAGAAAAACAAGAGTATGGATAAACAGTAGTCCCACTTCACATTTCAAGTACATCCGAATAAAACAGGAATTTCCCATTGCTTAGCAGGAAAGGAATATGTGTTTCTCTCTGGATTCATAAAAGAAATAGAAGCAGATATGATATTTCTCCTTATTCTTTGAATTGTCTCATCATACAGCTGGTTTGATTACAATTTGAAGGGACCTTGGAGATACTTGGATGAGAGAAGTAACAGCAGCATTCACACAGTGTATTTTAGAAAAACATTATCCCCTTTCTATATAAGAATATGGACAGGCACATGAAAATTGCTGTCTCTTTTTCCTACAGGCCACAGCCAAGAGCTAATGATTCATATGTAAGAGCACAAATGCCATAATGCACTTAACCAGATGTGGAAAGCTGAAAATGGAGGTGTCAGTGGATAGCTGTCCTTAGCTCCTCAGTGTTGCAGTCATCTCTTTCCTTAAGACCTGGAGTGGAAGAGTTTGAAACTCCTCCATGCCAAACAAAGACAGCTCCTCTCACTAAGAGAGTCAGTTCTTTTAAAAATAAATTGTTAGCTGGAATATTCTCTAGACTAGCTGTAAGCTCTTTGAAAATCCACTCTTTCACATTCACACAGAGCTTTGGTACCACCAAGTGCACCAAGAGGCAAATAATTACCTGAAGCAAACCTCACCCAAACACACCCTTGAGCTCCTCAGGCCAAATCTCAGCACAGGAGTGAATTCTGCCAACAGCAGCTTTTTCTTGACTTCTCAACCGCAGAGAGCTGAAGGGAGGCTCAGGCAGAATGGAAATGTGCAAAGTTACAGACTCTGCAAACATCCTCTCCTGGACCCAGCAATACCTGTGGAAAATGGGACAGCCTTCAGTCCTGTCAGCTTCCTAGGAAAATTGCTCATGGAAGCACTGGATAACAGGCAGAATTAGCAAAGGTCTGCTACTTACACCCTTTAAAACAGTCCTGCTCCGTTAGCCTGGCATGGGACAGCCACAAGGACCTTGTTGGGACATCTGGGTGGCTGTGACAGGGCAGAAGGGCAGGAGAGCAGCTGCAGCAGGTTGGCTCCAACACCCTTCCCACCCCACCTGCTGAGCAGGGCAGTATCTGTCTCCAGCAAGAAAAGGGTGTCCAGGGGCAGGGAAGTCAGGCCTCACACTCTGATTACAATTTCAATGTGATCTTGAGCAAATTGTTTGGATCCAGATCCTTCAGGGGACTACTTTTACAGAGCCTTAAGTTACTGCTCAGAATTACACACTTAAATAGCTTGGTCATCTCAGTTAAAATTTCTCTGTTCCAGTGGTTCCAGTGAAAAATAAGACATCAACCCTTCCTTGCTTCTGTGGAATGCAATAGAAATAAAGAAAAGTCTCTAAGATGGCAGGGTAAGTATCAGCAGAGACATTTAATAAAGTTAACAGAGCCTGTATTAAAATGTCATTTTAAAAAAGAGGGTTTAGCTCAGCTTTCTGACCATACAGAGTCTGTCCTCTCCACAAACATCCTCACTTGCACATTTCAGTCATTAGTGCCTGGACTGAGAGGAAGAGGTTTCAGAGAAATTAAAGACACTCAATGTTTTAAAAGAAGGTACCTCTTCTACGAGAGCTTGGCACTGACCAACCACTGAGAAAAACCTGTGGGACAAGTTCAGCCCTCACCAGGCACCAGGAATCCACAGGGCAAAGAGGCTTTAGCTCTGCCCCAAACACTTCATTCAGAAAATCCAATGGCACACACCAGCACAGGGACCATGATTAATTGTTCCACTCTTTACCAAACTTCTTGTTTAAAAATCCTTCTCACTGCTTCAGGCATTATCACTTTGCCTGGCGCTCACCTCTCTTTTGTGGGCACTTTGAGTAAATAGTTTAGTGGTGAACATGGTGGTGCTGCTGAGTTGAAGGTTGGACTTGATAACCTTAAAGGTTTTTCCATCCTTAACAATTCCATGATTCTATGATTCATTTACCTTTTTTTTCTACACTTTATACAGGGTTACCAGACTGCATAGATAAATCTCCCTTTTTTCTTGATTTATCATTTCAGCAGCAACCATGAGGACAAACCATTACCTACAGTCCCCCATTCCCTGGGTAGTTCCACCCATCTCTGAAATTCCTCCATGCTCTCCCAGCCCAGCACAGAACTTCCTATTTTGTAGTCTGTAATTTGTGAAGAGTCCTTACAGTCCTTCCTGGTGGGCTGTGGAGGACACTTGGTTCTGCAATGTTCCTGAAGTTTCTCTCTCCAGCTGGATCAGAACAATCCTACTGAGTTGTTATTTCAAAAAATTAAAGTGCATTTGGCACCTTCTAGTATTGCTTGGTTTGATCAGCCAAGGACACAGGTGCTACAGTTCCTATTTCAATAATCTGTTGTAAAACAGAGCAGAAATGGTTTCTGTGGCTGTCCAGTGGAGAGGATATGGACTGTGTGGCTCTAAATGGAAATCTTTGTTTCCAAACCCCAAAACAGCATCATAGACATCAACTAGGATTAAGGCCAAAGCAGCTCAAGGAAGAGCACAGAAACTGCCCACTATGTCAGATCCAAAATCTACTGAGCTCACCCTTGTCCCTGGAAGGGAAGAAGGGAGAGAGTAGCAGATATTGAAGGAAGAATGTGCTCAGAGAGGTTGTGGACTGCCCATCCCTGAAGTGTTCAAGATCAGGCTCTGAATTACTTGGTCTAATGGAAGGTGTCCCTGTGCACAGCAGGGGCTGGAGTGAGATGGGCTTTAAGGTCCCTTCCAACCCAAACCATTCTGGGATTCTGTGAATGCAGGACCCAGGCCAAATACAGCACAGCTCAGTCTGAACCCCACCAGCTTCCAGCAATCCAAGGGGTGTGGAGCTTCTGAGCCAGGGTTGCAACAAATAAACACTTGCAAAAGTCACCAAGAACTTTATGGTTCTCACTTTTTGCCTTCTCTAAGTCATTGGAAGGTCAGTATTGATAAAATATTCCAGAGCAATTCACAATTTTGTTATTTGCTGAAGTTCCTTAGCAAAAGGTAAAATGGCCTCTTTCACATCATCCAGTACTTTCCAAACAGAATATTATCTAAATTGTGTTTAGCTGCCTTGAATCACTGGTTTTCACAGTTAAGCTAAACCCATTTGAATAATTTTTGCATAATTTACATCTCCCTTTGAAATTAAGATACTGCTTAATCCAACTCCCATTCCAGGAACCAGCTCTTGAAATTTGCTGTAGGTCTGATCCCTTGATAAATCCCAGTTACCCATTTCTCCTGCCACTGCAGAGGCAGAATTCCCAGTTTGCTCAGAAGCAAACTGGCTGTATTGTCTGTTCATCATTCAAATCTGTTTGTTCCTCATTCCCCAAATGCAGGGTCATGGGAGGTGTTCTGAAGCAGAAAAGAAGAAACACATAACCCCTAACTTTGGGCAGCTTAGTTAGAATTTAAAAAAATTAAGACTTTTTCTGTAAGCAGGGGCTCAGGCAAAGTTTCCTCTATGTCAGTGAGAGTTTGTTCAACAGCTTTGAGGGTCTCTGGATCATTTCACAAATGAAATGAGCTGAAGGTTTTGTGTCAGTTCTCATTTACCGTGCAACAATGATGACAGAGGCAGCAGTTACACCCTGGAAGGGTGGAGGATTGGGGTTACTGAGCAGAGGATTCACAGCAACTGTCACCCATCATCTCTGCTGGTGGCTCCAACCAAGAATGCCATGGAAAATCCTACTGCATTTTCCCCTGAAGGCATTCCCTAAGGCAGAAGGAAACTAGGTTATAATTTGCTGCAGGAAAACTGGGCATTACTCCATCAAAGCAGAAAAAAAAAAAGTGATATTTTAAAAGAAGGTTATGAAATCAGATGCCATCTTGTGGCCAAACCTCATGGAATTGCTATGGGAGATAGAAAATAGCCACAAAACACAAAATAAATACACAAAAAAAAAAAAAGAAAAAAAAAGAAAGGATTAAAGACTGGTGGTCTCCAGGTTAAATGTTTTTCTGTTTTCAGGTGCAGAACCAATTCCTCCACACTTCTGACAAGTAAACTCCAATAAAAGATTTAATTAATGATGAGATGGTCTTTATGGCCCCTTCCAAACAAAACCATATTGTGATTCTATGTACAGAAAAGCTACTTATGGCCTTTTAGATGATTTCAGATCACCTCTCATGTCCCATATGACTGGCTGTGTGTTCTTTGCAGAATATGAAACCACCATACAATCAGGTAAAGCCTTTACTGTCACCCTTTTTAAATTACTCTCATTCCTGTTTCATGGTTTGGTAATGAGAAATCATGGTATCACAGCTTGGTTTGGATAGGAAACAACCTTAAAGAACATCCAGTTCCACTCCCTGCCATGGCAGGGACACCTTTCCCTGTCCCAGGCTGCTCCAAGCCCTGTCCAGCCTGGCCTTGAACACTTCCAGGGATCCAGGGGCAGCCACAGCTGCTCTGGGCACCCTGTGCCAGGGCCTCACCACCCTCACAGCCAGGAATTCCTTCCCAATATCTCATCTAATCCTGCCTTCTGTCACTAGGAAGCCATTGTCTTGTCCTGTCACTCCAGGCCCTTGTCTAAAGTCCCTCACCATTAAATCATGTGGCCATCCCATTGCACTGTTGGAGGACCCCAATTCCTCACTGCGAACACCACAGATATAAAATTAAGTTTCTGACATAAACACAGGCACCCAGTGCCACTGAACACACCTTCAGCCTCAGGGACATCTGCACAGGATGGGGGAGACACCAGAGGAGCTAGAGGAGCCCCAGGTCCTCTCCAGAGTGACAGCTGGAGCCCAGGTGGGATTCCTGGTGTGGAAATGGTGAGAGATGCCTGTGTTTAGGGAAATGACCTGTTCCCACCCAATGGAAACATGCAGGACTATACAGCTGAACATAAAAAGAAACACATCTGAGCTGGTAGCAGCAGCAGTTGTGAGTAAGGGGTTAAATAGCAGCCATTACTACAGTGAGGAAATTACCCCAACAGAAGTATAATCCACATGGTAGAAGACAAGTGTTATTCACAAGTTATTAATAAAAGAGACCAAAAAGAAGGCAATGCTATACTGTTCTGTTAATCTCATAAGCCCAGATGTTCATGAAATGAAAAACAGTCCAAGTACATGACCTTTCATACTGATGTAAAGGAATGTTTAAGATATGATGGGATGTTATATATCACAGGATGTTAAAAACATCACAGAGAAAATTCAATATGGATAGCAAAAATGTAAAGAATTGAATACTTACAAAAAGATTTATCTGATAAGATAAAAAAAGCAAAAAAAAAAAAAAGCAGATTATAAATTTCCATAATCATTATTTAACACACTTTTATAGACACCACTAGTTTTACAGTGCCAAAGTACAGTAATGGCAGGAATCACTATGGCATGGAATTGCTACAAGTATTACACACTTTCTCTTAGCATGAAAGGAACTGTTCATTCTTGGGAAGACATGAGATGGTTTTATGCACAGTAAAATGTTATGCAGAAAGCACCCTACATGCCAGAGAAATGAAAAATCTATGGACTCTATTGCAGCCTGCTCTTGGAGTCAGTTCTTGAGGTAAGAAATTCATTTGGGTAATTAGAAAAACTGGAGATTCTAAAATGAAATATTTCTGTGTGCTGTTCCAGCTGTGGTGAATGAACACAAGTGAAGAGCCACAGGTACTGTGGAGAGAACAGAAGGAAAATCTGTGTGTGCAGACAGCAAAGAATTCAGACATAATCTTTTGGTCTTTCCTCTTGTTTCTTTTCTTTTGAGATGCTTCAGTGTAAAACATGTGGTTTACACTCATCTTTGTGTAAACTTCTCTGGGGTGATTTCAGACACAGGGCAGGCCCTCTGTAAACAAGATGGACAAAGCTGGGCCTCAGAGTGTGGAACACGTGTCTATTGTAGCTCTTTATTCCTAACACCACCTGGCTGAGGGAGATTCTGGATTCTGAGCCACAGACAAGCACATTCCTCTTGGAATGGATGGAGGAAAGGCAAAGAAACCCAGCAGGATCTAAACTGGGGTCCTCACTCTCCTCTTGCAGCATCCCCACCCTGGCTGACACTGGAGCAAACGTGGCCTTGGTGAGGGGAGCAGGGGCAGGTTTGGGAGGTCAGTTTACACCCGGGTCAGCTCAGACATGCTGTGTACAGTATCAGGGTCTGTTTTCTATTTGCTTGTCAAATACCAACACCAGAAAGAAAGGAATAGTACTAAATCCACCATTTTAACCTTACACATACCCACAATTACAGCTGAAATAACTCAGCAATTTTTGAGTTATATGAGTGCAAAGAAAGCATCTGCAACCAATCACCTATTTTTTGTTGGTGGGGTTTTTTTCTGGCAATTCTATATCTTAAAAATTGTGAATGCAGTTCTATTTTTTTTTAAAAAAACTTGTTAAAAAAAAACAACACATGTGCTCTCAGGCTGAAAACACACATGCCAAATTCAGCCTGGAGAGAATTTTTACGGCTGAGTTATAAAACCCTGAAAATAGGGATTTATAATGGAAATGCTGACAGACCATTAACTACAATAATAACATAAATGGAGCAATAGAATTTCCAAGTTATCTCCTTTTTGTTTGTGTCAGCATTCCTGCACCAAGAGCCTGTGTAACACACACACAGCATTAGCAGCACATCACTAAGGGCTCTCTCCTATGCAGAGGAAGACAGGAGAGGAAGCAGCAAAGGACAATATGTGTGATCTATGTCTTGTGTGATCTATGCACCACATCTAACTCAATATGGAATCTCATTAACTCTTGCTGGACACAGGTTTTGTGGGGAATCCTGCCAGCAAGCAAAGGCAAGTAGCAGACACCAGTTCACCTGTTTTGCTCCATGCTGCATCCACAGGAGAGCAAGGCACTGCTTGCTGATCCCACTCACTTCCAGTGCCCAGCCTGAGGATTGCTTTGAGCTTTCCTTGTGACCCACAAAAGAAAGAGGGAGGTGATAATTGGGCATGAAACCAGGGCACAGGAGGACTGTTGAAGAGTACAAGCACACTTTGCATGCTCTTGCTTTAAAAGCTCAAGCTCTGTCTTCTCTGGGAAGATGAATATACTGAAAATATGCAAAGTGTCATGCTGCTCAAAATAATTTGTTCACTGTTACAGACAGGGATTAATTGTTTAAAATAAGTGGCAGCTAAAGCTATAAAATCTGTGTATTCTTAGCCCTTCCAAGAAAAAAAACTCTTACTGGTGAATCCATATTTAGCCCATGACTGGAAGTTTACAATGAAGTACGTATTTCTTATGAAAACAGAATTTCAGATTCATAGAATCCCAGAATGATTTGCATTGGACAGAACTTTAAAGTTCATTACATTCCAAGCTCTTGCCACAGGCAGGGTCACCTTTCACTAGACCAGGTTGCATCCAACATGGCCTTGAACACCTCCAGGGATGGGGCAGCCACAGCTTCTCTGGGCAACCTGTGCCAGGGCCTCACCTCCCTCACAGCCCAGAACTTCTTCAAATTATTCTGCTCAGGGTTGACACTGGGAGCAAAGGAAAATGACAGATCCATGTGCAGTCAGATTCAGGGCTTTGAAAGATCCTCCAATACAATCAGCATCTGGCTTGTTCCCTGGCTCGTTTGTCCTAAGACACCTGACATAACAGAGCCAGTATCACTCCCATTTTACAGATGGTTAAAGAAAGGCACAGCGGTGAAATAAATTCCTCAATATTACATATCAGATTTCTTTCAAAACCCAGGAAAAGAACCAAGTTTTCTCCTTGTTTTAGTAACCTCTGCTGTACAAAAACCAGATTTTAATCTTTTTCATTTTAAGGGTAAAAAGGCTCAATATGACCCAGGAGTTGAAACAACTCATCTGCTTCACAAAAGCCCTGGTTAAGTCCAGAAGTGGAGAGCAAACTCTGAGATCACAGAAATTAATTTCTTCACAAAAATCTTGAGTTTTACACAAAGAGAGGAAGTTTGAACAAAAGAGCAGTCTTTTTCTGCTAACATCATCAATGACTCTGACCGTCCCTCCCTGCTATCACCCTTTCCTGACATCCACCAGCTCCCCAACGGGGAACCATTCTCCTAAAAACATTCTTCTCTCTTCTCTGCATCAAAAGAAGGAAAAGCAGTGGCTGTAACTACTCAAGCTGCTTTACTGATCCTTCTGCCACTATTGCTCTGCTTTTGTCCAACACACGTGTCTGAGCCTGGTCTGTGCTCAGGATATTTGGCAGGCCGAGCACCCTTTGTCCCCCTTGCATGCCGAGCACTCCGCAAAGCTGCTCCCAGCAGTGCTCAGTGCTCACGCCACTGTTTGGATTACAGAGCCTGGAGAGGACACGTGGCTCTGCCTATTGTTTACAGCCCAGGATAACACAACAGACACTCCGTTGTCCCAGGGTCTCGCCAAGATTAGCACGTGGAAGAGCAGGAGCTGGCCAGGGCCAAGGCTCAGCAGGACAGAGGTTAGGCTTGTGGCTAGAGGAAAAGGCTCCAAGGAGGGTTGCAGTTCCTTCAGACTGAGGACACATGCTCATGGATCATCAGGAGAATCTGTCCTGGAAGGTTTCTTTCTCCTTATTGATACTGAGCTCTCTCACAGCAACATCTGTGAGCAGCACTTTGTACCATCTCTGATGAGCCAAAAGGCTGTGGTACATCCACGTGATGACCCAGCCTCAGAGATAAATGCTCTCCTCACTTCCCAGCTGGCCATGGCATTGTAGCCCACTTGGACTTGCAGCCTTGGCAACAAAGAACCTCCAGATGGTACCAAGGGCTGTAGCACAACTTCTTTCCCACAGCCAATGTGGGCAGGTTGTTTCCTTGCTATCCACAAAATACTGTCTTAAATTCATGGAATCACAGACTGGTCTGGGTTGGAAGGGACCTTAAATACCATCTTGTTCCAAACTTCTGCCACGGGCAAGGACACCTTCCTCTATCCCAGGATGCTCCAAGCCACATCCAACCTGACTTTGGGCACTTCCAAGGATCCAAGGGCAGCCACAGCTTCCCTGTGCAACCTGTGCCAGGGCCTCACCACCCTCACAGACAATAATTCCTTCCCAGTATTTCATCTAACCCTGCCTTCTGTCACTAGGAAGCCATTCCCCCCTTGTTCTGTCACTCCAGGCCCTTGTCCAAAGTACCTCTCCAGCTCTTTCATAAGTCTGCTTTATGTTCTGGAAGGGTGTAAAGGGAGTTCTGAACTGGAAGGAAGTTCTCGTCCTCATTTTTAAAGGACCAAATGGCCTAAAGAAAACTGGTCCAAAAACCTATGCTGCCTCCTCCATAGATCCTGTCTCAAGGATGCTGCCACAGCTGATATTAAAATGAGGATTATTGCCCTGAAACAGAGCTAGAACATTTTCTGCTGTATCCAAGCCAACCACAAGCACTTTCACCTTCCTATCCAAGCCCATCTTAGACCTTCCTTTCCATAGGAAAAATGCACTGCTCAACCCATCCAATAAACAGCAAACCAAAGGCAGTCCTCCCTCCTTTTCCTTCCCACAGTTACACAATCCATGCACTGCCATGCTTTGAAACTGGAAAGAAGTGTTTGGTTTTTGCAAATAATCACCAGAAGCAAAGCACTGAAGCAGCCAACAGTGTTAACCTGGCAGCTGACTGCACTAGGGAATGGCACGTGGATGACTATTCCCAGAAGGAAAACTTAGCTCAGTAATCCCCAGCCTTGCTGGCACTGCCTGAAGAAGGTTGGCATCTCAGAGCTTGATAATATGGTATTAATCATGTTCTTGTCCTGTACAGTCATCATCAAAATCAAACAGCAAAACCAAGAGGAACAGGAAATGCTGAATTAAGGTAACACTTCCCCCACATAAACCACCACTCCAACCTAATCCTGTTCCTCAGCCATGCCAATCCCAGTAAATTAGACTGCTCAAGCTGTTTGAAGTCCTGAGCAGCCAGCTCCAAAGTGAGGAGTAAGTACATGGCTTCCAGCCACATTTGCATTGCCTCCCTGCCAATTTCATCCTCCCCAGATGCAGGTTCATGAGCCATGACAAAATTTGGGGGCAAAGTGGAACAGATGCAGGGAATTGTTTCTCCTGGTTTGAGGTTTCAACAGGAATGCTCCAGACAGCTTTGGTGAGGGCTGAAGGGAACAGGCAGAGCTCAGCACCTGCCCTCACCCCACTCCACACTCTGTGGTTTCACTGTGTCATGGTGAGAAGGACAAACTTTCACTATGTGCAGCCTTGGCTTTTAAAGTTACAGAACTCCTTCTAAGTGATTTATAATAATATAAAGTGGTTTGAATTAGTGAAAAATAGAGAAGCTAGATTTTCTTTTTTTTTAGTGCTTCAATTGGTTTGGTTATTTGTTTCATATAGGACATCAAAAACAATCTTGGTGTTCACAATGAGCAGTAAAGGCCATTCAAATACGTTGGAATAAGTTTAAAAGCAGGTGGTTGCCTTATTAAGTGTTAAATATTCAGAGATGAAATATGAGTCTGTTTCCACCTAGGGCATACAGTAAATGGCTTCCACATATGCATAACAGCCCATTAGCACAATAAAAAAAATTAGTTATCCAGCTGAAATTAGACCAAATATGTACTAAATGCAAGAATTTCAAAGGATCCATTTTATTTTAAGAGCCCTTGTTCAGCTGGATAACCCTGGGTCCCCTAATCTAAACAAATACAGCAAAATAGAAATTATTCTGTGGAATTCTTTTACCCACAAAGTATTTGTGGGAGGGGAGGTGGGTGGACAGAGTGGTTTGAACTCATCAGGTACGTGACAAAGAACCTTCAGATTTTCATTTCCTAAAAGGATTGGGAATTCCAAGGGCAGGAAAGCAGCTTTCCAGGACAAGATATTTCCTTGAGTCTGCAACATCAATAAAATTCACTGCTGAAACTCTGCTTAGTGAAGCAAATTATGATTGCTCTCAACATTTTGATGGCATTTTTGCAGGTCTCATCTCTGCATGACTTACCCACTACAAAATTAACTTGTTGAACTTTAACTGACTCTTTTGGAGCAAAATATTCACTGGCAGGTGGGCTCCAAAGGGACAAGTATCCAAGCTTAATAAACATGCAGTCTATCAGCTTGTGTGTGCTTCAATAACCATAACAATTTTGTAGGTATTCAAAAAACCCAAAATAATTTTATTTTTACAACAACCTGTGGCAAGTCAAATCAGGAATAGGGCAGACTAAAGCCTAAATAAATGCCCATAAACTTTTAGCCATATATGCAAAAAATAAAACTCTACAATAAAAGCTGTTTAGCAGTCCCCATGCCCACGTTTCAGCTGAAGGGAACTGTTTCAGTCACATGTGCTTTTTCTCTGGAGAGTTATGTTAGGTATTTTACACTCAACTCTGGCACTATTTTTCACTTGTTAATTGGAAACCACAATCACTTCTGCAGTGTTTTGCTCTGCTTTCTGTACTTGTGATCTGCACTCAACTGTCAAATATTTAAAGTCCAAAGCTGTCCTGACAAGGGAACAACATCTGTCCCAGCTCTCCTTGGAGCTGACCTTCCAGAGAGGGAGTCCTGGCTTCCATCTGCAGCAAACGGGTTGTTACTGGAAAGACAAAAGCCAATTCCACAACCTGCATGAGAATGAGACTCCAGCACCGTGTCTGTTCACACCAGGGTGGAGTTCAGCAGTCACATTCATCAAAATGTGTGCCTTTTGTACTGAAAGGGAGAAATTTCAGAAATAGATGCAAATCTTCTTCAACGTAGCTTTCCAGTTAATTAGAGACTACTTGTAGTCATGTCACACAATGTGAAATCTGCTGTATGATATAAAACTTTATTGCTGAGATTGTTGTCATGGACATTGTTAAAACAAACATCAGCCCCAATGATGGCAGGGTGCATGTATCTATCTCTCAAATATACACACACACACACACGTGCCTGTATATGTATGTATGTGCATTGTAGTTATTCTCATGTCTTAGCAATTAAACTCCAATTTTAACTAGCACCTTTATGGTTACAGTAAAAGCATTTTGTATTTTTTAATCACTGGGGAGGAGACTGAGTCACCAAGGCTGTGCCAAACCAAGCTTGATTGCTTCAACCATTCCAGTAAGTGGCTCCTCAAAAGTTTTCATGAACAAATCTAATTTTCATCCTGTATCTCCAGTAAAAATACATTCCAGCACTACCTCTCCTACCATTTAAGTGCACACAAAGATCAAAAATATCCCTAAACAGGAGAGCTCCCTACATCTGGGGACATGAGTTAGTGGTGACCTTGGACATGCTGGGTTAATAGCTGGACTCGATGATTTTAGAGGGTTTTTCCAGCCTAAATGATCCATGGTTCCACTCCCGCAAGGACTCTGCCCAGCCTTGCTTTGAGCTTCACCTGTTTCGCTCCCCAGGTACCTCAGCCCTGGTTCCTCCCAGCAGGCAGGGACATCTAGCGACTAAAAAAGGATATTGCAAATAAACAATCACATCTATTTCCTACACTGTTTTGTTAAAATCAAATCTATTTTGTTGCTGTGGCTGATGAGATATTTTCAACACATTAAATAAGCCAATACTATGTCCACTCAGCCACAATCTTTACTTGGTTTAACTCTTATCAGGGAAAATCAGAGGGTAAATAATTCATTTTTTTAATTCCATTCTCGAAAAATATATTTCCTTGCAGTAATATCTCAACAGGAAAAGCTGCCTAACAAAAATAATTTTCTTCTTTGCACAGATCACTAGAATCCTGAACTTCTTAAGAGGACATTCACAAGTTTTGTTTCATTACATGTATCTTATGCTTCAAACAAGAAATAAAGAAACATTCTACATCACTATCATCTTTCTTTTTCCTCCACATCTATAAATGCTCTCATGGAAAAGGCCCTGGTAAGTAAACCCATATTTCTGACCTGCTGCATGTCTAACATTTCTTCTTTAATAACTTCATGAGCATGGCAGGCTCTTCCTATTAACTACATTACATCATCATTATCAAAGACGAAAGGAAATTAATTTTGTTTTCCAAAGACTTGGCAATAAGTTGGGTCTTTACTTCATCAGACATCTGCTGTTTTTCTACGTATGTCATTTGTGAAGCAGAGTTTTCCTTATGACTTTATTCTCCTCACAGTTTATCATACCACACTGTTTACCAGGGAAATAAAGCGGGGCAGGATTTCTCATTTGCCCTCCAAAAGTGTAAAGCTAACTTAAAGCCAGTATTATAATCTTTATTTCAGTTTCACATGCTTTTTCTGGTTTAAAGTAAAGCTCAGCAAAGACTGTCATGCAAATATAACCTCTCATGGTCTTTGCCTGAAATTTATTACTTGTGCTGTAAGACTTTGTTTTAACAGATGGGACTTTATCAGCAAATTATATGGGCAGGCCACCAACTTCCCTCAGGAATGGAGGAGTGCTAGTATTTACTTGGGCTCTTATCTATGCACTTAAAGCCATATTCTAACCACAAACTTCTATTTCCATTGATTGATAGAAAAGACAAAACACAGAGAATCTTCTGTTCTAAACACTGCATCTCCAACCCTTGTGTTCCCCATGCATGGGATTAATAGCTGCTGTCAGATATTTCACATGAGGAAAACTTCTCTTTAAAACTTCTCTTCCTTTTTAAAGTTGAAGAGATTTCACAATGTGTTTTCACCTTCTCCACGTAACTCCATGAATGCTTCACGAAAAGGAACAATTGAGATCACTTTTCTAAATATTTATTTTGCTAAATAATTTGCTGTGGTTTGCTTGGAGTTTTTGTCCACTTAACTACACCATAATTTACCCTGCAAATAATATTCTATGAGAGAATTTTGCTCATGGAAAGTCCTTCTAAACTACAACCACCAATGCATCAGGAACTGGAAGGTTTAGTGAATGTATCCAGAGAGGAGTGACCCCAATTTCAACTCTTTACTACCTTAGCAGCAGAGAAGGGCTCAAAAAAATAATCCTGTTGTGAGCAGGCAGGAGAGGGTGCAGGAGCACCACGGGGAGAGGGAGGGAATCTGAGCCCCCAGGGCAGCCTGGCTCCCACCTGCTCTTGGTGTAACCTGTGTGGGACATTGTGGGCTCAGTAAGAGGCAGATGAGGGAGAAAAACTAAATAAATAATAACTCCAGGGAGAGAAAGAAACAGTGATAAGTACTGAGTGTCATGCTAGCTGCCAGCTGCCATGTCCCATTACAGAACCTGATATTTATGCTTGCTGCTAATCAAGATCTAAAGATGTAATTTATAATTTATCTCTGAATTGCACACATCACCCTCAAACAAACACTTTTTGAAGGAATTTTGAAAATGTGCATTCTACATCTAATGAATCCACTCATCAATGTGCTCTGAAAGAGATGGAATTCTGAAAAATATGGCACATGGCTTATTTTAAGATTTTCCTACTGAAACAGTTTCAAAGCAGTTTGAATTAATAAGAAGGATGCCAGGTAAATTCTTTCAAATGGGAAAGAAAATTTTAGTACAAAACCATGTAAAAACTTGCAAAAAAACACGGAAACATTTGAAGTGTTTTGTTCCAAATCATTGAAAATAGCATTAAAACTAAACTATGCTTTCCTGTTCAATGTAGTTCTTTCAATATAGTTTCATTTGTATGTGTGTGATAGGATCCATACTGCAGGACCCAATCCTGTAACAACTCCCCTGGAATTCTCTCATGAAACACACCTAGGGATATTTGAGCAATGCATTTAAGATTTGACATTCTGTCAGATAAGACTCTTTGTTAGCAGAAAGATTCCAAATAAATTGTCAACTACAAAGTTCAGAATCCAGCAGATAAACCACCTACATCACTGTGAGACACAGTTAAATGAACTGTTTAACTACAGTTAAATGCAATTTGTTTTAATTTTTAGTCTTAATTTTTACTCTTGATGACTTGATTATTCTGTTCTTCAACCACATCTAAAGCCCTGCTAAGCAATGAGATACCTCCATTGTACTCCATGGGTCTTGGATGAGACCTGGATGGGGAAAGTTGTCCTGTTTTATTCCCAGAATGAACAGTTCCCAGTCCAAAAATTGTGGTGTTACTACAAGAAAATGTATCAGAAACCAGAGCTCAGAGGAAAGCTGTAATACAGAGAAAGTTTGAAAATGCATTACAAAAGTAAGAGGATTTGTAAAGTAACCCTGTGAAAATCTGGCCATGGTTCTGGCCCAACAACCCATATCTGGATTTCAAATATTTCAACCTTTACAGATAAGATATAAACCAAATGGTGTGATATGAACCACCACAAAGATAAGAGTTATTTTCTAAACAGTCACCAAAATCATACTTGGAGGCAATAAACAATTGCCAGAGCTGTAACTCATGTGAGAGCAGTTAAGCAAAGGCAAATTCCAAGGTATTTTAGCTGAATATGGTGTTCAAATTCTGACATACAAGGATAGGAACTCATGTGAAATGTGGACCTGGATTTCAATTTTAAACTTCTTGCCATTAAAGTTCAGGGTATGTTTGGGTCACACAGCTCAATATGGGTTTAGATCTCTACAGGATATCAGGGTTTTTAAAGATACTTTTCATTTTCAGATGTGACAGTTAAAAATTCCTGGGTACAATAAACCATTTGACTTGGAGAAAAAAAGTTGAGCTATAAACTGAAACCAAAGTAGCTCAACTTGGGAGTGTCCCAGCTGCAGAAAACTCTTAATTTTAAAACATTTTGATTGATCCCCAATCTCTTAGAATTACACTGCAGAAAGGGCTGTGCACCCTTCTGAAATCAGGCTATGCCTCAATTACTTCATCTGCGGATAAATTTCATTGTTATTTGAAACATGTGCAAAAGGCAGATACCAGTATACCCTAAAATTGATTAAATATCTACCTCATTAAAATACAAACCCTACAGTATAAGAGGCCCTGCTAGGAGGGTTCACTTTGCATTAAGAATGCTAAACCTTGCCAGGGAAATACCATTCTGGATCTGGATCAATCCAGTTTAGTTGGACAACATCTGTATTTTAGCAGCTGGACACTTACAGCACCAGCAGCCTCATTAGGGCTTTCACAGAGTTTCTACTGACAGTAAACACAAACTGACTCACCTGGTTGTCTCCAGCAATCCAAAGGAGAAAGGTAAACAGGAATCCTCCTCAGATAAAACCTGGAGTGAAAAGCTTCATCCCACAAGAAGCTGACATTTTTGAGCACCAAATTTGGATCAGAGCATTTCAGAATGTTTTATGAATTCAAAAGTGACTCAAGGAAACGTGAAACCTGACAGGCTATTAGTCCATTCTGGGGGACTATTACCTTCCAGACAATTATTTTCAACATAAAATTCTGAGGTTTGGAAAACCCTTGTGCCACTTCCCGTGAGGATTCACAGTCTGCTGGCCAAATGTGTCTCTGCCTTGTGATACAGCACACACACACAGTAACACTGTGCTTGCTGCCCTTGGATTAACAGACAGGAGGAAAATGTCATACCTTTGTTCTGAGACACTATTTAAAAAGGACAATAATTATTTTTAAATTATACAAAAAACTTCTATAAACACAAAACTGACAGGAAAAAGTAGTTAATGCCAGTCCCATCATGGCAAGGAAGCAAACTAGGTGAATAGTATTCAGACTTTCTGGCTGGATGGATCATTTTTCCTGACCTTCCCTATAAGATTTGGGGTGCACAAATAGCAGGAATGGCACTTCTTGGAGTGTCTCAGTATTCCATGCATGCAGGAAAGCCTCTAAGAATCACAGCATTCCCTTGGTGGAAAAAAAAAAAAAAAAAAAAAAAAACAAAACAAAACCAAAAAGAAGTCACAAATGTGTGCTGGATCTGTTTGATGAGGTTGTCCCCAGTTGTTGCCCTGTTTTTAGAGGGAGAGTTGGGAAGATGCAGACTACAAGCCAGAGGAACAGCCCCAGAGATGGTACCTACACCTTGCTGATATTCTTCCCTGGAGCTCACATCTGGCAGCATGCACCTCATGGAATGCAAGTCCAGGAACCCCACAAGGAAAACAGGAGTCCTGATCTTGGGTTTTCACTATCCAAACAACTCTGGCAGCCAACACCGCACACTTTGTGTGCTCCTGAGTTGCTACCTGAAAAGAAGGAGCAGGTTGCAAACTGGTTTCATCCTCTGGATGAGCACTGCTGCAGCCTGTGGATCACAGCTGAGCACCTTTGTGATCAAGAACCTCTGCAGGTGTTTTTCAGCCATATTTTGCTACTAGAGCTCTGGGAGAAGCAGTTCAATTCCACATTGCTGCTGCTCAAAGCCATGTCCACAAGGTGTACAGCCACCCTGTAGTTAAGCAAGGAATTTGAAGGGGTGCTTGGTGAACAGGATGAGTTACAGAGTTGTATCAGGTTTAAATCAATCCCTTTTCAGCAGAGCACTTATGTATGTGATTACCTTGAAGGCTGTATGTTCCTCATTAAGTCGGTGGGGTTAAGTATGCCCTTAATGATATAACAACGATCAGAATATGCTTAACTCTTTTACAGATGGCAGCCTGAGCCAGGACCCTCATTAGTGCTCCCTCTACACTGACAAAGGGACTGGGCCCTTTTACTACAAGGGAAATGGGATGTGGTCTTTCATAAGATTTCAAGCATTAAATCCAAATGCAGTTTCCAGAAGAAAGCCACTCAAATCCACACGGACATCCCAGCTATGTTGCTGTACATCTCACCTCCTGAGTTCTGCATGGAAATGTCTTCTGAGTGTGGAAGTGACTGTCCCAAGCTCTTGGAGGATCGTTTGTAAACTTGGCATGAGGTTTGTTTTCTAAAATGCTGCTGTGAGCAATTTGTCACTGACTGCAAGTCTGACAAACAAGCCCCTCTAGGCTAATCCAGACAGTGATTGGGAATCTGGAGCTAAGGATGGAATACAGGCTTTGAAAGCATTGCTTTTACTTATGGCATCCAAACATTCTCTTAAAATAAAAATAGCAATGACAATGCAATGCCAAGAATCCAAAAGTTAGGAAATGCCACAAACTTCATTCAGCCCTTTTTTGAGTCAGGTGTCCACTGCATGATCATGCACAACTCTTTTCCACCAACCCACCACTTCATTTGTTGTGAGGAAAGAATTAGGGCTGTCCAGGAGAGAGCTGTCTGTAGAGGTGCTCACTGATTTCAAAACTGTTATTCAACTTCTTTCTATTCTTCCATTCTACATCCAGCCCCAGGTTTTATCCTGTACATGGCCTTAAACTCCACATTTAATATGGAATTATCCATTTCCTCACAGGCATTCCTAGGATTCTTTTGACAAAACATCCAAGTACATCACACTGGATAAAAAGTTTGTCTTCACAACAGATATTGGAGAACAGAATTAACAGCTTCCACTCAGATAAATTGTTGTTTCCTGATACCTCTACTTCCTACTTCCCTCCCATTTTCTCCATGGGAATTCCCATCAAGTGCTTCTTCCTACCATTTATCCTGAGCATGTACTTGAGAGACAGCACTAGAAGCAAAGAAAAAGAATTATGAAATGAAAACTTCAGAGAATTTGGCTGCCAAACCCTAAAAGCCTCTACTAAACATCTGTGAACTAAAATCTTTTGAGAGCCATAGAGCTTGGCCAGATTTGGGAAAAAAAATTTATAGGGATGCCAAAAGATCTCCATTTGATATCAGAACAACTTTCATGCCAGATTTCAGGTGTTTGACCAAAGCCTACTTGGGCTCACAATGAGAATGGACAAACCTTTGGTTTGCTTGTGGGTTATTTGTTTGTTTGATTTACACAGTGTCTTTTTCATGAAAGCATTTCTAGTAGATTGAGAGGAGTTGCTAATCAAAAACAGTTAAAAAGCTGTAACAGAGATCAGTGCAATATGCACTCAAAGCATCTCAGTTCTTCTGGGGATACCAACTGAGATTTAAAATAAAAAGTAGCAATAAGGTTCCTTGATTTTAAGGATAAGTAATACAGATTAGTAGGCAAAGGTATGTTAGACCTTGCAGTGACTCCTGGTGGCCAGCTGTCCTGGAAAAGAAGGAATATCAGTGTCAGCCCCATGGCACAGGGGTGCTGTTCACAGGCTGCCAGGATCCTGAGAGCTGCAGGCACTCCCAGAAAGGTTCTTCCCTCTGGGCACCTCCCAGGGCTGCAGTTTCTCTGGAGCACCAATGGCATTCCTGGCAGCTGGGATTCAACTCCACTCAGCAAGGGAAGCTTCCCAAAGGAAATCTCAAGAGTGCTTTTATTCTGTTCTTTTCCAGCTATTTGAGTACCTAGCTCTTCCCTCATCCCCTAAGTTTTGGGTCATAATGAAAATATAAAAGCTGAAAAGTACTGAATAGCAGGAAAATATTGGAAGTTTATTAAAGATGACAAAATAGTGGTTTTCCCCTTGCTGAAAATGTCGAGGAAAGGTAGATATTTCTGACAAATTTCCAGTAGAAAATAATGAATTTCAACCAATAAAATCCTAAGAATATAAAAAAATTAATTTTCAGCATAAAACGTCTTTTGTGATTTAGTCAAAAATTCCCACAAATGTAGATATTTTCAACATAAAACCCCAAAATCTACATGTTTTATCAGAAAAGAGTCAACAGCAAATTCTGATCACAAATACTCTGATGCATTTTAAGTTTCCTTATTGTTGTTTTTCTGAGTAAATCCTTGTGGACCACAAAGAACAGCACCTTTGTGACTTCTTTCACAGAAGCATGGAATGATCCCAGAGGGCAGCCAGAGGGATCTAGGAATGATGCTGTAATTCCTGCAGGCTCTCTGCCTTTATTTGTGGGGATTTCTTTTCACTGGCCTCCAAAGGCTCTTCCCAAGAATGACTCCTTCACCCAGGATGTGAAAGCCTAATGCTTTAGGTCAGATATGTGCAAAGGAAAAAAGGAAATCTGTTTTAAATGCAAAGGAAAACAAAGCAGATAAAGGAGTGAATTTAAGTTAAGCCAATGAGAAGTAAGAATTAATTTATTTTAAAATTAATATATTTATTTCTTATAAATAGAATAGAAATGATCTTTTTAGAAATGAGCATTTTTGTGGAGGATGATGGCTGAGGCACATGTGGACAGTGAAGGCAGATGTTGCTACCTAAACATGTAAACCATTAAGTTGTACAAAGTGCTTCCCCACTTTTAAATTGACTGAAATTAAATCAAATTAATTTGGTTTTAATTTATAAGTCAGCTCAAGTAAGCACAAGATTCTTCCTTTTCCTCATGTTCACTACTCTAGGCAGGAATAAGGTCACCCCTGGCCACATGTAGGGCAGAATTTACACCGAAGGCCCCAGCAGTGATGTGTGGAAGAGGCTTTGAGCAGCAGGAACAGCATCCAGGCTCTGGGCTTGCTCCTCTCAGTTGTGCTGACAGGTCTGGAGCTGCCCTTCACACTGGCACATGCTGCTCATGCCCCCTGTCCCCTCCATGCCTTTTTATTTCTTTGACTCATATTTAACAAAGCTCCACACCTCCATCCCTAAGGACTGAGGGCCCCCATTCCTGCTCTGCATTCCCAGCAAGCCCAGCCAAACCTCCACACTGAGGCAGCTTCCAGGCACCCCCGTGTGGGATTTCCTTCCGAGGGTTCTGGGGCTCATCCAAAACCCAGCCCCATGGAGCAAAGGGCTTTCCCCACACTGTCCTATCAGAGGAGTTCAGCTCCAGCCCAGTGTCACTGCCACCTCATCAAGCTGACATGGAGGTGCCAAGAAAGTGCTGTCCTACCCTAGAACTCCAACTTGTCACCACCTCAATGTGAGCCAGTGACATTTCCTATTATTTCCACAGATCTCCAGGGTGTGAATCTGGGATATGGGCTGTAAACATAATTCACAAAGCAAGCTGAGGCTGCACTGATAAATTGTATTTCTTACCCCTTTAAACACTCAACACACCAAATACATAAAATATCTTGTTTATTAACTTCTTCCTGTGTGGACAGACCCACTCCAGAGAATCAGCCCATTTTTTTTATGTCACATGAATGAAAATCAACATTGGATGACAATCTACTGTGGACCCATTTATGGTGATTTATTGAAGCTTAAGACACTGCTTTCTAAACATATTTTGTGCAACCCACCTGAGAGTCTGACCATCTGGTTAAATAAGATTTTCTAATAGATTTCAAAATGTTGCTGCACTTGGCTTGAAGATACTAATGTTAAAAACCTCAGCAGTAAGGAAAAAAGTCAAATTACACAAAGGCACAAAGAACTCCTGAGCAAAATTCTGGAGTAAATCCTGAACTGCTGCAAATTGGCATAAAACAACTTCCGGAGGCAGGAATCTGGTGAGCTATTTAGGTATGAATGGCTGCAATTCCACAGGATCTGAAATTCTTTTTCTGGAAGAACTCAGGCAATCAGGGTTCCCCAGATTGAAATGAGTATCTTACAGGCATGATGCTGTGAGATAAAAAGCATGCTGGCTGTTTTCCAGCAAGGAACTTGAGCATGTCCTTATCTTTAAGCCTATGAGCAGTCACACTGAAGTCTCATGCTTTGGGCCTGAAATTAAACATTAACTCAAGGATTTGGGCCAGAGCCAATGAAATTTAAAAAGTGACAACTCCAAAAGCCAGGGTTGTTTTGGGAACAGTTACTCAGGTGTATCTGGTCTGAGCTCAGCTGACAGTCTCAGGGAGGGATGAAAGTCCTGTTATCTTTCTGCTTTCCCATTATTTCAGGCCTGACAGTCTCCCATTTAACCATGGGAAATGTTTTCAAGTTAGTAAATAGCTATTGAGATATTTGAGAGCATTTAAAATAAACTTATATAATGTCTTGCAAGATGTAGCACACAGATACCTCCTTCTCATCATCCAAAATACAAATAGAGGGAAATTTAAAATCTGTCACAAAGCTTTGAATTAACTGTTTTATCAATAGCTGAGCATTCTGCATCATTAACCTGCAACTTCAGCTATTAAAGTAAGTCAAGGAGACAGGAAGTGAAGATGGAAATCAGAAAGAATAAAAGCTGCAAAATTAAGCTGTTCTCTTTCACATGTGAAATTCCATATAAAATACTTCCCTATAAATAGTTGTCAATAAACACAACTGCTGCAAATGTATTTGGTAAATGTTGAGGTCAAAGGCCTCAACTGTTTATTGCCTTGTAAACTCAAAGGCAAGTAAATTTATTGCCTGAACGAGTTTCAGAGTATTGGCCATCATAAAAACTCTGCATCCAAGGTACAAACCAGCCCATGGGCTGGATCACAACTATTCCACACACAACTCAGGACCACCACATGTAGCATAATTCCAAGTATCAGAAATACATCAGGAATATATTGCTGCCATGCTGGATGTACACTGCACTTCCCAGCTGAAGGAATGGATCTCACATTTATGTCATCCAGGTCTCACACAGAGAAGATTATTACTTTATAGATCCTCTTTTCTCTAATTTTAAAAAGGTTGAATTGGTTCTAAAGCTTTCTATAAACTGATTAGAACCATGGTTAGTGTTTAGTGACAAATCCTCTCCTTAGATGCATTATTCATGACTATGCTTCCAGCATTACTGTTTTGAGAACCTTGTTATCTTCCAGCTCCAAAACATAACAGGGCCACTTCAGAAACAAAGTACATCTGTGAATGTGTGTTTGTGTGTATGTACACACATATATAATGTATGTATATATGTTTTCTTGACCAGGGTTCCATTTAAGGAACATTATGTTTCTGTCCTCTGAAGTTACAGCTCTAGAACTGAATGTGCTCGGTGCCCTTCTTCACATGATCCTCTCTCAAGTACTGTATGATTATTAATTATTGCAAATTAGGAGAGAACAATCTGCTCAAATTGGATCAAGAGAAAGTTCTAGGTTCAAGTTAATATGGCATTTGGTATAAAATACTACACTTAGTAATCTAGCCTGTAAACTCCTCAGGCATTTTCCCTCTGTTTTTCTCTGTACTGTGGAATATGCAGCCAGTGCTAGGAACTTTGGGGTAAATCCAGTTCTGGGGTAATTCCAATTTTTAATCCCCTTCAGTTGTGTGGTCAAAAGGAGCTGTCTGGCTGCCCAAACTGTGCTTTCCAATTTAACTGGAACTGCATCCTGCCTCCAGTCTGTGAGTCCATCTGTGAGTAGCTGATGGTATCTGCAGATAAAGCTTTGCAGGGTGTTATTTGAGAGTGAAGCTGCTGTCAGGGGATGGAGCAACTGAGTGAGTGCATCAGCCAGTGAGCAGCCCCAGCATCCCCACTTCAGCTGAGCACACACTCGTGTGCACAGGCCCAGGACAGTGCATGCACACAGACAGTGCCCCTGAAGGACAGGAAATTATCAAACAACAAACCAACAGCAGCAGATTTTGAATCTACTTCCAGAGATCTGCAAGCTCAAATAAGTCAGAGATTTAAACACAAAACACCCAGGAACATGCATAGGTATGCCTCATTTCCTAGACAGCTATGGCACAGGTACAGAATGTAGATTTTTGGTTTTACTCCAGAGATATTTGTTTTCTGATATTGTTCCCATCAAAGAAAACTCAATTTTCCTCCAGCCCTTTCTTGGAAATGTTAAACAGTAAACACTGCTCCATCTAAGAAACTGCCCCAGCAAATTCCATGAACAAACACCTTGTCAATGTCAACAAACCAACATTTAAACTGAAAGGTATTGTCATGCTGACCCTCCTTCTTCTATTTGCACCTTTTAAAAAACCACAATTAATCCAAACCACACATAGCATGTGACAAGCATAATACCAAAATACTGTTATGTATGAGTGGGTAAATCAGAAAATTTAACACTTTTCCCCATGTTTCCAGAACAGCTTTATCCTGGGCTGATAATATACAAATGCAGAACACTTGTGACTGAAGACTTCATTGGAGCAATGGACAGTATTTCCATCCAGGAAATTCAGCTCCTGCTTCTTTCCACACCAGAACCACTTAACACACCCACTGATGAGGATTTATCACTTACAGGCCCTGACTGCTTGGGGGAAAGGCTAAGAAAGCAGTACCTCCCTCCCTAGCCAGTGTTACCTAACAGAGCATTACTCATGGTAGTAATTCCACTGGGCTTAATGGGACTAATCAGTAGAATGGTTAAGGTGAAGGAGAAAGAGACTCCAAATTAACACAGGGAGAAAATAAGCCAAATAATAATAATGCACAATTTTAAACATCAAACTCTTCTGTCCTGTAAGTCTGTTTAGCACAATCAATGGAATAACAAGTAAGTGTTATAACATTACCCACCCATTACACTGTCACTCGACAAACAACACAGCCATGAACTTTTCTTGGCATAATGTGGGACATAAATGGGGTTCTGTTGCTTAATCATTCTCCATGATGTTTATAGGAGGGAAATAAGAGCTCAGTATAACTAGGGGCCACAGGAGGGACACTTTAAAGGCTGCACTGCCATGTGTGTCAATACCAAGAGCTCAGCACATCTGGCTTAATTCATTTTTTAGCTGTTTGCTAACTGGAGACCAGGTGTTATTTCCTCTTTGAGATGGGAAATGCCTTTAATTGCTGCCAGTGTATCTCCCTGGTGCCAAATGGGCACTCAGCAGACCCTGTGCAAACCAGTGGAGCTGTGGGAGAAGCTGGGGCTGGTACTTGCCCATGGTGGCTCTGCAGACCACAGGCCCTTGGAACAGAGGCTGTGGCTGACTGTGCTCTTAGTCTGACAGAGCCTGAGCCCGTGCAAAGCTTCTCAGTCTTTTGGAAACAGAAATGTAGAAGATGGCTAACTCCAAAATCCCTACCCTCCTCTGAACAAAGGAAGTCTATCTCTTTACCATTATGTCTTCCAAGATTTCTTCCAGAACAAGTTACAGCCTTTGAGGGACTCTACCCAGCAATCCTTTTTAGAAAGGCAGTTTTTAAAAACAGTCACCTGTTGCTACAGCCTTTTGGGGAGACCTTTTGACCAGTTGGACTCAGTTTGTCTTTCAAAACTCAGTTAAACATTAGCAAAGCTGCTCATGAATAATTTTTCATAAGAAGCTTTTTTTTTTTCACATCCATGTTTGGCAGAAAGCAGAAACAATTTGAGGCTGTTAGAGAAAAATCAAACTTGCCTCAGATGATCTGTATCCCCAAACAAGTTTAGAGCACAGCTGCAGATAGGTTTTGGAGATATGAGCCTTGTGCACTCACACAAACATCAAACCACATTACCGGCCACAGGAACATGCCAGAGAAGTTCATTTGAAAATCATTATGCATTCATTTCTACAAGTAACACCTTGTGGTCCCTGCTGTGAGCGTGGTTGTGCTGCAGCTATTTCCTTTTATGTCAGAAATGTTTTTTGGAAGTTTGGCAAGAGAAACACACTAATACTTTTGTTAAGAAAAATTTTGGTTTCTGCAGCAGGTCCTTGAGAACAGCAGCATAATGGAAGTACTCAGATTTTTATCATTTGTAACTCAATTTCAGCTTTGCCTTGCATCAGAATAAAATTCCTTCAAAGCTAATTTCAGTCCTGTCCCAAGAGAGCATTTGTCCATATCATGAAAACAGGGATTTTATTTAACACGATTACATGCACATGCTGGTGCAGTCAGATGCCTGACTGGAATAGCAGAGTTAAGACAGGTCAGGATGAAGGTGCACTGGTGGAGCTTGGCAGGGAACCTGCTTTTAGTGTTTCTGGCTCTAGCTGAGAACATCAGTTTCTCATTGGTGAGTCCTGAAAACAAAATTCTTTCCAAAGAAAAAAGAAAAGAAATAAATCCCTTCACAAATTCTACTTCGGGCAATTGTGTATTGGTGTCGTAACTTAAAATCAACAAACCATGCAAAGGAGGTGAATCAAAGTTAAACACATCTGTGGACATGACATTCTTTGATTCTGTTTCTTACACCCACTTTTGAAAGCAGGCTTCTGATGCATCAGGCTCAGCTGGCAGAGGCATTTTATTCAAGTTCTCCCAGCCAGTGCTCCTCCACAGGTATTAAATCCCTCTGGGGAATGCAGGCACAGAGGTAATAAACATATTCGTTTCATTACAACATCTTAAAAAATGTAAAAATTCTAAAAAACCAACTGTAAGCTGACCTGCAGCCAAAGTACACATTAATTATACAGCTTAAGTCAGGCGGATGCTCAAGGAAAAGAGATATAATGTTACACCCAGCTGGATACTTTGTAGTTAGCACAAATGTAATATAAAGCGTACCAGAGTTTGTCAAGTGTCTGTCTGGATTTTCAGTTTTCATTAGTACTATAATTAAAACCACATTTTCAGCTATATTACCTATAACAAGAAAGGAATGAGAAATGAGGTTGTCAAGGTCAGTCTCTTTCTGCTCTTTATCCTGAGTATCTGCAGGCCACAAGCTGTTGAATTTGGTGTAAACCAGAGTAATAGGATGGAATGTCACGTTACAACCAAACCTTTGTGGTTGCAAAGACAAACCGGTGAGGTCACTTCCTTTAATCACCAGCGGAGGGTATTTATCAACAGCCACAGAAGGCAGGGGGACAGGGAGGCAGATGACAGACAGACTGACAGATATATGGAAATACAAACACCCCAAACACAGATACCACAGAGCTGATGCACAGAACGCTCCTTTGCAGAGAGCTGCACTTGATCTTGTGCTGTCACAGTCCTTCCCATCTATAAAAGGCACATGAATGCTTTTTATGCCCTTTCTATGGTTTGTCACAGAGGGCACAGCAAAGATTTGGAAAACAGGGACAATGGATGATTGGACAAGAACAAGCTCAGAAGATTTAGACCCAGATTCACATTTTTAAAACTTTCAGAGAATTCACAATTTTGCCTAAAGCCTCTAAGGCAAAATGAGCAGGTAGCAGAATTCCCAGGAGAGGGACATGGTGTACAGTCACTATAGTGGGTGCCTTCATTAGAGATGGGTGGTGAAAAGCAGCACAGCTTCATTAAACTCAGCAGAGCTCAACATTTACCAAGGATCTGACCCACAAATTCCAGTACCAAAAATGCAATTTTTTTTTTCACATTCAAGTGCATGTAAGTACTTGAGGCAACCAAAGCACCAGTGAATGCAAATGGAATTCCCTAGCTGTGGTCTAGAAGGTAAATATGGGTTTAGCTCTCATGAAACCCAGAAAAAAAAAAAAGAATAAAAGAATAAAAAAGTAAAGCAGCTGATCAGTCATGTTAAATATAAATGACAGTTTACTTGTCATACTAAAAGGGGATTTTAGCTTCATTAAAAACAAAAGCTAACTACTATGAAGGAGATGAGTGAACTATTACAACACTGAAAGACTTAAAAACGATACCCCAGGAGATAACATTCTGAGAATAAAGTGAAAGAGCTCATATAAAATACAAAAGGTGTGTTGTAAAGAAGGATCAGAAGGGCAGACTTTGAGCTTCATCCAGCCATAAATCAAAAGCTTGTTCTCCATCATTCTTGTCTATGAGGTCAGCTTTGATTCCCAAGCCACAATTCCCAAAGGATGGAGGTATTTCTATTGGCAAGTATGTGTCTTTCTTCCCCCGGGCTGGCTCTGCCAGCCCTGCTGTCACCATGGACTGTCATTATCTCAATCTCTTTACTGCCCAGGATTGTTCCATCCCGGAGCCATAGGGAACTATCACAGGCCTGCGAGAGGAAAACCCATTCAGAAGACCGAGAGCATTTGCAACAGATTAATTGACAAAGAAGTTTATCAAGCCAGGCCATCTGCAATAGTTCAGTGATTCTCCTTCACGGGGACCAAATGCTTTAGCACTCCAGGTGACATGTCAGGGATACAAGCTGTCACACAAAATAAAAGTGTTAAAAAACAGCTCAAAACCTCTAACTCACCAAAGAATACAATATCACTTCTTTACCCAGTCACGTGCTTCATATCTCTTGCATTTGAGCAACTGAAGCAATAATCTTTGAGCTTTAGCTCAGGCAGACTGGCCACACTCACAGTCTGTGTAAACAGGGCTCCCCACCTGAGCACTGCAGACCGGTTCAGCACCTCCGTTTGCAGTCAGGCAGCAGATGAAGGGCAGACACTTCCCAGACTGAAATAAACACAAAATACATTTAGCATGTTGGTTCCTCAACCTTCATGTAACATACTGAACCCGATAATTGTTTTCTTAAATCGAAAAAAAAAATAATTTCAAAAGACTTCTTGAATATTACTCAACACACCAGACTTTTATAGTGTTCTTGCACAGTGAATTCCATTATTTGCTCCATTAGTACCATAACGGTTTTACTTCAGTAATTCTCACTTACTATGGAGCAACGTTGCTGTGTGGTGTAAAACCTGATAGTTACTGCGAGTATCTCTAACAGAGATAACATTTACACAGAATAATACAGACATCCGATCCCGTATGTTTCTGGAGATAAAAACCTTCATTCTTTTGGCAACAATTCGTAGGGGAAAGGCTTCGATGGGGGTAAAACTTAAATTTTTAATACAAGATCGCCCTCTACTGCTTAGGAGAGAGGAAGATGAGTGAGGATGGCAGAGAGTGATTTGGGCTGGAAGGGACCTTAAAGCCCATCTCATCCCAACTCCTGCCACAGCAGGGACACCTTCCACCACCCCAGGCTGCTCCAAGCCCCGTCCAGCCTGGCCTTGGACACTTCCAGGGATCTGTTCCACCTATTGTTTTTTACCCTCCATAAACAACAACCTGGAAAAGTAAAATGATTCCTTGTGGGATGTTGTGGTGCTATGACTGGTGGAGGGCTCCCAAAGAGACCTGGGACATACATGAATTATCAGGCTTGCTAAAACTTCCAGAAAGTGAGATATGAAATGAGAAGTGACAGGTCTTTGGCATCACAGGTGATTGTTTGGAGTTATCAGTTATCAACATTCTTCAAATTATTTTGATGATTTGGACATTTCAGATCTGATTTTATATCTCCTTGCAGGGAAAGATCACACCTATAGAGCTTGTTTATTCAAGGTTTATCTTTACCTAAGAGGATGTAGCTTCAATCTCCTCCCCTCCTTGTTTCACACCACTCCCCTGGCTCTCTCTGCCGCACACTCACGGTCATTCCAAGCTTTTACCTGTTGTAAATCAATTATTTATTTTGCCCATGAAACCTGAGTGCTGAATGGCAGATAGAAGATGTCACCTGTGTGCAGCACTCCACTGTCCCCAGAGATGAGAGCTCTTCCTGTGACCCAGGGACAGCAAAACCAGGTTAGGCTTGGCTGTACTTGTGTGGAATTTCAACACTTTACTGGTGTGAAAAGTTCTGAGCTTGGGATATAAAGCTCCTCACTTTGATTGGTGAGACAGACACAACAGCCATGTGTACCCAGAGGAACATGCACCTGCAGTTCCTGGCCCAGCCAATTATCTACAAGCTCAATTAAAATTCTGATTAAATCGTACCTTTCACCAATAAATCGTCCAAATTATAAATTTCAACCTATGTCTTTTATCCACTTCACAGGCCCTCAGTCCATCAACTGATAAAGACTTCCAGAATGTAAAGCCTTGATGTTGATGCTCTCCTTTTTAGATGTCAAAAAGGCACTTTTTGGCAGAAAACTAACCTTTCCTACAAAATAGACAACAAACAATTTGATGTACTGGGCAACAGCCCAATTTAAAAAATAAGCAGACCACTCTGATAGGCAATCAGCCAATAAGCACAATATTTGTCATTTAATTCTGAAAGATGACAAGGGTAATAAGGAAACTCACAGGACTTCCCCAAGGCAGGATTTGGGGTGCTTTTTCCCAATCTTTTTCTTAGATCTAGTTCAAATTTCGCACCTACTAGCCCTATTTATTTCTGCCACAGTTATTATCACCTTTTTCTGTGCAATACCATTTTGATTTCCACTACATGATGGCACCCAAATTTCTGGGAATTCTTCTGATCTTTTCAAAGAGTGACCAGGAGCACTACCATTGGTGCTCTTTTCATATTTATTTATCAGCCTCACACTGCTGCTTCCATAAAGCTGCAATCCCCAGACTTCAAGTCTGCAATAACTTTCTCCTGAATAGGAAAAAAATCAATAACGGGGGGGAAAAAAATACAGCAAATTTCACATTTTGATCAGAGTACAAGTGTTGTACATGATATCTAATGGGACCACAGCTAAAAACAAAAGCAAACAACATACCTGCTCCTTTGTGCCTTTCCTGAGTTATTAAAATCATGTTTGCAGCTACAGTGACTGCCTGTCCTCACATTGCCTCAATCCTTAGGAGGTATTTCTTCCCATAGTTCATCAGGGTTTGCAACATCTGGATTGTTTTAATTCCCCATTATGCTAAGTAATGTAATTTTTGTACCTCTGCTATCATATTCTGAGTTTTAATAAACTCGTCTTCTCCTTGATCCTCTCATCATCTGTTTCTTCATTCCCTGAACCCATCCCAAATCCTGCCCTTTCAAGCAATTTGCTCCTACAATCCTTCTCAGGCAGGTTTCAATAAAACTTCCAGCTGTGGAACCAAAGTTACTATGTAGGACTAAAATTTAAAATCTCCACACCTGGAAATCTTGCACTGGTCCTACTGGGAGTCCTACCAAGCTCAAACCACTTGTGGCCAGCCATTCCTTTGACTTGGAACATCTTTGGAAGCCTCCATGGCATTACCCTCTAAATAAATGCCAAAACTCACTGTTTGTGCCTGGATCCTTTGCAGCATAGCTCTATGTGTGTCTAAACACAGGCTGTAGAAATGCCTTAACACAATTTTAATAAACAAAATCCCACACTGGTAATTGATGCATTTCTTCTTCTTGATTAATGGCCAGAGTTACTCACAGGTTAAACCAGAAATTCTGCAAAAAAAGATCTACTGGAATTCCCTAAGCATAGGCAGCAGCCCAGCTCTTAAAAAGAGGGAGCCAAAAATATTTTTCCTCCCTGGAGTGATCCTTCATGCTAGTTATGTTCAGATAACTCCATGCAAGAGCCTCAAAAAAGTATTTTCACAGCTCAATTGAAAGTAGTATCAAGATAAGAATACTTCACTTCCAGTTCACAGCTTAAAAGTGCAAAAATGGCTCATTTTTTACTATTGGAAGGTCCTCTGGTCTCTGCATATGGAATTGACCACCCAAAACCTCCACAAGGCTCCTGCTCGAGATCATCCCTGCTCTCACATATTCTGTGAGTGAAGATTCACGTCCTTCTCCATTTTATCACGGAATCACAGAATGTTTTGGGTTGAAAGGGAATTTAAAGCCCATCCAGTTCCACCTCCTGCCATCAGCAGGCACCTTCCACTAGACCAGGTTGTTCCAAGCCGATCTTAGAGCATTGCCAGGCATAGGGCAGCCATAGATTCTCTGGGGAACCGGAGTCAGGGCCTCACCACCCTCGCAAGGGAGAGTTTTCTCGCTAATATACCATCTAACCCTGCCATATATCTTTGTGAATTCATTCCCCTTTGCCCTATCACTGTTAAGAATCACTGGGACTACCAGGAATAGGATAATTAGGAACACACCCTCAAGTGGAATTTAAAATGTAATTAGGGGCGGGGGATGCCCTCACGGAGCCCTCACGGAGCCCTCACGGAGCCCTCACGGAGCCCTCACGGAGCCCTCACGGAGCCCTCACGGAGCCCTCACGGAGCCCAAGAACGTCCCTTCCCACCTCACCCAATCAGCGCGGAGATCACTGCTATATTTGCATATTAAACCCCGCCCTCCTCGCTGCTCACCAATCAAAGAGCTCCTCTCATGAAGCTGGGGGAAGGTCTGCTCGGCTTTCCACACACACGCTGAGCCGCAGCTTCCCATTGGGCAATGGGCCGGTGGGCGGGGCCAACTTGAACGGGCGGCGGCGGGGAGCGGCGCCATGGTGAAACCGCTGAGGGATCAGGATCGGGATCCCGGTGCCGCCGAGGGTCCCGGCCCCACGATGAGCCCCCCGCTCTCCCCGCAGCCCGCTGCGGCGCCAGCCGACGGCTTCGTCTCCTCAGACGATGAGTCCGCCGAGGAGGACCCAAGCCCGCTCCACATCTCCTGGTAAGGCGGCACCCGCGGGGTCCTTTCTCTGAGGAAGTTGTATTAAATCGCTATCCTGAGAAACAAGAGGGTGTTCCCTTCGCAAGGAAAACCCGAGCCGGGCTCTGGTGACCTTCCGGGCTGGGGGTGGTGCTGGGGAAGTGTCGGAGGATGTGGCTGGGGTTGGAAGGGGCCTCTGGGGCTGGTCCAACCGCCCTGCCCGAGGGCTCACCCACAGCAGGAGCCAAGGATCGCATCCAGGTGGGTTTAAAATGTTTCCATTTAAAACTGCACAACTTCTCTGGCAGCCCGTTCCAGGCCTCTGTTTTTACAGGGTGAGGAGCTCCTGGCACAGAGAAGCTGTGGCTGCCCCATCCCTGGAAGTGTTCCAGGCCAGCTTGGACAGGGCTTGGAGCAACCTGGGATCGTGGAAATTGTCCCTGCCCACGGCAGGGGATTGGAACAAGATGATCTTTAAGGTCCCCTCCAACCCTAAGCTTTTGTCACCCTCAAAGTAACATTTTTCCTCATATTCACTTCCCGTGTTTCATTTTGTTCCTGTTGGTCCTCATCGTCCCACCAGACACTGGTGAAAAAGTCCCACCCTCTTGACACCCCCTCTAAAGACATTTATACATTTAAATAATTGAAATATTCCCTTCTGATTTTTATTTATTTTATTTTTTATTTTCTAACAGGTTGTCTTTGTCTCCTCTCTACACTTCAGAGTTCCTGGGATTATGTTCCCTTCCAGGTAAGAAGCATTCACTGAAATTTGCAGGCATGTTTGAGAGATGAAGAGGGGTAATACCTTGTACCCCAAATTTCTGTGCTGTGGGTGACTTCTTTTATAATCTACCCCTGGAATAAGTGTTTTGGAAACACCAAAGCTAATCTAGAGAATATCTTAATGCAAGATCATGGTTTTTTAAGTCAAAAAAGTAAACATACAAACTTTGTCTGCATTTTTAATTACCAGAACTGCTGCCATGGTGAATCTCCATTCAACTCTTAAGTGTTCTTTATTCAGCCCTTTTATTTGTTGGATGATTTTTTTGTGTTTGGTGGGGGGATTTTATGCTGTACCCTGATTTAAAATATCCAAAACTTTTTATCTGGAAAACACAAAGCACCTTAAAACCTTGGGCAGATTTCTTTCATTAATCCTATTGCATTACAGTATTAAGCAGATAATGGTGTTTAAACTGTCTTCTGCACCAGGGATCTACTTGCAAAAACAAGAACTATGTTTTATTCAGGGTGTGGCTTTGTTCCTTGCTTTGATTTTGGGGGGAGGCTGCCTGTGCTCTGTTCTGCTGCAGCAGCCATCCCATAAATATCACTTACCTGCAGTGGTAATTATTGTTCATAACTTGTTTCAGGTTGCAGGTTTAAGGATATCAGAAGAAATCTTCAGAAAGATATAGGTGAGTGTTCTTTGTGCCAAGGGCAATTCCATGAATATTCTATGACTATGGAATAAATAGTGAGGATATTTCCAGGCAGGGGCTGCACAGTACCCCTGAGGCATCTTCAGAGCAGCTGGGATCAAGATGAATTACAAACTTGTAGTCTTCCTTTTTCCCAGAGAAAAGGTGAAATTGGGATAGAAGAGATGGAATCATGTAAAGATTTCTGCTGAGTATTCAGCTGTAAGCACTAAAGAGCAGAGACCAACAGCAAATCCCCTCAGTGTCTGGGCAAGTCAAGCTTAGGAAGGAACTCCTGGCTGTGAGGCTGGGGAGGCCCTGGCACAGAGCAGCTGTGGCTGCCCCTGGATCCCTGGAAGTGTCCAAGGCCAGGCTGGATGGGGCTTGGAGCAGCCTGGGACAGTGGGAGGTGTCCCTGCCATGGCAGGGGTGGAATGAGATGGGCTTTGAGGTCCTTTCCAACCCAAACCCTCCTGGGATTCTGTGATTTTAACTGGAGAGGGGACAGAAACATCCTTAAGTGGATAACAGGCTGTCCTGAGTGCTGCTGTGTTCTCCAGTGAGATTCTCTCAGGATTCCCTCTGAACTGAGAAAATTCCTCTCCTGGATTAGCTGAAGGGAAATGTGGGGGAGGCTCAGTGGAAGAAAGAGTGCTCAAACCAAAATTGCTCACTCCTACTGCCTTAACCCCAAAGATTAAACAAGAGATCAGGACCAAGGTCCTTATCTGCTTATCCTTAAGCTTGATTGGCTTTTGTTTATCTGCAAGTGTCTTAATCCATTGGCAGGAGAACTAAAGAGCTGTGGGATCCAGGATGTTTTTGTGCTTTGTACCAGAGGAGAGCTCTCAAAATACCGAGTGCCAAACCTGATTGACACCTACCAACAGCACGGGATGTGTGTGCACCACCACCCCATTCCTGATGGGAATGCTCCTGACATTGCCACCTGCTGCAAGATCCTGGAAGAGCTCAGAACCTGCCTGGAAAATAAGCAGAAAACAATGATACAGTAGGTTCTGCCTCCCCATCACCCCACCTTCCTGTAAAGGATGCCAGCTTCTCTCCAGGTGTATGAGCAGGGGAAATAGGATGGTGTGAAAAGGCAGTTGCAATCTTTAGGGTTAGATCATGTTGTGAAGTCTGCTTGTTCCTCCTCTCTCCTATTTGGAGGGAATTCTTCCTTTCAGAAGATCAGAATGACCTGTTTCAAGATTAGAATGTCCTATTTCCCCTTGCTCTGTCCAGCAAGAGTTTTAAAGTGTGTTTTGAGTGGCAGCACAGGGCTCCTTGCTCCCAGCCTACCTGGATATCAGGTGTACAGAATGAGTTGGGAGCTAAAACACTCTTTTGTCAGAGGCTGTGGCTGCCCCATCCCTGGAAGTGTTCCAGGCCAGGGATGGGGCTTGGAACAACCTGATCCAGTGGAAGGTGTCCCTGCCCATGGCAGGGGGTGGAATGAATGAAGTGACTCTAAGGTCCCTTCTAACCCAAACCACTCTATAATTCTATAACATTTCTCTGGACTATTTATCAGGGACTCAGTGGGTTCCAGCAGTGCAAAATTCACTCCTGATTTCCATGAATGAGTTTAAAGGAATTTATTTAGCTGAGCTCAGAAGAGAGGGAAGAGCTTTCCAAATTCCATGTTCCCTGAATGATCCCACTGACACCTTCCTGTACGGAAATCCACTGAGTCCTTGGTCTTCCTGCTGTTCTCACAACTGTCTTCAAACCCTTAATCTGGAGTAGGATTTAAAGAAATTTGAATTGTCCATCCTCCTACTCTTTCCTGTCCTCCTGTGCCTTTGAGACTATTAGCAGGAATGAAGGGGAACTTTAAATTGGAGGTTTCCATGGAAAGATACAGAAGGTTTGGAGAATAAATAGGCTATATCCCTGTAGGTATAGAAATAGAATATAGAAAATATGTTGAAATTCTTGTTCTGACTTTTTTGGTACCACTGCTCCTCTTGATTGTATCAAGGCAAGAACTGTGTCCATCTATTTATGTGTTGGGGGGTCCCTGGGTGCTGCAGTTTGCTACAGCTTGTTCCAACCAGATGTTTTCTTTTCTTCCAGCTGTTATGGTGGCCTTGGACGCTCATGTCTTGGTAAGCATTTGTCTCCATCCCACAAACCCACAGAGCCAAATTCTGCTGGAAGCTTCTCTGTGGATGCAATCCAAACTGCCACTACCAGGAGCAGCCTGGTTAATAGAAAGGACATGAACCAATTCCTCTGCATCTGATTCATCCCAGTGTTGCCCCTTAAAGCTTTCAGGAGTGTTAGTTACTGTGTGTTCCCAGAAGGAAGGGGTGGGAATATGGCCAGAAGACACAAAGGGGAATTAACTGGGTGTACTGGCACTCATTCCTGAAAAGCCTAGGAATTGTATCCCAGATGCTGCTGGGAAGGCAGGGGGAACATAGTGGGAGGGTTTTCACCTATTTCTGAAGCCCATAGGCTTAGGCAGGAGCAGCAGGGAGATGGGCCAGTACCCAGAGATACAATTCTGCAAGAGATCCAAGAGCTCAGGGGCCTGGATAGGTTTGCCAGGATGGTTTTCATGGGACAAATCAGTGGCTGTGTGCAGTCAGAGGTGCTCAGCAGCACTCAGGTGTAAACACTTTCCCTTGCAGTGGCTGCCTGTCTCCTGCTCCAGCTTTCAGACACCCTGGCACCTCAGCAGGTGATAGAGAGCCTCAGGAACCTGAGAGGATCAGGGGCCATACAGACCATCAAGGTAATGGGGCTGCAGCAGGTAATACACAGCTCCAAACACCAGTGAGAGCTCAGGCAGTCCCCTCCTTCACTTCCCAGAGATACCTTTGCCTTTCCAACAGCTGCTCTTTGGGGTTTGAGCTGTTTCCTGCTTTCAAGAAACAGCTTCTCCCAAGAGGAAAAGGCCTCAAGTTGTGCCAGAAAAGGTTTGAGTTGGATAATAGAGGAAATTTCTTCACTGAAAGGGTTGTCCAGCCCTGACACAGCTGCCCATGGCAGGGGTGGAGTCCCCATCCCTGGAGGGATTAAAAAGCCATGTGAATGCACTTAGGGATGTGGGGTAGTGGTGGCCTTAGAGTGCTGGGGGAATGGTTGCACTCAAAGACCTTAGAGAGATTTTCCAACCTAAATGATTCCACAATTCCAAATAAAGCAGCTTTGAATTGAATCTGACAGTGAAAAATCCCAGAGGATGTGGAGTAAGCACACAAAGAACAAATGGACCAGAGGGTGCAGTTTTCATCCAGGGCTATCAAACAGCTTTTTAACACAGGTGGTGCCTCTTGCTAAAGCACAGAGCACTCACTGCAGGCCTGGTTGTGCATTTCCAGCAGTACAATTTCCTCCATGACTTCCGGGAGAACCTGGCTGCTCACCTGGCCACAAAGGACCCGGTGCTGAGATCGGCGTCGCGGTAGCTGATCCTGCCATGGGGTCTGTGCCTGTGTGGAAAACTCCTGGACAAGACACTTCTCTGCTGACCTTTCCTCAGTGCTACTGCCTGTGTGACAGAGCTGCTGCCTTCCAAATCCGTGTGTAAAGTATTGGGATGGGGAAGGAAATCCTAGAGAACATGTGGCATCTTCTCCTCTTTGGTGATTTTAATACTCACTGCCTGAAAAATACATGTACAAGTGTGTTTGTGTCCATTGCTGTTCTGCTGGGAGAATGAAGCTGGATAGAAATTCCATCTCTGGAGCTGTTTAAAACAGCCTCACACCATCAGCTCTGCTGTAAAGCAAAGTCAAGGCAAGCTGGAGCTCTCACCCCTTCTGAGCTTTTAACAACTCGTTCTAAAATGTCACAGGCTCTGCTCCATGTGTTGAGGGCTATTTGGGAAGGAGTCTCCTCATTCCAAGAGCAGGAGGTGTTGTACCACAAATCTGTGACACACCCAGCAGGGGGGCTGTAGGTGACTGTGGCAGGAAGACACTGCTGCAGCTGCGTGGGTGAGCTGGCACAGCCCTTCTGCCTGCTGCCACCACTGAGAGTAAACAAACAATCAGCTGTGGGCTGGGAGAGGAGCTCACAGAACAGCCCTCTAACAGGGCCCAGCCCTCCTGTTTCACTATATCCATTCATAAAAGCATGATGAAACAGCTCCTGGCTTTTGCTCAAGTTCAGGATTTTGCTAAAGTTCAGGACCATCTCAAGTCAGAAGTTGGGATGAGACTCCACACAACAGCAGGGGGCTGGAGCTGAACAAGTCCCTGCTTTGTGAACTTCAGAATTTATCTCTGAACATTTGAACTTTGAGCAGAAAGGTGATTTCTGCAGATTAATTAGTGTTTACTGCCATTCCCTTCCCCACTCTTATGGCAAACAGGAACTTTTCCAGTTTCCACAGCATAGAATAATTTACAGCACATACCCTGCCCCAAATGTGCTTCAGTACTTAATCCTTGCAGCTAATGGTTTTCAGATATTAAATATTTATCACGAGTCAGCAGGAAGCTTGCTGAGGGTGAGAGAAATGTTCTTTATCTTCTCCATAATCTTTTGCCTCCTAGAACTCCAAAACCAATGATGAGGTCCACATTTTGAATGCCAAAGGCCTGGTACTCCAGCAAGGCATCACACAAGGGCTACTCCAACACTCCTGGGTCAGGGGGCTGATGTTGCTGGACAGGGCTGGTGTTATCCACACCCCTGGGCAGCTGGGAATACTCATCTGCATTCCACACATCCAGCTAAAGCTGCTCAGCAGCAGGACAGTGCAAACACTTGGGTAAATATTGCTGGGCCCTTGCAGCTGGAGGGGCTGCAGAAGCAGCTGTCAGTTGGGCTCAGTCAGGCCTGCATTGTTTATTCCAGTGTGGAATTTGGCTCTAACCAGCCCAAATGCCAAGGGAAAAAGAGATTTGTTTAGAAGGTTGAGGAGAGCCAGGGGCTACAAGCAGCCAGTCTTGTTTCCATAATGGATTAATAAATATACAAACATGAGAAAGTTTTAATGAGCTTTGCTACCATAGGCTGAAGTCATCTCTTACATCTTCAGAAGAGTCAAGCAGCAGAAAAATAAAAATGATCCAATAGGAACAATATTCATGAGTTTCCAAAAAAGCCTTTCAAAAATTCTTCCACGAAAAGCCAAAAATTATGGTTGCACAAGGAAAAAACCAATCATGGAATGCTGAAGGCTTGAGCAGTAGGGGCATGGGAAATGCTCAATCAACGGAAGGAAATGTGAGGAAAACAATTTTATGTACAAAGCAATAAACTGTCAGGACTATTATTACTTAGGAAAGAGAATTTGAAGTTATCACAGCCTGAATTCTCTTATACCCCATATATTTATAAAAACTAGAAACTACCACTCTCCATCCCCAGGGAACCCAAACTTTGTGTGATAAGAGCCTAGAAAAGGGGAAGGCTGTGGAGGAAAAAGGACAGTCCCAAAGCTGTGGAGGGACTTCCAACCAGAGCACAAACAGACTCAGCCCCTGTGACAGGTGACATGAGTAAAGTCTGTTCACTCACACCCAGCACAAATAAGGTGCAAAGGGGGACATTTTCAGCACATCCTAAAAGATGAGAGTGTAGGGTCACTAAGTGGAGTCTGGCAGAACCATTAAATGCCTGGGTTTTACACACAGCAATTCCACTGCCAGGACTGCCCAGAGCAGCTGTGGCTGCTCCATCACTGGGGTGTCCAAGGCCAGGCTGGACAGGGCTTGGAGCAGCCTGGGATACAGGAAGGTGTCCCTGCCATGGCAGGGGCTGGAATGGGATGGGATTGAATTTAATGTCCCTTCCAACACAAACTGCTCTGGGATTCTGCGATCTTCCAGACCAGGCTACAAAAGTGCTCTAAAAGCATCTGAACTGATGGCACAAAAGCCATTCAGAGCTTTTTAAAATGCCAAAGCCCACTCAGGACATCTGCAACACAGAAATTTCCAAATTTCTCACTCTTCAAGCAGCTACTCAAAATCTGCCCTGTTTCATATTCCTTTCCTCAGCCATTGCCACTGCCCAACACAGCAGTGTTGGAATATCTGGATTTCTGGTGGAACCCAGTGCAGCCATTCATACAATTTTTACTGCCCCTAATACCCAAGAGACCCAAAGTGAACAAATACACAGTTTATGCAAAAAAAAAATTTTACTAGAATGGGGAAACTCTGCATTGTTCTCCAGCACAGATAAATGAAAAAGATCCCTAATTAATACTTGTAAATTAAGCAGCTGTTCACAGTCACAATTTACAATGCAATATTTATCTGAAACATCTGCCCCTGCCCCATCTGCTATTTAACTTCAGGAAAAAAAGCAGGAACTCAGAGCTTCCCTTTTCCAGAGGTAATTCAATTCTGTGATCTATTTTTAAAGGGAATGCAATAATCCACTGTAAAACAACTGATGAACACAGTGAGGATCTGTTGAATTTATAAACAAAACAAAAGGCACCACATAAAAAATGTTGCTGAATTTGAGATTTGTTTTTTATTATCATTTATTGCACTAAGGAACAGCGGGGCAGTTTCACAATCTCACCTTCTGCTTTGAAAAAGTCTGTAGTATTTACTATTCCTAAACCCAAGAGTGTTTTCATCATTGGACTTGATAAACTTTGGAGCTTTGTCCACTTATTAATCAGCACAGACATTAAAAAAAAACATATTTAAATTCATTCCTTCATGGACAATTCAGCTTCTCCTACCACAATGGCACAGGCTCGAGATTAAAGCAGGGTTAATGTTTGGAGAAGACACAGAAGGCTGTGGACCTATGGATGCACATACAGGGGAAGATTAACCAGATAATAATAAAAAATAAACCAAAATAGAACTATTTTTGCTTTTGTGTCCATGAATGAATATCCTAAGACCAACATCACCTATGGGCAAAACTTACAGCATTCCAGTTGTTCCCAAGCCCTTGGAGCTAGAGCTGGTTTAGAGTCAAGAGTGGGATACACAAGTCCAAGTGAGCCACTACAAAGCCCATCCTACAGCAAATCCCTAGAGTACTAAGGCTAGTAGTAACCAACACCTACTTGAAGGTTATGGCTGTTCCTTATGGAGTGCAAAGTCAAAACTTTTCAAACCCCAGTCATCTTTATATTAATTTACACATAATTCATTAATTTCAGCGTCCCAGTAAAATATAAGAAAACAGTCTTTCCACAAGTATAAAATGTGGAAATATTTTAAAAATAGGGGAGTCATTGTTTTCTAACTCAATTGTGAACATCAGGTTCCGGATTTAATCTTGGTCAGAGGTTCTTGTTGTAAAGAATCCATGTTTTTTGTGGCTTTTGCATGCACTTAACTGGAACAAAGCTTGCTGAATGTCTTCTTAAGAGCTCACCAGAACATAAATCATGCTGCAGAAGAAAAAAAAAATATTAAGATGCATCATTTTGATTAGTGTTACACATTTAACTCTAACAGGGTCTATTATAAGGAACAAGTCCATGTGAGATACATGGATTGTGACTGAAGATCTGAACAAATGACTCTTCTACTTTTGACTTCAACAAAATCACATTTACATCACACACTTTCCTCTGAAAACAGTGTTTCAGCTTTTTAATTAAAATACCCTGGGATTTATTGTATTATGCTTAACAGAAGAAAAGTTTGGAGTTTTTTAGTCTACAGTTATGGAACAGAGATTCAAAATAGTCATTCTGACCAAATTAGGATTTGTGTTTTAAAGCAGAATCAGGGGTGAATGGGGATTCTTTTGCAGGAAAGCTGGCACTGTAGATGACCATACAGATTCCCAGCATGTTTTCAGTTGGAAGGACTTTCTAGATCATCTCACTCCAACCCCTGCAATGGGCTGGGAGACCTTTGGCTAGGCCAGGGTGCTCCAAGTCCCCTCCAACCTGGCCTGGAACACTTCCAGTGATCCAGGGGTACCCACAGCTTCTCTGGGCAACCAGTGCCAAGGCCTCCCCACCCTCCCAGGGAACAATTCCTTCCCAATATCCCATCCATCCCTGCCCTCTGGCAGTGGGAAGCCATTCCCACGTGTCCTATCACTACACACCCTGGTCCCAAGTCCCTGTCCAGCTCTCACAGGCTCCCTTCCAGCATGAGAAGGATCATATTCCTATGGACAGTATTTCTCTCTGCCCTGAGCCAAAGCTTCAGCCTGAAGAGGAAAACTTACCCATATAGGTAGTAAAAAAAAGATAGAAGGTAGAATGCTAATTTGCACCATCCTTCTTTCTGGCAATAGGCTAAAATATCTGCATTCATGATGGTCGTGGGATCGTAGAGCCCCGGGCCGCTCATCACGGGTCTGCTCATGTACCTGGAACGAGGCACGGGCAGGTGTGGGGTGACAGCCACAGGGAACCTGAGTCCTGCCCCCACCCACCAGGGAATGCCACAGCTGAGACACCAGTAACACCCTGTACACAGAAGCAATTCAATTCCCATGTCTTAAGGAATGGCAGAGGAAATTGGAATTGCTATTCAACTGGCATTCCACACTGGGAATTGTCTCCGTGCACCTCTGGCACGTCATTGACTTGAACACACACAACTCAATTCTCACACAGCACAAGAGAATAAAAATCACCCAAGAAAGCCAGGTGATGGCTCTTATTGAACAGCCATGACCTGAACTTTCCCAGAAAGCATCTGGGTTTTCCCAAGACACAGAACACTGGACAGAAGACAGCAACAGGAGAATGAGTAACAATTCACTGAGCATAACAGACTTGCCAAAATTACCTCCAAATATGATAGGCCAACAAGGGCATATTGAGACCCAGTGTGAGCCACTCTGCTGCACAGAGAAACATGACACAGAAGAATGCATGGATGAGGTACTCTGGAAGTACAAGCTGGAAAAGAAAAAGGTGAGTTAGAAGTTTCGATTGCACAGAGCAAAACGTGGCATTTCAGCTACTTTGGAGGCACAAAATTGCTTAAAAATGTTATTTAAAACCAACACTAACAAGAACAAGGCTGTGGAACGTGAAAGCAGCAGCCAGCACTGTGTGCCTTGCTGTTTTCACATGCTACTCATGAACCAAGGAGAAAAATTTATAAGATTTAATGGTCAGATCAATATTTTTTTATTGCTTCTATCAAATTAACAGATTCCACGCTTTATGTGTGACACTCAGAAGAGGTCACTGAGATATTTCTGCTCATGCAACAGAGAAATATCAGTAGGAAACATGCTCTGCAGAATGGTTTATAGGCAAAAAGATGTTTGTGTTTTCCTGTTTTACAGATCCAGAACTTTCCAAAGTTGAATTATTCCCAAAATGTAACACCCCAGGCAGAGCTTTACCCAACCAAACCAGCAGTGACGTGGTGGCACACACAGGTCTGCACAGAGGAGCTGCTCTGCACAGACACTTCTCCCTCACAGCTTCCCACTGTGCATGCTTTACAGCATCATGCTTCCAGCAGAAGCCCACAGAGCTCAGTACCAGGTACCATGGAGTCACAGGAAGCATGGAATGCTGCAGAGATTAGTGTTGTTAATAGGAACAACATGGAGAGGTACAGAGAGTAAACGCATGCAAAGAGCTGCGGAATCTCACACCCAACACAGCAGTTAAATTTTATACAAGTCACCCCAAGGTGTTGCTATTTACTGCTTTATTACTGGCTTCAGAAGGAATCATACAAATCAAACTGGTTTGGGCTGGGAGGGACCTGAAAGCCCATCCAGTTCCACACCTTGCACTATTCCAGGTTGCTCCAAGCCCTGTCCAGCCTGGCCTTGGACACCTCCAGGGATCCAGGGACAGCCACAGCTGCTCTGGGCACCCTGTGCCAGAGCCTCAGCACTCTCATTATGAAGAATTCCCAATTCCCAATCTCCCATCCATCCCTGCCCTCTGGCACTGGGAGCCATTCCCTGGCTCCTGTCCCTCCATCCCTTGTCCCCAGTCCCTCTCCAGCTCTCCTGGAGCCCCTTCAGGCCCTGCCAGGGGCTCTGAGCTCTCCCTGGAGCCTTCTCCTCTCCAGGGGAGCACCCCCAGCTCTCCCAGCCTGGCTCCAAGCAGAAGCAGAAGATCTGTAAAGCTTTTGCCTTCTCTACTCAGCCCTGTAAAACTCCTCATGGAAAACAACCCATTTTTACCCAAAGGTTTAAACTGTCAACGTGTGTGTGCATGTACACACACAACACACTCTGCCCTCTTTTTGTGCAGTATCATTAACATTGCACAGGATGATAACATCAAAGTTTCAGTGGTTTCCAATTTTTTTTTCTTCTTTTAAAACCCCAGAATATCTTCCTAGAAACCTAAAAGCTACCAACAAACACACTCACCACCTACTTTGCTGACATTCTAGTTCTCTAAATGAAGAATATCATACAAAGCACACTTGCATCAACACCACCAAAATTCAGCTGTTGTACACAAAATGTTTCAAGTAAATATTTTCATCCAGATCCTTCTTTGCATACTTACCATTTACACATGGAATTATTTATAGCAGAACCATCACCCTGTCCAACACACGATGCATTTGGCAGTCTGCTCAGACAGATTCACCAGGCCTGAAAAATCTGTATTTATTTACCTACATATCTCAATATATGTTTTTCTTTTCTCTTGTTTATTATACCCTACTCCCACACCAGGATCTCTGCCTCTTTCTAATCTCCCCCACTTGATCCTCCCTGCCTGTCCTAAAGAAAAATGAATTACATCAGATCCTACCATATTTATCACAGAAGTGAGGGAGGATGGATCTGGTTGCTGAGAAAAGACACGACTATAACAGGAGCAGGGAAGAGAAGGAATCAGCGGTGTACTCAGGAGTTACTATTTTAGGCTAATCTTTCCACTGAGGTGCCTCAATTCCTACCAAGATCTTTGGTTCTTTGTACAGGAAAACAACACAGCCATGTGTTTGTCCAGCATCATGTACCCCTCAAGAGCCTGAACTTCACTTTTGGGGACTAGCCTGCTTCCACAGGAACAGCAAATATGAGATCATTTCAGACTTTCAGTAGCAAAGCTGCCATGTAAAGGACACTCCATGCACGGGGGGCAGCAGAAGGTTAATATTCAGTTAAACATGCACATTTTTACACTACAAAGGTTGCAGTAAGGTCATAATGCATCGATGTAATGAGAGTTGGCCTCTCCCACACTGCAGCAGAGATGACTGGAACAGACCAAGCAAGGGAAACTGTTAGATGCACAGCTCTCCTAGCAGCAAACCTCCTCTCCTCCTCCCCTCCTCACACTGAAATAATCACTTTATTCGTGTGCTGTACATATAACACACTCTCTGCCCCCTCCTCCACCCCCAATTACAGCAAATTTATTTTTTGTTGTGCATTTTACTTAAAACACACTAAAGCTACAGGTCAGGCCACACTGCTGTGCTGCCCCTGCATCCTCCCTCAGCCTGGGCACAACAAAGGAAAAGCCATAAAATGCTGCAGGATCAAGCTCTGTGTTCTTTAACAAGCCTCCCTGATGCTGCTGGCCTGTCAGAGATGCAGGCAAACAGTTTGCCTCAAATTCTTTTCCTAAGCCAAGGAGTGTCTGAGTTGCATCCCAGAGAGGACACTGGGACACAGCCCTGATCCTGGAACACAGAACAGAGAAGTGAGGATAGCACCTATCACCTTCCACTCACCCAACTCCTCAAAAAAAGATCAGAACTGACTTGGTCAATGCTTTAAAAAACCTACAAGTATTCTCCTCTAATCTGAATTCAGTAAATCTGACTTGAAAAAACACAATTTAGTTCTGCCTGAAGTTATTTTCTGACACCTAACAGGCATGTAACAGTTTTCCCCAAGTTGCTGGGTAAGCAAGCAGAATTGGTTTGGCACAAAATATGGAAATCCATGAGGTTGTTATAAACCCCAACGAACAAATAACGAGCAGATGAACAGGCAGACTAAACAAAACAGCTAAATAGTATTACAGATGTTCCTAACAAAATGAAAGGGAAGTTCAAAAACATGAAACTGAAAAGCAGTACACACCTTTAATGCAATTTTGACTCTTTTAATCTTTTTGACCTTTTCAACTGTCTTTGTGCCGAAAATGTGGAAAGCAGATTGAAAGAATGTTAGTATGACAGCTGACAAGATCACCATCAGATTAATAACAGTCAGAATATTCAACTTGAAACTAAAGAATCAGACAAAGAATTTCCCTACAACTTCTACCAACAGCGAGGGCTTCTCAACCCAGATGCAATTCTATTGCCCAGGCTGATTGCATCAAGATAACACCAAAAATAAGCATTTTACATGTATTTATTCAGCAAAACAAAATGTTTGGTGTGCTACTTACAGGATTGAGTGTATTACACTGGTCTATGGGGTTCTTGTAATCAGTCTTCAGTTCATCAAATGCTATAATCTAGAGGAAAAAAAAAAAAGAAAGAGTTTTGATTCCCCAGGAGCAATTTTGTGTTTTATCCATTAAAAGTAGCATTTTGGCACAGAGCTGCTACCTTTGTTCTCAGTAACATTTCACCTAAGTTCTGCCTACAACTCACAGGTAAGACAGATGTGGAACAGGTTTTACAAATACAAAAGCAGTAGTTTCATCAGATATTCAAAAGCCTTTGACTACTCCCCAACTTTTTATCTTCCCATCTGCAATGAATTTCCTACATCCCCTTCATCAGTTTTCAGCCCCACTCACTGTGCAGACCCCAACCTCACCCAGGACTCTCTTGGTGGCCAGCAGGAATCTGGCATGGGGGACCTTAATCCAGAAAAAGCAAGAGCATGTTTAAAAGCCAACAGATATTTTTCCTCATTGTCAAAGTAAATGCTGAGCCTACATACATCCCAGAATCACAGAACTCCTAGGACCTGGAAGGCACCTCTGGAGACCATCCAGTCCAACTTTCCTGCCAAAGCAGGATCACATAGAGCAGGTTATACCTCCTAAAGGTGTATCCATTAAAAAAAAAATTAAAATATATATATACGTACACCGGTATTTTTCTTGACATAAAAATAAAGACAAAGTTGCAGCATGAAGTACAAAAGGCAGTTTTACACCATAAATGTCCTGCCAAGCATCACATCCTCCCTCAAGCAGCTCATCTCAGGCAGGGTCCTGTTGGCTGCTCTCCCAGTGCCAGCCTCGAGGAGCAAATCACAGAATCATGGAATGGTTTCGGCTGGAAAGGACCTGAGAGATCCAATTCCAAACCCTGCCAAGGCCGGGGACACCTTCCACTATCCCAGGCTGCTCCCAGCCCCGTCCAGCCTGGCCTTGGGCACTTCCAGGGATCCAGGAGCAGCCACAGCTTCTCTGGGCACCCTGTGCCAGGGCTTCACCACCCTCACAGAGAATTCTTTCCCAATATCCCATCTATTCCTGCATTCTGTCAGAGGGAAGCTACTGCCCCTTGTCCTGCCACTCATGCCCGTACAAAAACCCATTTTATCCGCAGAGAGGCCGATTCCCGCTCCTAGGGCGGTTCCGGATGCGGTTTCCCCGCTCCCTCGGCGGCTGTCCGGGGACGCCCTGGGGGCTCTCCGGGGCCCTTCCCCGGGCGGTCCCCCCCCTCCACGGTGCCCGTACTCACATGCCAGATGGCGAAGAAGATGAGGGCGGCCGTGAGCAGCAGCGCCAACATATAGCAGAAGGCGGCGAACGTGAAGGCCATGGCGGCGGGGCCGCGCGGGGGCTGCCGGGCGCCTCAGCAGCCGCCGCGCAGCCGCCATGGCCGCGCCCACAGCGCCCCCTGCCGGCCCCGCCCGCAGCCGCCATTTCGTGAGGGGGGGTGTGAGGGGATGGAACAAAAACCGAGTTTTTCACCTTAAAGTGTGGGAGGAGGGAGTGCGATCGCGCTTTGCGGAGCGCGGTGTGAGAGAGGGTTGGCGTAGAATCATGGAATCATAGAATCTAGTTTAGAAAAACCTACAAGATCGTTGACTTCAATGACTCCTGTGACTGTCAACACACCAGAGCACCGAGTGTCATTTCCAGTCACTCCTTGAACACCTCAAGGGATGGGGACTCCAGACCTCCTTGGGCAGCCTTTTCCCAATGACTGACCACGTTTCTATGGACAATTTTATCATAATATCCAATCCAAACCTCCCCTGAGGTTTTCTGAGGCCATTTCCCCTTGTCCTGTCCCTGTTCCCTGGGAGCAGAGCCTGACCCCCCAGCTGTGCCCTCCTGGCAGGAGCTGTGCAGAGCCACAGGGTCCCCCCGAGCCTCCTCTTCTCCAGGCTGAGCCCCTTCCCAGCTCCCTCAGCCTCTCCTGGTGCTCCAGACCCTTCCCCAGCTCCATTCCCTGCTCTGGACATGCTCCAGCCTCTCAACGTCCATCCTGAACTGAAGAGCCCAGAACTGGGCACAGCTTGTGGTGGCCTCAGCAGCGCCCAGCACAGGGGACAGTCACTGCCCTGGTCCTGGTGCCACACTATTGCTGCCACAGGCCAAGGGCCACCGACCTCTTGCCCACCTGGCCAAACCTGGGCTCGTGTCCAGCCACTGTCAAACAGCACCCCCAGGTCCTTTCCTACTTTCCAGACCCTCTGCCCCAGCCTGGAACGCTCCATGGGGTTGTCGTGACCCAAGTGCAGGACCTGACTCTTGATCTTACTCAACCTTGGACTCTTGGTCTCAGTCCATTGATCCAGCCTGTCCAGGTCCTTCTCCAGGGCCTTCCTGCCCTCCAGCAGATCCATACTCCCACACAGTTTGGCATTGTCTGCAAATTTGCTAATGGTGGACTCAATCCCCTCAGTCAGATCATCAATAAAGACATTAAACACCACTGGGCCCTACACTGATCCACCAGTGTGCAGCATCATTCCCCACTACTGTTTGGGCCCAGCCATCCAGCCAGTTCTTAACCCAGCCTAGGGTAACCTGTCCAAGCCATGGACTGACAGCTTTTCCAGGAGTTTCTGTTGAAAGGGAATTTAAAAACCATCAATTTTCAACCCAGTGCCATGGGCAGGTACACCTTCCACCAGACCAGTCCAAGCTGGCCTTGAATGCTTCAGGGATGGGACAGCCGCAGCTTTTCTGTGAAGTCATGCCAGGGCCTCACCACCCTCAAAGGGAGGAATTTCTTCCTAATACCTCATCTAAATCTTCCTTCTTTTAGTCTACATCGATTCCCCTGAGTCCCATCCCTACCTGATCATGTAAAATTCCCTGCTCAGCACAAGCTGCATCTGGAGAAAAGGGAGATGGCAAATTAAGGAAGAAATGCTGGAGAAGGCTGTGCTGTGAGAGCCCTGGGGAAGGGAGGATTGCTCATACAATCCCAAATCAATACAAATTGGAGCCTGTCCAAAGGAAACAGCAAGATGAGAAAACAGTTTGAGGAGAAGATCACCCCACTCTCCTTTCCAAAGGTCATGTACAAGTTGTTTCAGTTTAAGCAGTGACACCTTGCAGTAAAGGCAAGCTGGGGTGACATTGCTGCAATCATTTCCTCTGGAGCAGAGTGAGGGATGATTTCCATAAAACCAACACCTGCCAAACTAAATAATATTTTCCGGTGTTATCTGCTGGAAAGCTTTATACACAATTAATGGAGTGTCACAATGAGAGATGAGCAGAAACTTTATTTCCTTCACCAAAATACAGGAAAAGCTGTAGCAAATGAGCTGTCTTTAGGAAATCAGCTGTTGCAAAGATAAAGTTGATGTTTCTGTATAAAATCACTCATCTCATCCACAAACTACTCCCAATAAAAGCACTGTGGCGTCATTATGACCCATGAAACTTTGATGTGAAACCCAGAAAACAGATTTTAAAATAAATTTTAGTGAAGATGAGCCCTGAAAAACCTGTTCTAGTGGAAGGTGTCCCTACCTGTGGCAGGGGGATGGAACAAGATGGGGTTTGAGGACTCCCAGCCCAAACCAGTCTGTGATTCTGTGACTCTGAGATTAATAAGAAGGTGCCAGAACACAAGGCCAGGAGAGTGTGGGGTGGGTACTGCAGCCCAGGCAGCTGCCCTGAGCCATTCCCAGCTCTGTCCCACGAGCCTTCCCATTGCCTTGCAAGAAGGACAGACAAGAAGACCACTGGGCAGTGAGAACATCAGGAAGGGCTGAGCCTGTTGTGGTTTCCTTCCAGCTCAGGGTGACAGGATGGTTAGGAAGAGAGGCCCTGGCAGTGCATCACAGCCACCTTCCAACCATTCCTCATCCCTCAACTCCTGAGGAGCCAGAAACAACAATTTCTGCAAAGCCTCTGCAATAACAGCTTTCCTTCTATCACTTGATGCTTCTTTAGCCTTATTTATTTGCAAATTGTTTATTTCTTATTTGGAATACCCTTGAGCTGCACAGTCACACTTATTCCCACAGACATTGGAATGGACTGTGCTGGAAAACACCCTGGTGCAGGTTTTTCCAAAGCCACCCAAAGCCAGTTTGCCTCACAAGAGCTGTGGGAGGTAGAGAAACAGGATGTGTGCAGAGATCCTGTTATACCTTGGGGCTGGGGAATGCAGGTTTTCCTCTGCAGTTTGATCCATTCAAGGTAGATACTTCTGTATTTGATGATTTCTTGTACATGAAAATGTTGTGCAACAGGGATGTGCAGTCTCAGAAGTAAAAAGGTGTGTCAGCCACATACTTGCATTTGCAATTAATCCTGGTTCTGCCTCGAGGAATGCAGTGTTTTATTCCCTCGGGTGCTGGCATACAATTCAACTGCAATTATCCTGTCAGGAAAAGAGGAAGGCAGCTGTAATCTTGCACAACAAAGATTTCTGCACTGAAGGATTTCTTTATCATAGATTTTATTTTTTTTAAAGATAACACTAAAGGAAATGAAAAGTAAATTCTGTAGAAAATGGTCTAATCAATTCTTATTTCACATCCATTTGGTATCTCCAATCAAACAATGACTGAGTATCTTCTCTGATTAAACTTTGAAAACAATGCCAGGAAGCCACAGAGGAGCTCTGGAGATGGCCCACAGCTCTTAATGCACTTTCCCGTTAGTCTGGACACACTGAGTTTAATCCTGATTGGAATCCCCAGGGAAAATGTCAGTGTCTGTTCCCTTCATCTTAAATCCCTCTCAAGTACTTGTCCTTATTGGAAAACAGCCGTATAATCAGTCATAATTCAGTGTGTTACAGGCTGTTCATGAGGAAGATGATTTTGGCAGAGAACTGTGAGGAAAGATTTTGGAGCAATTTCTCTGAATTATGCACAGGTTAACCACATCCTTCAACATTAAAAATTGTCATTTCAATTACAGATATCAAGGAGAAATCTAATACTATTGAGCTTGGTAATAAAAATCCCACTGAGTTTAATAGACTTTACTTACTGGGTTTTCAGGAGAGGAAAAACTGAGTATATATCTACAATTTAAGGGGCTCATAAAAAGGAGGGGGAGGGACTTTTTATACAGGCATGAAGTGACAGGACAAGGAGGAACAGCTTCAAATTGATAGAGGGCAGGGTTGGATGGGATATTGGGAAGAAATTCTTCCCTGTGAGGGTGGTGAGGCCCTGGCACAGAGAAGCTGTGGCTGCCCCTGGATCCCTGGAAGTGTTCCAGGCCAGGTTGGACAGGGCTTAAGAGCAGCCTGGGATAGTGGAAGGTGTCCCTGCCCATGGCAGGGGATGGAATGAGGTGAGTTTAAGGTGCCTCCCAACCCAAACCATCCTGTGCTTCTGTGAATTTAGCAGAGACTCTCTGAATATCTCTAACAGAATCCAGCCAAGGTGACCTTCCTGCACCCCTGTAAATGCACATCAGGAGCAGCCAGAGCACAGAACTCCTCACCCACTTACCCCCTTTATCCACTAACAGACATCAGTTCAGTCTTTGATCAGCAGGGTAAACAGATCCCTGAACTTGCCAGTGCCCCTTCCTCACTGGCAAATACCCTTTCCTATTGCACTAATTAACTCACCTCCAGAATCCCTGCTTAGGCTCTTCCATTTAGTAGTGCTCACATAAACAAATTAACATGATAAATTCCATTGCACATGAAAGCCAGTCTCAAGAGAAACACATTTAAAACCCAATTTCAGAACACGAGTGCTGCCAGGCATCTCACCAGGACTCATTACAGAATCCACTCGTGGCCCCAATCCCTCCAACATTCATGGTCAGATGGCAACAGTTTCCATTTAATAGGCTAAATACTGAATACTCAACCTGTCCTCATAAATAACAGGGTTTGTTTTTCTCATGCTGGGTAGAGCTCCTGTTAATGGCTTTCCACACAATTGTGAGCATGATAACAGTGTGTGGACAGGAAGAGACCAAGAGCTGTATTTAAAAAAAAAAAAAAATTATAATGCATTTCAGGATTTGGCTGCTCATCAACAACAGAAGGGATTTTCCAAAACATTCTGCATTAGCCTAGCTGTAGTAGTGGTGGCTCCAAAAATGTCACCCTTAGTCCTTAGTTCTTGGAATGCCAGAATGGCTTGGGTTGGAAGGAACCTTAAAATCGTCCAGTTCCACCCCCTGCCATGGGCAGGGACACTCTCCACTAGACCAGGTGCTCCAAGTCCCATCCAGCCTGGCCTGAACACTCACAGGGATTAACATCCTTATTGTTTCTGCCCAAAAGGAGGCAAGATAGACACCACTTCAGCTTTGTATCAGAAAAAATAAGCTGTGGAGGGCTCTGACTTTGGTCTTTCTGTTCTCCCACACACATCCCTTGTGGCCCTGAGTATGGCACCTTCAGGCCCAATGTGTATTTATACACTTAAATCACACTAAATAGGATTTCAAAAGCCTCCATCCACATCTAAATTCCTTCACAAATCTTGCTTTTGATCTCTCCAGCTACATCCGTATTACCAAATCAGCTCAAAGCTGTACCAGTGCTAGAAATCCACCCCACTGGTTGTTCTTGATATTTAAAGTCCAGCTCTGCTCTGGCTGCAGCTTCCACCAGTAACCTCAGGCACGGGGAGCTGGGTGGAGTGGCTGACTCACACTCCACATCCACAGCCCCTGTGCATGAGGGCACAGAGCCAGTACCTCCAAGGTTTTAGGACTAAACCACAGGAATGAGGCAGCAGCAGTAAAGATGCAAAAGTTCTCTGCAGATGAGAGCAGCTTTGTTCACCTCCCAGACAGGGAACTGGCTTGTATTAAACGGTACTTACAGACCTTGGAATGGGGCCATCCAAGGAAAGAAGGGCTCTTGAGTGGATGCTTCTATTTTTCTATTCTCCCAGTAATACAGCTATACAATTTGTTTTGTACTCCTGAAGCAAACAATTGCACAGTCACAGTTGGAGGTAGGGTATAAATATTGTCTCTGGCTGATCCCTTGATCCTGTCGTCCTCGCTGAATTAATCACACTCACAGATCAATCCAGGATTTGTTGCTGGCAGAGCAGATGGCCAGGCAGACTGCAGTTGTGAGCAAGGCAGGCACGTTCTCCTTCCAATTATCCAGCAGCATTTTCCAACAGTGGATATTTAAAATTAGACATTATTTTGAACAAATGTTAGATCTCTCTTGTTCCTTCTTCAGCTCCATAGGGGCAATGACCCTTGATTTTTGCTCTGCTTCCATGCTCATAACACTCAGCAAAAGTGCAGGATGGCTGGTGCCCCTTTCCCTTTCAACTGAATGTTTTCTGCCCCATTTTCTTCTGCTGTCTTCCCATTTTCCACAGAAATGAGGTGACAACACCAGCTGCTGTTTAGCACAGGGATTTCAAGGGTGCATTATATTAATTGCTCAGCCAGGAGGGCTCCAGGAGAGGGAAGAGAAGCTGCATTCATGGGGCTCATGGCATGGAACAGCAGGAATGGGGGTGACAGTGTGTGCCTTTCAAACAGCCTGGACAGGACTTCCCTGTCACAGGAGTAAATTTGCCGTGAAAGACAGACAGACGTGCTGTTCTCGCAGTGTTTACGTCTGTTCTGCAGGCAGAGTCCCTCTGGATGATAATTGCTGCTGTCTCCCCTCTGTCCCCTGCTGAGGAGCTGTGAGAGCTGTCAGGGGAGTTTCAGCCCAGCTCCATCAGTTCTCTAGGAGACACCTCAGGTTGCTCCAGAGGTGAACAGGGTTAACCCAGAGCATGTTTGCAGTCCCTGCAGGAATGAAACACGACAGGACAGTCCAGAGGAGACGATCCCCCCATGCGGGGACACAATGGGCCACTCTGATTAACACATCTATGCAAAGGCATCCACATCATCCCCTTGGCTCCATGGCTGGAGAAAAGACAGGGAGGTTACACAGAGCACGGCGAGGCTGCACGGGATGCTGCACACACACACTGCACCAGGCAGCCTCCTATCCACACAGGATCACAGCATCCAACAGCACCCAAAGAACAGCAAACATGGAAAAAAGCCTGCAAGACCTGGGAGGGGAACAGTGCCCAAGTTTACACTGATGTGAGCTCAGAACCATGGAATCCCAGAATGGTCTGGGTTGGAAGGGGCCTTAAAGATCAAGTGGTTCCAATCCCCCTGCCCTAGGCAGGGACACCTTCCACTATCCCAGGTTGCTCCAAGCCCTGTCCAACCTGGCTTGAAACACTTCCAAGGATGGGACATTCACAGCTTCTCTGGATAATCTGTGCCAGTGCCTCACCACCCTCACAGTCAAAACGTTTTCCAGATATTCAATCTAAACCTACTCTTTCAGTTTGAAGCCATTCCCCCTTGTCCTGGTACTCCAGGCTGTTGTAAATATTCTCTCTCCATCTTTCTTGTAGGGTCCCTTCAGGTGCTGGAAGCCTTCTCTTCACCAGGCTGAACAATCCCAAGTCTCTCAGTCTTTCCTCACAGCAGAGATGCTCTGTTCCTCTGATCATCTTGGTGGCTTCCTGAGGACTCACTCCAACAGGTTGATGACATGCCAGCACTGTCCTAACCACCTACAGAGAATATTCATTTCAGTATTTCACCCTTTGCTGCTTCCCACAAAATGAAAATAGAAAACTTGAGGTATGCAGTTGCTTAGCCTTATGCTCGACCTTTCAATATAGAAAGCAGATACAAATGTGTATTAATTTGAAAAGTTAAAAGCTAAAGCCAGGGGTCTTTGTACTTCAGAACTGTATTTATTAAAACAATGCTGGAATTGACATTTCCAATGACTTGAACACAGCACAAACCAAGCCAGTGCACTCCCTTACTCTGCAGCCCAGAGAGAGGATGCCAATTCCACAAGAGGTTGATCCCAGACACATACTTTGAGAACTACAAGTCCTTTTCCCTGCTGTACTGTAGGAACCCATGTGTCTGCATGTCTGGCAGTTCAAGGCTGCTCTTCAAGAACACCAGGGCTGCCTCTCAGATCCCAGAAAAACTCTCTCTTCCCCAGCAGTTATCATTTAAACTGTGTTCCCAGACCAGCCTCGAGGCCAGCTCAGCACACAGGACCAATTCCCTGGGCTCAGTTTCCTTCTGGAGGAGGTGGGAACAAATGACATCTTCTCCACAGCTCTGCCTTTGTTGGCAGAGAAGCAGTTACCTACCCTAAGGGAAGCCCTGCAGAGGATGGAACCAAACTGGAGTTACACACATAGAAGCCAAATCCAACACCTCCAACATTTATAAGTCCCTCTGCGCAGGCTTTCCCACAGGAAGCTGAGCTTAATTTCTTTAGACCTTCTAGTACATCACCAAAACTGCAGCTGACACAACTGTGCCAACTAACAAGTGCAGGGAATGACCCACCTGTCACATCTTCAGTTTTGCTCCAAGGGGTGAGGCCCACCTTAAATCCTCAGCCCTGTCATACAGGAGTGCAGCTGAGCCAATTCCAGCCACTCTCAGACCCACAGAGTGCCTCATGTCCTTCCCACAGCCCCACCAGCCCTCCCTCTCAAGGCTGCTCCATGTCAGTTCTGCCTCTCAATGGCACTGTCAGAATCTCACTGCCTGTGCCTGGCTTCCCACCCTCATCCACACCTAAACAGGAAACTGCAGGAACTTCACTGTGAGGAGCCTGGGAGAGCCAGCTTGTATTCCAGTCAATGAACAGCAGCACAGGCAGACTCACACACTGTCACACACAGACAGCAGCTGCCCCAGCTTCCATCCCTGGCAGTGCCCAAGGCCAGGCTGGACAGGGCCTGGAGCACCCTGGGATGGTGGAAGGTGTCCCTGCCCATGGCAGGGGTGGAACTGGCTGGGATTTAAGGTCCCTTCCAACCCAAACCATCCTGTGATTCTTCTTCCAGCTCCTCCAGAACAAATTACATTTTTGCTCTTCTCTGTATTGTTCCCATACACCCTGCCAAGCCACAGATCTCCTTAGCAAACTCCCAGCCCTGGGCAAGCTGTCTGCACAGCCCTGGAAGGGAAAGCACCACTGTGAGATGCTCAGGCTGCAGGTACACTGCAGGCTGCTCCTGCTCTGCAGGTTCCCCATTTTGATCCCTACTCCCCACTTTGTGCTTTGACTTTAATCACCACTCAATTGACCTTTTCATCAGAACTATGAGAAGCCAATGTCCTTTCCTGAATGGAAGCAGCTGCCCTTCACTTCATATCCCTGATGTCCTGGCAATTCTCTTTACTCTGCTCTTGTTTTTATGGCCTGTGATGTGGCATTACCAATGAACTATTGCCCATTTCCTAGTGAAGCACACTCAGTGACGAGCAGAGAATGCCACAGGACCCCACAGGTGACCTTCTCCTCCCATAGGAGAGCCACTTATTCCCCTTTTTTTTCCTCCTTTTCTGGAAAACCATTCTTCTCCCTTAGCAGCTTTTTCTTCCCCGAGCTTTTGGCAACAGATTTTGCCTTTCAGTGACTGAGATGCCTTCAGGAGCCAGATGTGCTGAAGCAGCTGTGCATTTTCTCCTTCACAGAGTTCTCTCACCTGGGAGCAAAGGGGTTTATTTCTGTCATGTCTAATCAGTGGCCTATTAATGCAGTTCCTTGGTGTTCACAGAAACAATCTATGTCAGGTACTGAAGCTGAATTCCTGGGTTATACTTGGCAGTTTTTTCAACAGTAGAGGAATCAAAGTCTCCAAAGATCACAACAGGATGAAACAGCAAGAATGCAGAAAAGAAGGGCTTAAATCAAATTAATGCAGTGGTCTCTTGAGCAGGAAAGAGATGAGCCAATGTCTGTGAGAAGGTAAGAAAAACTAAGTTCCTCTGTCTCCTTCAAGCTTTGGTTTCCTTGACAGCTACTCTAACACTGTTCAGGGGGCACCTGCACTCTTTATTGTATTCCACAGCTCCAGGTTCTGCCAGGAGCCTTGGGGGAGAGGAGGAACAGGGAAGTTTATGTGACATTCCAGGCTGACGCTCAGCCCCACGCTGCCTTGCACCTCATCTGGAGGCAGTGGGAGGTCTGTGACACAAAGGTGCAAAGCAGCAGAGCACAGCAGTTCCCTGCACTATTCCAACAGCTCCTCTCCTCCCCATCACAGCAGATGGAAACAGGAATTTTATGTACAACAGCAAATGAGGGAGCAGTTGAGACTGAAGACACCTTACAAGTCCAACACAAACTCCAGGAAGCTGAGAAAAGGAGGAAGGTCATACCAAGCCTCACCAGATTTCCCTGTCACACAGGGACCATTTTGCAATTAAAACAGGGCAACACAACCTCTTAATGAAACGTTTTATTTAAACCAATACAAGCACCATGCTTAGCAAAAAAAAGATTTGGTTTAAAGTAAACATGCAATGTGAAGTAGCAGAGACTAAACAGCATATGGAAGTTGTACTGGTTACTGGTATTTTCATGGAACTGCCAAATTCTCAAATCTGGCTGTGAACCTCTCACACCTTTTAAGACAAGTCTGGACCACAGAACAAACACAAGAGTTTCACTGAGCCCCTTCTCATCTCCCACCACAGCTCCACTTCACAGGCACTACATGTATGTAGAAAAACAATGTTCATGATGTTTATTTTTGGAATGCTCTGAAGTAAGGAATTGAATTCTCTTGCTTCTGCCTGTTTGAGTCAGACCTGTCATCAGTTTAACATCGTTTCTGGACCAGCTATTTTACAGTTAAAGATACAAAAATGGAATCCTGGTACAAATGCCAAGATGCTCCTTTGGAGAAGTGAAAAAGGTGTCCACACCTGCATTATTGCCTCCTTTAATAGATCAGATAGGTATTCATGATATTAGAAATACACTTAAACCATCAAATACCAGCATTTACATTTTTTGTTAAAAATATTCAAAACACTACAAGTCTATTTCATGGGCTGACATGCAAACTCATGCTTTAATTCAGCTTACCATCAGTGAACAGGATTATAAGAGCTGTATCCCAGCCATCTAGTCAATATTTAAAGCAAACCTGATTAATTGTGGCAGAAGTCTCCCTTGGAGAGACCTTTAACTCCAGACCGAGGATTTTATGGCCAACTTACTAACTCCTGAAAAATAGGAGCTCCCAATGGAAAATGCTGACTCTCAGACCTTTAGCTACAAAGGCTCCCTAGGCTAATTTATGCTGTCCTTTAGATGTCTCTTTAGAGGTCTGAAAATTCAAGAGAAATGTGTGATTACAGATGGGCAACTCACCAGCAAAGCCCAGCAGGAACATACTGGCCTGAACATGGACTCATCTGCCTCCCACTGAGCCTAAGGGGGCAGCAGCACAGAACACACAGTTCTACAGATAAGGTGGGGAAAGATGTTATGAAAACAAGGATTATTTGTGCAGGAAAGACCTGGACATAATGATGTCTTTTGTTTAATCAAGTTAGCACTACCTGCATCTCAAGAGCCCAGGACAATTAGCAGCAGCCAGTTGTGTCAGAACACTGCATTAAGACCAAAGAGAACACAAACAAGGCTGGAACAGCAAACACCCTCTGCACACTCATCTTCCCAGAACCTGCAGCTGCTTCCACAGCTCAGCCAGGGAAGCAGGAACAGCTGCCAGGCAGGGCTGGCTGAGGAGCAATACTGGTGGGCTGAGCAGCATCAACAGCACCTTCCAGGAGAAACTGGGCTTTAGCACTCTCACGAGGATCTGTTTGCTCCCTGCAAGGCTGGAGGGGCAGCCCCCAAGGCAGAAAGTGCTTAAGTGAGGCACGAGAACATGTGAAGTGGAAGAACTCAGCTGAAGATTCAGCTGTAAGGAATAATGTTTTCTTGGCAGAAGGGAGAGCAATCCAGAGATGAAAGGTCAAATTTCATCATTTCATGCAGCAGCTCCTCCCTTCCCTCCTGATACAGGCCTCTTGTACAGTTATTTTTGTGCAGACCTGTGCAGGCAGCAGTTGGCTGCTGGCAGCCCACCAGTGTACAAAGTACAACAGACATGATTAATCCAGTTTTTCCCCACTGCAAATCAAGCTGAACATTCCAAGCAGCAGCTTCCCTCTCGCCCACACTGTACTTTGACATGCCTCACCTTAGTACAATCCCCAAAAAACCTCAAAAGAGATTCTTGCTGTTCCCAGACTGATGCTTGGAATGACACTACCCTTTAAGCCAAAGTCTTATTTATACAATGTTTGTCACAAAAGACATGGTTTTTATTGATCTGCAGTACAGAATGATCAAGCAACAGTTCCATAATCAACATTTTTTCGTCCAGGGAAATGAAATTGTTTTTCCAGTTCAGTACGTTAACACAGAAATTGAATTACAAGCACTTCTTTCCCGCACCAAAAGATCGATTTAATTGGATCATTCCAACATGTATTTTGAAAAGCTCCTCTCAAGTCAGATTTATGTACAAATAAATGAGCAATAACATCAAACTAGGAAGAGATTTACCAACACTGAAAACCTTTGCAAATGAATTCCTTGTGATCTTGCAGGAGTTAGTGTCTTACCACTAACACAACCTACGTTGACAAATGAAAAAATAACCCCACTTTCAGCAAAGGTTTCACAGCATGAAATACTGGCCTCCAAATTTAACACTGCATTCCTTCCCAGCGAGCAGATTGGTTGGGGCAGCTGTATTTTAAGGTGTGTTATCAACAGGAAGCTGCTCTTACGCAGACACTTGTTCAGAAGCACAACAAACACTCACGGGCAAGATAGGGAGAGGCTGTCCCGTGAGTGCTCCTCCTGCCACGGCACGTGCTGAACGTGGCCCACATCAGACAACTACTCTATTCAATATAAAACAGACCTGTAAAAAGACTGGTCATTTATAAAAGTTAAATACTATTTTCACATTAGATTTGCTGTTTCAAAGAGATGAACCGTTAAGTAGATGAAAATCAAATGATCACTTATGCAAAAGCTTCATCTGGAATGTAATTTTGACCAAAAAGCCATTAAGAAAGTTAGAGGTTGTAATTAAAGTACTCAAAAGCTACGTGTGGCCAACTTTTATAACAAAAGAGATAAAAATCGTTCATTATTGTGAAAAGCTTTAACCTCCTGACTCCTACAAATGGAGCAGATGATTGGAATTTCAAAGAAAATGAGGTTGGCTTTTTGTTTTAACAGATGTCAACTGCAGCACGAGGCACTAGGAACAAATATTACTTGGATTCTTTAACAAAGTTTTTACCAAATTTGTAAGAAGTGGCAGTGTAAAATTCTCAAGTCCTTTTAAAGCTAACAAATGAAAGGCACACAGTATCACCAGGTGTTCAGATAACAGGAAATGAGCAGAGGTAAACTTCTCAACAGTGTCAGAACAGAGATGCAAGAAGAAATCTGGTACAAGAGGAACCAGAGTTGTAGTTCAGCCCTTAGTTATCAGCTAGTTCCTGTGAGACTGTATTAGCATGAGAACTGGACAGTCAAAGCTTTGCCCTGAAATTTAGGAAGATTGACTCAGGCAACTGAGGAATTACTGGAATGACAAAAATTAGTTCCAAGAATTTGAGACAGTTCACATGGACTCGATGGAAAGATAAATGGATGGATTTGCAGTACAAGGATTTTGACTTTTTAATACCAAACAAATGCTTCCAGGGAGCTTCCAACAAATGCTTCAAAATTGAGAAGACATTAAGTCAAAAATTACTCTGGTAAGTGACAGTACATAAATTCTGCATATAAATGGCTAATGTGTGTCGTAAGGATGCATTTGTAGCTCAGAAAAAGTTAGCGTCAGCTTCCAAATGATGTTTGTACACGGTTATAAATCCAGAACTGAACTATTTTAGTTACAGAAATATTAGTCACAGGAGTGCAAAAGGAGTCCCTGCAGAGGAGTATTCCCTTTTAGCAGGTACAAATAAGGAAACACCTGCAAAGATTTGTTACTTCAAGGAGACAGACCTGCTATTCTTTGCACAAACTCTGCACAAGAGAGATACTGCAGGAGACAGCTGTGAATACAGTGCATTGCTTGGATGTAAGTACTCATGTCTGGTTCCAGTATCACCAGGATGGTACATAAATACTTAGAGGTTTTCCTTAGTGGAAAAAGCCCAGTTTCTCACGCAGCCATTCTTCAGTTAGGTCTTCTGTATTTCTGATTTCGAATACCTAAACAAAATGGCATTGCATCAATTCCTGAGGGATGGGGCTGGAAGGGACAACACACAATGCAAGCAGCACCTTTCCACACACATTGTCTGAGCTGCAATAAACCACTCACCAACCTACAATTTTCAGGTGCTTTCTTGAAAGCATCAGATCAGAGGAAAACACACGAAACTAAGTGGCAAAAAACATCACTAACATGAACAAGAATCTTATAATGCTATTTCTAGGCTTTACTCTTATCCCTTAAGAATATGAGAAAAGCACATGTGCTACATTTCAAAATAACCCTGAAGTGGCCCCATCTCACATGCATTATCTCAGCAAGATGGTATTTTGAAGAATACAAATAATTTAATATCTGGGTTGATTTAAGCCCAAAGTTCAGCAATTTTACTCAGTGCAACACACAGTTATTTTTTCTTTCAACTGAAATAAATTCATAGTAGCCAGTATCACATTGTTTTACCTGTAAAATACCTCAAAATAGAAAACTTGGGAAAAAACCCCAACAAAATCCTAAAAGCACAGAATGGTTTGGGTTGGAAAGGGCCTTAAAGACCATCTAGTTCCAATCCCCTGTCATGGGCAGGGACACCTTCCACTATCCCAGGTTGTTCCAAGCCCCATCCAACCTGGCCTTGGGCACTTCCAGGGATGGAGCAGCCACAGCTTCTCTGGGCAAAACCCCAAAAACAATCTAAAAACTACTAACCCAAAGCTTTGAGAAGTCTTTAATGAAGACTTTAAGCAGAAAACAAGGTCCAAAACACCAATATACTCATTACATTCCATGTGGGAAAGTAACTGGTTAGGGTTTGGGTTTTGTTTTTAATAGCCTGAAGAGAAACAATGTTAATTATGATTGATTACTGGAGTCCATGAGATGCCCAAAGACAAAAGTCAGGTAATTTTACAAATTCACAGGCCTTCAAAATGGAGAAACCCCAAAAATCAGTGTTACAAGAACAGAACAGCTTAACAGGAACCAAGCTAAAATGCAAGTCACTGGAGGCTGATGAGAGAACTCAGCTGAGTCATGAGCAAAAATCACACCAGGAGGAAGTCACAGCAGGAGTTAAAATGAAACACAGCTCAGCAAGTGGTAAGAATAAAGTACATTTGAAGAGCAAGCAGGCAATCCCAACTGGAGACAGCCTGTGTTCTCTGCCTTCAGGAAAGATGAATGAACCCAGTCCTGGACTTGCATTCAAAAGCCATTCAGGCTGAATTTCTCCCATTTCAGAAGTGATAGGAACTCCAACTGAGCTACTTCCCAGGCTTTCACCTTCTTCTCACCAGTCCCTTCTTCTTGCTTACTGAAAACTGTCTCTTCCTCCTTTCTATGATATTTATCAGGCCTCCAAGATGCAGCCTCAACAGATCTAAAAAAAGATTTCTTGGGGCTGTGCTGATTGTTTCTGCCATCTTCTGCTGCCTTCCTATTGACTCCTGTCAACCTGAGGTCTAATTGAGAACAGAGGCATCTTCTCTTACAAGGTACAGCTGGAAGAGGCAAAAGCTGGACGGAGCTTGGAGCAGCCTGGTCCAGTGGGAGGTGTTTGAAGGAATGAACATTAAGGTCCCTTCCAACTCAAAAGGACTCAGGATAAGAAGACCTGAAGGGAACAGTGCTATGGGGAGTGCTGAAGTCATTTCACATGGTATGAAAAACCTGAAGCAGTTACTGACTCTATTAAGCTTTACTGCTTGAGGCAAAAAGGAGTCCAGGTGCCAATTAGGCAAAAATTTCAAAGATCTCCAATATGAAAAACAGGTGACATTTCTTTTCTAAAATATACACACAACCAGACCTAGTGAATGCAGTGATTTCTTCTGGTGTCAGTACTGGAAGAATCCAACACAGGAAGAAATTGTTCATCCCTTGGCACATGTTACTTACTCTGCAGGCTGTTCTGCAAGCATGCAGCCCCAGGAACCAGCTAAACTGATCTACACCACACTGAGGCTTCAGTCTATTCTTCCCATCAGTAAATTCCTCCCCCACAGCAAAGATGTCCATCCTACTGAGGGATATTTTTGTTTTAGAGAACACTGTTCCTCCTGGTGTTTTAAGGTACAGAAATCTCCACACATACTCCTCCTTCAGCTCTCCTAAACCAGACACTGTTCACTGTAATCACAAACTCTCACAAAACCCTTCTTGCCATTGGTTCAAGCAAGACACAAAACAACAATCTGCAGTGAAGGGGGAGTTAAGTCAAAAGCCAGTTATACCTTAGTGAGTTCAGCTGTCTGTACAAGCTTATTCTTGCTTCCAGCATACATCATCTGCTGCTCAGGCTTACATCCTGAAGTTATGGGAAAAAAAAAAAAGAAGGAGATTTTAAAAAATTATTTTGACTGCAACAGTTCCAAAATAAGTTTGGGGTTTTTTTAAGAATTCCAAACTGAAAGCTAAAGATAGTCACAGGAAGATTCTCAGGTAGCTACAGAAGAATATGCTCAGGAGTTGCTAAACTCTTTTATATACCTAGCTACTCTAGCTCTGAGAAATGAAGGGTAAAACAATGCAATCAGTTTATCTTCTCCCAGGGGATAACAAGGATAATCCAGTAATACCAGCAAGATACACCACTACAGTTCAGAACACAGATGGAAGCCCAGGAGCAATTCAGCTCTGTAAGCCCAAACCAAGACCCAGGTTATTTGGCTTCTATTAAAATGACACAGTGCCCTGTGCAGGTCAGTTGATGTTGAGGGCTGCTGTGGCACAAGCAGAGGATGCTCTCAACTGCTCTTTACAAACCTGGGATGATCCAGGATTAGTCTGTTTCTCCTGGAACAGCTCCCCCAGCACTTTCACATGCTCAGATCTGAGTTAGGGAGCCCTCTCTTCCTCCTTTTCCCCCACGGCTGTGACAGCCCTTTAGACTGTCCCCTCACAGCATCCTCTACTGCTGCCCATTACACCCAGGCCCCCCAAAAACTCCTCTCAAATCTCATCCTAACCCTCCTAAAGTCCTGTTCCTTTCATGGGTAGGAATGAAAGGAAGAGGATTCCAAGATCCTCAGAAAGAAATGGGTTCCCATGTCCTTGTGAGATGAGAGGAATTTCCTCCTCCCAGTCACTTATGTCTGACTAGCAAGAGACAGCAGAGCAGAATCACCCAGGAACACAGGCAGTGTCCTCCAGCCCTCTCTGTGCTCACTCCCTGAGCCTTACAGGGTCATGTTTTGAGGATTCCCCAAGATCTGAGGAGTAACCAGGTTAAATTAGATTAAACCTCCATGAGTGGATGCAGAGTGCCCCAGGCCCTGCCCTTCAGAGGGCTGCTGAGCACACTGACAACAGGCACATTTAGGCAGACACACCTTCTGGCCAGCTAGGCAGGAAACCAACACTCCAGCTCAGCCTTCAGAAGTGGGAAAGAGAGAATCTCTTCTATCAGACATCTGAAGTGCCCTAAATGTGAACCTCAAAGGCAGGAAAACCTCCTTGAGAGCACTAAGTACTCAGTTTTATCTTCCCTAGAAGAAAATATTCCCAAATTTACAACACACAGTAGCTACAGAGTTCACTCACCAACTGGACTGGAGAAGATAAAGCACAATGGATAGGAAACTCTTCCATCTTCATGCTGGTACTTGTAGCTATACACAATAAATGTTTTTTCTGAGGTTAAAGAAACTAAAAAAAAATCAATTATTTTAGTAGGAGATAATCCTCAGTTATCAGAGCCTGATGCAGGCAGAAGTCAGTGTTGCATTTTAGATGATGTTTTAATTTGGCAATAAAAACCTCACTGTTTTGTTTTCACTTCCACATCTGACTTTCAGAACTGGCCCTGCCTCAGTGTGAGGGCTGTCTCTGTAGTAATGTTTCACATCAGAGCTAAAAATCACCCTCTCATCACAAATATTCCTCTTCCAACTTTGTAAAAAGCCTTCCCACACCCACCAGTGTGGTTTTTGCTTTTAATGAAAGCCAAATTCTTTCTTTGCTGACCAAGAACTTCGTTGTTTCAGGTGTTCTGCTCAATTTGAACTGCAGCTTTAGCCAGAACTTCTGTTTTACAGCCTCCCACTGCACTGTAGGCATGAAAGGCAAGATTCAGAACAGCACAGGGAATGGTGCCAGCCAGCTCTTGAGGCTAATAGGGCAGGTATTTTCCTCACATGTAACTTAAGTGCCCCTTTTATTTCACTGGTTAATTTACTTCACCCTCTTTTGTTCTTTTTTCAAAACAGGGATTCCTCCCTGGATCACATGCCCACAGCAATTCCAGACTCAGTAACTGCAGCAAAACAACAACAGCCACATCCTGAGAAAGTACCAAAACACATCCAGAGTGACACAGGCAGTACCCTATATTTAGAAGTAGCCACTGACTGGTACATTTTACTCACTTCTTTACATTACCAGCCACTGGTAATGTAAAACGTGGCTTTGCTTTACTTCCCCAAACATTATATAGTGTAAAAGGAAATCAAATGTCAGGAAAGGCTTAAATGAGTCATTGTTTCAGCAAGTGGTACAACAGTTCAGTGCAGCCTGAGAACTGATCCCTGGGTTATTTCACAAATGAAGGATCAGCAAGATCACACTACAGCAATTATTGGCCTAAAAAGGTGAAGTCCAACACTTTGAACAGCTTCCAGGAGTGAGTAAGTCCAAATGGCAGCAGCATGGGAAGGATATCGAGGTTGTCTCTCAGGCAGCTCATCCTTTAGCTCATCAGGAGAAATACCCTGGTGACATTAAACACAAGCAATATTTGAGCAAGTACCTCACACTGGAAGGTTAAAGCAGGGTAAGGGACACTGAAACACCTGTAGGGCAGATGTTATCTACAGGTGAACTGATAAGGACCTCCCAAATTACTACAGCAGTTTAGGAAGATTTGTGTGCCAATAGACTCCTATGACTAAACACAGAATTAATGTTAGCATGAATAATCACCCCTATTTTAGGCATAATAAGTTGAGCAAACATTTTTGGCTTTAGTTGGCTATGCTGGCAGTTACCATGCTTTGCCAACCCTAGTACTAAATAAGTAAGCACACACTATAAAGTAAGTTAAAATCAGCTACATAAATCAAAAGTTTGAAAATTTGAGTCCTTCCTCCTTCAGCAAACAAAAAAGATTCCTCATTACATCTGAGTGTTACATTGACATCTACATTCTAGGGAACAAGAGCCCTGGTTAATGCTCAAATCCCTGGGAAGGATTTAATTTTGCCCTATGGACCGTTAAGAAACACCACACACTGGGCTGACCTTATTATGCCACCCATCAAATTTAGAGTCTGCAGGGGATTAGCAATCCTGCTTCTAATTGATGGCAGACCAGCTCAGAGACAAATGCGCAGATCTACGTGGAAACACAGCAGAAATCTCTTCAAAAAGCCAGCAGGTGCCAAAGATGCTTTTTACATCATTAAAACAGCTTTAAAATTAACTTTTTTTTTTGGTGCAATTAATTAGTCAACTCAATTGCTTCTGCATAGTTTCACTATTAATGGTGCTGTGCTTTACATGCAGAGTGACCATGCATTTAAATAAGCTCATGACCCAAATTAGATTAAGAGTTTGATAACAATTTGAAACTAAGGCAGTACCTTAGAGACAACAATACATTGCAGGCTGAAGATACTCTTATTTACAATTCATTTAACAAACCTCATGCTCCTCATCCAGCACCACCAACTGCTTATCCTTGTCGATTTTCACTATAAATCAAAATAAAACACAGATCAATGTTTTTTTTCAATCGATTTACACAATGGATGCATGAAGCTTTTTAGCACTCAACAATTACAGTCCTTGTGATTCTGCTTTTCTTCTTCAGTGTATCCCATGACTTCCCAAAATCATTTTACAAACAGTGGTAGACTCTGAGCCATAATTAAATATAAATACTCTGCCAAAAGCAGATGGAGACTTGAATCCTAAGAACAGCACTGTTTTATTGTTAAAATTACAGGCAGGATTGAAAGTGCTGCAGCTCAGAGAACAAACACTCCCCTGGCTCATGTTTACCTGATACAGCAGCAATCTTACACAGGGAAAAGAGGAGAGAGGATGTTCTGACAATTTTTGTCAGGCACGTTTGGAACTTACTTATAATGGCAGCATTGTTGGTCTCTTTGCGAAATCGGAATTTTCTCAGTTTCTCCACCAGGTCTTCGGCAACATCACAAACCACCAGAGATTCACTCTGCAAAAAGGAAATGGCACAGGGGAGGGAGAGATAAATCCTTCCACAAAGTGAAACGGACCAAAAAAATCCCTGTGTCACCCACATCTGTGCATAAATACTGAAGAGGGCCTGCATGCAGCTTCTCCAAAGCTTCAGAGCATCACATATACCAGAAAAAATGTGGGTGAAAGGAAATTGGTTTTTTTAAAAAACCACATTAACAGAACATTTATCTGTTTTAATTTCCCTCTTCAAAGCCACACAGTTAACTAGGAGTATTTATTAACTACTCCTCAAGTGGGATTATTCTCAGAGCTCTTAGAAGTCAACTTTACACTTCAGAAGTAGATTTTATACTTCTACACTTACAAACAAAATTTTACACTTCATTTTCCAAGCCCTGAAATAAGGGAGTCCTTTAGAGCAACAGCAAATGGAATCAAGTAATTTAAGCATTTAACCTAGTAAGAGCTACTATTGGTATTTAAGAACAACATTGTCCTTGTTTATTTTTACCCACAAAAATATTGAGATTCACACACACAGAAAGAGTTTCAGACATTTTAACCCACAAACATGCAGCCATTTCTCCCTGTGCACACCAAGCTCTCAGAGATGCTCAAGTAACATATTAGTCATCCCACTGAAGATGAGGAAGGAAATTATTGTTTCACAAGTAGCCATGCAGGTTATCTTCCCTTACACAAGCAAATTCTGAACTGCACCAAGCCAACCACTGCCATTTCCTGAGCAACATTTTATACACAAAACCTCCATCTCCAAGGGGTTCATGCCAGCTTGATAAAGAAGTTACTTAAAATCTGCAGCTTAAACTGTATTTATGAACTCCCAAGGCATCAAGAACTTTGTACCAAAGTAACTGTATTTCAAGGTTTCCTTAAAAAAAAATTCCTCAGATAAAAATAATGTGTAAGATTACCAATCAAAAGCTCTTGCATTGAGACAAATCACTGCTTTTAAACCACAGTGTCACTATTTAAGCTCCCAGTTCTGTCTTCTCGTGTTCAACATTGTGAGATTTCCCCCAAAAAGCAGATGGGTGGCTCTGCTTCCCCACTTCCAATACCCCACGTTTGTTCTTGCTCCTAAAAAGGTTTCCACCTTGATCAAATCTGGCACAAAGTTTCATCCCTGTGCTTCCTCTGGACAGCTGGAGAGGAAATCAGGCTCTGCTGTGACAGCAGAGCTCAGGCACTGCCTGTACAGTGTCCCCGATTTTGCTTGTTTCCCCTAAACATCAAAGATCACCCTTGGCTCCCTCTGATCAGCAAGTGAGTCCTCTGACCCAAACAGGTTAAACTCAATGATTTAAAAGGTCTTTTCCAACCTAACTCGTTCTGGATTTTGTGAAATACCTCTACTATCCAGTCTCACTCATACAGGGAAAAAGACCCTAAAAAACACTTTAAAACATAAGAGAATTCAGGGCTGCATTCCATAGCTGAACTTGTATTTCATATAAAATGTCACTTACACCCACTCTCACTCACCCAGGAGGTCTCAATTTAAAAACCCAACAGGACTCAAGGCTGCATTTCAAAGCTGAGGTTATATTTTATATAAAATACTCATTTGTGAAGGAGGCTTTTCTCCCAATCCTCTGGGGTCACCAGCTTCTCCCAGCAGACAAGCCATGCTCCTGCTCACACCTGTGCAGCCACACGAACGCAAATCCCTGAGGGGATCTGAAGGAAAACACTTGGTAACATCAGATTCAGCCTGTTTACCGGGGCTAAGCCAGCTCACCAACGCTTGGCTTAACAAAAACTGAAGAAAGGCGAGGCAGGATTGCTGCACAGGCACGGGTTACACCTGCCAGCACCACAGAGAGGGTGCTGCTGCTGCTGCTCCCCGGACCCTCCTGTGCGGATCCCCCTGGGGACACCCCCTCCCCTCACCCTCAGACTGACAATAAACGTGAATCTCCCAAAGTGCCTCAAGCACGGCTCTCACCAGAGAGGCACACAGCAAAACAGCCCAAGATTTGATCAAATTTGCTTTGCAACTCCTCCTTCCACAGGAGGGTTCAGCTCCCCAAACCTTTACTAAAAGCAGCATGCATGACTCTTCCTTTCTCCACAGCCATTACTTTACCCATTAACCAATATTAATGCAAAGTACCCCACAGCATTCATCCACCAGTCCTTGTTTCCCTTGGTCTGTTCCAAACCGGCAATCACAGCTCAAGTTCAAATTCACCACTCGGGTGAATGACTTCAATGAGCAACAATCAGATGTTCTTCAGTGAATTAGCTCGAATCATTACAAGACAACCAACAACCAGGCGCGACCAAGCCATCAGTCGTTTCACAGACACATAATCAGTTCCTCAGAGGTCAGATCACGCGTTTTCCTGTTGATTATTCTATCATTTCCCTATCGAATCTTTCTGAATCAGCTAACTATGCACCATTTCAGGGGTGAGCCCCTTCCCGGCCGAACACCCCCCTCCCTCCCCTCACGATCCCCCGGGTCCCCCCTGAGGGAGCGGCGCGCGCTCCCCCCTCACCATCTTGGCGCGCGCACCAACCGCAGCCGCTCGCGCGCCGCCGCCGCCTCCTCCTCACTGGGTTGCGCCCCCCCCTCACCGCGCCTGCGCGGTGCAAGCCCCGCCCCCAACCTCGCCCTCCGACCAACCAGCAGCGCTCCGGCGGGATGGGCGGGGCGGTGTCACGCGCCTACGGGCAGCGGGGAGGTTCAAGGCCGCCGAGGGCGGGAAAACGCAGGATCACGTGATCCCGCAGCACCACGCCCCCCGTTGCTGTGCAGCCCGGGCCACGCCTCCTCACTGTTGCCATGGCAACCCGCGGGCTCGCCCTCAGGCGCCATTTCGCTCTGAGGGGATCTGGGGGAAGCGGGACGGGACGGGGTGGGCTCGGCTTTACAGCTCTTAATGTGCCTTAAAAAGGGCAAGGACCGAAGGTTTAAACCCTGGAATTGAAGCATGGCATGAATCAGAAGTTGTGCTTGCTGTGCTTGTGTGTAGAAGTGGAATTTAGTTCTGGAAGTCATGCGGGGTCTCAAGCAACACAAGGCACAAATAGGAGCAGCCAGAGCTAGGCACACGCTACTTGTCTATAATGGACCTTGATGTGAAGCTCTCCTGATGCTGGGGTGAATATTTAGCCTTTTCCATGCCGCTCACATTTTTAGATGCTGTTAAAGCAGAGAAAAATGCACTTTAAGGGATTCTATAACGGATTTAAGAATATAATTGCTTTCCTCAGAATGAAAGGACAGATGCAGCCTTCACATCTCAGGCACAACTTCTAGTGACTTACACTAATGATTTAAACACCAAATTTATAAGATAAAACTGCAGATTTTCACCAAGGGCTTCAGCAAACACCACAGAAGTGCAAGATTGCTGAGCAGCTATTGGAGCCTCACACAAAATCACAGAATGTCCTGAGGTGGAAGGGACCCAAAGGGATCATCGAGCCCAACTCCTGGCCCTGCACAGGAAAACCCAAAAATCCCATGCTGTGCCTGAGGGCATTGAGCAAACGCTCATTGAGATCTGTCAGCCTTGAGGCCATGACCATTCCCTCAGGAGCCTGTTCAGTGCCTGACCATCCTCTGGGGGAAGAACCTTTTCCTGGTATCCCGCCAAATCACAGAATCACAGTCTGGTTTGCATTGGAATGCACCCCAAAGATTATCCAGTTCTTAGCCCAGTGCTCTGGAACACCTTCCACTAGGCCAAGATGCTCCAAATTCCCGCTAACATGGCTTTGAACACTTGCAGGGGATGGGGCAGCCTCAGCTTTTCAGGGCAGCCTGTGGCAGGGCCTCACAGCCCTCACAGGCAGCAATTCCTTGCCAACAGCCCATCTAACCCACATTCCAGCACAGGGAGGAAGCAAAGCACAGCCATGTGCTGCCAGGAACATGGCTTTGGGTCACCTCACAGCCACTACCACTGCAGCTATGACTGGCAGCTGCCGGGGACAACGCTGAGGCACACTGAGCTCTCCAGCCTCCGGCAGGGTGGCAAAGCTGAATCCTGCCCCAAGTGCCACCATTGTGGCTCCAAGAGCTCTCTGTGCAAGCACACAACAGCATCAGCCCTCCTGGTGCTCTACAGACCTGAAAGGGCACCTGGAACCCGAGTGTACTGCCAGGAGCCAGCACCTCTGCCAAGAGCCCAGGAGTGACAAGGGCAAATTTCCTCCAGAGGCATAGAGGCTCTGCCCAGGGAGCAGGGCTGGGGGCTAGCAGGGCTGAGGGGACAGGGGACTGGAATCACAGCCCAGCTGCCCTGGGACAGGCCTGACAGACAGACAGACAGAATGGGGGGCAGGCACGAGTCCCCATCCTCTCTGTGCCCACCTGAACCCAGGGACTTAAGGCACAGGTGTGGTATTTGCTGGGTCGCCAGGACGAAGGGGGAATTGAGACTCTGACTCCATGTTCTTAGAAGGCAAAATTATTATTTTAGGTACTTATATTAAAGAATACTATACTAAAACTATACTAAAGAATAGAGAAAGGATATTTACAGAAGACTAATGTGGGAAGATATTGTGATATTACGCTCAAGATATCGCGATGTTACGCTCAGGTGGAACCCCTCCCCTTTTACCGTTACCTGACTGTTAACCCCTGTTATAAATGACCCCGTGAAACTGTTAATAAACGCCATTTCACCATCCACCACATTGGTGAGTGCGTGTGCTTGGTCCGTGTGGCAAAGGTGCTGCCGCCGACCCGTCCTCGACCTGGGACACCATGCCTGCCCCAAGCGGCGGCAACAAGTGGTGCCGAAAACCCAGGAATGATCCGGGAAACGGGAATCGCCTGGGCGAGTGAATGGCAGCCGGAGCAGCGGGACTGTCTCTGGTGGGGAAGACGCTCCCAGAGGACCAGTGAGAGGGGAAAGTCTTGCGCTGAGAATTGGTGAAGGAAGAAGGCTCGCACCAGGAGCGGGTGAAAGAGGAAGGCTCGTGCCTAGGACCAATGAAAGAGGAAGGCTCATGCCAGGGGCAGCGAAAGAGGAAGTCTCGCGCTGGGAATTGGCGCAGGAGGAATTCTCGCACCGCAGCCAGCAAAAGAGGAGGTCTAGCGTTGAAAACTAGTGAATGAGAGGATGGAGCCCCTTGCCAAGGTCATTTTTAAAATTCACAGACAGTGGGGCATAGATTGCGAGCCAGGAGACTTTATCCTCGCGGTGTTGAGGCTCCTGCGCATTGGGGTAATCGGGCAGCTGGAGGGTATTCTCCACCCGGAAGTGTGGGATGATTGTACCGAGGCCCTAGCGGAGGAGGCTATGTCCTCAGGCTCGGGGCGAAATCTTAAATTATGGGGCAGGGTCATGCAGGCTCTGAAAAAGGTCTAGCAAGTTCAGCAGGAGCGGGGAAAGTGGAAGGCCACCCAGGACTGCTTGCAGGAGGGGCCCCAGCACGGTGCAGACAATTGTGGGTCCACTGGGTGTGGGGATTTGCAGCTGCAGGAGTGCTCTTTGCGCCTCCCGAGCCCAGGCACCCCGACTATGGGGAAAAAGCGGCCATTTTGGGATGGACTGCTAGAGGAGGCGCGGAACGCGGCCGTTAATTCAGAGGCACAGAGCGCGGCCATTAGTCCAGAGGCGCGGGGCGCGGTCGTTAGCTCAGAGGCGCGGAGCCCCGCCATTGATTCGGACTCCGAGGGAGTTTGAGCGGGGCCTCCACCTTACACGCTGCGGGGTGGCGCGCCCCCGAAGGGGGGGGGGGGGGTTGGGGACGCAAGCACGATCGACGGAGACGGAGAAGGTCTGCAGGACAGTGCAGACACGTGCGGGCAAATGGAAGTAGAGGACACGGAGGGGGAGCTGACGCTGCTCGGAATACACGTTGGAAATCTCATCACAGGGCACTGGCCTCCCCCAGCAGGAGGTGGGGCGAGCCTAGAGAGAGGGAGGGCACAGGGCTAAGACAAAGGGGCAGGGTCGGAGCCTGACAACAAGGTCTTGGAGCGCAGAAGTCTCCAGCCAGTCGAGTTCCGGGACCGAGTCGGACTTGAGCTGGGATGAGTGGTTCCACAAGTGGTCCATTCCTGATCCCGACTCTTATTCTGATGATTCTGATTTGGGCGAAGAGGGAGTGGGAGCACGCAAGGGTAGCTATCACAATCCTCCAGCTTGGGCCAAGGGAAAACTAGGAAAAGAACAAGCTCCTCTTATGGACTGGAGGAGAATAAAAATAGTGTGTGCTGAGTGGGCCCCTTCAGCCAAGCTAGCGTTTCCTGTCCAGGTGAGGGGGCGAGGCGGAAATCAAAGAACCTATACACCTGTGAACCCCAAGGACATACAGGCAATTGTCAAAGCGATTGCAGACAGGGGGATTAATTCAGCGATGGTCTCTACTCTCATTGACAGTGTTTTTGGAGGGGATGACATGCTCCCATTTGATATCAAGCAGACGTGCAGATTAATTTTTGATGGGGCGCGAATGATTGTATTCAAACAAGAGTGGGAGGACAACAGTGCAAGGCAGCTGGCCTTGGTGACCAGGGCACACCATCCACTACATGGTTCCAGCTTGCAACGCTTAATGGGCACAGACCCAACTATGATCACCCCCCAGGCGCAGGCTGAGGGCCTTCGAGCCCACAAGGTAGTGACAACAACCCGTGCTGCCAGAGAGGCTATTCGCTTTGCATCTAAGGTGATCGCCACACCATCGCCATGGTCTACCATAAAGCAGAGCGAGAGCAAAGGTTTCACACAGTTTGTGGACCGCCTCCAGGCAGCAATTGATTCCTCCGCTCTACCATCAGAAGCAAAGGGCCCTGTGCTAGCGGAGTGCTTGCGCCAGCAGTGTAATACTGCTACAAAGGACATCTTGTGGTCGCTACCACCTGGGGCTACCATAGCAGACGTGATCAGGCATGCCGTTAAAGAGGAGCATCTGGCCCCAATTCAGGCAGCTGTCCACACTGCTATAACTAACGTAATGGCATGCTTTAAGTGTGGCCAGGCAGGGCATATCGCAGTAAACTGCCCTCAATCAGGATACCCACCGACAGCCGTTCCCCCACGCCAGATGGGGCCTAGGGGGCCCTGCTGGACATGTGGAAGGAGGGGGCATTTCGCTAGGGAGTGCAAACCCAAGGATCAGGGAAACGGGATGGGGAGGGGGCACCCGGACCGCACTCAGCCCCCTCCCACCCAGAACATGAAGTGGCCTGGTTGTGCCAATTGTCAATGGGGCACGGAACTCCCGCACCCACTGCCCCCTCCCACTGTCAACTTCACAGCCCAGCCAACGGCCCAGACCAGTCCATCCACACCCCAGGAATACCAAGAACGGCTCCCTGGGGACAAGGCCCCTGGGTTACCCTGGCCATGAAGGCATGGGAGTGAGACCCATGGGTGGCCTTCGCTGTGAAGGTGGGCAGACACCCACTAATAGTGTGGGCTGTCTGCTGTCTCTATAACAACTCTGATGGCCCAGCTATCTGTATCCCTTTTTGGGTTGATACAGGATAGGATGTCACCGTCATTCCAGATGTACACTGGCCTTCACAGTGGAAGCTGGAAGCCCCCATGGTAGGTGGGGTTGGAGGACTGTCTCACACCTGAAAAAGCACCCAGCTTATTGTGCTAACGCTTTGCATGGAGAGGGGACCAGGGAGAACCATCACCTTCTCCCCGTATGTGATGTCCGAATGTCCACCCTTGTTAGGGAGGGATGCCCTGACCTTGTTGGAGGTTAGAATGACAAATTTATTCTAAGGGCCACTGCTACACACCCACAACTGCCCATCAAATTGAGATGGAAATCACTAGACCCAGTGTGGGTCGAGCAGTGGCCCTTGTCCAAGCCTCGAATGACTGCCCTTCTCAAATTAATTACCCGGGAGCTACAGCAAAACCACATTGAACCCTCCACAAGCCCATGGAATGCTCCCATCTTCGTCATACCCAAACAATCTGGTGAAGGCTTCCATCTCCTACACGACCCACGGGAGATGAACAAAAAAATCCAGCCAATGGGCCCTGTGCAAACTTCATTGCCAATGAATTCCATGGTGCCAAGAGGACAACCCTGTGCAGTGCTCGACATCAAAGACTGCTTCCTTTCCATCCCTCTGCATGACGAGGACAAAGAGTGGTTTGCCTTTTCAGTCACCTTCCCGAACAGCCAGCGGCCCAACCTGCGCTTCCAGTGGCAGGTATTGCCTTAGGGAATGGTCAACTCCCCCGCCATTTGCCGAATCACGGTGGACTGAGCACTAGCGCCAGTCTGACAGAATGATCCCACCGTGACCATTATCCAATACATGGATGACATCCTAATCACTGCACCATCGACGGGCCAGGTAGACCAGCTAGTGTCTGCGATCTCAGAGACCTTAAAAGCAAATGGGTTCAAAATTGCCAGTGCAAAGATAAAAAGGGGACCATGCGTGACCTTTTTAGGGGTGGGAATCTCGGACTCCTATATAACCCCTCCCCAAATAAAAATCCGCCGAAACATCAGGACGCTCCACAACATGCAGCAGCTGGTGGGATCCCTACAATGGCTCCGTAACATCATCCTGATCCCTCCCGAGGTCATGGATCCCCTAAACGACCTCCTAAAAGGGAAGAACCCATGGGAGCAAAAGGTACTGACGCCAGAGGCAGTGAGCTCACTTGACTTTATCGAACATCAGATGTCAATGAGCACGCTCGCCAGATGGGACTCAAACACACTGGTCGATTTGTATGTCCACCTTACGAAGAAAGGGGGAGTAGGAGCGCTAGCCCAAGGACCCCCTGATAAAGCCCAACCCATACAATGGGTGGTCTTGGGAACACCAACACGTGCCTTCTCCCCAGGAGTTGAGTGCCTTGGTGGCCTCATTATGAAAGGCAGAAAACGCGCCCTGAGACACCTGGGCACTGAACCCACCAGAATATGTCTGCCCTTCCGCACACAGCTTTCCGTGCAGTCATCAATAACGTCAGAGTACCTGGCCATAGCCCTTGCTGGACTGGGGGGAGAAATTCGTTACGCAGCGAAACCCCCTTGGACGCAGTTGCTTGCGGTTGTCAACATCGACCTACCACCTAAGGTGATTGACCGGCCACGAGAAGGACCCACAGTCTTCACCGATGCGTCTTCACTAACCTCCACTGCAGCTGTAGTATGGCAGTCAGGAGAGCGGTGGCATTGTATTAAAACAACAGATCCTGCGCTTTCGGTCCAGCAACTCGAAGCAGCCGCTGTGGCACTAGCATGTGGACTGTTCCCGGAGGAACACCTTAACATCATGACAGACTCTATATTCATGGCCAAGCTCTGTCTAGCCATGGCTGGACCCGGTGTGGCAGTGTCCACAGTGGCAACGATGCTGAAAGAAGCACTCTGTTCGCGAAAGGGCACCGTATCTATCATCCATATCAACAGCCACAGTCCAGTTAAGGGGTTCTTTCAGATCAGCAACAAGGCAGACATCGCCGCAAAAGGGCTGTGGACCCTAAGAGAAGCCTGCCAACTACACGAATCCCTACATATCGGGGCCAAAGCGCTCGCAAAGAAATGCAGAATCTCAGCCACTGATGCAAAGCACGTCATTGCCTCATGCCCCTACTTCCAAAAATCACCACTGTGGTCCAGTCAACCCCAGGGGCCTCAAGGCAGCCGAAATATGGCAAACAGATTTTACATTATGCCAGCTGCCGAAACCCTGAGCATGGCTTGCGGTAACAGTGGACACCTACAGTGGAGTAATCGTGGCCACGCAACACCAAAGGACTGACTCCAAAGCAACTATCCAGCACTGGTTAACGGCCATGGCATGGCTTGGTATCCCGAGGCAAATCAAGACAGATAATGGTCTGAGTTTCACTTCAAAATCAGTCCAAATGTTCGCATCAAGATGGGGTATAACTTTAGTCCACAGCATCCCATATAATAGCACCAGACAGGCTATTGTGGAACGGGCTAACCAAACCCTAAAAACTAAACTGGAGGTGCTGGCGAAAACAGAAAGGTTTTACCAATTCCATCCTACCAAAAGACCAAGCGTGCATCCTGGCAACCGCCCTGCTGGCTTTAAATCAGTTCCCCAGGGGAGATGAAACAAAAAGTCCTGCCCAAAGGCACTGGGCCACCCGGGCACTAGAGGAGGGCCCACAAGTCATGATCAAAAATGAGTTAGGGAAATGGGAAACGGGTTGGAGGCTGGTACTTACAGGGCAAGGGTACACAGCTGTCAGGAAAAATAGTAAAATTAAATGGTGCCCGCTTAAAGTAGATAAAACCGGACCTTCAGGGCAAAAACAAATGAAATTTGTAAAGCTTGTTTTGCAGGACTGAATCCTCAGACGCCCCACGGCCCGTATCTTCCTAAAGGCTGCGACGAATCATCAAGCAGCCCAATGGCAGACCATACCGGGGTCGTGAAAAACTCAGTGACCAAACTAAAGGAGAGGCTGGCACAGAGAAGGACTGGGGGAAAAAGCTCAACAAAAATGTTATCAGTCTTGGTTCACATAAATGTTGTTTTTGAAAGTCTTGTTTTAAGTGGTATCCATCAAGTAGAGTTCGAACTCTGGCCAGGTTCTGCCTCTACTTGAATGGAATGCCAATCAGCCCAGAGTTTTTCTGCGTCAAAAGGTTCAAAGGGAGTTTTGGAGAAACATGAGTCCGGACATGAGCTCTCCACATCTCTCTTGTTTTAAGGTCAGCTGTCGCAGACTCTGGGAGGATAATTTGGTGCTGTGGTAAATGTATGATTTCAAATCATCAACTGTGTTAACAATTATCAGCCAAAAATCTGAGGAAGTCCTGCAAAGATATCCTAAGTCATGGTTCAGTCAGCCCCCATGACTGATCGCCCTTGGTTCCACCTTATTAGGCCGTATTATTGATCTTGGACCTTATATTTTAAACAAGTTAGCATTGTTTATTAAAAACCAGTTAGAAATAGTTAACTTTTTGTTTGTTAAACACTTACAGTTAAGACAAGTTTGTTGTGGTTGTGTTGCATTGTTCAAGTTCAGTACGTTTTACCAGTTACACGTTTCCCAGTTGTCAGTTTTAACCTTTGCATTTTCTATGTTTTTAACCAGTCATAAAAGGGGGGGGGAAATGTGGGAGGTTAAGATATCGCGATGTTACGGTCAGGCAGAACCCCTCCCCTTTTACTGTTACCTTTTACTGTTAACCCCTGTTATAAATGACCCGATTCAACCATTAATAAAGGCCATTTTACCATCAAGCACATTGGTGAGTTCATGTGCTTGGTCCGCGTGGCAAAGGTGCTGCCACCGAGCCGTTCTCGACCCAGGACGCCACGCCCCAAGCGGCAGCAACGCATGTAGAGGAGATGAAACCGGCCCCCCCAGAGCCACCTGAGCCTGGCTGGGGACCCCGGCTCCTGGCTGCCTTCCAGTACCTGCACCAGTTCTGGCAAATTGCTCAGGCACTGCTCCTGCCTTTGGGGTGGTGGCTCTGGTGCAGAAGGGCAGCCGCCAGGCAGAGAGCAGCGGCCCAGCGAGCTGAAGAACAGGCCAGAAGGAGGAAGGTGAAAATCAAGCAGAGAAGGCGGCTCCTTAAAAAGAGAAACAAAGAAATGGAGCAAATGCACCGGACCCTCAAAGGATTGGAGAAGCAAATGGCCAGGCTGATTCAAATGAATAGGGATACAAACAAGATACTGAAGGTAGGCAGGGCAGGCTTTTGGAAGACCACAGGCAGTGGCCTATGTGAAGAAAAGCTTCCTTTGGGCTGGCCAAGGCGAGCCGCACATCTTTGTGAGCAGCCAGCGCACAGAGCTGCGCTTGCTGCCCAGCACAGCCCTGCACTGGGGCACAGGCTCAGGGCTCCTGACACTCCCTGCCCCTCTTCCCTCTATCTCTTCATTGTATCTATAGTATCTATATTAGTGTCTCTCTTTCCATTTTCCATGCAGGAGCTTTGCATTTTCTCAAGGACGGAGCCATTTGAAGGAAGATCCGGCCAAATGCCTCGAGATTGATTCAAATTGTTAAATAGTTTAGAAATATTTAAAATATTTAAAATATTTTATTTAAAAATATTTTTCAAAGTTTTAATAACTTTAGTGTAGAATAATTCTAGATTAATATGGTAATAATAAGTAATAAGTAATGGCACTTATTCTTTATATTATATAATTACTATCATTCATCAAAATTAGTATGAATTATATTAATTAACAAAATTTAGGTATGCTATATTTTTATCTTAAGCAGTGAAATTTACATAATCTTCATGATTAAAATACTCAACTTTTATTAATGTTAATATATAACAGTATATAAAGTAGTTGCTTAGATAAGATTGACTATAATCACAATTTGTTAATTTCAGTGTTTAAAATATATTATTGTGATTTGAAAATGACACTGACTGCTCTCCTGTCTTGGGAGAGTGACTTCCCTCTGGGAGCTGCAGTCAGCGCAAAGATGCAATAAAGGCAATGCCTGAACAAACGCGGTGTCTGTGGGTATTCATGTTGGACTCAGGTGTCAGCTGTGGGGAATTCCTGACAGAGGGGCACCACAGCACCCCTGGGCCATGCAGAGGCTCCTTTCCTCCCCTCCGGCAGCTGTTCCTGGGGTGCTGTGATCCAGCCTCTGCTCTGCGGGATGCCAAATGCAAGAGAACCAGGAGTGCCACCACTCAGACTGTCACTTAGGTCCCTGCAGAGCTCAGGAGACACCATGGCTCCTGTGTAGGCTGTGGAACGCTGCAGTAGGCCATGAGAGCAGGGACAGCAGGGCCAGCAGAGACAGGGGGACACAGGGCAGGAATCACAGCCCCGCTGCCCTGGGACAGGCCCGACAGGCAGACAGGACACGGGGCAGGCAGGAGTCCCCATGCTCTCTGTGCCCTCCTGAACACAGGCACATAAGGGACAGGGGGAATGGGGACACAGCAGGCCCCTCTCCTCTGGGAATATCCCACCTGCCCACGGGCCCTGACAGAACACAGGGACTGAGGCACTGCAAGGGGAACCCAAGGATGAGGAGGACAATGCTGAGGTAATATCGGCCCACATTCTGCATGCAAACTGCTCCATGGAGGAGAAAACCAGAGGGGTCCTTGCCACAGCAGATCCCTTCTGATGGAATTTTTCTGTATTCCTGCACACAGGTGTCCTGTGCAACATGGAGCACATGCATGCACTCTGACACCAGATTCTCACCCCTGCTCGAACATTCTGGCACAACAGCAAGCATTCCCTAGTAGCACAGGGGTTCAACTCTTGGGCAAAGCAACACAAATTGTCTGCCAGAGCTGCTCCTCTGCTGCTTCTTGATCTGAAGGAGGCAGGAGGTGGTTTGGCTAAAGGTCCTTATCTCTTTTGTCTCATAATGGGAAGGTTTCACAGAGGTCTTGGAGGGGCTGGATCCAGGAATAGTCAAGCAAGAAAAAACTGAGCAAGCCCCCCTGAATCTCACTCAGAAAGCACCGTGAGAAAAGCACCTCTGGTGCTTTCATAGTTGATATTATGCAACATATTCAACATTAGTGGTTATATTGTTTTCCCTATTGACAAGAGGTCAGCAAGAGGGACTTCTGCTTGCTTTGTGAAGGGAGCCCCTGGGGCCCATTCCCTCCCAGAGGGGCTGCACTTGCTGGGTGCTGGAGCTTTCATTGCTGGGCCCACTCGGAGCCCCTGAGCTGGGCTGGGGACCAAGGGTGGGGCTGGCCTGGCTGTGATGCCTCTGGCCCCTGTGACATCAGGGGCAGCGTGTCACAATGGGGGCCACTATAAAAGGCCCCCGCAGGTAACGCTGGCCCAGCACAGTCTGGGCAAGCAGTGAGTGCGCACGTGGTGGGGCTGGGCTGGGCCAGGGCCGGGCCACAAGCACCAAACCCAGGCCTGCATTGTCCCCGTGCATCCAGGGCCAGCCCCTGGGGCCGGCGCCTTGGCCAGGGCACGGGGCTGCTGCTGGCCCACTGGCACAGGCCCTGCTGCCTGCCAGCTGCCTGGGGCCCTCTGCTTCCCGCCCTCACATCCCTGCGCCTCCGGGCCTCACTTCAGCCCCCACAAGCTCCCTTGGTAACCCCACTGAAACCCTTGTGTCTCTCCTCCTGCAGACCATGGTGTTCAAATCAGTCCTTGCCCTGGTTGTGCTGCTCCTCTTCTACTTCCCACGGCCCGTGGTGATTGGTTCGCATGAGGATGCAGAGCTGAGCGAAGAGGACCTGGAGCAGGCTACCCCAGAGCCACCTGAGCCTGGCTGGGGACCCCTGCTCTCAGCAGCTGTGCAGCAGGGGCCCTACTGGGCTGCTGCTGAGCTGCTCTTCCTGCCTTTCTTCCTCTGGATCAGGCACAGAAGGGCGGCCATGAAGCAGCAAGAAGCAGCCAGGAGAGCTGAAGAAGAGGCCAGAAGGCGCAGGATGGAAATCGAGCAGAGAAGGCTTCGGTTCAAGAGGACATTCAAAGACTTGAAGGAGATGTGGAGAACCATGAAAATGATCAAGAAGAAAATTACCAGGCTGATTTAAATGAGCAGGAAGGTGAGCGGGATGCTCTTTGGGCTGGCCAAGGCGAGCCGCACATCTTTGTGAGCAGCCAGCACACAGAGCTGCGCTTGCTGCCCAGCACAGCCCTGCACTGGGGCACAGGCTCAGGGCTCCTGACACTCCCTGCCCTAATCCACTCCATCTCTTTATTGTATCTATAGTAACTGCATCTGTTAATGCTTTTCCCTGCCATAACATTGCACTTGGTCCTGGATGGAGGTATTTGAAGGATTGGGCCAGACTGATGTGCCTGGATTGCAATAGGGGAAAAGTTTAGAAATAACGATATATATTTATTATATCTAGATAACTTTTTTTTGTTGAACAATATAGTTGTACAATATATTAACTGGCATTATTTGTAATAATACTCAATTATAAGATGTAAAAGCTAGAAAAAATGTAGTACTAGAGTTTTGCTGGAGGGAAATATAAATTTATTAGTCAGGAATGACACTTTTTTTTCATTTGTATTGCAAAAACATATTACATAGCAGTGTATTATATTAAATATATGATATGTATTTTATATATCCATAATATAAAATATGTATATGTATATGATATATAATATGGTAGAATTTAACAGTATAGCATAAGAGTACATTTTAACCTGTATTTTACAAATTGAATATGGCATATTTCATGTAATAGATAGAATATATAATGGCTGTAAATAGAGGAATTGATAGAAACAATCGATATTGTTATAAGTGTATGGATACAAATGATACTTTGATTTTTGTCATGAATTTCAATAAAGTTGTCATCGACATATTATTTCATTTGTTACGTTTCATGTGTCTGTTCCAACCCTGCAACCCTGTGGCCGCCATGGTCCTGCCCCATCCCTGGCAGGCTGAGGGCAGCGCCTTCACTCGGTGCCGCCATGGCTCCACCCCGTCCCTGGCAGGCTGAGGGCAGCGCCTTCACTCGGTGCCGCCATGGCTCCACCCCGTCCCTGGCACATTGAGGGCAGCAGCTTCACTCGGTGCCGCCATGGCTCCACCCGGTCCCTGGCAGGCTGAGGGCAGCGCCTTCACTCGGTGCCGCCATGGCTCCACCCCGTCCCTGGCACGCTGAGGGCAGCAGCTTCACTCGGTGCCGCCATGGCTCCACCCCGTCCCTGGCACGCTGAGGGCAGCAGCTTCACTCGGTGCCGCCATGGCCCCACCCCGTCCCTGGCAGGCTGAGGGCAGCGCCTTCACTCGGTGCCGCCATGGCCCCACCCCGTCCCTGGCACGCTGAGGGCAGCGCCTTCACTCGGTGCCGCCATGGCTCCACCCCGTCCCTGGCAGGCTGAGGGCAGCGCCTTCACTCGGTGCCGCCATGGCTCCACCCCGTCCCTGGCAGGCTGAGGGCAGCAGCTTCACTCGGTGCCGCCATGGCTCCACCCCGTCCCTGGCACATTGAGGGCAGCAGCTTCACTCGGTGCCGCCATGGCTCCACCCCGTCCCTGGCAGGCTGAGGGCAGCGCCTTCACTCGGTGCCGCCATGGCTCCACCCCGTCCCTGGCACGCTGAGGGCAGCAGCTTCAGTCGCAGGCTGAGGGCGGCGCGGCCAGCCCGATGGCTGCCGTGTTCCTGGTTACGCTGTACGAGTATTCGCCGCTGTTTTACATCGCCCTGGTGTCCGTCTGCTTCCTCGTCACCAGCGCGCTCGTCCTGGGCTGGTCAGTGCTCGGGGGCCGGTGGGGCTCGGCCGAGGGGGCCTGGGCTGTGCTGAGGGGGAGCAAGGCCAGGCCCACTGTAGGGGCTTGGAACGGTCTCTTCCAACCCAAACGCTCCTAGGCTTCTAAAGGAGCAATAAAAATAATTTTTTAAAGAAATTAAACGTATTTCTGTTAAGCTGGTTTCTCTTTTAGTAATACCGAAATGTTTTCTTAATACTTTTTGTAATATCATTCATAATATTGGCAAACAATGCGTTTGTGTGTACTGAGCTATGTGTGAATCGAGGCAAGGGGGCAGAGCTGGGGAAGGGTCTGGAGCGCCAGGAGCAGCTGAGGGAGCTGGAGAGGCTCAGCCTGGAGAAAAGGAGGCTCAGGGGGACCTTCTGGCTCTGCACAACTCCCTGGGTGCAGCCAGGGTCTTTTCCAACCTGAAGGATTCTGTGAATCTGTGAGCTGATCTCCTGAAGTGTCTCGAGGGGTGGGGAGTGAAAGGGATTCTGATTGTGTTTGAGAGGATGATGCAGAAATGCCGCTGTTGCCTTTTCCAGAAGCAGCTCCTTTAATGTCCCTAACCCTCAGGAGTGGCTGTAAATGTAAATACTGGTACTTGCCAGGAGCAGAGCATTGATTGGCAATCAAAATCTTTCATGTAGAAATTGTGGCTACAGCAGACTCATGTGGCTTATGGTGACAATAAAACTGGAGTTGTTGAACTTCCTCTCATTGGTTCCACATTAATATCTGCAAAGTGCTGGTGATAAAGGTATCTTTAAAAAAATGATCATACTGAGCCATGATTTAAATGAATCTTCATCATGTCTATCCCTAACCACTGCTCCTTTTGCAAATTTAATCATTTTTATCTACTTGTCGTAAATTCTGGCAATCCTCTGCTCGAAAAGGTCTGAAATAGATGTGTGCTACAAGATCCTAACATGTATGCACTGGTGACTTTTGGGTACAGGGTGTACAGAGGACTGTCCAAAGGGTTTTTTTTTCCAGGATCAGAGATTCCAGTTGCACCTCCACTAGGTGTTACTGCAGTTTATGGAAATAAATGCATTTTTTTCTTCAAACTGGAGTATTAAGGGCCTGTTAATCAAGGAGGAGTGGTAGCCAGGAGCTCAGCACATACCAGCAGGTGAATGTGTGGGCAACTGCTCAGAGGTATTTGCTGCTCCCTTGGAATTCTCCTGTGCCATGGCCATGACCAGGAGCCTCCAAGGGATTTTCCCGTGCCTGCAGCTGCAGTTACAGCTCAAGTGCTCCTGAACTTGCTCAGGAAAACAACTTAAATCCTTCATTTGCCACACAGAGCACTGTAAATGCAAATGTCACCGGAGCACAGCATACCTGATCTATTGCTGCAGTGGCATTTGGGCTCCCCCATAATTTTCAGCATTCATTTCTTTAATGATGTGTTTGTGTTGGTGTCAGTCAGCCTGAAAAACACCAGCTGTTGAGGAATGTTCATGTTCTCATTTGTCAGGCCTTGCAGTGATGGGAGGAGTGTCTGTTCCTGTGTCAGCTCTGCATACCTGTGGCTCTGCTCACAGGCCAAGTAGGTTAATGCACAGGCAGCTTCCAGAGCCAGTCCCACAGGTGCCCTGGGCACAGGGGTGAAGTGGAATTTACATCACCTGATTACCTGGGCATTGTATTTTTAGCTGGAGGGGAATGCTCCTGTGAGGTGGAGCTGAAGGCTCAGCACCTGTTGGTTCTGCAGAAACATTCATTCATCAACTAAACCCTTGGAAATGCCTGCTTTTTCTAAGCTAGCACTGCTCTGAAGAAATGAATGTTCTCCTCTACCAGCTAATGATCTGGACTGTTAGATCATAAAATAAAAACTGTATCATTCCTACACTTCCTACACTTCAAATTTACAGAAAACCACACCTGACTGTGGAACAGAAAGGCCTCCATGCCTTCAGCTGCTGCTAAAACTGTGCCAGAGGCTCTTTTATCTTGCTGCTTTTCATGAGGATAATCCTGTTGCTTTCATCCAGCGAAGAAAATTTCCAAGGAACGGGGATTTTCTGCCACAATCAGGCAGATTCTGGTATAAAACAGGGCTGCAGAGATGGGCTCTGTTAAGGTTTGGGTATTGAAGAAGGGAAACAGCTGCTGCCTCTGGCTTCTTTGTGAGATGTTTAACTGGGATATTCCCTCCCCTCCAGCCCCAGGGATGTCACTGTGGGTGTTTTCCCTCAGTTGTGGCAGAGAGAGCTGATTTGAGCTGTGCTCAAATCAAGGATGGCCAAGAGCCTTCGATGATGCCACTGAACAAATGCAAATGTTTCCATTAAAGGAATGGCTTTAAACGGACAGAGAGCAGCTTGAGTTGGATATTGGGAAGGAATCCTTGGCTGTGATGGAGATGAGGCCAGGGCACAGACTGCCCAGAGAAGCTGTGGCTGCCCCATCCCTGGAATTGTTCAAGGCCCCGTTGGATGGGGCTTGAAGCAGCCTGGGCTGGTGCAAAGTGTCCCTGGTCATGGGAGGAGGCCGGAATGGTGCTCGGTTCTGCGGGACTCAGATGGGAGGGAATTCTGGCCTAGCCCTTTACCACTAGAGGGCACCGACAACTCTCATTAATTTCATTCCCTTTGTGGAAATCCAGAGTAAAATATTCCCCCTTTAAAGATTCCCTGCATCACTGTGCAGACTCCTGCCTTCTGACAAAAAGCTGAAGTCCAAATGGCAGGATATATTATCCATGCATCCTAGCAGATATTCTGGAAAGCCAAGCTACCTCTTTTTGTTCTGCTATTTGCTATTTAAAGCTGACCAAAAAAAAAAGTCAAATGTGTCAACACTAACACTGAACCCACTCGTTCTTGTTTTGTGTCTCCTAGGTTTGGTTTGGGTGTTCCTGTTATTCTGAGGAACTCAGAAGAGACAGATTCCAGCACAAGGGTGTTGAAAAAACGAATGAGACAAGTGAAAAATCCTTTTGGGTTGGAGATCCATAATCCTGCTGCAGCTTCAGTAACAAGTCAGTGGATTTTTTACATGGTTTTTGTCAATTTTCATTCCTGAACTTGGTACTTTCCATTTTCTGCCTAGAATCATAGGATGGTTTGGGTTGGAAGGGACCTTAAAGATCATATTTTTGCTCTCATCCTTTTTCTCTATCAAAATTTCTCAGAAATACACTTCCATTACAACAGAAATAAGCTTTTACACAGTTTATAAATGTGGTGTTTTTAAAAGTGAAATGTTTGGATATGAAGGTACATTTTAATTTTCATTAATGGAACACTTCCTGCTATTACAGATCTTTAAGTAACTAAAACATTTGCAAATTACCAACCACTGTGGGCGTTTCTATAAATTTCATGGAATTGTAGAATTGTACAGAATTCATTATGGAATATGTGCCACCCACTTAAATCTAAGCCTAGATCTTCAGCAGTGTTTGGAAGTGCACTATTTTTAATAAATAGATAAATAAATCATCACTCTATTTTTTCTATCTGTTCTCCAATGGAAACTGCATTTAAATATCTGTTTGGATCAGAGTTCAAGGCACCCCTATCATTCCTGAAATCACCCAGAGAGGAAGTGGAATTCATGGCCTTCTGCATCATTGGGGAGCAGTGAGCAGGGCTGAGCATCTTCCACCCACAGGGATGTGGAGCCTTCCAATGCATGAGGAGGGGCTGCAGCAGATTTCCCCCCCTCTCTCAACATAACCCCCCCAACACAACAAATCCAACAATTCAGGTAACTGGGATTTTTCAGGAGCTTTGAGCACTCCTGCTCCTGTTTGTGCAGGAAGTGTTTAGGAGTTGACAGGTTTTTGAAAAAAGAATGGGGAGCAGAGAGGCCCTTTTACTCCTCCCTCTGCATGATCCAGAGCCTTATTCTTTGAGAGCACAGAGTTTTGTAGATGAGTGATCTAATTACTGCCATTATCTCAGGAGGGAATGGACTTTGGGCTGAGGTTGTGCTCTTGGATCTGCCAATGAGTGTCTAAAGTGTTACCAGAAGTTAAAATTTACTGTTCATAAAATGCATGTGATATTTTTGTGAGCTTAATCAGCCATTTTATCTCCTCACACCCACTGACTTCCATAAACACTAAGCTGAATCTAAATTGTCAGAAGATTTGTTTATAATGATAAATAATTTTTGTTATTTTATAGTGTTTAGCATTTTAGGGGCGGCCCAACTGCAGCCTTTCAGTACCTGAAGGGAGCCTAGAAGAGACTTTACAAGGGCCTGGAGGGACAGGACAAGGAGGAATGGCTCCCCACTGGCAGAGGGCAGGGATAAATGGGATAGTGGGAGGAAATCCTTCCCTGTGAGGGTGGTGAAACCCAGGCACAGGTTGCACAGAGAGGGACTTGGGACAAGGGGATGGAGGGACAGGACACAGGGAATGGCTTCCACTGCCAGAGGGCAGGGATGGATGGGAGATTGGGAAGGAATTCCCTGCTGGGAGGGTGGGCAGGCCCTGGCACAGGGAGCCCAGAGCAGCTGTGGCTGCCCCTGGATCCCTGGAAGTGTCCAAGGCCAGGTTGGACAGGGCTGGGAGCAGCCTGGGATGGTGGAAGGTGTCCCTGCCATGACAGGGGGTAGAACAAGGTGAGATTTGAGGTCCCTTCCAACCCAAACCGTTCTATGATTTTATGGTTTTATGATAAAAATCTGTGACACTGAAGGTGTTTTCTGCCTGTAGCTCTTCAAGCATCTAGACTTAGCAATTCCAGGATTGCTGCAGGTGGTGAGTTAATGAAATCCCTCTCCTCTTTCTCCAAGGGGGTGTAACACTGACACCTGACTGCCTGGAGGACTGTGTCCTTACCTGCTACTGGGGCTGCAATGTCCAGAAACTCCACGAAGCGCTGCAGAAACACGTCTACTGCTTCAGAGTAAAGACTCCTCAGGCATTAGAGGATGCTCTCTACAACGAGTACCTCTACAAACAGCAGTACTTGTATCCTTTTTTTGAATTGTTTTGACAAAATATGTTGATTTTTTTGGCACGGGGAGCATTGAGGATGGTAAATGCGCTGCAGATTTTGGCACAATTCATTTATGAACAAACACGATGAGAAATACTCTTTATGCAAACGTCATGTTTGTCTGCAATTGCAGCCACTGATTGTTTTCCTTGACACAGGCAAAGCATTAAAAAAAATGACAAGGCAGAGAAATATTGTCAGTTACCAGAAGATGCTCAAGTTGTGGATTTTGGCCCCGTGCCTAGAGCTCGCTATCCCTTGGTAGCATTGCTGACGTTAGCAGATGAAGAAGACAGAGAAATATATGATATTGTAAGTAATATCAGAGTATATTTCAGGGCCACTGTGTTTAAGGTCTGAATGTTTCAGGAGAGAGGCTTGGAAAAAGCAGCTTCACTTTCCTGTTCCCTAGAATTTGGTCACTCACTTTCTTACTTTCTTAAATAAAGCAGTTCAAGGCTTTAACTTCCAAATCTCAGTCTTTGAAGAGGCAATGGAGAAACATTGCTTACTCTTTACTTATTCACTACAGCATTTAAAAGATGCTTGTGATTTCCCCAAAGCTTCAGCCTGCCAATGTCCCTGAGGAATGAGGGTTGGGGCAGTTTTGCAACCTGTTACTCTGATTTCTGGGATCACACGGGCATGTGGTGGAGCTCTTGCACTTAAACAGATTCTTGGATTCTGTTGGCAAGGCAGGAGGGTTTTTTTAATAAGTGTCTGGCACAGATATGGAGCTGATTGCTGACTTGGCTATTAGAAACCTAGAAATTACCTTTCTGCCCTAGGTCTGTGTCATGGTTGTGTCTCACAGGAGCCAACTCCAGGACACTTCCAGGAAGGGGTGAAAGTCTGGCTCGAGGCTGATAGGAGACACTCAGCTCCTCAAAAAGGGTCTCCTGCTAATCTCTTGCTATTAAAGCAGCTTCAGCCTTGCCACATGCTGTTCAATACCCTTTCTAAACTCTAAATTGGTGAACTCTGAATGATTTGAGACACACTTCTATCTCCCATCTTTTCATTGGATTGATAATCTGCTTGCATTACCTCCTTGAACAGTAGCACAACTGAATTCAGAAGCAAATTGCCTAAATCCACTGAACACTTTTCCATGCATTCAGCTGAGAAATCTGTCCCCTTTCCAGTGATGGCTGTCCTTGGCTTCTTGTCACCTGACTTTAGGACTGCCCTCCTCCCTCCTGTCCCCCTGCCCTCCTCCCTCCTGTCCCCACTTGAGATGTTTTAATGTTTTAATAAATTTTTGTAGAGACTCTAAATGTAGTATTTGAATGTATTTGACATTAGCATGGGCATGAATTTGTAACAGCTCTCTTTTGAGCCTTAACATAGAAGAAAGGGGTGGAAGGAGAGTGGTGGAGGTATTTTTCCTCCGGTTTTGGAGGAAAGGAACACATCTGTAAATCCAGTCAGGAGTAACTCCACCTGAACTCCTTGCCAGACAAATGTCAGAATTGCGTCTGGTTTGTTGAAACAAACTTGTAAAACAGAAATGGTATGTGGAAATGGATCTTTGCCAGTGTGATATTACCATTTTGAATTATGTTTGGGGGGGTCTGTGTGGGTGTCCATCACTGTGGATGGTGTTTCAGTGATTCTTTCCTGGGGGGTTGTCATCTGATTTTTACCCTAACTGGTTTTGTGGCAAGATCATCCCTAGTTGGTTTTGTGCCATCATTTTCCTCCAGATCCAGAAAATTAGCATGACCATATATAAAATGTACAGAAATTACTGGAAGACTGTCATGGCTAAAGTGGAAGCTTAGATCTCAGGCACTGTGATTTAGAAAAAAAAGACCCTTTTGCCAAGGAATAGTGAAATCAGTTCTTATAAATCCATATGTGTAGGTACATACACATTTGAACTCTGTATTTAATTAGCCATGTGTGGATTTTGAAGTGCAAATCTAATTTGCCTTTAAATTTCTTTTTAAAGCAAAACAGCTTCTATATTTCATTTCTCTTTTGACAGCTTCTGGGAACTACAATAATATTGAATTTCACTTTCTTTTTTCCCAGCTTTTTAGAGGCTATTACGTAATTTGGGCAGGGTGGGGGTTGTTAGGCACAGCATGCAAGCTTGGAGTGCTTGTATTTCCAGAGGAATTATCTGAAGTCAGCCCGTGGGGGTTCAGAATCCTTTCCAGTGAAATTTGTCTTTTGCCTGCTCAGATTACAAGCCAATCACTTCTTAGTGATTTTTGGAGTCTAAAAACTGCAGTCTGTATGTTTCTGAGGGAAGGGGGAGAAAGTGGAGAAGACTGCTCAGGTGCCTTTGCAGTTTGGGGTGTAATTCCATGAGGTGGGAGCAGCCAGAGCAGGGCTCTGCTATAAACTGGCCACAGAAGAGCTCCATGGGGAAGCAGGGTGGGAAGCTGAAGGAGCACCCAGGGCTCTCTTGTGCCACATCCTGTTTATCCCTTGTCCACTATAATTTTTTTTTTTTTTTTATTAATCAGTGCTTCAAGTCAACATTGTTGAATTCCTGATTGTCTAAAGAACTAAACAGGTCAGGAGCTGTACCAAAGCAAAACAGAGAATCAGGGAATAATATGGGTTGGAAGGGACCTTAAAGATCATATTTCCCATCCCCTGCCTTGGGCAGGGACACCTTGCACTGTCCCAGGCTGCTCCAAGCCCCGTCCAGCCTGGCCTTGGACACTTCCAGGGATCCAGGGGCAGCCACAGCTGCTCTGGGCTCCCTGTGCCAGGGCCTGCCCACCCTCACAGCCAGGAGTTCCTTCCCAAAATCCCATCTAACCCTGTCCTCTGGCAGTGGGAACCTATTCCCTGTGTCCTGTCCCTCCATCCCTTGTCCCCAGTCCTTCTCCAGCTCTCCTGGAGCCCCTTTAGGCCCTGGAGGGGGCTCTGAGGTTTCCCTGGAACTTTCTCTTCTCTGGAGTGAACACCCCCAATTCTCTCAGCCTGAGTGATAAGGTTATTAAACATAGAATTTTTGTCTGTTTGTAGATTGCAATGGTGGCTGTAATTCACGTTCCTGATGAAAGCTACAGACTCTCCTGCCGAATTTTGTATCAGTATCTCCTCCTGGCTCAAGGTCAATACCATGACCTGAAGGTAAGCCACGCACGGAGTCTGGTTTCATGTGTATGACAGTGTTAACTTTAGCTTGTGTAGGCTTTCAGGAGCCTAAATTAGTACAAGACTTCTATTGTCATGCAAAGAACTGGATGGTAGTTTAAATTATTTTATCAGTTAAGTAGTGCCACAGGAACTTACTGTACAGAAATATTTTCCATTAAAATATTCAAGATTTCCCAGAGAGATGAACTGCTTCTAATCTAGGAGTCCTAGTGTCCACTTAGTAAAGCAGTAGGAAAAGAATCACTGTTGAATGCTGCTTCTTTCCAGAATTGTTATTTCCTTTCTTCAAAATTCTCTTTTAATCAGGAAAGCCTCAGAAGAAACTTAGTTTTTAAAAATTCCTCTTTCTTGCACTATGCTTAGGAATCATGCCCAGAAGAATTTGCACTTCACGTAAAATAAGACAAAAAAAGGAGTAGGGGATTGGAATATGAGCATGAGCAGAATGGGTTGAGTGCAGCAGATTTGACAGGATGGTGGGTATAATTTTGGTAGGAACAGATAGAGGATCCCTCTAGGCACAGAGACTGATGGACCAGAAACAAACCCAAACTGCTCAAAACCTGAGCACTTCTGTTAAATTTCATGCATGACATTGATTTGATACAACCAAGGTCTGAGGACTTCTCTTTAATATTTTCCCACTGTTTTATGTAATTTCATGTTTCTGAAATGCCTTTAACTGGAGGCCAGGCAGCTGCCAGGACCCACACAGAGTCTGGCACTGTTTGACCCAGTGAATGGATCCAGTAGAACTTCCACTGCACCTGTGCGTGTGCAGAGATTGGGGAAGAGTTTGTTCACTCCCAAATATTTGTGTTTATGTGTATTTTAGCAACTCTTCATGTCTGCAAATAGTCCTGCACCCTCCTGCAGTGATACCTTCCCTGGTGAGAGCAGCACTGACAGAGGGCTGCTGGAAAAGGCTGGGCTGGCTGCAGATGAAGCAGAATTGCAGGAAGAAAACAGCAAAGACTGTGTGGTGTGCCAGAATGGCCCTGTGAACTGGGTCCTCCTGCCCTGCAGACACACGTGCCTGTGTGATGGCTGCATCAGGTATTTCCAGCAGTGCCCAATGTGCAGGCAGTTCGTGCAGGAGTCTTTTCCACTTTGCAGCAAAAAGGAGCAAGATGAGGATGAATCGACCCGTGTCTTGCAAGATGTTCTTCCTGGAAGAGTTTTTTAACAGGAGTTAAAAATAAAAGACCTGGGTTATGTGCACTAAGATTAAATGTGGAAGCCAGACTATTTATGGGAGGAGGATATGTAGTGTTAACTTGTAGGATTTTGCTTTTTTTTGTTGGGTAATTTTCAGCTTCCTTATTTTTCCTCGCTCCATATGCTCACAGGAGCGCTGCTTCCCCGTGCAATGTGGACAGGAGAAGTGCGTAGGATAGCTCTGAAGGATGTGAATTTATTTATAACTGCTTCCTAGATTTTCTTGGAGCACTATTGGAGGCTATTTTGACTACTAAATTTAGGCTGTCTACTAAAAAAAGAATAAAACTTGCAAGTGCAGTTGCCCAAGGCTCATTCTATATTTATTGTGTTTAAAATACTAGAGCTGTATATAATTTTAACTTGGTATAATTTAGGAACTTAGCACTTTACAGAATGTACCATATGAAGGAAAGTAAATATTCTTCATCATTAACTCTGTGTGTGTTTATTTTGTAGCTGAAGGTTGGGAGCTGGGGGGTTGAAGGTGGGGCTCAGGACACTGTTTCTGGCTGGTTTGAAGGATTTGTGTGTGAGGGCCTTCAGCCAAAGCCCTTTGGAAAGGTTTTTGTTGATGACTCTTGAACTGCATGTTGATGACACTTTCAAGCCTGAGCCCCCGCGATGACATCTTGTGACACAGACTTTCAGTCTTGTTGGCAGTGCCTGTAAGAACTTGTTCTCCATGCAAATGTTGGTTAATCACTCTCCAGAGTGGTGGCAGCTTTGTGGTGCTTTGAGGGATTTCCAACTCTTTTCACTTGCATGGTCAGCTTGGATGATCAGTAACAAGTTAACCAGTTACCCTTATCAATAGTCCCAGGAAATGTACCTGCTCTAACAAAGGAAGAAGCTAAAGAATAGCAGAAAATTATTTCCTTTCATTCCAGTGGTGTGCTGTCAAAAGCAATAAAAATGCCTGTTGAGAAAGGACAAATGGGCTGAGTCTCACAACTCCTCATATAAGGGAAAATGCTCCTTAGAACCTGTAGAAATGGGGAGTAGCTGCTTTCTGTCCTCCCTTTTGTTCCCTTGCAGCTTTTCTCCACATCCAGTTCCAGGACAGCTGCTCAGGCTGAGGCAGGGAAAGCTGTGCTCCATGATCCTCAGCCCTGCTCTCCTGCAGCTCCAGGGTACACCCAAGGTGCTGCACACCTCCAAACCAGGGAAGGAATCTTCCCCCACTCAAAGGTATTCCAAGTTCACCTTTCCATCCTTCTTTTTTACATTGTTTGTTGTGACCCTGCTTCTGATCTCCTGGCAATTACCTCTGAGGAAAAGATTTAGGTGGTGCTGTTGGGAAGAGTAATGGTTAGTTGTAAGGACAGATGGGAGTGGAGAATTGATGCCTGTAGCCACAGATTTCCAGCCAGTGATCAGCAGCCTGGTTGTAAGATAATTTATCTGCTCTGCCTAAAGTGACCATCCTGGCCAGGGACAACTTGGGAATAAACTTGTGGACAAACCAGGCTGCTGTTTGCACTGGGTTATCAACCAGGAATGACACCCCGAGGTGTCTGTGGGGATGGAGCCGTGCCTGATCCATGGCAGCAGCAGCTTCCACAGCAGCAGCTCACCCAGCATGTGGGACAGTGGCTGGGCAGTTTGTTATTCCAGAGGAGCAGGGTAATGCTGTGCTGTTCCAGCCTGGAGCTGGGCACTGATAATTAGCAGGCACTTGTTTGCCCACGGAGATTATGAAGGAGGTTTGCAGTTGTTTACTGCTCCACCGCAGTAGTCACCGATATTTAATCAATTCATTAAAATCTCCCATCAAACAGCGTGATCCAAACCTGTGGGCCTATTTAATCTCACATGAAATGGTGTTCAAGCAACCCCACAGAGAGTTGCCTGGTCTGCTTCATCTTTCAATCGATGCCAGTATTAAATAATAATGGCAAGCAGGATGTAGCTGTGCTGATCTGCAGGGCCATGTATTTACCATTAAGTCTGTCCCAGCTTTTCATTTGTTACTTGCTCTTTTAATAGCATTTTCCAGAGATGCTTAGTTGCTTTCTCTGCTCTAACAAGCTTCCTTGCTGGCCCAAATGAAAGACCTGATGAGAGTTATAAAAAGTACAGTAGCTGCCTCATTACATTTGCCCTTCTTCTGAGAAGCCATGCCAAAATACAGATCAGGTGAGAAGGAAAAGGAGCAGCTTTAAAGATGCCCAGTGTGTCCCTTGGTTGTCTCAAAGCAGGGATTCAAGGCTGTAAGAGAGAAATAAAACCTTCCTGTGACCCGCAAAAACACAGTGTATTGACAGAGGCTGTTCTGCTCTATCACCCTGTTGTAATAGAGGTGATATAACATTCCTTTTCTGCTCATTATAGATGATGTTTATGGTTTTGGTGACATCAAGGAACATTGGAAAACTTCTGGCAATAGGACTTGGTTCTTTTAAGCATCACTGGGGTGTTTCAGATTCATAATGGTTTTTGCTGCAGAAGAGGTTGGTTTGCTTTGATTCATCAACCCTGATCAGAGCTGAAGCTTCCAAATGGGTTGATCAGACAAAGTGGTGCTATTTAGGGATGTCCCAAGGTGTCTTTCCAAGTGCCAATGGACTGTAACATGGGCATCTTCCTTCTGTAGGGAAAGTTGCTATGTTAGGATCTTCCTTCCTCCTTATCTGCCTCCTAAGTAGAGGGGAAAATTGTTGTAGGGAAAATCCACATCAGCTCAGGTGGCTGCTGTACAGCTCCCTGACAGGAGGGTGCAGCCAAGTGAGGGTTGGCTCTTCTCCCAGGAAACAAGGAGTAGGACAAGAGGAAACAGCCTCAAGTTGCAGCAGGGGAGGTTTACATTGGATATCAGGGAAAATGTCTTCACTGCAAGGGTGGTGAGACTGTCCACAGGCTGCCCAGGTATATGTTTTGTTCAGCTTTAAGATGAGCTTCTGTGTGAATCTGATTTAAATGCCTCATTTACATGCTACCATCAAACTTCAAGTGTGGTAACAGCAGACAGGAATTGGGTGAGTTTCTCCTGCTGATTTTCACCTTGCTGGGGCTCCCTGTGCCCTGAGGAAACTCTGCCAGGTGAGGGGGGGTCTGGGGCTGACATCTGTCCCTGGAGGTCTCTGCAGGCACCAGTCACCACTTGCTCAGCTGTCCTCACATCCAGAGTAAACAAGGACTGGCCTCTGTCACTGCAGCGGACGTGCAGCCCCTGCAGAGGCTGTCCCTGGTGTCCTGTGCGTGTGGAGCTGATGTAATTAATGCCAGGGATAGCTGAATTCCATCTGCTACAGCAGAAGTCCTCTGAACTGAGCTGGTAGAAAGGTTTGGTGTTGCCTTGCTGGAATATGCTGGGCAGGAAAAAAGAGAAAATTGGATTAGGGGTTTATTTCTGGGTAAGTTTGGTATTACCACCATTTCTGATGGCACACAAGGATGCAGGTGCAAACCTGAGCACAGCTATGAGGCCACAGCTGAGCACTAGAGAGTCCCAGGTTTTTCAGGATCTGCCACAACAGCTCCCAGAATCACAGAGGGGCCAGAAAGTGTCTGCTGAGCACTTCAGAGTCACTTGGGGCAGCTCTGCAAATTATTTCTGTGTTGCTTTTACTCACTCTGTGGGAGCAGTGTGTGTAGAGAGACAAGAGCTTGTAGTGCAGTGTGGATATAGCTGTAAAAAGGGCCTGACACTGGTTGGGTTCCATAAATTCCTGGGAATGTGCAACACCAACATAAAGGCACCTTTGTGTGGATGCTGCTGCAGCTGAGCTGGGGAGGCCCTGCTTTAATTATCCCATCTCATAATGGGAATGATTTAAAAGAGTCAAAATACTATATGTAGACACAGTCTTAAGACTAAATGAATCCATCAGCAGAGTCTGATGCCCAAAGTGAGGAGTCTTTGTGTTTCTCATACAGAATTTTGGAGATCAATGACTTTATAAATTCATGCTGAGGTTACTGAGCCTTCATCAGGCTTGGGAAACCCAAAAAACTCATTTTGTTCCTTCTCCCTGCACATGCAGTCCTCAGACACGGAAAGGGCAACACTGGGATGTTTGTCACAGTTGTGACATGAGGATTTGCATTTCTGTCACACCTCTGGAAGTGTTCAAGGCCAAACTGGGTGGAACTTGGAGCAACCTGCTCACATGGAAGGTGTCCCTGCCCATGGCAGGGGGTTGGAATGAGTTGATTTTTAAGGTCTCTTCCAACCCAAACCATTCTGGGATTCTCTGATTTCCATTCTTTAGAAAACACCTGCACTACCTGGATCCTCCTGTGATTCGAGTGAATCCCAGAACTGCTTCTGTGGGACCAGCAGTAATTATCAGGACATTTAGTTGCTACCTCAGTTTCTATCCTCAGTTTGCAGCAACCTTTAATCAGCAGAAGATTTCTACTTAAAAAGCTTTTCTAGGTTTTAAATGCTTCCTCCAGCTTTTTGTCTTCATCAGCTGAGGGGTTTTGGCAGTTCCTAATAATTTTTGCTCTCCCATTGCATAGCCACTTCACATCTCATATTTCCTGGCAGATTTCTCAGTAGTAGCTGCAGTCAGGGGACTGGTGAGAGGTCTAATGCATCACTTCTCTCTCTCCACATGCTCTTTATTCCAGTGTCTATCAGCTCCTCATGAACAATACTTTGACAAGCAGGCTGGAAGGGAGGATTGCTAACTTGTGAATTATTTTGATAGTTACCCTCTTCTTTTTTTCCCCTGTAACTCTGCAGATGCTGTTGAGTTTGGAGGCAGAACAGAGCTCTGCCAGGGGTTATCAGGCATCAGCCTCCTGCCAGCAGAAGTGTGAGATACAGATGTTGTGTCTTCCCTGCTCACGTGCAGCACAGACACCGCATTTGGTTTCTTCACTCCAGTTCCTGAGGGTCCTCAATTTCAAGGATTTTCCCTGTAGGGAAAGACTGCCAGATCAAAAAGCACCAGCTTGGAGGGAGCCTGAGGTGGGATCTTGCTGCAGCAAGGCTGGGGATGATTATGGCAAGTGAGGAGCCCTGAGGGGGTCAGACATGGCATGGTCTCTGCTTGCCAGGGTGAGCAGAGCTCTGTGGGCAGCACATTCCATTGATCCAAGTAAGAGCAGGGCAGTGATTTATGGCACAGCACAGCTTGAAAAGCAGAGATTTTCATTCACCAGATGCTGCCATACATGAGACAAGGTTGGTGACCCAGCTGCTGCCTTTCTCCTCCCAGGTGCTCAGTACCAAACCCTGGCTGGAGTGGCTGAAATATCATCCAAATCCTCCTCTACTGAGACAGCTTGAATGACACTTGAAAGAATTTACCTTTACATTTTGCTATAGGACCAAAAAGGACTATTTGCTAAGACCTGGTGAATTCCCATTAAAGAATGACTGCAACTTTCCCAGTCTTTCAATCTCTAAGTGTCTTCCCAGAGACACAAAAATGTGTGAATGAGTCTGCCAGCTCCAGTTTTCCCTTTCGGCACCAACTTCTTAATGAAAAAGTCTCCATCAAATTTCACAGCATTCAACACTCTGTCATTAGGAAGGCTTGGGTAAGATGCAGAACAGCCCTCAGAGGTCTCAGTGGATCATCTCCATTTACATCTGTTCCAGCTGTGCCCACACATGCTTGTTAGTCCATCCAGCCCTAGATGGCACTTCCCTGGATTTTACTGAAATTGTTTGGAGCCAGGAGCAGGAGGATCAATGAGGGCTGTTTTCCCCCCTGTTTATCTTCCACATTTGGATCCCCTTCCATTTCACCAAGTGTGAGCACTGAGGTTTTCCTCCACCCCAGCATCCTGACTACATCTAAACCTTCACCCAGCCTGGAAACTCCTCCTCTCTCCTTTAATGATATTCTTAAATTACCCTAATTTTGTCAGCTGCTCCATTATTAATAACTAACGAGGAAAACTGCCACAGTGTCAGTGCTGCTGACACGTGTTTCAGGCTGGAACCAGGCTTCCAAAGAGAGTTTCTTGAGAGGGGTGGTTAGGGAAGCAATTTCCTCGATGCTGCGTGCTAATGCACATTTCCAAGGCAGCCTTGGAGCCGGGGAGTCGAGCAGCTCCGTTGCACGGTGCCTCCTTGGGGATCAGTGTCTTGTTTCATCAGGGCCATCTGCTTGCAACACAGCCTCAGTCAGCTCCAAGTCCTATAACAAGCTGCTCTCAGTGCTGGCTGGAAATGGTTGGAAAAATCCAAGTGTTGTAGGTAAACATGAGGCTGGCTATGAGATACAGCCATGCAGGGAGTTATTGTGCTGGCAGGCATTTAGGGGTGTTGGTGTGCATGAAGAGGGGCCCAGAGCTACTCAGGGGTGCAGACCCATGCCAGGTGTGAGTGGAGCTGTTCTCCATGCCCGTGCCAGTGGCTGGAAAGGATGGAATGGGACATGTCTGGTGTGCCCCACAATCCAGCACCGATGACCAGGCTGCCCTGAAGGCCAACACACACGCAGATCTCAGTCCTGCAAAGGCACATTCTGCAAATATTCACTTGCTCTTGATCAGATGTTGCAATGTTTATATTCAAGGGGTTGTTTGAAACTGGCAGAGCCCAGTGAAACTTACGGGAAATCCTTCACAACCTTTTTTGCATCCCCTTCTCCCTCAGCTCCTCTTCATTACTGGTTCTGTTGGCATCTCCAGGCACGAGAGCAGCCTGTGATACATTTGCCAGGGGTGGTTTTTTGAGCACCATTAGTTAAGCTGATTTATTTTGTTGGCTCTGTGTCCCTGGGGTCCCTGTGAGCCAGCTCATCCAGCATGCAGGGTGGAGCTGACACTGCTGGAGAGGCGATGTCCGTGCACTCCCAGCATTTCAGGGAGGACATGGGATCTTCTCACAGCACCCCCTTGACAATGGCTGAACAAATACAATGTCAGCAGCCCTTCCATGCTAACCAGTATTTCCCAGTGCTCCTTTCCCCAGGTGTTTGCACCCAGATGCTGCCATTCCTCTTTCCCTGTCAGATCTGCAGCTGCAGCTCAAGCCAGAGGGTTAAATGTGCTTTTCCTACCAGCCCTCATCCTCCATCACCCCGTGATCCCTGCCTCCAGCATCAGAGGAGTCAGCCTGCGCTGCTGTCACCAGGATTTGGCCTGTGCAACACTTCATTTTCTACTAACAGGGCTTAAGAAGCAGTGGTTGTACATCCACACTGGGAGCTGATCCATGTGGAAGGTCATGTTAAGGCTGGAAGATGGACTTTAAGGTCCCTGCCAACCAAAATCTTTCAAGGAGTCTGTGATTTTTTTAATGTCTGCCTCATCCAGTTTGGAAATACAGACCCACATAGGTTTTATTGTTTACTTTTTATTTTTAACTTTATTCTATTTCTTTTTGGCGTGAGTTCGCTTTTTGAAGGGTGTTTTTCTCTGTGAATTTTACAGCTCTACTTCACCACCCAAGGTAAGAGAAATGCTGCCATCCCAGTGGCCAATTCCCACACTGTGTTTAGGAACAAATGGAAGTGATATTGTGTTTAATTATCTCAGCCTGCTTACCATGGTATTTTCACTAATATTTGGGTTTAATGAGCTAGGAAATCTGGGCCATTGTGTGCTGGTGGATACACTCATCCTTTCTTCAGCTAAATATGTTATCAGATAGCTTCCACAGAGATGAGCAACTGCTTCCTTTGAACTCGGGAATCATCACGATTCACTAATTTGCTTAGACCACCTGCTTGGTTAATATAACCACAGGCCTCTTGTTTTCCCTCTGAAATGGTAAACACAAATCCAAATGTTGCTGTACTGACCCTGGAGAAGAGGAGGCTGAAGGGAGACCTCATGGAGGGTGCAGCTTCGATCTCTGCTCTCAGTGGCAGTGACAGGGAATGGCTGGAGCTGTCAGGGCAGGTTTAGGTTGGATTTCAGGAAAAGTTCTTCCCCCATAGGCTGGTGGGGCACTGAACAGGCTTCTCATGGAATGGTCACAGCCCCAAGGCTGCCAGAGCTCCAGGAGCATTTGGACAACGCCCTCAGGCCCAGGGTGGGATTGTTGGGGTGTCTGTGCAGGGCCAGGAGCTGGACTGGATGATCCCTGCGGGTCCCTTCCAGCTCAGGATATTCTGTGATTCCGTGACCCACCCCAGCCCACAACAACACAGACAATGCACAGCCCCACTAGCAGGGGAAGCCTCTGCTTCCTACCCAGGCACTTGCAGCCCTGCAGAAATGCTCCAGCTGGATCTGCAGAGACCCCAAGGTCCCACAGGAATTACCATATAAAAGAGAATTACCCTGCTTCTCCGCTCAATCTGCCTTGTGTTCTGCCTGGGGTGTCTGTGCTCCCAGGACACGTGGTCTGCACTCTGGGTTCTCCATCTGCAGGGAAGAGAGGTGGCCACGGGGGTGTTGCTGAGTGCCCCCACTGCAGTCAGGGAAGGAGATTTGCTCCCAGCCAGCTTGAGGATCCTTCCATCACACGGATCTGCACGGGCACCCGCCCTGCAGAGCACGGAATGCAGCAAGGAATTTCTTCCACGGGTCACAGATCTGTTTTTTAATTACCATAGAAACCTCCAAACATCAGGCGTGTGCTGTTACGTCAGGGTCTCACTCCTCCACAGCTGCCTCCTTGGGACACTCTGGGGAACAGGAACTGTGGGGTCCTAAATGGTGGGGGATTATTTTTGGATTAATTAGTAAGCATGGTCTTGGTATCTTCTGGAGCACAGGATAGAAACTGTGGCTTTGGTCCTTTTTTGCTCCACAGCTTGCTGGTGTGGGGGGACACCATTCCCACCGCCCTTCCCCGCCTCACAGCGGGATGCATTTACTGCTTCAGCCCTAAATATCCTTCCCATCACTGCTATTCCCACTTTAGACATGCAAAATGCAAAACCTGGGAGGCGTTCTTGGCACAGCCAGCTTGGCAACCCTTGAATCAGCGGGGTGTGAGCGTTCCCACCCGGAGCTCCTGGTGCTCCCGCGCCAGACGCGCACCCGGCGCGGCAGACGGCGCATCCTGACGGCTCCACGGCCATCCCAGAGCACACCCCGACTGCAGGAGGGCTCCCAGCACTTCTTTGAGGGGAAAGGGGCTCCTTGGTGGAGCATGGATTGGGATGGAGCTGGAGGATGAGGCAGATGGCCGGGGTCTGTTGGCAGGGAAGTCCTGTTTGTTTAATTAGTCACCAGACAGGCTGAGAGCTAAAAGCAAACTCCAAGTGTGGTGAGATGGACCATTTGCACTTGATGTCTACCTGGTGATCCTCATCTTGTCATCCTGAAGTCGGATTGATGCTCCAGCACATGGGACCAGGTGTTCCTGGTGATTTTGGGTGGCCTTTGGTTCCCCACTACTATTTTCCCCCCAAAAGGGGCAGATTCAGACACATGCAGCTTTAAAAGCAACCAAAGGAAGCCCAAACATGGAGTGTTCCTTTTTCCAGCCCCCACCAGAGCACACAGCCACCTGTAGGGGATGGATTTCTAAAGCAGCTCCAAGAGAGCTGAAGAGGAACTTGGGAGAAGGGCCTGGAGGGACAGGACAAGGGGGAATAGATTCCACTGCCAGAGGGCAGGGTCAGATGGGATACTGGGAAGGAATTCTTCCCTGGGAGGGTGGTGAGGCCCTGGCACAGGGTGTCCAGAGCAGCTGTGACTGCCCTTGGATCCCTGCAAGTGTCCAAGGCCAGGCTGGACAGGGCTTGGAGCAGCCTGGGACAATGGAAGGTGTCCCTGCCATGTCAGGGGTTTGGAATGAAATGAGCTTTAAGATCTGTGATTCTGTGACTCACTGGTGGAGGGGTTCAGTCCCCCCCTTTGCCATGATTCCATCGTTTCTCCCTCCCAGACCATGTCCTGACACCTGGGCATGTCTCTCAATTCTGAGCTTCCCTGTCTTCAAAGTGATGAGGACTGGGAGATGCTGCAAAGGCAGAATCATGGAATCACTGAATTGTTAAGGTTGGAAAAGCCCTCTAAGATTGAAGGCAACCATTCCCCCCAGAATTGCCAAGGCCACCACTGACCCCTGTCCCCAAGTGCCACATCCACACATCTTTTAAATCTCTCCAGGGGTGGGGACTCCAACACTGCCCTGGGCAGAGGTACCAGTGTCACTTGTTCCTGAGCTTGGATCAGGTATTTTGGGAACTCCTAAAGGGGCTCTGAGAGAGCTGGAGACACACTTTGGACAACAGCCTGGAGTGACAAGACAAGAAGAAATGGCTTAAAACTGACAGATACTCCCACAAATGAAAAGCCCACAGATAAAAGCACTTTACACCTTTATTTTTGCTTTATAAAATGTTCGATTATGTTCAGTGTTGGATGCCTCCTTGTAAACACTTGTGCTTAGGGTTTTTTCTCCCCCATTTCCCTTCTTGTATATACCTGGATCACTCACCCCTTGAAATGGGATGGAACTAAAGGAAGAATTAAAAAAGAAAAAAGAAAAAACGAAAGTAAATAAATGAGAAATGGGAAAGGGAAATAAAATCTGCACAGGAAATGATACACAAATCCTGTCCCTGCACACTTGGCACTTGATGGGGTTAAATCCATGCATATCTAACAAGTATATCTAATATGCAAAACTATGAAAAAAAAAAAGTTTTAAAAATTACCATTAGGGGACGAGGCCACATTTACCAGATCCCAAAGCGGCGCTTTTTCCCCCCAAAACACCCCCGCTGCCATTACCCCGCAGCCCACTAGAGGGTGGTTTCCTCCAGCGGGAGCTCGGCCGCGGCGCGGGGAGGGAGGGAAGGAGGGAGGGGATCCGGAGTGTGTTTTCCAGCATTCCCCGGGCAGGAGGAGCGCCCAAAATTCCCGAGGGGAGTGGCAGAGCTGGGAGGGGGGGGGACACACAGAGGGGACACACGGGGGACGCGCGTCCCCCTCGGGCTCCCCCCTCCGCCGCGCGCCTCGGCCCCGCCCACCCTCCGATGACGTCACCCGTATGCAAATGAGCGACATGGGGGAGCGGGGGCCCGGCGCGCGGCCGGGCTCAGTCTCGCGCCGCGGAGCGCGCGCGCGCCCCCCCCCCTTCCCCTCTTTCCCTTTTCCCTTTTCCCGCCTCCTTCCCTCATTTCCCCCCCCTTCATCCCATGGACATGGCACGGCCACCTTAAAGCGCCGCGCCGCCCCCTCCTCCCCCGATCGCCGGGGCCGCTATGAGTCAGGTGAGTGTGTTTTTATACGGAGTGTGTGTGCGGGGGAGAACTTTTGGGGAGGGGGGGGAACTGTGCTGCAGTGGGGGGGGGGGATTGTGCTGGGTGCTCCCCCCCCCCATCCCAAATGGCGGTGCTGGATGTGGGGGGATCGCGGTGACGGTGGGGGAAGAGTGGGAGGAAGGCAGCGGGCTGAGTGGGAGCCTTCCTCTCCATCCTCCTCGTCCTCCCGCAGCCCCCCTGACGCCCCCTCCTCTCTCTCTCTCTTCCAGGTGTGAAGCCCCCGCCGGGAGGAGGTCGTTCCCCTCGCTGGCTGCAGCCCTGACGCTGGGATTTTCCTTTTTTTGGCTTTTTTTTTTTTTTTTTTTTCGGCCCCACCACCTCCCTCCTTCCCTCCCTCGCTCCCTCCCTCCAGGAATCCAGCGCTGCACCGGAGCCAGAAGAGAGGGAGCAAAACCCAGCCCAGGCCGAGAGCCGCGTCCAGAAACCAAACCCGCCCTTCGCGTCGCAAAGGAGAAATTTTTTTTTTTCTTTTTTTAATCATTATTATTATTATTATTTTTATTTTTAATACCCCTGACCCGAGCACGGTGGCGGCAGCGGCGCCGGGGCAGGGAGGCTGTCCCGGTTATTTATTCTCTCCCCGCAGAGCTGTCCCTCCGGCTCACCATGATGTTCCGAGACCAGGTTGGCGTGCTGGCCGGGTGGTTCAAGGGCTGGAACGAGTGCGAGCAGACTGTTGCGCTGCTCTCCCTGCTCAAACGCGTCAGCCGGACCCAGGCTCGCTTCCTCCAGCTCTGCCTCGAGCATTCCCTGGCAGACTGCACCGAGCTCCACATCCTCGAAGGGGAGGCCAACAACCCCGGTGAGTGGTGGCGAGCCTTCTCGGGCGGTGCTCTAATGCCGTCGAAATTTAAAAAAAAAAAAAAAAAAAAAAATACACCCGAGAAACGGGTGCGGTTTGGGAGCCGGGGGGGCTCCTCCAACTCGGTTCTCTGCTCGCGTTTTATTTTCCAAACGGGGTTTGGCTTATTTCAGTTTGGTTTTTCACAGCAAACTACTCCGCTCCATGGCGTGGTGTAACTACGGTAGCATGAATGATTGGTGGGTTTTTTTTTTTTCCTTTCCCCCCCGTGCCCCCCCTTCCTCCTTCCATGCAGTTTCCTGTGAAATAAGTAAGTCAGGTCACGTAGAGTCTGGATTTTCTAGGCTTCTTTTGGGCAACGTGGCTTGCTTTGCTCTCTGCAACATGCAGAAGCAGCCCATCGCTACCTCAGACGAACTGTTATTGTATAAAGGTCTGGGCAAGTGGGTTATCCTATTTTTTTTTTCCTGTTAAATGTGGCAATTCCTATTTCATCATTCAGATCCTGTTTGGACGCATTTTTTTCCTGCGGCTCTGAATACCCCCTTGTGTTTCAGCAGAGCTCTGAGAAAATATGAGTGGACTGTTTCGTGTTACTGAGCGTGCAGGGTGCAGGACAGCAAATGTGCGTGGCTACCGAGAGTGTATTTTTCTTTTATTTATTTGCCATTCCAAGTTGCTCAACTCCTCCAAAGTAAATGGGAGTTGGGGCAGGATGGGAATGGCACGGGCGCCGTGCGAATTGCGCCGTGTGTTCCCGTATTTATTTATGGGGGGTGTGTTACAGATGTGTGCGTTCCTAAGCGCGGATGTACACAGGGATGCAAGTTGCTTAAAGTAGAGTTTTTGTAACACAGAGGGCCAGCAGAGAAGGTGAAATATCATTTAGTTGCGCAGTTCTGTTTCTCCAACACCTCTCAAAAAAAAAAAAATCCCAAACCAAAAAAATCCCATAAAAAAAATCAAAGCAAACCCCCCATTCCCAAGCACCGAAACCGCAGGGGGCTGGAAGCTCTCGGGTGTTGGGCTGTGCGTGGCAGAGCAGTGCCGGGGAGCGGCCGGCTGCGTTCAGTGATGGATGGATGGATGGAAATCCTGCGGCCGGATCCCGAACAGAGCCCCCGGTGTGCACGGGGCGGGAGGAATGCAGGGTCCTTCTCCAGCTGTTCCCTATTAGAGCACCGAGCCGGCAGGATTTGGCAGCTGCCTGCGCTGCCATTTGATGACAAGGTCCAGCGCAGCGCCGTGTTCCACCGAGGACGGATTTAAGTCCTTCTGCAGGAAACCGAGCCTGGAGCTGCTCCGGCGCAGAGGGATCGGGGCTGGCTACGGGGGAGCGAGGCTGGAATTGGCCGTTCCCTTATATAGCTCGCAGGAATGAGAGGGAGGAATGCTGCCGAGTGCGTCTGGGCGCAATGCTGCTGCTTTTATAAACAGCTGAAGGGATGAACCTCATCCATCCCTTTGGGTGGGGAGGCCCCGGGGGGGGGCCGGGAGGGAACACATTCTCCAAACTCGGCTGCTCCTGGATAAATCTGCAGCTTCCCGTGCCAGCTTCAGCACAGCTTTGCTGTGATTCCCTCTGCGAGTTGGTGTGAGCAATATATTTTTAATTTTATTTTTTTTTTATCAGCATCTCAGCTTTTCATTCCCGCTATGGGTTTGGCAGTAGCTGTGTCCCCTCAGCTGGCCAGGGAATTGGAAGGGAGGGGGGATTTGCCTCCTGCGATCAGGAAAGGCAAATTGTGAAGGAAAGCAGGGCTCTGAGGTGGCCCTGGACACAGAGTCACGTAGGGCTGCCTGTGTGGTGGCATTTTCTCAGTGTAAGGCTGGGTGCAGACCAGGGTTGGGCCCTTCCCATCTCCACTCGTGCGAGCAATCCCTGCTTGCCCCTGTAATCCCGGTGACCTTGCTTGGCGCGAGGATTTCTCCTGCGTGCAGGGCTTGGCACCCAGCCCCTGCCTGGCCCTTGCTGCGTTGGTGGAGCTGCCTGAGCTCTCCCTGGCCTGCCTTCCAAAAATGATCTCTTCCTCCAGGGCATTTGTAACTGCGATGCCAAAACCTGGATCCACTGAGTTCCTCTTTCTCACTGAGCATCCCCTCTGTATGGCTTTCCCGTGGGATGGATGGATCCGTGCATCCTGGCCCTCCTGTTGTAGTGCAGGGAAGCTGAGCTGAGATTTGTAACCAGGCTCACTTAGGAAATAGCTTTTAGTCTCCTGCGTTGGTGCTGCTTTCCTAAAACCACCTGTATTCCTTAAATCACTCCTGTTCCACGCCTGTTTGGCAGTCTGGCACTGGTCTCTTCCCTGGCAATGGAATCACACCAAGTCCTGAACAGCAGCGTTGTCATCAAACCTTGCATTACTCGTTACTCTTTGAATCCTGGTGTTTGCATTACTAATTTGGGCTCGATTCCTTCCCAGGCTGGGGCCTGAGGTGGCTCCTGGTACATTTTCCTGGTGTTTGCTGACTTGGAAATAGTGGCTTCCTGCTTGTAGGTGTCCCATTGTCATCCCTGGTCGGGGCTGTAGGGCAGGGGATGTTCCTTTTCCATGAAATCCACTGTCTGGGAAGGGGTGTCACCAGCTCAATGGAACTGCTGGGCTAATGTCCTGGAGCAGGTGTTGGAATTACACTGGGAGAACTGAGTTGTTTTGTACATGCAGGACCTGTTGCTTGTCCCAGCCCTGTGGGGAAATGGGAAAACTGGAATGTTACTCCTAGGTGATGGTGCTTAGGAGGAGGTGGCAGCCCTGCTGTGGTCCATGGTGGATGGTCACCATCCTTGGAACTGTTACCACCAACAGCAGAGATCAGGAGGGTCCCAAAGGGACACCAGAACTCAGAGATCCTCCCTGACTGGTGGTGCTGGGCTCAGAGCCCTCAGGTGTGTGCACCAGGTATGGAGGAAAACCCATTTCAGCAAAGGTGTCCAGGTTGTTTCTTGCCTGGTAGACTCAAGATGAGAGGTCTGATGAATGGCAAATGTGATGGGAGAACTCAAGGAAGAAAATTTTTTAACTGGTTAATTGCCACAGAGAAGCAAAGATATTTAGTTTGGAGGAGTTCTGTCTTGGTGGTTTGTTGGTTTGTTTTTTTTCCAAGTGTGAGGGTATTTTCATAATGACAGCCAAGCTGTCCTCACCAGTACTGCAAACCCCACGTGGCTCTGCTGGGTACAGCTGTGTATGAACCTCAGGAAGCCCTGAGGATCCTCCTGGTTCCATGGTTCCCTGCCTAAGCCTGAAGGGGTGGATGTAACCTTGTTGGGAAGCTGCATTGGTGTGCAGGGGCTGCAAGGCCACCTGCAATCCATTGCTTGCTTATAAAGGAAAAATAGGAGTGGGAAGCAAACATGGAAGGACGTCTATACATTCTTCATAGGGTGAAGTTTACAGCTTGGGATTGTCCTACACAGTGGCTTCACTGAGCTTTAATGGTTTAAACTGGTGAAGAATGTGATGGTTGTTGCTAATTCAACTGGAGTGTGAGTGGCTTGGTCTGCTGAGAAGGAGGAGAATATGGAAACCATATTATCTGTGCACAGAAATAGAAGTTTCAGGTATTGCATAGCACTATTTAAAAGCCTGCTATAACTTCCTTCCTTCCTTCCAGCCTAGCCTTGCTGTGCAGCTTCAGTCCCAGCTGCTCGGAGCTGTCAGGACACAGCGACCTCCTCTGAGCTTCCAGGAAAGGTCAGGCAGGAGTGGGGTGGGAATGGGACCTGTGCTGCTCCTGGGGCACCCAGGGCTGCTGGGTTTGGCTGCTCTGGGGGCTGCAGACCCAGTGAGGAGGTGTGAGGGCTGTGTCCATGAAAAACATGGTCACAGAGGGCAGAATCTGCTTTCATCCACTCCAGCGTCCCTCTGTGGTTTGTTCCCAAAGCAGTCCCACATCCCACCCCACCAGCCCTGGCTTCCTCATTCCTGCAAGGCTGACACAAGTGCCCAAAGACTCCTGGAGGTCCTCCAGGTGTCCAAACAGCCACGTGCACTGATGGAAGCAGTGACAGCTTTAAGCCCTTGGCTTTAAAGGACAACACATTTTCTCTGGCCTGTGCACAGGACATTCACTGCTCCATGTGTTAGGGCCAAAATCTTTATTTCATTTCAGCAGGCTGTCAGGTATCACAGGTATCATCAGGATGACCTAGATTGCTCATCCTGGGAAGGACTGGCCAAAGGAAGAGACAAGGGTTGCAGGGAGCTGTAATGTCTTTTAATAGAGCAAGTGATGCAGCTGGAAAAAATGGCCAGGCATGAAGGTGCACCAGCTCAAAGGAGGGTTTGTGTGCTTGTGGGTTTTTTTCCCAACTGTACCAGCTGGTCTATTAAAAGGCATTACATATTCCTGCAGACCTTGCTGCTTATATCCTTAGCTCCCTGTGGCTCCAGCCCTGCATCTGTTGCTGCCACCCCAGCCACAGTCTCCCAGCCCATCAGGAAGCTGCTACCCCTGCACTGTGCAAATTTTGTAGTTCATCCCCAGTGACCCCCACTGATGGCAAATCATCCAGTGCCCAGTTTGAGGGTGTTTCCCATTTAAAAAAAAATAGAAATTCTTGGCTTACAGTTGCATTGCAATGCTGAGCTGTGGTTTAAATGTCCTTGGGCTGTGTGAGGGCATTGCTGGGCTGTCACACAGTGGGACTGGAGGAGCCCAGGAGGAGGAGGAGGAGGGGGTGAGCAGCTTAGCCTGTGCTTACTGGATGTGATGGGGAGTTCTAAGTGCAGGGCTGGACATTGGCATTGTGTGGTCATTCCACACACTTCTCTCCCTGGACAGGGATGTGAGCAGCCCTGCTGGCTCTGCTCATTAAAAATTAGGAGCTGGGACTCCTAAATGGAAAGACCACAGAATCACAGAAGGGTTGGAAGGGACCTGAAAGCTCATCTTGTTGAAACCCCTCAGAGAGGGACAGCTCAGAGTTCCATCCAGCCTGACACTTGCTTTTGACCTGCTGCCACACATCTTTCCCAGGTTTTGTTTGCAAACTTGAGTGCTAAAAGCTATCAGTGCTGGGACTTTTGGGAAATACTAAGGGTAGGGGTACAGAAGTACAGAGTGCTGTTAGCCAGGGGCTTTGAGCCAGGCTACACACCCAGTGTTCTCTTGTGATTCAGAGCTATTTTTATGTTTAGGGATGCTTTCCAGAGTGGCTGTGGGAAGCACTGCAGGCTGCAGGAAGGTCTGTGGTGTGGCATTACAAAGGTTCCCCTTTGCTGTCCCCCTCACTCCAGTGCTGGGACCTACAGGAGACTCTTCTGGGCTTGCACTTTGCTCTTCTGTATTTTCTCCTATTTGTTTAAAACCTCTCCCTTGTTGTTCCTGGCATGTGTCCCTTGCAGTAAGAGGAGTTAGGAGATACTCCTGTGCCTGCTCCCAGAATTTTGTCAGCATGGATGACAAAGTCTCCTCCATTGGCAGAGCTAATGAGGGCCAGGTGTTTTGGATGGGGGGTGGCAGAGCTTGCCAGGGTGGTAATTTTTAGGCAGAAATGGGAATGAAAATGGGAATGAAAAAGTTAATTAATGGTAACAGCCTGTTTTGCTGCCTGGAGCATGGTGTGGTGCAAGAGGGTTGCTCATGGGTGAGCTGCTTTTTCCCAGAGACCTTTCCATACTTTCAGTGTCCTTTTAACCATTTCCTCAGGTAGTTCAGGGAGGGGTGTGATGCCAGGATTAATGCCAGGGTTAATTTCCTCACTGACTTCAGTTGGGAAAAATCCCACTGTTGAAGTGCGCATGAAGGAGGCAGGGGAGCATTTCCTGCATCGTCACAGACCTGAGCTGGAATTCTCTGCCTGGACCAGCTTGTTCCTGGATTCCTTCTGTGCAGATATCTTGTATTTGTGCTTGGAAAAGCAGCAGAGCTGGAGTTCTTTCTCTCCTACCAGAGTGGGTGCAGGGAGGATGTTGGTGAAGGAGAGGAAGCACACAGAGCATCACTATCAGGATATAGATTGATGGGAGAGGTCGAGGACAGCTTTAGATCAAGAGCTGAATAGGAACCAGCTGTAGAGCCATCAATTAAAATAATCTAGTTTGTGAATACACTTATCTGCAAACGAGATTAAATGGATGAGTGGGGAAAGCGCTCTGCTCGCACTGCTGCTGCTGGATGATCCTCTGCACAGTTGCATCCTTTGGCGTGTTAGACCTCAAAATCTGAGCAAAGCTGCGTGCCCATTTCACCAATTACACATTTGCAATTAGGCCAGTTGATTTTAAAGCAGCTGATGCTCCAGTCAGCTGAATTTTCCCACAGAGTTCCCCTGAAGCAGTTGAAGGTTGTGGATCACAGCGGAAATTCCCACCTCCCTACAATTTCTCAAGCTTTGCCCTTTCTTTTTCTCATGCTCCATCAAAAAAGACCACCTTGGTTTCATCTGTGGCCCGTGAGAGCCACTTCTCACTGAGCTGGGAGTGATGTTTGCAATCAGTTTAACTGAAATAGTAATTAGTGTGAGCTCCAGCTTTATTTTAGGATGCATCCGTCAGTGCTTCAGCGCTCCGGCGTCGAGCTCGTGTCTAGTGTTACCACAGATAACTGCTGGGGGAAAGGGCACCCCTGGCACTGCCAGTGCCCCCCAACCCTGGGACGGGCTCATCAGAGAGGGGAGAAGCTGCTGTACTGCAGTGCTGTGTTTTGGGGCTCCCACCTGATGGCCCCAGTTTCCTCCTCACTCCTTGCACGGTGCCAGCTGAGTGCAGGAGCCCACACCAAGCACAGGTCGTTGTGTTTGAAGCCCTTTTTGCCTTCAGAAGGGCCCCAAGGGTGGTGGGATGAGCCCTCACGTGAACTCTGTGTTTGTGCAAATCTGCCTCTGAGCGTGCATGTGCCCTTTGTATTTCCTATTTTCACCAAACAAACAAGACCATTACTATTTTACTAACTCCTGGTTACGTAAGAGCTGCTGAGGGATCTAAAAGAGGCTGCAGGTCTGATGCAAGGGATCCCCAGGCTTGCATGTTCATCCCTTTTCCCTTCAAAAATGGTGTGTTTATCTTCCCAATGCTCTGGTCCTAGGAAGAGACACAGAGATTTGCAGAGGTCATTGCTGAGTGCGAGTTGGGCAATGGCAAACAGCCAAGGCAGTGGCTTTCCATCTTGGCCCAGTAATTACAAATAAAGTTGAGGTTGGAGTGAGCAGATCCGTTCCCAGCTTCCTCTTCCGCAGCAGATGCTTTAAGTGGAAGGGCAGGATCTCATCAAAACAAGGCTGGGATTCTCTGGTGGAGAAGGTGCTGCTGGCTGTTCTTTGGAAGGGGTTTTGTGGGCAGAGGGAGTTGTGTTTCTGGCACAGGGGGGGTGCAAGCTGGATTTTCTCTGATGGAGCAGACCATGGGATGGTCTCATCTGTAGCAGGACAGCCCTGAAACTTGGTTTGCTCTGGTTCTGGATGCTGAGCAGAAAATGAGCCTGCTCAGGGTGAGTGGGCAACTGCAGAGACAGAAACTCAGTTTCACAGAATTCACAGAATCACTGGGTTGGGAGAGGCCTTCAAGATCATCCAGTCCAACGTAGCCCCAACAGCTCAACTCAGCCCTGGCACCCAGTGCCACATCCAGGCTTTGTTAAACACACCCAGGGATGGGACTCCACCACCTCCCTGGGCAGAACATTCCAGAACTTTATCATTCTTTCTGTAAAAGACTTTTTCCTGATATCCAGCCTGTATTTCTCTTGGTGCAGCTTGAGACAGTGCTTTATTCTGTACCTGGCAGGAGCTGGCTGTGTTTGGAAGTGCATGGACTTCTCCTGGCTCTCCATGCAGGACACAAACACACCTGGCTGAAGCAGGAGGAGCTGTAAGTGAAGGATTTTCCAGCACAGGATCACCCATCGTGCCAGTGTGGGTTTTATTGTTCAGTGTGGAGTTTTATGGATGTATTTACACACAGTGACTCCATGGCCTGGCTGCATCAGGGGTTTTGGTGAAGGTGTCTGGATTTCAGCCTGGTTTCTGTGCTGGGCTCTGTGCAGGTGTGTGCTGCAGCCCCTCAGCTGAGGCTTCCTGGGCTCAGCACTCCTGTCTGGAGCCTGCTGGGGTTGCCTGTCGATTTCTGCTCTCCGAGTTGAACCCAGGGTGCAAACCATGTATTTCTCTGCCATTAACCCTGGCTGCTGCCCTTGGCAGACCTCTCAGGGTGTTTGCAGTGCTTGAGCTGCAGTGCAAACGCTTTCTTGTATTCTGTCAGAATAATCCATGGGGCAGAGAAAGGTGCTACCACAAATCCAGGGTCATTTTATGTTGTATACAAGGGACTGTCCAAGGTGGGAAACACAGATGGATGATAACTGTGATAGCTCTGTTGCACCAAGAGCTGAGCCAGCTCCTTCCATAACCCCTGCAAACCTTCCCTGTTACTTGCAGGAGCTGGATGGGGCCCAGCTTGTTGAGCTATCATGCCTGGAGATGTTATTTTACTTAAAATAATGTTAATATTGTGACTGTCCTCTGCAGGATTCAGCAGCTCTGCTCCACTCTTTGCTCTCAACCAAGGCTGCCCTGCTTTAGAAGCGTGGGGTGCTTCAAAAAGCTTCTCCTCTGTTACTGATCCTCACAAATAATTAATTCCAGATTGCCTTTTTTTTTTTTTTTTAAATACAACTTGTTTCAGGCAAGCCACAAACCTGCCTTTCTTTTAACCAGTTATTTCTCCTGCTCCTTGGCTGTGCTGTTGCCTGGTGGGGAATGGGCATGTGCTGTGTTTGGAGTTTTAATTGTTGTTATAAGAAGAGATTGAGTGGGTGGATAAAACAGGGTTTAACCAGGTTTAGCCAGAAGCATCTTAAAACCCACTTTCCATGCTGCTGCATTTTTAATTTTTTTTTCCTGTGTTTTTAACCCTGAACATCACAGATCAGTTCTCCTTGTCACTGGGTTTTTCCTGTTGTCCCCTTTTCTCTGTCCCCCATCAGCAGTGGGAATTGAAGAAGGAAGAAATTGGGGAGAGGAATGTGGAGGGAAAAACCCACAACTTTTATTGTGGTGAAACTTGGCTGACCTGACATTTACAGGCAGAACATGTGTGTTTCTGCAGCAGCTGCAGTCTATGCCCATACATTTTCCTGTTGGGATGTTCCTCTTGTTTCTCATGCAGCAAACATCAATGTGATTTTTCTACCTTTTTTTCTGACTGTTCCCCAGCGTGCTCAAGTTGCTACAGGGTCAGCTTGGTTCTGGGTTGGGTTTTTCTAAAATCTTACACTTGCAAAGAAGTGGTTTATTAAAAAAAATGCAAAGTCCCCTGGCTGTTTCCCTCCAGATAATGCAAACATAGATGAAATGTTGAGTTATAACTACCTGAGTGACCTTTTAAGATAAGAATTGTTATTGACTGGTGGTATTATGTTAAACTGATAAGAATTCTTTTTAGAAGAGGAGGAAAAAAAGCCCAACAAACCCTTCAGTAACCATAACAACTTACTCTGCAGTGCAGGGACAGCACACAGCTCCTTCCTGGCACTGCTGCTGGGGGCTTGAGGGTGGCACCACAGGGATCCCATCCAGCAGCTCCTTGGGGAAACCTCCCCAGGGCTCCAGGCTGTGCTGTGAGGGATGCCTGAGGTCACTTGGCTGCTCCTGCTGCTCTCAGATCTCTAATTTCCATCATCTGTAGGGGATTTTAGCTGGGGAGTTGTGCTGAGGCTCAGTCTGGTGCTGGGGGTTTGGCTGGGAGGGAGGGATGGCTGCTGGGAGCAGGAGGGATCACAGGAAGGATCACAGGAAGGATCACAGACTTCCAGAATGGTTTGGGCTGGAAGGGCCTTAAAGCTCATCCAGTTCCACCCCCTTTCCATGGGCAGGGACACCTTCCACTGTCCCAGGCTGCTCCAAGCCCTGTCCAGCCTGGCCTTGGGCACTGCCAGGGATCCAGGGGCAGCCCCAGCTGCTCTGGGCACCTGTGCCAGAGCCTCACCACCCTCCCAGCCAGGAATTCCTTCCCAAAATCCCATCCATCCCTGCCTTCTGGCAGTGGGAAGCCATTGCTCCTTGTCCTATCACTTCATCCCTTGTGAAGGGATCCAAAGCCCCTCTCCAGCTCTCTCATAACTTTTGTAGGCACTGGAAGATCTCTGAGGTCTCCCTGGAGCCCTCTCTTCTCCAGCTGAACAAGGATGCTTTTGGAGGTCAGAGGGGGATGCTTTCAATGCTCCTTGCTTAAGAAATGAGGAATGAGGCAAGGAAATCCCTTCTTTGCAGTGGCTGTGCTGGCAGGGTCAGGGCAGCCCCTGGAGCCCTGTTGGGAACTGGACCCAATCTCTGTGTCCTGGCAGAGGTGCCAGCTCCTGTTTCAGGTTAATGCAGTAGATCAGGAGTGTGATGGGTACTTGGAGCCTTCCCTGGCCCAGCTGAGCCCCCTGGGCTGTGTTTGCATGTGCTGCTCCTGGGAATTCTGTCAGTTTAAAGCAGAATTCACACTTTGGTCACTTTCTGCTATCAGGGGTTGTTAGTGAGACTGTTAGAGCTAAAGAAAATCTGCCAAGAGCAACTGGGATTTTTTTTATCACCTTCTTCCTTCCCATCTCCTTGCACTTGTATTACCTGACGAGGTTCCAAATTTTCATGGAAAATGAGCTCATAGCTCACAGGTGGGGATGAGCCCAAAGCTGAACAAAAACCAAACAGCATCTTGGAAAGTGCAGAGACCCTAAAAAGAGAGAGGATAGGCCTGGTGAAATACTCCAAATATTTTAGAATTAGGGATGAGGGAAAAACAATGCATTTGAATGCACAGCAGAAGAGGCAAAGGTGTGCAACTTTGTGTGTCTGCTCAGGAAATCAATTACTTAAACCTGCTGGGTTAGGAGTCATGGCAGCAGCAGGGAAGCTGTGCAAAGGTGTCTGCTTAGCCCCTGCTTGCCAACCTCTCCTCACATTCTTCTGGAGCAGCCAGTTGGATGCTGAGTGCTTTTTGTAGCCGATGTCAAATCTCGGTCAGCCGGAGAGCCTTTATAAATAAAGGTGTCTGCTGGTATTCAGGCATATGTGGATAATAGCTGCTGTAATTCAGCTGTCCAGCCTGGCTTCCCAGCTTTTATAAATGACTGATCAGAGATTCCTGAGAATGAGGATTTAAAGGGATGGAGCTGCTGGAAGTGGTCTCTGTGCTGATAAGTTTAGCGAGTCTCTGCTCCCGGGACAGGTGGCCAACATTGCACTCCCTCCTCTGATGTCCTGGGTTTATATTTCACACAAAGCAAATGTTGCATTAATAAAACTTGTGCTGTGCTTAGATGGCAGGGCTCTGCAGTCATTTTTTGCAAGCTGCACTCGAATCTTTGAGTTTGTAATATTATTTTTTTCCCCTGTTATTTATGGGAGCCGGTAAACACTCGGAGATCTCTCTGGACAAGCCACAGCAGCTGGAGGATACTGGTTTCTCTATGGAGTGGAGGAATTTCATCAGAGGAGCTATTGTTCCTCTGTGTTCTCAGCATTTTGGCAACTGTTCTTTAGATTAACCCTACAGAAAGGGGAGGCTGCTCTCTGCTGGGTCTAAAATAATTACAAAAATGTGCGCAGATGCTTTTGCATTGTTAGGAATCAGTCCTGGTTGGTAGTGGGGAATGGTGTGGGATTAGGGAATGAAGAAGCCCAAGTTCTTTAAATCCCTCCTGAAGCCAGGCTGGATGTCAGCATTGATGTTCAGTTGTGGTTCATTTTGTGGTTTTAAAGTGGGAGTAGTTGGTGTCTTCTGCCTCTGCCCTGAGCAGTCAGTAACCTCAGTGTGTGATAGCTGGGGTGCAGCCCAGCTGAACTCCAGCAGAATCCTCCCTGGCTGGAGCATCCATTGCCCTGGACTGTGTGGGGTTTGCCTGGCAAGGTTTTGGTAGCAGGGTGGTTTCTGTGAGAAGATACTGAAAGGCATCCACAGCTTCTGTGGGAAACCTGTGCCGAGGCCTCACCACCCTCACAGCCAAGAATTTATTCCCAATATCCCATTTAAGCTGCTGATAGCAAAGAGCCCAGGTACAGGGATGGCCTGAGACAGCCAGAGCAGTGTCAGTTTGGAGGGATGAGCAGCCTGGATAGGGCTTGGAGCTCCCTGGGATAGTGGAAGGTGTCTCTGCTCTTGGCATGGGGTGGATCTGGATGGTTTTTAAGGTCCCTTCCAACCCAAACCATGCTGTGATTGCTCATCCAGGAGCTGGTGTGGTCCCTGCATGAGACCCAGAGGAAAAACAAGCCCATGATTTGTGGCCAAGGGCTGATGGAGCTCCTTGCTCACCCTGCAGCAGCTTCTCCCTCTGCCAGTGCCTGCAGGGCTGATTCAGCTCCCAGCTCTGTCAGTTGCCAGATCTGCAAAACATAACCAAATTCAGTTTTTTTTTAATCTTATGTGCCTATTTTGATTCAGTTTACCCATACAATTACACTAATTTGCTTTATTACACGCAAAAAGATTAAAAATACATCTGGCAGAGAGGATTAAAAGCTGGTAATCTGGCTGCTAAGAAGCACAGGATGCTTTAGGATTTCCTTTCGAGGTGTGTGGAGCTCTGGAACAAGAGCAAATGTGATCCTTTGTAGTTGGAGTTTTCATAGGGAGAGCTCATTAAAGCTGGTGTGATTGTTTGAGTGAACGAGAAATGAATGAATTTAAAATGTGAGACTAAATCCTACCACATTAAAGGGGTAGTTGTGATTTAAGAGCTCGTTTTTGGTTTGGGTTTGAGTTTTTTTGTGTGTGTAAACCTGGAGCAATAGGGTTGTTTTACCTTTTAAGGGATTTAACAAGTCTCTCTTAATTTTCTTTTAATGTTGCAGAGCTTAAAAATAATGCAAGGTCAGGCTGAGCGTAACTAATTCCAGTGTGAAAGCAGAGGAAAGCCTGTTTCTCCAGAGACTTACAATTAGTGCAGCAATCCTCCTCAGTACAGCCTTTGAGAGGGATGTAGCAGGAAAAGAGACTGCTGGAATCTTGATAAATAAAAATATGTGCTTGGGGATTTTTTCTTTTTCCTTTTTTTGTCCAAGGAGAAGGGGGAGCCCTATAAAAGCCAAGGTTTAATTTAGTTTTGGTTGCTTTCACATGTGCCCCAAGAGGGCTTGTGGCAGGTCAAGGTGTGATGAAGGTGTCCTTGGATCTTTTGGGGGCTGGCAAACCCCTCTGGGGGTTTTGAGTGTTTATCACTTGGTTTAGCTGGGTTTACCCATGGCAGGGTCCCAGGGGTGCAGAGAGATTTTCTCTGAGCTCTGCCGCTCTGTCCCAGTTTGGTGCTGGGATTCTGGGGGGCTCCCCTTAGTGTTTCACAAAATCTTTTTGTTGCACTATTAAGACTTACTGTGGTGACTGTCATCTTCATCATCTTGATGTCAAAAACCCCAAACTTGGCCATTTTCACACAGCTCTGGGTGTGCTGCCTTTCCTGGCCTCCTGTGTATCAAGGAGCCCAAAGCATTCTCCTGCTTTTCCTGCAGCAAGCCCACAGCATTGATGTGACAAAACCACACCTGGCTTTGGTCAGGCCACCCTTGGGGATCCCCCAGCGTGTCCTGGCAGCTGTGCTGCTGTGACAGCAGCAAAGAGGCGTCACTGTGTCACCTCAGTGCTGCAGGGGATGCCCCGGGCCCCACTGCCATCATCAGAGAGCTGCTTCCCTCCTTGTCCCTTCCCACATGTGTTAATTCTGCTTTCCAAGCCTGGACTGCTGCCACAGCCCGTGTGTGTCCCTTCTTTCCGTACATTGTGGTCTCCTGCTGCTGCTGGAGGTGCCTGGGAGCTGTGACACTGAGGACACGTGGGGGAAGGGGAGTTCCCATGTCCCTGCTCCCATTTCCCTTCCCTTGGCCACAGTCTGTTTGCATGGTGGTGGCAGTGAGTGTTTTGTGCTGGGAGCCACCCAGGACACTGAGGTCCCATTTCCTGCCAGCCTTTGGCTCTCAGGGAGTCCTGGGCTCGTCCCATCGGTGCCAGGGATGCAGGGATGGTCCCTCTGGGTGTTGCTGTGTGGGATGCAGCCAGCAGCCTGCCCTGCCCTCGGTGCCAGCTGGAGCCCTGCCCGCAGCCCAGCCCTCCCTGGGCATCACCTTCCCGCTGGCACAGCCACAGCCACACAAAAAGGGTTCTCCTCTCTCCATCTCCTACCTGCTGCAGCACTGCCTGGCCCTGGGCAGGGACATGGGGCTCTGGGGAATCTCTCCAGAGCCAGGGTTTGGGCTGTTTTCATCTCCCTCAAAACATCTGCACCCCCTGGTTTGCAAACACTGCCTCGCTCCAATTGAGGTTTGGGGTTTTTTGTTAACTCCTTACGTGCCCCTGGTTGATAAAATTTGGCCTGTCATAGTAGAAATCCCAGCATGTGCTGCCTTTTTTTTTTCTTTCTTTCCCCCAACAGAATCCATATGTTGCAACTTTGAGGAGAGAGGAAAGCAGCATTAACTTTTCATGTCTAGCATCGCTAATTTAAGGGGTGAGAAATTGGCCTGGGTCTATTTTTTAAAGAACTGAGCATACACTGATAGTACCAGTGTTGGTACTGAATAACTCGCTAAGCTGAAGGGTGCAGCAATATCTAAAATTAAATCTGTTCTTAATTGCTGGGTTATAAATGGCAGCATTTTCTCCAAATGGAATTAATTTATTATTTTTCATTTGCCGACACGAGTCTCGGCAGCACAAACCCAACGTTTTGCATTAATACAATAATAAGGCACTTCCAAAAGGTGTGTTTGGCATTTGTAGCACCCAGCACAATCTAACAAACCATAAACTATGTCAAAATACCCCTAAAGTGGTAATTAAAACTTTTTTTAAAAATGTAGAATAGATGAATACATTCCAAATTGTGACTTTTCAATGAAGCTCTTTCATAAAAAACATTGTTTCTTGCCAAAACAAATTCAAAGGCATTTTTGTAATTTCTGCTGGGGAAAGGAGGAGTGTTTATCCAGCCTTTCATGTTGGCTGGGCTTTTTGACTTTTATTTAAAACTTTAAAAAAAAAAAAAAAGGCAGTGTAAAAAAAGAAGTATTTTTGTCTGAATGTGTGTTGAGAAGTCTCACTCCTGTCCTCTCTGGAGCAACATGCAGTGAAGGCTGGAGTGTAGGGTGTGCCTTGGGGTGCAAGGCTGTCTTTAGCATCCCATCTGAAATTCAGTGGTGATGGGATCCCATGGCCTGTTGTATTTGGGGCAGACACAGATCCCAAAGTGGTTCCTGGAGTTGGGGATCCCATCAGTGGCTCTGCCTTTGGAGGGGGGAACCCCCATGGGTGCTGGGCATGGGAATGGGGTTCCCCTGGCATCCAACCAGTGCACAAAGCAAAACTGCTCGAGGTATTTATAGCTTTTCCTCCTGATTTTTATTTTATAATTTGAATTTTGGATGTGTTTTTGACAGCTTTTACCTGCTGAGTCACCATCCCTCCTCATGCACTGGAGCTGCTCCTGATGTACTGAATCCCTGAGCAGGCTTGAGCAACCATCATTTAAAAATAAATCCTCTCAAGGAATTGGGCTTTTTCCCCCTCTTTTTTCCCCTCATGTCACCAGCTGCTTTTCCCACTGTGTGTTTGCTCTGTCACACGAGGCTGGTGTTCTATAGATGCAATCCCTTCACCTTGCCCAGGATGGCTTTGCCATTTATCACATCCCACCACCACATATCCTATGGAGGAACTGTGTGTGCAAGCAGATAACAGAGCAGCCTGTGCAGATAACTGTATCTGATCCTGCACTGAGCACTCTGCTGCTCCTGAGATGGGGCTTTGTGGTGGTGAACCACAACTTGAGCACAAACTCATTCTTGTAGCTTGACTTTATAGACACAATTGCCTTCTTGCACTGCAGCACGTTGCTGTTACTTCTGGTGGATGGGAAGGGACAGTAGGTCTTTCCAAGAGTCATCTCAATATCCAGGTCAGTTTTCTTTCCTATTTACCAGGTTCAGGTGGCAGGTGTGTTTATAGTTGGTTTTGCAGTGCTGCTGAGTGCTTGATGTGCATCACTTGCTTGCAGACAGCCAGACTGCAGCAGCCACCTCTCCAGAAACTGCTTGGGAAGACCTTGGATGTGTGCAATGACACTTGTTTAGGGTATTGAAGCATCTACCTTCCGGTCCCTTCTGCCCCAAAAATGCATCTCTGATTTGTTTTGCTTTATTATCTCTAATTTTGTGCACTGGGTGGTAAATGGCAAGAACATTGTTAGCTCCTTCCTGTTTCTGTATCCTCACACTCCTCCAGCGCTGATGCTGCAGATGGAGAATCACAGGAATGGTTTGGTGGAAGGGACCTGAAAAATCATCTCATTCCCACCCCCTGCCATGGCCAGGGACACCTTCCACTATCCCAGGTTGCTCCAAGCCCCATCCAGCCTGGCCTGGAACACTGCCAGAGATCCAGGGGCAGCCACAGCTTCCCTGGGCACCCTCTGCCTCCCCACCCTCACACAGAGGAATTTCTTCCTGATAATTCATGGTGTGCACAGCTGTTCTGCCTGGATGGTGTATTCCTTATTTTGTGGGTGCTCCCACCTTCCTCCTTCCTGGGGAATTTGCTGCAGAAATGAAGTGTTCAGTCTATTTATAAATTTCAGTCTCTGTATTAATCCATCTGTCTATTTATTAACCCTCCAGGTGGTTGCATTTCACTGTAATACAGCTGCTAGTGGGACGTTAATCTTTGTGAAAGTCTATTTTAGTTTTCTCCTGGTAGTTCAGCCTGCTGTCATCCTGTGGGGTAAATCCTCCCCTAGGAAAGAGGAATGGAGACTATTTAAGGAGGAGCAATTTGTGAGGGAACAGCTGGAGCTGAAACTGAAGCCAGGTTTGGGAGGAGGAGGAGGAGGAGGCTGGGAAGGAGCTATTTCAGGGGATGGTTTGTCTGGCTGGCCATGGAGGTGTCCACCCACTCCTTTGTGTTTGATCAGCACTAGTTTTGGCACTTTGTTTAATATGTGGCCCATTTTTCCATAATTAAGCTTCTCCTGCCCTGGGGCTATGCTGTATTGGTCAGCCAGGAAATCCTTGCCCTCACATTCAGCAGGGCAGCCCAGGTTCCTGTGGAACCCATCCCTGGAGGTTCTCAACATCCCTGGAGCTGTTCACCATCCTTGGAAGTGTTCAAGTGTTCATTCCCATCATGACTCTGGATGTGGCACCCAGTGCTCTGGTCTGCATGAGAAGGTGGTGACAGTCACAGGTGGGGCTCAGTGATCTCAGAGGCCTTTTCCAACCCTTCTGTGATTCTGGGAGTGAATCCCATGGGAAATACTTGCCTCTTGTCCCTCCCCCTGTAGTTTGTCAAGAGGACACAGAAGATGAGAAGCTTTGTACTTTGTGCTGCTGTGAAATCTGAATGAGTAATTCAATAATGAGTAGCTATTAGTTCATTGCTTTCATATTAAGGAGAAATCCTGTGCTTTTAAAGCCTTTTTATAAAGATTGGGTTGTGAGGTAATTTCTAATCTTGCACGACTAACGGGTACTTGAACATAAGGCTTCCTTTTATCATTGCAGTCTCTTTTGTTAGAGCAGTCATCAGCATATGGTTTTGGAGGATTTAACATCTCAGACACATGGTGACACTCTCCTAGTCTTCTCTGCACATGCAAGTCTAAAAATGGCCTTTTTTGGTTTCTTTTTAAAGTCTCCAGTATGCTTGTGAGTACTTGGAACTAGAAAAGAAAACAAAAGGCCCACAAACACCAACAGGTTTTGTAAAAGAAGGTTTCTAAAAATGCAACTTATTGAGAAGAACACGTGTGTCTGGGCTATAACATAGAACTTGTTGACATGTTTTGCTAAATTTGCTCAGGTTTTTTTTTATTTTAGCAGTTGGGAAAAGCTTGTAAAACTGGGGAATGTGTGCAGTGGTTTTCCCTCCTTTCTTAGCACTGCTGCTTCTTGTGTTCTCCTGAGGCTGACTTGTGGCTGGGTCCCAAATCATCTTCTTGGCATCTTGTGGGGTTCCTGTGCACCCAGCCTGGGCACAGCTTCTTCCATCCTACATCTCTCTGCTTGTTTAGGAGGGAGATTTTGCAACTGTGGATTTTCCTTTCTTCCCTGTCAGCCTACACAGGGACCAGAGGACCAGGGACCTGCTGTGTCCTGCAGGCCAGGGAGGGAGCAGGGATGCTGCAGCCCCTCTTCTCTCAGGCTTTAGGTGCTTTTGGCAGGGTGGAAACACTAAATCACATTAGGGGTGTGTTCAGGGAAATTAGGGCTATGGTGGCATGGGCTGTGCATCCTCACTCCTGAGCAAAAAGGGTTTTTGTTTTTAGGAGAAACCTTCAGGGCTGTGGGATGGAACTGGACAGTTGGGCCTGGAGCTGCTGCAGTTCTCCTCTCTCTGTCCAAAGGATTTTGGTTTCCTCATTACTATCAAATAGAGGATGAATTGGGCTGTGCAATATTCCAACTGTTTTTGGGAAAAAAAACCCAGCTTTTTTACAAAAAAAAAGCTGGGTTTTTTTGTAAAAAAATAAAATAAATCTGGCTTCCTCTCAGATGTTCCTGTGGTGGTGATATCTGGAAATGAGGATGGAAAAGGAGAGGAAATCCTACTTGGGGCTGAAGGACAGTGTTGTGTTCCTAGTGCCAGAGCCAGGCAGTGGAGCATGGCCAGGGCTCACTCAGGGCTCGTTGTGGCCACTCATTTCTCAGCTCTGGCCATTTTCCCATCAAGGTAGAAGCCACAGAAATATCTCATTTTATTATGTTGCCATGAGAGAGGAAGGATTTTCTGTCTCAAATAACAGCTGGAGCTCAGACTTGGAGCAACCTGGTGTAGAGAAAGAAAGAATTGGAGGTGGTCTTTATGGTCCCTTCCAACTCAAACCATTCTGAGATTCTTGGGTTCTTTTTTCCCAGTGCACCACCCATTCTGTACATTTATTTCTTTCTTCTGTGCATTTATTTCTTCTTCTTCTTGGTCCCTGTGCCAACCAAGATTCCTGTGGAAGGTTCCCCACTGACATTCCAGAGGACCAGGGTGCCTCAGCCTCAGTCAAGGGATTTTTCTGACAGGTGGACCCCACCTCTCCCTCCTCTTCCTCAGCTGAAGGGTCCCCTCTGGCTCTGACCTGGAGTCTTTTGGAGACCCTTCAGGAGAGCATCAGACCTTGTGCAGACAGGGTGGGTGGTTGAATTCCAGCTTCCATCTCTGGAAGTATTCCAGGGATGTGTAGATGTGGCATGTGAGGACACAATTCAGTGGTGGCTGTGCCAGTGTTGGGTCTCAAGTCTTTCCCAAGCTGAACTGTTGAACAGTTCCAGTCTGGAAGTGGGATGAATGGGAATTTTGGGTGTCTGAGAGGGTGCCTGCCCACCCAGGCTTGCTGTGGGATGGCTCCAAGGGGACCCTTTGCTGACTGTGGGATCCCTCATATCCCAGACTAGGAACTGATGCCCCTAATCCAAACCTCTTGGAGCTGCTGCTGTGCTGGTTTCAGCAGCAAAAGGGGAATGTAGGCACTGTCTGGTGGGTGCCAGAGCTGCTCCCCATGTCCAGGACTGTGAGAGAAGCTGAAGGGAAGAGTGGGGATGTGTTCCCTTCCTCCCCTGGCACACACACATATCCCAGAGGCTTGGCTGTTGTTTCAGAGCTGCTCTCTGGCTGTTTTAAATTTAGGAGCTGGCTCCTGCAGGCACAGGATAAGTGGCTGTGCCCTGGGGCAGGAATGGGACAGGGCATCTGCAGTGACTGGAGCTGCTCCTCTTGCTCCTCCTCCCACCACATCTGCTGCCCTGTGTATTTCCACCTCACCTGTGACATCCCTGCTCCTGCTTCTGAGTCAAGGCATCAGGAATTGCAGGACCTGGGGGGAGATATTCTGATACTGGGGGAAGAGAAAAAGTGGTGAGAGCAGCTCTTGCAGGGTCTCAAGATCTGTGACCCACATCTCTGCATCCCAGATACCCAACCTTGTCCTGTACTTGCATTCAGATGCTAAAACCTGAACTTCTGGGCTCAAAAATCACATTGGTATGGGCTAGGACAGCACACAGCTCCTGCCTGGGCAGGCACAGGCTGAAGCCAGAGCATCAGCATCTGACTTGATGCTTGACCTTTTGTGTGCTCCCTCTTGCAAACACATTTCTCTGCAGGTCTGGGGGAAAGAAATTGGAAAATATGTAGGGTGTGTGCTGAAGGCAGTCCTGGTGGGATGGATCCATCCTGGGGGGATGGTTTCATCTTTAGCCCAGGTTTGTTTCTTGCTCCTCTCCTCCCTCTCTAAAAGGAACTGGGAGGATGAATGGATTCACTCTGAGGGCTTTGGATGGAAAATGCTGCAGTAAGCACAAAGTGTGGTGTGGGCACAGTGCTGCACAGCACTGGGATGGTGCCTCTTAACCTGCATGGGGAAATGTGCTGGTGTCTTTCAGTGTGGCTTTAAAAGGCACCTGTACAGCTGGAGGGGTAAATGTGGGAAGAATATTCAGTCTCCAGCTTTCAAAGCAAAGCCTTGGCTTTCCCATCCTTCTGTATCAGAGTCCTGTATCATGGACTAAACCATCCAATCATTTTAAACTGCCAGGGCAGTTTCAATGAGATTTTAGGAAGAAATTCTTTGCTCTGAGGGTGGTGAAGCCCTGGCACAGGGTGCCCAGAGCAGCTGTGGCTGCCCTGGATCCCTGGCAGTGCCCAAGGCCAGGTTGGGCAGGGCTTGGAGCAGCCTGGGACAGTGGGAGGTGTCCCTGCCCATGGCAGGGGTGGGATGAGGTGATCATTAAGGTCCCTTCCAACCCAAACCACCCTGGGGTTCTGTGGTCACACATTACACGTCCCTGCTCAGAAAATGCATTTGAAGACTCTTTATTTTTCCTTATCTGACTGTCAGAGAGAATTGCAGCTCTTCATCAGGAGCCCTGGCTCCCCTCCTGTCATCAGGCAGGTTTAAGTAGAAGGAAAGTTTCTTTGGTTAGGAAAAAAAATCAATAAAGCTCCACCTGAATTTTTCTGAGTTATTTTCTTTTTGGTCAAGAATAGCTTGGAAACAAGAGCTGAGGTGTCAGAGCTGAGCACAGTAATTTATTTGGACTGACTATAATAATTTATTTTGAGCACACTGCAGAAGCAGGAGGCTGCAGTGGCTTTGCCACCCTTCATGTGAGTAAAGGAGGGAGAGATGAGAGTAGGATTTCTGCTTTGGGGGGTGCCTGACATGGCCATCTTGGCCAAAAACTGTGAGTCCCCCATTCATCCTGCATGCAGGGAGCATTTGCCTCACCCATGCAGATGTGGATAAAGGGGGAGATGCTCTGCAGACCCCTCTGCCCTGAGGTTTCCTTGCAAAAGGCTTGGAACAGCTTTTTGGCAGAGATGGGAATTTGTTCCTGTAGGAACAGGGCTCTCCTTAACAGGAGATCCTTGAAAATAAATGTGTATGTTTTTGGTCTGGAAAGTACTTTTATATCCTTAGATCCTCCAGCCAGAAGGGAGCATGCTGATCTCTGCTCTGGCCAGACAATTGCTCTCCCTCATTCCTGTAGCTCAGCTCCTGCTTTCTGGGTGAGCTGGATTTGATTTTGGCATTTCCCATCAGCTCCCTGAAGTGGGGTCAGCTCTTGCCTGCTGCTCTTTCCAGTGGGTGATGTGCTCCCATGCCTAACCTGGTGCACATCAGTGTCACTGCAGGGATTTATCCAGAGGTGAAGGCAGATGCTCAGCACTGAGTGGGAGGGTGCTCCCTCCATGTTTTGCCCTCACCATCCCTTCTCCAGCCCAGTGAAGGACAGTGATGGGTAGCAGCATCCCCTCTCCCTGCCTGTTTCCAGTTGGTCCCATCTGCGTTGCCAGGAGGGAGGCTCAGGAGCTGGGGGTATCCCCATGGAGAACACACCAGTTGAATGGACTCCAGCCAGGGCCAGTGGCTTTCCTGTGCCAGGTTGAGTGATAAAGGCCCCCTTGTTAATGCACATTGCCTTAAGCTGTGTTTCCACAGCTTTGCCTCTGTTTACTGAGAGTTTTCAGAGGTGTAATTCCACCGGATCTGGCTGCTTACGGAGAAGGCTGGATTATTTGTGTTTCACAAATAAGGCCAGAAAACACAAGGGCTGGAGCACTAAAAGGCAGCTCTGCATCACTCCTGGTGGAGTTTCTTTTTTGATGCCACTCTCCTGCCTTTTCCTTTTTAAAATTTATTTCTAGCCATAGACACCCTTTTCTCTGGCCCACGTGTTCCCTGTTATCCATGTTCTCTCCTGTTCCCTTAAACTGTTCATGGCTCTGGATTGTTTCCTTCTGGAAGAGAGTCTTACCTGGACTCCCTACTCCCCTTTCACTCGGAGGGTCCTTTTTCCTAGTGCTTTTTAATTTTTTTTTCTTTCATATAGTAAAAACTTATTTTGAGAAGAGCTGGGATTATAAATAATGAGACCTACCCCTGAGGAAAGAAGTGATCTGTTGTGAGCCTGGGAGGCAGGAGCATCCTTTGGCAAACCCTTTCCTGGTGTGGTTGTGAGATTGGTAAACTTGCTCCTGTCCCAGTGAACTTTTGTGTTCTCAACTCTCCTTTTTGTCCTGCTGGCCATAAAACCATTGGAGGGGCTGGTTGACAGTGGCACCTGTGTGAGCTGACAGCTCTGCATCCATCTGTTCCTCACAGAGCACAGCATCTCTCCCCCATCTCCAGTGGAGCCCTTGGGAAAGGCAGCTCTGTAAAGGCAAAGGAGCAGTTTGGTTAATTAGAGCTCTCTGGACCTTTTCCAGCTGGATTCCCAGGGAAGCAGGGGACAGCTTGTGTCCTCAAGCCAGGCACCTGGACCACAGCTCCAAGGCTCATACCCAGACACTGCAGGGATGGTCAGGCTCTGCAGGGGGAAAAAAAATAAACCCTAGAGGCTATTTTTTTCATGAAAAGGTTTGTAATGATCCCCTTGTGGTCCAGCCTGTCCTTAAAGCACCTTGCAGGAACAATTAAAGCAGTGCTGGTACAGCCATATGTTCGTGTGAACACGGAGGTGTCGTTGCCATCAGCAGAAGTGTTGGGAAGAACATCTGTGAAAGGGGTGGGAGGGAATTCCCAGACCATCAGCACAGCAAGTCCTGTTCCTGTCAGACCCATGTGTGGTCTCCAGAGCTGCTCCTGTGGGACCAGCTCAGTGAGATGCTGCTCAAAAGGATTTTTAACAAGAGCATTTTTGCCATCTGCACAGCTGCTCAGGGCAGTCTGCAGGACAGCCAACATGCCCAGAGCAGCAGGGCCTGTCCCTCAGCCAGGGAGCCTTGGTTTTCCTGAGCTGGAAAGAATTGCTCTGGATAAACTCTGTAAAGTCTGGGTTTGTGTCGTGGTGGAGTTGGTGAACAGATGCCCGTTGTTTTGTGGGGCTGTGGATGAAAACCTGACAGCTTTCCTTTGGTTCTGCTGGATGGGGCTGGTGGCTGGGGGTGCCCCAGGGATGTGAGCAGCATGGAGCTGGTGTTGTTTTAGGGCCAGGAAGATGATAAAAGGGCTGGAGAACACCTCCTGTTAGGAAAGACAGAGGTTTAGGACTGTTCAGCCTGAAGAAGATTCCAGGGAGACCTTGGAGCCTCTTCCAGAGCCTAAAGGGGCTCCAGGAGAGCTGGAGAGGGACTTTGGAAAAGGGCCTGGAGTGACAGGACAAGGGGGAATGGCTCCCAGTGCCAGAGGGCAGGGATGGATGGGAGATTGGGAAGGAATTCCCTGCTGTGAGGGTGGGCAGGCCCTGGCACAGGTGCCCAGAGCAGCTGTGGCTGCCCCTGGATCCCTGGCAGTGCCCAAGGCCAGGTTGGACAGGGCTTGGAGCACCCTGGGACAGTGGAAGGTGTCCCTGCCCATGGCAGGGGTTTGGAATGAGGAAGCATCAGGTCCCTTCCAACCCAAACCATTCCAGGATTCTCTGATTGCATTTACCTGCTTTGTGTCCTGAGTCTCTGGGCCACTGGGTGCTGAAATTGGGGAGCTGAAGGTGGGCTGTGTGTGCCTTGTCCAGCTGCTGCCATTCCCATGGGCTTGCTGTGTCTCTTAACTTGTGATCTACAGGATGCCACATCCTCAGCCTGACACGGAATTTGTGCTGGGATCATTGTAAGGGGATGTGTGGGAAATCCTCTCAGTAACAAGGCCTAAAAGTGATGCTTTATAAACTCTCATGTCCCAAAAGCCCAGCATTTTTGGGGACTTCCTTGAGTTCCATCCAGACCTACTGTACTGAGATGTAAGTTTGGGAAACTGACCCCAGAAAGCAGGAGAACAATGGGAATCTCTTTGGGCTACTTCTTTTCTAATGGAAAACAGACTTAAGGACTTTGTGTCTTGTTCTGGGGGAATTAAATAAATCTTTGAAGCTGTGCTTGCTCTCTGTCTGACTTTTCAGCAGAGAAATTAATATCACCCCCATTTTAAATGTAAATCTTGGAGAAGAGCATCCACAGTGCTGAACTGTGGGTTTAGGGATGGTGGATCATCACAGCCATGGTGCTGTGAGTTGATGCACTTGGCAATTCTGCCTTTGTTGGTCAGGGTTGAGGCAGAGTGGGGATGGGACTGATCCCACAAAATAAAGAGTTCTGAGCTTTGTGTTCCCAAACCATCCCACAGCTGTGAACTGGTCAATGCCAAGCTTTTATCTGCTTGGTCACAAAATTGTGGGCCAAATTGTGAGCTATGAGAGAGGAGCACAAGCCCCAAACCTTGCCCTGGCTTGCTCCTACCCTGGCTGGATGCACAGCTGGATGTTAGGCCACATCCCAAGCACAAGGAAATGTTCAAGTCCATAAAATGTTTGTCACCAGAGATGTGTTTAGGAGGATGTGAACCCCCAAGTGAAGGTTTGGTGCTGGTCTGAATTGTGTAGAGCAGCACGTGAGCTGTGTAAAAAGCACAATGTTCAAGCTGCTTACATCCAAGAACTCCAGATGCTGATAATAAGCAAATTAGACTCTTAGAGTGTTTTTTTAATGGCCCATGATGTTTCCAATGGCATTTTGTGTTTCAGACTTCCTTGGTAGGGCAGTGGTAGGATCTAGAAATATCTGAGGCATCAACAGTGTCTCTGTCTGTCTCCCTTTTCCCATCCAAAGATAATAAGAGCTGCAGGGCTGGCCCTTCCCCCAAAGCTGCAGGGCTTGTGTTGCTTTTCCTTGCATATTTTGGCAGGGAAAAAATAGCCTTGAAGTGTGGTAAAAGACAGAAATATGCTGGAGCATCAGGAATCCAACCAGCCTCTTTGAGGATGGAGAAAAAGAACAGAAAGAATTTTTTTTTTCCTTCCTTTCTAAAGGCGTTACGAGCAAAGCTGTTGGGTTTGGGGATGGAGGATCATAAAGCACTTTCCTGATCCGGAAAAATGATTCAAACTGACAGATTTCAAGAGGGAAACAAAACTGGAGAAAAGCTGATTTTTTTTTTTTTTAAGAACTGCTGCTTGCACAGCTTAAAAACAAAAACCTGCATTTGCTTTGCAGTTTTGCTGACATTATTTCTCAGGCTGTACATGAGTGATCTGAAGGGAGTGGTAACTTCTTGACTATTCCGTTGGTTTTTAGCCCCATTTTTGCTGCATGGGATGGTTGGGTTTTTTTCCCTTTTGTGACCATTTACAGCAGGGTGGTGACTGTGCTGATGGAAGGAACTGGCTCTGCCCTAAAGGAGAGGGACCAGGAGCCTGGTTTTGGCTGTCAAAGTGTCCCAGGGGTTGAAAAGCCCACTGGTAACTTCTTGACTATTCCATTGGTTTTTAGACCCATTTTTGCTGCATGTGATAGTTGGGTTTTCTCCCTTTTGTGATAATTTACAGCAGCGTGGTCGCTGTGCTGATGGGAGGAACTGGCTGTGCCCTAAACCAGGAGCCTGGTTTTGGCTGTCAAGGTGTCCCAGGAGTTGAAAAGCCCTTGGGGGTATGAAATGCAGGATTTGTGGCATGTGCTGGTGCCAGGAATCTTTCAGCTTCTTGCACTGAAGGTAGAGGCAATTCCAAAGTGTGTGTAAGCGATGCTGGAGCTGATAGTGTCACTCAGCTGTGCCCAGGGAGGGTGTGGAGGCACCATTCATTGCCTGAGGTGGGTGCTCCTGTTTTGGGCTCAGTGTGGGTGTTTTATTGGCTGTCAGCAGCCTCCAGTGCCCCTGCCTGCTCCTGGGTAAGTCACTGATGCTCTGCCCTGGCTCCTGCAGCTCCCTGTGAGCCTGGCTCAGCTCCAGCAGGAGCCCTGGGCTCCAGCCTGCTGCAGCAGCACAGAGCTCAGCCCGGGGCAATAAGGAATGGACTGGCATGGTGGAGTCACTTTGTGTTGTTTATTGGACATTCTGGGGGTTTTTTCTACAACTGCATCTGTCACTGTGACCCCAGAGTGGCTCCACTCAAGTGCAGGGATGAACGTCAGATCTTCAAGGGACCAGGAACTCCCTGTTCTCAACAGCAGCAGCTCTGATGTAAACCAGTGCTCTGTTAGGGTTTTTTTTGGAGGGGAGAAAGAGGCAGAGGAGAAATACATGATGTGTCAGTGATGTCTTAATGGGAAAAAAATGATTTCCAATTGCAAAGTGGAAGGAATCCTGTGCAGAGCATTCTGGGGCACTTCTTGCCCCTTCTCTCTCTCTCAGTTTCCCTGCAAATATTCCTGGTCCAGGTTTTCTCCCAGGCAGCACTGAATCGTGCCTGTCTGCCATTTGTCTTTCTGCAGAAGGATGTTTTTGCCAATTTTAAACCAGATCTTCAGTCTCTCAAAGCTGAGGTGGCTTCAGACGCCCACAGGTTTTGTTGGATTCTTTTTTTTCCCCCCTGGCATGCATGCTTCCAAAAATGAGTGGGAATCCTTCCAGAGATGAGCACTGTAACTCCAACTTTTGGAGAGCTTTTTTTTCCTACTTCTATACATATTTTCTCTCATTAGTGGTGGCAGAGAGCCTGCAGGTATTTATCACAGCATCAGCCATCCGCTTTCTCTGCAGCAGCTCCCAGCCTGTGCAAAATGCTGGGAAACTCAGGCAAAGTGTAGGATGTAAACACAGAACAGGGCAGATTAAATAAATCAAAATTAAGAAATCTCTATTGTTTAAAGCTTTTTTTTTTTGTAAGAAAAGAATGAAAATGAGACTTCACATGATGACAACCTGTGTTAGTATAAAAACATACCACGATGAGTTGCTGTGCTTCATATTAAATATTCAGGTGCTGCTTGTTTGCTGCCAGAGTGTTTGAGTCACGCTCTTGGGGGAGGGAGTTTATAGCAAAGTATCTGTAAAGAGGTTATTCAAGTGCTAAGTTTTCCTCCTTTTGGGTTGAATTGATCAGTTCTGTTCCATGGCTGGTCCCTTAAAAGCAGAGAAAGTCATTGGGGCTGAGACAAGGACAGGGACCCCCCCAGGCTGGGGAAAAATCTGTTGCTGCTAAACTTGAGAGCAACCATAAGATAATAATAATAATAATAATAATAATAATAATAATAATAATAATAATAATAATAATAATAATAATAATAATAATAATAATAATTATTATTATTATTATTATTATTATTATTATTATTATTATTATTATTATTATTATTATTATTATTTTAAAGCACAATACAAGCAAAATAAGCTTTGATGCCCTTTTTTTTCTCCATAAATATTCCGCAGTGCTGAAGCCACCTTGTCATTTCACTCTTCAGTTTCCACTTGAGCAAAGTTTAGCTCGTTGCTGCAGAAAATGAGCCTGTAGTAAATATAATGATTCATCATTCCTACTGTAGTGAAAAAGGGAGGTGGGGAATGTCTGTCAAGTTCTCCTGAAGTCCTTGAATCAAATGTGTAGGGATTTTTGAATAACCTCGGAGTTACCAAATAAAAACATTAATTTGTGTGTCAAGATGATATTTAATTGAAAAGCAACCAAAGGGACAGATTCATTTTTAGGCAACTAGCAAAAAAAAAAAAAAAAAGAAAGAAGTATAAATACAAAATAAGTTTAAACTAAAGTAATTGGAAATTAATTGAAATTTAATTTTAATTAGGTGCCTGAAATTGGATCGTCTGGATCCCTGGGGTTCCTATCTCTGTCTCTTCCCTTTTTTTTTTCCCCTCTGTAAGGCAAATGTCAATTAATATTTTAAAAGTGCTTTAAATAACTTCATGTCTGCAACCTATTGCAAGTCAGTGGGACTCAAGTGCTGAAAGGTTTGGGAGCCAGTGGGCAGTTGTAGTTACAGAATAGCTGCATGGGGAGGAAGCACTCAGGCTTTTGTGTGTCTGTGATGTATGGTTTTTCTTAAAAGCAGAAGGGAAAAGAACCTGATTTGCCTTTCTGCTTTGAAATATCACCTGGGCTGGTTTTCTCCTGGCTGCAGAGAAGAGGATATGGGTCAGACCTCTTAGAGAAGATCTGCTGTGTTTTTCTCTGAAGCTCTGTCTCACTTTTCCTGGCATCTCCAGCGGTAGCAGTGCTTTCAGGCTGGGTAGTGGTGCAGGATCCATCCTTTGCTCTTGGGGGCCTGGTTCCATGGAATCACAGACTGGTTTGGCTTGGAAGGGACCCTAAAGACCATCTTATCCCACCCCCTGCCATGGGCAGGGACAATTTCCACTAGACCATGTCACTCAAAGCCCCATCCAGCCTAGCCTTGAGCACTTCCAGGGGTGTTTCCACCCTAGCAAGGATCCTCTTAGACACCTAGACAGGCTTTGCCTTTCCAAGGTGTCTTGCCAGGTGCTGCCTCTCCACGAACAGCTCCTGGGTTTGGAGGAGGTGCCTGAGCATTCTACTGAATCCTTCCTGGTCCAGGGAATTCAGGTGCCAAAACAGGCTCCCAAAACACCTCTTGAGGCGTTGTTGGCTTTCCTGGGAGGATGAGGATTCTGCCCTGGGGGATTTCACCATGGATCCTGCCCTTGACAAGTGAGGACACAGCTCATACCAGGCACTGGGCTGAAGGAGGGCTGAGGAATGTCCTCAGTCTAGACAGATGGCTCTGGCTCAGGAAGGAGGAGGTTTTTGGGAACAGCTCCCTCGGGGCAGGGCTCAGGTGCACCCAACCTCTGCTGTTTTCACAGCCAGGCCTGTGGGAGGCTCCTTCAGTCAGCCCAGCAGCAAGAGGGACCAAGATGCTCCAAAACCAAGAGGACCCAGGAAAAGGACCTGCACCTTTCCCACCCTCTATTGCATGCCTGGCCTGAGTCCCTGTTGCATCCTTCCTGCTTGGGAATGCTGGCAGCATGTCCTGGCTGCTGGCCGAGGATGTGCCTTGGTGCCTTTGCTGTGCTCAGCCACAGGAGTGGTGCCCAAAAGATGCATCTTTAACATAAGTGAGGAGCTGTCACTTGATGGCTTGAGCTGCAAACCTTCTTCTTGTGGCATAAAAAGCAGGAAGGGGTCAGGAAAGAAGGAAAACAAGTTTTGTATCTGTGGGCTGCTCTGTGTGGCAGCTGTGTGTGTGTCACACGTGTGGCACACAGAGGGACAGGAACAGCGCGTGGAGGAGCCACTCCACGATCTCCTCCCATGAATTCTGTGGAGTTCCTCCTCCTGCCATGAGCTCCCAAGCTGATGCCATTTCCTTCCACCTCCGGGAGCTCCAGAGGAGAAGGGTTTTGCTCAGGAAGTCGGAGCAGCCGTGTTATTTATAGCAGAATTATTTGTTTGGACGTGAATAACCTCGGCGCTCGTTGGCAGCGAGCTGGAGGTCAGCTCCCCTGCCTGCTGCATTCCTGCACCTCTGCTGCCTGGGGAGACCCTCCTGGATCCCAGGGTGTTTTCCTGGGCTGGATCCCTTGCTCCCCATAGCTCTGCCCATCCTGGGGCACCCCTGCGCCCTCCTGGGGGTGTATCCTCCATTCTGGATGTCCCACACCATCCCTGATGATCTCTGATGCTGGTGCATTAGCTGGCACATACCTCAGAAATCCTCTTTAAAAGCATCTCCCATTTGTGTTTCGGGTATTTTGTACCCTTAAAAAAGTGGATAGACCCCCATTTTTCAGCACAGGCCTATGCCAAAGACCCCAGCATACATTTAGCCACATCTTACTCATTTTGCTGGTTTCCCCATTTCAGCTCTGAAGTGAAATCATCCCTCAGCCTTTCACTAATGGAAACTTGGTTTTGGTGCCAAGATAGAGGCAGCAGAACCTGAAACTATTTTTCCAAAGCGCTGGAAACATTGTGCAGCTCCAGCCACTGTAGGGGAGGCAGGATGGAAACAGCCACATCAGGTTGGTTACCTCTGATCCTGGTTTTCCAGAGATAAGGTTTGAGTCCCCTGCATTATTCTGCAACAAAACAGGTTTGGTTGTCTCTTTGTTATAAGGATTTTTGTGTTTTAGCTGAAACATCTTATTTTGGCTGACTGAAGGACCCTCAGAAGATGAATGGGTTTCTTCTGCACACTTCCCCACACTCTTTTTCATTGTCAGAGCAATGTAAAGACTCCTTGGAGTAATGAGGAATCTAACTCCTCATGTTCCTTTTCTTTTTTCCTTTTGAAATCAGGAGAGAGGGCTCATTCCTCCTATTCAGCTGAGAGTCCACGTGAAATAAAATCTCCCAGAGTGCAGTGTAGGGTTGGGTAATATCACGTGTAACACGGACTTAGGCATCCTCTAACGGGCAAATGGAGAACAAAACATTTCTTTTTTGTCTTTTTTTTTTTTTTTTAAGAGATGCATGGTTTGTTTGTGAAAGTTTTGGAAAACCCTCTGGAGCTTCTTTGCATGTATATGCAATCCTCAGGCATACTTGTCTGACTGTCCTAGCTGCTCAGTTAAAGGTCAAACTCTTGGAGGTTTCCCAGTGTATATCGTCTACCGCGATTATTTTTTCCATATTAAAAAAATACGAAATTTCTCAGTAATGTTTAATTATTTTCCAGTTTGTTTAAGCTCTTGTGGAAAGATCTGTGTTTGCACTGGTGAGCCAGAGCAGCGTGTCCCACTGGAGCTGCCTCCAGCACTGGGGAAGGGCTTTTTTTTTTTTTTAGTTTTTTTTTTTTAAATTCCTTAAACACGATTTGAATCTCAAGTGTGACGGTCTGATGAGGGGAAATACTGCACCAGAACATTTGCTTGTGGTTTTTGCTCTGCTCTCCCTCCCTTTCCCTGTGCGTGCCTGCAAGAGAGGGTTTGTGTGGAGGGAGGGAGGGGGAGGCACCAGCCAAAATTTTCCAGCAGGAGCTGCTGGGGCTTGGCACGCCCAATGTGCCGGCTCCTCGTTGGATGTTTAGAGGGAGGTGGAATAGCTCAAACTGGGCTAATTGGGGTTTCTCAACAGGAACAGCTCTTTCTGCTTCTCTTTTTTGGCTTTTCCTCTGACCCTCTCTCTCCTCGTCACCTCCAGCTGATGTGGAGCTTTCCTTGATCCCAAGTGGTTTCGTGTTTGGGACAGATGGTAGGATGGGGAAGGAGGTTCCTGTAGGAAAGGGGAGCACCAGCTCTGGGTGACCACCCCAAGGTGGATGGTACCACATGCAATTTGGCTTGGGCAAGATTAAAGGAAGGGCTGCTGATCTCATTGTCCCAAAGATTAATTAGAGCAAGGAGCAGAAGTTGAAGGAATGAACTTTCTAGGACTGACTCATCCACTTTGCTCCTCTCTGGCAGGGCAGGGTGGGTGGGGATGTCCCCAGAGGTGCTCCCAAAGCGTGACGGTGTCCTTGGACATGGAGCAGTGGCTTCACCCCAGCTGTTTGGGTTTCCAGAGCTACAGGATCTGTAGTCAAGTTCTCTGCCCTTTGTCTCCAGCAGACTTTGAGGGGCACAGCATTATGCTGGGCTGTGTTTGTGGTTGGAATTGATGATCTCAAAAGTCTTTTCCAACCTGAATAATTCTATGACTCTATTGTACAGCTCTGGGAGAATCCAGGAAAGTCCCGTTCTGCTTTGAGGCATCAGTTTGGGGTCCAAGGGGAGGCAGAGTTTGCTGTCATGACCCTTTGGGTAGTGCAGGGTCACAGATCTCCCCTTGGCAGTTCCACGCCTGCTGCCTGTTCAAATTGGGCCATCTGTACCTAATTAGGGCAGGGTATTCTTCCAAGAAGCTCATTCTTGAATGAATGCTGTTGAAAAGTGTGTTCCTTATAGAAGTACTCATTGTAGGTCCTCCCAGGCCGTTCCTGGGAAGAGCCTCCAATGAGCAATACCCCATCACCCATCCATTTATTTAATCCTCATTTTCATTCCCTTACCCACTGGGCTACCCCAGCTCTCCCAGCCCCCCTCCTTAAATACCAAAAGAATGAAAACATCAGCTCTCCCCCATGCCCAATTTCTGTGGCTGTGCTGTATAACTGGACAGCAGTGATGTACCCCAGCCCAATTTCTGTGGCTGTGCTGTTTAACTGGACAGCAGTGATGTACCCCAGCCCGATTTCTGTGGCTGTGCTGTATAACTGGACAGCAGTGATGTACCCCAGCCCGATTTCTGTGGCTGTGCTGTATAACTGGACAGCAGTGATGTACCCCAGCCCACCCAGTCCAATTTCCATGGCTGTGCTTTATAACTGGACAGCAGTGATGTACCCCAGCCCAATTTCCATGGCTGTGCTGTTTAACTGAACAGCAGTGATGTACCCCAGCCCGATTTCTGTGGCTGTGCTGTTTAACTGGACAGCAGTGATGTACCCCAGCCCAGTTTCTGTGGCTGTGCTGTTTAACTGGACAGCAGTGATGTACCCCAGCCCAGTTTCTGTGGCTGTGCTGTATAACTGGACAGCAGTGATGTACCCGCCAAGGAATGCCAGGAACCGCTGCCGTCCGTCCGTCCGTCCGGGATCTTCTCCCGGCCCACGGAAACTCCGCATTCTTGGGCCAGCTTGCGGCACGCCAGCGCATTCCTGCTCCATGAGGTGGAAGCAATCCTGGTAGTGTGAGCTGTGATTTCTGTGGCTGGGGTGGGGAAGCGCCGCTTTAAAAAGCCTCTTAATTATATTCTTTCTCGGCAACGCAGCAGCGCCGTTTTTAGCCCATTACGAACGCCGCGATTTCTCTCTTAAATCAGCCCGTTTGCTGATTGACCCAGTTCTGCTTCTTTTACTTCTTTTGCCATTACAAAATGTTCTATTTTCAGGCACTTGAAGGAGAAGGAGGGGGGGTAGAAGGAGCCCAGCCCTGTTTCATCCCCGTCTCCTCGCTCGCCTGTGGATGGCGGCGTTCAGTTCCTCACAAGTCCCTGCACAGCCTGGTTGTAGCTGCTGCTTTGGACTTCTCCCTAATTCCCTAACTCCCTGTGCTGGCAGGACGTGCCCTAAACTGTTCTGGTGCTGCATCCATCCCTTGCTAGCACCCAGGGTCACAGCTGAAGGGTTGTGGTGGTTGTGCATGGGAGGCAAAACCTCACCCACTGGGCAGGACAAAACAGGGAGCTGGGATGGGGAGGAGATGTGGGGGTGCTCGTGGAGGCCACGAGGGGCTATGCAAAACCCTCCATCAAAGGAGAGGAGATAAATTGAATTTACCACGTGGGTGTCATGGTGGGAGTGAGGTTTTCACCTCTCTTTGTGAATTTCTCTGCAAACATCTTTTTCTGGCAAGCATTCAAACGAGCTGCCCATGGCAGTGGTGGAGTCCCCGTCCCTGGAGGGATTTAAAAGCCACGTGGATGTGGCACTTGGGGACATGGGTTAGTGGTGGGCTTGGGAATTCTAGGGGAATGGTTGCCCTCAATCTTAGAGGGCTTTTCCAACCTAAATGATTCTGTTAATCATCATGCCCTCAGCAGGGAAGGATGGGAGTGCTCTTCCTTCCACATCTTGTAATAAATCCCCCTGCAGCAAACCCAGGCTTAGGAAAGATGTGGCTGCAGGTTAGGAGAGGACCAGCTGCTAGAGACAGTAATCTGGAGAGTGACAGACCTGCTGGGTTTGTGATCAATACCATGGGTGCTGTTTATCATAATTCCTCCCCTTACCCTTAGACCTGTGAGTCCCAGCCCTGCTGTGCACAGCAGCTACTCACCCTCATTTAAATGCTGATGAATTTGAATGGAAAGTTGCTTGGTCTGGTTTGCATCTTAAGCAGCTGTTCCTTGGAGGAAGATGTAAGATGTGGCCTTTACCAAAGATGTGGGAGGTCCAGGTCTCTTTGGACAGGGATAGCACAGTGAATAAAAGATGTGCTGCCCAGGGGATAAATCTGTGTTAGTCCCTGTCAGCAGGTAGTGCTCTGGGAGAAATGCTTGTGGCAGCCTGTGTTCAGGGGAATGATTAAGGAAACTCAGTCATTTCATTTATCCAGGAGGCCACAAGGAATTGATCCATCCATGTATAAATACCCACGTGGGTGCTCTCAGAGGAGGGCTGTCGCTGGTTTTGGATACTCAGAGGGCTGGAAATGGATGCTGGAGGTGTTCAGGCTGGAGATGGGGTTTGGGTTTTTAGCCTGTGGTGTGATTAACCCTTGCAGCAGCTTATGAGGGACTCGGGTGAACTCTGCATGGGGTTTAATTGGGGAATGTCAGCTTCCCTCAGGGTCCCTGGTGCAGATGCTGCAGGCCAGGGTGCAGGGCTCCCCAAATTCTGTTTCCTCCTCTAATCCAGTTGGAGTAAATGACCACAGTCCAGCCCCTCCTGAGCCTGGCATTGATGAATCTGTGAATAGTCTCATAGTGGGGGCTTTTGGTGGGTTTATTTTCATATCTTTGTCTCTCCCCAGACCTGCTGTGTTTCTTCTCTGGGCTCCAGCCTTGTCTCAGAATGCACATTCTGAAAATACCAATCCCTTTTCAGGGGGAAGACAGGATGTTCCAGCCTCCTGGCAGGCCCTTAGGTTACCTGGCAGTGGCTGTGATCTCTCTTCACTTCCTCCCTATGAAGTTCCCTTTATGCAGAGCCTGGAGGGACCTTTCTTGGCTCTCTGAACTCAGCTGTGTGCATTCCAGGCAGGTCTCACTGTTTTCCCAAGCAGATCAATAACTGGGCTTCCAATAGAGGTTTGATCCCTTCAGCCAGGGAAGACACTCAGAGTAAAAAAATGTCACAGAAATCATAAAATCATCACAGAAATCACAGAAATCATAAAATCACTAATCATGATTTAGGTTGGAAAAAACCTCCAAGACCATGAAGTCCAACCGTTCCCTCAGCACTGCCAAGGCCACCACTAAATCTTGTCCCCAGGTGCCACAGCCACACAGCAGTGATGCCCAAGGAGCCTGTCCCAGTGCTGGTCCTGGCAGCAGCAGGCTCACCTGATGCTGCTGGCACCACCATCATTCCCCAGGGATTGCCATTCCCTAGAGATTGCCCCATGTGGGTGATGGTTGGAGCCAAGCACGCAGGCTCCTCTCACAGGGTTAATCTTTCAAAGTTGCAGCCTTTGGGAGGTGTGAAAAGATAAAACAAAGAAAATCCTGTCAGGATGGCTCCATCCATCCCCCCTTCCTGGGCTATTCCTGGCCTTGTGATACCAGGGTGTATTTTTAGAGCTGTGGTCATGTGTTTGCTGTATCTGATGTGCTCCTGTCCCTCCTGCCCCCTGGGATAGATAATCACACAGGGGTGTGGGCTTCACTGACGGGTTCCTGTCTCTGCTCATGCATGGCTGGTTTAAAGAAAGTTTAGAAATAAAACCTTAAAGGTCCTTTAGCAACCTGTTGGGTTTTTATGAAGACAGAAAAATCCCATTTGTAATAATGCATCCTGCAGTAATGGCGTGTAACCGTACAGTGCAATACCTGCTCTTGGTCTTCAGAACAATCTTTTCTTGCAAAACCAATGTATTTATTCAAATACATACCTGTAGATTCATAGTTTAGGTTAGAAAAGACCTTAAAGATCATCAAGACCAACTGCTGCCTTAGGCAACCAACACTCTGTAAAATATTCACCTTTAGGTCACAAGTTGTCAGCTATTTCCTGTGCATATGTGGGTTTAGAAAACTGGAAAACAGGTCCTTCAGCTATTGAGAGGAATGTAAATTGTGCAGCTTTCCCAGCTCAGAAAGGATCTTGGTACCCAAATTTGAATAGGCCAATTATCCAAAAAGGTAACATTCTAAAATATTATGTGTATATGTGTATATATGTATATATATATATATATATATATGTATATACATATAGATGTATATATATATGTGTATATATATGTATATATATATATATGTGTATATATATGTATATATATATATATGTGTGTGTATATATATATATATATATATGTATATGTATATATGTATGCCCTGATTCCTCTCTTATTGAATACATTTAATCACTGGGATGGACACCCTTTTTTCTCCATGCAGAGTCTTTACCTGCAGCTGCTCTCTTACCTGTGCACACATGGAGATCTTTAGGGCCAGGGCAGTGAGATACAATGAGCATGTCAATACAGTGGCTATAAACCAGAATTAATCTGCTCAGAGTGATGGAAAATCATTCACAAATCACTGGGGGATCACACATTGCTGCCCTAGACAGGCTTCCTATATGCCAGACAGACAGACAGACAGGAGTAGGACATTTGCTCAGGAATAAGAAATGGAAAGCCAGCACCCCAGCCTTTGAGTTCTAGTTCCTCTAAATCACATTCATATTGACTTGTTTAAAATATGATGCAGGCAAAATCTGTTTCTCAAGAGTGACTTATGCTGGAGTCAAAAAACAGAAAGCAAATTTTGTCTGCCAGCCAAGGAAAACTTGGATTGGCTATTAAACCCAGGATTTTGTTGGCTAGCATTGTATCTGATTACATGAAAGTGTGGGAGCTAATGCTTTCTAAAGCTATTTTTCCAGCCCTTCAGGTGCTCAGAGGTATCACCTACTGTAGCTGTGAGCTCCCCTCCCCACCAGCCCTGCCCCTTCCAGTCAAACCCTCCTGCCTTGAGAAGCTCAGGAAAAGCACTTTTTTGTCCTGCTTGTTTGTTTTTAAGTAAACATTGCTGTCTGTGTTGTTCTAGACAAGAGCTCTTTAAAACAATTTCGCTGAATTGCAGAGAAGGGGGAGAAACCTGTTGACTGTAAACTTCCAGCTGGCTCCATGTGCCAGAGGTGAGAAAGTGTCCCAGCAGGTGGGAATTACCCTGGTCTTGCTGAGCAGGAGGGAGCTGGAGCCAGAGCTGGAGTCACAGTCCAGCCAAGGGGGATCTCTGTGTGGAGTGGAGCTCAGCTTCACCTTTGCAGAAGATCCATGGGAAGGTGATCAGGGATTGTTTAGCTTGGAGAAGGTGCCAGGGAGACCTTGGAGCCCCTTGCAATGCCTGAAGGAGCTCCAAGAGAGCTGCAGAGGGACTTGGACAAGGAATGGAGGGACAGGACACAGGGAATGGCTTCCCACTGACAGATGGCAGGGATAGATGGGATTTTGGGAATAAAATCTTCACTGTGAAGGTGGGGAGGCCCTGGCACAGGGTGCCCAGAGAAGCTGTGGCTGCCCCTGGATCCCTGGACCTGCTTCAGGCCAGGTTGGACGGGGCTTGGAGCAACCTGGGCTAGTGGAAAGTGTCCCTGCCATGGCAGGGGTTGGAATGAAATTATCCTCAAGATCTTTTCCAAGCCCTTCTGTGACTCTGTGATCCAGCCCTTCCTTTCTTCGGAGGGGCAGCATCAGTTGATGTGTGCAGGAGCCTCAGGAAGAACAAATGATGGAAATGTCCCTTGAACTGGTTAACTTTGAGTTTTCTGAATGAGTGTTTTTATCTTTACATTGTTTAAAAAGGTACTGAAAATATCTCCTATATAGACCCCTGGAAAGAGCATTGAGGTGACCTCTCTCTTTCTGCACTGGTGGTGTTGGGCCTGTCTGGACACATTTGTCTTCTCTGCTCTTAAACTTGTCCTCTGAAAAAGATTGTCCTGCCTCCTTGGTCCAGAGCTTGGGTGCCCTTATTGCAAATAAATTTCCCCTGATGTATAAAAATAATGCTCCTTCCACCACTTTGCACTGAGCCCTCATTTTCTGGAAGCCAACTTGCCCTTGCAAGAGCAGAGAAAGTCCCTGGGAGCCCTGGTGTGTGCAGGACACCTGGGGCAGTGAGTGGGAGAGTGAGGGAGCTGCACTCCCCTGCCTGAATTGGAAATAATTCTGTGGGAGCTCTGAATTTCACTCCCATAATAAAACATGGGAGTGAAATTCAGCCTTGCTCTCCTGTGTGATAGCACACCTGGCATCAGGGAGGTCTGGGCTGAAGCACAGCTTTTGTTTTGCTGCAGTGTTGCAGGGAGGATGATGAAGATCCATGGGGGTCACCAGTGTTCACATGGCTGAGATGGTGATAGCTGGGAGGATTAGCAAAGTTTGGGTTGATACTATGAACATGCTGTTTATTTTGGGAAATTCAGCAGCAAGCTGAAATGTTTGATTATCTAGTTTATCCCCTGGGCTAGGATTTGTTGATGGAATACAGGTTTCATCAAGGAGATGCTACAGGCAAAACCTGAGATCAAAAGCAAGTTCCTGAGTGCTGTTTGCTGAGGATCTGTGTTTTCATACAGTGACAGAGGTATTTGCTGCCTTCTTCCCTGCCTGCCCTCTGCCAGCACTGAGGGTTTCCTGGAGTTCTGAGTGTGCAGGTGATGAGATTCTCTGAGAATGGAGTGGGTTTGGTGGTGGGTTTCTCTTGGTGTGGTGAGTGTGGCCAGTGTTGAACCAGAGTCTGGTTTTGGGCAATGCAAGGCAGCATTGGCCAGCTCCAGATCTCCAGAGCTCTGTGATCAGGGGGGATCTGTGTGTTCTGCCCAGCTCCAGATCTCCAGAGCTCTGTGATCAGGGGGGATCTGTGTGTTCTGCCCAGCTCCAGAGCTCTGTGATCAGGAAGGATCTGTGTGTTCTGCTCCAGATCTCCAGAGCTCTGTGATCAGGAAGGATCTGTGTGTTCTGCTCCAGATCTCCAGAGCTCTGTGATCAGGAAGGATCTGTGTGTTCTGTTCCAGATCTCCAGAGCTCTCTGATCAGGAAGGATCTGTGTGTTCTGCCCTGCTCCAGATCTCCAGAGCTCTGTGGTCAGTGTGGGGTTTGTGTGTTCTGCTTCAGATCTCCAGAGCTCTGTGATCAGGGGGGATCTGTGTGTTCTGCACTGAGAGGGGAGCACTGACCTGGTGGTCTTGGCTTGGCCATTCCTAAAATTGTGATCAATCAGATGGGTCCTGCCTCCCCACATCAGCTCAAAGGGCACAGCACTATCAAAAGATAAATGGTTTTCAGGGTGTAGAGGATTGAGGCTCTGTTCAAATGTGCAGTAAGGTTTCCTTTCCTGTTTTTGGCTGTTGGGTGAGGTCTGGGTGCTTGTTGGTGTTGCAGTGTCCTGGGAGTTGTTGCCCACAGCTTTGATCCCTGAACCCAGCTGCAATCACCTCCCCAGAGCTTGGGGTTTTTTTTGCTTTCCCTTTAAGGCCTCACCCCATGTACTGTGAAGGTGCCTGGGGCATGACAGTAGCCACAAAGCTTGTGAAACAGGCCAAGGAGAAATGACAAACATGTCCTTACTCAGCATCACACGTTGGCTGATCAGATGCTACTGCTCGTGTCAGCAGCCTCAGCTTCTCATAGAACTTTGGGGAGAATTGCCTGGCAAGATACCCAGAGAGTCCCCAGCATCAGCCTGGAGCAAAGGTCCCACATTGGAAAAGACATTGGTGGAGTCCCCATCCCTGGAGGGATTTGAAAGATGTGTGGATGTGGCACTTGAGGACAGGGTTTAAAGGTGGCCTTGTCAGTGCTGGGTTAATGGCAGGACTGAATGTTAAGGATCTTTTCAAACCTAAATGATCCTTTAGGAGGAGGCTGGAAGATAAACCCCAATGTGAAAGGCTGGGACACTTCTGGGGAGAGACAGTGTACAGGAGTCACAGCCCCATTCATCTGAATAATAAAGAGGATTATTGAAATATTATTAAACTGCCCTGGTCAGGAAAAGGAGGTGGGTCTGGGTCTCCTCATCCCACCTGGAGCAGCCCACTTTGGAGGGCACTGCTGTGGAAAGGCATTGCAAGAGTGCTCTGATGTTCCCAATGAATAATGCAGGAATGCTGAGCAAGCAGCACATCTATGGGAAGGATTTGGAAAGATGTTTTATCTTTAGAAGCAAGGACACTTCATTAATCTCCCTGAATAATGCCAAGCCATAAATTATATTGGTAATAGACACATCTACATAATGAAATGTACCTTCACTTGGTCTTTACATGAAAAGAGGCTGGAAGCAGCTGTGGTTTCAGGCAGCTCCATCATCTGTTAGAAACTGCTTGAGAGTCAAGGATGGAAGGACCCAGCTGTGTCCAGAGCCACCTTTGTGTCCTGCCACATCATGGCTTGTGTCTCTTCCACAGCGTCATGGAAAAGGAAAACCAAACCAAAAAAAGGTTAAGAAAATGGCTGGGATTTGCAGGGAACTTGCCTTGCTTCCAGCATCCAAAAATATTAAAACCAGCAGCCTGTGAAGTCCAGACCACAACAGAATTTAGAGGCTGTGGTGCAAGTATCCAGGAAACTGGGTTTGTATGGTAAGGCCATGGGTCTGTAACCCAGTAATCCCCAGCACTGGGAGAGCTGGGAGTGGGTTTGCACTGCAGTGTGGTGAGTGGTTTGGCCAGGCTGGAGAAACAGACTTTTTATTTTAAGAGCTGGGGGGAAGAAAAACCTCCTTGAATGCAAGCTTTGCACAGGAGACAGCAGCTGCTGGGGCTTTGGGTACTTCTGATTCAATGGATTTACCCAGAAAGTGCCTCAAACAAAATTAAAGTAGCAGTGTTTCCAGAGGTTGTTTTGTTTTCATCCAACATTTGAATGTTGTTTTCCTCTCTCAATCCCAAACCACGTTACTTTTGCATTCTTCTCCTGGGGTGGGTGGTTTCTGGTCATGGCTGGAAGGCATGAGTTGCTGCAGGAGCAATTTTGGCTGATGAGCACCTGTGTTAACTTGAGCAGGGAGGCTCCCAGTCCCACCAGCAGTGAATTCCAGTGAAACACCAGTGGTGGGTGACACCTTGGCCAGCAATCCAGGGGAACTCCTGGATGTCACCCACCTGGAGGCAGCTCTGAGTCACATGGAGATGATTCTGCACTGCCTCATTCCTTGCACTAGTGATAGTTGGGCTGGTTTGGGTTCAGGGATGGTTTTTAAACCCAGTTCTCATTTGCCTGGTGTAGTAGAAAACCATTGGGATATGGAGCAGTGGGAGATGTCAACCTTGATGTCAAGGAGGACAGCAGAGCTGGAAGAGCTCTGACTTTGCCACTCATCTGCCACTAACAAAGTGTCCTGCCACACCCCCTAAAGGTGCAGGAAGCTTTAAATTCTGTCAAAATCACTTGAAAGAGAGGAAATGCCAGGCTGAGGATGAAGGGAAGGCTGGCAAGCTCCAGCCTTGCAGCTCCATGGCTTTTCCAGTGGGATCTGTCCATCTCTGCCTGCAAGGAGGAGGAATCCCCACTGCTTGTGCTGAGCTCTTGGTGTGGTGGAGGAGCAGAGACACTTGGAAGTCATGCAGGGAGTGAAAGTCCTCTGGGATACTGGCAGAAAATGAATTCTATTCTGTTATATTTTACTCCACTCTGCCTTGTGTTCAGCATCCTGATGCCACCCAGGTCGGTGTCAGTGGCACAGGCTGGCACTGTGTGACACAGAGGGGCAGGAGAGGGACAGCAGGAGTGCCAGCCCTGAGGCTCAGGCAGCTCCCTGGCAGCTGCACCCCAGGGAGAGCAGGAGATGCTGCTCCCAGCCTTTGTGCTGCTGTCCTGGGAGCTGATCAGGTTTCACCCCAAAATAATTTCCTTCTGCAAACAGTGGTGTCTGTTATAAGGCCTGAAAGCTGAGCATGGCCACACATTGGTTGCTTTATCAAGGCAGGAATTTACTGCATCTCTGATCTCTCCCCAAAAACTGTTTTCCAAGTTTTTCCCAGGGGTTTGTGGTGTGAGTGGGAAGCCAGGGCTTCTCACCACCTTTGCCAGCTCCTCCCTGTGCTGCTGGGAGCTGGTCCTGCTGAAGCTGGGACACTTTCATGCTCTGAACCAATTGTCAGCATCTGATGGAGAAGTGTTATTCTCTGGGAATCACACTCCTTCCTGCTGTGTTTCCATATGAACCCCTCAGTGTTTACTTTGCAGCTTTCCTTGTCACACACTGAGAGCTGCAGTTGCTGTCCTGTGTCTGTATGTGCATATTCCACAATGTGCAAGGTGGCAGGGCAGGGAATTTGTTCCTGGTGCCCAATTTTCTGCCTTGAACGAGTCCCTTGCTGCATTGCTGCTTGTGAAGTGGCCCAGAAGAGGAGCAGAGGCTTTGCAAACATTACCTGTGTGAGTGCCAGTTTTTTACAGATTGCCAGAGAGCTGCAGCCTCCAATTCCCCTCTGCTTGAGACATTTCCCTTCCAAATACCAGGAAGAGACACAGTGGGAAAGTGGAGGTGGCAGAGGATAACTCAGAGTTGTGTAAAACCCCAAATCCTGAATTTTCCCTTCACACCACACAAAGAGAGTTGGAAACCTGGAGTGTCTGAGCAATTGCAGGAATCCTTTTGAGCTGGGGGCTTCACTCTTCCTGTGGGGAGCTGGGATGTAAACCTCCCCCTGCCACAGAGGTTGAGTGGGATGATGCTGTTGCTGCATCATGACATGGAAAAGCCTTGCCCAGGCTCTTCTCTGTTGGATGGGTGCAGTTTGCACCTCTCCAGACAGGCTCTGAATTGCTGGAGGTATTCAGCAGTCGGGTGTTTCTGCAGGGTTTGCCTGCAGCAGAGCCCAGCTGCATGGAATTGCATGAGGATGGGATGGAATGGAATGGAATGGAATGGAATGGAATGGAATAGAATAGAATAGAATAGAATAGAATAGAATAGAATAGAATAGAATAGAATAGAATAGAATATTTCAGTTGGAAGGACAGGAAGGAATGGCTTTAAAGTAGAAGAGGTTTGGATTAGATAATAGGAAGAATTTCCTTCTAGTGAGGGTGATGAGGCCCTGGCACAGGGTGCCCAGAGCAGCTGTGGCTGCCCCTGGATCCCTGGCAGTGCCCAAGGCCAGGCTGGACAGGGCTTGGAGCAGCCTGGGACAGTGGAAGGTGTCCCTGCCATGGCAGGGGTGGATGTTCATTAATGTCCCTTCCAACCCAAACCTGTGAATCTGTGATTTCGTGACCAAGTCAGTGGTCAAACACTGGGACAGGCTTCCCATAGAGGTGACTGATTCCCCAAACCTGTCAGGGTTGAAAAGGCAGCTGGACAATACCCTTAACAATATTCTTTTAATTTTTATCCTCCCTGAACGGATCAGGCTGTTGGACCCCAGCCAGTGTTGTGTATCTCTCAGAATTGAGTGGATTTCTGCACATTTATTGCTGTGTTGCTGTCAGTTGGCTCAGAGCCACTTGAGGCTCCAATTAGCTGGAATCAGTAGCCTGGAGGGTGAGAGAGGGGTCGTCAGCTTCCAGAAATCCTGTCACTCCTGCTGTTCATCTCTTTGGAGTTGTGGAGGTTGAATCCTTCCCTGTGAGTAACTGCAATGTGTTGCTGCTCCTCAGAGGAAAACAAGATGCAGGGAAGGGAATTTTCTTCTGTAGGGAGGTCTGTTCCTCCCCTCCCTGCACAAAAATACAAGATTTTCATTTTGTTGGAAGTTTCTTCCCAAATATTATTGAGTTTGGTCAAGAAAATGAAATCTCAAATTCTCCTTGTGGCTTTTCTGATAGCTGAAAACAGACATTTTAGCCAGACAAGGGGAGGAGCATGATTTTGGTTTAGTGAAAACTTGAATTAGTTGGGAAAGCTTTTCATGTTTCAAGCACTAACAAGTGTCAAAGTCATTATTGCTCAGAGCTGGGACAGGAGTTGAGTTCCTCAGCATATTTGTGGTGTCTTTGGTGGGCATCAGCAATTATGGGAGAGGAACCTGGCAGTGGGAATGTGTAATTGCCAGGACCTGTGTTCTTTGTCCCTTAAGTTCAGTGTCCACATTTACCCATTTCATGTGTTCTCAGTGGAAAAGGATCATGGAAAAAAAAAACTGTGACTGGGCCACATCATTTTAGCCCCCCCAAAACGAATCTTTACAGCTCCTAGGATGTTTTTGTGAAATATCAATAAAAACTGGGCGAACAGTGGTTTTATTCTGAAGGAACAAAGTCACTCTTTGTCTTGAGGTCCTGCAGCACTTCGTGGGTACATGAGAAACAAAATGTGAGGCTGGTAATAAAGGAAGGACAAGCCAGCTGCTGCAGGCAGCAGTGCAGCACAGGGAATTCCACAGGGAAAGATGTATTTTAACCTTATGAGTGCTTGTATAGCTGGGAAAGACACAGGGAGTCAGCCAGTGCTGCTGCTCCGCTACAAGCTGGGGAGAGTCAGCTCTTTGTGTCGCTTTTTCATGGGGGTTCCCTAAAAAAAAGAGGAGTTTCACTTTGCTTTGAATGTCTCAGCTGTAGATGCAGAGATTTTCCCTGTCCTCCCTGAGTCAGCCCCAGCTCTCCCCTCCCTCCTCTTTGACGTTGGCACTTCAGGGCAGGATCAAAGCGGGTGAAATTAGGAAGTCTCCTCCTCGCAGTGACTCATCACTGCCTTTGGTCAAGTGCTTTGCTCTGGGCGATGTGAGCGGCAGAAAGGGGAGGGGAGGGAGGGGAGGGATGTCTGCATCCCCCGATTCCTCCTGGGAATTCACCCCAGCCTGGGGGTGAAGCTGCTTGTCCTCACTTCACAGCCCAGCTCGCGGAGTTTGCTGTTCATGGTACCTTCAAGGCAAAGCAAAATGGGTCAGTTCTTACCCAGGCAGGAAATCCTGTCAAATCTGAGATCTGATCTGATCCATTAAGTTACTTTTTCTTTCATTTACTGCAGAGAATTTGAAGCAATGAGCAACCAGGTGTTTCCCCAGGCTCCTGCAGGGCAGAGAGTTGTGGCCAGCCAAAGTCAGGGCTTGATTTTAACACCTCAAGCTTTGCACAGAAATTTTCTTCTTTGAAGCCCTGGCTATGTTTTCCCTGTGAGGGGCTTGGCAGCATAACAGGATCTTCTCTTCAGCCTTTGGGGTGCACACAGTGAGGGGGGCTCCCCTGTATTGATGTTCTCTGGGGTCTAACACTGATTTCCAGCAATAGGCTCCATGTCCTGTAGCTCCTGTGGGTTCATTACAGACTGAACCACAACCATCCTCATCTTTAAAAAAAAAAACCAACAAATTTTGGTAGAGCTGCATAAGCTTTGCACAACTTGGATTTATACTAAGCTGATTGGCTCTGAAAGGGTTCACCTGGAACTATTCTTCCCACCTGTCTCAGACACTTGTGAAACTCTTAAATTTAAAAGAAGGAAGGATTTTGTGGCTGTTAGATCACAGATTCAGCCTGTTAGCTCACCCTGCCTGCATTCTCCCAAGCAGTCCATGTAGGAGGACGCCCATTTATCCCAAAAGACGGATCCAACATCCATCCCAAGAGATGGGCTGAGCCCCTGCCATGGTGGGGTTGCCATGGCCTTGCTGTGCTCTCAGGGTTTATCCATGTGCAGCTTTGGCTGGGAGCACCCATATGGTCACCCCAGCCAGAAGCATTTCTTTCAGCATTTTTGTGCAGTATTTTGCTAATTACTGTTTTCCATAATTGTGACAATGACTTTCATTCATAGCACTTAGATGTGTATAAAAGCAGAACTTTCCTCAAAACTCCCTTTTTGTCCAGACATCGCTTAATACGTGGAAATTACACTATTGGCTGCTGTGGTTCCAGCATTTATTTTTATTTTTACCATTTCCATGTCTGCTGTGGGAAAGGAAGCAAGGGTAGCAGTCCTCAGCATCCAAAGATAGGAACCACTTTGTTTTAGCTTTACTTTGGCCATGTTGAATTTTGCTGAGCACGTCTTGGCCGAGCTCCAGGATGCTGGACCAAGCCCACTACATTCAGAGAGAAGTGAATAATTACTACTTTGTGGTGGCAACACGGGGAGGAAGGAAAAAAGTGTTTGCAAAGTGCTTTGAAGATAATGACACCCCCAATTTGACGAGTGACAGTGGTGCAGAACATCCTTAGAGAGCTGGTTAGTGATTAGAGGAGCAGACAAGGAGCACTGTTCCCAACAGTGCCTGGTTTGGACTTCCTTTAAGGAGGGAGTGGTGAAAGGGAGGGCTCAGCCAAAAATAAACGAGCATCTCAAAGGCAGATGGTCCTATTCACAGACCTAAAATTACACCAGTGGAGGGCCAGGCAGGATGAAAGGAATTAGCATCTGGTGGTGAAGGGAGGGCAGTGTCACCCAGGGTGGGTGACCAGATGGCCCAGGCACAGTCGGATGTCCTCCTGCAGGCACTTGCAGCCTTTCCCCACTTGTAGACCTCAATATATTATTTTTATAGTTTGTTGTTTGGTTGTTGTTTTTTGTTTTTCTTTTTCCCAGGGAGGTGCAGATTCCTCCAGAGCAAATGTAGGCTTTACTGGCAGGAGGCTCAAATCTCCCAGTTCCCTTTTATGGAGCTGTTCACACCCTGCTCCTGCAGCCACTGCAGCCTGGGGTGAGCAGTGCTGAGAAGCCTTCAGGTCAGGCTGGAATCTTCCAAAGGCACAGCTCTGGGGATAATCCCAGGGACAGGCACATCCAGCCTGAAGGGAAGTCCAGAGAGGTTGAAGCACCCAGTTTCCAAATTAATGTGAAGGTGATCACCATATTTCTCCTTGTGGGAGAGGATTCACTTTGTAGCTGAAGTGAGGTGCAATGGCCTCTCTCAATGGACTCACAGCTGGTTGTGGCCACTCTTGGAAGCTTGGGGTGCTGTCCTTCCTGCTTCCCAGATGGATCATACAATCACCAGGTGGTTCCAACCCTGTCCAACTTGACCTTGGACACTTCAGGGGTCCAGGGGCAGCCACAGCTTCTCTGGGCACCCTGTGCCAGGGCCTGCCCACCCTCACAGCCAGGAATTCCTTCCCAGTATCCCATCTAGCCCTGCTCCTGACAGTGGGAAGTTGTTCCCCATTGTCCTGTCCCTCCATCCCTTGTCCCCAGTCCCTCTCCAGCTCTCCTGGAGCCCCTTTAGGCTCTGGAAGAGGCTGTAAGGTCTCACTGGAGCCTTCTCTTCTCCCCTGGAGCACCTCCAGCTCTCCCAGCCTGGCTCCAGAGCAGAGGGCTCCAGCCCTGAGAGGATCTCTGTGGCCTCCTCTGGACTCATTTCAGCAGCTCCATGTCCTTCCTGTGTTGGGGGTCCCTGAGCTGGATGCCAGACTCCAGGTGGGATCTCACCAGGGCAGATCAGAGGAACAGCACTCACCAGGGCACCCCCAGAGCAGCACTTTGGAGGGTGCCAGCTCTTGTTCTCAGCTTTGTTTTCCCTGCTTAGCTGGAGCACCAAAAAAGCCTTTTGAAAACCGTGCTGTGACTCCCAATCCAGGTTAAAGTGACCTTTTTCAGTTTATTCTTCCCCCTCACATTGTTACTTTGGGCTTGAAGGAGGGCAGTGACCTGGTTCATGGCACTGCCCCACGGAAGGGTTGGATGCAGAGCCTGGTGCTCATCCTGGCAGAGGGGAAACCCTGGCACCCCATTCCCTGTGAGTGCATTCCTATAACGTGACTTCAGACAGTATTTCAGAACTCCTAAGGTTTAAAGCACTGTTGCAATGCAAGAGCAAACCTGAGAACTCAGATTTAAATTTGGGGGGGTGGACTGGATTTGGACCAAGGTTTCTCAATGTTAACTCTCCAATATCTCCCGACCATTGTGCAAAGATCAGGACAGAAATCTCTGGAAGAAGCTGCTCGCTGGTGGTGGTGGTGGGGCTTGCCTTGCTACGTAGCCACATTTATTTTTATTTCACTTTTGAGCTGGTATTCCAGGAAAGCCCATTAAGATCTGGCAGCAGGCTGCTGGGGAGCAGTTTGCTGGAGCTGAGTGTGGACGTGTGGTGCTGGAGGAGCCACTCTGAGGGCTGGGGATGACTGATGGTGCGAGGTGTCAGTGGGGAGGAGGGGAAAAGGGGGATGTTCTCACTCCACTGAACTTCCTTCCTTTGTGTTTCCTATTAAGCCCAGGGAGCAGCGCTGATGCTGCTGCTTTTGCAGCCTTCCAAGCTCCCATCCATTTAATTGTGGATGATTTCATCCCGGCCCTTTTCATGCTGAAGCCAGTGGCCTGCGTCATGCAACAGTGAATTTAGGCAGATTTTATTTGCATGTGAGTCATTGAGCTTTTCCAGCTGAATGTCACCAACTTGGAATTTTTGTCTGATTTTGTTGTTGTTTTTGTCTCTTGGTGTTTTTCCACCGGTCTTTTTTTCCCTGCCCTTTGCTGCCTGCACCCCCTCCACAACCACCCCCCCCCTCCCCACCCAGAAAAAATAGGAAAAGACTAAATGGGAGTTTGAGTTGGCAGTGCAAAAGGACAGGATTAGGAATGTTCGGGGAGAGGGGGGGAAAAAGGCTGCTTTATGTTGCTGGGAGGGAAGGACCAGAGCCAAGTCAAATTGAGGGCTCTAATTTGGGAGCGGTGTTATTACAGGTCAGAGGGAGTCAGTTACTGGCTAAATTGGGGGAGCTGTCACATGCCAGGGCTGGAAATGCTGCTCACATGGCTGGGGCACACAGGCTCCTGGGCAACTCGGTTTGATTTTGTTGACAATGTTTTTAAAATTAAAAAAAAAAAAATTGAAAAAAACCCCTTGTTTATTTTCCCTCAAGTATGGGCTCTGTAGCAGCGTCCCTCTGCCTCCACTGCTGGCTCATCCTGGCCCTTGCTGCCCTTTGCACAGAGAAGTTTATAAATAGAGCAACTCCTCCATTATGTGCAGCTTCAGTCTCTTTATTTTTATACTGGAATCTGTTCAATGATTAACAGTTTAAACCATGTGCTGTATATCAATACCTTGCATACCCTTCATAACTTATTTTTAGTATTATTTTTCCCCCTTCTAAATCCTTTATCCATTTTAGGCAACACCGTTATGACATTCAGATAATTTTTTATATATTTATTTTAGCCTTTGAAGGAACTTATCTGCATTTCAATTAAGCTTTTGGTAAAAGGCTCTTTGCAATTGAAATTAAGAAGTCAGAGGAGTATTTCCTCCATGCCTGTGGTTGTGCCTGAAAGTCAGGAAGATTCGGTTGTTTTTATGGATTAAGCTCAAAAAAGAGATACAGAAATTGCATCTTTTATTTCCTTGGCTTCCTGCATCCTAGGAAATTCCACTGAAAATCTGGATTTGAGGGCGTGTGGAGGCATGTGAGCAATATAACCCTGGTGTCAGTGGAAGCAGGCAGTGAACTCATTTCCCACCTGTACCCCAGGTCCCAGAAGCAGCAGAACCAGCAGCGTTTTCCCGTGGCTGAGCTCACGGGCTCCAGGGAGGGATGGGGCTTCTGGAAGCAATCTGCAGCTCCTGTTTAATTATGCTTTTAATCCTTGCTGACCCATGCCATTGCCATGGGCCGGCTGAGCTCAGCTGGCTTTGCACAGAGCCAACAAAAGCCACTTGACCCAGGATCTCTCTGGGATATCTTCATCCATCAGACCTGGCACGGCTGCTCTGATATTCCTGTCTGCTCATTGCATGCACAAGGGCTGGTGATTTCCCCTCTGCTCTCCACAAGGGACATGGTTTTGGTGTCATTTCTGCCAGGACAGCCTTCTCAACCCACCCATGGATGGTGCTCCTGCTTTCTCCTGCTCTTGTGCCCCGGCTGGCAGAGGTGGAGCAGCACCTCACCTGACAGTGTCCACAGTGCTGGTGGGACTGTTGCACCTTTGCATGCTCTCTGGTCAGGTGGGACCCTGGCACTATTTTCCTGAGCTTCTCAAAGTCCATCCTCCCCATCTGAAGTTTGGGAGCAGGATGCCCGTGATGCTCAGGGGCTCGGGTGCTCCATGAGTGAAGGGAAACCAGCACTGGGCGTTCTTGTCCAATGTCAGGTTGGCTTCACTCTTCAGGACAGCTTTTGTTGGAGGTTGGTTGGTTTGTCTGCCAAGCATCTGTCCTCCTCCTGACCTTGGGGTGAGAAGCAGGAGGTGGCACCTTGTCCTGCTTGATGTCCCCCCTGGCTCTGAGCTCTCATTTGTGCCGCTGAACCATTCCCCACATTTCTCCGTCCAAGCACTTGTTGGATTTTCACTCTTATCTCCCACCCATTGGCACTGCTGCCATCAGTGTAGACATCACTCCACGCTGGCTGGACTGTGGATTGTGAAATCAGTGAAGCAAATTCCTCTTTCCCAAGGTGTTCTCTGTGCCAGGACTGGCCACGTTGTGTTGAGAAGCTCCAATGCCATCATTCATGTGGTGTAGATTCCCTTGGCACCCGTGGGGCTTTTGATAAGGTTTCCCAGCGTGTCATCTTTGCTCTGAGTCAGTGAAATGCTCTCAGCATTGGAAATCTCTGCACTAAATTAAAGTCCTGTTGCTAGGGAGTGTTGTGATAATACAGGGTATTATGCTCTGTAGCAAAAGTGTGCAACAGTACAGCCTAGAAAACAAATCCATAAAACCTCCCGTCGGATGCACAGTGTGAAAATCGAGTGTACTTCAGCTCAGTATTAAATATGTCATGGAAAAAGGCTCCCTCTCCTCCTGAATTTCCTGAAAGTCTGCTTTGGGCTGAAAACTGTAGTGGCTGCAGCCAATTTAGAGAAGGAAAAATCCCTGCTCTTGTTGCTGTCTGCAGAAGCTCCTTAATGATCGTGCCATGCAATTCTCCAGTGCTAAAAATACATCACTTCTGGGTTTGTACAAACAGCCTCCTAATGACTGGAGCTCTGGCAAGCTCAGGAGGCAGAGGGGGAAAATAGTGGCAAAAATATGAAAATCTTACTCATTTCTACTCACAGTGGAGCTGGGCTTTTATGTCCTTGTGGATCTCTGTGGGAGTTTAGGGATGTTTTGGTGAGAAATATTCCAGTTTGCTCTGCATCTGACCAAAATATTGGGTATTCTGCTCCCATTTGGAGTTTACAAATTGGGTGGACGGTGCTCTGTCTGCTGGTGGGGTTTCATCAGCCTGTTTGGGGTGACAGGATGGAAAGATCTGATTGAGGCTTGTCCTTGAGCCTGGCTTTAGTGCTGAAATTCCCAAATCCTGCTAACACTTCATAGAGCTGCTGTTGCTTTGGAGAGCATAATGGAGAGGGGAACTGCCAGTGACAGCTGAGCTCTCTGCCCAAGGAGAGCTGCCTTTAAAAGGGCAACAAGCCAAGTAGGGCTGGTGTCTTATGCCACACAGGGGTTTTGGAGACAGGAGCAAGGGGTTGTTTGCTTTTTGTTTCCCCAGAACTTACATGTCATACAGTCACCTGCCCCTTGCCTGACGTCCCAAGGAGAATTGTGAGAAATTGTTGAAAGAGTTGCCCAGAGCAGCTGTGGCTGCCCCATCCCTGAAGTGTCTAAGGCCAGGTTGGATGGGGTTTGGAGCAACCTGGTCTAGTGGAAGCTGTCCTTGCCCATGGCAGGGGGCTGGAACTGGGTGGTCTTGAAGGTCCCTTCCAACCCAATCCGTTCCAGAATTCCCTGGAACTGGCTGTTCTTCCAAAGTGAAGAGCAGCAGCCCATGTGCCTCTTGCCACCCAGGTGTGCTGACAAACCCATCCCTCCTGCCTGGGCCCTGGGTGGTGAAGGACTCACCTGTGGCACACAGGGGAACGTTGGAGCCATTGCAGGAAGATTATCTCTTTGGAACATAATTGAGTTTGGTGGTTAAATATTCACTGCTGCATTTAACAAGGAATATTGTGTAATTAATTTACATGGAGCTCCTTAATCTTGGTAATTAGGAATGGAGGAGATGCTCCTTCATGAATTCTTCTGTGCTCTTGTCAGTGCTGAACCACAGAATCACAGATTGGTTTGGGCTGGAAGGCACCTTAAAGATCAGCTCATTCCAACCCTTGCCATGGACAGGGACACCTCCCACTAGACCAGGTTGCTCCAAGTCCTGTCCAGCCTGGCCTTAAATCCTCTCTGTATTCAGAAACACTTTGCTTTTCATGATTATGTGGCTCTTGCTTTGTTTTTCCAAGTGTTGCCTGCAGTGGGGATTTCCCAGGCCACCACCTTTTGTGGGATGTGCTGCCCCACATTGCTCCATTGCTCCGTTTTTTTGCCTCCCTTCCCTGCATCTGCTCTGGTCTGTTCACCTCCCCTCCCCCTTGGAGCTGCTCTGCAGCAGCTCTGGTGGAAAAGAAACATTAAGTACTTTCCTAATGTATTTTTAGCCTCTTAGAGTGTGATGTAGCTGCTGGAAACACGGAGGGGAGCCAGCACCATGTGAACCCAGAGGTTGCTGTGCATCACTGGCGGATTTTCCATCGGGCTCAGACAGAGCCAGGGTGTGAGGTGGGATGTGGCTGCATGTGCCTTGTGTGATGTCTGTCTGTCCTCTCCTTGTGGGAGCTGGTAGACAGAAGGTCCACCTGTCCTTCAGAGAGGTTGTCCACCCTCGAATCTGCCCAGGAAAGGAAAGTGACCAGTCAGGGAAAGGGGAATTGTGTGGTTGCCTTTTTATATCTCATTATAGACCAAGGATGCTGGGGTAGCACTGAGTGTGTTGGAGCTGGAGGTTCAAAGCTGTGGGATTGGGTGCTGTGGGAGGGGAAGTGCAGAGCCCTGAATCCCACACACAGCAGTCCCCATGCCCTCCTGGTGTCCAGGGCTTTTCTGCAGCCTGTTCCCAGCTCCTAGCAAAGACTTGTTCCAAGGCAAGAGCTTCAATTCCCAATTCCTCCCCAAGCTGGCCTGAATGGAAGGGAGTGACAGCAAAAAGCCACCCACGGGGGTTTATGGGCTTTTCCTCTGTCAGATCCCACATTATCCACTGGGGTGAGCAGTTTTGGTGACCTGTGAGGAAGCTGTGCCCAGGATGCAGAGCTGGCCTGCCCTGGAGGTGCCAGCAGCCGTGGGTCCAGCAGGCACAGCGCTGCCTGGCACGGCTCCTGCTGCCTCCAGACGTGTGGCATTAGGTCCTCCCACCCCTCTGAGGTCAGCCCTGGCTCAGGCATAAATCCAGACCTGGAGCAGGCTCTGAGCCCTTCCTGGAGCCTTCTCCTCTCCAGGTGAGCACCCCCAGCCCTCCCAGCCTGGCTCCAGCCCTTGGAGCATCTCTGTGGCCTCCTCTGGACACTTCACTTGGCTTGTGTTTCACTGTGAAATAAGTTGTGTATAGTAACAGGAGGAGAACCCAATTTCTGCTTTCAAAATGAAATGGTTTGTCTTTGTCTTGGATGGGTTTGGTTGTTTTTTGGGTTCTTTCAAGTGCTTGAGAGCACTTGGCATTATTGTTTTTCCTTGAGGACAAGTCACCTGGTGAGACCATGGTTTATCTTGGATGGGTTTGGTTGTTTTTTGGGTTCCTTGTTGGGATTTATGCTGCAGCCTCACAGATGTGGAGGAGCTTGGAAGCATCACGGGTGTCCTCTCCCCTGTGTTGGCATCAGTCTTGGGGGGATGAGGAGCAGGATTCAGGTTCAGCAGTGTTTCAATGACTGCCTCTCTGCCTGCTGCACTTGGCAGGTCAGCAGTAACGTTTATCACTGAGATGTTTTTCCTTTTAATTAGCGCCGGTCACAATAACGAGGAGGCACATGCTGAAATTCTGATTATTTGGCCTCTGGTGGAGGGAGAAGGCTGCCAGATTTAACAGTGAAGGTATTGATGTGCTCTGGATGGGGTACAGAGTGCTTCCAACAGGATTCTCGCTTCGTTTTCCTTCATGTTGGCCTTTTGAGTGAGGCTGATTTACGAAGGGAATGATGTAAAATTGCCCAAACAAAGTATTGTGACTGGGTCAACGTGCAGGTGCTAATTACTGCAAATAATAATTTAAATCCCTTCAGCTGGAAACACTTTGTGCTTCACCTTCAATCGAGCTGCTGCAGCAGGAGCCAGGGCAGAGGTTTGTGTCTGCAGTACTGTTGGAGAGTGGATTTCTGTGATGGGTGGTGGGCAGCTGGACCACCTCACACACCAGTAAACCCAGTTGTGGGAAGGCTGGGACTGGCAGCAACCTGCCCTTGGCCGATGCACTTGGTGCAAATTCGGACTTGTGGGTGAAATCTCTTGATTTTTTTGGCTCCTCTGCTTTATCTTTGCAGCAAACTGCCCTGTGTGAGGTGGGCTGTGGTTTCTCCACCCCGCTCATAGAATCACTGAATGGTTTGGGTTGGGAGGAACCTTAAAGATCCTCTAGTTCAGAATCTGAAGCAGATGAATTCCAGCATAAAACCAGATAAATTCAACTGGAAATGAAGGCAAACAGAAATGCTTGGGAGAAACTGGAACAACTAGACATAGAATTCAGGTTTGTCTGATGATGGTCACCCACTGAGAGATGATGCTGTGGCCAAGCTCAGGTTGTTGGGCTGTGTTCATATGCAGGGTCAGGTTTCTTGACCCCTTTTGCCCTGGTGAAGGCATCCAGGGAGCTGGAATAGGTGTGAGATCCTGACTGGAGATGACCTCGTTTGCAGATTTGGAGGATTTTGAAGGAAATGCAGCATCTCCCATGGATGTGTGGAGAAGCTGGTGAGTGGTGATGTGCTGCTGGGTCTTTGCACAGCAGGATGAGTCCAGGTGCTGATTTTTCTGCCTCTGACAATAAAAAGTGGGTGCCCTCCACATAGCTCTGCCCATCACCCAGATTCAGTTTCACGTTCATAATCCAGGAAATGGCAAACAATGGGAGCCTCTTCTGGGAGCTGCTGAGGAAGCCTCTTGAAACACCTTCCTGCAAACCCAGAAATAGCCATCTCCTGCTCTGTGGCCACTGATTCCAGGCTCACTGGAAGCACTTGCCAGCTGCCTAAGCATGGTTTGGATTTCTCTTTTGCTGTTGGCCATCCAAGACATGAAAACCTTGGTGTTGTCCATCCCCAGAAAAGCTTCCTTGCCATCTAGGAGCACCCAGCTCCTCTCTGCAGTCCCTGATGCTGCAGTTTGTCACTTTACAAGATCAAGGATCCCAACCTAAACTTTTAGTGCAAATTCCTGGTTTTTCTCCCCAAATACATCTGAGAGTGCAATTCATTGCAGCCCTTCTGGGAAGGTGCTTAGAGGGTGCCCTTCAGATTTGAGCATCTGGTTAATGGTTGGACTCAATGATCTTAGAGGTCTTTTCCAACCTTAATGATCCTATGAATCCCTCTCTTAGTCATTTCTTGCTTGGGCAAATTATCTGAATGGGCTTTTGAGAACTTTTTATGGAAAACTGAAAACAAGGGCATAATAAAAGAGTAATTTAAGAGCAGTTTGCTGACAACTGGAGCCCTTAAGTGCACTGACTTGGCATTGAGGGGCAATGATACCAAACCTCCTGTGTGAATGTCCTCTTTGTTACTTGGAAGATCCTTGGGCAGTTTTAAAAACACTTCCAGTCTTCAAATTGGTGTCCTTGTTGCTCAGGATAAGCTGTTGTCTGTTTCATAAGGTACACATCACTCATCTCTGAATCACAATCAGCAAATTCATGGAATCCTGGAATGCTTTGGATTGGAAGGCACCTTGAAGACCACTTCATTCCAACCTCCTGCCATGGGCAGGGACACCTTCAACCATCCCAGGCTGCTCCCAGCCCTGTCCAGCCTGACCTTAGACACTGCCAGGGATCCAGGGACAGGCACAGCTTCTCTGGGCACTTGTGCCAGGGCCTCACCACCCTCCCAGCCAGGAATTCCCAATCTCCCACCCATCCCTGCCCTCTGGCACTGGGAGCCATTCCCTGGCTCCTGTCCCTCCATCCCTTGTCCCCAGTCCCTCTCCAGCTCTCCTGGAGCCCCTTCAGGCCCTGCCAGGGGCTCTGAGCTCTCCCTGGAGCCTTCTCCTCTCCAGGTGAGCGCCCCCAGCTCTCCCAGCCTGGCTCCAGCCCTTCCTTGGAGCATCTCCGTGGCCTCCTCTGGACACTTCACTTGGCTTGTGTTTCACTGTGAAATAAGTTGTGTATAGTAACAGGAGGAGAACCCAATTTCTGCTTTCAAAATGAAATGGTTTATCTTGGATGGGTTTGGTTGATTTTTGGGTTCTTTCAAGTGCTTGAGAGTTACTTGTCATCATTGTTGTTCCTTGAAGACAAGAAACCTGGTGAGACCCACACGTTCTTCTCCTGTGCTGACAGCTGCTCTTGGCCATCCCTCTCACCAGGGGTGGTGCTTTTAAACTGCAATCTTCTGACCCACAGGTCTCTTCACAAAAACCAAAACTAGAATTAAACCCCTGCAGTTTGGCTCTTCAGGGTTTGTAAATGCAGGCACCAGTGTGCTACTCATGTTGTTTTTTGCAGGGACTGTGTCTGTCCTGCCTTTGTCCATCTGGTCTGGCTTTACATTTGGAAAACTGTGACTGTTCCCAGGACATCATAACCATGAGCCTTGCTGGTGGTTGAAATAACCCCCTCATCCCTCAGAGTAAAGGCAGGAAGGTCCCTCCTGCAGTGCAGCATTAGGGGTGGATCCATCACCACTGGACATGGTGGCAATTAACAAATTAACAGTTTGCAGGGATCCAGCAGTGATTAAGCAGAGAAATCCCTTAATGGATTAATAAATTTACAAATTTCACCTCGTTTTCCAGCCAGAAGCCCCAGTTTTGGGGATGGTGTTGGTCCTATTCATAGCACAAGCACAGGTTGCAGTCTTGGAAGCAGGACCCAGCTATATTTGGAGCTGGATTTATCCTCAGGCATGCTGCACATGCATCAGCTGGGCTGTCTAGCAGCAAAATCCTGTCAGTTAAGTAATCCTTCAGTAGAAGGTAGTTTCACATCCCACCTTCATTCAGCTTCTCATCCAAGAAAATGTCCCATAATAAAAACTGGGATTTTCTGCTTCAGGGGTACCAGCAGCTCCCATCCCTTCCCAGTGCAGGGCTGGTCAGTTGTTATCTTACCTCATCTCCAGAAAGAGATGGGAGTTCAGTGGCAGCAGTGTGCAGGACAGGGATTTTGGGGGATTTCTAGGCAGCAAGGTGGGGGGGCTCTAACTTTGGGGCTCTCTCTATGCTCGGATTTGCCAGTGACATTGCACAGAGCAGTGAAATCCTCATGATGGGAAGCACCAGGCATCCCTGCAGCAGCATCCAGGAGAATGAATGAGTCTGTCCTGGGAAGCACCAGGCATCCCTGCAGCAGCATCCAGGAGAATGAATGAGTCTGTCCTGAGATTGGTGCCTGTGACCCACCACAGGTATCGTGTCAGGACCCTGGCATGTGGGATCCCAAACAATTCCCAGTCTCAGCTGCCCCAGAGTGTTTGTTCTGGCAGTAAAGGATGGGATATCCCAGATGGCCAGGAGTGCATGGGAGCAGGTGAGGGGCTGAAGGGGGCTCTGGGGTGTTGCCAGCCCCTCTCCCCCTGCCCACAGGCAGCACCAGCTTCCCTCTCCTGCTCTGCCCTCTCCAGATCCCTCTATTTTCTGGCAGATAGGATTAAGCCTGACCTTCTGCCCCATCTCAGAGAGAGCCAAACCTCTTTCAGATCTAATTATTTTCCATTTTTGTTTAATTGTGCACATCCTGCTGCTGCCTGAGAAGGAGACCAGCTCCTGCCTGGGCTGGGGCACCCAGCCCTTCATCAGCCACAGGCTTCTGTGTCAGTGCTCCATCTTTTTGGGGCTGTGGTTTAAACCCCCGAATCTCTTGGAGGTCCAAGGCAAAGTTCCCAAGAAGCAGCTCTGGCGCCATCCTGTGTTTCCCCAGTGGGGACCTTCGTGCTCAGCTCGGCCCCATGTGAGGAGGAGGAGCCCAGCCACGGCCACCTGCCTCCCTCCTCTTCCTCCTCCTCCTCCTCCTCCTCCTCTCCTGCACCCAGTTTACACCAGACTCAGCTTTTTCTATGTGTATTTTCCTCCTGTGTTTAAGTGGCACCAACTTCTTTGAGCAGTGCATTGCAGGCCGTTTTTTTTTAATGGTCTTTGATTTCTCAGTTTATCTGAGCTGCTACAGAATCCCAGCTGGTGCCAGGCTGGGGTTTGGCTGTGCCAGCCTGAAAGTGCTGCTGAACCACCATGAGAAGGATGATAAAATATCGGGGTGTGACATCCCTCTCTGCAGGAGGATGGGAGAAAATAAAACATGTTTTCAACTCACCAGGCAGCTGACTAAGAGAAAGGGGACAGATAAATCACATTCATCCCAACAGGAAGCCTTGCCTGGAGCAGGGACATCTGCATATGGAAAATATGGATATGCACTGGTGAGCCTTGAGTCCCACTACACTCGTGTATCCTTTACAGCATCACTTATGCTGAGTGTTGCTCTCCCAAATCCCATTTTTTTAGCACCAAAACAACCTCACAGCATTCCCACGGGCACAGGAGCACACCCAGAGCACCACAAGTCCCCTCTGCTGCAATGCAGCAGTTCCTTCTCCACCAGAGCTGTGCCACGTCGTGTCCCTCGCTCCTTTCGGCACAGGACGGCTCGGGCACGCTGTGCTGGCTCAGGAAGTGGCTCTGGAGGAGGGGGAGCTCTGGAGAAGTAAATACCAGTGCAGAAAGTTCCAGGGAGAGTCTCCAGTGTTTCCAGCAAGCCATCTAGTGGCTTCCTATTAAAACAGTTGCATGCCTTGGAACTGGGAGGGTGAATGTGGAGGGGTGAGTGCTGCTCACCGCCACAGTCGTGTCAGGAAACTGAGGGACAGAGTTTGGCCCCAACTGGGAGAAGTTGCTGCTCTAACAGCCCTTTTCTGGGTCAGAGATGGTGGGAGGGTTGGGTTAGCTGCTGGCTGGCAGCATGGGTCATGCAGAGTCATAGAATCATGGAATATCATGGAATATCCTGAGATGGAGGGGACCCACATGGATTGTAGAGTCCAGTTCCTGGGTCACACAATATCCTGAGCTGGACATTGATTTGCTCTTGTGCCTTCCCAAGAGCAAACCTGATGAATGATCCCACAGATGGAGATCCAGATCTGCATTTGAGTGGTGTGGGTTCAGTTACCCTACTCAGAACCACACAGAGGCTGTAGGGATAATCAGTGATTTGGAGCAGCTTCTTGTGTGGAATGGATTGAAGACAGCAGACAGGGAGGGAAAACATAAAATTTTGGAGGATTTTTTCAACATTTCACCTGATGAAGCTTTGGGCAGTGTGTTTAAAGCAAGGAGGAAGGAGCATTCTCCAGCACACAGCTCAGTTGTGGCTCCTGTAGCACAGCCTAAGACAGGGCTGGAGATTTGAAGGCTTTGCAGAGGGATTTGGTCAGCACTGGAGGAGAGACTGCCCTGGGGCTGGGGAGTGTCTGTTGGCTGGTCTGGGTAGATTTGGTAGGTGCTTGGAGTTTGTTTTAGCTCTTCAGAGAAACCTCTGGTGATGGAGATCTCACAATGTCCTGGGCTTACAGAAGGCACTTTCATCATGTCCAACCTCATTCATCTTTGCTGCAGTTCAAGTCAGAGAATCATAGAATTGTTTAGGTTGGAAAATCCCTCCAAGATCACTGAGTTCAACCATTCCCCCAGCACTGCCAAGGCCACCACTGACCCATGTCCCCAAGGGCCACATCCTCACAGCTGCTAAATCCCTCCAGAGATGGTGACTCCAGCATTTCCCTGGGCAGCAGCAGAGGTGGAGAGCAGCTTGTCCATGCCAGTGTTCACCTCTCAGCCAGGCTCAGGCTGCCTGGTGCAGATTTTCTGAGCCTCAATGGTGTCTGACTGAGGTGGTGCTTCCCAAGCCAGGCCCTTGCCCACCTCGTGCTGCACAGCCCTTTGTTCCCACTTGCATGCAGATGTTTGCACCTGCTTCATGCAGATGTTTGCACCTGCTTCATGCAGATGTTTGCACCTGCTTCATGCAGATGTTCTTTTCACATCTCTTCAAGTCTCATAGAATGTCCTGAGCTGGAAGAGACCCACAAGGATCATCGAGTCCAGCTCCTGACCCTGCTCAGGACACTCCAATCCCATCCTGTGCTTGAGAGCATTGTCCAAATTGTCCTGGAGCTCTGGCAGGCTGGTGCTGTGACCAGTCCCTGGGGAGCCTGCTCAGTGCCCCACCACCCTCTGGGGGAAGAATCTAAGAACCTTTTCCTGATCTCCAGCCTAAACCTCCCCTGACCCAGCTTCATGCCACCCCTTCGAATCCTCAGCACTGTTTGACCTCTAGTCCAGTTTCCTGGAGTGTTTTCCTTTCTCTTAGCACAATACCTGCATGCTGATCACGTTTATCACATCACCCTTATCACCAGTGACATTCTGGGTGGTGCCAGGCCCAGGACAGGTCTCCTTGCCCAGCACATCCTCTGAGTCTCACAGTGAATCAGCAGCACCAGCTCCCTCCATGTGCTTTTCAGATGAGTTGTGTGCCCACATTAGAGCAGTTTCTCTCTGCTGTGCTGCTGAGGGAGCCATGTGCAGCAGCACCTAATGAATATCAAGATATACAGCACTGCCTGTTCCTCCAGCTATTCACAGGCCAGTTGCTCTGTCGCAGAAGGAAATCAAATTGCTCTTGACAAATGGGTGTCGGCAGTCACTTATCATCTTGTTATCTCCTAAGTGCTTACAAATAGGTTGTTTCATTATTTGTTCCATCAGTTTTCCAGGAGTTCCAGTTAAGTGACCAGTTTGTAATTCCCTGACTTTTCCTTCTGCGTATTTAAATCCAACCCCTAGGTTTCTTTTCTTTTCTTTTCTTTTTTTCCCTCATCTTCTGAAACCTCTCCTATTTGCTGTGATCTAACAGAGGAACAGGAGCTCTGGGGCTGCTTCCCTCCTTTCCTTTGGGGCTGGTGGATGCACCAACACCCTGGATGGATGATTGTGTTTCCTCTGGGGTTCTCTCCTGTGTTATCTCCTTTGAATCTTGACCTTTTCAATTTTTCAGCCAAGTTCTTTTGAAAGGTTAGCTTTACCCACTGAGTGCTTTTGTGTAGTGTTTTCTGTAATCTGCAACAGTATGAAAAATTTGGGCCAAATCATGATTTTGATTAAAATAAGAGTGACAGCAGTAGAGTTGGAAAATGGCTATAAATGCATTTCCCACATAGAGTTGGGTGTAGTTTGTTTTTTTCAGTGATTTTCAGGGGCATTTGGTAACTTTTGGCATCCAGTTTGGCAAGCTTTGCCCTGACAGTGGTTTTGGAGGGTGGTGACCTGTAAGAATCCGTGTCTGGATAACTATTTAGTGCAATACAACAGTGACCCCCTTGCCAGGGAGATGCTCATGCTGTGCTGCCACATATGGTGGTGTTCACAGGGGTCCCAGGACCAGGGGAGAGATGAGAATGTTGACTCCATGTTTAGAAGGCTTGATTTATTATTTTATGATATATATTATATTTAAACTATACTAAAAGAATAGAAGAAAGGATTTCATCAGAAGCAAGCAAGAAGAAGAATGAAAACAAAAGCTCCTGACTCTCAGAGAGTCCAAGCCAGCTGACTGTGATTGGCCATTAATTAGAAACAACCAACATGGACCACTCAAAGATGCACCTGTTGCATTCCACAGCAGCAGATAATCATTGTTTACATTTTGTTCCTGAAGCCTCTCAGGAGAAAAAATCCTAAGGAAAGGATTTTTCATAAAACATGTCTGTGACAACCACACGTGTGCAAATCCCTTCGGCATGTCGCATTTACCCTGCCAGGACCCGGTTATTTCTTTATTACCTCTGTTTATCAATTTCTCATTAATCTCCCTTTTTCCCCCCCTCCTTATTCCTTCAACAGGAATCATTAACCAGTGGCAACAGGAATCCAAGGACAAAGTGATCTCCCTCTTGCTGACCCACCTGCCTTTACTCAAGCCCGGCAACATCGAGGCGAAAGTCGAGTACATGAAACTCTTGCCCAAAATCCTGGCGCACTCCATTGAGCACAACCAGCACATCGAGGAGAGCAGGCAGCTGCTGTCCTATGCCTTGATCCACCCTGCCACCTCCCTGGAGGACAGGAGCGCCCTGGCCATGTGGCTCAACCACCTGGAGGACCGCACGTCGTCGTCGTTGTCGTCGTCGTCGTCGGGGGGCTTTGGCGGGCAGGGCCGGGGCCGCTCGGACTCGCTGGACTACGGGCAGGCTCACTACTATCACCAAAGACAGAACTCCGACGACAAACTCAACAACGGCTGGCAGAACTCCAGGGACTCCGGCATCAGCGTCAGCGCCTCCAGCTGGCAGGACAAAAACCTGGCCTGTGAGAACGGCCACCTGCCCCTCTACTCCTCCTCCTCCGTCCCCACCACCATCAACACCATCGGCACTAGCACAAGCACCAGTGAGTACTCACGGGAGGATCTGGGGACAGTCCCCCCCATCCCACTAGGAATTGCTGCTTTGGCGTGGTTAGCACAGGGGCTGAACTCATCTGGGCCATAGAAAACTCTTTTTTTTTTTTTCTTTATTTTTCTTTCCTCACCTGCGTTTTTTTATTTCCTGCTTGCCTTGTTGGGGTTTTTTTTTCTTCCAGCATTATGGGGTTTTAAAGACCTGGGTGTGACGGTGCTCGCAGGGGTCTTGGGATGAGGGAAGAGATGAGGATCTGACTCCATGTTTCAGAAGGCTTGATTTATTATTTTATTATATATATTATACTAAAACTATACTAAAAGAATAGAAGAAATTATTCCATCAGAAGGCTGGCTAAGAATAGAAAAAGAAGGAATGATAACAAAAGCTTGTGTCTCAGACAGAGAGTCTGAGCCAGCTGACTGTGATTGGCCATTATTAGAAACAACCACATGAGACCAATCACAGATCCCCTGTTGCATTCCCAGCAGCAGATAACCATTGTTTACATTTTGTCCCTGAGGCCTCTCAGCTTCTCAGGGAGGAGGAAAAAAAAATCCTAAGGAAAGGATTTTTCATAAAATGTGTCTGTGGCACCTGGGAGCTGGAGAGGAGGGAAAACAGCAAAGAGTAAGAAAAAGTTAGATGGGCCTTACTGAAGGGAACCCCTTGTGTTTCATGCAGCTTTGTGTAGATTTACAGTTCATGTTTCAAGAGTGCCTAAAGCAAGCAGGAAACCAATGCTTCATGTCCAAAAGTGAGCTGGAGGCCTTGAGGCAAGTCCAAAAGCGTGCTGAGGACTTACTGAGAGGAAACGGGATTGGGACCATGAGTGCAGGCAAAAGTTTTGGAAGCAGAGCAGGAATCCACCAGCTTCAGGGTATCTGAAAAGGTTCCCTTGTATTTGCAGGGCAGAGGTGTGAGGCTGGTGGTGACAGAGGAGTTTAATGGACAGTCCTCAGTGTTTTCCAGGAGAGCTGGGTGGTTCTTCTCCCATGGAGACCTTGCCAGGCTTTGATGGATGGTGCAGAGCCCAAGCCAAGGCTTGGACACATGGAGAGCTCCATGACTGGAGATCTGTCCAGCACTGGGTGTTGTGTGAAGCTGTAGTGCAGCTACAACTGGTGTTCAAAGCAGCCATTGATTCCTGTGAGCCTTCTTTGGGACAGCAGGAATGCAACGCTGAAAAGATGATTCTCAGTGGGGTTCAGAAGCTCCCCTGCCCACCCACTCACTCTGTCACACCTTTGGGTGACTGCCACCATGTCACCTGCAGGGCTGCATGTCCTCCTTTGCTCTGGGATACTCAGAAATCTCTCCAAGATGCTTTATCAGCATCTCCTAGAAATCAGGGATGCCGAGAGCACTTTGGGGAGGAGAGGCTTCTTGTGGCAGCAGCCCTGGTTTCTTTATTAGAGTGTGGAAAGCCACAATTAAATAGCTAAAAGCTTTAAAATGGTCATTTAAGGCTTCTGGGCTTTTCTCTCTCCTGTAAGAATTGCTTTGTTGTTTTTTTTTTTTAAGTGGTGTTTCAAATCAGCAGCACTATAAAACACAGCTCTGGGTTTATTGCTGCAGCACCCTGGTCCCTGCCTCTCCTGTGTCCATCCTTGCAGGCAGGTGGGGATTTAGCAGAAGGCTCTCAGCTTCTCCACAGGCTCTCAACCATCATTCCCATCCAGCCCCCTGTCTGTGAAGCCCCCAGCTCCTGCTGCTGTGGGATTGTGTGATGTGCAATTCTCTGAGAGCCAGACCCTGTGCTGTGAGGCTGTTCCAGGGTGACTGAGCTGCATGGGAAGGTCTAACAAGGAGGCAGGGTGAGAAAAACCCCATGAATCTACTTGCAGTCGGTTTGTTAAAGCTCTCCAAGGGTTTTTTTGGGGGGTTTTCCATGTGGTTTTTGCATGCCTGGGGTTCAGAGGCTTTGCACACCATGGAAGGGGTCTGGCTCCTCGTGTCAGGATCTGGGAGCAGGGAGGTGTGGTGGGTGCAGCAGGTTGATCACTGACAGTGGCTGGAGCTCTTGCAAGTGTTAGGTCTTGAAGGACTCTTTCCACAAACGCCTTGGTGGATTTTTGAGCCTTTCTGTGCTCACATTTAGCTCTGAGCAGAAGCATTGACCCACCCCTTGCCCGTTGTGGTCCCCAGGTGTTGGCACAAGATTCCAAAACTGAGGCAACAGCTGAACTGCTGCAGTGCCTGAGCTGCTGCAGTGCTGTGGCTTCTCCTAAATTCTCTCAGAATTCAGTGTGTTCAGCAGCAGCTGGGACAGGAACACCTGTGGGTCTGCCAACAGTCCTACACTTCACCCAGTCCTCTGCTTGAATTCCTCCTCAATCTCTGCCACTTGCTTGGCTGCATCATCCTCTGCTAGCGATAGTCCAGGCCCACGGGTTAGGCTGTTGTAACTCCTGCAGACGTATTTTGGTGGCACCATGCTCAGACAGCCGTGGGCTGAGCTGGAGGTGACCCAACCACACTTCATGTGTCAGTTCATAAACTTCCTTAACACAATATTTGGCTTGGGCAAAAGCCTGGTAAGTCCACAGATAGATGCTAAAAAATAAACACGGCTGTCAGCCTTTGTCCCAGCCCCTTGACTCAATCGATATGTTTATTAATCTTTTATTCCAAAGCAAAGCCCTCAACTCCTTAGTGTTTGTTTAGGTTTTAGTGTTGTTATTAGTTTTAAGTTCTCCCTCTTACTCAGAGGTGTTTATCTGTGCAGAGGCTTTAATCCAGCAACACCCTGCAGGGCTCAACCTTCCCTGACCCATCCCTGCAACGCCACTGCCTGTTCCTGACACCAAAATGGGGCAAAGTCTTTCCCAGAGCAGTGATGTGGTGATGTTGCCTGAGCTATGTTCTTCTGGTGCTGTGGAACAATGAGATTTAATGCTGTCATGGCACAGGGCTGAATTATGGGTGGCTGGAGCTCATGTGATGTTTTGCTTTGTGCTGTCCTTGACTTTGACTCGACCTAGACTCCAGTTTTGAGATTTGGTTCAGGAGTGGTTCATCTCCAGCTCTCCCATAACTGGGGTTAGCAGAGGTTAGTCAAGGCTTAAGGAGATGTTTCAGGAGGCAAGTCTGGAATGTTCTGAAGGAGTCACTCTGGATTTACCACAGGAATGCTGCTCCAGGAGTGGGGCCAGTGTTCTAAGTGATGAATTTGGGTCTGGAGTGATCAGGACTCACCCCAGACAATGGAAGTTGGCCCAGAGAAGCTGTGGCTGCCTCATCCTTGGAAGTGTTCAAGGCCAGGCTGGATGAGTCTTCAGTCTGGTCTAATGGAAGGTGTCTGGCCCATGGCAGGGGAGTGGAACCAGATGGGCTTTAAGGTCCCTTCCATCCCAAACCATTCTGGGATTCTGTGATGTTCGTGTGCTCCTTCCCACCCACTGCATCAGCAATTCCTGCAAAGCTTGAGATGCAGCTTTAAACCAAGCTTTAGCACTCCAGGAGTACAGACAGCCCTGGCATGGGCTCGGGAGCACAGGCAGGGAGGAGGCTGGAGCTGGAGCTGGAGCTGGAGCTGGAGCTGGAGCTGGAGCTGCTCCCCGTGGGGATGGGGTGAAGCCTGGAGTCCTGCCTCTGTGGCCAGGTCAGGCAGCAGTTGCAAAATGTTGGGCTTGCACAACGTCTTTGTGATGGAGACACGGCCTGGAAACTCTGAAAGGACAGAGGAAGGCAGCTGGTTTGCAAAGCTGCCAAGAGCTTCTTGTGTGGGGCTCCAGCCCCTTCCCTGCCCCTGGAACTGGCTCCACCCCAGCACTGATGGCACAGCTGGATTTGCTGTCAGATGGAAGCACAGCTCAGCCCTGTGTTTTCCACCCTCTTGGATGGAAATCTGTGCAAAGGAGGGTCTGTCATTAGCTGTGCTGAGGAGGAGGATTGCAGATACACTGGTCTCGTCTGGACCATAAAGTCCCAGGTCAGTGAGGCACAGATACAGTCAGAGGCCTTGCCGGGGAATATTCCAGAGAGCAGGAATCCTTGGCACTGTGTTCACACTGGAGGGATGGTGCACTCTTTGGTGTTCCAGTGTCACTGCACTGCCTGGCTTCCCCTGAGAGGGAGCAGAGAGGTCCTGGGGCCAGCAAAGCTCTTGCCAGTCTGGAGCCACCCTTCCTCTCCTGCAGAAATGGGAAAGATGCTGGTGCTCAGGCCTGCTGCACCCTTCCCATGGGAGGCTCTGCCAGAAAACTGGTGGTGTTTGTACACAAGGAGAGCAAGGGAGGAGAAATACTCACCTGTGCAAATTTCTTGTCCTGAAAGAGAAAAATCTCCAGATTGTCCTAGAGCTGAAGAGAAGTAAATCAGAGCTCTTCCTTCCATGCACCCCAGGCCAGGTTCAGACTGACAGAGGGCAGGGTTAAACTGGATATTGGGAAGAAATTCTTCCCTGTGAGGATGGCAAGGCACTGGTTGGCCAGAGAAGCTGTGGCTGCCCCTGGAAGTGTCCAAGGCCAGATTGGGCAGGACTTGGAGCAGCCTGGGATAGTGGAAGGTGTCCCCTGCCCATGACAGGGATGGTACTGGATGATCTCTAAGGTCCCTTCCAACCCAAACAATTCAGTGTTTCTGTGGTCCTGCCCTGGAGGCAGATCTGCAGCTGCTGTGTGTTAGAACATGTGTGTGTGTGTGTGTGTGACATGGCCTGCAGGATTTGCCAACATTTGCTGCAGTTGTGGAATCCCCAGTGAGAGGGCAGGTGAACGTGCTGGAGCTCTCCCCGAGCCATCAGGGAATTGAGGGGGAACAAACCACACCAAGAAAGCTCTTGCCATGAACAGAGTGTGGGTTTCCTGACTCTTGCTCCCCTACCTGCTGTGCAGCAGCTCTCTGCCTTCCTCTGGAGACAGCCCTGTTGCCATAGCTGGTACCCAAACTGGGCTGGTAATGGGATATCTGCATGTTTTAACCCACAGGACCACCCTGATCTGTGTTGGGTTGATAGGCACCTTCAAAGTTGTTGTCCTCTGTGTAGATTTCAGCAACAGCTGAAGGGAGGGAATTGTGTGTCCTCAGCCTTGTGTTTGCCTCACACAGAGGAACACATTTCCTCCCATGCAGACTTAGCAAAACATGTCATGAGAAAATGAAGAAGTCTTAGTGAGGTTACAGCAGTGAAGCAAACAAATGTCCTGTTCTTGCTGGGGGTGGATTAGCTTTTGGAATTGCCTTCAGAAAATTGTTGCTCAGTTGGCCTTGCTGAGACTTGGCACCCTGGCACTCATCCTGCCAGCTGGGGACACCTCTCATGTCTGCTTGTCTTCTCTTTTGCTGATAGGCTGAGAAAAGCCCGTTGGCCTTTACTACACTTGAGCTTCTCAGTGGTGGCAGACAAGGGCATTTGTTGTCTTGCTCATGCCCTCTAGTGTCACACACAACGGGCAGAGAGCACTTCCACAAGTCTCACACTTTGTCAGGTTCCTGGTGCTACAAAATCTTGCTAATCCTGTAGCTTGAAATCAGAATTGTTGTATGAGGAGAGCAGGTGTGAGCAGAGTTATTTGCTGAAATCCACGTACATCAATGCAGCAGCAGGCAGGACTGTGAGTGAGAACAGCATAGAATCCCTTAGGTTGGGAAAGACCTTTAAGATCCTTGAGTCCATCTGTAGAAGATGGACAGCACTGAACAGCAGATACAGATTTTCTGTCCCCTCTATAAATTCAAAGCTCTTTGTCCCTGGCAGACACAGCCCACAGCTCTGCAGAGCATCACTCAGTCAGTGACATGGGTGGTCACCCACCTCACCCTGGAGGCCACCAAGCCCTGGAGATGGGAGTGGTGGTGGGGAACCAGAGCAGTGTCCTTTTGAGGTGTCAGCAGTGCTGGGAAGGGTCTGCCCCTGCTCCTGAGTGTGTTTTACAGCAGTGTCCCTTCCTGTTGTAACTTTTGAACTTCAGGCTAGCTGCCCCTGCCCATTTGGATCCTCCTTTGAGCCTGTGTGGCACATTCCCTTCACTTCTTTGCTCCCAAAGGATCTCTTTTCTCACTGGGCCTTTGGCTGAGTGACAAAGCTCCTTGTGATGCTGAGATCCCACCTTCAGTCATCCCCACAGGGTTCCCAGCCTCACACCCAAGCTCATCAGCCCATTTCTTGTCTTCCAAACATCATAACCTGCACTGGGAGGGAACAAAAAACAAATTTTCACAGGAGGGTGACTTAGAGTAACCCATCAACCACCGAAGAACTGAGCTCAGGATATCTGGAAGAGGGATTCTCCTGTTTTGTTCATCTGGAACTTGCAGATCACAGGCAGCTTTGCCCATAGGGATGCCCATCCTTGCAGCCATGGGGCAGAAGTCTGTTACCATCAACTGCTGGCTCTCAGGGCATGCAGGTGGCCCTGGGGAATGTGGGTGGCTCAAGGGGGATTCCAGTGCCTCTGGCAGGATGTGGATGGCTCTGGGGGAATGTGGGTGGCTCAGGGAGGGTGTGGATAGCTCTGGGGGGATGCAGATGGCTCTGTGGGGATGGGGTTAGAAAGGCAGAGCTGATGTTACCTGAGGTAACAGCACAGAGACAGAGCAGGGTCCTCAGTGCTGTGCCTGCTCTGCTCTCCTGTGGGGACAAGTGACAGCACAGGGCAGATGTGCAGCCTACAGCTTTTGGGGTGTGCTGGTGCTGCTGTAGCAGGGTGTGGAGAAGTGAGGGATCCCTGCTTGCCAGGCAGGGTGAGCAGGCAGTGAGGGGAGCACGTTGCCCATTGGTGTGCTCTGGCAAGTGGAGTTTCACATGGGCAGCAGGATAGATCTTGTGGCTGTGCCTCTGCTTGACCCCTCACCAGCCACGGTGCTTGGAGGCAGAGATGTCACCAAAAGGCAGAAGGGTCTCCAGAAGAGGAGAGCAGCCCCTGAGGCTGGGCTCAGTGGTGACTTGCACCAGGTGAGGATGCCAAGGGTGGCTCATGACCATGTGCGGTTGATACAGACACCTGTGAGTGCTCCTAAACCAGCCCTTGTGACACCCAATGGTGTTTCCAGGCACTTCAGCAATCCATGTGCTCTGGGCTGCCTTAACCCTTGCAAACCCTGGGTTTGGGTAAGCCCTGGGTTGGGTAAGCCATGAAGGAGGTCATGGTTGGTCTGCATGGATGGAGAGGAGGAGAGGGAGCACTGGGTGCCAGCCACAGACACGTGGCTGTCCCCAAAGTGGGCATGTCACACATGCATCCCCTGAGATCACACAGTTCCTTCCTCCAGACCTTCTTTATGCAAGGTTTGGTCTGTGCTCACACATGGAAACAGCATGAAGCTGTGTCAGGGGAGGTTTAGGTTGGAGGAAAAGGTTGTTCCCTCAGAGGGTGGCTGGGCACTGGAATAGGCTTCCCAGGAAAATGGGACTGACAGAGTTCAAGGAGTATTTGAACACTCTCAGGCACAGAATGGGATTCTTGGAATGTCCTGTGCAAGGCCAAGACCTGGATTCAATGATCCTTTTGGGTCCCTTCCAACTGTGCATCCTCTGTGCTCTCACAGAGCTCTGCTCCCAAATTCACACACAGAGCAGCTCTGCAGCTTCCTGGCTGGAATGGGGCCACCTCATTTGGGAATCTCTATTCCAGCAGCACCCAGGGATGTTCCCACCCTCTCAGCTTGTGAAATCCCAGAGCAATCACTGCTCAGGGCAGGGAATGCCTGCCATGATTTGCTGTTGTGTTGCTTGTCCCTTGACAGGAAGGTAGGACGTGCAAATTGGGATGGGGGGAGATTGAATCTTGTGGCTCTGATGCCACCTCCACGTTCCTTACAGCAGTCTGGGTGTCTCAGGGTGGATGTTAGGAAGTAGCAGCAATGGTTTTGTGTGTATCCTACAGTCCCTGGGATTCCTGTCACCAATCAATGCTGCTTCTGACCTGGAAGTGGTGCAGAAGCTGCCAGGGCAGCAGACTGATGCTCTCTGGGCTGTGGGGCAGTCAGACAGCCCCAGTAATTCTCTCAGCCCCCTGGGCAGTGTCCTCTCTCAGGGAGGTTTGGGTGATGGATGGACCCTCCTGGAGCTGGGTGGATTTTTCCAGCTGCCCTGGTGCCTGTTGGATGCAGGCACAGAGCACAGCAAGCTGGGCTCACTCAGTGCACGGGAGCTTGGTGCTCTCCCAAGGGAAGCTTTGCTTTTGCCATCACCCCATGAGCACCTGTGGGTTCCTCTCTGCACTTTGTGTCACCCCTGGAGCCATCAGGAGGGGACTGAGGGCTCTGTCTGGGAGCCAGGGATGTTCCTCAGCACCTCCACTGTTAACTCACACCTGTTAAGGGCCTTGTGAGTAATTCCCTCCCCAAACCTTTCTTGCTTCTCTGTGACCTCATCCCAACACCACCATTCCCCAGCTTTCTCTCAAAGCATCACTAAAATCACAAAAAACATTTCTGATGTTTTCCTGAGCATCTTCATGCAGCAAGAAACCCCTGGAGAGATTCCCCTTCCTGCTGCTCATCCTTTGAATCTGTGCAAGGCCAGGCTTTGGCAAGCAGAGGGATGGAAAGAGATGAGCTCTCCTTCCCCCACCATCACACAGCATCTGCAGACAAGTGGCAGGAGGGCACAGAGGAGGGATGGAAGTGCTGTGGTTTGGATCATCTGGAGTGTCTCCAGTCTCCTTCCCCACTGCACTGGGACTTGCTGTGTTCTCCTGACTCAGTAACACGCTGCTATTTAATTAACTTTTGACTTCTGGTTTAAAGGAGCAGTGCACAAAATAGTTATTTACTTCATTTGGAAATTCTTTTATTCGTTACCATAATTATAGCTTCCTCCCCTTTTTTTTTCTTTTTTTTTTTTCCTTTTTTCTTTTTTTTTTTTTTTTTGATATTTTAATTAGCAGGGGAAGGGAGAGAGGGAGGAGTGGGGGAATATTTGCTGCTCTCCTTGTGGTTATCACATCCTTCAAATTACTAAAAGAGGCTGGGATAATAGGTCTGGTGATTATATATAGGCACCATCTGCTCTGTGGCTGCTTCCTATCAAAGTGCAGTTAGGAGAGTGCAAGGAGGATATTTTCTCTCCAGCTATATTAAGACTGTTTCCATCTCAGCTCCAAAGCAAAGCTCTCTGCATGCAAATGGATCAAATGCTCTGTAATCAATGGCTCAGTTTTGGCAGCCTTGAAGCTGTTTTTTTGGGGGTTTTTTTTAAATTTTGTTTTATTTTCCCCTCAAGTTTTGCTGTTCCCATCCGTTATGCAATTTTATTTCAGGCTGGTTGTTCTGATTTGATGTTTTCTTGTAACCATGGTCCCCCCTGTTTGCTGAGCAATGCGGTCTCGTGTTAGCTGGCGCAGGGATCTGTGCCATAACTCCAGTGAGAGGCAATATCTGAGCAATCAGGAATGTTTTGGAGGATGATGAAGGCAGATTTTTAGGATGCATCTGCTGTGGGTATGTAGAGGAGGTGGAAAGCTGAGCTGAGCTAATTTGGAGCAGTAATGGGAAAGAATTAATACTTGGTTTGTGATACCAGCCCTGGTTGTCCTGTTGCTGCTGGGGATTGTTGGGGAGCATTGCAGGGCTCAGGATTTGGGAGTCAGAGAATTTTAGAATTCCAGACTGATTTGTGTTGGAAGGGACCTTAAAGAACATCCAGTCCCACTCTCTGCCATGGGCAGGGACACCTTCCACTGTCCCAGGTTGCTCCAAGCCCTGTCCAGCCTGGCCTTGGGCACTGCCAGGGATCCAGGGGCAGCCACAGCTGCTCTGGGCACCCTGTGCCACAGCCTGCCCACCCTCACAGGGAAGAATTTCTTCCCAAAATCCAATTTGACCCTGCCCTGTGGCAGTGGAAGCCATTCTCCTGTCATGGGGTGTCCCATCTTTTGCATCTTCTCATGGTGGCAGCTGGATACTGTGTTTTTGCCCCTTGGTGGCCTCAGAGACCCAGCAGGCTTCTCTTTTCTCCTGGAGCTGGTAAGATTTGATGCTTTTGAAAGAGAAATAGGAGAAGGAATAAGGCATGGCCAGCCCAGATGGAAGGGGAAGGTGCTCAGGATGGGGTGTGTGAGTTCCCAAGAGGTGGAGGCCAGAGGGAGGTTGAAACACTGAGGAATTTGTCTTGCAAAATTTGTGCCATGGTTCCGAAAAGAGAGGGGGAGTAGGTGGCTTTTTTTTTTTGAATGAGTGAAAGTGGCTAAAAAGAGATAAAGGAGGAGAAAATCCAGAATGAGTTGGCAAGGATGGAAAAGGCTGCAGGTGTGTTTCAGTCTGGGTGCTGACTGTGGGATGCACATCACATGAGACACTCACTGTCCTCATGGGTTTTGTCACTGCTGAAGACACTCCCTGCTCTCACCCCACAGCTTTTTAATGACTCTGGGGATTGTTGGATCCCAATTTCTTGGGGCAATTCCAGAGGTTTGGCATTCACCCCTTTCACTTGACTGGTTTAGGGCCCATCATGTCTCACTCCCAGTTTTCCCCAGGTTGCACATTGCTGTGTAAAGGATGCACATCCTCCAAGCTGGCCTCCTGAAATGGTTGTAGGTGGTGGAGGGGTTTCTCCATCTGGAGTGTGGTGGAAGCTGATGCTGTTGGAAATCTCAACAGGGAGATGCTCCTCAGACCAGGGATGGAGGCAGTGGCTGCTGCTTGAGCAATGAAAATGTTCTTGGACATCCCCTTTGGGTGGAAAAGGACGTTGGGAAGGAGAGTTTCTGCATCCCAGTGCTGTTTATCTGGCTTCTTTCGTGAGCAGGGGAGGAATTTCTCCCAGGAGCCCACAGCAAAAGCTATTTTCTGGGATAATTAGGGAGGCTTGGTTCAGCACAGCAGCATTTGATATTAATGGACCAGGATTCCCCAGGGACAAACAGTGATTTTCTGTGCTTTGTGTATAGGTTTAGAAGAAAAAAAATGGATTTATTGGCCTGGACATTGGGGCATTGTGTTTACCCCAAGAGACTCGTGGTTTAGGGCAGAACCTCCTTGCAACATATCCCTAATCCTCCATCCCCACCCATTCCCACCTCCCTGAGCCACCATTCCATGCATTCTTTTGTCTGTCAGTTAAATCCTGGTTATATTCACATTCTGGATGCTCTAGTGGGAAGCAAGGACCTGTCAGAACTTAGAAGGGGCTCATAAAGAAGAGGGAAAGGGATTTCTTACATGGGCTGATAGTGATAGGACAAGGAGGAAAGTTTTAAATTTATAGTAAGTTTTAAAACTTATTTAAAATAAGTTTTAAATTTTAATTTGAAATTAAGAGAGGGGAGATTTAGTTTAATTTAAAGAAGAAATTCTTGGCTGTGAGGGTGGTGAGGCCCTGGCACAGGGTGCCCAGAGAAGCTGTGGCTGCCTCATCCCTGGAACTGTTCCAGGCCAGGTTGGACGGGGCTTGGAGCAGCCTGGAATAGTGGAAGGTGTCCCTGCCCATGACAGGGGTGGAACTGGATGTTCTTTAAGGTCTCTCCCAACCCAAACCATCCCAGAATTCTGTGAAGGAGCCTGAAAGCATCTCCTGAGCTCCTGCTGCTCGCTGAGACAAGCTGGGCTTCCTTCCAGAAGCGCATCCCGTCGGATTGCCGGAGCCACCAGGGGCTGAATTTACACATCTTTAGATGCAGCCCTGCTCCTGCTGCCACACAAATGAGTAAATAACAGCCACAGCAGTTCCTGCTGGAGCCAAACAGTAGCTCCACGTGTGTTTGTGCCATGCAGGGAATTTCAAAAGCCCCTGTGAGGGTTCCTTCCCCGCTGAGCCTCGCATGCGCTGCTCGCAGGGAGCAGCAACAAACGGGTTATTGTTTCTCTGTCCACTTTCTTCAACAGGAAACTGTGTTTAAAAACACCATTTCTTTAAAAAGGTTTGCTTGACAGTCTTTTCTGCAGTCTGTGCTTCTTCCCTGCTTGAGGCAGCACTCTGCTTGGATGGGGTTTTATCCTCATGCAGGGGTTAACACCACTAATTTCCTAATTCCACAATTTTCCTTTTCCCCAGTGGCTTCTTGGATTTAGGACCCTGAATTTCACCCCTTCATGGGTTAGATCAGCTCATGGTTCAGAGGGCAGCACATGGATTATCCAGCTCCTATAAACACAGTTTGTGTAGAAGTCACAGCCACAGAACACAGGGAGATTAAAGGAAAAAAGGCACAAAAAGAGGCTCCAAGGGTTAGGGGATGTTGAGCTAAAAAATGTTCCATCAGGTTCTGCTCTGGCTGTGCTGGAGCTGCCTGGGGCAGCCTGGGGAGAGGGTGAATGAGGTGCCCAGGAAGGAGGCTGGGTGCCAGCTGGGCAGTGTGACCCACTGGCAGCTCTTTCCAAGGGTTCTGGGCAAAGAAAAGCTGGAAAAGCCCTGGGCATTGCTCTGCCAGCACGGGGAAGCCTTCCTGGAGGAGAGGATGTGTCGTGACTGGGATGGCAAGGAGCAGGCAGAGGGGAGGACTGGGTTGAACTTGGGGTTTGCTTTGTGAGGGGGGTGCTCAGTGTTCCCTCTCCACGGGGGAGCTTCCAGGCTGCACAAAACCTTGTGTGGATTAAAAACATCCCCACTTTTTGGGGTCAGGCTGCTGTTCCAGGTACCAACAGACCAGGAAAGGAGCTGTGTGTGATCAGATGCTGCCTGGGGACTCACCATAAACAGCTTTGCAGCCAAGAAGTGCCATTTTTAAACTAAAAAAAAAACCAAAAAAACAAAAGAAGGTCCCAAAGGGTTCAGTATGCACCTTGCAGTGCTTTTTCCTTTTTTTTTTTTTTTCCCTTGCAGTGCTTTTTCCTTTCTGCAAGCATGGGGAAGATGTTATTTGGAATTGTAACCTGATTTATGGACCCACTGCTGGTCCTTTGGGTATCAAGGGCTTGATGAGGACTGGAGACATTCTGAACCCTCCCAGTGGTGGGTTTGGCTCTCACTGGAAGCTCTCACATGTGTGTCCTATCAAGGACTTTTGCAGCACTCTAAGCCAGGTTTCACGAAGGGAGAGGGAGAGTGAGCACCTTGTCAGCTGTCCCACACTGTGTGGAGGAAGGTCTGCCTGCAGAGCCCAATTTCTCAGCTCTAATCACAGGAATGGGTGGCTTTTCCCTTCTCAGGCTGAAAAAAAATTGGCCCAAAACCCTGAGAAACCACAACACAAATGTCTGACGCTGTTCCACATGGTCCTCAGTGAACAAAAACCCTCTTGAAATCAGCCCTTGCCTCCCAAAATAGGCAGCACCACTTCAAAAGGGAAAAGAGGGGGGAGGGAAAAATCCCAAAGCCAAGGCTTCATGGGGTGAGAGCACTTGCAGCCTCAGAGTTTCTATAAGTGTGTTGTGGTGCCTGCCAGCCCAGCCAGAGTTTGGTCTGAGATAAATCCAGATTTGCCTGGGGAGGGGGTGGTGCCACAGGGATGCTCCCAGCGTGGTCAGCAGCTGCCTGCAGTCATGGGGAGCTTTGTTGCCATCACTCCTTCTCCATCCCCTCCTTTTTTTTGTTTTTTGTTTTTTTTAACCTGGGAATATTACCCTGAGCTTGATCCCAGTCAGGAAATCATGGAGAGGTTTCTTGCAAGGAAACCTGGTCTGGTGTGGGCTGAGCACAACCCTGGCTGCTCAGAGCAAAGAGGCAGCACCAGCCCAGGGTTTTCCAGGGAAAACCATGATCTGCTCCAGCCCCTGTCCCACTGCACACCAGCTTGGAGGGAGCTGGCCCAGGCAGTGCCTGTGTAGAGTCTTGCAGCACCTGAAGGGCAGGAAAACACTTCTAAGCCAGAAGTGGGGCATGCCTAAAGGCTGTAGGGGATCCTTGTGCCAGCGTGGGATGCCCTTTGGAGTGGTGATTTCCCCTCTTTGTTTGCCCAGCTCACAGCACTCAGAGAGGCAGCCGTGCCCACCCACCTCCTGGGAGCTTATCTTGGCCCAGAATAACATTTTAGATTTCCTTTTTAAATTTAAGCTTGATATTTTTGTAGTAAAAGAAGAGGAGGCATGAGTGTAAGGTGATAAACTCACACTTGCTTTTCTTCTGCTGAAGTTAAAGCCCACGTGGACCATTTATTTTAGCCAGGAGCAGCCCTGGATTCACCTTGGACCACCCAAAAAGCACACAGAATGGTCAAATTCAGGTCAGGACCTACAATAAACTGATGCTTTGGAAATAATTAGCTACATCCTCTTATTTCAAGAAATTGAGGGTGTGACCACAAGCAACAACCTTAATAAATATTATTAATGAAATTATTAATAAATACTATTAATAAATTATTAATAGATATAATAAATATGGGCATTTGTTAATCCCCTGGGGATTACAGTAAAAGAGGGATGCCATCCCAGTATTCTCAGCATTTTTAGGGCTGATGGAAATGGCTGAGGGGGGTTGCAAGAAACCACATTATCACCAATAAAAAGCAGACCCTAAAGTTAGGCCAGTGCTAAGAGCCCTTAAATCACCTCAGTTTGGTCCCCAGGTGGTTTCAGAGAGCTGGGGACTGGCAGCATCCTTTGCAGAGGGATTTTCCCTGCTGCATCTCAGGTGATGTGGGAACTGACTCACACTTCAGTAAAAATTTGGCTTAGTAGAAGGTGTTCTCTTGGATCCAGCTTTGCATTATGTCAGGGAAAGAAGAGGAACTGATTTTTGTCTGGTGCACTGGGTGGTTTCTAATTGTCCCTGGCCATCCTTTGGAGTTCATTATTTCTCCTTCAGTCGACACCAGCTTCTAATTAGGGGACATGAAATTAAGATGGAAGAGCAGCAGTTTGCAGGGTATTGCTGCTCGTGAAGGAATCTGGGCTGGATTTATGCCTAAAATGCCCTCTTGTGTGCAGGGTGCTGTAAGCACTGCTGGGTACCAGTGTCTGCACACACCCTGTAGGAGCTGGATTAGCAGAGCAGCCCTTGGCCTCCTGAAAGGGGACAGTGAACCTCAGTCCTCCTTGCCCCTTCTCTGCATCTCTCCTTCATCTGAGGGGCACAAATATTTCCCAAACCAGAGTTTTTCCTACAACAGACTCAGGGTGAATTCTCTCCCCATGGCAGAGTGGCCATGCCTGGGGGCAGCAGGCACACAAGGGCTCTGGGTGATGTGGAGCCAATGCTCAGCCCTGCTGATGCATTTTAACCAATTTATCCATTTTTCCCCCTGTATTTGGGGGGTTTAAATCCTAACTATATTTTTCTCCTGAGAGGGTGATGTGGCATCTACAGATGCTGTTTTGGGGGTACAATTGCAAAGCCAAGAGCTGAAAAAACTTGCCCAAGACCTTCTGAAATCCATCTATTTCCCCATTGGGGTGCATCACAGCAGAGCTTTAGGAAGCATAACGCTGCTCTGGAAGCAATCTCAGGATCTCATTGACATCCTTTTATGCCAAGAGACTTCTGGAAGATGTTTGTATAGTTTTTAAAAGGGAAGGGAATAAATTCTTCTCCACAAGCCACCCCAGTACTTCCCTGCAGAGCGTGGTGTCACTGTTATGTGTTGGCACAAGAAAACCCTTTCAGAAGTAGGAATTATTTAAACATTACAGAAATCCACAGGTTTTTTGGCCTCATCCAGCAGCTGCCTGTGGTACCAGCTGCTTATTGCAGGTGGTTAATAAATGCAAATGTGCTCTGGTGTTTCTCTCTCCCCTCCTTTTGTAACCCCACTAGTGCCTCATTTTCATGCATCTCCTGGTCAGCAAAATGGCTTTGATGGTGGTTTTTCCCCCAGGCCTGAGCTGGGAATTAAGCCTGGCTTAACCTTTGCAGCATGGTGCACCTGGCTGGGGGTTTTCCACCAAGACTCATTTATATTAAATAATAACATGGAGAGGAGTCTGAGTGGTTTTGGTGAACTGCTTGTAAATGCAAAAAGGGGATTAAGGAGCTTTAGGGCTTTGGTGCTTTAGATGGAAAAGCCATGAGAACAATGAATTTCCCCAGGTTTTGTACAGTTTAAAAATTTGGTTTGGAAAGAAAAATTGAAAAGTTTTTGCTTCTGTTTCTTGTAGGCTGGAAGGTCATTCTAATCCCTCTGCCCTCAGGTTTTCCTGGAGCAGGGAAATTTTCCCTGGTTTGCATCCTAAATCTGTACATTAAATTACATACACTCTGTTTATGGTTAGACCAGTAGGTTAGTGACTCTCAGTGATGGAGTTTGAATTTTGTTAAGCAAACAGAACAGTCTTTTAATCCTTTTTTCAGTACTTGAAACAGAGATAGTCCTTGGAAGTGTTTAAGGGCAGCTTGGACAGGGCCTGGAGCAGCCTGGTCTGGTGGAATGTGTCCCTGCTCATGGCAGGGAGTTAGAATGAGGTCTGTAAGGTCCCTTCCAATGCAAACCATCCTATGGTCCTTAGGACTCAACAAGGCTGAGACATTGCTGTGGATGAGAAGTACCCTTGCAGTGATTTTGGGAGATGTGTAAGTGCTCCTGCTTCAGGGCACAAGCCAGGTCCTAACCCAAAGGGAGACACAGAGATGCTTCCCCTGGATCTCTGTGGGGACATCCCCATCCTGGGGATTTTTACACTGCTCAATTGATGTTTTTTCCCTAGAGCTGGAATCCACACACCACCTTCCCTTGAGCAGCCCAGCGTAGCTCGTGTGACCCCATCTCCTTACAGGTACTCCCATCCTTTTTGCTTCCCAGGAGGCAAAGCTGAGAGCTCAGGGTAGGGCTCAGGGGTGCTGCAAAGCCATCAGCCAGGCACCATGGCCAACCACCACCACTACACATTTTATAATTTCATTTGATTTTTTTTTTCCTTTTTCTTTTTTTTTTTTTTTTCGGGGGACTCTGCTGCATCCCGGGCCGCGAGGGGGGAATAACCTCTTTGATTTTATTTTTTTTTTTCAGTTCTCTCAGGCCAGACACACCACAGCCCTTTGAAACGCTCTGTGTCCCTTACCCCACCCATGAATGTGCCAAACCAACCTCTAGGACATGGATGGATGTCTCATGAGGACTTACGAGCTAGAGGACCCCAGTGCATCCCTTCCGATCATGCCCCCCTGTCTCCACAAAGCAGTGTAGCCTCTTCGGGAAGTGGTGGGAGTGAACATTTAGAAGATCAGCCTTCTGCTCGTAACACATTCCAGGAGGAAGGGAGTGGGATGAAAGGTGAGTGACAAACCAGACCCCCCCACCCACCCCCAGCACCCAGAGGCAGGAGGGGAAGAGCTGCCCCTGCTCCCTGCTCGCTTTGGGGAGAGGATCCTCGTGGCCAAGCGGGGCCTCCCAGCCTTTTCTCCCCACCTTAGGGATTTAGGGTTAGGGGAATGCCTTGGGTTTTCTTTTAAGTAGCAGCTGGTCCTGATCTGACGTCTTGCACTTGGGTGCCAGTGGGCTGCTTTTGCCCCAAAACCCTGTGAGCTGCCAGCTTTGCAAAAAGCTGGATTTTTTCCATTGCCTGTGGCTTTTGGCTGCGAGTGGTGCTCTTTTTTCTCTTTCTTTTTTTTTTTTTTTTTATTTATTATTTTTATGACAGTGAAAAATAGCTTAGAGCAAGCTTAGCAAGCCACGTGTGATCTGCCATTGCAGTGTTTGATACCCTCCAAGTATCTGGGGGAAGTTTTGGCTTGGGGTACTTGTTTGCAGTGAATTTAACCTGTGTGTTTCGGTTGGTTTTCCCATTATACCTACATTTCACAGAGATTTTGGCAATAAATATATGTGGTTCTGGTGGTAAACAAGGCAGAAAATGAACCCCACTTGCTGCAGTCAAAGATGCAGAGCAAACTTCAGGCTGAGGAGGAATAAACAGCTAAAAACTGGGCAAACACACAAACTGTGTGTTCCTGGGAACAGAATGAAAATGACCCTGCAGCTCTCAGACTGATTTAAACAACTCCAATTTGTATTAATGCAAAGCAGCTCGATTGTGTGCAAACCAGTGGTGTATCAGAATAGGGAAATAGTTGTATTTTTTAACAGTCACAAGGTCTGATTTTAGTCTAATTACAGACAAATTGAGATGTGGATAAATCTGTGTGATGTGGGACTGCATTTGGCTTGGCTCTGGATGGCTTTGATGTGCATGAAATAAATGCATGAAAAACCCCTCATGGTTCTAGGGAATGTAATAGAGGCAGGTCAGGTCCTGTAGTCTGTCTGGCCAGGGAGAACTTTTTGGGAGCAAGTATTTCTAGGGGGGAGCTGTTTAACACTACATTTCTCCAGGTTTCTGCAGAAGGAGCTGGAGAAAAGACCATGGGGAGCTTTGCTCCCTGTGATCCACAGCTGCAGCTCCGGGATCTGCGTGGAGAGAAACTTCCCAGTGCTGTGCAATCAACCTGTGTGGCCAAATCCACAAAACCCAGAGGCTGTGATTGATGATGATCAATTAAATAACCCCCACATATTAACACATCCCCTTGCTGCTCTGTGCAGCTGGGGTCTGTCCACCCTTCCTCGGGCTGTCCCTTTCCACACTCCCAAACGATTCCCCCATTGCTGACTCAGCCAAATGGCTTCTGTCCCCCTGTCCAGGGACGTGCAGAACAGATGTTCACAACCTCTGGTGTCTCTGCCTGCCCTGTCCTCCCCCCTCAGCTGGGTTTTCTTCAGCTGAACCATTCCACTGCCTGCCCAGATGATGTTTTCTGAACTTGGGGTTGTTCCTGCTTCTCTCCACCAGGATTATTTCCAAAAAGTCCTCATTTTATTGAAGGTGTGCTGCCCAAAACTGGACTTGGAAGCAGAGCAGAGGCTTGTTTGCCTCCAGACAGCATTCCTGTGGCTGCGTAGCTCATCGTCCTCAAATAACAAAGCTCTGTGAGCTGCATATGACCCACTGTATCCCCACAGCTTTCCTGAAAGAAAAAAATCAAAAAAAGGAGAGGGAGAGGGAGAGGGAGAGGGAGAGGGAGAGGGAGAGGGAGAGGAGAGGACTGCCCGTTCCCTGCACTCCGATGGTGCCGTTTCTGGTTCCTGCAGAAACAAACGTGCAGCTCGCTGCATTTTTATGGGGCTGCCTCCTTCTCCATCCAGGCTGGCTGCTCCTGCTGCCAAGTCCTGAACTGCAGCCACGTCTCCCTGAGTGCCTGCAGACTCTTGTGGCTGCGTGTCCCCCCTGCTCCTGCTCAGCTGGTTCCTTCTTTAACACCCTCCAGGGCATCCAGGAGGATCCAGACCCACGGGATCTGGAATGTCATGACAGGTCCCCATCTGCCTCACCAGTTTATCTCCCCCAGTGTCACCTATTTCTTTCCTTTCTGTTTATCTTTATGCTCCCATTTCTTTCCATCTATCTTCATGCTGAAGGGAAAATGCCCTTTGGCTTTATCCTAGCTCTTGGTTTCTCCAGGGGAAGATATGGACACTTGTCTCTCCATAGATCCCCGTCTGTCTGTCTGTCCCTTGCCATGTGCCTGCCCATGGACAGGGGTTGGAATTAAATAATCTTTAAGGTCCCTTCCAACCCAAACCATTCCAGGATTCTGTGATTCCTGGGGCAGAGCTTGGGGAGCACCAGAAGGCAGGTCTGGGTAGAGCCAGGAGTTTCTGTTGGAAGTATATCCAAGGTGTCCTGTGTGTAAATATTGCAGAGTGAGTTGTTTTCCTTCTAAATTTCCTGACAGCCGTGCCATGACTTTGCAATTAGCTGCTGGTAATTGCTGATTAAAGAGTAGCTCTGCAGGCAGGTGGTTCACCCATCCGTGCAGAGCACTGGGAAGTTTGACTTTCCAGGGACCAGGAAATCACCTTGGATGTCCTTGCACCTCCTGGTTGCCTCTTCCTTGTGGGAAGGGGGGAAACTCCACCACACACAACACACTCTGTCTGTCCTGGGGTGGCTCCTTCTCCCCAACCTGCTTCCAGGATTGCCATCTCTGCTGGCAGGGGGGCTCTGGGACCATCACTCTCCCCAAAACTGAGGCATGATCCAGTCAGGCTGATGCAAAGGCAAGGAGCTGCTTCTGCAAAGGTTGGAGAAGGGTTTCCTGCAGGGTTCAATGTCTGTGGAAGGTTGAATCTCTCTTCTGGAAGCATCCCTGTGGGCTTGGCCATTGGCATGGATGTGTGCCAAAGGCAGGTGTCCTGTGGGGATGTGGGATCAGGGAGACTTTTAATGTGCTGTCACTAGAATGGTGTGGTTTTGTGTTAAAATGATGTTGAAATTTGAGCCTGTGCTGGAAATGGGGCTTTTTGCTGAGAGGTTTTCATTTATTTTAAACAGAAATCAGTTTAAGAGGGTGCTGGTAGCAGACTTTGGGACTGTTGCATGTCAGAACTTTTGGAAAACTCTGAATTTCAGCCCTTCTGTGCTCAGTCATTGCTTTTCCCCATGTTTGGTGTGGGGTTGATCTCCTGTGCAGCACCTGAGGAATTTCACTGGCACGTGAATGTTTCTGTGTGTCTGGGATTTGGGGAGTGTGAGCAAGATGCAGCATGCTGGGATTGTTTGCATCCTCTGCTTGGATGCAGGGTGGGTTTGGGATCAGCCTGGGCAGCAGGAGACTTCTGGCAGATGGATGGATTGCCTTGGGAACCAAACTAAGGCCTCTCCTGGCCTGTCCCTTCCACTGATGAGACCACCTTGGTTCAGGAAGAGGTCATGGACAATCCTTGGCTTGCAGGTGGTGCTCACCAGTGTGGGACTTTCTGGACCCATGAGGTGGATGTCCCAGCAGTGGGAATGAGCTCCCCAGTGTCTCACTGGTAGGGAAGGGGCCAAGGACTGTGGACAAGGCACTGCTGAGAGCAGAGCACATCAGCTGGGAAAGCTGTGGCAGAGCTCCTGTGGGGTTGTAGGTGCTGAATAAAGCAAGTCTCAATTTGGCAAAGCATTTCAAGCCTTTACAAACTAAAAACCTTGTCACAGGCCCAGTGCTGTGCTGCAGCACAGACACCTGCAGGGCCCCTCTCCCTTGTGGGGTGTCACCACAGAGCCCCAAAGCTGCAAAACCCTGCATAGCTGCTTGTTGTCACATTGCCTTGTCCATGGAGAGCATCTCATCATGGAGTCCATGGGGTTTTGAATGTCACAGAGAAAGGATTCCCCTCCCAGGTTCCTGACTCTGAGACCATGTTGAAGTCAGGAGGATAAATGTAATTTTGGGTACCCCTCCAGCTGGGCATAGAGGTGCTACCCTGCAGGAAACAACTGGGAAAGAAGAAGTCATTTCAGTCAGTGCATTTTAGGTCTCAAGTCACCCTCTGAAGCAGGGTGTGGGGCCATCTTTGATGGCACATCATTTTTCCATCCCAAACCCATCTCTCTAGCTCTGTTTAAGCATCCAGTTCCATCTTCAGCAATGCCACCATCCCTCAGGCCATAAATCAGTGTCTGCCATCCACAAAACAGCCCTTTGCTTGTGCTGAGCTCAATCACTCCATGAGCTGCAGCACTTCCATGTTCCTGGGAAAACAGCAGTGAGGAGCTTGGTGTGCAGTGGCACAATGCCACTCCCCATGGGCTAAATCCCAGTGGCTTTCCTACAGAAACCCAGCTTCTGAGGATGTTGGGTTGTTGTTGTTCCCCTCCTCATCCAGGGGCTGGTTCCTTGTCCCATCCACATCCACAACCCTGTGTCCTCATCCAGGGCCTGGTTCCTCCTCACATCCACACTCACAGCCCTGTGTCCTCCTCCAGGGGCTGGTTCCTCCTCACATCCACACTCACAACCCTGTGTCCTCATCCAGGGGCTGGTTCCTTGTCCCATCCACATCCACAGCCCTGTGTCCTCATCCAGGGCCTGGTTCCTTGTCCCATCCACACTCACAGCCCTGTGTCCTCCTCCAGGGCCTGGTTCCTTGTCCCATCCACATCCACAGCCCTGTGTCCCCATCCAGGGGCTGGTTCCTTGTCCCATCCACACCCACAGCCCTGTGTCCTCCCAGAGGTCCATGAAGCTCAGTGAGGTGTCCCTTGGGATGCCCCTCATGTTGGTGCTGATGCTGTTGCTCATGGTTGTGCTGTTCCATGAATTCAGTGGAGCTCTCCTGTCCTTCCTTTGTGCTGCAGATGTCCCAGCCTGGCTGAAGAGCCTCAGGCTGCACAAGTACGCCGCCCTCTTCTCCCAGATGACCTACGAGGAGATGATGGCCCTCACCGAATGCCAGCTCGAGGCACAAGTATGTCCCACCTCACCTGGGGGTGACAGCTTCCAAAGCCCCTTTGTGGGTCTTCCCATGGTTGGGAAGCAGAAAAAGGGAAATTGGGTCTTGGGGAGTGAAAAAATCTCGCATAGTACCTGAAATAAACCTTGTCCCTGTGTTGTTGTTGCTGGAGTCCCAGCATGGAAGTCCAATCACTGGGAGCTGTGCTTGGGGTTTTTTTGCCTAGCTGGGATTAAGTTCAGGAGTTTCAGGGGTGCAACTTGTGGTAGCCAACTCCCTTAAAGGCAGTGGGGCTTTGATGGCTGACTGCCTTTGCACATGTTATAGAATCATAGAATATTGCTGATTGGGGTTGGAAGTGACCTTAAAGACTATCTGGTTGCAACCCCCACTGCTCTCAGGTTCACCTCTGCATTATCCTTGGGATAAAGGGGAATGGGAACACCATTGCTCTCCATGTGTGAGGTGCACCAGGGAGGGACAGGCTAGCTGGAAATCTCTATCCTCAGCAAGTCTGTGGTTGATTTTCCATGTCCCCCACAAATCCCTGCACTCAAAAATGTAATTAATTTCTAGCAGCCCTTTCTGTTTGGGAGAGGAAGGGTTTGGGTTGGGCCAGCTGCCCTGTGGAAGTGTTAACATGAAGTTTTGTCCTGTTTTTGCAGAACGTTACCAAAGGCGCGAGACACAAAATAGTCATCAGTATCCAAAAGCTAAAAGAAAGACAAAACCTGCTCAAATCTCTAGAAGGGGTAAGTAATCACAACCATCTTTGTATTTCTTGTGTTTTTAAGAAGCCAGGAATTAATTCTGGGGTGAAGCACTCTTTGCTTAAACTTATTGTGGGGATCTGATGCAGATTTTATTTCACAGAATTCCAGAATGGTTTGTGTGACAGTGATCACAGGGGTCCAAGGATGAGGGAAGAGATGAGGATCTGACTCCATGTCTCAGAAGGCTGATTTATTATTTTATTATATATATTATATTAACTATACTAAAAGAATAGAAGAAAGGATTTCATCAGAAGGCTGGCTAAGAATAGAAAAGAAGGAATGAATAACAAAGGCTTGTGTCTCAGACAGAGTCCAAGCCAGCTGACTGTGATTGGCCATTAATTAGAAACAACCACATGAGACAATCCCAGATGCCCCTGTTGCATTCCACAGCAGCAGATAACCCTTGTTTACATTTTGTTCCTGAGGCCTCTCAGCTTCTCAGGAGGAAAAATCCTAAGGAAAGGATTTTTCATAAAAGATGTTTGTGACAGGTTTGGGCTGGCAGGGACCTTAAAGTCCCAGCCCTCTGCCATGGTAGGGAGACGCTGTCCACTAGACCACATTGCTCAAAGCTGTGTTTTGCAGAGTGGGTCCTAATGCATCTCACACAGCTGGCATGGATGTACCTTGTAGCCCTGGCCAGCCCCAGGGTGCTCAGAAAGGCTTGGTCATTCCTGGAACATCATATGGGCACCCTGTCCTGGGATAAAACACCAAACACCCACATCACTGCCTGAACAACAGCTTGAATTTCCAAGGAGAATAAACAGAAACTTCTTTATCACTTCAACAAAAGCTTAAACCCTGCAGGAAGGGCTTTTGGGGAAGTAGCAGCACCACAGCCTGGCTGGGAGCAGCTCACCCAAGCTCTCCCTATTTATTATGGCTGTATTATATTATACTTAATTGCACCATCTTCAAACAGCAACTTGCAGAGCCTCCCACTAGGGGCTTTTAAATACTTCTGTGGTGTGTTGCTATTTATTGGTGTTTTCCTTAACTTGCTGCTTCACTATTTATTTATAATATGGGCTTGTGCTCAGAGTATGGCAGGAGCTAATAAAGCCATATTTACCTCCGTTATTAATAATAACTATTAAATCCAAGAGCTGGATGGAGCTGGCTACAGCCCTGTGTTTTCCAGGCTATTGCACAGCCTCTTCCTCCACTCCTCCACTGGGATTTGGGAATCTGGTATTGATTGAGTGGTGCTGTGCAGGAGCTGGAGCCCAGCTCAGCTGGCACAGCCAGCCAGGCACGCTGTAAAATACAGGAGGGAAGTGGCAGGGACTGGTTTGGAGCCCTCTGGGGTGGGTTTGGGCTGTGGCACTGTGACCCTGTCCTGCTCTGCTGGGGCTCAGAGCTGCCTGTGAGCTGCTTTCCCTGGGAGGAGACATCTCTGCTTTTCCAGGCTTCCCATCCAGTTCTTGCTAAACAAGAGCATGTGTGGGACTTGATGCTTTTGGGCAGTGTCTCGCTGCTAAATACTGCTGCTTTCTTGGAAAGAGCTGCTCCACCCCTCTCTGTTAGTTAGCAGGGCAGTATTTTCTCCCAGAAAAATAGTGCCCAGCAGACTGACACCAGATCTTTGTGAGAAATGGAGCTGAAACGTCCAAGAGTGAGCTGGGAATGCAGCAGGAATTAGAATCAACAACTGTTCCAGGGCTTGCAGACATCCCATGTGCCCACTTAGCGTCCCTTCCTTCAGCACATCAGGATTCACTCCAAAAGTTGCCTCTTTCCAAGCAGTGTCCCATGAGCCAGACTGTGCAGGAGCCTGCAGTGAGCTGTTCTGGTTCAGGCCACATTAAAAACAAAATGCACTTATTTCCCACATTAAAAACAAAATGCACTTATTTCCCATCAGTGGGGCGAGGATCTGACCATAGAAATGGAGTTCTTGATCCACACCAGGAGCAAAGCTGGGGTGCACCCAAATTCTCTCCCTCCTGGGTGGATCTGCCCCAGGATCTCTGAATGGTTTTGCTGTGGGAGTTTCAGTTCTTTTCTGTGTCTGACCACAAATCACCTGCTGCCCTTGAAACCCTCCCAGTGCCCTCTGCATCCACTCCCCCAGCCCATCCCAGCGTGGACAGGGATGTCCCCACAGCTGCCACAGGACAGGCTCCAGCATCCCAGCATGGTGCTGGGCTCTGAGGTGATCCCAGAGCATGAGGATGCCATGGCAAGCAGTTTAGGGGCAGAGCAGTTAATGGGAGCCAGGCTTGAAGGTGGTGCTGGAAATGGGAAACGAGCCCATGTTAATGTAATTCCAGTGAAATGGAGCTGAAATGTTGGGATTGTAGGATTGCTGGGGAACCAACAAATATATTTTTGCCATCTGCTCTGTCAGAACCACGTCTGACTCCTTCCAAGGCTCACTGGCACAATGGGACAGATCTCCAAGGGCTCCTTTTCCTTAGGAAAAGCCAAAGCCTCCTTTTACTATCAGCTCAGCACTCAATGATGTGATATATTTTTAAAATACGCAAAATTTTTGATATTTTAAAATATATTATTGCTGCTCTGGGCATTGAAATCTCCCAGGCTCAGTCACTTCCATGGACTTGCCATTACCCTGGTGGAAATGTGGAGACATTGAAGCTGGATTGTTGTTGGGTTTGGGTCCCAGTGGTTGATGGGGGCACATTTATCTCTGGGGATTCAGTTCTGAACACATCCATGGATAATCAGACACAGTCCCTGCAGCACTCCCCTGATAAAAAGAAAAGACTTGGAGAATGAAACCTGGCTGTTGGCTGTGGAATGCAGCAGGATCCTGAAGCAGGAGCAAAGCTGGGAATTCTCAGGGGGTCACAGGAGGGGTGCTGATGTCCCAGCAAGGACAAACCTCCTCTCTCTCTCTTCCATCCACAGGACATCCTGGAAGGTGGCAACTTGCGTGTCCCGCTGCAGGAGCTGCACCAAATGATCCTCACCCCCATCAAAGCCTACTCCTCCCAGAACTCGAGCACGGAGGAGCACAGCAGGGAGGTGGACTCGCACCACGGCCACCCCTCCTCCTCCCTGCTGGGCTCGGACAGGGACAGCCAAGGCTCGGACTGCAAGGACTCCGCGGCCGCCGGGATGCAGCAGCACCACCTGCCGGGATGCGAGGGCGAGTCGGGAGGGGCCCCTTTGCCCGAGGGCGACCTGCCCGGGCAGTTCACCCGAGTGATGGGCAAAGGTGAGCAGCTGCCATTTCTCCTCGGACTCCTCACCAGGGATGAGTTTCCCTGAGTTTTTCCCTCCCCGCCTTTCCCTGAGCTCCTGCAGGTCCCAGTCTCATCACTAAGAAGGAGTTTCCCTGAGTTTTTCCCTTCCTGCCTTTCCCTGAGCTCCTGCAGGTCCCAGCCTGAGGGGTGATGGTTTTTTGAGGTCCTTTTGTCATGCTGGGGTTAGAGGTAAGAAGATAGGGCAGGTGGGCTGGGATTTTGGGGAGGGGCAGCAATGGCTCAAGCTGCCTGCCTGAGGTCCAAGGTGGACAGCATGCATTCCAAACTCCAGGTCCCAGGTGGAAAGCATCCTCTCCCTGCTCCAGGTCAGATGCAGAAATCACAACTTTTCCCAGGGTCAGGAATGGAAGATGTCCTCTCTCGTCCCATCCAGAGCCCTGGGGTCATCCCACTGATCCAGAGGTGTTTTGAGCAGCATCCCTTGGACTTACTCTGCTTGGAGTAGGATAGCAGTGGTGCATGGGCTGGACATGAGCCATTTGGAGTGCAAATCAGTGGCTCCAAGCCCCTTTTTATGTCCCAGTTTGGATGCAGGACATCCAGAATACTCCAGTGCCATTCCCTGTCGAGTGCAGGGTGTGCAGCTTTGCACCAGGGATGACACATTGGGAGGTAACAGGAGCAAGCTGAGGTGAGGACTGACCTCCTGTGCAATATTCAGGGTTCTTGGAGAAAATCTGTGTGAGCCTGGATGTGCCCTAACCTTGCTGGTGGCTCCTGAGGTGTCAGTGCTGGCTGCATGGAGGGAGATCTCCCTGGGGAAGAGGAAAGGGGTTCTCATCTGCAGGAGACTGGGAACAGGCAGAACCTCATTGGGGTGCCACAAAGAAATATCAGCCTTGTCTCTATTTCCAACCTTTTTTGCAAAAAAATAGCTGAGATTTTTTTCTAAAATAGCTGAGATTTTCTCTACACAGGAACCTGGTGCAGAATTTGTCCCCAGCTGGTTCCCTGCAGAAACAGCCACATGTGGGGCTCCAGCCCCATTTTATTCCTGAGACAAATGGCAGAGTGTGGCACAATCCCTGCCAAGATGTGGTGTCCTCCTGGACCCCCAGGCATCCCTGCCAGGGGTTTACAACAGGAGAAGCTCACTCCTCTGTGAGCTCATTCCCAATTCCTTCAATGACATTCATTCCAAAAGAGATTAAAATTCATCAGGGAAGGTGGGAATTTACCACTCTGCAGTGGGGGCAGATTTGGCCATGGGAGAAGGAGCTCTCCTGCCTATGAATAGGGATTGATCCTGTGCCCCTGAGTTGCTTAGGTCTAATTTTGGGGACTCCAATGGTGCTACTCTGGATTTACACCATCATAACAGAGAACAAAATCTGGCCCTAAATATAGGAAGGTATGGCAGGAATTGGGGAAGGGCGTTTTTTCTCACTGATGAAAAACCTACTCGTGGTTACAAGGGAAACAGGATGTCCAAGGTGGTTGTGGGACCCCTCCTGGGCCCCATCCTGATGTCCCCATCCCCATTTCCCTTCTCTTGTTCTTTTTTTTTCCAGTCTGCACACAACTTTTAGTTTCCCGACCCGATGAAGAGAATATAAGTTCCTATTTACAGCTCATAGACAAATGTCTAATCCACGAGGTGAGTCGTGTCAGATCATCTAAAACTGTTGTTCTCATCACTTGGAAACTGTTTCCAAAGTGTCTGTTTATGTAAACCTTTGGGTTTCTAACACAAATATTTTTGGGGGGTATTAATAGTAATTCTGACAGAGCAGGCTTGGAGCAGCCAGTAGCTCCAACGTGGTGCATGGAAATGTTGCTTCCCCCCACGCTGCTTTAATTGCCAAGGCCTGGAGCTGGGAAATTCATCTGGCTCGTGACAGTCCCAGCAGCAGCTGGATGAAAGCAAGAATCAGTCCCACCAGCAGCTGGATGAAAGCAAGAGCCCTGGGATGAACGTGCAGGTGGTTCCCATCAGACAGACCCGGCGATCCCTCGGCGTTGCCTCCTCCTGTTTTGCACCACGTGCTCTTGGGATTTTGCAACAGGGATTTTCCATCTGTTCCTGCTCCAGAGGATCTGCCTTGGCTGGGTGATGGCTTGGGATGGCCAGGCTGTGCCACAGGGCTCTGGCACGCTCCTGCCTGGTGGCAGGGAGGGATGGCCGGTGTCCCTGGTGTCCTGCCGTGTCTCCTACCTGCTCTGGCAGCACCTGGAAGAAGCCGCTTCCATCACCTGCCTGTATGGGAGCAGAAGTTGTGGAAGCTGAGGACCAGAGAGCAAAGCCAGGAGGACATGGAACTTTTCCCAAAGTGCCTGCACTTTTCCCAGCAGAACCACCCAGGTCCCAGGACCACCCTCTGCGCTGGCTCCGGCGTAATCAGCGCCAGGAGAGAGCATCTCCTCCTGAGTGGTTCAGAGCAATCAAGTCAGGCACTAATTAGCCTCCAGATTGTCCTCTGGAGACTTCTGCTGCTCTCCAACAGAGACCTGAGGTGTCTAAAGTTAGCAGTGGTGGCACGTGGGTGTCCCTGTCACCCACGCCTCCTGCCTGGAGCTCCGGGAGCAGGTCTGTCACTGCCAGGTCTGTCACTGCCAGGGTGACCTTTGCAGGGAGCCTGGGTGGGTGACAGACTCACCCTGGGTGACCTCCCCAGAGCCTGTCAGTGCCAGGATCACAGCCAAGCTCTGCCCAGCCCTGAGAAGGAGGATAGAATGCAGGATGCCACAGGGCAGCTCAGCTTTCCAAAGCCCAGCTTTGCTCACCCTGGCAGCATTTCTAGAGCCACATCCAGGTGACAAGTGTCACCACCCGTCAGGACCCACCGTCAGAGCCTCGCTCTGCCAAAAGGAGTTGGCAGCCTTGAGGCAGAGCTGGGCTGTCACTCTGGGACACAGGGAATGCTGCCAGCATTTTCTCCACCTGAGATGAGTAAATCCTGAGGAAAGACCAGTGTTTCCCCTGGGACTTCCTGATGGGGCTCAACTCACCCCATCACCTGCTCCAGCTGCTTCTCTTTACCCACACTGCCACATGCACATCCCTGCTGGCTTTGTCCACAAGAATATTCATCCATTTCCTATTTTCCTCTCTGTTTTTTTTTTTTGGGCAGGCGTTTACAGAGATCCAGAAGAAGAGGCTGCTGTCATGGAAACAGCAGGTGCAGAAACTCTTCCGGTCTTTCCCTCGGAAATCCCTCCTGGAGCTGTCGGGCTATCGGCAGCAGAGGAGGTACGTGGGAACATGGGCCAGCTGTGGGAACATGAGCCAGCAGTGTGCCTTGGTGGCCAAGAAGGCCAATGGCTCCTGGCCTGGATCAGGAATGGTGTGGCCAGCAGGACAGGGAGGTCATTCTGCCCCTGTACTTGGTGCTGGTGAGGCCAAACCCTGAGTGCTGTGCCCAGCTCTGGCCCCTCAGTTTGGGAAGGATGTTGAGAGGCTGGAGCACATCCAGAGGGGACAACGAGGCTGGAGAGGGGCTGGGAACACAAACCCTGTGAGGAATGTTTGAAGGAGCTGGAGAAGAGGAGGCTCAGGAGTGCCCTTATTGCTCCCTACACCTTCCTGAAGGGAGGCTGCAGACAGGTGGGGTCGGTCTCTGACAGAACCAGAGGACACAGCCTCCAGCAGCATCAGGGAAGGGACAGGTTGGATATTAGGAAGAAATTTTTCACCAAAAGAATAATAAAGTACTGGAATGCTCTTCCCAGGGAGGTGGTGGAATCACCATCTCTGGATGTGTTTAAAAAAGACTGGACATGGCACTGGGTGCTATAGTTGAGGTGTTAGGGCACAGGTTGGGCTCAATGATCTTAGAGGTTTCTCCCAACCTCATCATTCTGTGATTCTGTGATTTTGGGAGGGGGGGATGGATGCAGTGGCCAGAGCAAGAGCACTCCAGGTGGTAACATCCCCTCAGAGGGAGGGATGGGTCCTGCTGGGTTCAGAGCTGTGTTTAGGGAAGGGGAAGGGTTGGAAAAGCTTCAGCAGTGGAATCCCAGGTGCTGGCTGGGGAGGGAGCACAGCAGGCAGTGCCCAGGTGTGTGTGGTCGCTGCCTTTCCCTCCCATCCCACCCTGCCTCCGTGGCTCCAAACCCAGCACTTCCCAGCTGTGCAGGGTGTCCCCAGTACTGGGCCCTTTCCCTGTTGCCCTTTGTGATGGCATCAGCACTGGAGTTTCCTCCAAAAGCTGTCAAGGGGCAGAAAAAAAGGCTGGAAGCTCTGCAGAGCCAGAGGTGCAGTCAGAGAGCCAGGCAGGGCTGTGTTGGGAACACCATGTTTGCTCACTTCCAAGGTGATGCTGCATTTCAGGTGATCCTAGAAAGCATAGGGTTTGTGCCAAAAAAAAAGATTTTTAAATCACTTTTAACAACATCACCCCTTTGTTTCATTTTGCAAAGCCTGATTTGTTGCAAGTTTTTTATTCCCAAAACAGACGGTGTTTTGGAGATAACTGGGAGTATAGGAACTTCCAGGATGAGATTTCAGCTCCTTTAGCTCAGCCCTTCTTAATAAAACTTGGATTTATTAGGTCATTCTAACCAAATTTTACAGAACTTGAGAAGTCTCAGAGGTGACCATATTTGTAAAAACAAACCTCCTAGAAGGGGAGAAAGAAAATGCAACAGCAAAAGCTGAACTTAAATTAGACACTGGAGAATCCACTCATGAGAATTCTCAAAGAAATCAAGTTCCAGGGGCATTACCTGGATTATTTTAGATTGTATTTAAGAACAGACCCATTTTGCAGGAGTAAAATAAGCTTTGAAGAAAACCAGTGTGGATCTGAGAACTGCAGGAGGGTGGGAAGGCGAGTGGCAGAAGGGAAGAAGAGAGGATGCTGCACACCCAGACTGCCTCCTTCCCACTGCCTGTGCAGGGTGGAGGGACCACCTCGGTGGGGTGGGAGGGTCAGGACCCCCTTAGAGGGGTCAGTGTCTCACCCTCAGTGGGGTGGGAGGGTCAGGACCCCCTTGGAGGGGTCAGTGTCCCACACCTGATGGGATGGGAGGGTCAGAACCCCCCCCCAGAGAGGCTCAGTGTCTCATCTTGGTAGGGTGAGAGGATCAGGACCCCCTCCCAGGCTCAGTGTCTCAACCTTGAGGTGGGGTGGGAGGGTCAGAACCCCCTTGGAGGGGTCAGTGTCTCATCCCTGGTAGGATGGGAGGGTCAGGGCTCAGTGTCTCACCCCCGGTGGTTGGGAGGGTCAGGGCTCAGTGTCTCACCCCTGGTGGTTTGGGAGGGTCAGGGCTCAGTGTCTCACCCTCAGTGGGATGGCAGGGTGAGGGCTCAGTGTCTCACCCCTGGTAGGATGGCAGGGTCAGGGCTCAGTGTCTCACCCCTGGTAGGATGGCAGGGTCAGGGTTCAGTGTGTCACCCCCGGTGGTTTGGGAGGGTCAGGGCTCAGTGTCTCACCCCCGGTGGTTTGGGAGGGTCAGGGCTCAGTGTCTCACCCCCAGCTCTCTCTCTCTCTGTCTCTCTCTCCACAGCCGAGGCTTTGGCCAGTCCAACTCGCTCCCGACCGCCGGCTCCGCGGGGGCGGGGCTGGCCCGGAGGAACCCCCGGCAGTTCCAGATCCCCTCCCGCAACCTCCCCACGGCCCGGCTGGGGCTGCTGGGCCCCACGGGGCTGCTGGGCACCCCCCAGCGCAGCCCTGCTGCCAGCCCTGCCATCCTCAAGCAAGGCAGACAGGTTGGTCGGCGTTCCTGACATTCCTGGCTCTTCCATCCCTGTCCCACAAGCGAGCTTCCTTCGTTTTTCCTTCTCTGACTTGTCCAGATCATCCCCAGTTTTTTTCCCACTCTTCCAGCAGTTTGCAGGCATTTGGGTTGGGCTCCCCTCTGTGCAGTGGGATGTGGCGGTGGGAGCAACAGAAGAGGAAAAGCTGAGTCCTTAAAGTGGCTTATAAAACAGGGAGAGGGGATTTTGGCAAGAGCAGATAGTGGTAGGAGAACGGGGAGGGTTCTAAATTGGCAGAGGGGAGATTTTGATGAGATGCTGGGAAGGAATTCTTCCCTGTGAGGGTGGTGAGGCCCTGGCACAGGATGCCCAGAGAAGCTGGGGCTGCCCCTGGATCCCTGGCAGTGTCCAAGGCCAGGTTGGACAGGACTTGGAGCAGCCTGGGATAGTGGAAGGTGTCCCTGCCCATGGTAAGGGGTTGTAACGAGATTCTCTGTAAGATCTCTTCCAACCCAAGCCATTCTGTGATTCTACAAGCCCAAAGTGGCTATAAACCCACAGCACAGAGGGCTTTGCTTTGCATCCCACCCCTGTGTTTGCTCCCCACAGAACCTGTGGTTTGCCAACCCTGGGGGCAGTAACAGCATGCCCAGCCGGAGCCACAGCTCGGTGCAGAGGACGCGCTCGCTGCCGGTCCACACGTCCCCGCAGACCATGCTGATGTTTCAGCAGCCAGGTAGGCAGCACAGGGGTTTTTCCACTCACCCACAGCCAGGTGAGGTGAGGGGAGGTGAGAGGAGCTGTGCTGGTGAGCCTCCCCACAGGCACATGGCACACAGTGTGTTCCCACTGGGGTATCTCTGAATTCCTGGGATAACCATACACATCACTGGAGGGATTTCTGACCCTGGATGTGCCACCTTGACTCTGTGTTACAGTGCTGGTGTCTTGCCTAGCTCATTTCTGAGGGGCTGCTGTCAGGAGGGAAGGTGGTGGCTGATCCATCACCTTTTCCTGCTGGATGGCCACAGCCCCGCTGCGGAAGGACTGCCTTCATGCACTCAGGGGAAATGGTTTCCACAGTGCGTGTGAAGGGAAATGCTGCTGTGTCAGTGCTTCCTTCCCCAGCACTGCCAAAGTGCTCCTGTGTATAGGAGCATCCTCTGATTCAGGGAGGATCCCTCTGACCTTGGACCCTGGACCTGGAGCATCCTGGCCCTGAGGAAGCCTCTTTGTGTATCCCTTCCTTAGCTTTGAGCCTTTTCCTACCAACACCCCACAACCGTTTACACCTCAGGACAGGGAATCCATCCCCCAGTGAGCTTTCCCTCATCCCTACACTCCTGCTGCTTTGGGCTGGCAGCCAGTGGTGTTAAACTGCAGCATTTGGGCAGCAAATGTTCCCTTCAGCAGGAGCAGCAGCTGTTCCCAGGTATTGATTAAATACCAGGACAAGGGCACATTTCTCAGGCGCTGGAGGAGAATAAATGGGTTTCTCTTCGTGTCGGCCTGCGGTGGATGAGGGCGTAGGAGGATCTGGGAGCCAAAGACGTGGATTAAATCACAAGGAAAATAAGCAATGATGTGATGCTGGGCTCACAAACCACTGTTTGCCAGGCTGTGGGGGGACCTCAACCCTCCTGGATCTCGTCCCATGTTCCTGTGAGCCAGTGGAAAGCGGGAGATGCCACCCAGCACAGTAGCACAAGCTGTATTTGCAGGTTTTGCTGCAGGGTGGGGAAAGTTTGCTGCTGTTTAGATTAGGACAGGGGTGTTGGAATGCTCCAAACTTCATGTGTGTGTCCCCTTTTTTGTGCTCACCCTCCCAGGGATGTGGCAGTGATGACGTGGGAGGCTGAGTGGGAGCCAAGCTGGTCCCAGACAGTGGCTGTGCTGGTCTGTGCTGCCATCCCATGTCCAAGCATGGACAGCATCCATCCCCAGGAGATGACCAGGGCTGCCCCCTCCCTGGGTGGGGTTATGCTCTTGCTCCAGCTGCCCCTTACATCTCTCATCAGCTCCTGAACCCCCTCAGATTCATCCTTTACAGATAACAGGGGGTGATGACTGCTTCTCTGAGTGTCTCTTGCTGAAGATGATTTTTCTGGGAGACCTGTCAGACCCTCCTGGGGCATTTTTCAGATGGTTTTTCCCACACAGAGCAGGCAGGCAGGGTCCCTGCCAGATCCCTGACCAGGATCCCTTATTCCCTTTGTCCCTGCAGAGTTCCAGGTGCCGGTGACTGAACCTGACATCAACAACAGGCTGGAGTCCCTGTGCCTGAGCATGACGGAGCACGCACTCAGCGGTGAGCATTCCCTCCTCCTGGGGCTCTTCCAGCACGTCCACGCCTCCTCCGCTGAGCCCCCCAGCACCTGCCCCTGCCCCGTGCCCCCCAAAAGCTGGGACAGGCTGTGGCTGTGAGAGCAGCACGGGGCTGGATGCAGGGATGCTCCGGGGGTGTTCCCATGGGAACCTTGGCTTCTCTCGGCGAGGCGGCCGGGGCAGGGGGCAAAGCCGAACGCAGGGATCGCACCAGCACCAGTGGAGTCTGTGCTAATTAGCCACTCTTCAGCTTGCTAATGATAATTAGTGTTAGCTCGCTACTCTCGTTAGCTCTCGATAAAGCCCCTGCCGCCAGCGCGCTCGGATGGGTCACGGCTTTGGAGCGTTGTGCCCTCCTGCCACCGGATCCCTCCTCTGGCCAGGGGTGAATCCCTGCCAGGCTGTGCCAGGGGCTGTGCCAGGGGCTGTGCTGGGCACCGTGCCCTGGTGCTGGCAGTCCTCACACAGCTGGGGGTGCCAGCGGATAACGGGCACGGGGAGGGAGGAGGAGCGGGGCAAAACCAAGCGGGGAAGATGGAAGGCAGCAGCAGCAGCAGCAGAGCAGTGGAGAGCCCGTGCAGCACAGAGCCCCAGCTGGCACCAGAAGCTCCCGGTGTCCAATGGAGGCCCAGGCACAAGGGATGGCCCCGGCGATGGGACGAGCGCGGCCGCCCGGAGTCCCCAGTGACCAGCTCCGGTCTGCTGTGGAAGCCCTGGACTGTGACCCGTGGCTGAGGACAGGAGCCCTCGGAGAGGACGAGTGCCACCAGGCTCCCTGCAGATGCAGCAGCCCTTCCTGGGGAGAGGAACGGGAGAACAAGGACTGTGGGAAGCAGCAGGGCCCTGGCAGCATCCCTGGCTGGGAAAACAAGGACACTTCTGTCACCCGAAGCGTTTCTCCGGCGCGTGCCCAGCCGAGGCTTAGCTGTCTTGTTCCTCTGCAGGGTACTGTTCCTCCAAGTTATTTTTTCCAGGTCGCATTCCCCGAGCCTCTCCAAACCGGTCGTGCTATAAATAGCTCTTAAAAAAATAAACCTTTCGGGGGAGAAAAAACAAAAAAAAAAAGGCGTAACAAACCTGTTTGTTTTTAGTGTCGAGGAGGGAGGCGGCTGTGGTGCCCCAAGTGGTAACAGGGAATCCTCTGTTCCACAGCCACTCTGGGAGCTGCCTCCTGCCACTCTCCATCCTGGGGATGGTGTTTGGGATGGGGGATGGGGGGTGGGATCAGGGCTGGAGGGTTGGAAATGCTGTTGGGTGCTGATTTCTGCCCCTGGGGGTGGGGACAGGGGGCTGCTGGTTCTGGGGTCAGTTGTGAGGCTTTGGGGTGGGTCATGGACCCCTCGCTCCTAGGGTTGGGCTGTGGCTGGATGCATCCCTGCTGTCACAGGGTGCTGGGAACAGGGGCTGTGGGGACACAGAAAGGATGCCTGGGGGCTTTTTGTCTTTCCACGACCCTCAGATGGAGGAAAACTTCGCATCCTCTGCGGTGCAGCTGTTGCAGGGTTGGGTGAACTGTGGGCAAGGCAGCCCCTGTGACCAGCTGTGTCCCTGTCCCCTGACTCCTGTTCAGGGACACATGAACTTGTCATGCTGTAGGAGAGTCCCAGACTGTCACCTGCCTTGTGACGAGTCCAGGCTGCCCAGAAACCCCCTCTGCTCCTGGGGAAGCGGTTGTGGAGTTGTGGCAGAAGGCCTGGACTGATGTTGGGACAGCAGCCTGGGGAAGCTGCTGTGGGGTGGGGACAGTTGGTGGCACAGAGGGAGCAGCAGAGCACTGACACCCCAAAACCCTTCTGCACCCCTTGGGGAGATGGGAGGTGGTGGGGGTGGCCCCAGCACTACCTCCCTGTAGGGGCTGTGGGTTGGGGGTGCTCTGGGGGGTCCATCCCCTAAATCCCCAGCTTGGGGGGTACCAGTGCTCACTGGGGCTGCTCCTAATTCTCCCTTCCCACTTGCAGATGGTGTCGACAGAACCTCCACGATCTAGAAGGCGTCGCCACGGGGACGCTGGGCGGGACAACAACTGCTGCGGGTCCAGCGGCGAGGTCGGGGCTTGAGGGAGCCTCAGCGATAGCTTGCATCCTTTCTCCTCTCTCCTCTCCTCTCCTCTCTCTCTCTCTCTCTCCTGTTTTAATTTTGTGAATGTGTAGATTGTCCTTGTGAACATATCATTAGACTTGGAATTTGTGTTGTCATTTATTACATCCATGCTAAGGGGGGGAAAAGATGGCAAAAAAACAAAAATCTCAGCGACGACGATGAAGCAGCATGGGGAGGTTGGGGCGGACATGGAGGAGGAGGAGGAGAGTGCTGACAATGGAGGGTTCACCGTGGGCAAGCCCTGCTCCTGGAGGAGGATCCCAAGGAGCACAGAGCACCACGTGGGGGTGTGTGACCAAAAACCCTTTGGGGAGGATCCACCTGCCCTGCCAGGGGCTGCAGAGCGGGCAGTCCCATCTCTCGAGTTTCGCCGCTTTCGGGTGCGGGCTGACCCGGTGAGCCCAGATTGAAACAGAAACAATAAAATAACCCCAAAATTTCCTTTCAGTCTAGCCAAGAGATCTGCAGTGTGGAGGCAGCGTTGTGCTCAGGGCAGTGGAGGGTCAGGGGGTGCCTGTCCCTGTGCCCCAGTTGGATTGGGATGCGGGATGGAGCGGGGGCATCTCACCCAGAGGAGGGTCCTGGGGGGAGTCTGTGAATTTGGGGACACTGGGAGAAGTTCCTGCATCCTGGCTCCACACATCTGGCCCAACCTGCCCAAATCCAGCTGTAAGGGGCTTTTCCAGCATGGCCAATGATTGATGAAGGAGCCCCCAAATAAAACCCAAGTCACAAAGGGCACCAAAATGCAGCTTCACAGCCTTGTTTTCTTGGCATTAACTGTGGGGCTGGCAGGGGCTGGGCTGCCCCTCTCCCACTGCTGCTTTTTATAACAGGAGCTAAATTTGGTGTTAAATTGGTAAATCTGACCCAGCACTGCTCTGACCTGCAGTGATGCTTCTCCCGGTCCCAATGCTGCTCCAAGTCCTCCAATGGAATAATAATAAATATAAAATCAATTAATTGAGCTGATGGGTGGCAGCAATATTTCCAAAATATGGCTGTGAGGAGGACATGGGCAGCATTGTGTGCTAGGATCAGAGGGAGCAGGGCTCAGGGGGAACCAGAGCATGGGCAGGGCTGGGAGACGTGTGAATCCTTTTGTCATGCAGCGTTTTTAAGTTGTTTTTCTAAAAAAAAAAGAAATATATCTATATCTATATATATGTATACAAAAACCCAAGTGCCAAATGCAATGTTTTATGTTTGCTGTTCCTTGGTGTCCTGCTTCCCGGCAGACAGGAGGTGGAGGGGGGTGATGGGGAGGGTGGAGAAGGGAAAACCTGAAGGCCAGGGAGGTTGGGAAGAGGTGTGAGGAGGTGAAGGCGAAGCGGGGTCGGCGCTGGGGACCTGGGTCACCCCCGAGCACCCCCAGCTTGTGAGGTGTGAGCAGAGCCACCGTGGCAGGGGCCTCCCTCAGGGAGACTCCAGTGTATTTACAGAGCTGAAATTCTATTTATTCCTTCGCTGACTATGGACACGGAGGTTTTCTGATTGTTCAGAGAGATTATTTTGGATATTTTACCTATTAACTTGCTGTGGCTGGGAACCATGATAATGTCTGTTATTAACAACCACCAAATAATTCAATTGTTTTATCCTTTTTGATGTTAAAAAAAAAAAAAGAAAAAAAGCTTATTTTCCATTGACAGTCTAGAGGTTAATAACGACTTAGTTGTGTTTGCTGTTTCTTGTTTTGTTTTTTTGAGTAAAAACAACAAAAAAGTGGCTTCAGTTGTGTTCGGGAAGTGCTGCCTGGCTCTGCCTGCCGGTGCTAAGTGCGGGTGGCAGAGCTCCAGGGAAAGAAGCTTAAAAGGGAGGGGAAAAAAAAAAAAAGCTTGAATCCTAAAAGAAATAAAAGTTATTTATAGAAAGAAAAAAAAAAGAAAACAAAAACTCCTCCGACAGTTGCATGAGTGAAGTCAAATATTCAGTAATAAAGCGGCAGTGCCTTTCTTTTTGTATCCCCGCTGCTGTCCCCTCCCTGTCCTGTCGGAGATGCCACCACTGCGGGGTCCTGGGGTCAGGTGGGCAAATCCCCCCCTCCTGCTGCCCCCCAGCGCCGCCGGGACCCTCTCCTGGTGCTGTTCCCCCGGCCAGCCCAGCACACACAAGTGCCCTTGGGCCCGGCGGATGCGACACCTGCGGGGACACAACCCTGTCCCTTCTGTGTCCCCGTATCTGGGGACACAACCCTGTCCCTTCAGTGTCCCCATCCCTGGGGACACAACCCTGTCCCTTCAGTGTCCCCATCCCTGGGGACACAACCCTGTCCCTTCTGTATCCCCGTATCTGGGGACACAACCCTGTCCCTTCAGTGTCCCCATATCTGGGGACACAACCCTGTCCCTTCAGTGTCCCCATCCCCGGGGACACAACCCTGTCCCCTCAGTGTCCCCATCCTCGGGGACACAACCCTGTCCCTTCAGTGTCCCCATCCCTGGGGACACAGCCCTGTTCCTTCACTGTCCCCATCCCCGGGGACACAACCCTGTCCCTTCTGTGTCCCTATATCTGGGGACACAACCCTGTCCCTTCAGTGTCCCCATCCCCGGGGACACAACCCTGTCCCCTCAGTGTCCCCATCCCCGGGGACACCCCGAGCTCGGCTGCGCTGGAGTTGAGCTCAGCTCAGCAAAGCCCCCCAAGGGGTTTAGGGTGGCGGCATCCAGCAGGAAAATCCCAAACTGTGATGGAAGCTGGGTCAGCACTTAGGGGAGCGATTTCTGTTGTCACCTTTCTCCATGTCGGGTTTGGCTTTGGGAATGTGCCTGGTGGAAAGTGGGTGGGTCCCGCAGACGTCTATAATTTGCACACAGCGACGATAACACTAAAGTTGATTTTATACGAGTCATCAGAGTTTGCAAAGTGAGTTTTATTTTTTGTATTCCTTTATCTTTACTTAAAGGTGAATGTGTATTCCTCTGGGAGGAATAGGAAGAAAAAAAAAAAAAAAGAAAAATACATTAAAAAAACAGGAATGTTAATAATGTTAAACAGAATACTTCCTCCCTTATTAATATATATAACCCTGATGTATTTATGCCTATTGTAAGCTGACTTTAAAGAGCTTTGACCTCTCTTCTGTTGCATGCCGTTCCCGGGCAGCCTCTCCTTGTCCATGCATGCCTTTTGTCCTGGTTTTTCTGTACAAAGTTAGTGCACAAAAGAACTATTTTTGCCTAGTTAATGTTGCCGAGCAATGCCTATTTTTTAAATTTTAATTTCTTTTTTTTGGGTTTTTTTTTTTTTTTTTGGTCATATACGGCAATAGCATGTTTGTTACATGTAAAAGCTTCCCGATATAAAGAAATACTAATGTTTGGAGATGCCAGTCTTTGCAAGTGTACAGTTTTCCAATGTTGTTCCCAGTGAAACACCCTCGTGATTTCCACTTGCTCCCATGTATTTATTACTCATTTCCTCCCGTGTAACTAGGAACCATGGCTATATTTCATATCTGCTCTATATTGAAAGTGAAGGGAGATGATTAATACAAGGTTTTGTAACACTGGGGTGTGGCGCCTCCTTATTTATCCCCTTTTTGGCAGCCGGCTTCGGACTCCTTCAGGCAAAAAAAAAAATCAGAATTCAATAGATGTTCGTCCCGTGGGCAAGAGGGGAGGAGCCCTCCACAGTTCCACAGGGGATTGGGGATCTTTATTTAAAGCCTGGGGCAGAGCTTCCAAATCCCTGGCATTCCCCACACAGCTGCCTCACTGTCCCTTTGGGGACATCCATGCCCATGCCCCAGGAGCTGTTTAGATGAAGGATTTTCCTTGGAAATCAGCAGGAATTGGGGCTGGCACAGCCCAGAGGCTGCAGAGGCACACGGAGGCTTGGCCCAGAGCCTCAGTGTGTGTGTGGAGACTTTTGGGGTGGGAATTTAAAGCTGGGTTCTTTCTGAGATTAAAACCTGCACATTTCAGACCTTCCTGGGGCTGGATCAAGCAGGGAAGGATGCTCAGAGCTGGTGCTGCCACTTCCCGTGGATACTCTGCTGTGGGAAGTGCCAAGGGCAGCACCTTCTACCCCTGGTTTTTCCATGTTTTCTCAAACTGAGCCTCCACATCTCCAGGCTGATCAAGGCCAGCCCTGCAGGCTCTTCTCTGCCTCATCAGCCTGGCCATTCCTGCATCCAGGTCCAGGGATGCCCTCCAGAGACCTCCAGGGTGTCTCAACCCTGCTCATGTCCCTCCACAGCCTGGGTGGCTCAGGTCCCCATGAGGAGCAGAATATGCAAACACATTCAGGGTTTATTCAGGTGGTTTGAACACTTCATCTGCTGCTTCTCCTAGGATGAGGCTCCCGGTGAGCTCTCCAAATGCTGATGGTGCCAAGACCCCAAAACCTTGTCCTCAAGCTCCTTCTATCTGGGATGCTCCCAAGCATCTTGGGCCAGGCCACCCCAGAAGGGAAATATTTGCCATGGTGCTCAGTACCACCTGAATTTCCCTGTCCATCCACATCCACAGCCCACTGGCCACGGCTCCCTGCACTCGTGGGGAATTGGCCTCCCTACACAGCTCAGACAAACTTAAATCTCAAAAAAACCCCATCTCCTTCCAAACAATTTGCCTTTCCAGGTTCCTGTGCTGCTGTCTGGGTCTCACAGCACAGGGCTGTTGCACTAACAGAGAATGGAAACAAAAAGGAAAAGGCAGAAACACCTGGGTTGGAAAAGGGGAGTTGGAAGGGCCAAAAAGGCTCCAAGGAAAGTCCATGGCAGCCACAGGTTAGGGAGAGTCTGTGGGTCCTGCTGCCTGGCAAAAGGAAAAAGTCCTAAAAAAGGAAAAGCAGGAGGAGAACAAAAAACATTTCCATGCTGGTAGAAGCTTGGTGAATCTGTTGGGTGAATCTATTGCAGACACTAAAGGCTTTACCTGCCCGTGCCCCTGGATTCCAGCACACCCGAGCCCTGTCCAGCCCAGGGAAATCTGATCCCCTTCTCCCGCCTGGCAGAGGCTGCAGCCCCTGCCCAGCTGGAGCAGAGCCAGGAGCTGTTCCAGCAGCTGCTGGGCTGTCACAATCCCAGCAGGAGCTGGATAACCCCACAGGTGTGAACATGATCTCCTATTCCATGTCTGCCTATTCCAAAAGGTGGTGGAGAAGCAGCCCCAGCCCTGGGGCCAGGCAAGTGCTCCTTCCAAGGGGATGCTCCTGTCCCTTCTCCTGACCCGGTTCCTGCTGTGGGTACAAATTCCTCATTTTTAACTCTGACTGGAATATCCCAGGGAACAACCTACCCAGCAGGCAGGGATTTCCCTCTCCAGGGAAGTTTTTATGCAAGATGGAGAGGGCTTTTCCAGCAGAGCTCCTCGGGATCAGGGAATAATGAATTCCCCAGGTCTGCAGGCTGTGCCAGAGGCAGGGTGATGCTGCTGGCCTGGCTGCCAGCCAGGAATGCTCCCAGGATACACAAATTCCCAGCTGCTCCTGGCAGCAGCAGAGTGGCCACCTCAGCCAGCCTGGCCTCTGCCACCAGCAGGGAGCTGCTTTAGCTGGGGTCAGCAAAGGGATCAGGAATGCACACCTGGGATGGGCACCGGGGGCAGGGATGGGTGCCCTGGCATGGGATCAGCCTGGGCACCCACAGAGCTCCCCAGGGCTTCTCCCAGAGCCCAGCACAGGCAGAGCAGGCGCCTGCAGGAGCAGGACAGCTTTAAACTAAAAGAACAGTTTTAAAGTACAAGAGGAGAGATTTAATTGAGGTGTTAGGAAGGAATTTGTTACTCAGAAGGTGCTGGGGCCATAACACAGGTTGTCCCCAGAACCTGAGGCTGCCCCATCCCTGGAAGTGTTCAAAGCCAGGTTAAACAGGGCTTGGAATAACCTGGGATAGTGGATGGTGTCCCTGTCCACAGCAGAAGATTATCTCTTTTTTTTTGCACCAAAACCATTCAGTATTTCTATGATTTCCCCTCTTTTCTTTATGGAAACACCCCACTGACAGAGCCTGCTTAGAGGACACGTGATCCAGCTCAGCCAAAATCCCCCCTTATCTAAAGAAAATATATTTTTGGGCTAATTTTAAATAATAATAATAACTTTTTTAGATCCCTCATGCTGCATGTAGCCTCTGCTTTTGGACAAACCAGCTCCATCCCCAGCCCTGTCCAGGGGCAGCACGGGGGCTGTTTGCAGCATCCCCCAGCAGTGGGATGCAGTGCAGGGTGATGATGGTGCCCTCTTGCATCCCCACGGCTCCACTCTGGCACTCGGGGGATCCCTGGGCTTCCCAAAAACGCCTTTCCAGCCCCGGGGAAGCTCCTGCGGCTGCTGCAGGGAGCAGAGCTCGGGGCGGGCTCAGCAGGGGGAGCCACAGACTGTGCGAGCCGGGACCCGTCAGTGACAGCCTCTGGAAAATCCCTTCCCAGGAGTGCTTGGGAGCTGAGAGGCCTCAGAAAAGAAGGAAAACAAGAATTATCTGGTTGTTTGGGATGTGGTCTGGAGATCGCTTACCAACAGGTGCATCTTTGATTGGTTCCATGTGAATTGGTTTTAATTAATGACCAATCACCATCAGTTGTGTTGGACTCTGAGGAGTCAGTCAGGAGCTTTCATGATCGTTCTTGTGAAGCCTTCAGATGTATCCTTTCTGTTTATAATATAATATAATATAATATAATATAATATAATATAATATAATATAATATAATATAATATAATATAATATAATATAATATAATATAATATAATATAATATAATATAATATAATATAATATAATATAATATAATATTTCTAAATATAAAAAATGTATTTGTATATATTTTATATATAATATATATTTTAACTATTATATACATAGTATGTTTTTATATCTAATATATATTATAATAATATATTTATAATTATATTTATATATGATTATATAATTCTAAATATATAAATATATTTGTATGTATTTTATATCTAATATATATTTTATCTATTATATCTAATATATATTTTTATATCTAATATATAATATATTATAATAATATAATTATATTAATATATGATTATATAATTCTAAATATATAAAATATATTTGTATGTATTTTATATAAAATATATATTTTATCTATTATATATAATATAATTCTATATCTAATATATATTATATTATATTATATTACATTACATTACATTACATTACATTACATTACATTACATTATATTATATTATATTATATTATATTATACTATATATCAGCCTTCTGAGAACATGGAGTCAGATTCTCATCTCTCACCTCGTTCTGGGGACCCCCTCAAACACCACAGGGACCAGCTCAGCCCCCGGGACATTCCTGACCTCGGGCATCACCCAGCACCTTTGCAGACCCCTCCCTCCCTCCACTGCTGCTTCCCTACAAAACCTTTCCCATCCTTTCTTTCTCCATCACCAGGCCCTTTTCCCCCAGCTGATCTCCTGTGGTGAAGGGCAGTGCAGGAGAGGCTGCAGGAGGTGGGCACAGAGCTGGGGTGCAGCCCCCGAGCCCAGGGCTGGCACTGGGGCTGTGCCCACAGCCAAGGGCCGGCCCTACACAGCACCAAAACCCAGCAGAGAATGTCCTGAGCTGGAAGGGACCCATAGAGGTCCCTCTAATCCAGCTCCTGGCCCTGCACAGACACCCCAACATCCCCAGCCTGTGCCTGAGAACATTGCCCAAACCCTTCCTCAGCTCTGGCAGGATTGCTGCAGGGACCACTTCCCTGGGGAGCCTGCTCCAGTGGCTGCATCCTGAAATTTTGCCTTTTCCCTCCACATTGATGCACCTCAGGCTGCAGCAGTGGCTGCCACCTCCTCCAGGGGTCCCAGGAACTGCTCCCTCCATGGCATCCACACATCCAAGGCCAAAGCAGCACCCCTGTGCTCTGCCTTGGCACTTTTAAAATCATTTTCAGGCCTTTGCAGTGGAGTTGATCCCTCTTAGTGTGGGTTTTTCACCTTTGCTTCACTGTCACAATCCTGGTGTGGAGAAGAAGAGCAAACAGAGGGAATGTGGTACATTCACCTCCCAAAACCACCCCTGCAACACCCCAACACCAAAAGCACAACATAAACTTGTTAAAAACGACAAATAAATGCCTTGTGATTATATTCTTTGTGTATTTTAGCAATATTCCTTTGAATACTGGGATTTATTTTCTGTCCCTCCCAGGCCAAGACTTATTAACAAGAGCTTTAATGTTTTATGCCCCTTCAACTCCTAAATCTTGAGTGTAACTTCCAAAACAACTGGCAGGCAAAGCTTTTCCTTGAAGTTATGATTCCAGGAGGGCTCAGCCAAGGCTCAAAGGGCACAGTTCATTACAGGCTCTTCCCCAACTCCAGAAACAGGAGCAGAGGAGCTGCTGGAGCTCTCTAAGGAACTCTCCAAGGTGTGGAAGGTTGTGGAGGCTGCACGAAGCCTCTGGGATAATCCCAGCCCTTGCCTGCGGCCACTCAGTTGCTTGAAGGCAGATTTTTGTCTAAAAAGAGCCTAATTTGGAGCCCAGAGCTGGAGGAATTGCCTGAACTGAAGCATCCTGGTGGGCTTGGCAGTGCTGGGATAACTGTGGGGCTCAGTGGCCAGGGGGGGCTCTCCCAAATTTCATGATTCCATGATAAAAACCTGCACCTGGAGCTGGAACACAGGTGCTGAGGGCCAAAGAGCCCAGGACATGGCTGGACATGGCACAGGGATTTATGGAATGGTCACTCCACAGCACAGGGGCAGGAGGTGATGGGAGACACCCAAAATAAACAAAGTGAGAGGAAAAAACCTCAAAGAACCTTTTCCCTTGACAAAATAAAATTGATAAGCAACACATAGCACTGGAGAGCATCAGGAAAGGAATGGAGCTCATGATAAATCAGGTGAAGTCCTGGGAAATGGGGCAGGTCAGGGCTGGGAGGATGTCCCCTTATTTAACAGCTTTTGGTCCTTCTGGTTTAGCTTTTTGTTTCAGGTTTTGGGGGTGTTTTTTGGTGGTTTTGTTTTTGGGGTTTTTTTTAAGCTATAAAGCAAAGTATCGGAAGTAAAATATTTTTTCACCCTAATGAAAACAGACTTTCCCATGATGGCAAAACCAGTGAAGCTCCTTCCCAATCCCACACCTTAAAAAACCCCATCAAAACAGCTAATTCCTTGCAGAAGTGCCAGTTTTCCCAAACAGAGCATTTCCCACCACAAGCAGCAGCTTCCATGCACAGCTGTGGGAAAGGCAGAACTCAGCCTCACCACAAGGATGGGCCTTGCCAGTGCCCCTGGGGCTTCCCAGGAGCTTTATTTCCACACACTTCAGACCAATTTGGATCAAAAGGACAGAAAGGGCTGGAGGAGGCTGCATTCATCCTCCCTTCTCCTTTGCTGGTCCCCAGAGTGGACACAGACCCTGGGACCCCTTCCCTTGCACTGGGGCTGCCCTGCTCCTCACAAGTCTGGGAACCATGCATTTTATTTTATTTTATTTTATTTTTTATTTTGCCCTGAATCCCAGCAGTATCTGCTTCCTGGGAGGCTGGAGGACAGGAGGAATGGCTTTAAGCCAATCTGCCCACCCTGCACCCATGGGCAACCCAACCCAACCCAACCCAACCCAGCCCAACCCATGGGCAACACAACCCAACCCAACATCTGTCCCTTGTCACAGATGCTGATGGGATTTATTTGTTCAGGTCAGGTACCAGGGATTTCCTCAGGCCAGTGTGAGGTCCAGGACAGCTGAAGAAGGGTACAAAGGGTGCAAGGAGACTGTGAAACCCCTCAAGCTCAATGGCAGGAGCAGCCACTGCCCCTCACCACCCCTGCTCCAGTGTATCTGCTCTGGATTCCCCTGGCTCCAAGCAGCAGTAAGAAGAAGGTGACAACAAATCCTGGAGGTTTTTTTGCTTCCCAGTCACCAGCTGGGGACTCCCCAGTGGATAACAGCACCCAGCACCCAGAGGAGCAACCCAGCACCTCATCCATGAGTGAAAACCATCTCCACATGAGGGGAGGGAGCTCTGTCCCTTCCCCTGTGCAGGACCATCACCTCCAGGTCCCCAAGGATGCTCCCACTCCAAAGGATAACATTTTGCTTTAATGTTTCAGAGACAATGCACTGGTGAGCAGTACAACAGGGGCTGTACATCCTTTACATATTTACACACGGGGTGTAGTTAAAGCTCCTGTGTTTGAACAATGCTGACATCCCAAAAAACTCACTGAGATTGACAACAGCAAAAAATGGGAACGAAATCCAAGGCCACGAGTAGAGAGAGTCGTGTTTTAAGGACTACAGGTCACATGGAAATAAAGAACAGTGGTGGTGCAACGTGAACTTTATCCTGAATAGAGATAAGTGGTTAAAACACAACTTTTTTGGTGCCTCAGGACCAAGAGAGTGTTTTACAGAGACTTAATTCCCAAACTGAAGCAAGGAAAGAGAAATAAGTGTATTGGTGTGTGCCCCTTTGGTCCCCAAAATCTCCTTCCAGTCGAGCTAGAAGGAGAGGTTCACTGCCCAGCTCAGGCAAGAAAGATTTAAGGCTTTTCAGCTGGATATTTGTAACATACTGAACTGAGAACTGGCAATTTCAGGAAAACAAATGCCATGGAGTTGGTGTGGCTTAGCAATGTGCAGCACAGCTTGTTCACACCAGAGACAAACACTGTCACAGCACTGATCCTACAAACCCAGGGCAGAGGATGCTCTCAAAGATTCTCCCTATGATGCTGTGAAGGTCCTCAAAGTGAAATTAGTGAAATTAAACACATGAGCTTGTTCTCCTTGAAAAAGCTCTTTAGGCCCAATCTGACCAGACATGATTTTTACTTTTGTTTGGAACTGGAGCAGGAGGGAGGAATTTTGGTGAGATGGAGCTGGGCAGAGCAGGAGCTGCCCCTGAGCTTCAGGGACATCTTGGATTGATGTCCAGCAAAGCAGAGAGAGCCCTGGGAAGCTGTGGGCATCCACCCCCCTGGCTGACATCTGTTTTGCAAGCTCAGTGTGAGGAGGGTGGTTTTCATTCGCTCCTCATCTTTTCCCAATTAAGAGTTACAAAACACCCATTAAAATGGTAACAAAGCAGAAGTTCAGCCAAGTCCAGCTGGACTGAAACTTTTTGTACCAATTCTGCCACTTACAGAGGTTGCCACATACACAGCAAGGGGGGGGAAATGTGGTTTGATTCACCCTGGTGGTCCTGGAAATGCTTTTGTCAGCTGCTCTTATGAAATGAGAGCTGTTGTCATCCCAGGTTGCTCTGCCCTGAAGTAACCCAACCTGTGGGCAGGGAGGGGAGGTACCATGTGCTGTGCTCAGGATTTCATGCTCACCTTTGGTCCAGCATTGGAAATGGAAACCTTGGAATGCTTGCAAATCATAATTTTCACATTGTCAGACTAATTTTAGCTTCTCAGTCTAACCCGTGAAAATCCAAGATGGAAAGCTCAAGATATAAATATTAAAAACCTCTTTGGATACCTCAGTACTCTGCAGACAGACTCTGCAGGGTTTTTTTTTCCTCTCCTCTGTTAAAGTTTCCTTAAAAACAGTAAGAAACTGACAGTTCAAGTGGTCAGACCTTCTGAGGCACAGAGAAAAAGGTGCATAAACCCCTTTGTACTGAGACAGGGCTGTGCCCCAAATAGTTCAGAAGTTAATTCCCTGCCTGTTAAGAGGATAGGAAAAATGGAGTTTACACATTTCTCAAACAAACGAAACAAAATACACAGAAAAGGAAGATTAATACTAGCAAGAATATAAAACACACCAGAGGTAACAATTCAGAGGTATAACACACATATCCAGGTACTGAAACAGCCACTGCAGGACTTGCAATAAAACATGGTCCAATAATTCAGGACAATCCCAACCCTACAAAGATCCACATCCTTTCAGGTGTTTCCTGTGCTGCTCCACATTTATTCTAATAAACACAACATATTCACTTCACTCCTGAACCCCACTTCTCTCCTAACTGCTGGATATTCTGCATTATGGATGGAAAAACATTTCCAAACTCCTATTTGTGGCTTGTAACTCTGTGGCATCAGCATCAGTGGAAATGCAGGAGGAGCCTCCCTCATCCCACCTTCCCCAGGTGCCACCAGGAGCCTTTCACTGCACAAGGACAATGACAACAATTCACAACGATTTAGTTTAGAGCTGGGACGTGGGAACAAGGACAGACAGTGACACAGGACAGGACAATCCAGGGTGCATCCAGAGGGTGACACAGTTTCAGCTCCTGATGAGGGTCAGGAATTCCTCCCGGGTCTTTGGGTCCTCCCGGAACACGCCCAGCATGGTGCTGGTCACAGTTTTACTGTTCATTTTCTGCACCCCACGCATCACCATGCACATGTGCCTAGGAGAGAGCAGAGAGGAGTCAGGGCACCAGGAACACTCCTGGGGAAGGGAATCCCACGGGGGGAGATGGCTCTTACACGGTGACATTCAGTTCTGGGAAGGTCACAAAACCTCCACAAGCAGAATTGGCATCTGCGGCACCTCAGCTGTGGAAGGGTCACATCCTCAGCCACTGAGCTCTGCCTCCTCTCCTCTGATCCCAGGAAAATCCCACCTTCCCAAGGTGCACTCTGATCACAGGACATGCCTGCTGCTGGTCCCAGGCTCTGCACTGCTCCAGGAGGCAGGAGGAGCACAGGGAATGGACCTGGTGCAGCGGGGACAGCTCCTCCCTGCCAGCTCCACCTCCACAGAGGATCAGGCAGTGCCCACTTTAAATGTGGGCTCCAGCGCATCAGGATCATTGGTTTTTTTATTACTACTAGTAATATGTTGTTATTATTATTATTATTATTATTATTATTATTATTATTATTATTATTATTATTACTAACCCCTCTGCCTGATAACCAAGCATAGCACAGAGATACCATGCACCAGCCCTGCAGCACAGGGATCCCACAAAGCCATGATCCCACCCATGGAACACCTGGGATCCCACTCATGGGACACCTGGGATCACACAGAGCTGGGATCCCACCCATGGAACTCCTGGGATCCTACCCATAGAACACATGGGATCACACAGAGCCAGGATCCCACCCCTGGAACTCCTGGGATCACACAGATCTGGGATCCTATCCCTGGACCTCCTGGATCCCACCCTGGATCCCACCCTGGAGCTCTGGGGTCCCCCCCTGGAGCTCTGGGGTCACTCACGTGGCTTCCACGACGACGCCGACCCCGGCGGGCTGTAAGGCCTCTGTGATGGCGATTGCGATTTGTTTGGTAAGGCGTTCCTGCACTGAGGGAACAACAGGGAAATCAGGCTCCCTGAATCCCAGAATGGTTTGGGTTGGAGGGGACCTTAAGGCTCATCTCATTCCAAACCCCCCAGCATGGGCAAGGACACCTTCCACCAGACCGGGTTGCTCCAAGCCCCATCCATTCTCTTTTCCATTTGTATCCTGGAACAGACCTCTTATTTTCTTGTTTGTCATTTTGCATTCCATCTCTCCAACCACAATTTGTTCTACCAGCTCCTCCATTTCCTATTTTGCAAGAGGATTTTCTTGCCTCTCTGCTCTGTTTCGGTTTTTAATGTGTTTGTTCCCAACGTTCCTGCTGCACCATTTATTCCACACGCCCAATTTCTCTTCTTAGGGAAAGGAAACTGAGATCAAAAATGAGCTTTGTCCTGCAAAGCTTTACTTCCTGCAGCTCTAGCACCCTCTATTCACCAGCCTGGTGGTCACTGAGACTTCTCTTGCCAAGACCAGGCCAAATTTAACCAGAGGACAAAGGCAGCAGGATCAGCCCAACTCAAGGTTTGGACCCTGCAGCTTCCTCTCCTTCTCAGGAGCAGGAGGCAGCTCTTGCTCCATTGCCTCAGACAAGGATTCCTGAAGGCATCTCTCCAAATCTCTGCAGGAGAGCTCATCTCCAGCAGCATCCAACTGGTTTAGCTATTCCTGGCAGCTCTACCTGGAGCAAATTCATCCCTGGAATCAGTTCCAGCCTCCATTTAGCTCCCTAGGCAGAAGTTACCTTCACTGGGAATGCAGGGGCTAAGAACAATAACATAACCTCTTCCAGAAGAGTTTTTCTCCCCTCTTAAACTCCACATCTACAGTTACCAGCTCCCTGCACTGACTAGGAGAGGAGAGCACCAAACAAACACCAGATTTTGTGTTTACCTTGTAATCTTCTACTGTATATTTCCACGATCCTAAAGGAGAAAGGAAAAAGACAATATTACAGTTATTTCCAGCTGGCCACTGACTGACCTTCACAATTAATTTGGTGCTGTCAAAAGATTCCCCTGTGCTGGCCTGTGTAAGTCCTTGGCTGTGAGGAACATCTCAGACTGCCCTTGGCACATCACTGTGTGGAGTGACAGGTTCCCCCCACCTGCAGCTCCAGGGACTATTTTAGGGCAAACCAGTCACTCCTCTGGTCTCCTTCTGCTGGTTTGGAATTCCTTGTATCCCCCACCCACCTGCATCACACAGCTGTGAGGGAATTCACATCCAAAGTCTCCCTGCACCCTAATTCCTGACCATTTCCCCGTGCTTCAGACTAGAGCAAATGCTGCCTTAAGGTCAGTTCAGATAATGGATGCCCAGAATGCTGGAATTGAGCAAGAAATGTTTTGGATTCTTGCATTTGACCACAAATTTAGCTGAGAACAATGAGACAGAGTTAGTCTTATTTAAAACAGAATCTCTCCACCCACTCATATATCACCCCATCCTTCACATTTCAGTGCAGGGATCACCTTAATGGTCCCCTCCAATACAATTCCAAATTTAAGCCATCGGTGGCAGTGGAAGTGACACTCAATGAGAGCTCTAGAATCCACACATTTTAAAAAATCCATATAATTGCTCTGTAACTGCAGGGGTTGTTCATGCCAACCTCAAATGCTTAATTACACTTCAAGTGGCCACAAAAAGGAGTTGCTGTAGCAAGCTTTGATACCTGTCTGGTCACACCAGACACAAGCCAGACACTGGCTGGCAGCCTCAAGCATCACTTACAAGAATCATCCCTGACAATGAGAGACTCTCCTGCTGGTTTTGAGAGAGAATTAAATGCACAAACTCCCCTCCAGCAATGAAATGGTTGTGTTACAGCATCAAACAAAGCAACACAATATTTAGAATAACCATATGGATAGGAAACACATATTGCACAGAAGAAGCCCTAACAAGGTGTTTATGTAAAAACAGTTATTTGAAAGAGCATTTTCATGCCTGAGCTTAAAACCCAGGGAAAGATGTTTGTTTACTGAATACAGGTCATCCCCAACTACAGAAACTCACCACATAAAACTAATCCTATTAAGAAAGATTAGGCCTAGAGCACCAGCAGCCTCTCAAATCTTTGCTTGAACACTGGCTGCATTATACAGGGCACCAAAGACAGGCACAATTTGGCCCCCAAACCTCTTCATGGTGAGCACTCAAAAGGGAGAACATTTTGTTATATAAGAATCTAATCTTTTCATTATTGCAGTATATGGGAGTTTCACCCTCACTTTAGAAAGAGGCAAGATTTGAGCTTTGAGCACAGTGCAGGAAGCCTTGCACATATTGCTGTAGGTTTCCATTCTCAGGATAAACAGGAGGAAATTTGTATCTTTCCAGCACCATGGTCCCACTTGCATTAAAAAAAAAAAAAAATTCCATGAAAAGCATTTTGAGCTCCTTTTTCCAGCTGCAGTCAAGAGAGAAACAGAGACCAGAGCAAGCAGAAACCAGTGGATGCACATTTCAAATGTGATCCTTGACCCTGCATTGGAGGGAGCCCTGCAGAAATGAAACCCCGTGCTCAGGACAGTCTCTTCAGGAGGAATGGATTCTCTTCAGAAATCCAACACCACCAAACAAACCCCCCAGCCCTGCAGCACCTAAAGACCCACCCAAAACCCAACACCAGCCATGGGATGCCACACACATCCCAAGCATGGTGAGCCAACAGGAGATGAGGACTTTGCCCAGCAGCTGCGGGTCTGACAGCTCAGAGCCCCAGCCTGCAATTCCAGCAGCTCCTACAGCCACAAAAAAACAAAACATGCAGGAGAAAATCCACACATTGTAAAACACCTGTCCAGCCCTTGAACCAGAGCAAAGCCCACTCCTGAAAGCACTGCTGGGGGCAGGGAGGTGCCTCCCTGCAATGTGAATTTACACTGCAGAGATGTGAGATGTGACCTGCAAGGATCCTTCCCCTTCCAAACCCAACTCCCTGCTGTGCAAGCAGAGCCCAGAGCAGATCTGGCTCACTTTAGGACATTTTGCTGTCATATCCTACACATTTCTTACCTGCTAAGAAAACCCAGCAGGCAGGCAGATTTGCAGGGCTAATTTCTCATTAGTGTTACTGCAACCACAGCAGGATTAACAGACCCACCAGGGAAAGCAAAATCTATGTGGTCTTTCTGAGCTGCAGCCAAATCTTTAGATTTGTTTCTCCAAAAATGGCCCTTCCACTCTGATCCCAAATAATCTGCTTATTGAAGGGATCTACCATCCTCTTCCTCACCAGCATGAGAAAGTGTCACTTAATAACAAGAATCAGTGCAACAACTGATCCAAGGGCACTTGCTGAGGGAAAAAAGCTATTTTACATAATAAATGGATTTCTCAAGTATATCACAATTGCTTTGTTTCTTAGGCTGAACTTTATCTATAAAATCTACCCCACAGCACTCTTAGCAAGTTTTCAGTGAAAGAAAGAAATGTCAAATTTTTCTGAAGAGTCAGCCAAGAGATGAAAGCTTTAGATTGAATTTATATCCATAAAATGTGTTCATTTACAGATTTTTGTGCTTATTAGTCAATTTACACCCAAGTGGTAAAGAGAGCTGGAAATTCTCACTGATTTTTGTGGCCTGCCTTAGAACATAACCAAATTCTCTTGTTCTTTGCCTCAGAGCTCCCTGCAGACCCCAGGGCTCTGGGGGAACCTACAAAAGCATCAGGGCTCTGCTGCAGCCGCTGGTGAGAATTAATACACAGCTCCAAGACTCATCTGTCCTCTCCACACAAATAAAACAATGCTGAGGATTGATCTCAATCCAAATCCAGGACACAAAGTGGGCTGAGCTTTAGAGGGAGAGGAGATTAAAAAGATTAGCACAGCTAGCACAAGCCTGGAACACTTTTTCCAAATTAGCATCATTTTCATTAGAACACTTACCTAGCGAGCTTGCTGAGGCCAAGCACTTGTTTGTTGGGGAGATAACCAATGTGTACCTGGACAGGGGAGAAGAACCATTAACAGCAGCAAAAGCACCCTCCCAAGGGCAGGTGAAACTCATGCACAGACAATGGGATGTGCATTTGCCCCAGAATTAACTCTCAGCATGTGGGAGGAACATGGCACCATGCAAGCCTGGGGAACTGTGGAGCTGAGGCTGGGAACATCTCATGAGGTCCTGGTGAAGAACAGGGGAGTTTTTCTGAGGGGGAGAGAAGTCACAGCTCTTCAAGAGTCAAGGCTGAAGTTCCAAGTCTCAGGAATGCTACAGAACACTGCTGCATTTGGGTACAAAGGCAGTCTCTAGTACTCAGCACAGCACTATTTGTCTAAAATAAACATGCTTTTCTTCCAAGACCTTAAATGGATTTAGGGAGAGGAAGGAAGAGGGACTGTGCTTTACTTCCAGTGGAAGTTCTGGTGGCAAGAAGTACTTTGACACCAAAAATCAGGCTGCACTTCCTGATTTGATTGTTTTTCTTGTTTTAGTATCAGAGATCACTGGTGGTTAACTCAGCTTCCATCCTGCTCAAATATGGATTTGCTGAACATGTACTTGAATTAACTGGAAGAAGTTTTGCAGAAAAGTGCTCAGATATGGAGGGAAGGACATTTAGCTCCTTGTTTTTAGAAATCCACTGAATTCCAGTGGGTTTACAGTTATAACAGATTATAAACCAGGCCTTGTGCCACTGTACCAGAGACTTGGAAAATGAGCCAAGCTAGAGCAGGGGAGTGTCAGTGGGGGATTCTGGCTTTGCCTGGAGGCCCCATCTCAGAATCCTGTGCTGCTGTACCTGCAGTGGAGGTACCACAGTGCACCTGATTACCTGGCTAACTTGCTCATTCCTACCCCTCCTGTTAGGCAATCAACCCACTGACACCTGAAAAGACATGAAACATTTCAGACAAAGTGAGAGACACCACTTAGAAATAAGCTTTGAATCCTGTTCTCCATATTTTTGCAGATTTCTTAATTTCCTGTGAGGTAGAACTGCAAGTGCAAGACCTACAGGTCAGGGTTTGCAGCCTGTTTGGGGCACCCAGCAGGGCAATGGTTACTCTGAATATTCAGAGCCATACCAAGTCATTTTGTGGGATCAGTTGGTGTTTGTGAGGAGATTTCTCCAAACCACACAGGCTAAACAGCTGGATGTAAAAAAAATGCACACATTGCCACAGGAATAATGGGGAGAATATACACAGTGCACACAACCAAGAGTAACAGGCACAACAGAAAGCTTGCACAGAAAAAGAGGTTATCCTGTTCTCCAGTATAAAACACCAACAGCAAGAAAAGAAAGCAGACAAACCTGAATTGATTCAACTAAATAAACAGCTGGTTTCGGTTCATGTATTTTATTATGGGGAGACAATTTGCTTGGAACATATGTGGCACTGATTGAATTTTATAGACAACACAAGCACGTGCTGCTCCTGGACCTGTGAGCACTTCATGGTAACAGATGGCTCAGGCTGAGCTCCATCCTTCTGTGCTGATGGGGGACTGAAGAGGCTGAGATGTGCAGCTCCCACTCAGAACTCTTCATCACCTCTACAGTGGTTAACTGGAGACATTTTATTTTCTAAAGTTGTTGGGAATACAATTCCAGCACCCTCTGAAGCACCAGCCCCTTTCACAGGAGTCCCCAATCAAGCACAGTTTTGGCCACCCTCTCCCTGACCTGGCTCACATAATTAAGGCAGGGCTGCTAATGAGTTTGTTCCACTCACAGAGGGTTTCAGAGAGATGGATGTGCTCTGGATAGCTCTGAGCCAGGAGCTAAATCCATGACAGAGCCAGTGTGCAGGGTGAGCTGGTTTAATATCGAGATGTCTGCCCTCAAGGCTTGCTGCTGCTTCATGGAGAAGAGCTTTGATATGAAATGTCAGAAACCATTAGATTACTTAGACTAGGAAAGGTTGAGCATTATATTTCAGGAGCTTAAATTCAAATAAAACCTCACATTAAGGAGGCCTTCCTTATTTGTATTCTGAAGATTAAACTTCTAGAACTGTAGCCGTAAGCAGCAAGTACTTACAGCCTTAAAAAGCTTTGTAGCTACAGCTGCAAGGTCTTTTACATGTACTTAAGGTCTTTTATTGTGCATTCCCACATTTGTTCTGTGAGGGAGAGTTACCTTTCCAACAAATGGAACGAGGTGATGCTCACACAATGAGAACATGTCTATGTCCTTCACAATTACCATCTCATCATGGTCTTCGTCGAAGATGGCGTCGTTCAGGACATCTGAAATCAAACATTTGCATTAAAAATAAACTCAAAAATCATGGCAGGCTCTTCCAGCCAGGGCCTGAGAAAGCTTGTAGCAAAGGCAGAACTCTCTCAGGGTTATAGATTTTAGGGTTAAGGTGTGGGAGGGAAGTGAGGAGTAGCATCACAAGCACGTTTTGGTTTGGGTACAATCCCACGTTTGCCCCAGTGTCACCTTGCCTACGTGCTGCACCAGAAGTCAGCCTGGAGTGTTCTATTTAATTAATAGCTTGAGCATGGGTTAGAACAGGTCTGGTCTCTGCAGAATTACTGACATCTTAAGAGCAATTAACAGCTGACACTGTGGGCTTCCATCCGTGCTTCCACCAAGCAAAGCCAGCCCGAGGTCAGGGAAAACCTAAGAAACCACCACAGTGGCTCCTGCAAACACTTTAACAGCATCATTATTGTCTCCAAGAAGGCTTTGCATGCAAATTTCATCCTGCAGCACACCAGGCAGCAGCTGTTCAGGTACACACAGAAGTCAGAGACACATCTGGGGAGAGATTTGCTGTCCTGATGTGAAACGGGCAGGCACATCCACACTCCAGCCTAATTCTGCAGCTCAGAGTTGGCAGAAGAGTGAGGTGCAGAAACTCCCACAGAGACAGAAGGGAGAAGAGACAGCTCAGTAAGAAAAGGAACACATTAATGACACCTGGCTAATCTCAGAGCTCAGCAGAATGGATCCTCAGTTGATTTCCCACTTTCATCAGTCCCTTGACAAATCCCCAAACAATCCTGGCCCATCAGTCTCCACAGAGATTGCAGGCACCTGGACCATGCTCAGAGCTCTTAAAAGTAGAATAGTCCCAAGTCAAGAAACCAGGTCTTTTGAAGAACAAGAGAGAAAAATTGTGTATGAAGGAGAAACTTGCAGGAGAGAACCAGCTGTACAGGAGGGCTGATAATAAGGACGAGGAACTCTGCAAACAAGTTCAGCTGGAAGCCACACTGGCTCCTTGGAGCTACTTCCAGGAAAGCAGAGTCCCACACACCACAGCCAGACCAGGGCACTCAGGGACTGCCCTGCATGCACCAGGGAGCACCTGCAGGGGTGGTGACACAAATCCAGCAGGAGTGGTGACACAAACCTAGTGATGGTGACACAAACCTAGTGATGGTGACACAAACCCAACGGTGGTGGTGACACAAATCCAGCAGTGATGTCTGCTCTGCTTGCCTTGGTGCCTTTCCCTGACACACACATCCAGCTAATGGCCACCATCTGCTGTCGATAAGGGATCATCATCATGGAGCATTTTAATTTCCTGCCTGCTATCAGCCCTGCACAGGTAACCCTGGAAACTGCGCGCCAGGTGCTCCGCCTGCGACACAGGATCCTTCCTGAGAAGGGCTGGCAAGCTCCAAGGCAGCCAGGATGAATCCCAGAAGGGTTTGGATCAGGTCAGAGGGCAGGAATAGGGGCATGAAAAAGGCCAGGGAACAGCTCTGTGAAGGTACATGATTGTGATCTTTGAATTTCTGGGTCTGGTTTAAACCAAGCACTGCTGGAGAGGGTTTTGATTGCACGGGCAGCATCAGGCACTTGTGTAACTATGAATTCAGCCAGGCAAAGGGAGAACCCAAAACAGGATCTGAACAGGCTCACAGGAGAGGGAAGGGGAGGCAGAGCAGCAGTCTGGGTCCTGAGCTCCCTCCTGCAGCACTCTGCAGCCGTGCCATTTCCACAGCAGAAAGGCAAACAGTGGTTGCACAAAACCTGCTGCCGTGGCCAGAGTTATTAAAACAAAATCCAAACAGATCCACGAAGCATCTCCAGAGTGACTGCTGCTGTTATTAGACCCCCAGCTCAGGTCACACCAGCCTCACCAGGAGCATATCAGAGCCTGATGTCAGATATGGATTTACGTCAGTGCACCAGCAAAGCAGATTGTTCAGAACAGCCAGAAATGGCCCAATTCTCATTAAGAGTCCTGGTGTGTGACACAGAGCAGAGCTACAACAGAATGAACTTCACTCATGAAGCCTCATACCCATGTGTATATGGATGGATTTACAATAATTAACATATAAAATATATATTAGTAGACCCTCACAAACTTTCTCTCACAGCTGTGTTGTATCATGGACAGCTCAGCCAAAGAGAAGTTTTAGTGACCTCAGAAGTACCACACAGGCAACTCCAGGAACAAAAGGCACCCTGCATCCTTCTCAGGGCCAGAGCAATCAAACAGGAGCACAAAGGGCACCCACCCTTCTTGCACATCCCCTCCAATGCCACAGCCCAGCCTCAGCAGTGCGGGCACTGCCCCAGCACAACCAGGGGAGTTTTAGAGGTAAGAAAACAGATCTGCACATCAAGAATTGCAGCCACAGGGCTGTGAGGACCTTAAAGCTTCTTGTTTATAGTGGTCATGCCATTTATTTATTTATTTATTTATTTTCTTCTATTTATTTATTTAATATCAGCAGCAAGTAGCAGCGAGGTCACAGACAACACCTGCAGCTGTGCCTGCAGTGAGATGTGCTGATTTTGTCAGCACCAGCTACTCCCTGAGAAGAAGGGCCCACAAAGGAAGAAACCAGCTCAGTGTTAGGCCCTCCAAAAACTCCTCCACAAGTGCCAGGTGATGCAAGGACACAAAGGTAAAACCAAGTGTGAGGCTCAAGGCCACCACCTGCATAAATGACCACGGTCTGACCACCATCCACCCCTGCTCTGCCCCAGTCTCTACTTCACAAGGCTCTCTTCCTGAAAGTCAGCACAGCTTGAAGCCTGCCCATCCCTAGAGCTCCCCCTTTGGAGCCCAAGCCCTGAGTTGACAAAAGCAGAGTGAGCAGAGCATCTTTTCACAGCTGCTTCTCCCTGTGTCCCACTGCAGCAGTTGTTTGCAGTGATCACACAGGAGACACTTCTCTGGCACAGGCTCAAACACCTTGTGCAGGGAGGCAACACCATCTACATTTGTCTGGGTTTTTTTTTTTTAAAGTTTTTTAGAGGTTTTTGAATTTTTTTTCTATTTTTTTCCATTTGCAATAGCATCAAACAGGGTTCATAAAAGCTCAGCCTGTGTGCTGCAGCACATGTTCTGGAAAATTTAACAGAGCTGAAAGGACAGAAGGGGAAATAACCTCAGACTAACCAGGCCAGAAGCAAAGCTGGGGACAAATTTTTGCCCCTTTTCCCTTTTCTTTCACTCTACCTACCAGACCATGCTGCCTGCTTCACTAGTTTGACTTCATGGTTTGTACAGTCAGGGTGCTCTCTAAATTATTGCAGCTGAATTTTCCTTCAGCCAAAAGTTCAGTTCCTGGTGCAAAAACTTCAGTGGGCTGTTGAAACTAAGCAGTCACCTGTGCTGCAAGTTAACTCCTGAAACAGAGCAGAATTAATTTGCCCTTTATCTTCAAAAAAGAGTTGATAAAATGAAAAATCAGAACTGGATGAAGACAGAATGAGAAAGACCTTTCAGGATTCTGCGTCAGAGCTCAGCAAAGATACCTGTTGCTATAGAAACTATTTGCATGGCTTTAATGTGACACGGGAAAGCAAAAGCACCTCTGGCAAGCAGAGAAGGCAGAGCCCACCCAGAATGGGCTCGGGAGGTGAAGGGGGGGAAGGATGGCAGCGCTGCAGCAGCCTCACAGCACTCCAGAGCTGCTTTTCTCACTGTGCTGGGATGAAGTGATGCAGGCTGCTCTCACCAGGGGTTTAAGCACTTCCCTGTGGTGTTAAGTTGCCTCACAGCTCCGATTTAAGTGCAGGCTGCTCAGTGCCAGCAGGATCAAGGCAGCCTCAGGAGCTCCCTGACTCTGCTGCTGGAGCTCATCCATCCTGGCAGGGACAGGAGGCACAAGGTTCCCCTGGCCCCCATTTCACAGGTCCTGGCTGCCCCCACTGTCCCTTGCTCTCCACAGTGGCAATGCCACAGGCAGGGCAGGAATGGGCTCAGGCCAAGGCAGGATCACATCCCATGGGACAATTCACACCCCTCAAACAAACTAATGTGACTGTGTTCAGAGGGGTCCAAGGATGAGGGAAGAGACGAGGATCTGACTCCATGTTTCAGAAGGCTTTGTTTATTATTTCATGATATATATTATATTGAAACTATACTAAAAGAATAGAAGAAAGGATTTCATCAGAAGGCCAGCTAAGAATAGAAAAAGAAAGAATGAATAACAAAGGCTTGTGTCTCAGAGAGTCTGAGCCAGCTGGACTGTGATTGGCCATTAATTAGAAACAACCAACATGGGCCAATCCCAGATGCACCTGTTGCATTCCACAGCAGCAGATAACCATTGGTTACATTTTGTTCCTGAGGCCTCTCAGCTTCTCAGGAGGAAAAATCCTAAGGAAAGGATTTTCCATAAAAGATGCCTGTGACAACTAAAGCAGTGTCTGAGCTCAGACACCTCCAGAACACAGAGTTACACCCAAAGCAGTGGCAGGGAGCTCACATGAGCCAGGAGCAGGTCATGGTTTGGAGGGTGCCCCAGAACAGCAGTGCCAGGAGCCAGCCCAGGCTCACGGGTCTTTAAGGCAGAAGCAGCTGGGGAATGCTGGCAGATATTTCTGGCTGTCTTTCTCAGAGTTCCTGCCCAGCTGAGGACAGATGTGACTGTCAGCAGGAGACACCAGTTAGCAGCTGCATGTGTGGCAGGGAAACCAGCAGCCTGCAGGGTCAGGATGAAATCTGGAAGGGAACTGCTGGAAAAACTTCCCAGCTACTGCTGGGTAAAGCAGTAAAATGTAAAGTTAAACCTGACTTTGTTTTTCATTATTCATGTGATGACATTACAGGTAACTGTAGTTAGGGACAAGACTCCAGACAAGCAACAAGAAAATTATTGCAGCCTTTGAGTATAAAAAAGGCACCAGGAATTTATTATGCATTAAGAGACCCAGGCTATAAAAACATTAATGTGAAGGGCTTGTACTGCTGCAGAAAGTGAATGACTTCAGGTTGCTAAGAAAAGGAGGCTCTGGGTATGTTATTTGCTTCAAGAAGTCTTGAAGAGCTCTAGAAAGAGGCACAGCCTGGGATGCCACATGACTGTTTAAATAGGCAATAGGGCTCAAAAGATGCTGAGAAATGAACACTTGTGACAACACACCTTCCTAGCAGGAGCCAGGAGAAACCTTAGACACAAAAGAATTTACAAGTTTCTGGCTACTATTTCAGATTTCATCACCAAAAGTCTGGAAACAGACTCTCAGCTTCAGACAGGAACATTTGCTTCAGAAGCAAAGCTCAATCCTTCAGTGACCAGAAGGGAGGTGAAGCAGACGTGTGATTCAAGGGACATTTCATGGAAGCAAAGATAAAGGAGCAGCATTATTGCTGTTCAGCCAATTCTGGCTGTGATTTGTACAGATTTGTTTATTTTCCTGTGAGATACCCTCCATGTTGTAGTGAGACTGGAGTCTATTCATAACAGACCAGCTACTGCAGACAGATGAAGCCAAGATTAGGTTTGAGAAGTTGCCCTCTGCCAGGAGGTTTATTAATAAGAGGGAAAGCAGCATTATGGAGATGCTCATTAAAATGTATCAGGATTTTTCAATAACCATTTCAATGTCCCATGTGACAGAAGGTGCTCATCCACACTTCTTTCTGAAACTGAAACAAAGGAAAAATCAAAGACAAAACACTTTAGAAGAGCAACATGAAAGATCAGAAGCCGGCAACAGCTCAGATCCAAGAGGTCACAATATTTAATAAATTCCTGACAAAACCCAACCAAGCTTAGTGTTACTTGAGCATTAACAGGAAGGGGAGATGATCCAGGAAAGTCCCAGCTCCCAGAAGTTTCACTGCATTTAATGTGTGTTCCAGCATGCTAGGTTTCCCTTCTGTGGGGGCAGAGTTTGAAGAAACCCCAAAAATCCTCTCTCTGAACAACCCTGAATTTCCCACCCCCTGGTTTACCAGAAGCAAGCCCTGGCTGGAGCAGAGCAGTGCTGATGTTTCAGCTGTTGCCAGATCCCAGGGCTGCATCCGTGTCCTCATGGATGAGCCAGCAGCACCTCGATTCCAGGAAAACACAGCAGCTCCCCAGCAAAGGGCAGTGCTGCTGATCAAACAGCCTTGTTTGCTCAAGGCACTGTGTGTTTTGACACAGCAATGCTTAGCACCTCAGCACAGCAAACCAAGCAGGCTGGAAAAATTTAGGAGCTTACACCGTTGCTGTCCTCTATAAAAAAACCAAATCCACACTGACTAGTAGAAAAGATTATTAAGGCTGAATTTTTTCACCCCACAGTGTAGGAAAAGCATATAAACTGCTCAGTGAGGAAATGGCCCAACTAGTTTATTGCTCTGAAATAAAAGCTGCCCAGCAGAGTCACTTGGTTTGCAGGCAGCTAACACACAGCCTTTCAAACCACAGAGGTCCAGGAAGCAAAGTCATCCCCTCCCAGTATTTCTGAATTTCACTTCCCTGTTAAACACACAGAAAGGATGGGTGAACCTGCCAACATGCCTGAGAGCTGCTCACATGAATAAAGGCTGGGACACCCCCCTGGCAGCAGCTCCCACCATCACCAAGCCCAGATTGGTGACCAAGTTTTGCTTTGAGTTTTTGTGGCTGATGAGAACAACTTAACTTAACTTCCTCCTGCAGATGCAGGCAGCTGGCCCAGCCCTGGGCCTAACGCTTCCTGCAGGGTTACACAATCCAAACCAACTCATTTGTGACTCACCTTTCAAAGGCAGGATCACTGACACTGTTTCTGTAACTTACCAGTTGCTTGGGTCTGAAAGCTTCAGCTTCAGTTGAGTTTGTGCTGTCTGCAGCCTTGTATTTCCATTTATTCTCATTCTCATTTTACACTCATTTACTGCCTTTGCACACACTTGTGCTTTGCAGTATTTATTGTGAGACCCTCAGACAGCACCTCTGAGCATGCCATGAAGACTTTGGTAAAAGGAGGGACAAGGTTTGACCTTTGTGTGGCAGGCAGCTGCCTGAACCAGCTCTCACAAAGCTGAAGGCACCTGGCTCTCACAGCCCTGCTGTTAGCCCTCACCAGCCAAGGGGGCTACTCTGAAATACAATTTACACCCAGAAATAGGAAGCTGATAGATCTGACCCTGGAAAAAAAACAGATGTTTTTGGATGCTGGCACAGAAACACTGTATGAAATTGGGAGTTACTTTTTTGGTGACTTTCCTGCTCTGCCTTCCTTACCAACACATTGAGAGGTTTCTGTTGCAACAGCTGCCAGTCTACACCAGTGCTCAAGTGTCTGCACTGAGCTGTCAGGATTTTTAATCTGGTCCCCAGGTGGATTTTGTTTGAAATCACTAGAGGCATTCTTGCCAAGTGTGATGACTGGTACTACAGAAGTGGGAACAGCACGTTTGAATACATCCTGCCAATGAAAGAGGTTGAGGCCTTTGGTAAAGCCAGGATTAATAAATGACAATCTGGAATTAACAGAAAGAGCCAGATACAGATATTTAACAAGTAAACTCTACTAATGGCTCTGACACACAACCCTGAGCAGCTGCAGAACACAGATAGCGGAGATGAATGGAGGGTAAGGCAGGAACAGTCACTCTGCACTGCTGAAAACAAGGCAGGGAATACACAGAGTAGAAGCTGGAAAGCAGAATCAGCTTCTCTGCTGCTCACAAATCTGAATGGAGAGACAGAATTCAGGTGTTATCTTCCCTACCATACTACAAAGTTAAGCTCTGGGAAATACAAACGTACAAATACAAGCAGGTGTCATGGAAGCAAAGTGACAACACCCAGCACAGGAGATCAAATGACAGCACATTGAACCATGCTCCAAGGTATTATTATGTTTTCAGACACACAGAAACCAAAAAGCTCATGGAATGGTTTGGGCTGGAAGGGATCCCCAAAGGCCACCCAGTCCAACCCCCTGCAATAGCAGAGAGGGAGGTGAAAGTCAAGCACACCAAACACAGACCTGGCAGCAGGGCACAGCAACTTTACACTCTCAGCAGAGAACAGAGCTGGGGAAGGGGCTGGAGCCCCAGGAGAGGCTGAGGGAGCTGGGCAGGGGCTCAGCCTGGAGCAAAGGAGGCTCAGGGGGCCCTTGTGGCTCTGCACAGCTCCTGACAGGAGGGGACAGCCAGGTCAGGCTCTGCTCCCAGGGAACAGGGACAGGACAAGGGGAAATGGCCACAAGTTGTGCCAGGGGAGGTTTAGATTGAATATTGGGGAAAATTTCTTCACTGAAAGTGTGATATTGGCACAGCTGCTCAGGGCAAGGGTGGAGTCCCTGGAGGGATGTAAAAGCCACGTGGATGTGGCACTCAGGGACAGGGGTCAGTGGTGGCCTTGGCAGTGCTGGGGAAATGGTTGGACTCGATCTTAGAGGGCTTCTCTAACATAATTCTCTAATTTGGGTGTGTATCTATCACATCTTCCTTTATGCTCCTTTATGGAAAATGAAAACTCCATCAGACATTAATTGCTTCCCCCCTCCCCAGGGCAGATGCTGCAGCAGACGAGGTCACAGGGCTGATTTTAAAGGCTGTCCCTGCTCTGACATTCACTGCCCTGGCTCAGCTGTGTCACTCCCTCCTGGCTGCACACTCTGGCAGCACCTCCACTCCCTGTGAGCTCAGCAGGGACCTGTTGCAACACACACACTCTGCCTCTGGCCATGTGGTTGTACAACCACCACCACCACCACAGAGCTTTTATCTGAGGAACCTTTCTTGGGAGGATGGAACTTGCAGCTATTGTAAGAGCCCCTCATCTTCTGCCTGTTGCAGGAATAAAATGGAAACACTCCTCAAAACACACCCTGAAAATCCCTGCTTTAACCTCTGCCCACCCAGACAGCTCCACAGGAGGAGCTGAATAAGCTGCAAAAAAAGCCTGGGAAAACAAGAGGCCAGGGCTGCTTCTTGTCAGGTTTTTGGGAAGGGTTTGGGCTGGTTTTGGTTCATTTTCTTTTTCACTTGCTGGTCCAGGCAGAGAGCTGGATTAGTATAACCAAGGAACAGCACAGGATGCTGCAGCAGAGACAGCAGCAGTCCCACAGCTACTCTTGTGCCCAAATATTCTGTAGTTGTTGACTCCAGGGTTCATCGGGTATTTAAAACTCTAAAAAGAGTTTACTCATATTACTCCTGCTATCTGCTGTGGGCTTGTGCTTCAGCTGCAGCTCTTCCTCCTGTTTGGCTGGGAAAAGTGGAAGCTGAGCATCCTTCAAGAAGGGGTGAGCAGCTGGAGAGTAAAAGGATTCCCCACCTGACACAGGAAGGAATGTTGGTGTCACACAATTCACACGATTTCCTTAAAAGAAAAAAGCAGTCCAGGAGCAGAGCACGAGCAATGACATTTTCTATCCTTGGACATAATCCAGCTCTCTCCCATGATAATCAGAGGAGGGGAGTATCCAGAACTACTCTGCTTAATTAAATGAATGTGAGAGAATAGAAGACCCCAGAGATCCCAGAGAACCCACCTCGGAGCAGAAAAAAGTTTTTAAAATTACTTCAGGCAACGTGTGCACACAAAACTGGCAGCAAGGTAAGAGAGGACTTAAGAAGGGCAGCAACCTCATCCAGGTTCAGCACAGAAATTCATGCTCAAATTATCACTGAAAATATTCCCTGTGCTAGAGCCTGGCAGGATGGCTGAGAGACCCTCCTGTGCTTTACAGCAGGAAAATGAGGAAAGTGAATCCCAGTAAACAAAAGATGATACCTGATGAAACCTCACCACAAACACACCGTGCAACAGGACTAAGAGAGGAACAAGGATGGCCCCTGCAGCCCAGAGCTGCTCCCAGCTGTGAACCAAAAACCTGGCTTGGCCTGAAAGGCAGAACAACTTCCAGGGCAGAAATGGAACACAACAGTGGCACAAGAGTTTAAGCTGGCCATGAGTAAGTGAATGCTGGAAGTCGTAGAAATCTGATTTTGAAAGCGCCAACAGCAAAGAAATAAAAAAGAAACTAAACACAAACCCCAGCCTTTAAGGTGAAGCACGGTGCCCTCAGAAAAGGGCTCTGATGTGCCAGCAGGAGCTCCCTGATGCCATCAATAGCACAGCTCAGCCTCTGCTTTCAGCTACAGCATCCTGATGGAGCCTGGGGCAGGCTCAGCACCCCAGGGCTGATTCCAGAGAGCAGGGCAGGAGCAGCCCTTCCTCAGCCACACTCAGAGATCCTTGCTGGCTCTCTCTGCATCCCTGACAGGATGCAAAGGAACCGACAGGAACTTGCCTTTTACTGCAAGAAGGAGCAGAAAGGGGAATTCCCAAGCTCTCCAGGCTCCTTTTTACTGTTTGTACTGGGTATAGTCCTTAGTCAAGACGCTGAGAAAAGTGATGTAAAAAAGCAAATTTTCAAGTATTTACCCTGCACTGGAGCTTATTGATGAGAACATATCCCAGCCAGTTCCTCTCCTCACACCCTCACCCAGCAAGCAGAGACACTCAGCTGGGGCAGGGATGTGAGCCTGGGGTTCCTCTCCACACCTGCACTTGCTGCTGGGACCCTGAGATGGGTCCCCTCCCTTCCTCTTCCTTTCTGCTCACCTCGCTTCCTTAAGTTTCATTCCCACCTTTGAAAAACCTCACTCGATTAAAGCACCGGCAGAACGAGACTTTTCCTGAGAAAATTCAAACCCCTTCTGTCTGCTAATGGAGACAAACCTGGATTGGGTTGGATTGGTTTGGATTCCCACCCTGTCCGAGCCCAGCCGCGCTCGGCCGGGGAGGGAGGAAGGAGGGAACCCACAAGTTCCTCCGCCGGGGCTGAAAAAGTTTCCATCACAAGAGAGAAAGCAAAAGCACTTGCTCTGCTCACCCAAACGAGAGGCTTACGACAGAATGGAAACTTTACCTGCACAGAGTTTAATTTAAAAAACCCCGAGATATTTGAGGAGGGAGGGCACAGCGAGACATACAGGTGATAACGAGCTGGGTGACGCGGTGACAGGACAGCGACGTTTTACGAAATCCGTCAATTCATCAATTCCAAACTCCATCCCCGCAGCCCCGGGAGCGCTCCCTACCCGCGATGGTCTCCTGGTAGCCCTTGGTGAAGAACTGCATGGCCGTGGCCGCCCTCCAGGGCGTCTTGAGCAGCCCCTGCCGCTGCGGGTCCTCGCCGAGCGCCCGCAGGATGGAGGTGTAGGCGGCGGCCAGGCCGGGCAGGCTCAGCTCGTTGTCCTCCTCGCTGCGGGGCCGCTCTCCCCGCCACCCTTCCCCGCTGCCGCTCCCGGTGCCCGGGGCCCCGCGCGGGTTCTCCGCGGCCGCGGGCGGGGAGGGCGGCGGCTCCTGCCGCGCGTACCCGTTCCAGCCCCGCGCCGCCTCCATGGGCAGCGCTGCAGCGGGGCCGAGCCGTGCCCGAGCCGTGCAGCCCCCGGGCCGTCCCTGCCCGTCCCGGCCCCGCCGCCGCCGCTTTTATCGCGCCCGCGCCGCCCCCATTGGCCGCCGTCGGTGTCGCCGCCGCCGCTGCCGTGAGCCCGCCGTGCTGGCCGGAGGGGAGGGGGTGCCCGGGGTGAGGTACAGGGGGATCCCCCGGGATGGGGACTGGGTGGGGAGACCGGAGATCCGAGGGGACCCCCGGGCTGGGGTAAGCGCCGGGGGTGGAGGGGGTACCCCGGGGCTGGGAGGATCCGAGGGGATCCCAGGGGGTTGGGAGCCTGGATGGGGGTGCGGAGGGGTCCCTGGGCTGAGGCGTGGGCCAGGGGTACCGGGGTTTCGAGGGGATCCCCGGGGCCGGGGATACCCGGGAGTACGGGGGATCCGGGGGGGATCCCCGGGCTGGGGGTGCAGGGGGATCCGGGCGGATCTTGGGGCTGAGGGCACGGGGGGATCCCTGGGCTGGGAGTGCGGGGGGATCCGGAGGGATCCCTGGGCTGAGGGGTGTGCTGGGGGTACGGGGGTGCTCCTGGATCAGAGGGGATCCCCCCGAGCTGAGAGCCGGTCTGGGGGTGCAGGGGGTCCCTGGGCTGAGGCGTGGGCCGGGGTTACGGGGGATCCGAGGAGATCCCCGGGCTGGGAGTGCAGGGGGATCCGGGCGGATCTCGGGGCTGAGGGTACAGGGGGACCCCTGGGCTGAGGGGTGTGCTGGGGGTACGGGGGGCTCCTGGATCAGAGGGGGTCCCCAGGCTGAGGGCACGGGGGGATTTCTGGGCTGTGGGAGTGTCCCAAGAGATCTCCAAGATACGGGATCCTCCGGGATGAGCTGTGCGGACAGGGTGGGAATGCCCTGGGCTGGGGCTATGGGAGCATCCAGAGGGACCCCCGGGCTGAGAACTGGGTGGGGAGATTGAAGATCCAAGGGGACCCCCGGGCTGGGGTGAGCGCCGGGGGTGGAGGGGGTACCCCAGGCTGGGGGAATCCCAAGGGATCCAAGGGGATCCCCCCGTGCTGGGAGCCTGGCTGGGGGTGCAGGGGGTCCCTGGGCTGAGGCGTGGGCCGGGGGTACGGGGGATTCGAGGGGATCCCCGGGGCTGGGAGTGCAGGGAGATCCAGGGGGATCTCTGGGCTGAGGGATGTGCTGGGGGTACAGGGGTGCTCCTGGGTCACAGGGGATGCCTGGGCTGAGGGATGTGCTGGGGGTACAGAGGTGCTCCTGGGTCACAGGGGATCCCCCCGAGCTGAGGGCCGGGATGGGAGGGCAGGGGGGTCCCTGAGCTGAGGGTACATGGGGATGTCTGGGCTGTGGGTGTATCCCAAGAGATCTCCAAGATATGGAGTTATCCATAGAGATCTCCAAGATCTCATCCTCCGGGATGAGCTGTGCAAGCAGCAGGGGAATGCCCTGGGCTGGGGCTATGGGAGGATCCAGAGGGATCCCCGGGCTGAGAGCTGGGCTGGAGGTCCAGAGGTTCCAGGAGGGAATCCCACGGACTGAGGTGTGCTGGGGGTATGGAGGCATCACTGGGGCTGAGGATGTGGGGCAGCCCCGAGGCTGAGATGTGTGATGGGGGTACAGGGGGACCCCCCAGGCTGGGGGTACAGTGGGAATCCCTAAGGCATGGGAGGAGGGTACAGGGAGATCCCCCAGGCTGGGGTACTGGGGTTCTCCAGGCTGAGGTGTGGGCTGGGGTTGTGGGGGATTCCCTGGGCTGAGGAGGAGCTGGGGATTCAGCCCCAAGCTGCTGTAGGTGCCTCCTTCCATTGCCCACCATGGGGGAGGGCTGTGGGGAGCCCAGGCTGAGCAGTAAGGGAATGGGGATGGATGGGGCAGGTCCTGCTGGGATGCAGGTTTGTGCCCTCCACAGCAGCTCCCAGCACCATTCTCCATGTTCTCCCCATCCCCTCAAACTCCTAGAGCTGGTCCCTTTCCCACCAGGGTGGTGTTGGCACATCCTGCCCAGGCACTCCCTGGCACTGCTGGAATGGCACCACCACCATTCTGAGGCCCCTGGCTGGGATGCAGTTGGCTTGGGATGCAGTCACCAGAATGATCCCAGGCACGGACTGAGCCTCCTTAGTGACCATTCCCACCACCTGATCCCAGCTGGGCTTCCACCCCTCCAAACCCCTGGTCTCTGCAGACACCTTCCTGCTGCAGGGCTGGCGTGTCCCAATGTTCCCATATTCCCACCCAGGATTCTGGAAATGTGCTAACTCTCATGACCAAGACCAAATATTTTGAAGTTTCTGTGGGGAACTAATTGGTGTGTCACCCCAAAAGGTGGTTTGAGCACCCTGCATCCTCCTGGCCACTTCTGGGGCAAACCCAGCAGACAGAGCACAGCTTGGGCTCAAGAGCTGGTGAACAAATAAATGCTGGGGCAGATTTTTGGAACACAGGTCCCCTCCAGCTGGAGCTATTCTGAGATTTTATGAGCTGGAAACTGAGTCTAAAGGCTCAGCTGAGCATAGGGTGAATGCTCCATCACCCAAGCACAAGCAGGGGGACTCATATTTTCTGGATTGCAGTCAAATAAATGGCCAGGATCTAAAGGAGCCACAAACCCTTCTCTTCACACCACTGGTCCTTAAGGCAGCAGGGACAAATTGTCCCCCTCTTGTGCCTAGGAAATGGTAAATTGCTGGGGAGATAAGGAGGGGAAGGAGCTGTCAGAGGGTGGGGTGTGACTCACTGGCTTTCCTCCTCCTCCTCCTCCTGACACAAGAGCTGCATTTAACTAAGACAAGCAAGAGAAAAAGAAAAAAAAAATCCCAGCAGCTGTAACACACTCCACATTTCCACATTTATCATTTGGTTTCTGATCACAGGTTTCAGCAGAAGAGTCAGGATGACTCAGGTGAAATCCAGGGCCCTGCAGCCAGCCAGGCTTTACTCGGTTTTATTGCCCCGGGCTCTGCTCAGGAACAGGAGCTGCTGCACCAGAAGGGTTTGCAGCCCTGAACTGCATCCCTGCTCCTCCCTAGACACCCAGCTCATTTCCCAGTCCTCTGAGGGTGTTCAAAATCCTCCCTTTGAACCAAACCAGTTCCCTCACAGAAACATCCGTGGGCCTCGGCAGAAGGATCGCGCTTCCCTTTGGATCCCGGCCAAGCCGGCTCGGTTCAGAGGGCTGGGAAATGCTCCTGAGGAGCTTCAAACCACTGAGACCTAATCAGCCATACAGAAAAGGGGTTAGCAAAGGTCATCTGAGCATCTTGGCCCTCCCTAGTCTCTGCTCTCTTTGTTTCCTTGGGAAAGAAGATAAGCTCCCTCTGGAGTCAACCCCGGCTCTGTAACAGACTGAGCTGAGCTGCTGTGGGAGCTGGTTGTAATTTTTCTCCTATTCATGGGGCAAGAAGGGCAGGTTCCAGCTTATTTACCAGTGTGATCACTGCCTGGCTGTGCAGAAAATCACTTTTTCTGAGGGTGTTTGAGCAGGGGTTGCACACACGGGAGCTGATGCCAGCAGTTCTGTTACTGGCCTTTGCCAGCATGGAATTGGTAGGTTCAGGTAATTGGGATTTGTACCAGGATGTGGAAGGACACAGCCCAGTTTCCAGCCACAATGGAGTCCTCTCCCTTTAGAACACAACCCCACATCAGCTGGGTAAGATGAAGCACTGAGACTTTTGGGTTTTTGAAGTATGTTATGATGAGATTTTATTGATAGTTCCCTGTTACTTACACCCCACATTCTCATTAAGCCTTCTCAAATAAGTTTTTCTTTGCTATTTCTGAATACATACCAAAAAAAGTGAAATACAGACTATAAACCAGAAGAATCAATGAATATTTAAGGTTGGAAATTATCTCTAAGACCATCAAGTCCAACCATTAACTCAGCACAGGCAAGGCCACCACTAAGCCACGTCCCCAAGTGCCACATCCACTTTTTGACCACTTCAAGGGATGGTGACTCCACTACTTCCATTGGAAGTTTATTCCAGTACCTGACCACTCTTTCAGTGAAGACATTTTCCCCAATATCCAATCTAAACCTCCCCTGGCACAACTTGAGGCCATTTCCCCTTGTCCTGTCCCTGTTCCCTGGAGCAGAGCCTGATCCCCCTGGCTGTGCCCTCCTGGCAGGAGCTGTGCAGAGCCACAAGGGCCCCCTGAGCCTCCTTTGCTCCAGGCTGAGCCCCTGCCCAGCTGCTCCTCACAGGACTTGTGCTCCAGACCCTCCCCTAGAGGGAATGTGCCCTGGTTTTCTCTCCTCTGCTTGCTTAGAGCTTGGAGGGTATATTCACAGTTTAAAGAGAATAAATTCTTAAAGATCAACAGAACAAGGACTGCAAAAAAGCCTGATACTGTAACTTGAATTATGTGGAATAAGGTTTAGAGGTGGTGAAGGCCCTGTGAAGCCACTGAAGGGTACTGGGGGTCCCTGAGAGAGCCAGGGGATGCTGCTGGGGGCCAAGGTCCATGGGAAAGCCCTTCAGAGGCCTCTCTTGTCTTTGAATGTGGGGAAAATATCAAAAAGGGAGAGGATGGAGCAGGTCTGTGTTCAGGCTCCTGCTCCTTGGCCTGCTTTAGTCTGTTGAGCTTCCTCATGGCTTTGGTGGGACCCAGCTGGGAAGGGCTGGAGCGTCATTCCCTGTGTGTGAAATGTGCTCCTCAGGTTTGGAAGAGTGGAGTTCCCAAAAGAAACCTCTCCATGCCAAGGCTAAGGATGAAATACCCTGGGCAGTCCTCACTGGGGCAGGTGAATCCATCAAAAAGGTGTTTCAAGGGGAATCTGTGCACCAGCAGCTGCTAAAGAGCTGTCAGGATAAATAGGAATCATGCACAGAAGACACCTGCTTTTCCTCTGTTGGCTACAAAATGGGATCATTCAGGACTGGGCTCAGAGCTTGAAGTTAGAGATGATGAATTCCACTCTCTGAATCCATCTGTGCCCACCCAGCACCTCAGCAAGAGCTCAAGCAGCAAAGGAGCAGAGCAGATCAACCCTGCTGTTAACAGCAAGCCAGGACGTGGCCCCAGTGAGATCCTGGAATAATAGCTGAGCCCACAGAGGCCATGGATGGCAACATCCCAGCCTACAGCCATCCTTCCTCTGCTCTGGAAACAGCCTGAGATTTATCAGCCCCTGGAATCACAGTGATTCAGTTGAAAGAGTGAATCACGAGCAGTTTAATTCTATTACCCAGAATAACGAGCAGAATTGATTACAGGCTCCTAAGATCCTAATTTGTTACAGGAGGATTTGTTGCTCCTGAGGACAGAGGATCCCCAGGGTCTGAGGGGTTTTCTGCAGATGGGATCTGCACTTTAACTTCCTTGGTGGGGGTCTCACATTTTAGGGATGAGGCTGGAGGTGGAGGCAGCAGTTTTGCCCCAGGTTTCCTTTCCTGCCCTCACACAGCAAGGACACAGGGTCTCTTGCCAATGGGTCTCTCCTCCCCAAAACTTAGAAAACTTCAGAAGGATTGGGCTGGGGAGGCTGTAGCAGGTGAATTCATATTTGTGAATGTAAAACCAGACATATGACAAAAGTCTCCTGACTCTCATGGATCTATTCCCAGCAGAAGGCAGCTGACATCAGCCAGGATGGTCTTTAGGTCTTTGATTCCATCACCAAGGGTGGCTGTGGACTCACAGCCCAGCAAATGGGAGCAGCAGCCGTGTCCCTGCATGGCTCCCCTCAATTGCTCCTCACTGTTATTACCCCAAGATATCGATAATGTGATTTGGAGACCAGACTGTTCCCTGGCAACACGTGCCTTGAAACTATTCCTGCAAATTTTCCCTGCCATTTGTGTCCAATTGAGTCAGGATCAAGTGGCTCTTTTCACAGCCTGGGTTGGTATTTGTGTTTTGCCTGCCTTTAAGTAAATTATTTACTATTAAATTTGTTTGGCAGCATTCAGCTGAGCACGTTCAGTGCAACAACCAGGCAGAGGGAGAAGCCAGATCTGCTGTTCTCTGTCAAAGAGCTCCTTGAGGCACCCAATTTCCTCATAGGCAGCTCTCACATCCTGCCTGGATTATCCAGCCAGGACCACCAGGTCACTCCAGGACCAGCACAATTACATTTTTTGGAAGGAAGCTCATAGCCAGAGGACCTCTGAGAGGGGAAATCTTGTCCAAATACAGGTTCTCCTTTGCCCAGCTCCACCCTGAGAATCCAACAGTGATGGATACATCCTGACTCTCCCATGCCACAGAATAATTTGGCTTGGAAAAGACCTCTAAGATCACCAAGTGCAAACATCAAACCCAATCACTGGGATTCTCAGCACAGCCAAAGAAAAAAACCTATCAGGCAGATTCCTTGGCACAGTTCCTGGTTTTCCAGCAGAAAGGTGGCAAAATCAGGACAAACAAACATTTCTGAAGACTTCAGTGAAATTCTATTGAATTTAATTAGCAATGTTGTTAAAAAAAATTGAAAACAAGCAAACAAAAAAGCACAAACAAAAAAAATCAAAACCAGGTAGTAGAGATTTACCTGTTTTCACTTGAAAATCCATTCCACATTTTCTGTTTCTTGGTCTGGCATTTAATTTCCACTCGAATTAGGATCTATACTTCTGCCTGTCCTGCTGTTGCTGGATGAGTGCACCCCGTTCCTGGCCAGCTCAGCACAGCTCCCTGGAAGGCTCCAGGTGATGGAGGATGTATTTGTAGCCCTGCCTGGAGCTGTGTAATAGAGCAAAACCCATCTTTGATGATGGAAATGTAACAGCAGCCCCATGGGAGATGATCCTCCCAGCAGTAAAGCAGCTGGAATATTCACTGCCATGGTCCCAAGAACCCATTTGGGGTTTGTTTTAGGGCCATGGACCTAAAATCACCCAGGAACAAGTCCTGGGAGGAGCAGCTGAGGGAGCTGGGCAGGGGCTGCAGAATCCCTGAGGGAGCTGGGCAGGGGCTGCAGAATCCCTGAGGGAGCTGGGCAGGGGCTGCAGAATCCCTGAGGGAGCTGGGAAGGGGCTCAGCCTGGAGCAAAGGAGGCTCAGGGGGGACCCTGTGGCTCTGCACAGCTCCTGCCAGGAGGGCACAGCCAGGGGGGGATCAGGCTCTGCTCCAGGGAACAGGGACAGGAGGAAACAGCCACAAGTTGTACCAGAGGGTTTAGATTGGATATTAGGAAAAAAATATTCATGGGAAGGGTTCTCAGGCACTGGAACAGCTGCTCAGGGCAGCGGGGGAGTCCCCATGCCTGGAGAGATTTAAAAACCATGTGGATGTTGGGGACATGGGTGAGTGGTGGCCTTGGCAGTGCTGAGGGAATGGTTGGACCCATGGTTGGTCTTGGAAGTCTTTTCCAACCTTAAAAATTCCATTATTCTACCCACAGTCACACAACTCTGATGCAAGTTTTCAAATCTGGAGTTGGAAACAGCTCTGCCAGCTCTACCCTGCCCTGAGATCCAGACTGTGACCCCAGGGCTGGGGACATTGGGGCTGATGAAACCCACAAATGTTGCACTGCAAAAATTGTTATGCAGGGAGAAAAAAATCACCTGGAAATCAGGGCCCTGCAGGATGGTGCCCAATATCCCCAGTGATTTCCATGAAACCACTCCTAAATCCAGGAGCCTCCTTCCAAACTGACCTTTGGTGTGTTTGCTCAGAAGAACTGTGGGATTGCAAACATCCAGCTCCCAGGAAACTCCCCTGGAAGTTTATTTTGGCTGTTTCCCCCCCTCCACTGGGAGCCAAAAGGACTTTGGATGTTGTAGGATGTTGTTTGCAGCAGTGGATGCCTCCCCAGATCCCTTGGAAGTTTTCCCTGCCCACTTCCAACATCAGAGGGCTCTGGACAGGCATCCCAAATATGGATTTTGGATGTGGATGGCAAGAATTACCTGGAAAATCTCCCTCCACCACACTCAAGGTGCTCAAGTCATCCTCAGAACAACCAAGTCTAGGAGAAAGAAAACATTTCAGTTCACCAAGCCCAGTGATTTTTCATCAGGATGTTTTCCTTACCACTGCAATCCCATTTTTTTCCACAATACACCCAAATAGGCTTTACTAGCTAAAAAGAAATCCCAGTCTCTGCTACAATAATTTCTTCCCAAAGAATGCAGAAAAATTAGAATGCTTCCTGCGTTATGTCAGTGCAAAAATTATTATTTATGTTAAATATTACTTGCTGTCTACCACCAACTTAAACAAATTGTGAATTGATAGATAAGAACTGTGAATGACAGAAGTATTGAAGTCGTCAGGTCTTCAGGATTTTCTGTTTGTATTTCTCATCCCTGGTTGATAACACAACCCTCTTCTTTTTGTTTTCTCCAAAATTACCTACATCCATTGCTAAAATAGTCTAATAAAACACTTCTTATGGTAAAAATTAATGGTTTTTAGTGAAGTCTCACTCAATCTTCAATCCATAGATTTCAAGGCTTAGTGTATTTTGAATTGAAAGTCTCCTGCCTTTTATAGAACCAAAGAATTGTTAAGGTTGTAAAAGGTCTTCAAGATCATCAAGTCCAACTGATGTATTTTCAGTAACACTGATGTATTTTCAGTAATAATCACAGTAGTTTGGGTGGGAAGAAACCTTAAACTCATCCATTTCCCATCCCCTGCCATGGCAGGGACACCTTCCACTATCCCAGGCTGCTCCAAGCCCCACCCAGCCTGGCCTTGGGCACTGCCAGGGATCCAGGGGCAGCCACAGCTGCTCTGGGCACCCTGTGCCAGTGTGAAGAGCAATGAAAAAAGAAAACAATGAAAGGCTGTGCAAAAAATGATTTTGAGAAGTCTTGAGTCTCAGCTGTTGTGCTAAAAAGTTACATTATTTTAACTGATCTTAGAAAACATTTCAAAATTTGAGTTTGCTGCAAATACATTTATTAGACATAGTGCTCTGTCTCCAGAGCAGGGTAAAACCAACTGACTGCCTAAGGCTGGTTGGTAGAAATCTGTTTAATTTAATTACAACTGCAAAGAAGACTCTACCACCTTAAACAAAGAAACAGCCATTTTATTTAAAGAGACAAACATTACAGACACAAATGTTAGAAACATCCCAAGTTCTGAGCAGGATCCTGCTGAGGCAGCAATTAGGAAAGCACCTTTGCACAGTCTGGAATGGTTTGGCTTTGCACACCTGACCTTCCTAACTCAGTTTCTGCTCTGGTTTTCTATCCCTGCCCATATCAGGCTCTGCCAATGCTACAGGTGTTGAAGATGCAGCTGAACACGTTGCTGGTGTTCAGCTCTCTCCCCCTCACACCCATTTCCTGGAGTGTTTTACTCTCAAGGCAGCAGAGGTGGTAGGGAAGCCATTATTTTGCCTCTCTAAAACCACAGGGCAGATTTTGGATGTAGTTTACCCTCTCCAGAAGGATTAATCTGATTTAGCACCCAATATCACTGGTATGAAGGCACAGAGGGCACCACAGCCACACAGCTCTGCTCAGGGTGTGCTGCCAGGGAGCAGGCCCAGGAGCAGGAACTTGTCAAAGACTGTGGGAGGGGATTCAACACTCCTCTCAAAAATTGATAATAAACCACTTTCTAACAGACTATTTGGAGCCAGGCACTCTTTTTGCCAGTGCTCTTCAAGCATGGCAGCCAACTCCTCAACACAGAGGAATTTCTTCCATGAATTCTTTCAGAACACAGACACTGAGAAGGCACCACTTCATCTAGCTCTGCTTGAAGGCAAAAGCTGACAATCTGTTTGTGGATGGATCTAAAGGCTTGGATTTTTTGGATACATTTGTGTCCTCAGATTTCTGCTCCTGGCTCTTCTTCACTTCATCTTCCTCAGCTGGGGGACGCTTCCTCTTTTTGTCTTCTGCCGAGTCATTGACTCTTCCTCCTCTTGCTTTCTCAGTCCACACCTTTGAAGGAGAACAGAAAACTACAAATTAGTCACAAAACTCACCACTTTGTTTTATACACATTATCACTCTGATTTTCAGCTACTGAAATAATCCCTATTAGTTCTTCACAGGAATTAAGTAAGGAACTATTTCCTCACTTTCCTTTCTTCTAACAACATTCTCCTTCAAAACTGGACTTCCTTTGAGACTGTATATGAAATTGAAGCTCTTAATTGCCTTTCTGGAGAAATGAGAAACCCAAAAGACCCAACAAGTTAAATGAGAACAAATTCAATCCCCAGTGAATTAAGCCTGGCTATGTGACTTTGAACTCATTCCTTTTGTTATTTGTTCATTGATTACATTGCTCTCACAAGCCTCACTATGGAAAAGCTGCTTTTTGATATTGCTAAAAATTCAGTTTATATTTTCATAAATTATATGTCATAGATCATGGCACAATTCAAAATTGAAATCCATAAAGATGGATTCCAGAAAAAATTCCTAACAGAAAATAACCCAGGGATTCACTGGAGAGAAAAAAAATTATCAAACCCACAGAATTAGAGAATGTTTTCTTACCATCCTTTCCTCTGATGTCAGCATTCTAAATCGACTCATTCCTTCTTTTATTACTTCTGCTTCATTCAGATCAGGATTATCTGTCAAAATGTTTGCTCTGTTCTCTTCCAGCCACATCTGGAAACCTGTCTTTGGTCTAAAGCAAGCACACAAAAATGATTTTGTCTGGTTAAGAAGATTAGAGGAAAACCACATCCTCTCAAAACAACGTTTCTGAGCAGCACCTAAGTGGGTATTTTTGCTCTCAGAAGACCTCTCAGGGCAGCAGCTTCCTCTCTCCTACTGCAGGATGCTCTGAGCACATGCTGACAAGGCAAGGCTAAGTCAAGCATTTTTATTAAAGCTGTGAGATATATATATATATATATATGGAGATTAACATTTTTAGAATGACAAAGCATAATGGTTCTCTTCCTTTCTGACAGGGTCCCATCAAGCTAAAAACAGGGCACATTCATTTCTCACAGCTCTCCTTGCCACTTGTTGTAGAACATCATCTGTAAAGGTTAACTGAAAGAATGCCAGTCCAAATGAGTAATAATTACCTTCATCTTCCTCAGCTAAATGAAGCCTAAATGAAACATGATTGTAATAATGCAGGTTTCATGGGGATTGGGGTTGTTAGGAAATGCATCTGCTTCCCAGGAACAGGACAGATGAGAGCCTCAGCTAGGAAGATATGAGCTCCTCAGGTGACTGAAGATTTTGTGGACCTTCTCTTTAAAAAACTCACCAAAATAAAGCTTTTACTCTTTCACATAAGACCCTTAGCTTTGAGACTTTGTGATTTTCTAGAGCTGTTGAAATTTCCACTATTTCCTATGCTTGGGACTGTCACAGCAGCATAGTTCCATTTATCAAAGGTCATTACAAGCAGTATCAAGGCAAAAATTGTTGCTTAGAGCTCCAAAATTATATTTTGAACTGCTCATTTATTATTCCCTCCCACAGTTTTCAAGTGGGTTCATGAATGTGACAACTTGTGAGCTAAACTTTCATCTTCATGTTGTATTTCTTTGGCAAGTCCAACATCTCCAGAAATAAAACAGATTTTGGAACTTGCTTTTCTATCAAAATTGGAATATGGCACTGAGATGCAAGTGTCTCTCACCTTCTGTTTTCAGTGTTTTCCTGTGCAGTGACTTTGGCTGCTTGGGACTCATTTCCTGCTTTTTCTTCTCTTTCTTCCACTGTTTTTTCACCAGGATTAGTTGCAGGTGTGCGAGGCTGGAAGAAGGAGGCTGCTGAAGCCTACAGAAATGGAGAATAAGAAAGAAAAAAGTAAAATCATCTCACTCTTAGACAACATGTACCATGTAGCCTAAGAAACCCCAAGCCTTTCCTAAAGACATAATAATCACTTGCATTAATAGAGTATCTAGTCCATCCAATTTCAGCCCAGCAGATGTTTACATTATTTAAAACAAAAGCACAAGGCTCAGTACAGAAACTAATTACTAAAATGGATTTTTTTCCTGCTGTTTTATGTACTGTCATAGTCTTTGCACTATGCTTAAATGAATTCTGCCATCTAAGCTGCTTTACTCACAGGGTTTCATACTTGATAAAAGCTGGTAAAATTCAATTTTTTGTTCTTTCCTCACTGAAATGATGCAAGAAAGACTACAAACATTACCTGCTTGGTCTTGGGTCTGGGAGTCAGAGGCTTTATAACTGCAGGGTTCTGCTTGTCTGCAGCTCGACTGCCAGATGAAGACGTTTTCTTTGAGTACTTGCTCATATTGTCTAAAACATTTCCTGAGGGGACCACTGGCTCCTTTTTGCTGGATGACACCTAGCAAAACAAAGAAATAAGTGTTTTATTTATTTTCTGTCATGTTCCCCTCCAAGGTATCTATTATATTGGAAACTCCAGACAGAATCTGTTGTGGTTTTCAGAGCATCGCAATCGAAGCTGCAAAATTCTTACCTTAAATGGATTCACTCGTCCTCTGCTGCTGGATGCAACCAGAGCTGTTTCAGAGGAGAGGAAAAAGAATGTAAAAATGTGTGCACTCACACATATATCCCAATCTTTGAGGCAATGTGCACATTTTAGATGAGTAGAAAGACACTTTAATAACCCTGTGAAGGTTGTGCTGTACGTGCTCAACTATTCTTAGTTATCAGAAATGCCACACAGGACCAACAGCTTAAAATACAAACCCAGAGGAAGACCCAGTACTTCCTCCACTCCCAAATCCGTTTCCACTCCTATTATTCTTGCTCAAGGGTTGGCAGGTTGCTGGAGGTCACATTCTGCCCCTGCCTGCCCACACTCACAGCTCTAGCTCAGGATTTCTCACTCTGCCTTGCAAGTAATAAATGTGCCTGTGGGTAGTGAAGCAAACCCATTGATCACTGTTCTCATTTGTCACTTGTCCCAAAGAGAGCCTTCATGGCACAGCCAGGCAGGCCCTGAGTCAGCATTTGGCACAGCTGAGGCAATCAGAACAGTGTTGTGAACACCATTAGGTAGTGAGGACAGGAATAGGGAACCTCTTAAACACAATCTGTGTGAGCAGACCAGGTTGGACAGGGCTTGGAGCAGCCTGGGATAGTGGAAGGTGTCCCTGTCCAGTGCAGGGGGGTGGAATGAGGTGAGCTTTAAGGTCCCTTCCATCTAAGCCATCCCATGATTCTGTGAATTTACCATTTGACAACACTGTTATGCACTAAATTTAAGTAGTAATGGGAGAATAAAGGATAAAAAACAGGAGCAGATTTGTGAAGAATGACAAAGGTGTCATCCTTTTATCCTGGAATAAATTATTTACTCACCAGGCTTTGGAGTAGTCACCTCTGCTGAAGTGACACCTTTGGAGAAACCATTTGGCTCTTCTGAAAAAGGAAAGGAGAACATATTTAAATACAATAAAATACTGTAGCATAAATTCTTTTTAAAAATCAAACCAAACAGACAAGTAAGGAAGGATGGGGCTTCAGCAACCTGGTCCAGTGGGAGGTGTCCCTGCCCTTGGCAGCAGGGCTGCAACTGGATGATCTTTAAGGTCCCTTCCAACCCAAACCATTCTGTGATTCCATGATTACAGTAAAATTATCAGAGAGTATAAACACTTTTACAAAACCATCTGTCACCCTGCCTTGATTTAGAGTTGTAAATTTATTTCTTAAACCTTAAGCTTATTTCTTAAAGTGTGCTCAAACTACTCATCTATCAATCTACCTCCTGCAAGACTGGAGCTGAAATCAAAGTAACTGATTAGAAGGTGAGCCAGTCCTTTAGGAATAAAATCAAGCAACAGAAAAAAATCCCCCAGGGCCCCTCTAATGGATACTGAGCACAAAGCACACACAGCTGTGACACAGCAGATGACACACAGTGAACTTGTTTCTCTGCAGTGACTGCAGGCACTGGAATAGGCTGGAATATGGAGCCACTTAATTCCTTATTAAGTCTGCAAAAGCTCTCTGGACAACTCCCAGTCTATTCAGAGAATATATTTTTCTTACTCTCTTTATGCACTTCTGGGGTTTCTTCTGCTTCCTCACAGGCATCAGTTTCTTCTTCTTCTTCTTCCACTTCTTGGTCCTCCTGAACATTCCTGCCTGGCAGCTGCCCCCACTTGGTGGCAGAGCTGCTGGAACTAAAGGAAGGAATTCAGCAGAAAGGAAATGGTCACCAAGTCAGAAGGAAAACTGAAACAACAGATAGCAAGCTTATTGACCTAATTTAGGCTATAAGGATAATAACATTTGGCATTTATGTGCATTATACCTTGATTAAACTGTGATGATTAAAGATTCATTAACCACTCCATAACTTTACTGCCAGAACACTTTGCAACAAATATAAATGCAAATATTAAAGATCTTCTCTAATCTCCATGCAAACACATATACCTCCAGTATCATCAGGTTACTTTTTCTGCACCCATGAATATACACACAGTATATTCATATATACTGTATATATGTATTTTTATATATATACATATATATATGGATGGATGGATATTTATAATATACATGTGTGTGTGTATATATAACATGGATATATAATTTCATACTGAAGGCATCAAGTTTGAACATTTAATCTGATTATTCTCTAAATTCCCAATATAATAGGATGTACAATTCTTGCATTTTCCTCCTAAAATCTGCCAATTACCAAAATCTGTATAATATACATAACAAAAGGCCCATTTCTTTCAATCAAAACAATCAGTATTAGATTACTCTGGCACTAAGAACAAAATAGTGTTTGTGATGGATTTTAGCCCTCAGAGTGGTTGAAGTTGCAGACATGGGATTAAAGCTTCCACACAGGATCCAGAAGAACAAGCCAGAATATTTAGAAATTAGTTTTGACTGTGCAGTTTAACAGAGAAGAATAAGGGAAAGGCTACAGATAAGTTCAGGCACTTATCACTTCCTTTTGCTTAAATAAGTCTCAAACTTCATACACAAAATTGCTATAGGGAGACATTGCTTTCAACAATATTACATAAATTAATATAAATATATATTATTATTATTATTGTACATTTAAATGTGTTAAAAAGCAACCCCATAACAATTTAAAAAAAACCTACCAAAACACAAATACACACCTTTTGCCTCATCATGTTATACAAAGCAGATGTAGGTAGGAAAGATTGATAGCACAGAGAGGAAAAGAATGCAAAGCCAACCTGTAACATGTTCGATAGCTTTGAAGAGCTGGGATTAGTTAGGAGGGAATAAGACTACATAAAATAAACTGAGATGGGATATTGAAAAAAAGGGATGGGTGGAGAAAGATAGGATTTTAAGACAGGTGTGGAATGAATTGAGATTGGGAAACAGAGACAAAGAGGGGAAAAAAAAAATAGGTGGGAGTCAACCAAAGGTAGGGAAATGTGGGAAGAGAAAATTCCAGTCAGAGCAACTTAGCATTGAGCCTGCTTTGGCTCTGAGGCTGCTGGACACAGCACAGAGGAAGTGAGAGGGGAGATATTTCCCTCTGTGCTGGTGTCCTGGGACCAATGAACCCTCACAGGACACCAACAAGGATGTGTCATTCCACAAGTATCATTTCCAAGCAGAGCAACTCGAGCTGTCCCTTCACCCACAAATACCCTGCAAACTGTGGGCCACAGAAATGCATCAAAGCCTTAACAGAGCAGCAAAACCCATCCCAGCTTTTAGCCATGGAAATTCATCTTACCCAGCGCTCGGGCGCTTTCGGAAATCCTCTTCCTCCTCCTCCTCCTCCTCCTCCTCCCGTGCTGCTGCCAGCTCTGAGGCTTTTTCCACAGCCACCTCGCTGAGGAGCTGGGCCAGGTTGAGCCTGCGGGAGCGGGAGGCGTATTTGATGGCCAGATTCAGCACGCTGTGGGTCATGAGCCCAGCCAGCTCCACGCAGCGGCACTCGCGCTCCAGCTTACAGGAGAGCTGCAAGAGAAGGAGCCTGGGGAGTCACACACCTCAACTCCACAACCCTCAACACTCCATATCATGGGCTTGGGGGAGTGAATGAATAAAGATAAGACACCAATGATCATGAGCTACAGATCAAAGAAAAGTTTTGTTATTTCCTTCTTCCCCCCACCCTTCACACTGCAGCCCAACTTCTACCTGAGTGTGAACCAGCTGGATTGCCAATCACCAGCCAGACTCCTGATAAGAGAATCACATCAGCATTTACATCAGATGCCATCTACAAATAAATTATAGAATTATAAAATGGTTTGGGTTTAAAGGAACCTTAAAGCTCATCTCATTCCACCCCCTGCCATGAGCAGGGACACCTTCCACTATCCCAGGTTGCTCCAAGCCCTGTCCAACCTGGCCCTTAGCACCTCCAGTCTCAGGGATAAATCTTAGGGATTCTTTCTGTTATGTATTTGTACTTACAGCAAACAGCTTCATTAGAAGTTCCTGCTGTTCTTTCACTGCCTGATTTTTAGCATTTTCATCAAATTCATATCCATTTTTTGACAAGTAATCCATGTGGCTGTGAAATAAAACAGAACGCCAGTACTGCTCCTGAAAAAAAGGGAGAAGGATGAGTGTTGGAATTCAGAGGGGAAAAACAGTCCATAACATAATGCTTAATAATTTACAATGGATTTTATCCACTTATTCTCAAACATTCCTTTCCTCTGATAATGAGGGTGAGGGGCAGACAATTCTCCTTCAAGTCATTGCTACCAAGGAAAGATGGAGAACAACCACACTTACACAAACTGATCCAAACAGTTGCCATGTATTTTGAATTCCATTTCTATTACAGGCTTGCAGCAGGATGAAACCTACATGTTCACCAACATACTATCAGGATAGACAATTCTAGAACAAGTTATTTTATCTGCTGTCCCACAGCAAGCTGGAAGTGTTCCAGAATAACTCAGTAAACTTATGAGTTTAACTGAGAGACACAAATAAAAACTATAATGCAAATTTGGCTATTAGACCAGGCTGGCCTTGTTCAAAATGATTATAAACTTATTCAAAACCAGTATGTTTTCATCAGATGTATTAGAATAACTTTTCTTTACCTACACATATTCCCTCAAACCAAATCAACAGTTCCTGGCATTCTCATCCCATTATTTTGGGTAGAGGGAGGAAGGGCAAACTATCAGATAAAAAACAAAACACTTCAACAAATGAAAGAGAATTCATTAAAAATGACAGTGTGTTTACTATTGAAACTTTTTATCTACACTTCTATCAAAGAGAGTACATTTCAAATAGCATTCAACTGTTCAAAGGCTGAGGCTAGAATTTTATGTTCATTTCTCTTTTGTGCATCACAAATTTAAAATACTTAAACCAATAAAAGATGAAGAATAAAACCAGTTCTTTTTCTAGAAGCTGTCCACAGGCACACCTTGCTCCAACCAGCCTCTAAATAAGCCAAGCCAGAAGACCTGTGTTTTCAGTGATTATGAATTTGGATTCTTAGTACATCTTTCAGAAATTTTGTTGTGCCTAAAATAGTAAAACCCAGACATAATCAAGGGCACCTGGACTGGAATCCCCAAATCTGGTATCCCAACCCACTAGAAAAACAAAAGTGAGAAAGACTTCAGTGGTCAGAAACAAATCATGTGTAAATACCACATTGCACCAACTCTGCCAGTTTTGTTTTGTGGTCTTCTAGGAACAGCTGTGAACCAAACCAGAGAAGCTCCACAAAACACTGAACCCAAATCACCCCCTTGGCCACGTGTTTTACTCAGGGTTTGCACTCTTCCTCTTGTATAATTCCCACTCCAGGGACACCTGAGCCTCCCAGCTGTGGACTCCACACCATTCCTTACCTCCATCTGTCCCTTCTCTGTTTCCACTTGACAATAGGGAAGTTTAAAAGGCAGGATTGCTACAGCAGGTCGTGGCAGGGTGGGAGGGAAGCGGGCTCCTTTACAGGGGATGCACCTGTGCACAAAAACAAAACACAGCCACGCTCAGCACATGTTCCACATCCAAAGCAGCTCCTAAGCAGCAAGATACTTCAAGAGCATTTGTCCTTTGGAAAGTAGCAATTAAATGACTGGCTTAAATACAGCAATGTGTAAGATTGCATGAAAAAGGGTTATCTTTACATGGCAAGCAAGAAAAGTGTTAAAAACCAGCAAGGCACACGCTGCTCTTGTTCACACTTTAAACTCCAAATGTGGCACATAACACACTCTGATCTTGATCTCACAGAATGTTTGATCTAACAGCTGCTACAAAGAGTAAATGCAACACATTAAAATCAGAAACCACTGAACAACTGAAGGGACAGACTTATTGCTTATTGGAGTAATTTCTGGTAACAATCACTTAAGCAAACCATTGACTGGGGAAGAGCTGTGTTTCCTGCAGCACCAATGCAGCATTGACCAAAACATCTGGGTTTCTAAGCTGCTGTTCCAGAGACTTGCAAAAAAAAGAACAGGAAGCATCAGTGTTCTGGCTATCTCTTAATTAAGGCATGTGGTGTTTCTACAACAACCCTCCCCCTCCTTATCTTCATTATGCTGCTGGCTTTGAGTAAAATGTTCTTAACAATTCAGAGAGCAGCACCCTCTTTCTTGGAGTAGAAGGAAAAACTCAGCATGAGAGACTCACAGTTGATCATCTTATCAATGTGATGTGACCTGCACATTTTTGGTGAATTTTCTGGAGGCAAACATAATGATTTGGAGGGAGAAACAGGCAGGGAAGTGAGATTTTAACAGAGGTATCAAATTATTTCCCTTATTCCAAAAAAGCAGAGTATTATGAAGAATGCCACATAAGTTTAAATAAAACTCAGTCTCCCACCAAACTCTACAATTGCCTGTAATTATTTACTAAGAGTCTAAATTTCAGTAAAATATGTGAGCTGATGGGCTCTGCCCTGGTAGGAAAAGGACACAGACCACTGAATAAAAACTGCTACAAATAAAGCTTAGCAACAAAATGTCCAGCATACATGTCACACTAAAGAGAAACAGTTATTTAGACACACCAGTATAACATTTCATAAAGAAATGGTTAGCTTTCAGCTAAATATTTGAGCAATTTCACATCCAAAATTGTTCTTCAAGGCCACAGTTTAAATATTAATGTAATAACAGACAGCTCTGATTTATCTGTCTGATGATGTAGATGAGTTATAGGATTGGATTATTTTCAAAGTCAAAAAAGGGGAAAACATTTTGGGGGGAAAAAGATACCAAGAACCCCAAAAACTTGGGAAAAAAAGAAAAAACAACCAAAGCCATCAAAAGCAGAAGTAGATTTCTAACAGCCACCCTAACTTCAGAAAGTTTCCCTAGCAAAATGCAGTTTTATGAATGTGTCAATAAAGTGCACACACACCTCTGAGCCAATTCATCAGTCACAAATTAGAAAACTCTACTGAGTTACTCAAAGCCAGTTTAATAAAGAATCCTCCATGCAGAATTCCATTTGGGGAGTTACCATTTGCTGTGAATATTTCCCAGGCACCTGTTTCAGCACCAGCTGAAGTTTGCAGTTTTGTAAAAAGGGATTGAAAAGGATTCTCTAGGATTGAAAACCAAGACAAACAAAGCATGAATTATCTAACCTGAGCTGCTGGGGATTTTCATGGATACCAACGACCCAATAGTGATCATATTTCCCTTTGCAATGCTCTCTGGTGTTGCACACTGGAATCCAGGTGTTGCCAAGCCCCCGGTTCAGCATCCGCACGATTCCCTCGGAATCCACGTAACAAGGGGTGCCTGTTTGGGACAAAGGAGAGAATTTCCTCTGACAGGCAGCAAATTACAGCCCAGCCAGGTGGGAGTGGTGGCTACAGCTGGGAAATGATGGTTTACATATTTCAGATAGACATGCTCTCTCCCCAGCACAGCAGCCATCACTTTGGCAAAGGCAGTTTCCTCGGAGAGATGCGCCACCTTCTGTCAGCCAGCACCACTGCTGGTCGACTGACAGGTTCAAAATGAAAACATTTTATGGAGAAATCGAATTTATTTATACTGCTTGGGCAGATTCCCAAAGGAAATCAGCTCTTATACAATTAATTTTTATGTTTATTATAAGAGGTCCTCCCAAGCTACCAACTTTAGGGGGTTGGGGTGCTCTTATGGTGTATTAACAGAGTCTATTTCTTTTGAAAAAGAAAATAGACTCTGTTAAAATAGACTCAAAAAGAAAAATTCTTTTCCTTCTTGAGCAGGAAAAGCAATCAGGAGAACAAGTTCTGATAACATTTGAATGGGAAAATATTAAAGATTTCTGACAAATATATTGAAAGAATAGAAAAGTAGAATTTTGTTGTTGAGGAGATTGGAAGAAAAAGTCCAGTTCCTAAGATCTACATTACTGAAAGGGCATTAATTAGCCAAATTTATCCATAAAATAACAGGATGGTTTGGGTTGGAAGGGATGTTAAAAAACATCTTGTTCCACCCCCTGCCATGGCAGGGACACCTTCCACTATCCCAGGCTGCTCCCAGCCCCATCCAGCCTGGCTTTGGACACTGCCAGGGATCCAGGGGCAGCCACAGATGCTCTGGGCACCCTGTGCCAGGGCTGCCCACTCTCACAGGGAATAATTCCTTCCCAAAACCCCTGGCAGTTTGAAGCCATTTCTCCTTGCCTTGTCCAAAGTCCCTCTCCAGCTTTCCTGTAATCCCCCCAGCAGGGTCAGTATTTCTCTCATGCAGGTGTTTCATACCTTCTGCAGAGAATCCAACCCACACCAAATAGGATTTCCTTGTCAGAGAAACAGGGTCTCCATGCAAAATTTGTCTTTTCTTCATTCCTAGCTCCATCAGCTGTACCCCAAGGCACTGGTCCCCATCAAACCCAGTACCTAGGAAGAAGTTGTTCAATGATTGTGTTAGAAAACAGAAGAATTGGCTAAATTAGTTTTGAATCAAAAATTAATTCTAATGCATGGATACCACTGTCAGACACACAAGTATTTGATATTTTGGACACACAAGATGTGCATAACAACAACTTCCTTAATTTCCTGTAGTAATTCCTTCTGGCACATCTGAAACCCAAATTTAATTTATTAATTTCACTGTTGCAAAATTCTCCCCTTCCCCAGAGTTTAATCTCAGCATCCCAATACCAAACACAGGCTCTGCTGTCAGAAGTCACAGGTCTGTGGGTTGTGATGGATGTGCTTGTAAAAGCATCACCCAGAAGAGGAAAAGCACAAACACCATGAAGAAAAGAAGAAGAAAACACTCTCTGGTGATTACAGACAAATTAACCAGTGTGTGAAGCCAGTGAGAGGTGAAGATTGAAAACAATCCCAGTTCAAAAAAAGACAAAAGAGAGAAAATTACCTCTGTGATAAACAAGCATCAGCTGCTCTCCATGTCCTGCCATGGACACCACTGGGCCTGGGAGACTGAAGATCTCCTTCTGGACTCCTCCAGCTGTGAACACCCGGACCAGCAGGGCACTGGTGGCACAGGCAGCCCAGCCCTGACCTAGACAGATGGCCTCAATGTCTTCATCCTTTGGCATGTCCACTGTCCACTCCTTGTTGGCATCCCAGGAGCCAAAATGGATGCAGTGGAGCTTGCTAAGGCAGAGACAAAGAACCAACAAACATCTCAACGTGAAGTAAATACAATATCTGAAAATACACCAGTATAATAAATTTTTGTCAGAGATCTTTGATGGAACTCCAGGTGGCACTACAAATTTCAAGTGGTCATTTGCAAAGGTGTTGCTCTTACTGAGGAGCCAGCTTGACCTCCAGCACTGTAGCTTTAAAGTCTCTAAAGTGTGAAGCAGAGAGAGTTGAAAGCTCTGAGAAGAGATTTTTTAGATGGAAGTAGGTAAATGTCCTCCTTGGCACCCTGAATGTCAGCCCTTATTAGAAGTCAGTCATGTTATGCTGTCTTTCAAAGGGAAAAAAATATTAGAAACTTCAGTTCTTAATAATTGAAAACTGCCTACAACCAATCCACAGACATCATGACTCTTGAGAGGTTACCCATTTCCACTGAGGAAAACACTGACACTTTCAAAATGAGACAACCAATATATAACAGATAATACTTTTAAAGGATGCTTTTCAACTTACCACAAGGCTGTATGTGTGAAAATAAGAAAAAAGCTCTTTCTTCAAGATATTTCCACAGAAACCAACAATAAAATACTGTTGAAATTGTTCTTAAATGCAAGAACAGAGTTTAGCTGGCCCAGCTGCTTAAATCTTTCTGTAGTTTTCTGTGGTTTCATAAACTTGTCTTCTTCACACTTGAAATTCTTATGGCTATCTCCAAAAATCTCCTTAGCAACAGAGTGAAAAGAAATAGCTGAACCCTTATGACTGATCTTTGGTCTGAGCAGACTGAAAAATTGTTGTTCATGTTTACAATTTCCTTTGAGTCTGCACTGTGTGAAGTTTCCAGTATACATACACTTGAAAAAGGAATTAAGAAGAAATTCTTAAGAAACAAATTACATTTTTCAATACTCTTGAAGTCTCCAAGTAGGTGGAAGCAAAAATCTTCCTGGAGAGTGGTCCCATTGTCTCAGGTTTAGCTGGGTGTGTATTCCCTGTCCATCTGTCAGAGCTGGGGCAGTTCTCCTCTGTTCATGGGGCAGTTTTTTCTTTATCTCTTCCACAGCCAATCCTCCCTGCAGGAGATCTCTGCTGTCCATGGCCACTGAGTGTCCCTGCAGGGCTGATCCAATCCCATCATCCCATGGGGAGATGCTCCACCCAGGGGAGGAGCCAAGCATTCCTGCCTGGATCCAATCTGAGGTTTGGGACAGCCCAGCAGCCTTTGCCCAGGGCATTGCCAGAGGAGCAGCTTCTGCTGCCCTGCATGGCCAGAGGGAGCCCAGGCCCATCTGCAGCAGCCCTGGAGCTGCAGAGGAAAACTCCCCCCTTGTGCAGGATCCCTGCTCCAGCAGAGCCACAGCTGGCACTGCAGGAGGGCTGAGCCCCCATGGGATGGGGCTGTGCCACCACCCTGACACACAGGGGGTCAGGTCCTCTTCTGACTCTCTCAGTGTATTTTTGGCTTGGTTTTTTTTTGTTTGTTTGTTTGTTTGTACTATTGCATTTGTATTTTTAGTTTTCCTAGTAAAGAACTGTTATTCCTGCTCCCATATCTTTACCTGAGAGCCTTTTGATTTCAAAATGATAATAATTCAGAGGGAGGGGGTTTGCATTTTCCATTTCAAGGAAGGCTCCTGCCTTCCTTAGCAGACACCTGGCTTTTCAAACCAAGACACCCATAAATAAAAAGCATGACCAAAAGCCAAAAAGCTCAGAATCGACAGAAGCCAATAACAAAAGCCGAAATACCTGAAACAAGATAAAAGCAGCTCCCTATTATGGGTTTTGCAGAGCAAGACCATGACTTACCTTGCAAGCTCCTCTGTGCTCTCACAGGCCAGCAGGATGGCTTCAGTGGACAGGTCAGCCATGGTGTGGCCCAGGGAGTTGGGGAGGTGAGTGGCATGGTGCACAGAGGTGTCGTGGAACTCGATGTCTATGGCGTTGTCCTGCTCGTCATTGTAGCAGCGAATGATTCCAACCGAATTCCACACCTGGCAGAAGGAACCACACACACCCAAAGATACCCATCAAATCAAATGTCCTAAATCCACCAGATACACTGCCCTAAACCAGCCTGTTGTAATTATTTTATCTGGAACCAGAGTGGGTGGCAGGTTGGAGAAATATTGGAGACCTGTGAAATCAGGACTTGTGGTTCCTAAAACAGCTGAATTAGGCAGAAAGTAGTTTCACTCTCACTGCTCAGCCATCTTTCTCCCCACCAAATTAAGTGTAAACAACTTGCAGATAGAAAGAAATAGTGAATGATTAACATACAGGTCTTAACAGCACAAAAATTTCCATAGTTCTGACTTAAAAGGAATTTTGAAATTCAATAGCACAGGTACAAACTGCATAGCTTGATTTTATCTCAAAGCAAAGTATTTATTTCTAAAGCAACTGAAATGTAAACCAAAACATTATGCAGTCCTTGCATGAAAACAAAGCTACTTTCCATTATTTATCTTCACACAGTAAAGTATTAAAAAATATTGGACTAGATTAAAACATGACACGAAATGGACAATATTAAACACAAAATACTTTAAATCTAAATAACCAGCATCTACATCTAAATAACCACACAAATTTACCATGAATCGATGCATCAGATGCACAGGAGTGGAGCCAGACTGGAAGGGCTTTTGCTTGGGGGTTGGCATTGGCCCATCATAGAAAGGCTGTTGTGTAGATGATGGTGGCAAAGCTGAAAAGCCACCAGTCTGATCATCACCATCATCCTCCTTCTCAAGAAGACCAGAACTAGCTTTTATCAACCCAATATCTAGAAGTAAAAAAAAAAAAAAAAATCTCACACACAGTATTATGATAGAATACAGGTTAAAAACTTTTAAAACAGTCAAGATTTCTCTGGAAAAATAAAGCAAAATATATCTGAGTAGAGGATGCTAAAAGATCATCCCAGTAAAAGAGCTCTGGAAAATCAGTTCATTGTGTACCTAGTGAGTTATCATCATCATCATCAATTACTGCCCGTCTCACATGGCCTGGGGGCTGCATAAGGTCATCAGCATCATCCTCATGATCTCCAGTTTTTGGGGAAGAAGGTGGTTCAATCACATCCCCATTTAAATAATCATCATCATCTCCATCAAACAGATCGTTGTAGTCTTTGGCCACTGCACTGGCAACCTACAACCAGATTAGCCATCAGCACAGAACTTCCTTTGGACATGCAGCTCAAGAAATAAATGAACACACAAGAGGGAACTTGTAAAGCACAAAACAAAGTGTTCCACATAACCCAAATAATGACATTCATTCAAGAAGTCATTGGCACTGAGCACCTTGTCATTTGGCTTCTCTACATCACCAATGTTTTCCAACAGCCCCAGATTTCCTTCATTGTCTGTGTAAGCAATTTGCTTATATTTAGGGTGCCATGCCAGTCCACAAATTGAGTATTTTTTCTCATGCTTCATCCTACAAAGAACATGAAAATAATGGATTTTAGTAAGCTCCTCAGGGCAGAGCCTTCCCCTCCAAGAGTTATTGCAAAAAGAGGTAATTTTTATTTAGTACAAGAAAGTGATATTACACATAATAAGATAATTAATAGGCCAACTTCAGAGTAAACAGCTGCTATAAAAATAGAGCAAGTCTTCCTTTTCTATGAAGAAAATAATTTAAGGTTTAAAAATCAATCAGAATCATATTCTTAAAACAACAGCTTCCTGATACAAGACAAAGAAGACAAAGGAACTCCTCAGCACTTATTTATTCCAGAACCATCCAGTTACAGAAAGAACATTATTTGTTTCTCTTGAATAAACTGATAAATTAATCTTCTATCTTTTCCACACTTAATGCTTACAAAAATCATCCCATTAATTATTTACATAATCTGTCAATAATTCTTAACGTAGAGAGTTACAATCATGTTTCTTACACAGAATATCCAGATAATTCTCTTCTTCTCTACCTAATTGAATAATACCTTTGATTTTAATTGAGGGGATATTTAGGGTTTTTTAAGAACTTTAATTAACCAAATTGCATTTGCCAGTCTGTACTTTTTGGCCTACAGGTGAGGATGGCTGACTGACTGAGCTATGTTTCCCTTTCCCTCTAGAAAATTTGTTACTGGGGTCTGGGATGAGAGGAAAATTTGTTTCTATCAAAGCTATTGTTTAATCAATCATCAGTTTCAAAAATAATAACAGATATACACAAAAAGAAAGATTCTGGGATTTGAACAAAATCCTCATTCAAGTCCCTTCCCTAAGGTGCCTGACAGGTTAAAGCAGAAAACCCTGAAAATCTCAGAGTTTTTCAAGAAGCTGAGTTCTACATCTGCACAAAAAAGTTTTACAGAAAAGACCATAAAATTCTATTTTGAGAAAAAGAGATGAATTTGGGGATTTATGGAACAACACTGAATACCTCTCTATGCACTGCTGGGTTTCCACATTCCACACCACTAAATTCCCATCCACACTTCCAGCTGCCAGGAACTGCCCACAAGGAGACCAGACCACAACATTCAAGGGCTAAGGAAAAAAATAAAACAAATTATAATAAAAAGTAACCAATGCATGCACAGCATTCCTATTCTGGAGCTTAAAACAAACAGATATTCTGGAATAAAAAGATGAATAATCATCTTTAGCAGACTATATTCAGCCTCCTGTATATGGGATGGGGTTAAGTAACTCTTTTTCTTTAAAAACTATTACAAAAAGAGTTGCTTAAAAAAACCACTCTTTAAGATAGCACACCTATTTTTGTTTCAGAATATGCATCTTCTGTCATTAAACAGTGCCATGAGGCCAAACAAAACCCAATTCTAGACATGCAGAAACAAGCAGAGTGTATTTTGCAAACTCAGCACTAAACATTGCTTTATTTATTTTGAACTTCATACAGTCCCATCAATTAAAATCCAAGGCTGTGTTCTGCATCTTAATAACACTAGAAGGTGGCTCTCTTCAACCCAAAAATTCCCAAGTACACAGTGAGGCCAAAAGAAAGAAGGTGGCACAGTCAGGTCTACTAAATTTTAGCTCAATAAAATAGAAAATGAACAACTGACATCTCTGCTCCATACAGAAATAATACTCCTGACATTTTCTCTAAAAAGCTCTGTATTTAGAGCAATTTGTGGAAACAGATGCTCTTCAGCTGCAGTGGGTGAGTCACCAGGAGACTTTAGAGACCTGGTGGGTTACTATAAATGAAGGAGGGGAATCACATGGAGGTGTTTGACACCATTCAGCATCTCTGCCCTGTTTTGCAACAGAAAGCAACAGGATCAGAAATTAAACAGAAAATGTGAAAAATAATTACCAAGAGAAGGGGGCCAGGGAGAGATACTGTGCAGAAGACAACTTCTTGCAGAATAACATTTAAATTGCAGAGCATTTAACAAGCCCCTGGTTTCTGCACCTACCTGTGTGATGGAGGCATCTGACAGATCAAATTGCCTATCCCAGGTCTCTCTTCTGAACAGTTCAACAACTTTATCTACAGGAACTGCCAGCAGCTGCTCAAAGGAAAAATATTACACCATTTAGAACAAGTTACCTGTCAAACAGAACACTCAAGCAGCACATTTCCCTCATTCAGGAGCCTCACAGATGTGACTGCCTCAGGATTTAACAGCTTTCTAACATCCCAGCCATGCCAACTGAGAGAGCAAGCTGAAGTAATTTAAATTACAAGGTTCTTTAATGCTTTCCACAGGCAACAGAGCAAAACATGCCTGTTTTTACTGTAATCTTAATTTCCTTCTGGCAGAAAACTGCACCATAAGGTTATAGGTTCTTATTTATCAAAACATGACATGCACACACACATAAGTTTTCAATGCCCTGAGCACAAGGCTTAGGTGATTCTTTACCCTCCCTCCCCAAACTCCTTTTGATCAGGTTACAATTTCTCAATTAATCTGATTTGAATAGCTGATTCCTAAACCAGCTCATTTCATTTTCCATCAAACTACATTGATTTTACTGGCTGGTTATTTCTTTAGGATCTGTTTTTGTTAGGATTCCAACAATTTGCTTTGTGAGAGAAGCAAGACAACTGCTTACATTTTGAATACATGTGTGTGTGAAGAATTAAAAAATGGAAAGTATTTGGTTTTCTGTAATATGGATATTGAAACAATTTGTACTGAGGGTGACATTCACTCTTCCATGGAAAACTGATACATAACACTGTCATAGCAGCCAGGGATTTTGAAGAATCATGGAATCTTTTCCATGATTTTGAAGAATCATGGAATCTTTTCCATGATTTTGAAGAATCATGGAATCTTTTCCATGATTTTGAAGAATCATGGAATCTTTTCCACTTAGGTTGGAAAAACCCTCTAAGGTGATCAAGTCCAACCATTAACCTGACAGTGTCATCTTCACCACTAACCCCTGTCCCCAAGTGCCACATCCACACAGCTTTCCAGTCCCTCCAGGGATGGGCACTCCACCACTGCCCTGGGCAGCTGTGCCATGTCTGACAACCCTTTTGGTGAGGAAATTTTCCCTAATATCCAACCTAAACCTCCCCTGATGCAAACTGAGGCCCTTTCCTCTTGTCCTGATGTTTGTGACCTGGGAGAAGACACCGACCCCACCTGGCTGCAACTTTGATCTTCAGGTGAAAAGAAAGGGAGCAACTTACTGAGGAAATATTTACTGACTAGAGCAAAATTGACTCAAAGCAGAGAAGGACAGGACTCCAGTGATGCTCTGTTGTGAACAATTTGATTACTTCCCTCGTGTACAATGTTCCTTCCTATTCAGGCACACCAAGACTGTTTAATGCTGGTTAGGGATGACAGCTGAACTCCTGCCAAACTCAGTCTGGAGCTTAAACAAGGAGCCATTTCCAGCTTTTTATGTTTCCTAAAAGTGAACTTCACCCCAAATATTTTCTTTACTCCTAGGAGGTGCAATTTGGGCTTGCCCAGATTGAATTCTACCAGAGGCAAAAGAAGGATTAAGATGTGATAAAAGAATGTCACTTACCTTGCCAGTGCCAGGTTGCCAGGCAAGCCTGCAGATTGATTTAGCATTTATCACATCATTGCATTTCTGCAGCAGCAGCCAGCTTGTCGTGCATGTCTGAAAACAATATTTTAAAAAATAAGCTTTTTAGCTAAGAAAAAATCTGCTGGTTAGGACAAATTCTTAAAGGAAACTGGTGAGGAAAAAAAAACAAAAGGAATAAATATATCTGAACTGAAATAATCTCTTTCATAAAAATACAGTAGTACATACTGCCTTAAAAATAATTTGTCAATGTAGCCCTGAAACTATTTTAATGACAATAAAACTACTTGTAACAGAAATAAGATCACAGAACATGTATTTTTAACCAAGTACAGAACAAATGAGCCCATCTATTCTTAGGTTATAGAGAAATGTGGCCAAAAAGCATTTGTCAAACCCAGATAAACTGCAGCAAGGTGACACAGCACAGCCTGAATATGGTCCCAGCTGTAGAAAGGATAAATGGCTGTAATCTCAAATCCCAGCACAGATTCATGCATCAAACTGCCCCAACCCTGGAACATTCTCAATGTAATTTCCCCAGAAGGCAGCCACTGTCAGTTTGGAACATGAGATTTCACACAACTATGCTTGTGTCATAAAAAAGTAGCAAGCCACAAGTGTGGGGGGGATATTTTCAACTGCACTTACAGGAATAATTCCACAGGGATTCTTATTCCAGTCAGTGGCATTTAGCAAAACTAATTCCATATCCATATGCAGAACTGCCTTATTAAAGCTTTCACCTAAGTTCCTTAGAGTGCTAAGAGCAGAGGCTAAATGTGTTTACTACAGTTAATAAATTGTTTATTATAATCAAAATTCCTCACTGCTGAAATTCTGAAATGAGGAATCTGATGTCAGTTGCTATCCTCATTTTGTCCTTGGCACTCACAGTGTTGGCCAATTAGGAGAGATGAACAGAAGGAATCAGGGATTTCACAGGCAGGAAGAACAAAACACAGCTACCCAGGCAACATTTCATAATCAGGTTTTGGAATTTCTCCCAGAAGCAGATAGAAGTATTCTGTGAAGTGTAGCTAGATTTCATCCCCAAAAGGAAAATCCTACTCCAGGAGGGTTATTTCAGTCCAGCTCTTCTTGCTGTCTGTGAAATCCTGGATTGCTTAGGAAAGATTTCACGTGGAAAGGGCAGCCCTTACCTGATCTGCAATGCTCCAGACTCTGACAGAACCATCACAGCTCGCCGAGGCCTCAGTGAGAGAATGGAGTAAACAAATTAATAATTAAAGACATGGAGAAATTAATGCTACAGAATTGAAAAATCCCTATAACCAATGCCACACACACAGGATACACAGACAGCTTTAAGAAGAAAACCTCTCTATTTCAACCACTTTAAGATTTAAAAATTTCCAATGCTGTCATCTTGGAGCTGTACTTAGTTCCAAGCTGCTGTAATTACAAACTCTCACACTTCAAGTGAGCAATTTATTTGCAAAAGAGGCTCAAAATTAATATTACATATCTTTAGTGAGGCACCTTTTCTCTTCTAAATTAGATTCCAGAAGAACACAGACAATAACTGATTAGTAAAGCAAAGACTGAGCTCTCCTGGGAGGCAACAAGTTGTGACAGACTCCATCACCAGCAAGGTCAGATGAAATGAAATTGTCTCATCTGCCCAGCCATTGGTTGGTTTTTTTGGTAAAAAAAAAATCTAATTTCTTTCCCCCCCCCAAGGAAAATGAGATTCAAAGCAGAAAGCAAATAAGAAAAGTTTATTTTTACCAGGTAAACATCCTTGGGGTCAAAAGAAAGGCTTAAAACAGGAGCATCGTGTCCTCGGAATGTTTTCTGCTTGCTGCTATCAGTCACCTCCACAACTTTGATCATGAAGTCACTGCACATCACAATGACATAAAATTGTTAACATTGCTATTAACAATGACAAACTATGGTTTTATGGCAATAAAAATAGGGCATTAAATATCTTTTGGGGAAACTACAGCTCTCAACAATATATGATGTAATGGAAAATGAGAATCTTGAGGATTGTTACAATAGGAGTCAGGCCAGACTGGTTTTAGCAGAAAATTATTTTTGTTCATATCAAAATTCATAAAATATGGCTGTTTTTTGAAAAAGATATTACACACACACAGACCACATATCACTTCAATATAATATTCTACATGATCTAATAAAAATATCTGCTCAGATATCAGAGAGCTGATGATTTAACAAGAACTATCTACTGAGTGGGACCAATATTCATTAATAGAATTATTTGGCCAAGTGGCTTTTAAAAATAAGATGGTGCAAGTAGTTTATTTTGTGTGACTTTTTAACAGGATTTCTAAGACTATTTAGTGTATCAGATACAATAGGAGAATTTTAACAATTTCATTCCTTCTTCCAAAATTGCAGCCAATGCTGCAGGTTAACTCAAAATATCAATCCTAACTCCTAAGACAAAGAACTCCTGTGATAAACTTCCAGTACCACTTCCTCTGAAACCTCATTGCAATACCCTCAGAAATTTCATTTTAAGACCTAATTCTATAGGGTTAACCATTCCTTTTAACCTTTTTCATGTACTTCATGAGAACTTTGGCAGCCGGTTGGATGTTAAATTTATATACAACTGAAGTTTGAAGATTTCATGTAAAAATGGAGAAATCTGGGACAAATAAAAGCAATTCTTCTCAGCTGCACTCCCACATTTCATGGCTTTCACCATTCTCCTTTAGTATGACACAAAGACCTCACTGAGGGGTGGCCTGACAGTCTTGTGAGCTCTTTTTCCTAAAAATGTGGGAGCCCCAGCCAGGCTGCAGGAGTTCTGGGGGGGTTATAAAAGTTTTAGAAACAGCAAAGAGTTTGCTGCCTGCCTAATCTCTCTAATCAAAGCTGGATCCTGGGGCAGAGCTGTTCTCTCAGAAACAAGCACTGGCAGAGGGCCCAAAGCCATGATCCCTGTCAGATTTGGAGATTACAGTGGTTACTGCCCAGCTTCCCTCCCAGTTTTGCTGGAGCTGCTGCCAGAGTTCACAGTCCAGCACGTTCATCTAAAATGCTTTTCTGGTTCAATTCACACTTAGAGGAGTCAGGAAGCTGATCTCTGCCATCTCCCCTGTGGAGCAAAATTCCAGAAGAGAGGCAAGCAGGCAGTTTGAATTAGCTGTGACTGCCCAAAGAGTTCACCAAATCCAATTAAGAATCACCTGAGCCTTAAATACATGAAAAACAAAACAAAACAAAACAAAACAAAAAACCAACCAAACAAAAAACCCATTGCCTGTTGGCTATTTTGCTTCCTCTGTTAAAAGACTAGAGTATATTCTGTAAAAGCACACATGCTGCCCTAAGAAAAGAACTAAACTACATATTAAATTCCCCTCAGGCAAGTCTTGAAAGTGTCATCTGTTATCATTTGGCAGATCAGTGATGCTTATGCCAGAGAATGACTCAAAGCTCTCACACAAATCAGAACCAATCTAACTTTTAGATGTGCACATTCATCTGCAGCTCCATGATCCTGAGCAGCTGGGACATCATCCTCAGCTCCCAGTGACAAAACCCTCTCTGAGAGGAGACACCCACAAGGGTGAACACTTGTCCTTCAGACTGAGAGCTGAAAACACTCAAGACTCCTAAAGAAAAGAAATTATTTCACAACACCAGACTCCCATGTAAAACTACGTGGTGGATCAAGTATCTCCAAGAGCATTGTTTCCTAAACTCCTCTTCATTCCTTTCTTCCCCTCCACCCCCCTGAAGGAATTTTCCAGCCCTCAGAGGTTTGTGGATTCATGACCTCGTGGGTAACAACCAGCCTGTGAGGGAATTTCCAGATTCTGGAGGGCAGCAGTGCCTTTCCTCACACATTACCTGGAGCCAGCAGCAACTTTGGTGCCATCAGGACTAAAGGTGACGTGGTTGACAGGCATGGTGAAACGAGTGAGGATCCCATCTGGAGCTCCCTCAGGAAATGTGTGGATCTGGACAGTGTTGTTGGAGACTGCTGTGATCAGCCTTCCATTCTGACAACAAAATCAGCCACAAAATCTGTCACTGAAAACACATTTATGCCACAGAGACAAAAATCCCACTCTGATGTCCCAAATATTTTGTCAAATTATTCATTTATTTATTAATTTCATTCATTTATTCATTCTTTATTCATTTCAAAAATGTCTGACAGTAAGAGTACTACAAGAAATACTCTTTAACTTATATTTTTTCCACCCAAAAATATAGACAACCATAGTAACTTTAATAATTTATCACTTTAACCAAACTAATTTGCATGATATTTAGATCTGCTGCAGCATCAGGAGAGGGCACCCTTGGACTGGAATTCTCAGTTAAATTCCACCAGGGAAAGATGAGAAGTTCATGAACTGTAGCTCAGTTCTTTGCACAAAACAGAAGGCAGATGCTTACTAAAAATTAATCCAGATTTTATAAAGTGCTAAACAAAATAAATAATTATCCCATTCTTGGAAAATAATACCTCTCTGAGTGACAACACTATTCCTCAGTTGTACACAGCAGTAAAACTTTAAAATTAATATAAAGAAATGCCTTCTTTTCTTTTTTATTGTGTGTATTTTTTTGGGAGGAGGCAGTATTGCAGTTGGGGCTTTTTGTTGAGGTGTATAAAATTATAGTAAAAATCCTGAAGGTAAAGGAAGCAGCAGTCAGTACTGAATGACCTAAAAAAATAAGAGACTAGATTTATTACCTAGATTACATCAACATCTCAGAACAGCCCCTCATGGCATTTCATTAATGATGGGTAATTTTTGAAAAAGGATTTCCTGACATTTAAGTCTCCCACTGCTTAAAAATAAAACATCCCTCAAAACTAGGAGCACCTTTGTCAATTTTTTCCAAGATTTTTCCTCATCTATTCTTTAACAGATTTAGCAATTTCTGGCTCTGCCACTGATTTGCTAAGAGAACCCATTCAAGAAATGTGGTTGGTTTGTGAAACAATAATTAATGTGAGGGAAATCTACAGCAAAATACCCTAAAAATCAATGATGAAAATAGATTTTACAGGTATTGAGGGATACATAAGGTATATTAAAAAGGATGTAAGAAAGAGGATTCAATTAAGGCAGTAATTCTGAATAAGACTTCAAATGATGATTCTTACAATGCAATACAAATATGTTAATACTCATTTATTTCCTCTTTCATACTTCTCTATTAAATCACAAGTAGTTAAAAAACTATCTTAAAATTTCTCTTTATCGCTGCCAGGTTAAATACACAACACTTGTAGAAGTGATGTAGACTTCTGGAAGTCTTCTCTTCTAAAATTGCCACAAAGACAATATTTCAGACCCACTATGATTAATGTAATATAAAAAAAATTGGACATGAAGGAAACAATGTCACAATTCTCACATTCTCATGAATGTGCTTAGTAAAAATAATTATTTTCTGTTATATAAATCCTCTTCTCACTTCAGGGACACCGGGTCAGAGGCATCTTTAGGCCAAACATAATTTTGAGAGTGAAACATCAACCAATTGTTAAAAAAAAGTGTTACCAAACCATTATTCACTTTGTGAAAGCAAGTTTTGATTAATACAGATTATAATTCCTTGGACTTTAACACAGGCCCACATAAAACAACCTCTTGGCTTTCTTCCTAATACTTGATGATCACATCCTATGCTGGGAAAATTCTTGCAACTCACATGGTGAGAAAACACTGAAACAGCCTAAAAAGTTCACTGAATAATTAGCTTAATCTGCTGGGTTTGTTTCTCAGAAAGGAGATCAAAGAAATTAATATGACTGAATGTGAAGGAAGAGGAGGGAACAAAGCATTACACAAGTTAGTGTAAGTTATAATTCCTTTACAGCTGTGTATGGGGTAGAATGAATTGTCAGAGGTAATTCCTGTTTATTGGTACCCACAGAGGCAGCATCCCTGAGCTGGCAGATCCACAGTCTGGAGGAAGATCCAGAATCTGGAGGAAAATCCAGAATCTGGAGGAAGATCCACAACTGTGAGGAGCTGTGTTAACAACCCTACCTTTAGAGCACATGAGTAGGCCTTTTCTCCCACATTAATGGACTTTGGATCATCATCATCCAGGTTTTCCCAAATCCTAACATCTCCATCACTGCCACAAGTCACAATGCAGCTGTGGAAACACACAGGATTTGTTAACATCCAGGAATCTGCATCCTTTCTGAAGCATTTGGTTGGAAGGCCAAATGAGGCTTTTTGTGGTTTCAAGGGATTGTTACCAGACCATCTCTAATGAACTGTCTTTGCAATGGTAATGAACTTAAGAAAGGAATAAAATAATATGAACTTTAACCATAACCAGTATATAAGGTGGATCCTCTAGGATTGTTTTGAGAGGGCTTGGGGGGTTTTTTTAGTTTACTTTTTAGTCTATAAAAAGGTAATACTAAATATATAGTTTGTATTTATACATTCAAGAACTAGCACAAGGAAGAGATGAAAATATAGCAATCCCAATATTGCATTCCTTCAACTATATTTTTAATTTCTTAGTGCATACATAAACGTATTTACTCCCACACTACACTGATTTCTGCTAAAATATATGAAGTCACTCTCATAAAATGTGCATCTAGAGTTTTTAAATATATAATACTTACTATATATATGTACACATGGGGATATATATATATATGCTTTACATTTAAGTTATAAATCAACCACTTCTAAAATCAGAGCACCTAAATATGGCACACAGCCAGTTGTCAGCACAGGCAAAACCCAAAGGATTACTTGAACCATGCCAGGCCATAAATCCATCCCAGTATCTCACACAGCAGTGGCTGATATAGAAACTTACAGAATCATTCAGATTGAAAAAGCCCTCTAAGATCATCGAGTCCAACCAGTCCCCCAGTACTGCCGAGGTCACCACCAATCCATGTCCCCAAGTGCCACATCCACACAGGTTTTAAATCCCCCCAGGGATGGGGACTCCAGCACTGCCCTGGGCAGCTGTGCCAATGGCTGACCACTCTTTTAGAGAGGAAATTTTTCCTAACACCAAACTGCTGGGAAAGCATCAGACAGGAACAAGCCCAGCCCTCTCTTGGCTCTGGAACGGGGCTGTTACCTGCCGGTGTCATCGAAGCAGACATCGGTGTGACCCTCGGTGTGCCCGTACCGCATTGGCTTCTGCTTTGATGGCATCTCTGCTCCCACCTGTCTGCTCATGGAGAGGAGGAAAAAAGAGGAGAAATAACATCAGTTAAAGGGAAACACTTTGGGAAGAGCATCAGATAGGGGGACAAGGTGAGAGCTGCTGGGACACCCACCCATTCAACCACCTGCGGGGATGGGGACACAGGATGGGAGATGAGGACACTGTGGGGATGAGGACATTGCTGGGATGGGAGCAGGGGACACTGCAGGGATGGTGACATCACAGGGATGAGGGCACGGGGATGGGAGATGAGGACACACTGATGAGGTCACAGGGACACTGTAGGGATGATAGGGATGTAGGGACACTGACATCAAGGTGATGGAAACACGGAGTTAGAGGTTGCCACAGGGATGGGGGCATCGGGAAAAAGACCTGGGGATAGGAGATGGGGACATTGAATATTGCGGGGATGAGGGACACACTGATGAGGTCACGGGGTAGGAGATGGGGACACTGTAGGGAGGGTGACATTTCAGGGACGGGGATATCGCAGGGATGGGAGATGGGGACACGGGGATAAGGGGCGTGAGGATGGGGACACTACGGGGATAGGGACACAGGGATAGGGGGTGTGAGGATGGGGAAACGTGGGGATGGGGACACAGGGATAGGGGGTGTGACCATGGGGACACCGCGGGGATGGGGACACGGGGATAGGGGGTGTGAGGATGGGGACACCGTGAGGATGGGGACACCGTGGGGATGGGGACACAGGGATAGGGGGTGTGAGGATGGGGACACCGTGGGGATGGGGACATAGGGATAAGAGGTGTGAGCATGGGGACACCGTGGGGACGCGGGCCCGGGTTACCGAGGCCCGGAGGGGCCTGGCACGCCGGGGCCTCTCCCTCGACCGTCCCAGGGCAGGCCGGACGAGCCGCCCGGCGGACCCCGGCAGGGACCCCCGTTCCCCGCGGCTGCCGCCGCTCCGGAAAGGTCCCGGTGGGGCTGTCCCCGCCATCCCTCCCTGTCCCCGTCTCTCCCGCCGCTCACCGCGGGCCCCGCCGCCCGTTCGAGCCTTCCCGCGCCCGCCGCCGCCGCTCCGCCCTCGCTGGGCCGGGCCCGAGCCGTCAGCGCCGGGGCGGGGCCGGGGCGGGCGCGGGGCGGCCCCGGCAGCGGGGATGGCGGCGGCGGCGGCCGGGTGAGGGGCCGCGGCTGGCAGCGCCGAGCCCGCCGAGCGCCGGCACCCGGCTGGGGACAGAGAGAGCGCCGGCCCCGCGGGCAGCGCCCGCCGCACCACCGTGAGTTGGGGCCGGGCCGGCGGGGACGGGGCTGAGGGGCGGCAGGCGGGGGTGAGCTGGGGAAATCGGGGTCTCCTGTCACCGGCGGGGCTCGGGGCTGTGCCCTGCCAGTCCCCGGGAGGCTCGGACCGGGTCTTCGGTCACCGGTGGGGGTGGCCGGGGGTTCGCCCTCTGTCACCGCGGTGCTCGGAGCGGGGTCAGCGCTGTCCCCCGGGGGGACTCGGTCCAGGCTCTGCTGTCACCGGGGTAACTCGACAAGGAGCTGAGCCTTGTCACCGGGGGAGGCTCGGTCCGGGCTCTGCTGTCCCTGGGGTCTGAGCCGCTGTCAGTGCCCGGGGGGCTCGGGGTCTCCTGGCACCGGGGGCGCTCAGCCCGGGGTCTCCGCTCACCGCGGGGGGATCCGGTCCGGGGTCTTCGCTCTGTCACCGGGGGGTTCGGTCTGTGTGCTTCCCCTCCGAAAAACCCCGTGCCCGACGTATGTACCCGAACACAAACAGGGCACGTTCATTCCCGGCTTATCCTTAAATCTGTATGGATTTAATGGCAGCTCCTCCAGAGGCACAGGGGAAAAGCCTCTGCCCTCCGCCCCCCTTGGGCAGCACCCCCGTAACAGCGGGGGCTGTGCTCACCCAGCCGCAGGACCTGTCCCTTTGGAGATCCTTATGGTCATTATGGAATTACTCTGGAATTCCAGCCATCCTGATGCCTGTGCGAGGTGGAGTTGACAGCAGTGGTAGTCAGGCAGGTAGTGATTGCACTGCAAAAATCATTCAGCTATTTTTTTTTTTTAGCTGAAAAATAGGAAGAAAGCATCCTGGCTAATCTCTTGAAGGATTAAAAAAACGCTAGAATTGAACATACCTGAAATAAAGAGGAAAAAACAGCGTTATCTGTTTTCCCTTTATGTAGCTTTAATGATCTGGCCCAGTTTATTCCTGTTTCTAAGAAAAAATTGCTTCCAGGAAAAGCCCTTTTATCTTCAGTTTTGCTCTGCAGCGGGGTTATTGGTTGTTGGGGTGAGCAGAGTGATTTATTTATATTGGAAATGTGTTTCTCTCTAACACTCACATTGCTGGTAGTTTCATGAATGAATAAGTGACAGGATTACAAAGCAGGCACACTTCTTTAAAAAAAAATATAGAAATATGGCCAGATTTCATTATTAAACCTCGTGGAAGCTGTGTAGAGACATGTTTTCCATGGGTGTATCCTACATATTTCAGTAAATCGTGATTTCTGGCGAGGATAATGTGTTCTAGAGAAATGATTCGGAGCTGAACTGCTTATCAGATGAGTGGGAAGACCAAGCTATTCCTGCTGCAAGCCGCTGCCTGGGATGGAGACAAATGCCTGTCAAATGTGTTTATTTTTCTTAATCACTTTAATTTTCAGAGTCTCCGATAGAAACTGCACTTAAAGTGTTTTGCAGTACGAAAGCCATTTTACATTCGCTTCTATGTAACAACGAATTTCCTTGTCTGGAGGTGCTGCCTGCTGGGATCACTCTCTGAACAGCAGAGGAAAAATGGGGGGAGGTTTTTCAGGGGGAGCTTTTTCAGGGGTGGTCACTTGTCCAAGGGACTGCAAGCTTTGTCTGAAGTGACAAGGCACCAAATGCAAAGTCAAGAGTTTGGGAACTCGGGCTGCTGCTGCTGCCTTGATTATTAGGTGTGAGTGGCTGCGAGCCGGGAATTGCTGCTCTCCCCTCGGTTTCTGGGTGGAGCACGGAGTGTTGGTCATGGACCATTAAAGCTTTCACTGATTTAGTGCCGGAGAGGCCGCTGAGCTTTGCCTGCATCTCTCCTGCCACACTTAATGAGCAGAGCTTCATTAAGGCAGGAGATAGGAGCAGCCCTCACCTCTGGCACCTGCTGCCAGCTCAGTTCCACCTCCTGGGAGTGAATAAAATATCCCCCGTGTTGGGGTTAGCTGGGCATGCCCCCCCTCCTCCTACAGTTCTGGGGATAAATCAAAGGTGTTTCCAAGGAATAAATATTTAGGTTGCAAATGGTACCTTTAGAAAGTCTTTTTCTTTTTTGTGTCTATGTGTGATAATTGCTTTAATTTGCTGTAAAGGCCTCTGGAGTCAAGCTTAGATATTTTTAGATGGTATCATAAATCAAATTAAAGCCAGAACTGAAGAAAAATAATTTAAGACAAAGGAATTGAGATTTATTGTTATCCTTAGTAGGTTGGGAAGGTCAGGTTTTAAAATGTGGTCTTGTGGCCAAAATCTAATTGGGAGAAATTAATGAAAGCAGCTTGTGACCAGTGAGATTTTGTTTTAAAATAACTTTCATGTAAGTTATGAAAGAAAAAGTACTCCAGTTTATTGCAGCTTGCTCTTCTCTCTCAAGATTTTATCGGCCCTACAAAATCAACTTCCATAACAATTCCAAAATTGATTCATTGTTCTTTGTGAGCCTTCTTTTGTTGTTTAATTAGAGGAACAATACAGCAACGCTTCGTGTGTGCTTGGACAGAAAACTTTCCAAGTACTTCCTGCACTAGGAGGGTTGTGCAGTGAGGGAGCACCAGAGAGGTGGTGGCACCTTCATCCTGGGAGCTTTTCAGGACGTGGCCAGGCTCCCCTGAGCCCACACTGGCAGCAATCCCACTCCAAGGGGGAGGCTGGGCTGGAGACCCCCCACCATCTGCTCCTTCTTTGTACAGAAAGGGAAGCAGCCTGATGAAGAGGACTGTTGGGCTAGAGGCAAGGATCCAGCAGCTCAGGACAGAAGTATCTGGTTAAAGCAGTTCAGTGTTCAAGTATTTATTGAATAAATGAAAAAAAAAAGGGCTGTCTACATGTATGGTATTGGCATTATTGATTAGACATATGGCGAGGCTGTCGCTGTCTTATCACAGCTGTGGCTTGCAGCCTACCCCTGCCTAGGAGGGAATATTGTTATCCCTCCAAACAGCAGCTGGATATTGGTTTTAGTCTGGGCTTGAAGTCTCAGGGTAGAGGCATCAGCTGCTGAAAGAAAAAGCACTTTGTCTGCAGACAAGAGAGAGGAACTTCTGAAGGAGGGAGCACAAAACCAACAGCAAAAGCCACCCAGCTCTCTGCCTGTCCTCAGGGACTGTAGCTGTGACAGTGCTGGGTAACCTTGGACTACCAGCCGGCTCCTGTGGCCCAAAGTGAACTCTGCTCATCCCCCCATGTGTGTTTTTATCTTTGCTGTTTCCTTAGGGGAAAGGGTTTCCAGCAAAAGGGTTTTCTCAAATCTGCCATCATCGGAGATGCCTGCAGTGCCCCTGTGCAGGACGAGGCTTTTGCAGGCAGAACACTCATTATTTCTCCCAAAAAAGAGCTCAGATCTGATGTGTGTGAGCTGCACAGTGCTAGACTCCTCCATTTAACCTTCCCCTCTAGGGAAAAGTACACTCTGTGTTCCTTCTCTTTCATCCTTGCCCTCCTGTCCTGCTCTTCCAGCAGCTCTCTGGCCATTAATGGAGGTACGTGGCATTTCCCTTGGATGCTGCCGTGAAAGGAAGAGCTGCTTTAGATGGATGGCCCCAAGTGATAATAGAGCACTGAATGCCTTCCCTGCCCTTTATGCCTTTCTCTTCCTGACACTTTAATTATTTTTGCTCCCCATTTTATTGGTGGGGCTGTGAATCACTGATCCAGAAGGGTATGAAGGTGTGATCCCTGGCTGTAATGCCAAACAGTGGGATTTGGGAGGCGGCTCTCCCACAGCACATGGGCTTGGATGTGCTGGGATGTCATCCTACTAACCTGGCTTTAGTAGGATGACATCCCTTTTTTTCTTCATTTGTTCCCTGCTCTTTTCACAGCTCTAGTGCTCTGCCTGATTAGCAATTCCTGCTCTGACGTGGCAGAAGCGGCGCCTGGGCTCCAGCAGCCCTTCAAACCCCAGGGAAGCAGCTCTGGCTAATGGTGCGTGGCTTTGCAGCATCACATGCTGCTTCCCCAGCTTCTCTTTCAGGGTTCAGGTACCACTAATGATTCATGACAGGAGAAAGGTACAAAAGGGGAAGGTGGCTTTACAGCTCAATACGACAGCAGCACAGAAATTCCATAAAACCCCAAGCTTCTTTCAGTTGGAAGGCTGAAGTTAGGAGATAACAGGCACTTCTGGGCTTTGTATGTTTTGTAGTTTTTAATTAAAAGCCCAAAATCTGCATGTTCTTATTCCTTATATGGGCTGGATGAGCAGAATGAGATAATTGAAGGTTTCAAAAACAATTACAAACTGTCATATCCTAATTTTTAAGTACTTGACTTTGCAACCTCAGTGATATCTCTCTGTCCAATTAAAAATCCCATATATAGACAATTAATGTGTTTTACTACAGGATGAATCTAAAAACTTTTTGTCTTCAGTGACTTCAAGCTATCACCAGGGTAAATGAGATTGCTTTTTTTCTCTCTTTTTTTTGAATTGTGGAGAAAATTCTCTGCTTCACTCTAGGTATTGCTGGATGAAAAATATCAAGGTTCCAAAAGCAATCAATGAACCAATCCTGGTCTAAATAAAGATGTTTTGAGTCTCATATGCACATGTTTCCTTTCTCCTGTCTTCATTGTGTCTCGCCATGCTTTCACTGAAAAGCAATTTGCCAAACCCTGAGAGAAGAAAAATGAATCTTTAGTTTATTCTTTGATTTGTAATTGCTGAAATATGGATCCTTTCCTGTGATTCCTCTTGGTACTAGTGAGGTTTGATATTCATCTGCATTGCTCTGATGCCATTTTTCTTTCCAGCACATTCCCAATATTGAACCTCTCTTACCTTCCTTCTACATTTCTTCATCTCCTCCCTTCCCCTGCCTTTTCCTTTCCCCCACAGCTCTCAGGTCTGCGGGTTTTAAATAAGGAATGCAATGTGAAAAATTCCTGGGTGAAAGTTCCATCTGGGATGCATTTGGCCCACAGATTGCATGTGAGCCTTTTGGCAAGGCTGTCTTGTTCTTTTACTGAAAGCAGAGGCTCGAACTCAGCCTGCGCAGAGCAGCCCCGGGGGACTGCAGAGAGGTTGTGTCATGCTGGCTAATCCTGATGATGAGAATGGATTGAATGGAGAGAGGAAGTGGATGCCCTTTTCTTTTCCTGCTTAGTATTTACCATGTCAATTAGTTGTAAAAAAAGTCCAAAACCCCAAAACAACACAGAAAAACCCACAGCTGAAAAAAAGCCCCGGTGCAACAGAGGAGCTGTGCGTGGTTTTGGTGCAGAAGCATCACAGAATCATAGAATATCCTGATTATGATAAGTGATGGGAAATATTTCTACATCCTGCCATGCCTCAGGGGGTACAGCATCCATATCATACTGCTATCTATGTATCCTGAAAAAATCCTGCTCCACTTTCAACTGAGTAATCAAAAGAGGATTTTTTTCATCTTTTTTTCAAAGTGCAGCAGTCAAAAGGAAACCTCTTATCTATTTGAGAATTCAATATAACTTTGGAAACAAAAGAAAATGAAATCAGCAACCGTAGGTCTCAAAGCAACACTGATTTTAATAATGTAAACTTCCTTCTCTAATGAGTAATAAGCAGTTCCATCTTTCACAGCCTTTTAAAATTGCTTTTAGTAAGGGGCTGGATTGTTTTAATCCTTTTCAGTATGTAAAGCCCCAGATATTTCAATCCCTTAGGGCCTCAGTATTTCCTAGCTCCCTTCCTTTGAAAAGGCAGAGGAAAACAGCTTTCAGAAAACTGACAGAATCTGTGACTGATAAAATTTAGGTGGTTTTTTTTTTTTTTTTTATCCCGAAAGTGACCCAAAAGTGTCAGTTAAGAAAAAGATCTCTGGCATCCCATCCTGTGGATTAGTAGCAAACAGGCATATCATCTAGGTACAGTAGCTCTTTGTACTCTGACCTACTTGTTTCTGTTCTGGTTTGTTCCTTCTTGAAAGGTTATTTGGAAGAGATGCAGGATTTGCTCCACAAACAGCTAAAGCAGTATCACCTGCCCCAGGAAGGGTTTCCTTCTGAAATGGGCCCTGGCACAATGAGGTTGCCAACGCCTAAAACGTTCTGCTCTGCTGCATAATCTGAATGAAAACTCAACAAATATGTTAAGGTAGTTTTTTCTGGAGGATAATTTTCCCAAGGAAGGGTTAAGGGAGTTGTTTCTGGGATCAGGCTGGTATTTGTGGGGTGTGCTACTGAATTCACCTCAACCACGTGATTTTTACGTGGTCAGCAATTAATTGTCACTGTTGTCCTGTATCCACCAGCCCTGCTGTTGCATTGTGAGCGTGCATAGCAGTTAACTGAGCTGTGTTTTCTTTTTCCTTAGATATTTCCAGAAAGTGCCTCGAGGAAGCTTCCTTATGTAGAAAAACCCCACAAGAAACACAGTGTGTGTGCTTCCTGGCAACTCGTGAAGCAAAGCTGTCACAATGGCAGAGAACAAGGACAGCAGCGCGAAAAACGCAGACGTGAGGCCCAAAAGCAGCCGGAGCAGGAGTGCAGACAGAAAGGATGGATATGTCTGGAGTGGGAAGAAGCTCTCCTGGTCCAAGAAAAGTGAGCATTGTCCTGATGCCGAACCAGCAAATGCTGCAGGAAGGTCGGGGACTAATTTAAGGAGCCAAGAGAGGAAATACAGCTGCTCGTCCATCGAGCTGGATCTAGACAGGTCCTGTGGCCACAGGTTTTTGGGGCGGTCTCTGAAGCAGAAGCTGCAGGATGCTGTGGGTCAGTGCTTTCCCATAAAGAACTGCAGCAGCCGGCACGCCTCCGGACTGCCATCCAAAAGGAAGATCCATATCAGCGAGCTGATGCTGGATAAGTGTCCTTTCCCTCCACGCTCAGAGCTGGCTTTCCGCTGGCACCTGATCAAAAGGCACACGGCCCCTATAAGTCCAAAGGCAGAAGAATGGATAATTGCTGATTTATCCCAGCACGAGGAAAGGGAGGATCAGCTGCGAGACGAGGAGATTGCCAATGGGGGGATGGACTCTCCCTCCCAGTCCTGTGACTTCACTGACAGCAGCTCCTCTCGGGGTGACCCGAGGCCCGAGCTGGTGACAGGTAAGGTGGCCAGGAGCAGTAGAGATGAGAGTGACATGGACTCCGACGATGAGGTCATAACCCTGTGCACAAGCTCTCGGAAACGAAACAAGCCCAAGTGGGAAACGGATGACGAGCTGCTACGGATGGAAACGCCCCCAAAATACCACACCCAGATTGATTATGTCCACTGCCTAGTGCCAGACCTCCTCCAGATCAATAACAACCCCTGCTACTGGGGAGTCATGGATAAATACGCAGCTGAGGCGCTGCTGGAAGGGAAGCCAGAGGGAACGTTCCTGTTGCGAGACTCTGCCCAGGAGGACTATTTGTTCTCCGTGAGCTTCCGCCGCTACAGTCGCTCCCTCCACGCCCGGATAGAGCAGTGGAATCACAACTTCAGCTTTGATGCTCATGATCCCTGTGTCTTCCATTCTCCTGACATCACGGGACTCCTAGAACACTACAAAGATCCAAGCTCCTGTATGTTCTTTGAACCACTTTTATCCACTCCCCTGAACAGGACCTTTCCCTTCTCTCTCCAGCATATATGTAGAACGGTCATTTGCAACTGTACAACTTATGATGGTATCGATGCACTTCCCATTCCTCCCTCGGTGAAGCTGTATCTCAAGGAATATCATTATAAGTCAAAAGTTAGAGTGCTCAGGATTGATGTGCCAGAGCAGCAAAGCTAGAAAATATTTTTGTGAAAGAAATTTTCTCCAAACAGACAATAGTATGTTCAATCTCTTTTCCCTCTAGGTTTTTTTTTAATAGAGACTTGATTATTTTTTCTTTTTCTGAATATTATTTACCACCCAAACTAGTCTTTGTTTAAATGTACTTTTGAGTCTGCACAGCTCTCTTTTTTAGAAATTATATTCATTATGGGCTTTTGGTACTGTCCCTAGGCTAGAGTTTTATGGAATTCTGGGTAGGCTTTCTGGTATTTCTATAGATGGATAGACGTTAGATCTAAAAACCCCTGAAAATCAGTTTTGAACTTGATCTGTCTTTTCTATTGTAGTTGACACGTGTTGCTGACATGATTGAAATAATGCACTGTTAACTAAAGATTGACTCATCTGTATTTTCTGCATTTCTTTTAAAATGAGTGCTCTAGCCTCTGTGTGTGTGTGTCTGTCTGTCCCTATCCACTGCAGTAAATTCGTCAGTCTATTTCTAACATTACTATTCCAAGCAAAATGAAGTTTGAAAGAGGATATGATCTTTCTATAAATATATCAGGGGACTAAATACCAGGGAGAGGAAAAACAATTCAAGTTAAGGACAACACTGAGTGCAGGAACAAACACGTATAAACTGGTCCTGGAAAGGTTTTGGTTGGAGAGGAGGAAGACTCATCGTTGTCAGAGCAGCAGGGTTCTGGAAGAGCTTTTCATTTTGTGTAATAGCAGTAAAAAGCAAACTGCTCATAAACTGGGATTTGATCAGTGTCTGGAAGAGATAATCATGTAGTTACTTATGATAGATGGGGCTTGGACTTGGGAACTCTGTTTCTGTGTTACTGTTGCATTACATGAATTAACCAGTTTTTGCTGTAGGAGCTGCCGCTGCTTAAATGATAAAGCACAAGGGTGGGAGGGTGGGAAGGAAGATATTTCCTCTAAAATCTGCATATTTAACCATCTGATTCTGCATGGTTGAGCCTGAGGTGATGGTGAATAACTTTCCTACTTTGTTAGTAGGGGGGTTATTTTTTTAAATCAGTATAATTTAAAAAGAAAACAAGTCTGCTGATTTTCTTGCAATGTGAAGCATTTGGTCAAATGGCTTCCTGCCAAATTCCATGTACGGGAAAACCATGCATGGATAATGCTCCTAAAAGCATTACTTACATTACATGGGCAGGCAGATCTGCTGCTGAGCTGTTGGTGGAATCCCACGAGGCTCAGTGGATGTGGGTTCAGGCAGGAAGCTCCAGGCTGGCCTCGGGGTGCAGCTGCAGGAGGGGCAGCAGTGACCTGCAGTTCTGATCCCTGCTCCTGCTTTATCTCTTCCCCCAAGCTGGGCCCGGAACTCCTCTGCCGAAAGAATGTGAGATGGTGTAATTGTAACTCCAACAACCACATTGTTTCCTCTCCTTTGACTACAGGGAGCCTTTGTATCCTCTCAAAATGCTTTTGAAACTGAGCCCCGAGCCTGCTGAATTACAAATGTGTTGAATTTCATGCATGTGAAGGATCCTATCAAAAAATCAGCAATGACCTGTGGGTGAGGTTATCACTGAATCGGTGGGGTTGGAAGGGAGCTCTGGAGAGGATCTCATCCAAGCCCCCTGCTCAAGCATAGGATCACATCCAGATGGGTTTTGGACATCTCCAGACCAGGAGACTCCACAACCTCTCTGCACAGCCTGTTCTGGGCCTCCATCACCTGCACAGTAAAGAGATTTTTCCTCATAATCAGATGGAACTTCCTGTGTTTCAGTTTGTGCCTGTTGCTCCTTGTCCTGTCTCAGGGCACCACTGGAAAGAGTCTGTTCCCATCCTCCTGACACCTGCCCTTAAGGTATTTGTATGGATTGATCGGTTCCCCTCTCAGCTGTCACTTCCCCAGAGTTGATGCCCAGCTCCCTCAGCCTTTCCTCACAGCAGAGATGCTCCAGTCCCCTCAGAGCCTTCACAGCCACTGGCCCCCTCCAGTAATTCCTTGCATTTCTTGTGCTAAGCAGCCCAGAACTGGACACAGCAGTCCCAGCTGAGCCCTCCCCAGGGCTGAGGAGAGGGGCAGGGTCACCTGCTGGCCACGCTGTCCCTCATGCAGCCCAGGATTCCATTGGCCTTCTTGGCCACAGGACACAGTGCTGGCTCAGCCCAGCTCCTTCTGCACAGCTCTGCTTCCCAGCAGCTCAGCCCAGCCTGGACTGGTGCATGGGGTCATTCTTCCCCAGGATAGGGGCACCCTGCTTGAACTTCTTGGGTTCCTCCCTGCCCATCTCTCCAGCCTGTTCTGGGTCTGGCTGAGTGTCAGCACAGCCTGTTGGTGTGTCAGCCACTCCTCCCAGCTCTGTATCACCAGCAGACCTGCTGAGGGAACAGCATGTCCCTTCATCCAGGGTGGTGAATAAGCTGAACAAGACTGGACCCATCACTGATCCCTTGGGAATCTGTGTGCAGGCAAGGAGCAGCAGAGCACAGAGCACAGTGCTGTAGAGCCTGGATCCAAGATTGCAGACTCAGACTAAGCAATATTTCTATTTGGATCTTTTAATTTCACCTTGTATGGATTCCTGTAGATTTGTGGATATCAAATCCGTGCTGCAAGGTGGCAGCTCAGGAATTATCAAGGGAGCTTTGCCATGCGACTCCTCCAGGACCTGCCACCCTGCCCTCACCCCCAACCTGAGCAGATAAAACCCTTTCCACTGAGCTGCTGCCACTGTGGTGATGTAAACAGATTTCCAGGGACATCTGCCTAGAGACCAGCCCGTTTGTTTTCTCTGGGTTTTAAATAGGTTTGGAACCAAAGTCTCCAGGGAGAAAATGCTAACACATCAATCCGTGGCAGCGCACACGGCTGAGCGCGCTCCAGGACCAATTCTCAGCTGCTATAAATCAGTGTGGCTTTATTGATACACTTCTAGTGGCTCATCCCAGCTGAGATCCTCCCTCCTCCATATCCAAATGGAATTGTGGGACTGATGGCAGAAAAATCACCCTGGGGTTTTTTTTCTGTAATTTTTATCTTGTGCTGCTTCCATTCATTGCATTTTGCATAAACTGTATTTTATCAAGGGCAGCTTTGTATTGCTAAGGCTATTTTACCCTGTCACTGCCATTTTCCAGATGCAACTTAGAGATCATCATTGCTCTGCTCTTGCCCACTGTGCCCATCATGGTGGGATGGTGGGCTGGGATTTGGGGGGTTGCAGTAGGAAGGAAGAGTTTCTGGATCTGGAGTGACATCAGAGATATTTGCAGTCTGCTTGATTCAAATTCTCTTTCAGAAATTCCCAATTAGGGAAAAAAGCTCATCATTTTAGATAGGGATTAGCATTATCTTTATGGCAGGAACACAAAAATTAGATTTTGACCAAAAGTGGTGCTTCAGAAGTTAGTGAAGGCCACTGTCATTTTCAAAATCAGCAAAGATTGTGTCCCTTCAAAATGAAAGGCCAAATAAACCTTTTTTGGGGTATCATTCCCCAACACACTGTGTTTCAGTGTCATTCTGGATTCAGCCTACATTGTTTTGACATGAGTTGATGCATCACTTACCCCAAAAACATCTTGAGAACTCCAAATTTAGGAGACCTATATAATACAGCAGTTGGGGGAAGAAGGTGTGGCACATAAAAATAGTGCCTTTGGACTGGGGGGCAATTAATTGCATTAGCTTAGAGAAATCATATATGGAAAGTATTGATAAATGGGATTTTGTGAAAGTTCCCACTGGTTTTTCCTGGTTTTTGTCCACCTGTGTGACATTTGTCCCTAACAACACTTGAGTTGTGTCACACATGCAGTCTGTGCAAGATCCGTGCCATGAACTGTACCTGTTTTATGAAACAGAAGAACTCAAAAGATCTATTTTGTTTCAATCCATTTACCTTTTTTTTCTCTTCTTTCCCTCTCTGTTTTAAATAAACCTGGCAGGACTGGTTTTACAATATGCCAAGAACTGTCACCCTAAAGTTTTCCTCCCACTGCTGTCATTATCAGTCCTACCAGTGCTGCTCATTCCAGTACCACCTTAGAACACCTTGGCCCAAAGACAAGCAAGTCTTGAGTTCAGTTTTGAAACCCTCTCAACAATTAGCCTCAAAAACAGGGCAAGAACTTCCATTTTCTAGAATCACAGAATCCCAGAATGGTTTGGGTTGGAAGGGACCTCACAGATCATACCTCACAGTTCACCCCCTGCCATGGGCAGGGACACCTTCCACTAAACCAGGCTGCTCCAAGCTCCATCCAACCTGGCCTGGAACACTTCCCAGGATGAGGGGTCCACAGCTTCTCTTCTCAGCCCAAATCCTGCCAAGACAGAAATCCCCCATCCTTCAGGATGAAGATTTAAAGTGGAACAAGGGAAGGTGCAGAGATGTGCCCAAACCCATGAGTTCAGGATTATGAAGGCCAGTGGATGAGCAAGGTCATAAATCCAGAGGTGACTCTGGTCACAGCTCCCTGTTTTGGGCCACCCAACCAGCTTTGCATCAGGAATTGTGTCTGCAAGATGTGCTTTGAATTGTTTTGAAGGTTGTCCCACAGCAGCACAGTGGAAACAGAGTGTATTGAATTGGTGTGAAGAGCTTCTGGTTAAAAAAGACCTGATTTTCCTAAATTATTTTGGAATAAGAGGGAGGGAAATGGTCAGGCTCTTGATGAACGCTGGGCAAACTACAAATACAAGTTATTTTTATGGGATGGTTTAGGAAGAAATTAAACACTTTTCCCATTAATTGTGTCCTCTGGAGTTTGCTGTTGCCTGGAATGACTTTTTGCAGGTCTGTACCAATGTCACTCTTTGGCCCGGGGCCATCGATACAGAGCAACTTCAGCTGCAGCAGAGTCATTGATGGGCTTGGGATGGTTTGTGTGTCTGATAATTGGGAATACACATTTCTTCTCCATTTTCCTATTCTAGCATTTGTCTTGATGAAATCCAGTGTATTTCATCAAGAAATTTGTGTATTTGGAGCAGGATGTGTGTATCTATAGCAGCACATCCATCTTTAAAAAAAAAAAAAACAAACCAGCAAATTATCATGATTTAAATGCTTTCCTTTTAAAGATGCTGGTGGGCTTCCAGCATAAAGAAGAAATCCTTGTATGATGCAGTCATACAGGGCCTTACTATAAAATTGACATGCTCTTAAATAATTAAAAACGGGGATACTTTAATTTTGAAAAAGGATGCTGGAGGAAGGAGGTTAAAGGAAGCTTTTAGTCAGATCCAAGGTTAGATTTATTGATCTAGTGATCAATCCTTTTCTCTTTCCTGAATTTAAAGCTAATGGGAGACTGTGGTCAGAGATGAGTGGCTTTTAGTTAAGGTTTTTGACTCCTATAAATAATACAACAAATGTCCTAGTAAGTAATAAGAAATAAGATACTCGCTCATTCTTTTTAAATAGAACAAATGTGGCAAACAAGACTCAGCTGTAATTTTTGAAGTCATTTATTAGACAAATTGCTCTTCTCTACTTCTTTTACAAGAGAGACATAAACCATTATATTATTTATTCATGAATCATAGCCATTAAGATGATAAATCAAATTATCAGCTTCCTGTCTCTCTTCAGTTTTAATCATTTTTTATAGTTCATGCACTATAAAGACAGCTTCCTTCCTATGAAACAAGAGACCTTCAGAGACCTTTTTATTGTAAACGTACATTTCCTTCCCATTTTTAAGTATATCCCAGTGATTTTCCCTGTCAATTTTATCTGCAATAAAAATCCAATAAGGAACTTGTTCATTGATTCAATATAGCAAAGTTAGCCATGAAGTAAGTGATTTTGTTTAACCTTTGAAACAGTGGAGCACTGGAAAATGCAGTTAAGGACTTCTTATTTCTGCCACCCCTAAATGTGCGTGGTGGCATCATATATTTAATAGAGAGAAATACTTGATAGAGAGAAATATTTAATGGAGAGAAATATTTAATGGAGAGAAATATTTAATAGAGAGAAATCCTGACACAAGACCCTTCACAAAGGGTTTCTCGTGATCTCTGCAGTAGTATCACTTTTAAAATGCATTCAGGCTGCTTTTCCCTGCTCTATTCACACAGCCTGTGCCCGGGAGGCGGGAGAGCCAGGCTGCTGTGTGAGCTGAGATGGTTTCACACATCCTCCCTTCCCTCGCTTTGGGCCCGCCTCTGTCTGGCCCCGCATCCCGGGGAGCCGCACGTGATGGGGCGTGGGTGCAGAAGTGTCCATTGAGAAGGAAATGCACATTGATTTCCATTCCCAGCAGCAGCAGCCAGCTGGTTTTAAACTTGATCATCCTCACTAAAGGATGCTCCTTGCTCAGGAAGCACCGATGAGGTCAGAGGTAGCCAGGGTGAAAGAGGAGCCTCTGCATCACTGCAAGTACTCATCCGTGCTACAGTGTAAAAATCGATACTTGTTTACTCAACTCTATGAATAATAGAGTTTTGAACGTAAATATATAATTTATGCATCTGAAATCTATAGCGTGGGGCTGGCAGGAGGTGCAATAACTTCCCTGTATCCCTTTTAAAAATCCCCTGGGTGTCTGGGGGATGTGTTATCTGGACAAAACACATCCTCAGCCCAGCCTCCCCACAGGCAGGTCATTGCAAGCATCTTCCTGTGGGGATCCTTTAGGGATGGCTGGATGGCCTCGTGTGGGCATCCCAGATATTTTATTGCTGTGGAGAATCCCTGGACCAGTGTAGGTTTGGGGCCAGCTGAGGGATGCCTGCAGCAAGCACAGCTCCTGTGGTTGCCATAAGGTGATCAGAGGGCTGGAGCAGCTCTCCTGTGAGGAAAGGCTGAGAGAATTTGAATTGTTCAGCTTGGAAAAGAGAAGGTTTCAGGGTGATCCAATTGTGGCCTTGCAGTATCTGAAGGGAGCCTACAAGAAACAAGGAGAGGAACCTTTTACAAGAGCACGGAGTGACAGAGCAAGGGGGAATGGATTCAAACTGTCAGAGAGTAGGTTTGGATGGGATATTAGCATGAAATTCTTCCCTGTGAGGGATTTGAGATCCCAGAGAAGCTGTGGCTGCCCCTGGATCCTTGGACGTGTCCAAGTTCATGTTGGACAGGGCTTGGAGCAGCCTGAGACAGTGGAAGGTGTCCTGCCCATGGCAGGGGGTGCAATGTTATGGTCTTTAAGGTCCCTTCCAGCCCCAACCATTCCATGATTCTGTGAGGAACGTTCCCAGAATGGAATTACCATCATTTCCCAGGAAGGATGTCTGGCCTGTGCAGAGGGCCAAAGCCAGAGTCCCTCTGCTAAAGCTGGGCCTTGGGAATATGGATCCCTCTTCCCTGGCCTCTTGTTATTCCTGTGGTTCTTGCACATCAAAATGATGCAGCAGGGAAAAAACTGGGCCCATGTTACATCCTATAATCCAACATTACTGGGAAGTGCCAACCCAAAGATATGAATCCAGAATGAAGGCAGGAGATAATTTGGCTATCTAGAAGCTTTTCCATCTTATTTTCCTTAATTTTATTTTTAATTCTTTGGGAGAAAAAAGTCTTAGTTATTTCTTAAGCCTGATGTTGAGCCAGTAGCATCTCTTGAGTTTGTTTCAGATGAGCAGATTCATTGCCAGACATTTTATTTTTAATGCATGTCAATTGGACTAGACCACAGTCCATGGCTTGTGCTAATGGGGGATTTTTTTTGTTCAGGAAAAGGCTGGATTTGTCCTTCCTAGCAGTTACATGATTGTATTTCTAGGTCAGGTCTTTATGTGTAGCCAAATGAAGTTCCAAATTGGACAAAACACCTTGTAAGGGTCTTGATGCTTGATGCTGTTATGATTAGAAAGTTGTCTGATCAAATTTTGTTTCCAATTAAAAAAAAATTGAATTAGCTTTCAGATTGAGACTTTTGCTGTTATTTTTAGTCTACAACTAATGAACCCCTGAAAATAGAGTGTATAATGAAAATACAGTGATTGGTTCTGCTGGGATGGTTGAGAAAATACATTAGCAGATCAGAATGGGTAATAAATCTTCCGTCACAACCTTCCTCATTAAACTAGATAATTTGAAATTGCCTCTGGTGTATTAAACAGTTCATTATTTTGAGGGGAGCAACACACAAGACAAAAGAGTTGTGTTCTTTTAATTGATACCCAAAGCCCGAAAAAGAAAAAAAAATTAAGCAAATTTAGTCAAGAATAATCAATCTGAGCACTGGCTGTGTTGTTTGGAGCCATCCAAAACTTCTCACCCTCTGACTCAGGGGAAGAAGGAAAGGCCTTTATGAACACTGGGGCAGTGAAAAGGGAGTAGCTCTATTAAATATGACATTTGCTCAGTTGCAAATTGAGGTAACTTCAAGTTTGTGGCTATTTTTTGGGATGGTTTTAGCATATTAAAAATTAATCCACCCACACACCCCCAAACTTAATTTCTTTATCAGCATTACAGTGTTATTCCAGAAGCCTCTCATGCAACAAACACACAAAGGCTGCTGTCAGCCTGAGGGAAGGGTGTCTGCAGGAGCAGGAAGGATAACCAGACTGGGATGAAGAGGAGCAAGAGAGGGGAACTGGGTTAACAGCTGGAGCAAGGCAAAAAGGCAGTGCTGGCTATGGCCTCACAGCAGTGGGAATGGGAACCCCCATCCTGGTGGTTTTTTGACATCTTTGACCAGGCAAGCTGGAAGCTGAGGACAAGCTGAAGGCTGCTTCTGTCCCTCTCTTCCCAGCAGAACCTCTGGCATCAGGCTGGGAGCTGCCTGAGATGTCACTGCCACCAAGGTGCCACAGGGCTGGCCACAGGGACATCCTGTCATTTCTGCACTCCTGCCATTTTTGATACTCTCTGAGACAAATCATATCCCAGTGTGATGCTGCTGGATCTGGTGCCCTTCCTTGTGCACCAGGAATCTGGGTGCTGTGCCCAAGGAGAGGGCACACAGGAAGGGGAAATAAGAGAATATTTTATTGGGGAAGATATGGCCGAGGGGGACACTGAGTGGGAGGGTGTGAGCCTGAGCACTCAGCAGATGATGCACTTCATCATCTCACTAGGAACACACAGATTTATTAAGGTAAGATTAAAAAAAAGTTCCCTGTTTGAGCAAAAGCCTCTTCCCAAGTTTTCCCCTCCTCCAAAGGAATTGAAAAAAAAAAATCAGCTCTCCTCCCCTTCCCAGCCAGCCTTCCTCACACATGAGCAATGCCTGCTTTCTGCTGGATATTCCCTCCTGACAGGATCTTCTGCTACCACAGGTATGATCTGTTGGTACAAATTACCTGAGTGGGTGGCAGATACTTGGCTAGACAAAAGGCCAGCCAAGGAATAAAAGGATCCTTTCTTTCACAAGGAGCTGGGAGGATGCACAGAATACTTTGATATTGTGCTTCATATAATAGCAAAAGCATAAGGAAATAACCCCTTGCCTTATCTGATGTGCTCCTTTTATTGATTGCAGACAGGCAGGGGGGGAAAGGAAGGGGAGGAAGGAGGCAGAAGGAGGAGGCAGGGAAACTGAGGAACCAGAGTCACCTCTTTCCAAGGGCTTCCCAAGCTATGAGTTGTGTCCCTGCTCTGTAATCTTCTGTCCTCCTTCCCCCAGCCTGCTCTCCTAATTATTTCGATACCCACACACTGTCATCAAACACAGCTCCCAAAAGCTCACTTTGGAACTTTGTTTGCCAAATGTTTGGCCACGCTAGGGTGGAAATTATTCCAGATAAATTCATTCGGCACTTTACGAGCTAAAAATGGCACATTTGTTAGCACACAAATAACATATGGCATTAGCAAATGAAATTTAATACTGTAACAGCTGAAATCACAAGTGGGTCTTATTCACCTTAACCTGAAATGCTCAGTGGGAGGAAGTAAAGCAAAAAAACCCATGGACACTTCCCTCCATCACCTTCTGGCTGGAGTGCTGTCACAAGCATCCAAAATTCCTTCTTGTACTCTAAGACAGGACTTGGTTTTCTCTAAAAGGAGAACATGTCCATGGCCACACCAGGCTGGGCCAAAAGTCCATATGGACAAGCCCTCTGTATCCCACAGTGGCCACAAGGAAGAGGAGCTCAGGCAGTGGCCCAGCCCAATTTATGATTGTGTGCTTTGCTCATCTCAAAATAAAAATAAGCATTATTGTATGAAGTTGCTTTGAATGAAACTCTGAATTCTTGCATTGGACAATGGTCTCAGGCAAGTGTTGGGATTCTTGGGGCTGTCCTGTGCAGGGCCAGGACTTGGACTCAATGATCCTTTTGTGTCACTCCCAGTTCAGGATATTCTGCAATTCTGTGATTCTGCATTTATGGGCTAAATGTTATAAAGTGTCTGAATTTCTGTCAGTAGGGAGAGTCATTGCAAACAACTGACTGCAAATCAGTGAGTGAATGAGAGTGGATCTCCACAAAAGTGCACTTCCTTAACTTGCTATTTACAGCTCGTTTTTAACTACGAAAATACATTTTAGCACACGTGTAATGTATGCATTGCCTAAAAGAAAAGTCATTCCAAGCAGTAGCAGACCTAACCTCGGTGAATCTTTGCTGAGGGAAAGAGTCCTTTGATTTTTTACTGCACTTTAGTACAATGGTTTCACTGGAGTCTTATCCTGCAATCCCTGCTCCTACCTACGTGTTCTTCAGAGACAATGTGTGTGATTAGGAGCTATTCAGATGTTTAAAGAGCACTGCACTGGTTGGTTTTACCTCCTGGTACTTCATTAAACCGGCGCTTCAAGCTCGGGGGAGGCCTCCTGTTTGGGGATTTGGTTCTCTCTGCTATTTTGGCAGCATATCTTGTTGTTTTCCCAGAATGTGTTGAGCTGAAGTAGCGCCGAGGGAAGGGAGGAGTGTGCCCGGGGCCCGAATCAGACTGGTTTTCTCAGGTCAGCAGCCGGCCCGAGCGCTGTCACACCGGGCTGCAACATCACCGAGGAGCTGATATTCACTTTATTTGTGTTGCAACAGGCGCTCAGTGCTGCAGACTTCAAAACCAAACCCAGTCAAGGAGATGCTCCACGACACGAAGAAATTCCGAGTGGTGTGAAAAAGGCGTATTTTATGATTGGCTTTTCGCAAATATTAAAGTGAATATTATATGTGTTGTGTTAGAAAGTGATGCTGTATTAATTCTCTTAAGTACTGTGTTAAATATAGTTTCAGGTTATAAAAAATGTTAAAATAGAAACTGCTATGTAGGATACTTTTTTTGAAGAAAGGGCTCGCAGCGAGATAGCAGCCACAGGACACCTAAATCCTTCCGAGAAAAAGAATTTATTGCTCCCTTATCAGAAGAAATGAACTTCTTCCTGCCTCGAAGGCGCTGTTAGGATTCAGAGGAAGAAGCTGACACTGACCAGACAGAATCCTGTGTTTGAATGGAATTTCTGCATCATGGATGAGGTGTATGAATATGCAACAGGCTGTTGTTTTTAAGGGTTAATCCTCTGTTAACGTGGGTCCTTTTTCGGGCGTGCTGCCCAGAAAAAGGTACCCGGACTGTCCGTAACTTTGTCTCTATTGTCTCATATTGTCCTAATCCAAATTGTCCAAATTATTATTACTGTAATTGTATTACTATTTTTATAACCATTTTATTACTATTGAACTTTTAAAAATTTAAAAACAGGTGATTGGCGTTTTTCACAGTGGGAAACAGGAGACGGCTCCAGGAGCGGGGCTCTGCAGCGTTAACCGCGGCCGGGGCTGCAGGCACGGCATGGGGAACCAAAGCACGGGAATTTCCCAGAGGAGGAGGAGGAGGAGGAGGAGGAGGAGGAAAACGAGCTCCTGCCAAGCGGAGCAAAGGCAACGAGGGATCTGGGAAAGCAGGCAGCGGGGAGCGGAGTTTGCTGGAGGCATTTTTAAGTGCCCGTTCTGCTGAAGTGCCTCCAGCGCAGCCCTGGGGAGCTCGGAAATAACAAGGCAATTACGTCCTCGGGTCCCTGCGATGCTGTTAGAGCTCAGGCCGGGATGTTCTGCCGTGCACTTTATCACAACAGGCAGTCCCTTTGCTTCCGAAACGGCTGCAGAGAGGAGTATTCCCGCTAATTAATTAGGATGCCTTCGCCCCTGGCGGGGGGAAAGAGCTGACGGTGGGGATTTGGAATCTGTTTCTTCAGCCAATATTGCAAACATTCCCAGGAGGAGGAGTGCCGGCCCCCAGGCAGGGAGAGCTGAGGTAAGGGATGATGCTCGCTCCCAGCCTGGGGCTGGAAGGCTCTGCTCCGGCAGGGGAAGAGCAGCCTGGCTGCTGGGGAGGCTCGGGATGAATTCTAGATGAAGGATTTCCATGAAAAAAAAAAAAAAAAAAAAAATCCAGTGCTGAGCTGACATTATTTCGCCCTGCTTCAACGAGAACTCCCCAGCGTAAGACAAACCTGCCACTCAAACTCAGCAGGGTTGAGACTTTCTCGTCTCAAACCTCATCCAAAAAGCCCTGAAATCAGTGAGGAAGCTTGGAAATGAAGTTTGGATCAGGCTCATTCCCAACCTTCCGTTATCTCACTTGCAATTTATCACTGAAATGGCTGTAATTCTCCCCAGGGAGAATTTCTAGTATTTAAACAGCTACTACCCTGCATAATTTCTTCCTGTTTTCATAAGAGAAAGAGGAACTGAGAACATTATGCTAAATGCCTCAAGAGTCCAAAGAATAGAGATTTTCATGGAATTTTCTGAATTTATTATCATTGTGAGAGATGTGGCTGGAAACAAGCCCAAGGTTAAAAAGTTCAAATTATTGTTTTCTTCTTTTTTTTTTTTTAATGACTCTGAAAATGATCTTGACTTCAGTTAATTCCAGCTCTATCTGCACTTTAAAGGATCTCTTTTAGGCAGATATTAAAAATATATAAGTCTCATTTATTTATAGGACTTCTTCATAGTTGGGCGACTATTGACTTGACAAACCCATTTGACCTAAAATATGACTAAGAAGTGTATTTGTGGTTTGTTTATTAGTTGAGAAGTCTGTCCCAGGCTAATCTGTTTTCTGGCTGTACTCTTCCAGCAGGCTGATGGAAAAATAAGACCCAAAGAAGGAAGCGGATACTTAACAGTGATCATGAAAATTGCTTTATACTCAGGGCATTTTTGCATGGCATTAGCAACTAAAAGGCACCACTTCAGCCTGGCATTTAAGCTATTTGCTTAATCAGGGCCTGAAAGCAGAGGAGAAGGAGGAGGAATGGCATGGGTGTTATTCCCACAGAATTTCTTGGAGCATTAAATGGCTAATAGGGACAAGATTTAACTATACGAAGTTGCAGTGGGTGAAATTCGGGTTCTTTTGATGAGGTAGCCCAAAACTGGCAAAGGAATTGCAGCCATCAAAGCCCTGCCCCAAGCAGGGAGGGTAAGATACAAAACTCAGTCCTGGAATGGAATAAACTCTCTTAGCTGCACCAGGTGCTTGGTAAATGCTCACCCCAGTTTAGCGAAGAAATGTTCGGGAAAAATTCTTCCACCCTGAAAGATTCCTAAAACTACTGAAATTACCAGAAGCACATCAGGAAAGCAGAGAACGCAGCTCAGCCCACGCTGCCACCCCCTCTGGATGTAACACTTTGCACAGAGTGGTTTTTACTCAATACTCCTGTCGATAGCTCATCACATGCCCTTCAGCAGCACCTTTGTCACGTCAATGACTTAGAGATCTTTCAGGAGCTCAAACGATCCTTCCGTGCCTCATTCCCCGCATTACTACAAGCCATTTGCCTGTAAATGTGTTCTTTGGCACCCATCAATGGATCACTGACCTTGCCAGTAAGGCCACAGCATCAATACACATCTGAACCGAGAGAACAACTTGGTATCGATCATTTCATGTCATGTACCAAATCCTAGAATCGTTTAGGTTGGGAAAGACCTCTAAAATCATCGAGTCCAGCTATTACCCCAGCACTGCCATATTCACCACTAAACCATGCCCCCGGGGCTTGTGTCAGTGGCTGTGCTAAACCAGAGACCTCAGAGGTTTGCAGAGAAAAGTGCCCGAGCAGGGAAGCCTCTCCCAGTGAGCAAATGGATCCCAACACAGAAAGATAAAAACGAGACACAAGATACAGCCACAACTGGTGTCACGGGGAATTGATTGAAATTTTAGCAATCCAGGCACATCCTTCCTGCTGGGAGCTGCTCCCAGGATAGCAGGGATCACCAGCAGCCATCCCATGGCACAAATGCCACTGTCCCACTGCCTTGCCTTGGCTGGGTCTCCCACGGCTGCTGGTGCAGATGTAACCCCAGAGTGCCAATTGCCAGGGGGCTGGGGGTTTGGCAAGGGGAGGATCTCTCCACGTTCCTTGTCTTTCTCCTCTTCCTGAGGACCTGGTGTTGCCCACAGTCATGAGGCCAGCTGGACCTCTGGGCTGTCCCACTGTGACTGTTCTAAAATCTCTCCCCCAGGGATGTGTGAATGTGCCTGTGTGTTTATATCTGCCAGAGCATCTGGGCCATGGGGAAAAATCAACTCTGCCCTCACTGTCAGGGCAAAGCCTCCACAGCCAGTTATTCCTCACCTCCTCCTCCTCCTCCCTCTCAAAAAAATAAGAGCTTTGTTTACAATTGCAACATCAGAGTGAAATAAAATAAGAGGTCCTTTTATCTTCTTCTCAAGGTTTTGGATAAAGAAATTTTCCAGCTTTTTCTCCACAGCACTGAGCACTTGAAAACATGATCCTTCAGAGAAGGAAGGGCCATAATTCTATATTATCATCTGCCTGTTGGAGCCGTGGCTGCCAGCCAGCCAGCAAATGTCACACACTCATTGAGAGGCTGCAAGGATTGCAACACCATGCTGGGAGCCACGCTCTGGGACTGGGCATGTGGAGCAAAGGGGAAGGGCAGGAAGGAGGAATCAGAAGGAATTTTGGATATCAGAAGGAATTCCTTCATGGAAAGGGTGGTTTAACACTGGAAAGGGCTGCCCAGGGAGGTGATGAAGTCACTGTCCCTCAAGGTGTTCAAAGAATGACTGGATGTGGCACTCAGTGCTCTGGTCTGGTTGTGACAGGGTGGTGACAGTCACAGGTTGGACTCAATGACCTTGGAGGTCCTTTCCAACCTAAATGATTCTGTGGTTGCATGACAGAGAGTAGTGACAAAGGTTTGGATCACTCCAGGAAACTGTGCTCCTCAGTTTGGGGGTGAGGAGAAGGTGAGCACCTCTCTGAGAGGACAGATGATGGGGTGGCTTCCATTGCTGTCACCCACAGAGGAGTTTCCTACTTCTTATTCACTAAAAAAGAAAAAAAAAAGTGAAGAGAGCTCTGTTTTCTGCTGCCAGACATAATCACTAACTCCAAAAGCTGAAAACAAACTCATACAGTAACTTGACACATGATCAAGGCTTTACATATCCACCAATGTGGGAAGAAAATGTACCCAAAAAATTCACTCGTTGTCACAGAGAGCTCATGTGTTAGTACCAAAGTGACTGTTGGAGTGCCTTTAATGACAGTTCACCTGCTCAGAATTTCACAACAAGCAGACAGCCACGCTTCCTTTCCAGTTCAATCCAGTTTATCTCCTCTCCTCAATAGGGTGAATTTGCCATCCCCATGCACTTTGAACCAGTTTTATGATTTTATCTTCATGGCAACAAGCCTCTGCTTTGAGGAAGAGCACTTATTAACTAGAGACAGCGTCGTTTTCAAAGTGATTTATTTTATGAGAGTTTTGAAATAAATGATCAGTCAGTGATTGGCCATAGGGGAAAAGCATATAAAAGCTTACCACATGCACTGAACATACCATCTGGTATTCTTTAAAATCTAGCTTCAGGGTGGCTCAGCTAATTCTTCAGAGTGCTTGATGTTCACAGAGCACACTGAAGCATGAATTGAAAAGCGAGTGACATCGCCCTGTAAGAATCAGCACTGGAACTAAAGATTAATATCTTATATCTCACTGTTCCAGCCCATCAGCAAGAGACTGGCATTTTCTTAATGAAACTGACGTTATATTCCAGAATTTTAAACTTGATTTTAAAAAAAAACCTTTTTTTTTTCCGAGTTGGATAGCAAGTGATGCCTGCACTGTGTGCTGTTCCTCCTGACTGGCTGATGTAAAAGGGAGGTACAACAAAGATATTGTTATTGTTCCTTTGAATTTACTGTTCACGGCATGAACAGCCCTCCGGGTGGGATAAAGTTCCCTGCCTCTGATGCCTGTCACAGCTCAAGATCTGTGCTATTGTCCCCGAAAAGTACCAAATCAGACAATTTAAGTATTGTCTGTTGGTCTTTTACCCCAAAACAAAGGCTGAGGCAGGCAATTATGCCCAATTTTGTCACTGAAAGACAAGAGAGATGCTGAAACCGGAGGGAGTTCAGCAGGGGCCACTGGCACAGTCGGGGGCCAGAGCATGAAGAAAGGCTGTGGAAATTGTATTTCTGAGCTGGGAGAGAGGCTAGGAAGGAGCTCACGGCAGCCTCCAGCCATCCAGGCGGGTGGTACTGAGTGGGCAGAGGTACGTGCCAGGAGAACAAGCCACAAGTCCAGCAAGGGAAAGTGTGACAGGATGCAGGGAATAAGGGCAGCTCTCACAGGGGCTGTTTCCAGGGATGGAACATCCAGAGAGGTAGAGCAATCTCTGACTTTGGAGACACTCAGAACTCAGGCAGACAAGGTTCACAGCTATCCCTGTTCTGAGACAGAGGTTAGACCAGAGCTTCCTTCCAACCCAAATATTTACACGAGGCTGAGCTAAAAACAGAGTGGCCAACACTTGGAGCACGCAGGCAGGGTGCAGGCCCTGCAATGGAGGCCTGTACTGAAGAACTGCCCTCACATTACTACACCAAACAGCCTTTCTGAATCATTTAAATTCACTGTTTCACCCCAACATTTCTTTCATTACATTATTTAGCGTGCTAATTAACATCTTGCAATAGGATGTGGCCAGGGCTCGGTGCTGGCCCTTCCCAAGACCTATTCCTGGCACTGAGATGAATCAATTGAATGTAAATTCCACACTGGCACAGGCTGCCCAAAGAAGCTGTGGTTGCCTCAATCCTGGCAGTGTTCCAGGCCAGGCTGGACAGGGTTTGGAGCAGCCTGGGATAGTGGAAGGTGTCCCTGCCCATGGCATGGGCTTGGAACAAGATGGTCTTTAAGGTCCCTCCCAACCCAAACCAGTCTGGGATTAATTTTACAGCCTTCAGCATATACATACACACAGTTGAAGAGCTGCATTTGCCCAAGGGAGGGAAAAAAGTTCAGAAATTCATCATTTTCTACTTCTACACATTGAGTGATCCCAACGTCATACTCAGTGAGGTTGGCTGCTGAGATTATTGATTAAAAGTGCTTTTGCAGTCCCAGTCTGATATTTAAAGTGAGACATCACCACCGTTGTCGGCTGCATGTTTGCTCATTAATTAGGGTTTCTAACTACCAGATTGCTCAGGAAGAAATGTCAGGCTCTGGGGACTCCTGCTGTCACCACTGGCAGCCCAGGACACAGCAGCAGCGCCCACAGCGCTGCCCTTTGAAGTGTGGAAAAGCAAAGGTGCCCTGAACACAGCTGGGAGGAGGATTGAGTTCATTCTTATTTGCTCATTTCTCCCAACGAGGCCACGTCAAGAGGGCTGCTCCTGCAGGAACTCCCAGTGATCCATGGACTCGGAAAGGCAATTGTGAAAGAGCTGTGAAGTCAGCCCAAAATTTCCGTGGCTTTTATTTAAATTCAGAGGGCAGGTGGTCATGTCCTTATGGGATGGGGTCTATGGTAAATGCCCATTTAGTTTTGGTAGTAAATATTTATGAAAATTAGTCAGTAAAAACATTGCAGTTTCATGCCTGTTAGCTACCACAGAATTACAGAATGGTTTGGGCTGGAAGGGACTTTAAAGACCATCTTGTTCCACCCCCTGCCATGGGCAGGAACATCTTCCATTATCCCAGGTTTTCCAAACCCCATCCAAACTGGCCTTGGACACTTCCAGGGATCCAGGGGCAGCCACAGCTTCTCTGGGCAGCCTGTGCCAGGGCCTCATCACCATCACAGATAAGAATTCTTCTGAATAACCCATCCATCCCTGCCCTCTGGCACTGGGAGCCATTCCCTGGCTCCTGTCCCTCCATCCCTTGTCCCCAGTCCCTCTCCAGCTCTCCTGGAGCCCCTTCAGGTCCTGCAAGGGGCTCTGAGCTCTCCCTGGAGCCTTCTCCTCTCCAGGTGAGCACCCCCAGCTCTCCCAGCCTGCCTCCAGCCCTTGCAGCATCTCCATCATTTCCTCTGCACTTGCTCCAGCAGCTCCACCTCCTGATTTTGGGGGCCCCAGAGCTGGACACAACACTCCAGTGAGGTCTCAGGAAACTGGAGCAGAGGGGCAGATCCCCCCTTTTCCCTGCTGCTCACTCTCCTGGGAACACAGCCCAGGACAAGGGCGGTTTCTGGGCTGTCAGCGCCCTGCTCTTGCTCCTACCACTGAATTATCCCTGTTACTTCAGAAAGGGCCAAATAATGACCTTGAAAAGCACAAACAGATGCTCCCTCCCAAGGGAAGGGCGCCAGCATCATGTGCTGGGCATGGGCCGTGCCCGCGTTTCTGCTGAGTTTAACGGAATTCTCCGGGCATGGAAAGGCTCGGGATTAGTGCCATAGCTGGGAAGGGCAGGGCAGGTGTGAAAAACGCCAAACACTTATGTTCAATATTTTAAAAGTTTAATGGTAATAAAATGGCTATAAAAATAGTAATAAAATTAGAGTAATAAAAATTTGTACAGTTAGGATTTAGGACAATACGAGACAATAAGAACAAAGAGTTACGGATGGTCTGGGTACCTTTTCTGGGTAAAATAAGCCCGAAAAAAGACACACATTAACAGAGGATTAACCCTTAAAAACAACAGCCTGTTGCATATTCATACACCTCATACATGATGCAGAAATTCCATTCAAACACAGGATTCTGTCTGGTCAGTGTGAACTTCTTCCTCTTAATGCTGAAGGCATATTCAGGGCTGAGCAAGGCAGGAAGAAGTTCATTTCTTCTGATAATGGGGCAATAAATTCTCTTTCTCTGAAAGATTTAGGTGTCCTGTGGCTGCTATCTGCTGCAAGTACCTCACTCCTTTCTTAAAAAAATATCCCACATACACAGTTTCTATTTTAACTTTATGTTATATCCTAAAACTATATTTTACACACTTAAAATAATTAGTACAGCATAACTTTCTAACATAACACATATAATATTCATTTGAATATTTGCAAAAAGCCAATCATAAAATACACATTTTTCACAGCAGGGAACCACATCGTGTGTTTGGGCCCTGCCACGGGGGCTGTGGACATGGAGACACACAACGAGAGGGGAAAAGGGAAAAATGCAGATTTCAGGTGCAGCTTTAGGTTTGAAGGTGAAAATTGGATGATTTGGGATAACTTAAGATGAAAAAGTGGGGGTATTTTGTGCAAGGTGAGGGGAAATCCTGGCTAGTGGTTATGGCCACAAGGCTGACAGAGCTCTCAGGAGCGTTGTGGGATTTTTGGAGCTGTGGGATTGCCTTCAGTCGTTCCTACTGGGCAAGAAGAAAATCAGAACTGGATTTTCAGCAGTCATATAGATCCATTAGAAACAGCTGTTTGTGTGATTATTAATTACGCAGTTTATACGATTGTTAATTACACTGTTAAACATGGCAGGAGTTGTGCAGCTTCTGCTGAAGTGTTTGCGCTGGCAGCTGCAGGTCTAAACAAATCAATGTTCTTGGAGCTTTTACTGGAACCATCAATGGCAATTTACCTTGTACACAGAAATAAAATTTTAATTTCTTAGTAGTTAAACTGATACTTTTTTTTTTACACCAAGAATATTTCGACTTTTTTTCCCCATTGAAGGGAGAGAAAGTAAGCACTTTGCTTTGTCGGTTTCTTGGAGCTTTTACTGGAACCATCAATGGCAATTTGCCTTGTACACAGAAATAACATTTTAGTTTCTTAGTAGTTAAATTGATATTTTTTTTAATCTAATAATATTTCTACATTTTTCCCCGTTGAAGGGACGGAAAGTAAGCGTTTTGCTTTGTCAGTTTCTGCTGCAGGTCTTGAACTGCACGGCGCAGATTTTGATTCACGGACGAAGGGGGCGACAAATCAAGATATAATTTTAGTTTTTTTTATTGAAAGTGGTAAAAATGGTGGCGAAATGGTGGTGAAACGCTGTTTAAGAGCAGCTCACGGGACCGCCAGGCCGGGTCCCCTCAGGGGCCGCGCCCGCCCCTCAGGGCAGGCGTCACGTGACCCCATCCAGCCGCGCGGCATTTATGGACGGAGAGGGCGTGATCTCATGATTAATGGGCGTGGTCTGATATGCAGATACAGTGGGCGTGATCATGTGGTGGGTGTGGCCCGTGACGAACTCTGTGGGCGGGAGAGGGGCGTGGCCAGACCGGGGCGGGCGGTGTCGGTGACACAGCGGCCGTAGAGGGGCGTGGCCGAGCGCGCGCCCCTCCGGTGTGGCGGGGGTGGGCGTGGCCGCCGTGACGCAGTTCCGGTTCCGGTGCCCGTCGCGGTGGCGGTGGAGCTGCGGCCGCCGCGTCGCTCCGGGCCTGCACCGGCTCCCTTCGCTCAGGTACCGGCACCGGCCCCGCCGCCGGCAGGGGAGCGCGGGAGGGCGGGGGGGCTGCGGCCGCCGAGCCGCCGGGCCGCGCCTCAGCCATCCCGGAGGTGCCGCCCCGCCTGCGGGGGGCGGGCGGTGCTGGTCCCTGCAGAGCACCGGGGATCGCTCGTGGCGGGGCCTGGTGGCTCGGGAGCGGCGGTGGCGGCGCTGGCTTGGCTGGGTTCAATATTTGCACGGCTTCTTTTGAATTTTTTTTTTTTTTTGTATTTTGCGGCCGTAGTTTATTAATGAGCAAATCAATGAGCGTGGATTGCATTTGAGTGAGTTTAAGTTAAAGCTTCCTCTCTAAAGAAGGGCTCGGGAAAGGCGGTTTGGCAGAGTTGGTGAGAAGTTGGTTTATCAAATTTTAACGTGTTTAAGGCAGCTGATGTACAGGGGATGGCCAGCACTGTGTGGTATCAGGTTTTATTTCTGATGAAAAACTTGTTTCCAGGAGAATTCCGTGGAGAACGGTGCTGATCTGATGCTCCTCAGCCTTGGTGGTGGAGCTCCTCATTGCCAGTAGAAAAGAAGCTGCTTTGTCTTTTTGAAGGCAAAATGACACGCCCTGAGAGTGCCCTTCCTCAGGGGCTGAAGGAAAAATTCGTGGTGAATATCAGGCCAGGCCTGGGAAGCGTTTTGGTTTCATTCAAGTGCATTTTAGCCATACCAGCTGAAGAAAGGTGGCAGGTGTAAATCCTGAAAAGTGATTTTTCTGGAGCAGAAATGTCTCTGGGTTTGTGTGTCAGAGGTGGGGGTACAGCTGCAGTGAGACACGTGGGTTTGGTGGTTTTTTAGGGGGTGGCACACCAAAACCCTGTTTGACAGTCACTCCTCAGAGTCAGAGCGTTCATTCCATCCAAAACAATGACCATAATGAACTGATAATGCTCGAGAGGAGAACAGAGGCTGCTCAGGAAAGCTGGGGCTGTCCCTGGATCTCTGGCAGTGTTCCAGGCCAGGCTGGACAGGGCTTGGAGCAGCCTGGGATGATGGGAGGTGTCCCTGAATGGCAGGGGTGGGATGGGATTGATGCCCCTCCACCCCAAACCACTCTGGGATTCTGTGATGTGAGGCTCTGTAGCTCTCAAGATAATTCAGAGGCAGCTCTGAAAGATCAGCTGGAATCATTCCAAGCTGCTGGAATAACAGATCTGTTTCAGGATCCCCAGGGCTGGGTGCTGTGGACAGGAGGGATCTTGGGCAGGGGATCTCTGTTGTGCCCTGGCTCTGTGTCACAGCTGGCACAAACAGGGCACCTCCCCGTGCTCCCCAGTGTGGGGCCATCTGCTGGGCTTGGGGACCAGCTCTGGGCTGGGAGGGGAGGCAGCTGTGGAGCTGAATGGCCTGGTGAGGATGAGGAGCTGGCACAAATCACAGATCCTTATGGCTTTGTGTTTTACAGCTCTTGGAAACTGCCAACTCCTCCTCTGTTTTGAGGAATTATTTTCTCTTTGGTAGTTGACAATTTATAGCAAATGTCACCATTTGGTTGTTGGTCTTGATGACATCAGTCCTGAAAATCTGAAATTTTACTTTTGTCATTTTTTTCATTTATAACAGACAGGGAAAGGGGCAGAAATATCCCCAAACCTCTCATAGCCACTGATGATGTAGCTGTTGGGTTAGTTTGTTAATTAACTTTATTTCACCAATGGATAAACACTCAGGGCACACCAAATTATTTTATGGTGTGTGAGCACTGGGGAGGCTTTAAGGATGAGGAAGGGGCCAGAGAAGATGATCAGGGGGCTGCAGCAGCTCTGTGTCCTGTGAGGAAAGGCTGGGAGAGTTGGGATGGTTCATCCTGGAGAAGAGAAGGCTTTGGGGTGATCCCATTGTGGCCTTGCAGTACCTGAAGAGACTCTGCAAGAAAGATGGAGAGGGGCTGGTTAAAGTGACAGGGCACAGGGAATGGCCTCCCAGTGCCAGAGGGCAGGGATAATTGGGATTTTGGGAAGGAATTCTTCCCTGTGGGTGTGGGCAGGCCCTGGCACAGGGTGCCCAGAGCAGCTGTGGCTGCCCCTGGATCCCTGTGAGTGAGCAGCAGGGAAAAGGGGGGGATCTGCCCCTCTGCTCCAGTTTCCTGAGACCTCACTGGAGTGTTGTGTCCAGCTCTGGGCCCCCAAAATCAGGAGGTGGAGCTGCTGGAGCAAGTGCAGAGGAAATGATGGAGATGCTGCAAGGGCTGGAGGCAGGCTGGGAGAGCTGGGGGTGCTCACCTGGAGAGGAGGAGGCTCCAGGGAGAGCAGGGAGGGACTCGGGGGCTCCAGAGAGCTGGAGAGGGACTGGGGACAAGGGATGGAGGGACAGGACACAGGGAATGGCTTCCAGAGGGCAGGGATGGATGGGAGATTGGGAATTGAGAATTCTTTATAATGAGAGTGCTGAGGCCATGGCACAGGGTACCCAGAGCAGCTGTGGCTGCCCCTGGATCCCTGGCAGTGCCCAAGGCCAGGCTGGACAGGGCTTGGAGCAGCCTGGGACAGTGGAAGGTGTCCCTGCCATGGCAGGGGGTTGTAACAAGGTGATCTCTAAGGTCCCTTCCAGCCCAAACCATTCTGGGATTCTCTAAAGGCCGACTCTGAAGTGTTGATAGTTAACGCCTGAAGCTGCAGAAATTTGCATATTTTAGAAAACATTTAGAAGCCGTCAAAGACTTGGTGTCTCTTCCATTTTCTCCGGGTGCTATGTTGGGTAGTTCCACTTATGTGGGCAGAGATGCTGTTGTGGATGAGGTGGTGCTGGCAGGAATTAGTCATGGTGGAGTGACAAAGGAACCTCTCTGCCGAGGCTGCCGTGCCACCCAGTGGAAATGCAGCACAGCCTGTTGCATATCCAGAAAACCTTTTTTCTGTGTTTGAGAGATCATCTTGGAGACAGGAACTAAATATGGCACATCAAGTGTTGGAATAATGTCATACAACTCAAAAAAAAAATAAAATAGGAAAGCAGTTGATGCTTAGTTTTGGGTTAGAAAAAGTGCTTTGGATGGCTCTTCCTAATGAGGGTCTGTAAGGACTGATGATGGATAAAAGCCAGGAAAGGCAAAAACATGGGAAAAATTGCTACTACACCATAGTTTCAGTGAGATGGATGCAATCCAAGAGGGTTTGGAGCTGAAGAAACCATCGTGGAGCTGGTTTGTTGTGGAAGCTGTGCAGCAGGACGGATTTAGCACGGCACACGTAGCACCAGGCTGCCAGAACCAGGCACAGAGCTCCCTTACAGTCAGCCCTGCTTGTGGAGGCTCTTGGAAGATCTCTCCTGCCAGAGCTGGGTTGGAATTGTGCTTCCCAGAGCAGCCTCTCTCATCTCACCTCCCTACTGGTAATTTCTGGGAGCAGCTCATGGAGAGGATATCCAGGAGCCCTTGGCCTCTGGCCTGAAGGTTTTGCAGGGTGTAATTTCTAGGCAGGTGCACTGAAATCCTTCCTGCCTCTCATGGCTGTTCAGGATAAAGGGTGAGAGGGACTCAGCTCCTGGCAGCTTTGTTTTTGCAGGCATCGATCATCTCTCTCCATCCAGATCCGAGGTGGCTGAGAGGTGCTGCCCTGAGCAGCAGAGCTGGAGCTGGCTGGCTCTGGGCTCCTGGGAAGGCAGAGATGTTTCCAGGGGCGTTGGCCTTCAGAAAACAAAGGGAATCTTATCTTACAGCACCGTGGAATGCAAGCAGGACTTGACTCTGAATGCTGCCAGCTCTGTTGTCTTTCTGCTCCCTGCCAAGTGACTTTAACTCCTGAACCCTCCTTCCATTTGTTCTTTCTTCATCCCAACTGCAGGGAGGATAATTTGGAGTAGAGTTGGAATGTGGCAGAATGAATGTCTGCTACATGAATGGGATTCTCTGCTGCTATCAGTGCTTGTGCACCAGGAAAGCTCCAAGAGATAATTGGTTCATTCTAATGACTCTGAAAATCCCATCAAGTCACCAATCAGTGTGGGGTTGTTTTTTTGGTTTTTTTTTTTTTTTTTCTAAAATCTTGAGCCCATGTGTGACCTGGAGGGACTTTAAAATTTACTTACTTGGGGGTCTTCTGTCTGTCACTGTCTCTGAGTCTGATTGGTGAGCATGTGAATGCCTTGGGCAATAATTGTAATAATATAATTGATATTCCTGTAAGGTTTTGACTGGGATTCTTTGACTAGTGTTGAACAAGCTGAATGGAATATAGATTCCAGATTTAAGTACAGATGAGTTCATATGTTGTCTGAAAGGGTAATTTCAGTTTCTTTTTTATGAAATGAAGGTGGCAGTACCCAGATTAAATGTCTGTTTAAAAAACATCCCTGAAATAGGGCATCCTTTCTGCAAGAGGATCCTTGACATGCTTGGCATGGGCTCAGTTATCCCAAATGTTGCCAACAAATGTTGCTCTTGTCTGCTTGCCAAAGTAAAAAAGCAACTAAATCTCATTATAAGCTATGCTTAACTACTTTTTTTTCTTCTTCTTTTTTCATTTTTTTTTTTCATAATCGTGCAGCAGAATTGTTCCCTTCATTATCATGGCACAGAAATATTTGGGAATGATCTGCTAACACATATTTGGGATATCAGTTAATATTTGGGAAGCAGGCTTGTTTCAGCTGTGTTCACCCACTGCTTGACTTGAATTTACTCCTCTCTGACACTTTTGTGACAGATCACAGGATTTTCTTCTGAGTTCTCCTTTAGTTTCCTTTCTTCTCTTCCTTCTCTCCCTCGCAGCAAATGTTCCAACTTCTTCTGTGGACTATTTTCAGTCTGTTGTAGATCTGGTTTTCAGTTGGTTTTATCCCATCTCTCCATCTGCCTAAATGAGGATTCTCTTGACCTGTTTTGGTGGTTTTTTTAATAACTTGATGATGATGATGATGATTATCTGTGCATTTATGTAAAAGTTTTTTTGTACTTGTCTGTGCATTAATGATTGTTTTCCTTTATTTTGGGGGTTATGATAAATAGCTTCTCTGTCCATGGAGGTAAATTGGACCACAGTACCACCAAAAATCCCCTGCCAACTTATTGAGTGTGGTTAATTGCAAAAATTAATGAATTCTTAGCAGAAGAGGTATTTCTTGAAGAGAAATTGAGTTTGTCATAGATGTCTCAGACAGCTGAGCTGTAATAGCAGGAGCAGAAACCACTTCCCTGATGTAGTTCAGTTGGTTTCTCAACTTTAAACAAATAATCCTTGATCTGAAATGTTCCTCATCTGAGACAGAGAGTCCTTACTTGAAAGAACTACTGCTGTTATAAATTAATACTGGAGTTTTAACTAACCTTTGTATTCATGCAGTTAGGCCCTGAATTCCATCAACTTTGTAGATACATATTTCTTAAAATATTTGTTTAAATTATTAGGTGTTTCCTGACAGGTTTATTTAAATTACTAGGTATTTCTTGAAAGGTTTATTTAAATTACAAGGTATTTCTTAAAAGGGTTATTTAAATTATTAAGAGTAACTTGAAAAGTTCACTATGTTTCCACAGAGGTCTGGGTTGTTCCATGTGGTCATAAATAACTTGGGAAATGAGATGAGCAGTGTCCTGTTGATACAAAGCCATTCAGGAAAGTAAGGATTGGGTAATAAATTAACAGAAATAATTCAATGGCAATAAATCTGCTGTGATTCAGAGTAGATAAATGTAGAGTGGTGCATATAATTTCACATACAAAATGCTGGGCTGACCCTTGACACTGAGGAGTGAAATATTGCCCCAGAAGTGTCAGTTCCATAGGGATCTAAAAGCAACTGAAAAATGAAGAAGTATTAGGAAGGAAATAGAAGACAAACCAGAGCATGATTATGATACTGTATAAATCAATGGTTATCCCACATCTTCAGTGCTCTGTGGTTCTTTCTTGTCATTCATCCCAAAAGATACAAAAGACTTGGAAAAGCCTCAGATTGAGGCAGGGAGAATAATCCAAGGTAGGGAAGAGCTGCTGCACCAGGATCAGGGGAATGAGCTGGGACTCAGCCTGGAGAAGGGAAAGATGAAAGAAAATGGTAAAAATCTGTAGGATAATGATCAGCATGGGCAGGGTGGGTAAGAATAGACTTGCTGATTTCCTCAGCTGCAAGAATGGAGGAGCTACAAGTGAAGGTAGTAAAATCCAGGTTTAGAACAAAAAAAGGAGGTGGCTTTTGTGCAACAAATAGCAGCCTGTGGAGTGCCCTGCCAGTGGGTGTTGTAGGAACAACTCTGAACTGGGCAAATGAGACATCCCCTCATCTAAGTGAGGAAACTGGATGTGTTTGTGGAAAAGGAATTATTTGAGGGTTATTGCTCCATGGAAATTGTCTACAGCTTAGGAAGTGGCTGAGATTTGAATCATTGAAGTGTTGGGGTGAGAGTCATTCCTGTTCTTGTTCTTCTCTGCTGGTCATTGTTAAGATAAAATGGGATGGTCTCTACTAGTTCAGATAAAATGGGATGGTCTCTACTAGTTCAGATAAAATGGGATGGTCTCTACTAGTTCAGATAAAATGGGATGCTGAGCTAAGTGGCCCCTTGTCTGATCAGAGCTGTCCTGAGGTCAGGAGATTGTGTGAATAGTAACAAACTTAAAATACAGTTTCAGAGAAGATTGTACAAATAATAGAATGTAAGTAATGTGGATATATATTAACCTAAGAGAGTAAAATGTAAATAATGTGGATATATATTAACCTAAGGGAGCTTACAGACCTATTTGATCTGGGTTTTCTGTACGAACCTCCATCCCTGAGACCATTCTCTGTCTTAGCAGTCAGTTCTTCACCATCAACAAGGGGAGTACAAGGATTGTGTTTTGTGGGGACCAACTTTGCAGTAGTATTTGTACTCTTGACTTCTGTTTTACATTTTTCCTGCTCTTATGTTCCTTTCTGGCTCCTACCCTCTACCCTAAAACTTTTTGGCTGCTCTTGGTAATCTTTTTAACAGTTCCTCACCTCTGGTTATGTGTTAATATGTCTCATTGGTCCCTAATTTTTAGTGCTATTAATGTGGAAGTGAGGAGAGGTTGGAAGTTGGATACATGTTAGTGACACCTCTGCAGTCAATTACTGCAGTTGGGGAATGTAAATAAAAGCATCCTCTGCCCTTGGTGTTGTTATTTATTCTGAAATAATTGGAGGATAAACCATCACCAAACTATAGTTCTTTTATTTTTGGCAATGAGATCCATGGGGGGATTCCAGCTCTGAGGTCCCCAATATGAGAAGGACATAGACCTGCTGGGACAAGTCCAGAGGAGCCACAGAGCTGCTCCCAGGGCTGGAGCCAGGCTGGGAGAGCTGGGGGTGCTCACCTGGAGAGGAGGAGGCTCCAGGGAGAGCTCAGAGCCCCTGGCAGGGCCTGGAGGGGCTCCAGGAGAGCTGGAGAAGGACTGGGGACAAGGGATGGAGGGACAGGAGCCAGGGAATGGCTCCCAGTGCCAGAGGGCAGGGATGGGTGGGAGATTGGGAAGAATTCTGAGGGTGGGCAGGCCCTGGCACAGGATGCCAGAGCAGCTGTGGCTGCCCCTGGATCCCTGGCAGTGTCCAAGGCCAGGCTGGACAGGGCTTGGAGCAGCCTGGGATAGTGGCAGGCATCCTTGCCCATGGCAGGGGGTTGTAACTGGGTGATCTTTAAAGTCCCTTCCAACCCAAACCATTCCATCATCCTCTGATTTAATCATGTTTTGGTTTAGAGGCATTGACTTCACCCACAAGAATCCTGCTATACCTTTCCCAAATCCCAGTTTAGAAAACACCTGGAATCCTTCCCAGGCATCCCTGTCTGAGCAGGCTCCATATGCTCCATATGAATGCTTAAAATATTTTTTGCTATTGCAATGTGACCCATTTCCATCCTGGGTCACACCTGTCTGACAGGAGGCAGGTGGAGGCTCAGGCCTTTCCTTTCCTTTATCCAGAGAAAGGTGTTTGGGTCACTCTGTGAGCACAGGGAGGCAGCTGGGACAGCAATAAACCCAGGGCTAAAACACAGAGAGTAAATTTATTCCCATTATCTCACTAAGTGGGGATCCCCAAGGCAACACCTGGCACAGGTGTCCTGATCCCTGCTCCAGGAGCTGCTGTGGGCCACAGGCTCTGCAACCAAGGCACCAAGAGGTGCTGCAGGTTCAGCACCTGCTGTGCTCCAAATGAGACAAATGTAGATGTCTCAGTTAGTCTTGCTTAAAAATACCTTTATTATTTTCAACAAATTTCACTTTATCTTACCTTACTTTTCAGCACAATGTCTGGAACTGATGATTTTTCGGTAAGTAACAGTTTTTCTTTCCTGAAGATCAGCTGTCATCATCATATTTTCTGAAAAATCTCTTTGCCCAGGATTTTTCTCCTGGGAAGCTGAGAAGCCTCAGAGAAAAAAGAAAATAATAATTATCTGATTTGCTTCTCCTGTGTTTTGCTGCTTTAGAATGTAGTTGGAAATTGTTTATCCAACATGTGAATTGTTTTTACTTATTGGCCAATGATGACCAAGCTGTGTCAGACTCTGAAGAGAGAATCACAGGTTTTTCATTAGTATCTTTGAGCCTTCTGTCTGTATCCTTTCTCTATTCTTTAGTATAGTTTAGTTTAGTATTCTTTAATATAATATAGATGATAAAATAATAAATTAGCCTTCTGAGAACATGGAGTCAGGTTCATCATTCCTCCCTTCGTCGGGGGTCTCAGAAAATGCCACAATCAGCCAGTTGTGTTGATTATCCCTAAAGCTGACATGGGTTTTTTGAAGGAAAAGGGGAGCAGACAGCTGAGACATTTCCTCTGTGTGGCAGTTGGTGGTGTTTTCCTTTTGGGTAGATGTAGCAATCCCTGGACTAAACGTCAGAAGCTGCTGGGTGCCTCGTGGGTTCTCTCCTGTGACATTAACCAAGGAGCTGTGCTTTCATGGCATCAGGATAGTTGCAATGGAAATTTAGGGAAATGTTTTCAGGTTTGTGCTGCAGCTGCCTGCTGTTCCGTGTGGTGGGTCGCCTTTTATCTCTGGCTTTTGAACTGTGGCCTGTCAGAATGCCTCTGCTGCCTTAGCGATAGGAGCTGCACAAAAATGAATGTAATCATCTCTGTGCAGCCACCAGAGCTCCTCTCCTCCCTCCCTCCCTCCCTCTCTCCGGCAGCTGGGCTGTAGCCACGTGGTGGGGGGATGTCTGCAGCCGGGAATTCCGGCCCGCACATTCCATCCTCACCGCCGCTTTGTCTTTCAGTTGGCAGATGCTTTACCAGACCAGTCGCCTGCTAAAACCTCCAAAGTGAGCAGCACCAAGCCTGGCCAGCAGCCCGGGCAGCCTCCGCAGGGCTGGCCGGCTTCCAACCCTTGGAATAACCCCAGTGCCCCCCCTATGACTCCAACGGGACTGCCACCAAACACCTCGGCTTCCAGCGTGCCCTTCGGACCTCCTCCCACGGGAATGTATCCTTCAATGCCCCCGGGACCGCCTGCTCCATTTCCTCCTCCTCCTACTGGACCCTCCTGCCCTCCTCCTGGTGGTCCATATCCACCCCCAACTGTGCCAGGTCCTGTCCCACCAGGGCAGTATCCTCCACCAAATATGCCCTTTCCAGAGCTTCCACGACCTTACGGAGGTCCAACAGAGCCAGCTGCACCTCCTGCTCCTGTTGGGCCATGGGGATCCATGCCCTCTGGAGCATGGGGACCAACAATGGGAGGGCAGTATCCTGCTCCCAGCATGCCATATCCACCCCCAGGGCCATACTCTGCTCCCACCCAGACTCCAGGGGCTGCGCCGACGGTACCATGGGGTACGGTCCCGCCTGGAACGTGGGGACCGTCACCGCCCGGCCCATTCCCTCCACCCACAGGATCATATCCAGCTCCAGGACTATATCCTACGCCCCCTAATCCTTTTCAAGTGCCATCTGGTCCTGCTGGTGCTCCATCAATGCCTGGTGGTCCCCATGTGAGTATTTCATTTTGGTGTCAAGTTACTCTAAAGTGTTTCGCTTTTAAGTGGGGAAATTCAGTAGCATAAAAGCCGTTAGTGCAGGTAAGGAGCACACCTCAAGTTTTGTTCCTCAAGTCAGTGGGATAACAGCAATTTAAATATTAAATATACCAGAATGGCTAAATTATGTTCATGTCTCACATTTATATTATATAATATGATATAATATGATATAATATGATATAATATTATATCATATTATATCGTATTATATAATATTATATCATATTATATCATATCATATCATACTATATCATAGTATATCATATCATATTTTACATATTATATTGCATATTATATTACATATCATATGTCATATCATATATAATATCAAATAATGGTATTGTTGTATTATTTTATTATTATATTATGTCTCACATTATATACATCTGTATTATTATTTTATACATACATATAAATAATTATTATATTATTATAGTGGTCTTCCACTCCTTGGAAAAACTCTGAAAGCCAAAAAAAGGGGGAAGCATAATAATTCTGAAGGAGAAAATATTCTGATCTCTTTAATCAAGAACAATTGCTCCCCTTTTTGATAGAGCAATAGGGAAGGAATAACAGAATATAAAGATGAATTTGTGATTCATTAACAGTATTTGTAACTGTGAATGAACTGCTGTGTGAAAAACCTGTATTGACCATGCCTTATTGTCTCTTGCAGCCTTACCGCTGAATACGTTCTGGGCAACAAAATACTGTAGTTTTCCACCTTCATCCACTACTTACAGAGATTTTTACAGTTTTTGTTTCAGTAATGTATGGGGCTATGAAGAATATTGCCTCTTGTATGTGCATTTGAGGTATGAAGGAGCAGTTTACATCAATTTACCTTGCTCATATGCTGGCATAATTATTTGGTTTAATCAAGTGAAATACAAAGAGAAGAAATCAACTAACACACCTGTGGTTCTTATGTTGGCAAGTATTCCTTGGAAAAACAGGAGTTGCCATGTAAGGATTATAAAGAATCAGGCCCATGGAATTTTAAAAAGTCAATTCTTAAATAAATGCTTTAAGTCTCGTTGCCAGACTCCTGCTGGTCATTGAACGGATGGATAGTCATATTTTGTCTATTTTCAGGTTATTCTAAAAAGTCAATAGAGAAAGTGTTTCAACATTTTAGTCAAGAAACCTAATTTTTGAACGTGCTACAGTAATTCAAACTAACAAGACAGAGCATGTGAACTCGAAGGTTTTCTCAGCATTTTGTACATACTCAAACCAATTGCTCGGTCTGGGACTGTGGAGGAGAAGAGCCACGTTTGGAAGCCTTGGTGTGACTTGTCAGCACACTGTTGGTGTTCACAAACAGGCATTCCTGTGCAAGTGAAATAACCTGGATGTGCAGTTAACTTTGAATCAGCAAAATGTGAGTTTTATGCATGCAAATGAGGACATCCTGTTGCCAGTTCTCATTCTGTGGTGGTTGGAAGTTTGGCTTGGTCTGTGTAAAGAGAAACTGATCCCCACGTAGGTACTTCCCTATTTCTGACCTGGGTTCTAGTCATTTCAAATTTGACTTGGCTGCTGGGTTGTGTAAACCTGGCAGACTTTTTCAGAGTCCCTGGAAACTGAACTTGAGCTTAAAACCCAACCTGAGCATTCCCTTCCCAGCAGTTTTTGGCACAGTTGTGTCACGACAGAGATCCTCGTTGGGCGCGAGGGGCTCTCGTTCGCTGTCCCTGGGAGCAGCCCCTGTTCCCAGCTGGGTGTGTGCATACCTCACGGAGTAGGAGGAATTTGGGAGAAATTGAATGTCAGGAAGCCTGTGCACTGCTGTGCAGCTGCCTCTCCCAAGGGGCACTGCCCTGAGCTTTCGTGTTCTTGCCATATCTGTGCCAAGCACGTCCGAGGGGTTTGCCAAGACACGGCCGCGGCTCTTGGTGTTACTTCATGGCCTGCACTTGGACCACGGACAGTTTGTTTCCTCCCCAGCTGGGGATCTCCTGACTTAGTCTCTGTGGGTAGAATTAGGAACAGATTTTGCTTCACATGGTAGCTCATTAGGGAGTCTTTGTATCATGGAACTGTGAACACGAGTGAATTCTCCTCCAGTACTTTCGTGGCTTCCTGCATGCGTGTGATGGACGCAAAAAAAAAAAAGCACATGGGGTGACCTGGTGGTGATGCTCCTTGGTAGTTACAGCCTTTATGGCAAAGTCCTACAGTATTTTTGCAGGAGAAAGCAGCCAGCTGAGCTATGGCTGCTTTAATCCAATGTCATGAAAGCTGATAGCAAGGGAATGTCTATTTTTTCTTTTAGGAAGACAATACTGGAGCTGAACAAAACTACTTTAACACTTCAACTTAAACCCCAGCAACTCAACCCTTGTAATAAGTACCAAAAGTGCAAGTCTTCACTAACCTTAAAAAAACCCCCAGTTGCCCCCCAAGCAGACTTGGCAAGACTAATTAAAAATTAACATAAGCAACATTGACCGCATTTGCTTAAGTGCTTTTTTGATACCTGCAGCCTTAGACTGTAAATCATTGTAATGAAAAAAAAACATTTATTCCAAATGAATGGATCATGCAGTAGCAGCCCTCCAGTTGGAATTGCACTGGCCATATGTCTCTGCAGGGAATGGGAAGAGGTAGGAAAGGATAAAGCAAAAGTAGCAAGTAATGATTTTTGGAAAGGGGTTTTGTAAAAGTAACTAGACTTCTAGGTTCTTCCTGAAATAGGCAGGATTTATTACTGGAACATTTAGGCTAAAATTCAATATATATGGGATGTTTTTCAATGTATATTCGTATTTCTTGAGGTCATGAAAACTGTTTCATAACCCCTTTGTTTTTGTGAGCAGAGTTCTTTGCATAGCAGTGAAAAGGGTATTCCTGTTAATCTATTGTGTAAAAACTCAAGGTGTCACTATATACCGTGTAGTAACTTTATCACATGTTATGTCAAGTGTGAGCAACTTCTGGCCTGAAGCTTTTGCAATGGAATTTGTACATTTCTATGCATCATTTTGAGTTCAATTGCTGAGGAGTTCGTTTTGACTTGTGCTTTGAGGTTGACATACTGCATTTGTTTACAATACGAAATATAAGCAATCACATCTTTAAAGTATAGATTATCACCTGCTGCTGTATTTTCTTTAGATGAAACAAATATTGCTGTATGATAGTGAGAAGCTATAAATACAGGATTTGATATTTTTTTGAAAATGCTGTCACTTTTGTATAAGATTAGACATTAAACGTATTTTCAAGACTGTTGTGTTCACTGTTTTTCAATTCCTGCTTTTGACATGCCTGTGTAGACTTTTGCCTTGAATGAATAGTAAAAATAGGACATCCTTGATTTGCAAAGCCTGAATATAAAATCAGAATTACTTGACTTCTGTGAGTGTTTTTCCTCTTCCTTTTGTAATATTTGCAGCCTGTACACGAGGGATATTAAATGTGGATGGGACCGTGGCTCTGGTGTAGCATGTCAGCCCCAGGTACTGCCTGTTCACAAATTCCTTGGTAATTAGGAGAGAAAAGCTCTGATCTTGCTTGCTCCAGAGGAGGAATGGGAGTGGTTTTTGCCTGTGAAGAGCTGTGTGTGTGTTTTCCCTGCCCCTGAACAATTCCTGTGCCAGATTGACACATGTGGATGTGGTAAGTGACCCCCAAACCCCTGTTCTTACACACTTCCCAGGAGTTTGATGGGATAAAGTGAATAACAGAAACTCCAGGGCTTGGCATCAGTGTGAACTGCTGACTTTGGGCATCACTTGTGGCTGCATTTCCATGTCTTGGCTTGCAGAGCAGTTCACACTGAGCTGGCCAATGCTGCTGCCTTGGTTCACACCCTCACCCTTCAGGGAAGGTAAAAATGGCAGCAGTGAGCAGGAAATAATAGAAACAAAAAGCTCTTTTTAGGCCATGGTCCAAAAATAATCCTGAGATCTGTTAATAGAACAGTGCAGTGTGTGGGCAGTGCTTTATCCTGACTGTTCAGCTGTGGGATTGTCCCTTCCTCTGGATTTCCCAAGTGAATTCTGTCTGCAACTCCTGTGCATCAGTAAAGACATGGCCATGCAGACCCAGTGGTGTTAAATGCTGCCCTGCAGACCCAGAGAACTTCAGTTTAATATTTTTGAGGGACCAAGTCCTGTGAGAGGGAGCTGGGAAGGGGCTCAGCCTGGAGAAAAGGAGGCTCAGGGGGGACCCTGTGGCTCTGCCCAACTCCCTGGGTGCAGTCTGGGCTCTGCTCCCAGGGGACAAGGGACAGGATAAGAGAGAATTAAACTGCACCAGGGGAGCCTTAGATTGGATGTTAGAGGAAATTTCCTCCTGGAAAGAATGGTCCAGCCCTGGCACAGCTGCCCAGGGAAATGGTGGAGCCCCATCCCTGGAGGGATTGAAAAGCTGTGTGGATGTGGCACCTGGGGACAGGGGTCAGTGGTGGCCTGGGCAGTGCTGGGGGAATCATTGGACTCAATCTTAGAGGGCTTCTCCAAACAGATTCAGTGCTTCTAAGTGATATTTATATAATTCTTAGGAGTAAAAGCTATTCAGGACTGTTGCAGAGAGGTCAGTGCAGGGTTCATCTTGCCATGGGTGTGTCAGTTCTGCTCCCCTCCTGTGAGGGAAGGTGCCCAAACTCGTGGGTGAGCCCAGCTCCATTGCTGTGCCCAGCCATCAATGGATTCAGTGCCCAGCCACTCCAGACTGTCCCAAGAGAGGAAGGTGGTCAGCACAGGGTGGTTTGGGTTGGAAGGGGCCTTAAAAACCATCTCATTCCAGCCCTGCTGTGGGCAGGGATTCCTCCCACCTTGATGGGAAGGGTGTCCTGAGCCTCAGTGCAGTGAGAGCCCTTCAGCATCCATGGAAGGATGAAATGTTCCATGTGTATTTTATCAATATTGGCTGCCCTATTTCTAAAGTTAAGCTCAGAATTCCAGTTGTTAGAGGGTGATTCCATACACACCAAACAGCCATTTATTCACCAGGCACTGGTGTCTGAGTGTCAGCTGGGCAGTGAAAAAAACACAAATTTCAGCTTTCACCCAAAGCTTCCAACCAGCTGCTCCCCACAGCAGGAATAACCCTCAGTGTCCCACCAGGGTGTGCTCACCCCAGCCCCAGGGGATGAGCAGGGCCATGCCAGGAGCACTGGAGCCAGCTGTGTCCCTGGGTGGGTGTTGGAGGTGTTTGTGCCCTGCAGGGCAGAGAGCTCTGCACCCACAGCCCCCATCCCTGGGCAGCCTGTGGGACCAGGGCTCTGGTCTGGAGAGGGCTGGTGCCTCCACCCAGGGGTTGCTCCCCTGTTCCACTCACTGCTGGCCCAGTTTTCCCATGTCCAAGGTTGGTGTAGTGGGATGAGCTGCTGTAACTTTTCCTCTGCTCCCACAGTAACTAAAAATGCCAGCTGATAACAGAGAGGGAACGTATTTTTGGTCACTCTTGCCTGCAGAACCTCTCAGGTTTGTTGGAAGCAGGTTGTCCATGGAAACTGTGGCTGCCCCATCTCTGGAACTGTCCAAGGCCAGGTTGGGTGGGGCTTGGAACAACCTGGAGTCCCTGCTCATGGCAGGGGTGGGATTGGATCATCTCTAAGGTCTGATCCCACCCAAACCATCTGGGATTCTGTGATGGTTTTGTTTCAGAGATCCCCTGGCTGGTCAGGTTGTCCTGTTTGGTGACAATGGGACTTTGCATCCCCTGAGCAGCAGATCCTGAGCTGCCATCAGTGCCAAGCTACACCCAGGTCAGTGCACAGCAGGAACAGTTCTGCTCCCTGTTATCACCTTCCAAAGGGAACCCTCCCTGTTAAATGAGAGACTGGGAGATAAAATCACAGTGCCTGTGTTCCTGTCCTCTTCCCAGTTTTCTCATGACAAGACAGGGAAGGGCTGTGTTGAGCAGCCCTTGGCACACCTCGGGTTTCATTTCAGGTCCTCCTCCTGCTGGCTGTGCAAGATCTTACCTGCTCTTGCACATTCATGTTCTTGTGATTAGGGGAGGGATTCCTGTAGCAATTAACCCCTAAACTCCTGCATCAGCTCAGTTTCATTCCAAGTGAAAACCAGGAACCAACCTCCCAGTGTCCCTTCCCACCAGAATCACACAGCACTCTTAGAAAGTAGTGCTGGTTAAAAGCAAATATGGAATTTATCCATTTTTGAAATAAATTCAGGAGATGACAAAAGACACTGGATTTCATTTGGGAATTCCTGGGCTTGGCATGAATGGGGAATGGCATGAAGCTGTGCCAGGGTGGGTTTAGGTTGGATATCAGGAAAGGTTCTTGCCCCAGAGGGTGCTGGCACTGCCCAGGCTGCCCAGGGAATGGGCAGAGCTGCAGGGAGGCTTGGGCAGCAGTGCCAGGGATGCCCAGGGTGGGATTGTTGGGGATCTGGGCAGGGCCAAGAGCTGGATCAATGATCCCTGTGGGTCCATCCCACTCAGGACACTCTGTGACACCCCTGGCTCATCAATGCAGTGTCCTGGGGTAGATCCATGCTGAGAACCCCAGAAGTGTGTCCTGACAAGGGTGCTTTGTCAGGATACTCCACTTTTCTGACCTGTTAAAGGATAATGAAAAGTAACCCTGTGCTGTGGTGCCTTTTGAAAGGAACCTGCTTCATTTGCACATTGTGAAACCCTCACATTCCAGAGCTTTGTGACTTTTTTTTTACATTCCAGTGCTGTGTGACAGAAATGGTTCAGAGGGGTTGTTTCCAATTTGCCTGTGTGCCCTTCAGTTACAGGCAACACCCTCCAGCAAAGACAAGGTGGCAGAATATCACAGTTTAAATTCACTTAAAGTGGGGGAAATTGCTGCTTTAATACCCTGGTGCTGCTCTCCCTGCGTGCCCAGCTCTATAAAACCAGGGTTTGCTGGCACTCCTCAAGGAGACAGAGTTGTTGATCTTGGAGGTTTTTTAATTTAATTCAAAGTCTCATCAGCTTCCACACCAGGCTTTCATTTCTGCATTTCTGCCTGGATTTTGTCCTGTTTCCCCTCAGAAAGCAACAAATAAAATTTTATATATATATATATATATTTTTTTTTTTAATATATAATTATATATATAATTTTATATATAATTTATATATATATACATATATATATAATTTTATATATATATATAAAATATATATATATATATAATATAAACAAATAAACCTGGAATGCTGGGCTGATCACATTCATGGCTCTGTGCTGCCATTGTCACCATCCTTGTTTGATGCTGGGGGCTCTGTCCTGGCTGGCAGAGTAGGGAGCTGCTGAAAGGAGAGTGGGGGTGGAATGACATCAAGCAAAAACTGCTCTGAGTGGGTCAAAAAAAATATATATAAGGTGTTGGGAAAATGAGTTTTTGAGTGTTGTGTGAAAGCAAAGCACGATGAGGCTCCTCTGGATTTTGCTCTCCGTGCTGGTGCTGCCCCCTCCACCACCAGCTCATCACCAGAGGGCTCTGCTGCTGCTCCACCTGCCCTGCAAAGCCTCTGGGAGAGGTGGCTGTGTCTGCTATTGATTATTTTAAACACTGAACTTGATAAAAAAATGTCAAACCCGACATTTTAGTGACATATGGTGCTGCTGGGAGAGGTTGTTAGGACCTGCAGCTTTGCACAGCCACTGCCTGAGCTCTGGCTCTGCAGGAGGAGCACAAACACAGGAGGTTTAAATCCGGGCCCTGCTCAGTGTAAGGGTTCACAGCAGGATGGATTCCTGTGCTCTGCAAAAATCTAGTGCAGGAAAGAAGGAAAAGGACTCCTCCAAAGCTCTTCCCTCTCCTCTGGTTTCCTGAGATCTGGCAAAAACCACCCACTGAGGTTGGATTTGTGTTTCCCAGCCTCAAAGATTCTGTGATTGCTGTCTAATAAAGTTGTTTTAAACTCTGCAGAGTGGTTGGTACTGAGGCTTTCTGCTGGCTGAGGCTGAGCTGTCCTGGCTTTCTTTGCCCTTCACGTTTTTCCCAGCCCCATATGCTCAGGGTGGTGTCACACAGGGATTTTGCTCTCCTTGTGAGCATCTGTCCCAGAGACAAGGGGGGTTTTCCCTGCCCTCAGTGAACTGATGAAATCCCTTCCTTCAGCACAGCACTTTTCCTCTCAGCTCTTTAGGCTGGAGTGGTTTCTGGAGGGGTTGGCTGGACAAGCACAGAGGGCAAGAAAAGCACCAAGGTCTTGGATTTTGGGGCAATGAGCCATGGGGGCTTTGGCCCCACCTGCACCAGCATTTGGGGTCACTGTAGGCATTTCTGCTGCAGTTATTTAATCATATTTGCATGCAGGATGCTCCATGGGAGCCCCTGGGCAGCAGGCTGCAGAGGAGGATGGAATTTCTATCAAGTTCAAAGCCAGGGGGAGTGTGAGGACTTCTGTAAAATCTCTGCTGACACAAATTGCTACGAGACTCATTCAACGCTCGGAAAGCAGCTCTTGCTCAGCTCTGAATGCCAGCCTCAAAGTGCTTCTCATTTCCCCATCTTCAATCACAGAAAAGCTTCGAGGTTAGCAGGGTTTTGCTCATCCACAGCCTCAGCATGAGAAGCTGGGTGAGGATTTTTGGGGTGGACTTGCACCTCTCCTGGTGCTGCCAGGGCAGGAGGGGCTGGGTGAGTCCAGCTTGGTGTGTTCCAGGAGGAGGGAGCTCCAAGGGCAGGAGTTGTGCTTTGGTGCTTTATAAAAAGAATAAAAGGAGGATAAAGAGCAAGCCCAGACCTGCTGTACACATGAGGGTTCATGTGAGCAGCAGGGGTGGTGCCATTTATCCCCTGGTTTTCCTTTCTTTGCCATCAAACTCGAGGTGCTCAAGTTCCCAACCTTCCTCTGATGGAGTTTTTCCCCAGTGCTGGGGCAGAGTGATTTTGGGGAGGGGGAGATGCTGATGTAGCCCAAAAAGCTCTGGAATGAACCAAATCCCCAAAAGGGCAGGAGGAGGAGGAGGAGGAGAGGGAGAAGGAGAAGGAGAAGGAGAAGGAGAAGGAGAAGGAGAAGGAGAAGGAGAAGGAGAAGGAGAAGGAGAAGGAGAAGGAGAAGGAGAAGGAGGGGGACTCTTCATCCCTGCTCTCACAAGTCCTGGGATGAAATTGCTCAAGTCTGGCAGGTCCCAGAGGAGATTCCCATTGCCTGATTTTGCTTGATGCCCTTTTTTATTGCCCAGCAGAGTCAGAGGTGACTCAGCCACTGGAATTCAGGGCTGGGGCTGTGGTGACACCTCAGGAAAATGCCATGAGGGGCTCCACAAAGGCTCCTGAAAGCCTCATCCCCACTCTGAGACAGAAAGGAGGTGATGCTGTCCCAGCTCCCCAGGCTGGGAGGTGGCACAGGCAGAGATGGTGGCTGAATTTAGCACTTGGGGATGGTGCCAAGCACAGCCCCCGTGGCAGATCTGCAGCCCAAACATTGCACACTGTGGGTGCTGCCAGTCCCACACACATCAGGCCACAGGAATCACAAGGCAGGGAAATGTGGATGTGGCTTCTGCTCTGCTCTGGGAAGTGCATCTCTCACTCCATGGAGGTTCTTGCCCTCTAGATTGGTTTCCTCCAATTAATTCACCATCAGGAAGAGAGGAGCAGCTTTCTGTTTATTATTTTCCATTACTGCTCTGAAGTTATTCAGTAATCCAAATGACTGCTTTAAGGTATTTCCCTTCTGGAGATCAATTATCTCTTGCAGTGGGGTGTTTTTCCACAGCTGCAGTGAGGAACACCAACCTCCCCCAAGCAGATCCAGCCCCTGTCAGGTATCATTTGGAGAAATGGAGGGAATTGAAGAAATGCTGGGAATTCTTAAAATGGGGAAAGCAACTGGTGCTTGGAGTGTTTGGCTGCAGGGAAGGGCAGGCTGAGAGCACATCCCCTGAAATGGGGTGGTCCCATGGCTGATCCACCTCCCTGGCTCCTCCATCTCCCACCCCCTGGGTTTGCAGTTTGGGGCTTTAAATCATCCATGGCACCAAGGAGGGTTTTGTTTTACATTGAGGGTTCTCTGAAGCAACCCAGATACTTGGGAGTGCTTAAAAAATTTCAAACCCATGGAATATATTGATTTTTGAGGCCATGACTAATTCTTTACCCACTTTGGAAGAGCCAGGGTTGCATGGCCAGGCATCACAAGGCTGTGAGTGAGGAGATCTGTGCCTTACATCTCCCTCAAAGCCAGCGTGTTCCAGCCCTGCTCTGCTGACTCCTGGCCATAAACCAACCCTTCCACCCCCCTGGATCCCAGAGGCAGAGCTGTGAAGCTCAGTGGCCACGCCTGGGTGTCCTGTGAGTCACCAAGGGATGACTCAGGTGAGGAGCATCCCTGGCTCTGAGTGCAAAGGGCTCAGCACCCACCCCATGGATGCTGAATCATGGATTTGTGGAATGGTTTGGCTTGGAAGGGACCTCAAAGGCCACTTTGTTCCATGGGCAGGGACACCTTCCACCAGATCACGTTGCTCCAAGCCCCATCCAACCTCACTCATCATCCTTGCTGCAGCTTGGGTTATTTAAGTTAAGGAATTAATTAGATCTGGTTTTGATTTCTGTATCCACTGACTTTTGGACACATTTTCTTTATCCTCATGTGTTGGGTTGGACTTGATGATCTTTGAGTCATTCTGTGAATTCTCTGTCTTGCATAACTGAAAGTAAAAACCTCAGGGCATTGGAGCAGGAAAAATAAAACCAGGCCAAGATTTTTGGTTGATGTTTGAAGCCTTTGAGTAAAATCCCGAAGACAGCAATGAGGTGTTCAAGGTTTTCCAGGAAAATCTTTCTTCAAAGACATCTGGAGGGAGTTTTAGGGAGGAAGGGAAAACCTGTGCTCTAAGGAATTCATAGGGCCCTGTCTGAGTTACAGGCTCAGGAAGCTGCAGCTCCTCCTGCCATGGATCAGGGACCCTTCAGCTTTGCTGTGAGTCCTCTCTTTCAGGTCCCTTTGCCCTGAAACTCCTCCAAAGACATTGCAGTGTCTCTTTGCTGTGGGCTGGGTGCTGTGAGAGGCAACTGAGGCAGCGCTCCCTAATCAAGTGCATTTCTTATATACTAATACTCTTAATGTCTATTACTTAATACACAGTAAGTATAATATACACATTTCCCTGAAGTACTCAATTTCCAGCCATTCCCATGGGCATCCCTGCCATTTTTACACCCTCAGGTTTGGTCTGAAGCCCTGTGACAGGTATGGCATGAAGCTGCAGGATGTTAAAATCCAGGCTGGAGCCCTGATGGAGAAGAGGCTGCTCTCTTTTAAGCAAAATCTTTTAGATAAGCAGAGGAATTCATACTAAAATTAATCAGAGCTAAAGTGGACAGATTTTTGCCTTTTTTTTTTTTTTTTTTTTAGCTATCAGCCGCAGCTGAGTCCTTTAGCTGAGGGCTAAAAGCAGCAGTTCGTGCTCTAATGACACCAATTAGAGGGTGCGTCCCTCAGCAGCCTTTGGTCAGCCCTGAATTGTTCAGGGAGGTGGATTAGATGCTCATTGTGGGTGTCTTCCTACTGAAGTCCTCTCTTCTGTTTGATCCTAATCTAGTCCAATCTAGTCCGTTCCATTCTAATTCCCTTAATTTCTATTTTCCCTCCCTTTCCCTTCTCCCAGCAGCAGATCAGGATTTCAGCTCAAAACCACTTTGTTCTTTTCCATTGCTTTAAGCTGTGGAGCCCAGAGATGATTCACCCTCAACCTCAAATAAAATCGGGTTTGTTGAAATTCCAGCTGCCTCCAGCAGCCTCCAGAGCCCATCCTCTGCCGGCCTCGCTGCGTCGGATGAAAACAAAGCTTTTTTAGCTTTTATTTTCTTCGTGGGGAAGGAGAAAACGTTCAGAATTTCAAATCCAATCGGTGTTTCCCCGAGCTGCGCTAAAGCTGGGGGGATGGAGCCGTGAGGCACACGGGCAAACATCTGGCAAGGAGAGAACATCTGGGCAGGGCAGGGAAACGGGAACGGCCGGGCGAGGCACAAACCGCCGGGAAAACCAAATATTCCCTGTTAACATCCCCCGGGGGTGATGTCACGGGTGAAAAAGGGGAAACACGGGGCTGGTGTGGGCTGTCCCGGGTGAAAAAGGGGAAACACGGGGCTGGTGTGGGCTGTCCCGGGTGAAAAAGGAGAAACACGGGGCTGGTGTGGGCTGTCACGGGTGAAAAAGGAGAAACACGGGGCTGGTGTGGGCTGTCACGGGTGAAAAAGGAGAAACACGGGGCTGGTGTGGGCTGTCACGGGTGTTTGCTGGGGGCTGTCCCGGGTGTTTGAGGCTGTCCCGGGTGTTTGTTTGAGGCTGTCCCGGGTGTTTGAGGCTGTCCCGGGTGTTTGTGGGGGCTGTCCCGGGTGTTTGTTTGAGGCTGTCCCGGGTGTTTGTTGGGGGCTGTCCCGGGTGTTTGTTGGGGGCTGTCCCGGGTGTTTGTTTGGGCTGTCCCGGGTGTTTGTTTGAGGCTGTCCCGGGTGTTTGAGGCTGTCCCGGGTGTCCCCGGCTCGGCCCCGCCCCGGCCCCGGCCCCGCCCCCGGGCGGGTCCCGGTGCGGAGCCCAGAGCGATCGCGGAGCCGCCGCACGCAGGTGAGGGATGAGGGATCCGGGGGGAACAGGGGGGTAAGGCACCAAAATCCTTGGAAATGAAGAGTTTGGGGTGCGTTCGTGCCCTGGGAGAGCGAGGGACAGGCGGGAGCTGCCGCGGGCTCTGCGGTTTGGGGCGCACGGAGAGCCCCGGGTGGTTCAGGGGTGATGGAGGGATGGGGACTGAGGGGGAGCCCCAAAGGGGTTTGTAACCCCTGAAACCCTCCCTGGATTTGGGGATAATGGGGACTGAGGGGGAGCTCCGAGGGTGTTTGTAACCCCTGGGGGGCTGGACAGCCCGGAAACCCTCCCTGGATTAGGGGATGGTGGAGGGATGGAGACTGTGGGGCAGCCCCAAAGGTGTTTGCAACTCCTGAGGGGCTGGACAGCCCTGTCCCAAAATCCCTGCAGGGTGAAGAATTATAATTCTATTATGTTATAATATATTATAATATCTATATTTATTATTTTTATTATTATTATTAAATTATAATATAATATTATATTATATTATCTATATTTATAATTTATATTATTATGATTAAATTATAATATAATATTATAATATAATATATATAATATATAATATATTATAATAAGTTGATATTGGAAGACAGAAGATGCTGACTGGACTTTGCAAGAAATGCTTCTTAATATGAGCCGTTTTTATTTTTCTATCCTGCCAGTTATGTTTGGGAACGAATAGGTTGATTTGAATTCTGCAGGAACAGCAGAATTCAAATAAAACAGCAGAATTAAAAGGGGAGAGAACTGGTGTTTCTTTCCCAAATAGAAGGGTTTTCCCACTTGCTGTGAGCCCAGGGAATGTTTGGGGTCAGCTCTGGGACGTTCCCTGCAGCTGATCCTCTGCTGGGGCAGGGAGAGCTCAGGTGAGCTGGAGCTCAGCTGCTCAAATGCTGCTGGAAACCAGAGCTCAGGTACTCGAGGAGCAGCTGAGGGAGCTGGGCAGGGGCTCAGCCTGGAGCAAAGGAGGCTCAGGGGGGACCCTGTGGCTCTGCACAGCTCCTGACAGGAGGGGGGATCTGGGAGGGATTCAGGCTCTGCTCCCCGGGAACAGGGACAGGATGAGAGAAGACAGCCCCACGTTGCACTAGAGGAGGTTTAACTGCATATTAGGGAAAATTCCTTCATGGAAAAGGTTGCCCAGCCCTGGCACAGCTGCTCAGGGCAGTGGTGGTGTCCCCATTGCTGGGGGGATTTAAAAGCTCTGTGGATGTGGCCCTTGGGCACACAGTGCTGGGTGCGCTGGATGTGCTTAGAGGGCTTTTCCAGCCCCACTGTGCTGTGATTCCCTGCAAGGGATAAACCCCTTCCCATGGCAGCTGGCAGATAACCCAGAGGGCATTTCCAGAGAGCTCCAGGAGCTCCAGCACCGCAGTGGCAGAGAGGAGGTGGCACTGGGCTCCAAGTGCCTGCAGGGGATTGGGGGTGGCAGAGGTTTAGTGGGTTTGGGGGACTTTGGGTACAGCCTCCAAAGTGCCCCGATGTGTCTGGGGACACAAGGCTGTGCCAGCCTGTCCCTGGGGGCCTGAGGGAGCAGAGCTGCTGCTCCTTGAGCTGTTCCAGTGGCATCATGCAGGACCCCCACTGCAGCAGCCCAAGGCGCTGTGGAGCACGCCTGACCTGTGTGTGCACCCCGAGCTTCTCCTGCCAAACTACGGCAAACCCCTGGGCTTTAGGAAGAGCCCAGAAGGCAAATAAAGCTTTGGACTGCTCAAACACCCTGGGTCACTGCATTTCTGCCTTAAAAACCCCCAGCGTTTTGCAGGGAAAGGAGTGATTTGCTGGCTGTGGAAGCGGGGGTTTGTTATTCCCGAGGCAGGGCAGCCGCGCCTCCTGCGAGCTTTGTGCATCTGAACGTTTCTTTCAAAGAGAATTCGCCTCCTCTGCTCTAAATTTGGCATTTTCCTTTTCTTCCCCCGTTTCTGGCTCTCCCTTTTTCCTGCTCTTCTGAACGCTCCCTTTGACGGGAGGAGCCCAGCTCGGGCTATTCCTGTGCACACAGGCAGGTGCGTGTTCTCCGTGTGTTTGTGGACTCACAGAACTTGCAAAGCAGCTTTTATCCGCTGGCCCTCCCACGGCGCCCTCCGGCTGGAAAGGGACAGTTGTGGACGAAAGGGAGGAGGAAGGGGGCCTGTGTGGGTGGCTGCCACCCTGCTCTGCCCATCCCGGGCCATCCCGAGTGTCACAGGGTGTCCCCGATGTGCTGGGCTGGGTTTGCGCCCCCCGGGCTGATGCTGCCCCTGCGTCCCCCCGGGGATCCCGTTTGGGGTTTTTTTTTTATGGAAATGGAAATCCTGGATGGTGCCTCAGGGCTGGGGGAGTGAATAACACCGGGAGCGTTGTGAGCTGTGCTGGATTCCATCCTGAGGGTTCATCCCCAGGTATTCGGGCTGCTCCCAGCAGTGCCTCCCGTTTATCCCCCAGGTGCTGGACCAGGATTTGTTCTTTGGAGCTGTCAGCTCTGCTGGGCAGGTATGTGATGGCAGCTCAGCAATTCCCATAGATCACTGCTCTAAACTGCAACTCCCCTCAAAAATTCTGGGTTTTGGATGGGGCAGGTTAAGAATGACTGACACTTCCTTTCTTGTTGTTTTTCAGGAAAAATGTCAGACGGTTTCTCTGTAAGTATGGATGTCCCTAAAAACCCATGGGGGCTGTGGCTGTGGCCTTGAAGCAGAGACCTTTGGCTGGGATGGAAGGGAACACATCCTTGTCCTTGCTAAGCTGCTCAATCCCCAAACCCTGTCCAGTTCTGTCAGCAGTTTTCTGGAAAAGCCCAGGGAGCAGCTGAGAGCTGAGCTCTTGCCCTTGGCCACCTGCAGGCTCCCAAAGATGGACTTTGGAGATCTCAGTGTGATGCCAGCAGGAATCTCCCCCAGCTGACCTTGTCCTCTCCTCTGTCCCCAGCTATCTGATGCCTTGGCCAACAGCAACAACCCAGCCCCCTGTGCCCCCCCAGCCCAGGGCTGGCCCTCCTGGGGGAACCAACCAGCAGCTCCTGGAGCCTTCCCAGGGTATCCTGGAGCACCAGGAGCCTATCCTGGAGCACCTGGAACCTATCCTGGAGCACCAGGAACCTGTCCTGGAGGACCTGGAGCATACCCTGCATACCCTGGAGCACCTGGAGCTTATCCTGGAGGCCCAGCAGGACCAGGAGCGTATCCAGGAGCACCTGGAGCATTCCCTGGAGCTCCACCAGCAACAGGACCATATCCTGCCCCAGGACAACCACCCAGTGGCCCTGGATTTGGGCCTTCTGCTCCTCAGGGAGGACCAACAGCTCCACAGGGAGGACCAGCTGCTCCTCAGGGAGGACCAACCCCTCCAATGGTAATGGCTCCATCATGATGAGGGTTTGTGTCTTCAGGGGCTGATTTTGCTTGGCCACAGGAGGGGCCTGGGGCTGGCTGTCCCCAGGGGTGGCATTGGGCCTTTGAGATGATGTTTTGCTGACACCAAATGCCTGTTGTCTCCCAGAAAGTGCCCTTTGAGCTGCCCCTGCAGGCAGGACTCGTCCCTCGGCTGCTCATCACCATCACTGGGACTGTGAACCCCAACCCAAACAGGTACTGGGGGGTCCAGCTCTGAGGGTGGGGGGACTGCAGGGTAGAGCAGGGGGGCTGGACTTTGCTTTCCATTCCTGAATAACCCCTGCCTGGTGTAACATCAAGTGTTACACCAAGCAAATGTGTAAATGCCTTGTTGTTGCTCTGTGGGGTTTTCTCTCTGCTATTTTTGGGAAGCCCTGTAACAGAGTTCAGGGCTTTTATGGCAAAAGCAGCAACTCCATTATTGTTTTTGCAGGTTTTCACTGGATTTCAAGAGAGGCAATGATGTTGCCTTCCACTTCAACCCCCGCTTCAACGAAGACAACAGGAAAGTCATTGTCTGCAATTCCATGTTCCAGAATACCTGGGGGAAGGAGGAGAGGACAGCTCCCAGGTTTCCATTTGAAGCTGGAAAACCCTTCAAGGTACCAGAAAAACCCATCTCAGCTCAGTCTCAGTAACCAAAAGCACTGAGAGGGTTTGGGCAGCAAGGCCTGTGTAAGGACAATGATGCTTTTGCACAGGAATCAGCTCCCAGGGCTGTTTCTGGGGCAGCCACCCCATGTGCTGACCCTATAGCACCTTCCAGCTCTTCTGACCCCCTGCTGCCGCTCCAGCTGCCCAGACCATAACTTCTCCCCTGCTCTGGTATCCCCATGGGTTATGAAACCCTCTTTATTTACACTGTTGTTCTGCACAGTGGTTGGACAGGTTTCTGTAATGTGTTTTCCCTGCTGGCAGCTCCTCTCACGAGGTGTTTTTCCCTGCAAAGGAGGTTCACAATGTGGAGTCTTGCTTTGAGGGACTGGCACAGGGATGAGGAGGCAGAAACTGGGCTGGAACACAGAGGAGGGAGAGCACAGGAGAGTTTTGGGAAGGCAAAGGTCGCTGGTGTTGCAACGCCTCCAGCAGCCTCCAGCCAGTGCCAGCCTGCTCAGGTGTGTGGCTTAAACCAGAACAAATCCAGGTGGTTTTGGGGCTGATGTGGGGCTTTCCTTGCAGCTCCAGGTGCTTTGTGAGACGGATCACTTCAAGGTGGCGGTGAACGACGCGCACTTGCTGCAGTACAACTTCCGCGAGAAGCGGCTGAACGAGGTCACCAAGCTCTGCATCGGGGGGGACATCGCCCTCACCAGCGTGGTGCCCACCATGATCTAACTGGGGGGACTCTGGGCAAACTCTGCTCTTGTAGGGTGCAACACAAGTGCCTTCCCACCAGCTCACTGTGAGGTAATAAAACATTTAACCTGGACAATTTGGTTTAATCATATCTCGAAAGACATGGCAGGCTCCAGGCAAGCTGAGCTCTGATGTGGAAGGAGCTGAGCTCCTGCTCCTGCTGTAGAGGCAGCAACAAGGAGTTTGATTTCTGTGGAGAGGAACTTGGGAAAGCAGCCTGTGGCATTCTGCCCTGGTCCTGTGGACAGGGGCAGCAATCCTCTAGGAAGCACAGAGAAAACCCGACAGCCTCTGAGCCTGACCAGGATGAGGCATTTCAGGAGAGGGCTCAGAGCTGGAGGAAGCAAAATCTCCCTGCTAGACCATGGCTGGAGAAGCCATCCCTGTCCTTCCAGCATGTCCCAGGAACATTTCCCACCCCAGGGAGATCCCATCCCTACGAGTGTTGGGTACTCCATGAACGGGTCACGAGGCCTGTGCTGCTCCCCACTCATCACCCCCGTGTGAGTCAAGAGCAGTTTCAAGGGTGGGGAGCTTTATTGGCAAGTTCATCCTGTGAGTCAGGCTGGTAAAAAAAGAAAACAGAAGTATGTTCTCTTTGCTGTGAGTCACTGCAGTCTTGTCTGGAAAACAACAGTGCAACAGCCACCACTGAAGTTTCCAAAGCTTTCTCTGACGTGGCTCATGCTGTTTTATAACAGTGACTCCTTTCATACTTTGAGTGCCAAGTTACAAGCAGAGTCCTTAAAATATCCAGCAGATGCAGCAGTCTAGAGCAGCACGCTGCTACAAACCAGCATGGAGAAGCTGTGGCTGCCCCAGCCCTGGAAGTGTTCCAGACCAGGTTGGATGGGGCTTGGAGCAACCTGGCCTGTGGAAGGTGTCCCTGCCCATGGCAGGGGCTGGAATTCGATGGGCATTGAGTTCCCTCCCAACCCAAACCATTCCTCAGCAGGAAAGTGATTAAAAGGATCCCTAGAACTGGAGTTAGAAATGAAGAAAATGGATTCCAGCACACATCACCTTCCTCTTTATTCAGTGTAATCAGTACAGAGCTTCCAGGTTAAAACTTAACCCCTGGCAAGTGGCAGCAACACTTTCTGCTGAGGGACTGAAAATCTCTGCTTGGTTTGGGATCAAGGCTGGTGGAAGGATGTGTGTGTTACACTCAGGTCACTGGTACAAGAAGAAGCCCAGTGAAGTATTTGTTAAAAATATAACAAGTGGTGGTACTGTAATGCTTCTCTTCAAATCCACAGTCTATAGAATTGGCATGTTCCTTATGCACAAATATGTTACAGTCTGGATGGGGAATGCACAAGGAACAAGATGAGAGAAGAGACTGAGCATAAACATGTCAAAAACAAGTAGAAAACATAGGTCTATTAAGATACTGAATAGAAAACTGCATCCTTAAAGGAAATAATATCAATGCCTATTTCAATACATCACCAAGAAAAGGTATTATCTAGAAATCCTTGTTCTGAGCTAGTTTCTGATATTACAAATCCAGTGGTTCTTACACACCAGGAAAACTTTCCCAGGAAAGAGTTGCATGCATCCAACCCTGCCAGAGCTGGTGCTGAGGCAGGTGCTAACACAGCAGCCTGGGGGTGCACAGGTACCCCCAGAGCAGGGCAGAGTGTTCTGGGGAGGAACAGGCTGGGTGTCACCCCAGAAAGTGCCTTCCCAGCAGATACAGGGCACGGGCACAGCTGGTGGGGTGGGCACCTTGTAACAACAAGGAGCAATGAGGTCAGACCAGGGTAGAAAAGCTCAAAGGTAACAGTTTTACAACCTGGAGGAGACAGGAAATACATTAAATGATAGCAACATAAAAATGCTTCAGGTTGCAGTGAGAATTTACAGGCAGAGGATACAGCAGAACACAGCCCACTACTGATGCACAGCAGAGCTTGGTGCATCACAGCTGCACCATCAAATGACACAAACACATTGTCAGATCCACTACCATGGGTACTCTTCCTCTCTCAACACATTCCAGGGTAGCAGATTGTGTTCCAGACACCCTCTGTGGGCTTCCTGTTCATAGAATTTACATCTTTTGCATTTAAAGTCACTTTTCATTGATCCCCAGAGGGACCAACGGGAGAAAACACGATGAGGTCACTGAATACTTCAGCTGCTGCAAACTTCTGGGCTTTAGTCTTGACTGGAGTGAAGGGGAGCTCAGCATCCAGCACTGGCTGTGGGAGGAGCCAGAGAGTGGAGTCAGGGCTGGAGGAACACTTAAACCACAGAGCACCAAAGGACTCTGTGTTCCCCAAAAGTTTTACAAGCTTATTTCCCAGGCATAAAATAAAAAGTGATTACATGTGGTCCGTGCTGAAGACAGACACTCCTTACTCAAGTCAGTAATCCATATTTTAAAGAGGATTTTTCACAAGAAAACCTACCCCAAATTCTATTAATTGTATTAAATGTGAAAGCTTTTGCACACCTTTTCCCTGCTGAATGTTACTTCCAGCTCTAAATGCTGAGGTGATTAAAAGAGATTTGGGTAGACTTAAATTCCAGGAAGAAAAAAAAAGGCTGTTAATGAATATCTACAAGGAAATTTGTAAGAAATACAACTTAAAGGCTCGATCTGACAAGAATCAGACATTGTCCTGCTACAAATGTCTTGATTCATCCTACACTCATCATGTGCAATAAGGAACACCAGTGTGAGCCCAGCAAGGAGACAGCTGGAATGTGGTTTGTGTTTAAAGCTACACCAATTGGCTTGATAACATCTTTAAGAGTTTAATTTCCTTTGTGCAGTAAATGAGTCTGCAGCAAAGGTGAACAGTCCTGCACCATGCAGCTTGCCTTAGTCAAATCAACTTGAAGGTCAGCTTACCATATCAAAAGGATTTCTGTCAATGAGTGTCAAATCACTGCATGGAACACCTGAAAAATAAGAATATAATTTTAAAAAAAAGTTAGTCTGATGCTGCCAAAGCTGAAAAAACAGTATTGTTCCCTGTATTTATTAAAAGAAGAAATCCAAACTCTAAAGAGTATTTATTTCTTTATATTAGCTTTCTCTTTCACATATCCCTCAGAAACTGTTCAGAGAAATCCAAGGGCACTGTTTGCTCATGTGCAACTTGTGTTTAAGTCACACCAGCTAAGGGAGGCTTTTCTAACAGCACCAAGAAATCAATCTGATTTTAAAGAGTAATATTCAGATTATTATCAATGTTTAGGATAACAGAAGGCCCCAGCCATGCCACCCCTGCAGCCCTGAGAGAAGCACCTGGCTGATGGATTTGTGGCTCTCCAGACTGAGCAGAGTTTGTCTCCTTGTCTGGGCTGCACATGATGATGTCTTGTCCCTGCTCTGCAGCAGACAGTTCCATCTCTTCCATGCCATCCCCTGCTCTTGAGTCACTGCTAGAATCTCCCAGGACCTGAAAAACAGGGATTTGCTCTGTGCCCAGCCATGTCCTTGTTATGTCAGACCAAGCCCACACATCTCACCTACAGATCTTATGGACAATTCAGGAGAGATTAATTTAACTGCAGGCACTGAGCAAGGCACAGGCAGGCCAAGGCTCAGGGTTAAGGCTGTGACTCACATCCCAAATGCCCTCCAAAGCCTGAAAATCCCTCTGACAGTATAAGGGAAGTTACTCCACAGGAAAGAAGGTTTTGAACTTCAAGAGTTATCTGGTGACTTTTGCTCCAGAAAAACCCATCAGCAACACTGAAAGGTTTCCCCAGAGAGTAAAATCACCAACACTCCTTTTAATAGAGAAAGGATGTAGTAAAAGCCATAAGAAAAAATTAGTAACCAGGATTAAAAAAAAAATATATATGTAGGGGGATGGGAGGGGAAATGACTGCTGCAGTCATGCACAGATCCAAGCAGCAACAAATAAAATTTATAGACTCCATTTCCAATGAAAGTTCCTAAAGGATGATTGACTCCAAAGCACTGACTTTCACTGGTAGCACAGCATCATCTGAATTAGAGGCCACATTCCTGCTTTTTGAAGGCCACTCAAACACAGGCAATGTCACCAAGTCTTCAGACATTTCAGGACATGGATTTCTGACTCTTGGATTAGTTCTTTTAACTAATTAAGGAGATTAAGAGCCCAATGCTGTGCTGTGGAGGATGCTCTGAGGACTGAGTGCTGTTGCTTTTAGTCAGGGTCCATAAATGCATTTAATGCATAATTATGCACATAATGCATTATTATATTACATTATTATTGTATTACATATATCACATAATGCATTATTATACTTTAAATGCATTTTTAAAATCCCCACCAGAAAACAGGAGGTGGTGAACATTGCTTCTCCAAGTGACAAGTGTCCCCCTGGAGCAGCCAGGACCCCCAAAATACAGCTCTAAAGAGCAAGACAAGGCCCCCAAACTGCAGCAGTCTCCACCTTTGTCCACCCAGAGGTAAAAAGCACTGCCCTGAGGAATACACAAGATTTCTAAGTGAGGATTTGATCAGAAATCCAAGGGGCTGGGGTCAAATCAAAAGAATTTTTCCTTTGCTAGTAAAAACAGAGTATTTAAAGCACATCCATGAACAATGCATGACTTACCTTATTTCCCTCTGCTGTGCCAGCAGCCAGACACATTTCTTCTGCAACAACAGAAATGCTGGAAGGAAAACCAAAACATTTTCAGTCTTCTCAATCACCTTCATCAATCACCTTCTGACTTGTCCAGCTAATGTTACAATTTGTTCTGCAGTTTTGCTGCCTTGGTTGGCACTGCTGAGCTACATCAAATTCAAACTTCCTGGGCAAACAAACTTCTACCCCAGCAGCAAAATTAAATTTGAGCAAAGCTCTTAATATTTGCTTAAGGGAAGGAAAAGTCACAAGCACTTGGCAAACTTTATCACTGCCAAATGGAAAGGTAACATTTAATGGGTTTTAACATCATGTCTTTCAGTTCCAACTCTAAAATGATTTGCACAAGGTTAATTAAAAGCTGCTTTAACATGCCTACCTCTGTTCAAGACTTTCAGGGAGTTTATCCAGTGGGGGAGATTGTTCAGTGGGAAGTTGGTCCATTTTCAGACTCTGGACTGGGTGGGAGCCTTTGAGGGCTGATGGGGTTTGTTTTGCAGATGCATCCTCAGGGTTGCAGAGAGGAGAAGAAAGCAGAGATCTAATGGATGATCTTTGATTTGCCAGTTTTCCAGGGGTCCTTGGAAGCAAACCTGGAAAATGTGTTTCATATTTCATTCCTACAGCAGTTTCCAGAAGCTGAAATGAACTGATCACATTATGATTCTAACCAGAGACATAATTGTTTTCTGCTTGCTGAATCATCTTATACAAATATTAGATGGAAATCTTACATACACTTGCAAAGAGAAATTGAAATGATTAACTTCCATCTTTCAAATGAGGCCATTTTAATAGAGTTTAAAAGACACAGATTCAGAACTGATGCTCAGAACAGATTCTCTGCTGGAGTTGGCTTAAACCCAGTGGTGCTCAAAGCTTTTCAGAAGTTCCCCCCTACTTACAAGAGGCACATGAAAAAAATTTTTAGTTTTGCCATAAGAGAGATCTGCACCCAAAAAAGAGAATTTAAAATCAAATTATGAACTAGAAATGTGAGAGAAGCAGAAGTACTGGAAATACTGGCTGCATATAGATGTCAATAAGATAAAATGCTGGAGATGAAGTTATATTTTGAGCACCTGTTAAAAAACCTGAACTATTAAACAGCTTTTATAGCAAACTGGATTATGTTACAATCTTGTTAACCATGAGCACAGATTATGAGTGGACTTTATTTGCAGCTTTGAAGACAGCACTGCAAGAGGTTTAATTAAAAAATAGAAATCCCAATTCCTGTCCTGCAATTAGAGGATGTGAGCTGGCATTGACTTTGATGAAAGGGCTCATCAGCTGAATCTGGGCATGCTCAGATTAGAATTTCATTATTAAATTTATGCTGGAAAAACATGAACCAGCTAGTTCACCTCTGCCTAAGCAGGGATTTCATGCTGCCATAACCACTCAAATCAGCACATTCATGTACCCCAGTTTACTTTGGAGCCCTGATGTAATCAGTCACTAGGTGAAACAGTGTGTCCAGTCCTGGAGCTGCAGCCAGAACAAACAGCACAATTCCTCTCCTCAGTGAAATGGATTAAACCCTCTTTGGTACTTTCAGATCACAGAAATCACGATTAACCTTCACCTACCTGAAAAGTTTTTCACAGGGCTTTCAATCCTGAAAAATCCTGCTTCAAAAACCACTTTCTCTGTCTCTGGCAGCCTCTCCTGCTGGGCACCTTCAGCATCTCCCCCCTGCTTCATTCTGTCCCTCATGGCTGCTTTGACAGAAGCCAGACGGCTCCGGGCAGCAGCTCTGGCAGCAGCTTCCAGCTTGGCCTTGGGCATTCCACCTGGCACTGCCTTTTTCTGGAATGAAAGGAACCTGGGTCACACCTGGAAATTCTGCACAGGAGCAATTGCACATGAACCTCTGCACAGGTGCTGCTGCCACAGACACAGCAAGGAGCAAAAGGAGGCTCAGGGGGGACCTTGTGGCTCTGCACAGCTCCTGCCACGAGGGGACAACCAGGGGGGATTCAGGCTCTGCTCCCAGGAACAGGAGCAATGAAGCTGGAAAAATTTGTACCAGAGGAGGTTTGGATATCATGATTGGATATCAGGAAAAATACTTTCACTGAAAGGGTTGTCCAGCCCTGGCACAGCTGCCCAGGGAAGGGTGGAGTCCCCATCCCTGGAGGGATTTAAAGCCATGAGATGTGGCCCTTGGGGACAGGTGGTGGTGGCAGCATTGACAGTGCTGGAGGAAAGGTTAAATTTGGGGACTTTTCCAACCTCAACAACTGGGGACAGGTGGTGGTGGCAGCATTGACAGTGCTGGAGGAAGGGTTAAATGTGGGGACTTTTCCAACCTCAACAATTCTACAATTTTATGCATCAAGGCCTCTGCCCATCCCCAGCATTTCTTGGGCTGCCATCCAGCTGTTAAGGTAAGTCTGTGATGACAACATCAATAATTTTTTTTCAAATGAATCTGCAGTTCAAAAATCCTCAGTATAACTTTTTTTCCCAATAAATTCAGTAAGATTTTGGAAGCACTAGGATGCAGGGACTCCTAGTGGCAAGGACACAGTGTAACCACAGAACAGACTCCAGGCAGTCAGTGAAGCCTCTCATGGCATTCAGTTTTCCAAGGGAAGTTTTGTTTTGTACCACCTGAAGAGTTCTGGCATTTATGGGCAGTTCCCACAGACCACATTCCCTCTGTTTTCCCATGCCTGGAGTTTCTTATCCACCTTCATCTCAATTTTATGATTAGTTAAGCAGTCTCAAAGAACTTGGAGTTTAGGCAATGCAAATACAACTTGATATTCAGAAGCAATTATATATTTGAAACCAAAGAATAGATAAACCAACTCACATTACAGCTTATTTTGCAATAAGCACTAACTTATTTTGGAGACTGTCAGATCCATTTGTGCTTAGAGAAGCAGCAGTTTAAAGCCACCCATGGTGTTGGCTTAATGGGACACCATTACAATGGAGCACTGCTCAAAACTGGCAGTCACTCCCAAATTCCTGGGTGGTTTACTTCCCACTTATGTCAGTGGCCCAGATAAATTGTTTTACATCTGAAGAGTAAGTTAATTTCCTAAATTTAAGAGATTTTTCTTACTGGCATAGAATCCAATGACTCCAAAAATTACATTGTTAATTTTTAGTTCTAATCTTAGCAGCCAAAAGAGGCAACTAGGACTGAACCCACCAAATAATACAAGAGAGGTGGGGGAGAAGGGTGCACCCTGAGAGGAATTTCACTTAATATTCAATATATCTAAAGAAGCCATGCAAGATGTGCTTTAGGGGTATTCATACCTTGACAACTGCCTTGCTTGGGACATCAAGTGGCTGCCACTCATTGTCTTGAAGCTTCACCAGATTATCAAACTTTTTATTCACATCTTCAATCTGTTGGTCACATTGGAGGAAAGCAAAAGAATACATTGTAAAATAACCTTTATTCAAACAAGCACAGTCTTCCATCCTGCAGGAAACATCTCTCAAATACTTCTGAAGAAGGAGATCAAACTTTTATACTTTCTGCAAAGAAGTCAAAACCTGTGACTAGGACCATAACAAATCCAACTCTGCACTTAATTTAATTACTTACAAACTCCTTTGTTGAGTGCTGATTTACAAATACTGTTGAGAGCTCTTTTGATAATTCAGATTATATTTCATTCTGAAACTAAAGAAAGCATCAACAGAGGAACAGAGATGAAGGTTTTCTGTCACAGACATCTTTTCATGAAAAATCCTTTCCTTAGGATTTTTCCTCCTGAGAAGCTGAGAGGCCTCAGGAACAAAATGTAACCAATGGTTATCTGCTGCTGTGGAATGCAACAGGTGCAGCTGGGGTTGGTCTCATGTGGTTGTTTCTAATTAATGGCCAATCACAGCCCAGCTGGCTCAGACATAGAGACTGAGCCACAAACCTTTGTCATCATTCTTTCTTTCCCTTTCTGTTCTTAGCCAGCCTTCTGATGAAACCTTTTCTTCTATTCTTTTAGAACAGTTTTAATGTAATATATATCATAAAATAATAAATCAAGCCTTCTGAAACATGGAGTCAGATCCTCATCTCTTCCCTCATCCCAAGACCCCTGTGAACACAGTCACAGTTTTCTACCACCTAAGCTCAGCCCTAAACAGAGTTATTGTCATTTCTGCATTATTCTCATACTGAAGCATGGAACCCCTACTTTTCAGGTGAGCTTCAGGAATTGTCCAAAAACTGGGAGGTAGACATTGTGACTGTATCCTCACTCCAAAAGAGAATAAAATTTGGCCAAACATATTTATTCCAGAGACAGACAAGGCACACAGCCCAAAAACAACACACAACAGAAGAACTGGTCCATGAATTATAACTCATGGTATCCCAACTGCAACAATTCACTGTCACAATGTGTTAAAACAAGAACCTGCATTTTTTACATTAAAGATAAAAAATATAACAAAAAAAATTTCAATACTTGGTTCATAAATAACTCCATCAGTTTTATCCTACTCAGTTAACAAACAAGTACATACCTGAAAATTAACCATATCCCAAAATCCATCCAGGTCTGTACACGTTGTTTCTTTTTCACCTCGTTTAAATTCACAATTATCAACCAATCCTTCAAACTGTTTGAACCTTTCTCCTATGAGCAGCCTTGTCTGACCAACTGTGGTGCGAATCAGGTCTTTAGCTGGTAGCAAGAAGAAGAAAAATACAGGATATCTTAGATAAATAAGTGTTTGAGGAGTCTGGAATTTGTTGTCCCACCTATTGCAAATCTGCAATTCAATTCAGTGGAGCTTCCTGTCCACTGAAATGCTCTGAAGTTGCTTCTTTCAAAGAAAATTCTCTCTCTCAATTCTTAAAGATAAGCATTGCTGGAGTCATCTGTATTTTCCCAGATAAGGGAAATTCCACATTAAAAACTAATCTTATTTTTAAAAATCAGCTTGGGTAAAGTTCCTACATTTAAATACTGACTAGCAATAGAACAACTATTTTGATGAGCACTGTGTTCACTTTATCAATCACCATCACTGCAAATGCCACACAAATTTTAGGACCAGGAGACTTGGGGCAGATCCAACTCTAAACTTTCTTTAGTACACCTTTGCAGATTTTTTTTTGCTATTTTGCAAACAACACATACATATCACATATCCTTCTCTCTGTCCCATTCAACTCCCAGAGCCCTTCTGGTGCCTGCTGCAGCTCACTCTTACCATCCTCTGCAATGTCCAGCTCAAGGTTTCCTTCCCACTGCAGGCACTGAGACAGCAGCCGCTCTGTCTCAGCCCGAAGAACGTTTCTGAAAATACAAAGAGAGAGAAAAAATAAGGATTTGGAGCATTTCCTGACTTGTGGGGCATGTTAGTGGTTACTATCCTTTTGCTCTCAGAGAATCCACAGCCTCTGAGCTGGAGATTAGATTGTTTTATTTTGCTGAGTGGCTGAAGTGCAATTTCTTTTCTGCTTTGATCCTTATGATCTTTAGGACAAGGTGTTGGTCTCCAGAATTTTACTTTCCTTGCACTTAGGTGCAAGGAAAACAGGTACAAAAGGTACCTTTTGTACCTTAAGGTATAAAAAAGAAAGCAGGAATGTCTGCCTGCTCAAGTCACAGCTGACACCATTAAATTAAGCTGATCTTTAGAAAAAGTCTTGTTTTTCTTATTAACAATCTTCAAATGGACATCAGGGAAGTGAAACAAGTGAAGGCAAACCTGAAATAGGGCACATCATGCTCCTGCTCTCTTGTATCATCTGACTTCACTGCAAGTGCTGTTGAGGCAGGAGTTGTTTTGTTTGATCTCTGAATGGAAGTTCTCTCATCTGATTCACCTGCTGAAAAGCATGAAAGGAATTTGTTCAGAATCTGGTGATAATTAAAAGCATCAGCATAAACTAAATGTGAATTTCCTACCTCCTCCTTTCAAACTTGTGGTCATTTGCTGTTCTTGAATGCCTTTAACAGAAGGTGAAGGCTGACTTTTTAAATTTGGCTTTTTAGTTTCACTGGATTTTTCAAATATTTTGCTGAAAACAAACAAAAGTACATTTAGTCAAGACACATTGAGAAAGTGACATCAAATATGGCCAATTTCACAGAAATGCACAGTTTAGAAGGCAAACCCCCACACAACACTAGAGAACTCAAATAAATAAATCAGTGCAGATAGACACAGGGCAGAGTCTTTGACAGCTGCTCCTCAAGCATGGACAGAACAATGGATTATATCCATTTCTGCTGTTGTGTTGAGTCCACATTTAAGCAAAGACAGAAATCATGAGGGATCAGGTGTTGTAACACCACAACACTTTGTTAAAGAGTGAATCTTTCTATAGAAAAATGATTTTTTGCAACCCCACAGAGGTTCACTTGCATTTCAGGTCCCATTAGAAGGAAGACTCTTACACTGGAGATTTTGAAAAATTCCAGACAGCACTGGGTGTCAAAAAAGCATTTGCCCTTGAAGGAGACATGGGTGTCACAGTGTAGGTTGCCAATCCACTCAGAGGCTGAAACACAAAGTTTTGAGGTGCAAAGGAGCGTGTTCTGGGTCTCCTTGGAGAAAAATTGTTGTTTTCCACTGAGGTTTGTTCTTGCTGAGGTTCTACTGGCATTGAGTGCTTGGAATCAGCTGCAGAACTTTTCAGCTCTGGTTCCACTCCAGCATTTGTCTCCACTTCATGTTTAGAAGAAATTATCTGTAACAGCATAGACAGAGAAATCAAATCAATCATGTGTTTGCAATAGGGCTGAATTATAACATGAGTGTCTGACAGCCACCAGGAAGGGAACAGTTTAAGGTAAATCAGCTCCTAAACCAGCACACCTGGACAGAAGTGATGAGTTACCAACAAGCCCAACCATTTTTGACACCTGCAAATCATTCCAGAGCCAGAAGTTAACACTTCACTACAAAGAATGCAACAATCCACTCCAGGGGCTAAAGCAGAACACCTTACCAACCAAAACAATAATTAAAATTGACAAATGCCTGCTCCCACTGCTAGAAATAAAAGCTTTAAGGTGATAAAATCCTCAAGAGCAGAATTACTGGTTCCAAATCCAACTAGGACTGTTGAATAACCATAGTTTGTGCACATACTCCAATCCAAAGACTGAAAAACAAGCTGCAATAGGCTGAGGAATGCAACCCAAGTGCAGTTAGCACCACAGAATGCCATTAAAAGAGGAGAAAAAAATTAAACAATAATTCCCATTCTTATGAGATGAGTGACCAGATGGTCACACAGAACACAGTTCTGAGATACCTAATTGAGATTGTTAGCTCAAGCCAGCCAGAAAAACTTTGGGTGGTTTTCAAGAAAACATGCATCTTCAACCCACTGAAAGTCTTGTTATACTTCAGTCACCTCTGCTAGGAATGTAAACCTTGAATTTTGCTTTTAGGCAACCTTTCCAAATGAGCTGCCTGTGGTTACCAACTGGCAGGGACTCCTGCCTGTGAAGAGGTGCTTGTCCAAGGAACAGAAAAGTGCTCTCACCTCCTGTTTGGCTGTGATTGCACAATCTCAAACACTCTAAAGCACAGCTCAGTTACAGGAACAAGGTGGAGATGGGAGGTGTGAGAGGGAAGGGTGGAGCAAAAGAAGGAAAAAATCATGGAGAGCTCTTGCACAGAAATGCATAAAAAATTCTGGAAGTGATGACACCAAGAACCACAATGAGTGCTTTCAGCTGTAATCATGCAGAGAATAATGTTCTACTTTGCAGAGAACAGCATTTCCAGCTTTATTTTTTGGTGGTTCAAAACCTAAAATTTAGGTTTTTATTAAAACCCTAGATGTTAAAATGTGTTTATTTCTTAGCTTCTAGAGTCTCATATTGTTACCTGAGCAGGAAAAGGATCCATTCAGAACACACTTCAAAAATGTACAGCTGCTTGATTAAACCAGCAAAGTATTTTTTTTTGACTAGTTAAAACATCAGACATGTCATGCAAGAACTTCTTGTCTATTTTAAATCATTGTCCAGATCCCGATTAGCAATCACATCATTCATCAGCCATGTCCATATCCATGGTGGGGTTCTTGGGGTTGGCCTGTGAAGGGCCAGGAGTTGGACTGGGATGATCCTTGTGGTCTCCTCCAAGTCACAGTATTCTGAGATTCTATAGGAGCACTAAATTTGATCTTAATTTTTAGAATATGGCAGTATAAATACATACAGCTCCTTCCCAAATTCTAGCTTATTACTGAATTTACTGCTTTTATGTTTGAGCACTTCAGCTACAATGACACAGTTATTGGATCTCAAATGAGTTTTACTGCTTTTCTATTTCAACTATTACATGACCTACCTTTATGGGTTCAGGTTTGACTGCTTTCTTCTGCTTTCCTACTGTGTTTGCTGCCTTTCTCTGTGGCTGGTTACCTACAAAAAGAGACACTTCCAGAGGTCAAAAAGGCATCTGATTCATGTAATCTTTCACCAGAACACTGCCAGAAAAATCCAGTTGCTAAAGATAGGGATAGACTGTTTTATTTCTTGGGTGGGAGGTGGCTACAGGGAAGAATTAGCATTGCAAAAGTTCATTCAAAAGAAAGCCTAGCCTAGGATTTAACAGACTAGTAACAGATGTATCAGCAAGAAAACAGATTCATAAAGCCATCAATCTTTAGATCTTGCCACACAATAAAAATAAAAGTCACCTTATTTCCTAAAAGGTTAGAGAGAGAGTGTCAAGCCAATTTGAGTTTAGATTTTTAATTTCTATGTGGCATAGGAATTCTGTTGGTGGACTGAATTCCAGTAAACAGGCAAACACAAAGAGAAATCATCTCTTCCAGATATGTTCCTGCTTACATATTTAATAATTATATGGCCATAAACAGCCAAAGTGCCAATCTCTACCAGTGCTGGCTTTGTTCTTTGAGTTTGTAACTACCATGAGGACAGGGATGCTCCCCACTGATGGATTTTGTGGGAAGTGTTGGTTTCCACATGTTGATGTAGAGCTCCAGACAGGAGTCTGGGTGATCCAGCATCTAGGCCTTTTCTTAGATGATAATTTGGCATGATTTAAATGCAGTCTAAGGTACAGCTGAGCTACACAGCTCTGCCTCACTTACCAGCAGCAGCAGCAGTTGGTTTCAACACCTGCCTGGCTGCAGAGGCAGCTGCTCTGGTGACTCTCACACTTGGGGCTGGCTGGGCTGCAGTCTGCAGCACTGCAAGAGAGATTAATCCCAGAGATTCCAAGTTTAACAAGGAGCTGCACTCAAGGAATAACTGAAAGTTTCCATTTTGTAGAAATCAGAGAAATGCACCAGCAGTTATCAGTTGCATGGCTTTGCCAGAATGAACAGGGTTGGGTCAGTTCAGGGCACAGCTTGGCCCTGGCATCCAGGCAATGCACTGAGGGATCCTGGCTGGAGGTGGTTTTACTGCACAGGTCCATCTGTGTGTTTGATGCCATGCACAAACTCCCTTTTCATAACATTAATAATTACTCCTTTATCATTACATTAATAAGGAATGCTCCCCACTGCTCCCTGCAAGCAGAGTCAAGGCCCTCCCTATTTTACAGATGAAGTTTTTTAGATTAATATCTTTGCCATGGTTATTTGCACAGCTAGAAGCTAAAGCAAACCATTGGTGTAACAAAGTGATGCCCTGGCCATTATATGAAAGATTTCCAAGGTCAGAATTTAATGCAATCTAACAAAGTACTCTTAAGACTAATTTGCTCTGAAATATTTTATAAAACATGACAAGTTCATGCACTGTATCACCCATCATCATCATCATTTTCATCTCTGTATTTTAGCACTGTTTCTAACAGGTTTTTAAAATGACAGCACTTTCCTGCACAAATTTCATGGGAGCTCTTTATTCCATTTCCTGCCTGTCTGAAATCCCCACTTGGTTACTGTTAATGCTATTCCTGTCTTTATTGTCAAGCTGTGATTCTGTACAAGCTAGAATGAAAAGTTGGGGAAAAAAAATCACTGGGTAAATAACTACAACATTGGATTCATCAAACATTCACTTCCCAAACATTTTTATATGGGTGTTTCAAAGAATCCCAGAATGGTTTGGGTTGGAAGGGACCTTAAGGATCACCTCATTCCAACCTCCCTGCCATGGTTAGGGAAGTTTAAGTACATATAATGTATATCCTTGATTCAGTACAAAAGAAATAACCAATTTTAGAAAGAAATAATCAGTGGATGACCGTTTTGCAAGAATTAAACATTTTAATTGTTATATCAAACACTAATAACACATCTTTTCAGTATTCACCAAGGGCACTACTGAAATTAAATAAAGGTCTGCAGCTTGCTGATTTGATTAGATTAATGATGTGAAAGTCATTTCACTCTGAATTACTGAATATCTTGCATTAACATCAACATTCCACATGACTTGGTTGTATCCACTTAAGGATCTCACCGAGCTATGAAGAAGAGTTTCTGATCCAAGGCATTCAAATCCCTTAAAGGTGGCACAGGTTGTTTATTTTTAATCTCTATTTTCTTAAGAAATACCTGTGATTGTGGCACAGAGTGACAGATACAGAAGGCACTTGCTCTTTTCTAACAGCAGTCACTACCTGTGATATTCTTCCTGAGGCAAACAGGAACCTCTGTCAGCTCCAGGAGCTGAGGCATCTGGCAGTTGTGCAATTTGCCTACTGACCTGTTTCTTTTCCCTCTCCCAGGGGGAATAATCAGTAACCAGGACTGTCAGGACCCTGCATTCCATTTCCCCCAGCCTATGGAGGCAAGAGGCTCATGTGAGCCCTGGAGCCACACACTTGATAATCTGCCAGCTGCTGCCCTTGGTAGGAATGGCCATCTTAAAATCTCCTCCTTCCTCCCTACGCCCAAAAATGTGCTGTGGATCTTCTCCCCAAAAACACCTTTCAGGTTCAGCTGTATTTCCATACCTTTCTCTTTTTCAGCCACTTTGGCTGTACTCATCTGTTTATGTCCTGCCTGTGTAGAGCGTACACTCTGCCCGTGGGCACTGACCTAGGAGAAAAAAAAAACAGTTTTTTTGTGAAGTATCAGATTTCCAGAAAATCAGCAGCCCAATTTCTTTCCTCATCTATCTATTCTAGATTACAGTGAAGAAAAAAGTCAAATAATTTGGCACAGGGGGCTTTAAAAAGTAGAGAGACATTAAGGATAACTTAAAATAGATTGGTTTAGGGATATGTTATTGTGCATTATCCAACTAGTTAATAAATTGTCAGAAAAAGAGCGAAGAAAAATATTTAACCAACAGTTTAAATATCTTGAAAAACTTGATTGACAAACCGATCCAGAAAACCTGGGCTCTTTTCTGCTTGCATTGATCTAATCAAACTTGTAAAGATACTACCCTGAGTCTGAAATTTCATCCCTTTCTCTAAATTTATTCACTGAAGTTATAGATATATATATATATAAAAAACAAACCGTAGAGGACTTAGGTGCAGTTGGTATCATGGTTCTTCCTTCTTGGATCTTGGCTTTTGACCGAGTAATCCTTCCAGAGAAAGCAGGAGCTGCCTGGAAACATCCCCAAGGAAATGAGAGTTAATAAACTCCTTCTTCCCTTTGTCACTGAGAGAATGAGCAAGGAGCATAAATGTGAAAAACAACATGTCTGTGCAAAATGGGTCAAGTGTGAAAGCTTTCAAAGCTGAGTTGACTAAATATGAACAAGTTACTGGTTCTAAAATAACACAGCTCTTTCATTTGTGGATGAATCATTCCAATTTTTGAACTGAACATAGTCACAAAGACAAAAATCCACATATCATTAGTACTATTTCCAGCTTTGTTTAGAAAAGAGAATGAGCCAAATTACTCCCTTATCATAACATTAATAAAGCATTTGCAAAATAAGCACTTTATTTGAAATAACACACACATCTTGCACAAAAATATCAATTTAAACGGCGTACACAGATGCAATTAACTTAGATATGAAATATTCTCATTGTTACCTTCTCTCTTGGCTTTGCTACTGCAGTTTCCTCAGCAGCAAGGAACCCAGGTGCAGCTGGTCTGTAGAGCCCAACCTTGAACACCCCTTTCCTGGCTCTCTCCCTCTGCTCCTGCAGTTTGCGAAGCTCCTTCTCCTCCTTGTAGCGCTGCAGCATCTCCCTACGCTCGTTCATCCTCTTGGTGCCTGCACCTGGGGCTGCCTCTGCAGCAAACATGCAACAAAGATGGCTTAGAAAATCATAAAGATGGTTTTGGAGCCAACAAGAAGTCAGAAATTTCCAATAAACTCTGCCAAGCTGGAAGAGGAACTGACTGGAATCTCTAAGTTGTTTTAACCCTTCCCACTAAAAGGGAATTCAATGGTAAATTTCAGCTTACAAATAGAATTCCCCAAATATCCACCTGAGGATTACTAGAAACTCACTCCCATTCCACAGGCTTGCAAGGTCACTGGTTCTTCTTATTTGGTTTATTTGTACCAATTTCTCTATTCAAACACTTGCAACGTCATTGAAAACTCAGCTTTAGATACCAAAGTCTGACTCAGGCTGAGAATAAATGAGGCAGAAGTTATATGAAAGAATAAAACCTTAAGATGTTGGTTAACTTGAATTATGTCTACCTGAAACATTAATATCCACTTAAAGTTGAAATTTATTAAAGATAATCAAGACAAATTTATTAGATTTCATATTTGATACTATTACATACAATAATCTCCACTCCAACAATCAGTTGGAATTAAGATTATACACCAACAGTCTTCAAAAAATTACTATCTTCCAATAATCTTCTGCTATCAAAATACTAAAGGTAAAAGTATTTCTAAAAACTTGTTAACATTTTTAAATATTAACTTAATTTCTTAGACCACAGGCATCCAGGAGAGCCAGGGGGCAGAATTCAGCATATATGTAAGCTCTATTTTCTGAGAGGAACATAAGTTGACAAAAACTAGCTATTTTCAAAATACAACCATATAATGCATTTATCCATTAATAATTTTATCTATAAAATTGCCCATTGTTAAGCACACTTTAGGTACATGACAGGCATGTGTATCAGATGGTATTTTAGATTGGAGTTTTTCACACCTTAAAGGACAAAGGCATTTCTATTGAATATTAATAAGAAAATGCATTCTTCCTTTAGCTGCTGCAGACAAATCAGAGTAAAGCTTCATTCACACCACTGGAGCAGTGAGGGAGGTACAGCTGTATTAAGAATTTATTGTCTTGATTTTTAACACTTGGAAAGGCTGATAGGGTTTTAAATCTTCAACTATTTTGTCAAATTAAAATGTTGACTTTCTGTGATAATGCTACTAAACCTACTTACAATTTTTAACACTTAAAAAAAAAAGGTCTATAGCAATTCTTTACTTACTCTGTTTCACATTGGAGTTCTCTTGAGAGCACAAGTCCCTGGTTTCCTTGAGCTCAGAAATTCCCCTGTCCTTGGAGAGCTGAACATTGACATCTGCCAGCCCCAGCTGCCGGCCCTTTTCGAAGAGCTTGTGCCTGTTCTCCTTCTGAAGGATGGATTTCCTGCGGGCAATCTTGGTCCTGAGGGCTTCTGTGCTCAAATCCTTCTTGTATCTACTGGCAAACTGGGAAGTAGCAGCCATCCTGATGACCTTAGACAACAAGTACAGGGATTAGGAAAACACTGTCATGATTTGTTTTCCATTTTTGGTAAAGTTTGTTAATGTTATATGAGCAAAGCCCTGAATTCTTTATTTCTGTACATGACCAGAGAAAACTCAAATCACAATTTCAGTAACGACTCTTTCAGCAATTTCTCATTATTTTTATTCATTCCAGGGACCAGTTTGGGTGTTGAGTGTCACCAAGTCTGGCACAGAATTAGGAGGGGACACTGCCCCCATGTCTGGGATTGGCTGGGCTGCTTTCTCCACAGCTGTTTTCCACATTAAGGAGATGAGCAAGTAAATGACAGGGCTGTAGGACAATACTTGGAAGCAACATTCCATTTAGATTAGACCTAGCTGATAGCAAGGAATTTTGCCATCAGAACCAGGATGTTTCCAGGATGCAACTGCAATAAAGAGTGGTTATTTCAAGCAGAATTTTCCCCATCTTTTTTAACTTGAGGAAGCCTTAAGCCAACTGTCAGCTGGTTTGCACTTGCTGTGCTAACAGTACCTAAAGGGGCTCCAGGAGAGGTGCAGAAGGTCTGGAATGACAGAACAAGGGGAATGGAAGTAAACAGACAAAGGGCAGGGTAAGATGGGATATTGGGAAGAAATTCTTCTCTGTGAGGGTGGTGAGACCCTGGCACAGGGTGCCCAGAGAAGCTGTGGCTGCCCCTGGATCCCTGGAAGTGTTTAAGGGCAGGGTGGATGGGGTTTGGAGCACTCTGGGACAGTGGGAGTTGTCCCTGCCCCTGGCAGGGGATGGGAACAAGATGGGCTTTAAGGTCCCTTCCTACCTAAACCTTTCTGGGATTCTGTTATCCCCTACATCCCCACTGAAACCTGGCTTGTCAAAGGTTTTCCACCTCAGCCATGACACATCTCCCACCACTTACAGAAAACAGCTTTACAGTAAGCAGGGTGACAGAGCTAAACTATGTGACAGTGTTCATAGGGGTCTTGAGATGAGGGAAGAGACGAGGATCTGACTCCATGTTTCAGAGGGCTTGATTTATTATTTTGTGGTATATATTACATTAAAACTAAAAGAATAGAATAGAATAAAAAAAGAATAGAAGAAAAGGTTTCATCAGAAGGCTAGCTAAGAATAGAATCTGAAAGAATCATAACAAAAGCTTCTGTCTCAGACAGAGAGTCCAAGCCAGCTGGGCTGTGATTGGCTTTAATTAGAAACAACCACATGAGACCAATCCCAGATGCACCTGTTGCATTCCACAGCAGCAGATAATCATTGATTACATTTTGTTTCTGAGGCCTCTCAGCCTCTCAGGAGGAAAAATCCTAAGGAAAGGATTTTTCATAAAACATGTCTGCAACAAAACTAAACACCCAACAGTTATTAATTCATTGGTAATTGAGTCATTTACTGAGGCTCTCCATTTCAGGACAGCATGCTCTGGTCAAACTGAAGGAACCATCAGTGAAGTGAGCTGAACAGCCCTGACAATGTTTGAACAGGATTTCTTAAAGTCCAGCCCCTTCCCACCTATGTGCCACCAAAAGCCAAAAACTCAACCAGCAGTCTAGCTGGAAAACCCAAATGTTACAAGAAAAAAAAGCAGCAAAATAGCAATAATGCAGAAATAAAGTGGATTTATCTATGGGAAAAGCAGTCAAGGAGAGAAGCTGAGCTGTTGGAAGAAGGAATACAGCCCAAGCCTGTTCAGATACCATCAGTGGCAGCTCCCTGTGCTCCACTCCATGGAAGTGTTCATGGAGAGGGGAACTTGCACAGCACCAACAGCACCTGCACAACCTCCTGGAATTGCTTAGAACAGAAACCAAAAATTGCTTGGACAGAAACCAAAATCAGTGCATTGTGCTCCTTTTTTTTTCAGGAGAGAAAAACATTCAGTAGAAGTTAAAGAGCAAAGGGGAATAAAAAACTCAAAACTCCAATCAGGGGCTGGATCTCCTGCACACAGTGCTGGAAGAGCTGCTCCACACCAGCACCACCTGAATTGTGAATATCTTGGGCTTCACCCTGCATCTTGCATTCCAGCTTTCAGAAACTGATTAAAAATGCCAGTTAATGATGAGTGCAAAGAACTCCACTGCAGTTCACAGGTCGTATTTGCCCTGCTTTACATTTAAGTGATTAAGGGAGGTTAATTAATGAGCATCTCCAATAATCATATTTGAACTGATCCTGCTAGTAATTACAGAATTAGTCATTACAGAATTGTTAGTAATTACATGGCATTACAGAAAGCCATAAAGAACACAATGGGAATACATCTCTACTATCTGTGTCCTAGAAGCAGCAGGCTTTTGAGCCCAGTGGATGCTAAATATTCCTCAAAGCTAAAGTTTAGTCTCTACACTCATGCTTTTTAGGACAAAGTTCCTAAATTTACTCTTAACCATGTTCTTTAAGTACAGCAAGGTCACCAGTGATATCTGTGGGCTCATTAAAAATGGATATCATGCTCAATATCCCAAAGATGTGTTCAAAAGAAAAATACCTGTCTCCTCTTCTTCCCAGATTACTGTTCCCGTGGAGTATCTTGTCCAAACAGGAGCCTAGAAGATTAATTGGTATTTAAATTGACATAAACTCAAGTAAAAACTATTAGCAAGAAAGGGACAGAGGGCTTACACAAAGGATGTGTAACTGGCTAACATATAGTACCAAAAATTAAAGCTGATTGTTAATTTTGATAAATAGCAGCGAAGGAAAAGAGACACTTTTCACCAACAACAAGAACCAAAGAGCAGTGTGAGCATGAAAACATTTAGGTGCTCTTTTAGGCTGAATAGTGAGAAAATAGAGCAGGACACGACCATTAGCAAGAAAAGAACAGAGGGCTTGTGACTCCTTGTGACAAAGGATGTGTGACTGGCTAACGTACAGTATCAAAAATTAAAGCTGACCATTTCTTTTGATACATAACAACAAAGAAAAGGAGACACTTTTGACCAACAACAAGAACCAAAGAGCAACACGAACATGAAAACATTATAGGCTGACCAGCGAGAAAGCGGAGCAGGCAGAGCAAGCATCACTACTTTTAAAGCAATGTCCTGGGTTGACTATATGATGCTTTTATCCCAAATCGTCTCGTTCTGTTTTATGCTAAATAATCACTTTTGCACCTTTAAGACGTGTTCCAGAGAGTGAAGGGGGGGACAGAAGAAGCGCGCAATTTGTTTTCACACACTGCACCCACTCCTCCGCATCCCTGCTCCTGACTGTGCTGTCTGCGGATAGACAGCAGGACAGAGCTCTCTTTTTGCTTTTAGTTAGTTTAGCTAGCTGAAGCAAAAAAGCTCCCTAGACTGTAGTTGTTTCCCTTTTTCTTTAGACCTCTTGAAACCGGCTCTGGCCTGAACAGCCAGGGGAGCACCGGCAGCTGCACCTCTAACCCGCCGGGCCGGGCCTGGCCCGAGACATTTCCAGCACCGGAGGGACTGAGCAGAGACTGAGTGAGCTCAGCTGCGGCCCGGGGAGTTTTCTCAGTCTGTCATCCCTTTTAGAGCAGCAAAGAGTTTTATTGTTTAAGGTACATTGTTTAATAAACAGGTTTTTTTCCACTTTTCTCCAAAAAAGTAGTTTCTCCCGGACCGGTTAAGGGGAGGGGCCGATTGAACCTGTTTACCTACAAAAACCCCTTTAAAAATCCTCTCCCAAATTTGCCCTGAACCAAAACAAATACAAGCGGGTAGAGACTGACTAAAACCTGAACTCAACGGTTCCAAGCCGGGCCCCGGGGCGGGCTGTGGGCCCAGCCCAGACCCGGCCGTGCGGGGCCAGCCCAGGACCGTCCCCGCCAGCGCCTCCGGTTGCTCCCACTGCAACTCAGCGAAGAAGCACCGCTGCCAGCCCACCGCCAGGCGAGACTCCCAGGCCGGGACCCTTACGGAGCACACTGCCGGGGAGTCACGGTGCCTCTGACCCCTCAAAGCCCCTCCAGGCTCCCAAACCCCGCCGCGGGACCCCCGGTGCCCCCGGGCCCGCCATTACCTGCCCCGGGCCCGCGCGCTGCGCAGCCCCCTCCACGCGCCGGCCCGCCTGGCTTTCAAATCTCACCCGCCAACGCTCATTGGCCAGCGCAGACCGCCCGCTCTCATTGGCTTCAGTGCGGACGGTGATTGACAGCGCCGGAACCCCACAGCGGGCCGCTTATTGGCGGCCCCATGGCCATTCTTAATTTCCATTGGCTGCTCGGGGAAATTCCCTGCCCGCACTTGCTGCTCATTGGCTGGCGGAGTGAGGGAGGTGAAGCCGCTGAGGGCGTGGCTTGCGCTTGGCGTCCCGTGGGGGCGCCAAGATGGCGGCGGGGGTCGCCTGTGCCTGAGGGGCGCCTGTGTCCGCGGGTTACCTGGCTTCGGTTTGGGTCTGCAAAGCCCTCACTGCCACCGCGACTCAGGGACAGTGATGAGCCCTCCCACCACGCGCAGAATCCCAGAGCGGACAGAGCTGGAAAGGACGGCAGTGGCTCGTCTGGTCCAATCTCCCTGCTGTAGCAAGGACGTCCCAGAGCACAGTATTGTGCCCAGATGGCTCTGGAATGTCCCCAGTGAGGGAGGCTCCACACCCTCTCTGGTCTCTGCTCAGGGCTCAGTCACTGCACAGAGAAGTTCTTCCTCAGGTTCAGGTGGAACTGGTGGGCATCAGCTCCTGCTCGTTGCTCTGGTGCCATTGCTGGGCCCCTGGAGCAGAGCCTGCTCTGTCTCTGAGCCCTCCCTGCAGGCAGGGACAGACAAGGATCGGGTCCCTTCTGAAGGGGTCCAGCCCCAGCTCCCTCAGCCTTTCCTGGGCTCCAGTCTCGCTGTCGTCCTCCCCTGCATCCGCTGCAGGAGCTCCACGTCTCTCCTGAACCGAGGAGCCCCCAAGGTTTGTGTCCCCACCTGAACACCCTCATTGTGCCACCTCCTGAGGAGCCGAGCCCGGGTCTTCACACGTCTGAAAGGACCATAAACACATAATTAAAGTGGTTTTTATTAACAACCCTTTGTTCCCTGCCATGCCCGCATCGCACCAACCCCGCTGTTTGCCGGGGTGAATTGCGTTTAACAATTCTCAGCTACTGGAGAGTTCTGTGTTTGCTTCTAAGCGGTAACCTGGGAAATTCAAATGCTGACGGGGGAACCATCCGCTTGGTGGCACTGCAAAAATGGGGACGACGCTTGGAGAAAAAGAAAAAAAAGTCTTTGGAAACGGGAAACTGCTGAATAGCAGGAGCGTGGTCAGCGGCAGCAGCCTGAAAATGCGGGATCCCCTCTGGCATTACAGAAATATATCAGTAATTTTGTATATAAAGGCGATTTTAAGACAGCAATAAATGGATTAAGCACCACAGTAAGAGCACAGAGCTGTTCCCCACGGCAAGGATCAGAGTGAGTGGCTCTGGGCATCCCAGATTGGAGCACTCGGGGAAAAGTTGCCCCATTTCTGCACAGACTGACAAAGGTTACAGCAAAGGTCACAAATATTGACCATCCAGCCTAATCCTACAGTCATTTATTTGATAGAGATAATAAAAGACCAGCATGGAGGTTATTGAGTGCTGCCAAAGTGATGGTTTGAAGAAGATCCAATTAAACAGAACCACAGGAGCTCAGATCTGTGGGGTGTACAGAGTCCAATCCAATGCAGTCCTCGGCATTTGCTGATTTTTTTTTTTTACTCCACTTTTTCTCCTATGGAATTTGAGGACATCAGCAATTCCACCTTATATCAGGATATAGTCCAGTGATGTGAGCCATGCTGAAACACAAGTTTTAGGGAGAAAGTGAGCTTAGGAGTGTCATTTCAACCAAAAATTGGAGTTTTTTTCTTACTGCATACCTGAATATGCTGAAACAGGACTTATTTGTTCCTTGAAGCATCTGGACTGGCACCTTTGCTCATTTCCACTCTCATGGGTGTCCATACAGGATTTGGGAAACTTTGCTACAGCCTGGGCTTAATCTCAGGAGCTCAAGTAACACCAGGAGTGATAACACAGCCGTGGGCCCTTGAGGAACCTGAGTACCTGCCCTGGGTTTGCTGTGCACCTCTGCAGGTGTCACCTGAGCCAGGTAGGTTACAGCCAGCATGGGTTTCCTTAAAGTGCTGCACAGACACCTTCCACTGACAGTATTTAGGTCACCACAAGGGCCTCAGTGTGTTTGAATAGTGCCAAGATTTTAAAGTGTTGCAATATCACTTAAGATGAAACACTCAAATCAGGTGTTTTCCAGCCAAATTCCTGATTGCTACTGATTTTATTGTGCTAAGAGAAATAAACATATTAACATTTCATAGAAATAAACAAGGGATAAATAAACAAGCCATGCCTGAAAGGTTAAACTCCTTGTTCTCATACAGACCTGATGATTTTATGATAATATTCCACTTTAGCCATAGAGCTTTGAGAACCAATTTGAATTTCTTTATTTCTTGGCAATATAACTGTCATTGTCCCATACACTTGGTACTGAGGAGATCATTATGTGGCAATCTGCTAACTTGCTCTTTCTGCTCTTCATTCCTTCACATGGAATATTGTTCTTTGTGAAGGTGATTCTCCCCACCCTGGCACAAATCAAGTGCAATATGGAGTGTGTAGGGAAAAATTTATCTTCAAATTTAGCCCTGAAATAATTACATTTTCTTATCATGTTTTTGGTGAGAGTACAGGTAAATGGAGTTATAAAGCTGTACCCCACAGCCACTTGCCTGCAGACAAAGAAAATCCTCTGTAGGCAAAATAAGACACTGCAGAGGGCACAGGTTGCCAAATTCAATTGATAACCTCTCAATCAGGGATTGAACAGCAAATTCATTTTCATGCATTGGCTGCTCTTCCCACTTCTGCTCAGGCTTTTCACCTGAAGTGGTCGCTGGTTAAAAACCAGAACAAATTGTGGGAGCTGAAAATAGAAGTGAAATTCCTGGTTTTGAGCAGCTAGGGAACACAGTTCAGCCTCTTGCTCTGTTCTGTGTGGTTTAGTTTGCTCTGCAGCCCATTTTTACCAGGGATGGGAGGAAGCCACCCCCAGTGCCTCAGCCTGTCACCTCCTGGGAGAGGTCATGGTCCAAACAGGTCGAGAGAGATGTTGGGACTCTCACCTGGATGAGCCTGGAGAGTGTCTTCCCTTTCCTGGCTATTTCTCCAGCACCCAGATCAGCACATACAACAAATAACATCAAATACAACCTTGACACCCATGGTGTTCAACAGAAATTGTTATTGCTCCAGTCCTTCAAAGAGCTCTGCCAGACTCCTAAACCCCAACGTGGGCCTGGCATCCTGAGCTGATGGAAACACCTCCACTGGCTCTGCAAAGGTGTTGAGTTTGCTGGGGTTCCCAGGATGAGGTGAGAGATGAGAATTTGACTCTATGTTCTTAGAAGACTGATTTATTATTATATTATATTATATTATATTATATTATATTATATTATATTATATTATATTATATTATATTATATTATATTATATTATATTATATTATATTATATTATATTACATTATTTATATATACTAAAACTACACTAAATAGAGATGGATATAGACAGAAGGCTTAACAAGAATGAATAATAAAAATTCATGCCTGACTCTTCAGAGTCTGACACACAGCTGATGGTGATTGGTCATTAAGTTAAAACAGTTCATATGTTTGGATAAACAATCCCCAGATTACATTTTGGAGTAGCAAACACAGGAGAAGCTGAGGCTTCTCAGCTTCCCAGGAGAAAATCCTGGTGAAGGGATTTTTCAGAAATTGTAACAATGACACAAAGTGATCTAACACAGCCCTCATTTGATGTTTCCTTCTCCCTGCTTCCAGGTGGGAGTTTCCACTTGCCCTTGGGAAGTGTCTCTCTCTGGACTATAAATAGAAGGACAAGGTACCTGACTCTGGAGATTCTATTGCACTCTGGCAGCTGATACCCAAAAGCTGGATGTTGTAGCACATTTAGAAGCTCCCAGCTTTCACAAAAATGCAAACTAGCAATGTCAGCATGCAAAGTGCACTTGGGAACACAGCCTGAGTGGTTTTATCTCAGCATATCTGTACATCCTCTGTTATTTACGGGGTGTTTACACCAAATGTTCCCTGCTGCTACAGATTTCACTCACAAACCTGCTCCAGCTCTGCAGGTGAAAGCATCCTCAGCTGGCTTCTTTCCTCAAAGCCCAAGGCCATGTTCTTAAGGATATCACACTTCTTTCCAAACAGACTTAACCCTTCTTAGTTTTCTTCTAGAGGCAAAGAGGGGAGTGGGAATTAACCCCAGAAGAAATGCTGGATTCGACCATAAGCCAACCATAAGCTGAGACCAAACTTTTTATTTGTTTCCAGAGACTTTGAGTGGGTTGCTTTGGGGAAATTGTGTTTTTTTATCTCCTTGAGCAAAAGCAGATGAATAAACACTTAGTGGGGTGGGATTAGATGAAGTCTCAGCTGTAGGAAGTAGGTTTCTGAGTTAGGCCAAGACCATTACATTTTCCTCTGAAAAGAGCATCCTTTTCCCTACTTGCACAATAATTCCAGTAGGTTTTTTTTTGTTGTTGTTGTTTGTTTGTTTGTTTTTTGTTTTGTTTGGGTTTTTTTTTTTAATTTTGGTAGAAAACCTGTATCTCTTTTTGGCATGTGCCTCCTTTGTGTCTCCATTGCCCAGGGGCAGAACACCTCCAGTGGAAGCTGATGGAGCTGCTGGAGTTGTGCTTCATGGTTAAAATGAATACAGCCAGTAAGGGACAGTTTCTTCTCTTGGTTTAGGGAGTACAACACAAGCTGTGAGGAGTATGACTGCTCATCAAGATGGAAACAATAAAAGAGCTGTAAGGACTTGGTTAATCCTCTTTGCTCTGACAGAGTTAAACTTCTCCAGGTCTCTGATAAGATAGGACTTGTTTTCTTTATCTATTTTTTTTTTAATGTTCAAGGCTACTGAAATGCAGGAGGGCCAGATGGCCATTTAAGCTAAACAATGTGCAAAATCTTTCTTATATTATCACTAAGTGCCCCGAGGGGGTGGGAGGAGAAAGGTTGTTTAATCATTAGAAGTCACTTAGCAGCAAATGGCAGTTCACTGTCTTTATCAATTTACAACAAAAGATTGGGGCCATATCTTTGTGAGGCCTTTCCTAATATGACAGGGCACATATTTCATTCCCCTTTAAGTCACCTGGGGATATCTTGCATCTCTGCATGTCACCCAACTGTGGGGCCATGCTAGTAAAAAGGTTTTTTTTCCATATGCACTTGGTCCTATACCAAAATACAGAATTTTCCCCTGGAACACAGGAAACTACTGTGTCAGCAGCAGCTAAATCCCCTTGTTGTTCTGTGGTTTGTTACACTTCAGAGGAGAAAGTACTGGATGGGTGAGAACAGTAGGGTCTGTTTTCTGTCCTGTCCTCATCTAATGTTTGACCTTCAGTAACTCATCTCACCTCTGTCTTCCCTCCCACCCTCGATTTGTATTTCACAGTCAACAGGGGCTGCAGAGACTTTGGGAGGTTCATCTCAGCCATCCGAGGCACCATGGAAATGTGATCCTGGGCCTTGGCTAATTAGCTCTGGCCCTGGTCAGGGCTGTCATGGCACAGTGCTGTGCTGACACACCTACACTGCTTTTTAGCTTGAAAACAGTCTCAAGGATCTCCTCTCAGTAGTGTCACCAGAGAGTAACTAGTGCTGCCCTCCAGCATCCAGGCAGAGTCAGAGAATTTCCTGAGTGGAAAAGCACCCACAAGGTTCATCCAGTCCAACTCCTGGCCCTGCACAGACACCCCAACAATCCCACCCTGGGCCTGAGAGTGTGTTCCAAACACTCCTGGAGCTCTGGCAGCCTTGGAGCTGTGGCCATTCCCTGGGGAGCCTGGGCAGTGCCCCACCACCCTCTGGGGGAAGAACCTTTTACTGATATCCAAACAAAACGTCCTCTGAACAGCTTCCTGCTGTTCCCTGGGGTGGAAAGAAGCCAGGCCTTTTCAGTTTGCTGCCTGCTTCCATCATCTAACTGGAAATGATTTGCCTAAGTCTTTGAAGGAGAGGGGAAGCTCCTTCTTGTAGAAACCCTTTCAGGTTCAAACTACCATCTGATGCCATCACTTAATTCCCCTTTTCCCAATGCCTTCTCTCTTCTTGTCAATACCTTTTGTTTCAGAGGATTTCTCCAGTGTCCTTCTCTTTCCCTCTGCAGACTGAGACTTCTAGAGCACTGCACAGGGAAGATGGCTGGGGTGACACTTGCATGACAAACCACTGCTGTGGATACATCTACAGCAGGAACAACAGCTCATGTTTGCCTCTGCCAAGGACAGATGACAGCAAAGGGTATTTAGTGATTGTGCCGGGGAGGAAACGGTGGCAAAACAAGCTGGCAAGGCTGGCACCACGCTGGTGGGGTTCCAGCAGGGAGGGACACTCCCAGTGACCTCCCTGCAGCTCTTCTGGGATGGACTGCCCAGGGAGATGGTGGAGTCACCATCCCTGGAGGTGTTTGAGGAAAAACTAGACGTGGCACTCAGTGCCATGATCTGGTTGACAGAGTGGTGTTCTGTCATGGGTTGGACTCGATGATCTCAGAGGTCATTTCCAACCTAATTGATTCTGTGATACTTCTGGCCCTGCAGTCGGGAGTTCAGTAGGTTTCAAAACCAGGAGCTTTTTCGAGCGACTTTTTGGCCTCCTATACAGGCCCTTACAGATTTTTAGCCCAGACTAAATTCACTGCTAAGTTGCCGGTGTCCCCGCAGCGGGCTGGGAACTGGCACCCCCGTGGCTTCCAGTGCCACGTTGGTCGCTAAACCTCTCGGTGAGCTGCAAGCCCGGCACACCGGGGAGAGTGGGGAACCACGGGGTCGCCAGTGCCGGGGGCTGCCTTAGAACCCGTTGGCCTCGAACAGGCACTGGCGAGGAGCGAGGAGCCGGGAAGCGCCCCGAGCCGAGCCCCCGGTGCCTGGCGCGGCGGGGCGGCCGGTGCCTGGCGCGGCGCGGGGGCGGCTCCGCGTCCCGCCCCGCTCCGCCCCGGATTGGCGCGGCCGCCCGGCTCCTCCCGCCGCCGCCGGGCGCAGGGGGGATCCGGCCGAGCCGAGCCGAGCCGAGCCTGGCGGCTCCGCCACGGCCCGTCCTCCGGCCCCGCTCCCGGTAGGCTCCCGCGGGCGCGGCACGGGTGGGTGGGCGCTGGGTTCGGCGCGGTGCGGGCAGGTGGGCGGCGAGCGGCGAGCGGGGCCCGCCCGCAGCGCCCGCGCTCCGCCGGCCATGGCGGCTGCGGGGCCGCCGAGGGGCCGCTGCCGCCCGCAGGACGGGGCCGCGCCGAGGGCACCGCGCTCTGCCCGGCTTTATTTTACCCGCTCGCTTTATTCTGTCCGCGGTGCTCCCCCAGCGCCCCGCTCCCGGCCTCCCCGGCGGTTTTGTGGTGCTCCTTCCCCGGCTCTCCCGGCCCGGCGGCTCGGGCAGCGGCAGCCCGGGAGCGGTGCCGTGTCCCCCGCAGCCCCGCTCACCGTGCGGGGCGCGGAGCATCCCCGCTCCCCGCGGTTGCGTAACGCGCCCGTCCCACGCGTGGCCGGGTGGACCGAGCCCCCCCTGTTTTCTGCGGGTCAGTCTTTTCGCGGATCTTCTTTTAAAAGCGACCCCCCTCTAAATCCGCGTGTTTTCCCCCCAAATTTTGATCTCCTGAGTTGCGGTCACTTTCCCGGTGGTGTTTTTTCTGTACGGCTTCCCCCGTGGTTCATCCATCGATCAGCCGCCCTTCAGAAGGGAGGGGTTGTGAACTCGCTAAATATAAACAGTGATCCGAAAAGAGCTGTAATGGTTATTAGATATTGTGATAATTCTTGAATGACGCCTTCACGTGGGGATGGCGTAAGAACCTAAGGAAAGGTTAAAAGTACAATTGCAGTGGAATTGATTTCTTCTCGGAATTACTTCCTCCAAGGCCTTACTCGAAAACAATAAGCGTAGCTTTTAATTTCTTCAGTAAACCGAGATTATTGACTTGTGCCATGCGGCTCCCAGTTGGAAAAATCTGCTTGGGTCAGCCGGACAAGTGGGTCTAAGGCTCGTCCTGCGAGGTGCTTTCGTACAACGCCCAGCAGCCGCGTGCGTCTCTGCTCTGTTTTTAAATAACCGGCTTGGATGGGGCTGTAAAGCTCATCCCCAGCAGCCCGGAGCGTGTTGCGGGCTGTAAAAGCCGCCTGCGAGGCCGTGTAAGTACTCCAGGGCTGGCCCTGCCCTGCTGGCGCTGTCCTGGCCGTGCCACAGCGCTCGGCATCCAGGTTTGGTGGCTGGAGAAATCCAGGGGAGCTGTGGAACAGGCGAACGTGCGGCGCAGGCTCCAGCCGAGAGTCTTAATGAGTGTTTGCGTAGTGCTTCGTGTTTTCTCGGATGAAAGGTTTTACATAATTGGCCATTATAATTGTCTGTCACCCCTAGAGAAGAGCCAAAAAAAAACCCCTAAAAGACAAGCGTGGAGGTAGGTAGTTGTCTTAAAAGTCCAAAGTCTAAATGCCTGTAGGTTGTGAATGCTGTTACTTCTGGGTGTGGAGACAGCAAAATGACTGAGTAAAAAAAAAAAGAATTTATCTAATTCTGTCCTCCTTTTGAGCCATATGATCAGCATCATTGGGACAAATGACATCCTGCTTGCGTTTGAGCCGCTTGTTCTTCGGCGCTCAGAAGAATTCCTAATGTGACTCTGGTTCTACCGGTGTTAATGTTTTTGTTTTGTTTTTTTTTTTTTTTTTCTCTTGAAATCTTAACTGGAAGCCTTTTACAGTGTTTTGATTCCTTTTTAATAAATGGCTAAGCCCTTGCTGCAGGGGATGGGAGTGTTTTGAACGCAGCATTTTTGGGTCCTGAGGGGAGGGGGAAGGGAGCGCCTTGTGTTGATTTCCAGCAGCCACCCGCCTTCCCCCAGCCTGAGTGAAAGGGCCTTATTGACTGATTTTGAAGGTAACCTGCCCAAATCTCCTCTTACATGCTAAAACCCATAAATTTGCTGTAGCACAGAGCCTTTGAGGGGAAGAAATGGAATGTCAAGGAGCCTGGGCTTCATCATGAGCAGCCTGGTAACAAAGGCACTGTCTGTTAATTGCATCGTGCTTATCAAAATCTCCCCTCCTAATGGCAGAATAACAATTTGATAGGTGTGAAAAGTTGTGGGGTTTGATTTAATACCGCTGTTTTAAAATCATCCTGCATGCTCAGTGGGACTAAGTTGTCGCTTTCATATTTAATTGGAGAGCGACCAGAGGCTGAGGAGAAAGCTGGGGATGTTTCACTTGCACTAAATGCTCTTTAAAATCTTTTCCCCATTTGGAGAAGAATTGTGAGTGGCTTGTTAAGTGCTGAGCTGCAGCTGAGTGACTTAGAGATTATAAAACATCTTTCTGTGTCTCTTAAATTTGGAAGCTCATCTTGAAGCTTGTGCTGTGGGTGTTTTTCACAGGCTGCTCTGCAGCTCCAGGAAGGACTGTGGTTTTGGGGTGTGGAGGGGCCAGGTTAGGTTTGGGTGATGTGGAGGTGAGAGCTGTGCAGTGGATGCACGACCCTGCCTGGGTAATGACACTCCCTGAGGTTCCAGGTGTCAACACCTTCTTCACCACGTGTTATTTTCATTTCTGGCTGCCCTGTAGCATAACCCAAGCAGCGTTTTGCTATAATCCTCACACACACAGAGGTTGTTGTATTCCCAGCAGCTAGGGCATATTTCAATATTCCTGTTGCAGGTTTGATACCAGGTTTCAGAGAAGAGAGCAGCTTTTCTTGGATCTGATGGTTGAACCTATAAGAAAAACACAGGACTGATCCCAAACCTATCATGAAAGATAACATAGCCTGAGAAGCATCTCTCTTGCCCTTGTCTGCTGGGATTTTTTGTCTCTTGTGGATTATTTGGTTACTGGATGTTCCAATCCATAGATTTGAGCTTTTGAAGGAAATTCTGGTTCAGTGAAAGTTGTGGGTTAGAGATCCTCTTCTGTAAGCTCTGCAGGAAGGAGGGCACAGGAATGCTGCTTTGGTATGTGTGGCTGCTCCATTTTTATTTGTACCATATTTTACTGGCTTGTTTTCTAAGCTATTTTGATTCTATTAACTTATTAAACTTAGAGTCTATTAAAGTCAGTGTGACAGTCTTTCTTTAGTGTGGGAGTGTTGTCCTGTTTTTTCAAATGTCCTTTTTTCACCCCTAAAATATGAAACCAACTAATTGTCCATAGTTCAGATTTTGCCTGTAATTGTGGGATTTGTGTTTGGGATTCACATTGTAGTTGTGGATTTAGTGTTTATTCCCCAAATAACTTTTTTTTTTTGTCTTTATTGTGGAAGGGGAATATCTGCTGTATCACTTGCTAATCCTGCTGTTGCAGTTTTATGCCTAGAGCATAACTGGAGCTGTATTTACCACTGTAGGCATGGTGGTTGGTTTATTTAACTATTTTGGGTATCAAACACAGAGAAATCACAGCAGGACAGTCTGGAGGATGAGCATCAGTGGTACCATGACCTGGCTGTCCAAATTTGGGTGTCAGGGAGAGATGGATTAAAAATAGCTCAGGTGTGTCCCAACATGTTGCAGCTGCTCCTCCTGTTGCAGTACAGGGCTAATAGGAATGTTTACATAGATCACCTTCCTACACATCCCAGCTTCAACCACCTCTTGAGTAGCAAGTTGCTGCTGGGCAGCCTCATGACTGCTTCAAGCTGTTTGGAGAGTAGAAATAAACTACAGAGGGACACATAAATGGCTGTTAATAAAGTGTCAGCTTTAAAAAAAAAAATTAGAAATGGCTGACTGGTATCTTGGGGAGCAGAAAATAGTGCTGGTTCTTTTTTTTTTTTTTTTTTTTTTCTCCTGTGTGATTAAAAAATAATCCTGCTTTAGAAGCTGCTCTGTCTGCAGTTCACAGCACAGTGATGGCATTTGGGTGGCAGGGAGGCAGAATTGCTGCCAGTTAAAATCTTGCTGTCCTAATGTGCCATTCCATGCAGTGCTTGGGAGCTGATATACAGTGTTCTTCTGCCTTGCAGCAAAACAACTAGTGATTAAAAATTCAGCAGATGCTGTGGTTCACTTAACTGCTTGTTCTTGTATCATTCAGGTCATATCACACAATTAATGTTGCTAATGTTTGATCTAGCTTTTTTTTTTGCTCTAAGAATGGAAATTATCTGAGCTACCATGGGATTTACAGAACTGTTTTGGCAGGAATTGGGCTGTGCAGAGTAAGTTATTCAGGACTGTTTTTGCCCTTCCCCTAACTTGGAGAATCTTCTTTTGATTTCAGAAATACTATTTGTTCATGCCAGACAGGGCTGTAATTTCTGCAGCTTTTCTGACTTTAAAAATCAAAGTGTTTTCTTTAGATTGCTTTGAGATAAATGAGACTCCCTAGATGAGAAGGAAGAGGGGGAGAGCATGATAGGTGTAAGTGCTTGCTTTCTTACTTAAACTCAGTGTTTCATTTGGCCACAGAAGTATTTTTGTAAGAGAATTCTCATTTTGTTGCGGGCAGGGTTTCTGCTGCTTTCAGTACATCCACTTTTAACTTGCACAATTTTGGTTAATAGTATTCAATCCAGGGTGTCACTTACTTGACTTTGAAATCAGCATTAAATTTTACTTTCCCCTCCCTATGTTCCTTTAATTATGGAAGTTTTGGGTTCTTTTTGTAACACACACAGATTCTAGAAATCTTTTCTAGGCTGCCTGAAAGTAATATTCATGTAGGAAGAGAGAGACTTGTAGTTGTTTTTTATTTCTTTTACCAGTTTTCTGCTTGGAAGCTGGTCTTTAGGAAGAAGCTTATCCACTCTCTTTGTGATCAGTGCAGTAACTTGGTTTTGGTTGCTCTCCCTGCCCCTTCTCAAGACTCTCCTGCTGCTGCTGGGTGGTGCCCCCTAAACTGGATGGATGTGTTGATATGAGCCTTCATGGCCTGTGCTGTTCTAAGAAAGATAAAATGCAGCCTAAAATTAAAATTGCTGGGTCTTTCAGCCTCTTTGAGAGGAACTTGCTGTGGTGGGAGAGCCCTGGGCTCCAGAGCTGGGGAAATTAAATTGAGAATATGGAACACAGGTGGAGTACTTTGGTCAAGGGCACACACGAGGTTCAGCCCAGGGCTGAGCAGAAGGTTGTGTCTTTTCCAATGTGAAGCAAGGGGCAAATCCACCCTAGGGCTGGAAAAGGTGAATTTGTATCACACGGTGTGTGATGGGCATGCCTGTGAAAGGTGAATTTGTATCACACAGTGTGTGATGGGCATGCCTGTGAAAGGTGAATTTGTATCACACAGTGTGTGATGGGCATGCCTGTGAAAGGTGAATTTGTATCACACGGTGTGTGATGGGCATGCCTGTGAAAGGTGAATTTGTATCACACAGTGTGTGATGGGCATGCCTGTGAAAGGTGAATTTGTATCACACGGTGTGTGATGGGCATGCCTGTGAAAGGTGAATTTGTATCACACAGTGTGTGATGGGCATGCCTGTGAAAGGTGAATTTGTATCACACAGTGTGTGATGGGCACGCCTGTGAAAGGTGAATTTGTATCACACAGTGTGTGATGGGCATGCCTGTGAAAGGTGAATTTGTATCACACAGTGTGTGATGGGCATGCCTGTGAAAGGTGAATTTGTATCACACGGTGTGTGATGGGCATGCCTGTGAAAGGTGAATTTGTATCACACAGTGTGTGATGGGTACGCCTGTGAAAGGTGAATTTGTATCACACAGTGTGTGATGGGCATGCCTGTGAAAGGTGAATTTGTATCACACAGTGTGTGATGGGCATGCCTGTGAAAGGTGAATTTGTATCACACAGTGTGTGATGGGTATGCCTGTGAAGCAGGTTTTGGAGAAGGAAGGGGCAAACGCAGGAGTCTTTGCTGACACACGTTGTTTGGACTTGCAGTTTGGGTGACTTTTTGTGATCTGTCAATTAGCACATCAAGAGGATGTATTTTCAGTCAAGGAAGACATTTTTCTTTGGAAAAACCTGTTTGGACTATTAACTCTAAATGTACTTTGAGAGAACTTGTCTGAACCAAGTTGTCAGCAATCAGTTTGAAAAATGAAGTCTTAAATATGTAAAGCTTCCCCCAGCCTCTTCAGTGTCCTGCTCAGAATGATGGCAAAGGAGGATTCAGGCTGACTTTTGCATATATCCAAAGTGCTGTACTTCCAGAATTGATATTCAGGATAATATGTTTAATCTTCAATTGCAAAAAAAAAATAGCTTCACACATAGCTAATTCCATCTGCTGGAGGAATAAGAGTGAGGCTAACTTCATCACTTATTTGGGACCTGCTTTTTGCTGTGCTAATTACTATCTATGAACTTTGGAAATTTGCATAATTTTTTGGCAAACCTAAGCGGCAGCCATTTAATTTAGAATTTTTATTAACTTTAAATATCCCTAGCAACTCCTAAGCTGCTTCTGGTTCATTTTGTGGTTTTGCTGTTTTACAGGGTTTGATTTTGAAAGCTTCAGTAGCTTCTTTTGTCTTTTCCTTGCAATGACTTTATATAAGCAACAGCAGCTTGCTGCCATTTCCAGTAACTTTCAACCTGCAATGTGACACAAAATTCCTTCTGTCATTCAGATAAAAAAAAGTGTTGAAGTTAAGTTCTTGTTAAAAAAATAATTCAAAAAAAAGTAAAATTAGAAGGTAGGTTTTGGTTGCTCCTCTGCAGTGTGAGAAGAGCACTTGAAATATTTTAAGAGTATATGCATTTCCAAAAGTAACCTTGGGGAAACTGGGGCATGTCAAGTCTGGTCCTAATTCTGGTAAAAGCTGGTCTTATGATATGAATTTTTAAGCTCCAAAGAGTTTGGATATAAATTCATCATTGCAGATAGCTACTAAATTTTCTTTCTTTCTCAAAGACTTTATTTTGACACATTTTCAGCTTCCCAAGCTGTCTAGCCATGCCTTTTCCACTTGGTTTGCTTTTGTTTTTGTGACCTCCACCTTTCACTGATTTTGCTGGTTGGCAGTCAGTGGAGGTGGATAATCTGTAAAATATTGAAGCAGTTGGAATTTTATAGCAAAAAATACTGTCTGCTTTATTGGAATGCTGTCATTTGGAGTCAGCTGTTACATGCTGATTTTCTTTTGGAGGCAATAGACTGGATTAATTTTAAAATTTGAATTATTTGTGCCCACTTTCTGTCTCAGTACCATCAGAAACTTCCTATGTTGCTCAGTGCAGTTGCACTCCCGAGTCTTTGTTCCTCTTTTCTCATCCCTCTTGCTCTGTTGACCACTTAAAAATGCATTTTCTTCCTTGGGATGAACGGGGTTATATTGCCAGACTCTTTAATTCCTCTCTAATTGGCAGAAAGCCAAGCATAAAATCTTCTTCATAAGTCACCCTAGAGGTTTCTTTGTATGTGCTATTATTTTCTTTGCGTGCTAACATCACTGAAAATACTTTTTCTTTTTTTTTTCCCTCCCCCCAAGTCTAGACCAGGCATAATTACATTCGTGTGTATGTGTAGGCTTGAGTGCTGCCATGCTGCAACACCCAATTTGAAGTCCTTGGGCAGTTTAAGACCAAAATTTCTTGTAGCATCAAAGGCAGCACTATCCCCTCTGCATCTAGGGAGGTGAAGTCATTTTCTGGTGTATCTGAACTTCAAAGACAGGCTCCTGGTTTGTGCCTGTGGTCTGGCTTTCTGAGATGTGGCATACTGCAGGCTGTATTTTAAAATAAAGAGTTTGGACCCTGGGTTCAAGCAGGACTTGTGCATCAGTGATAGTGGCCAGTGTTGCATTGTGGATTAATTATGTTCACGTGCTTCCAGAGCACCCCAGTTGTCTTTTAATTTATGAAACTCTTAATTGAGGTCTTTGTTCTGAGCTTCACCTTTATTGCAAAGCCTAAAAATCCTTCCCATCATGAAGCCTTTGCTCTTGTGTTGGGTCTTTTAATGTTTTTATGTCTTCAGAGCTCCTGTGCTTCCTCCCACCCTGACTGCTGAGGCTGAGACAAGCTCCCTGGAAATGTACATACAGAACTGCCCCTTCTTCTCCTGCTTGAAAGGAGGCTCTGGCTTTGCCATGATGTTTATTGTGATTTTTTCATTCATTTTCTATTCTATTCATTTTTCTATTCATCCTATTAATTTCTATTCCCTTTCTGGCCTCCTGCACGTGTCCTGGTGCTGGGGAGAGGAGGATCCACTGCTGAGCACTGAGGACATGCAAGACAAGGTACCTGGACACAAGTGGGAAGGGAATTCTAGAACAAACCTCACCCTTAAGGAAATCTTATTGCCTGAAAGTGGATTTCTACACCTCAGTTTGACCATCAGGGCACCAGAGCTTGCCAGCAGGTGTGGGACAGACTTAGTTCCTTGCATTTTTTCACTTGATTTCCTCTCTAAAGAAGGATAACTTCACTCACAACTAGGCTCTACCATTGTTGGTTTTTTTTTTTTTTAATGAGGTAACTTTATCTTAATAAACAGATGAATGAGGTGATGCAAAGAGTGCTTGTTTTTGTGGGTGAAATCTCTGTGAATCTGCAGCTCCTTCTGAAACTGGGGCTGTGGGAGGATTACTGATAGCAATGAATCCATCTTCCATGTGTTAAGGAAAAAAAAAAAGTTCCTGTATTTCTCTTAAAGTGCTTATGGATTTTTTTAGATGCAGTAGGACTGCAGATGTAGTCATATTAAAATATAAAACATCTCACTTCGAGTTGGTCTCTCAGCAGAAGGAGTTGGAGACGTGACTTTGGTAGAAGTTACTGGGAATTCTCTTTTCAATGCAGCTTTGCAGCCTGTGCTGTGGATGGGAGCCCAGAGCAGTCTGAGTCATGCTTCCTCCATGGAGAGGACATTTAGGGGATGCCACCAGCAGTGGACTAAACCAGTTTTCCTAATGATTGCTTTGTTCAGCTTTAGCTACTTATGGGGTTGTTCAGATGGTGTCAGCTGATGTGTCAGCTGGAGGCCATGGGGTAAATTGTAGGATAAAGAGCAGTAGTTTACATACCTTTGTAGCAAATGTCTCTGCTGCCATTCTGCACGCTCTTCTTGCCTTAAAAGGGGTTTTTTAACCCTTTTTCCTCGTTGGGATCAGTGGATGTATGGAGCAAGGAAAGGGTTGTGTGTGGATTTTGTGAGGTTAACACGATTCCATCCCTGACCTGACTGAATCCTACCAAGTGAAGGCACCAGTGCATCCTGCAGGGGTGGCCCATTGTCTTTGGGAAAATGTTTTTAAGAAATTGGGAAAAACTTGGTTTTCACTTATTCCTCAACATTTTCCTGAGAGAAATTCACTCAATGGAGTGAATTCACTGAGTGAAAATTGCTGCATCTCTAGTGGATGTATGGGTCTAGTGGACCTATACAGAACAAGTCTGTTGATGTTGCTTTAATGGTGGTTTTAAGGTTATTTTAATATTTTTAATATTTTTAATATTTTTTTTTTATTTTAAGGATTTGGGGAATGCCCCCTATCCCCTAGCTCTCCCCTGTGCTCCTTGGGTCACAGATAGAGAGACTTGACTGGGATATAGGTAAGGCAGAGGCTGCTGAGAGAAGCCTTGTCTTTAATTAGACCAGTGGGTATCACTGGGGTGGAGGGGAAGGGATGAGTGAGCTTTTGAGCCTGAATAAATGTCAGGTTGTATTTTATCAGACTTGCAGTTTGGAATCAGGGATTCACTCAGTTTCCATTTGGCTGTGGGCTGTCTGGGGCCTTTTTGCATCTTCCATCTCTTAGCTGCAGTTATGGGAAAGTTACATATACCATTTTACAGACATAAAGCAGAGCTCTTTAGGGGAAGGAAGGGTAAATAACCCGGGTAAAATGAGCCAGGCTGGAGTCAGTAAAACTACCCAGAGTGCCAGCAAGTGATACCTGTGTCCTGAGTTTAATCTATTCCTTCCCAGTGGTCATACCCAGGAGGATTAGTGAGAGATGCTTTAACCTAAAGCTACTTGGAACAGCAGTGCTTTTTTTATTCTCCCCTCTCAAAAGTGGTTTGCTTTTACTAAAATAGCTAAATGCAGGCATGTTAAGCTTAATATGGATGTGTGTGTGGGTACCTGAGAAAGCATCCCATTAGGTAACCCTGTAGCTTTCTCCTGGGGAGATGCTGAGAATATCACCTTTGCTGCCAGTCAGGGCCAAGGCAGGCTTGTTAGCAGCTTGTAAGTGACAGCCCTACTTTGCTTTGTGGGTATTTTAAGTGATGAGGGTAGCAGAGCTCCAGGGAGAGGTGATAACGTCTGTGCTGGTTTTCTTCTCGATAGGGAGGTGGCAGAGGAGGAGGAGATAGGACTAATTGCATACCTTCCAATTCCAGTTACTTCATTACAGAATAGTCATTGGAGCAGCCCTGCAATCTGCTCTGATAGCAGATAAGTGGCGTGGCTTGCAGCACTTCAATCTAAACAAAACTTAAGTGCTTTTTCCTTTTTCCCTGGAGTGAAACTGTAATTTCGTTATGTGAATGTCAGCCAGGACAAAGTTGTTTTTGCAGCTGTCATGATGATTCTCTGGGCTTTGTGTTAGAGGTATGTCCCCAGTGTATGTAGCAAAAATATCCTAAAATACTGCATTCCCATACCTGGAAGCTTCAGTTGAAGGCTCTCCAAATGTTTGCCAGGTGAAGATCTGTTTAGCTTTGACGTTAGATGTCTCAGAGGGTTTAGATATAAACCAGTGAAGGTTTGGATTCTATTCCTTTCCATAGCAATACATGTTAATTAGCTGCTCTGTCTGCATTAGGCCCTGAAACAGTCAAGTGAAAGAGCCTGAGCACATCTCTGCTGCTTCACAATATGAGTCCCTGTGGTGAGGGTGGTCACGTCGAAGCACTGCCTCATTTTGGTTCTCTGGTGTGGAAATGGTGTGAAATGCAGCCCATGTGATGCAAAAGAGAAGTGTCAGGCAGAGCCTGGGAGAGAGATTTTGCCTTTCTTTGAAATGGGGCAAAAGTGAATTTGTACTCCAGGCTGAACCCTGAGAAATCATAAAATCCCAGAATGTTTAGGTTGGGAGGGACCTTCAAGTCCATCTTGTTCCAACCCCCTCCCATGGGCAGGGACACTTTCCACTATTCCAGGTTGTTCCAACCCCATCCAACCTGACCTTGGACATTTCCAGGGATCCAGGGGCAGCCACAGCTTCTCTGGGCACCCTGTGCCAGGGCCTCATAAAATACCTGGAGCTGCTGTTGATGATGATGACTTTAAGGTACCTATTTAAGGCCACAAGATCACCCCAGACAAGTGCCTGGACTTTGCACAGTGCAGCACCGGCCAAACCTTCAACTCTCTTCAGGCTCATTTTTTCTGGGCTGCCACAGAACCATTAAATCTGATCCTTTCCTAAAAAGACAGCTGACTGTGCAATGTGAGCCACATAAAATTCTTTGTCTCTGCTTTGGACTTGAATGGAAAAGTAGTTTGTTTTCCCATTAAATTGACCTCAACTGTCGCTGCCCCAAAGGGGGTCTGTTCTTGCAGGCTCTGCTTGGCCAGGGCCAGAGCGTGCTTGGCTCTCCCTGTGTTTTGCTGCAAGCCTGCTAACTCACTCCAGGACAATGGGAGGATGGTCATGCACTAAGGCAGGTATTTGTGAGCAGGTTAAATGTTTTGGGAAAGAAAATGTAATGCTGTTTGTGAAAGTTAATAGTTTTGTAAGCTGAGGTTTGGTTGTGTTGGTGGTAACTTGGCTGATAGGGTTGATGGTGTAGATCCAACTGCAGCATTAAGCTCTGGGAATGAATAAGGTGAAGTGGGGGTGAATTTCAAAGGAACAAAGAATACAAGGCCTCCTTAATTGAATCTTACATTTTTAGGGTGGCTTTCAGAGGGAAAAGCCCAAACATGCTTTGCAAACCAACCTGTGCATTGTGTACTGTAGTGGATCTGTGCTTTGATAGGAACAGTGTGACTTATTTAATGAGATAAACTGCATCATGTTTTTTTTTTTTTTTTTTTTTTTAAGAGGTATTTAGTTATTTGTATTGGGTAAAAATACATTTTTGCTGAGAGTCTGTAGCTGATCAGACTCCTGCATCCCTTTCTAGCCACTGATGTTGCAGGGCCAGGAGGCTGGCAGGTTGGATTGGGTATTGCCTAAATAAAAATGAGGTTCAGGCCTGGAGTGTTACCTGGCAGGGCTGCCTGACCCCCACCTGCTGGGCATGTTGACCCCACAGTGCTCTTTGCTCATGGTTTGTTTAGGAGAAGGTTTTAGGACGTGAGTCTCATGTGGGAGCACAGGTGCCACACTGCCTTTTTAAGAGGTTGAGTGCCTTGGCTTTGTAGGGAAAAGAAGCCAAAAAATGGGCTGTGATATGTTTCATGCTGGCCAAGCTGCTCCAAGGGTAATCCAGGTGGAAAGGGACTCACCTGTGGACAGGAGGTTCAACTGGGTAGTCAGGAAGCATCAGCAAAGCACAGCTCCTTCCTAAGAGTGAGCAAAATTCCTCTACCTGTAGACACCATCACATACAGCCAGCCTTGGCTCTTCTCTGGCTTCTGTTTGCCTTTTAATGGTCATGGAGTGCCTCAGTGCTTCCTTCTTGTCTTCCTGGTGTTTGACTCAGAGGTTTGATGGCCTCTGTGATGTTGGAATCAGCACATGGGAGCAGGTGGGTACTTGGGCAATGTCCATGGGATTACACTGGTGTGTTTATGGCCTGGCCTGGCTGCACTGGGACTTCTCATGTGCTTCCATATCCAGTACTTAGTCACCATCCATCTTCACTGCAGAAAATGAATGGAAGGCAAATTGTTACTGGAGACTTTTCTAGGGAAAAAGTTTTTAATGAGTACCTGAAGGGCCACAATCCTATGGATTGTGTGTGCTGTCATGTGGCTGTGAGCAGGTTTTCCTTATTGCAGAAGCTGGATTGATTCCTCAGGCTGGATAGCATCTGATTTTTATATGAGGGAGGGGGAAAAGTTGTCTGACTTTAATCTGAATTTACTAGGTACTTAATAAGAAAGACCTCTGCCCTGAGTGACTTGTTCAGCCTATGTTGTGTTGCAGGAGCTCCATGGAGATGAAGCCTGCTGGCTTTATTTTGCTCTGAAATCCATTTGGCTCAAAATTGCTTCCAGAATCTTATCCTCCCTGGTACTTCAGACTTGTGACTGGGTAACCTGCTGAGTGTTAAAGGTTGTGGCAAAGCCTGGGTGCTGTGGTGGCTGAGAGGTGACACTGGCACATGGAACCTGTCCTTCAGGTGACAGGCAGAGGCACATTTCCGAGAGCTGTCTGCTTCTGCCTGTCTCATCCCTTTCTAATCTGCAATTTGTGTTTGAAAGCAGAGGGATTTAAGTTGTTTTCTGTGCAGTTGTGGCCCGTGGGAGCAGTTGGCTGTCGGTGTTTGGCCCTGGAGCTGCCTTGGTGGCCGATTGCGTAAGCGAGCGAAGGTATTTGCAGCAGTCACTTGGAAATGGGGATAATTCGAGTCTCCATCAAGCTCAGGCTCAAACAGGTTGTGGAATTTATTTATACAACACCACTGGGGTGTGTGACACTGCAGAGCCAAACAAACAGAGGTTCCCAGCCCCGAGGCTTGTGCTGGGTGTTAGATAAGGAGGGATGGGGTAATTACAGCCAGGGACATGGGTGGAGGGGTTCGAAGTGGGTGAGGGCTGCATCCGTGTGGAGGACATGAAATGTGCCTCATTAATGGCACTGTGAAGAAACTGTGTGTGCACCTGGGGTTATGGGAAGGCTGGAGGTCAGCTCTGCAGAAGGAAGTGTTGTGTGGGCTGTTGGAGAGGTGTGGATTAATAAGGGAAAGCGGAAGGAGGCGAAATGAAACCAGCCAAGCGTGCGGGGAGGGGCCGCGTTACTCGGAAGCTGACGTGCAGCAGCCCTGGCACTCCAGGGGCTTGGGGAATTTGGGTGTCACAGCAGCCACTGGGAATCCACAGCCTGACCCCAAAATGTGTGTGCTTGATGGGAACAGAGGAACAGGTAAAGAAAGGGTCCAGTGTGGTTTCTGGGGGGCTTGGCAGTCCCTCCTCTCTGCTATCTGTGCTCCCTGGGCTCTCATGGTGCCAAATTGGCTTCTGTCCAGCCACTGGGCTGGTTTTGGGGTGTACTCGATCAGTCAGCACTGAAGATCTTGAATTGGTGGTTCTCCACGTCAGCAGTGCATGGATTGTTGTTCCCATGTGCCCTTTGCTCTGGGCAAACTGGATCTTTTGGGTTTTAGGAGCTGGGTAGTGGTTGTTAATACCTTTACTGTGTCACTAATTTCCTTTTTCCTTCCCTTTTGCTCTTCAGAAATGCCATTCTCCTGAGTGTGTAAGGAACCTACAGAACTGTAATGTCTAACCCTACATGGAATAACAACTCTTGGAAGGTACTACCCTTTTTTAACTCTATAGCTTTGTTACAGGTTGGGTTAATGATGTGCTGATCTTTGCTTCAAAGCTTGAAATTGAAGAACTGTGTCTTATGTAATGCTGTCCCTTTGAAAGGGCTGACAGTGCTGTGATCCTCCAGTCTCTGATTTCCAGAAAAACTGGGTGCAAGCTAACACTTGGTTTGGGGTGCTGAGGGACCATCCCTGTTTCTCTGTGGATGCTGATGTCTTTAGGAAGATCTGGTGTTGCCTTAGGAACAGATGGTGGTTTCTATTCAGAGAGCTGAACTGAGCTTTCTTCATTCTTGGTGGCCATCCTTGGAAACATATTGCCCTTCTTTTTAGTGATGCATGATGGTTTGCCAGTTTCTTCAATTCAGTGACCTTCTGGATTGTCTTTCTTGAGGCTTCCAGGCATATTTATAAAGAATATTGGGATGAAGTGCAGTTACACTTTAACATTTAGATTGAAATGTCTCGGCTGTTCGTGCTGCATTAACCAGCTCTCAGGCGTTGGCTTGTTCTGCTGTCTGATCCTGCAGTGATGCCATAATACTGAATTTTGGACTGCCCTGTGCATTGCCATGGCAACAGACTGATGTCACACTCTCAAGGACATTACTTCAGTGCACGATCATGCAGAGGCACAATCAGATTTGTGCAGGAGAAAGCTGACTAATGCACATCTCAAAAGCAAACAAGGGGAATGCAGGTTACAGCTGACCAACCAAGGTGCCTCAGTGTGCAAATTCCCCACTTAGAGGAGGGGCTGATTCTGTCTCTAAGGCAGGAACAATTGTCTTGATGAGCTTCTCTTCACCATGGAGAAGCAGAGGACTTGCAGGTTTCCTGTATCTTTATAACAGGTGGTGGCAGAGATCATTGTTTCTGGGGTGGGGAAATGCTCTCTGGTTTCAGAGCTTTGAAAGGGCAGTGCTTTCTTTTCATTTTGAAGAACCTCTCAGTGGTCTTGTAAGCACCCTGAGAATACTTTGACTTGCTTAATGTTGTTCAAACAGTTTAATTGGTTTTCCAAAGCTTTTATTTTATCCATAACATTGGAAGGTGAAAGGGGAACTCCGCATCTGCATTATGGTCACATTTTCCTATATCCTATTAGCAGATTCCAAGATTGTTTAATGTGATCTCCACCCATTTCATTTGGCTGCAACCTTTGCTCCCATGAAAACAAGGCTGATTGTTCTGAATTGCTGTGTGTATGTGCTTTGGCACGGCATGAAGGTACCTATAATAACACAACCATTGTCTGGAAAAAAAGGCAGTTTGCAGTAATAACTACAAATAAAAGGGTGCAGTCCAGGGGCAAGACAGATAATGGTCGTTTTCCCACCCACTGCACAGGGCAGATCCTTAAACATGGTCACCCCTCAGCATGACAGGGCTGTGGGCTTTAGCCTGGGATGTGAATACTGGGAATAAGGGACTGAAATATTTGCACGTTGTTCCAAGTTTCTCTTTCCTGGCCTCAGTTCCATTGCTCATATCTACGGATGGGGAGACTGAATGACTTTTGCACAATGCAGTGTTTTATTTGCATGCTGTGAGCAGTTTAACAAGTGTGTGTGCTAAATGAAGCATTCCCACTTTCAGTGAGCAGCTGATGCACCCTTAAAGTAAAAAAAAAAAGGATTTAAAAAAAAAGTGCCTTTAGGTTGAACAGTGGGGTTTTGAGGGGTGACATTGTGCTGTGTGCCTGAGCGGATGGTGGGTCGTGCCAAGGCTGAATGTTAACTAGAAATGCTGTGAGATGCAGCAAATAACCAACTCACACTCCTTGGTGCTAAAGCAATTTCTGCTCATCTCTGCACTTTGTGGGTAAAAGCTGTTATAGTACAAGATTTGCAAGTAATGTGATTGTTTTAAATGCTCGGTGTCACAGGAATTGAGGACATTTAACAGAAACTGGCATTTCTTGTAGCAGTTTGGTTGCCTCCCAGGACAGGAAACTGTGAAGTGGTAAAAAAGAATCAGGGAAGGAGTTTAACAACCCTCTCTGTAAATCATGATGCTTGAATTCAGATCCTGGCCTTGAGCTGAAAGGACTGGGAGCTCTGCAGGACCCAGTGATTCAAGCTGCTCTGTAGAGAACAAGAAGATAATGGTGATGGACTATCAGGAAGGCAGCCTTGCTGAAAAGAGAGCCTTTATGATACAGTCAAGGGGAAGGAAGTCTGGAGAACTCAGAAAAGGAACAGATGTTTTTGGTAGTGGGGAAAAACTTAACTATCCCTGTAGCTTGCTCTTGCAGCGGAGCCAGCAGGAGGAACTTGATACCAAACAAAAGTAGGCACACCCAGGATTTAGCAGAGGGATCCTGGAAAGCTGAAAATCAGTGCTTTGGTGCTTTTCTGTTTGACAAATACCTTATACAGTGGCATCTGGCAGATATAATACTAGATGTGTGTGCAAAGGTGTGTGTAAAACAGCTTGAAGGTGTTAGATGTTTCTCTTTAACAGCAATAAAAGAAGTATTGATGTATGAAGTGATACCCAAAGTGGGGAGCCAAGAGAGATGCTGTTCTCTGAGAAGGAAATAATGACAGAAGATGCATTAAAAAAGAGGGTGAGGTTTTTTTCTAGGGTGTGTTTATGGATGGTGATGACTTGAAGTGTGATAAAACAGATTGCTGATCCTATGTATCAAAGTACCAGCGGCAATGATTTTTTAAGCTGTTGAAACTTGCATCCACCAAAAAATATATATCTATTTCATTCTTCCTAATAGGTTAATCCACTGTAATTGGCTGTGAAATCAACCTGGGGGAATTTTCCCATCTGTAAATGATGCACAGCCTCTTTGCTGTCTACTTGGCAACCGTACCTTCAGATAATTAAAAGCTGTTTTTTAAATCCGCTTTTCTTTCAACTCTTGTTTTTCTGCATCTCGCTGCTTCTCTGAGAGCTGTCAGTCACTCTTCTGGCCAAGGTGTAAAAACCAAGATAATGTGCTTTTAGGAAAGGAAAACTGCAGATGATCTTTTTACTTTAATTTTTTTTTAAAAAAGCATAAAACCTACAAAACTAGGTGAATGTGAGGAGCTTTTTAGCATGCATGTCACTGCTGCATTTCTGAAAGTAACTAAACTTTCCCAGTCCAATATGGAAAACTTTGACTTTCAGAGCTCTGGTGCCACTTGCCCTGCTAAAATCAATAACCAAGCCTCCATGGTTCACTTAGGAAGCAGTTCCAGTTCCCCAGAAATTACAGGAGTTGCTCAGCACAGGGATCCTCTGGTTTCAGCACATACTTTCATTGCTCTGTAGTGTTTTGAGAGGCCGAAGGGTGGGATGCAGCTCCAGTGAATTTCCAGATTCCTAACAGTGTGAGGGACTGTTTTTAATAGTGATGATAAAAACAGCTATTCCCAGTTGGAGATTTAGTCAGTGGTATAATTATCAGAGCTATGAAATAGTGCAGGGATGGCTTGGGATGGAAAAAACTAAAGCTTGAAACTTCTTTTCTTGAGGGAGCTGTTTGAAATGATTTCCTGCAGGCTCATAGAGAATTGGTGAGAGATGTCAAAGGGTGAGGGCTCAACATTGGTGATTGCTTTGGTAATTCAGTGTTTGGGCTGCAGCTGGCTTTTGGGAGAGAATTGGTTGTTGAAAGCCAGGGGGATGAGGGGGAGCTCTGGAGTGGCACATTTGGTTTGTAAAGTGCTGAGGATTTCCACAGCAGGGTCACAATCCCCAAAGCTCCAAATCTGGCTCACTTAAACCATCCCTTCTAAACCACAGCTGTGGGCTCCTTATTTTCTGCTTCACTTCTTAGTGATTTGGTGGGGTTTATTCATATTTTCTCCATTTTGTCCAAGAGGGGAAACTCTGACAAGAAAATACTGTTTGTGCTGGAGGGAGCAATTGGAATATTGGGTTAGGGAGCAATGTAGGTATTTTTTCCTTTTTCTGTCTTTATAATAAAGTTGTTTTTTGGACCTGTTAGAGCAGAGACCACAAAGATGCTCTGAGGACTGAAGCACCTCTGCTCTGGAGCTGGGCTGGGAGTGTTCACCTGGAGAAGAGAAGGCTCTGGGGAGACCTTGGAGCCCCTTCCAGTGCCTAAGGGGACTTGGAAAAAAAAGGGAATGTGACTCTTTATGTGAGCAGATAGGGGTGGGACAAAGTGGAACAGTTTTAAAATAAAAGAGGAGAGATTTAAATTAGATATTGGGAAGAAATTCTTCTCTGTGAGGATGATGAGGCCCTGGCACAGGGTGCCCAGCAAAGCTGTGGCTGCCCATGGATCCCTGGAAGTGTCCAAGGTCTGGTTGGACAGGGCTTGGAGCAGCCTGGGATAGTGGGAGGTGTTCCTGCCCATGGCAGGGTGTTAGAACAAGGTGATCATGAAGGTCCCTTCCAACCCAAACCATTCCAGGATTTTATGTTTCCTGTGTTTTTTCATTAAAAAAAATTCAAGTTTTGTAAAACAAACCTGACTCTGACGTTTCCAGTGGACTTTAGAAAAGTTCATACTTCCACAGTGGTTATTAACATGGAAAGGATTGCACCAGAATTATTTCTGGTGTCCTCTTATAGGTCTGTGCCACTGAATTTTGGAGAGGAAATGTGAAAAGGGAAAGGCAGAGGCAGAAAGCAGAAGTTGTCACAGTTCATAAACGTGCATAAGTTGTCTTTTACTGAAATTTCAATGCTATTTTGGGGCCTTTCTTTTTCCTTAAGAATGAATTACAGTGGAATTCGTGCTATGCTTAGGATTTCTGAAACTTCAATTGTGTCAGTTGCTAGGTGTATTGACTACAAAGCCCTGAAAATATCAAACTATTTTTTACTTCAATAATTCTTGAGTTATTAGTGGAAAAAAAAAATCTTTAAAAATAGAGCTAATAAAAGATTAAAGATCTGTGGAATTGGTAGGTTTCCAGATTAGCTTAGATTTTAAACAGTCCTTTGAAATAATCATAATGCAGTAAGATATTGGTCTGTACTGCAGTTTACCAGTCAAAACCTGAGTTTTGTGAAGCAGAGTTGGTTCAGCAGATGTTTTGTGTACAACATTCTCTTGAGAATTTCTGTAAGCCCAGGTGGTGCTTTGTCTGGGAAGGATTTGTAGTGTGTCCCCTTGGCTGCCTTCTGTCTTCCTCTTGAGCCCTTTGGCCATGACGTGGCACATGTCTGTGCTTTGGCTGCTCAAAGTCCTTTCTGCTCCCTTTAAAGGGGTTCTGGGCTTTTTTACAAGCTGCAGAGCAGTTTAGGGTGGGAAATACCCTGATACTGCTTTGGGATCATTCACCTGCATTTGTGTGAGCCCAGCTCTGCTCACCCACGCCCTGGTCCCTCCCTGTTCTGCTGCTGCTGCTGTGTCTGTGTTGGATGAGCTCTGCAGGTGCCTGGTTCTGCCTGGTGGATGTCCAAGGGGCTCCACTTGGGTCATGGTGTTGTGCAAGTGCTGTTGTGGGTCTCCTCTGCCTTGCTGTGCTGTCCTCCTGTCACTGCTGAGGGGTCCAGCTTTGTGTTGCTGCCTGTCACACCCTGGTGTCCTGTTTCTTTCCTTTTCCTTGCATGACTTCACACTGCAGGAGGGGTGCTCATTCCTGGCAGCCCCAAGGATGTCAGAGGGTCCCTCCCAAAGAGGCCTGGTGACAGTGGAGCTCTGGAGACCTCTGGTTGTGTAAAGAGTGGCTGCTCCCTGTGCAGGAAACGGGGGCTGAGTCTCTAGAAGCTGTGTCCTCATTCATTGAGGAGCTGTGTCACCATGTCCAGGAGAAGCCCTCACACCTCTCCAGAAGGTGTGTCCTCATTCATTGAGGAGCTGTGTCACCATGTCCAGGAGAAGCCCTCACACCTCTCCAGAAGGTGTGTCCTCATTCATTGAGGGGCTGTGTCACCATGTCCAGGAGAAGCCCTCACACCTCTCCAGAAGGTGTGTCCTCATTCATTGAGGAGCTGTGTCACCATGTCCAGGAGAAGCCCTCACACCTCTCCAGAAGGTGTGTCCTCATTCATTGAGGAGCTGTGTCACCATGTCCAGGAGAAGCCCTCACACCTCTCCAGAAGGTGTGTCCTCATTCATTGAGGAGCTGTGTCACCATGTCCAGGAGAAGCCCTCACACCTCTCCAGAAGCTGTGTCCTCATTCATTGAGGGGCTGTGTCACCATGTCCAGGAGAAGCCCTCACACCTCTCCAGAAGCTGTGTCCTCATTCATTGAGGAGCTGTGTCACCATGTCCAGGAGAAGCCCTCACACCTCTCCAGAAGGTGTGTCCTCATTCATTGAGGAGCTGTGTCACCATGTCCAGGAGAAGCCCTCACACCTCTCCAGAAGGTGTGTCCTCATTCATTGAGGAGCTGTGTCACCATGTCCAGGAGAAGCCCTCACACCTCTCCAGAAGCTGTGTCCTCATTCATTGAGGGGCTGTGTCACCATGTCCAGGAGTTGTATGAGAATGTGAGATGGTTGAGTGGCCTTCATGGGAATGAGGAACTTCATCAAGTCCAAGGTGCTGCTGAGGAACCTCATCAAGTTCAAGTCCAGGTGCAAGGTGCTGGGTCAGGGCAGTGCCAGGTGTGAGTACAGACTGAGAGAAGTCACTGAGGACAGCCCTGCAGAGGAGGGCTTGGGAGTTGTGGTGGATGAAGAGAGGGCTGGGAGCTGTGTGTGCTCACAGCTCAGAGGGACAACTGAGTCAGGGCTGCTTCAAAACAGGAGTGGGCAGCAGTCAAGGGATGTGATTGTCCCCCACAGGGTGCCCAGAGCAGCTGTGCCTGCCCATCCTTGGAAATGTCCAAGGCCAGGTTGGATGGGCTTGGAGCAACCTGGGATAGTGGAAGGTGTCTCTGCCCTTGACCAGAGTTGAAACTGGGTGGATTTGAGGTCCCTTCCAACCTGAACCTCTCAAGAGTTCTGGTAAATGGGATTTTTTCAGAGAGCTCAGAGACTCAGAAACCTGAATTCCAGGGATCCCAGTGGGGTCTGCAGCACCTCTCACAAGAAGTCAGAAGTGACTAAAAGAGGGACACTGGGAAGTGGCCACTCTCCATACAGGGAGGAATATTCCTGTCCCTCCTGAGACCTGACATTGATAACAAGCTGTGAGTGATTGTAGTGGGTGGCTCCTGCTGCAGGGACAGACACATCCCCCTGACAGACAGCTTGGCCACAGGAGGTTGTTGCCTGCCAGGGACTGGAGTTGGAGATGTCACAGAAGCACTGCCAAGAGAGCTTAAAGGCCAAGATAAAGTTCATGAGATTACTGATTACTATTGTGGACAAAACAGAAAAATTACATTTATTGATGGCTAGAATAGTAAAATAATAGTAAGAAACAAGCATAAAACCAACATCTTCTCTCCCCAGTTTCACTGTGGGGCATGACCTGCTCTGCCATGGAACATCCCTTATCCTTCCCTGGCCTTGATGGGGTTTTTCCTCATTTTCTCTCTGTCAGGTGCTTTTCACCCTTTCTGAAGTGTTTCTTCAGTGGTACCTGTGGTGGGACATGAGGAGCAGGCTGGAAAGGGCCTGGGGTAGCCCTGACCTCCTGCAGTAGAAGCTCTTTTAGAACCTGACATTAATGAGTGGGTTTTATTTATTTTTTTAATTTTTTTTTTTTTTTTTGTCCGAGATTGTAATGTGTTCTTCAGGAGCTTTTATGCTTTGTTTTTAAGACACAGCTGGAAAGCCCAGTGAATCCCAGACTTATTCAGAGGGTGTGGGCAGTGGTGTGTCCTGTTTGCTTGTGGGTGGCTGGGTTGTTTTTAGTTCCTGAGGAATCTGTTCTGGTGGAAGTTTGCAGATGCAGTGAGGCACTTTTTGTTCCAAAATGTGAAAAATAGTTTGAACTTGTTTCTGCATGAAATCTGTCCTGAAGTTGGGGATACTTGGATAGCTTTTTCCCTAAGTGCAGAGCAGACTTTTTTGTAAACTGCTGACCTATGAATTGGGGATTTCTGAGCTCAGCATTTTTGCACTGTCCTTGCAAGGTGGAAGATGGTTCTGTGTGAAGGTGTGACATTGGGGCACCAGCAGTGGCCTACTTTAGACAAAAGTTTGAAAAGATTTAAGGTTTTGTGACAATTCATGAGACATTGATACTAAAAATAGTGGAAAATGCTTTTATGTGAGAATAAGAGTGGATTCAGGAATATGATAGGAAAAACTTGGGCATTTTGGGTGACAGAAATCATGGAATCATAGACTGTTAAAGGGTTGGAAGGGACCTTAAAGATCATCTCATGCCAACCTCCTGCCATGTGCAGGAAATTCTCCCTCTAGACCAGGTTGCTTAAGGCCTTATCCAGCCTATCCAAATATTTGCAAGTAATGGCACAGTTACTTTTAAAGCTCTTTTTTTTGGGTACTATTATATTTAACCTAGTGTTTGTGCTGCTGAGTAAGGTTTGCTGAATTTGGATTTGGAGACCCTTAGGAAAAACCTGGACACTTTAGAGATGCCTAATGGATTTTGGAACCTCTCAGCCCTGCAGTGGACTGGAATGAATCCATATGGAGGAAACTGCATCGTTCTGCTTTGAGTCTTTTGTGTGTCTGTGTGGGTTTGGTTTGCTTGGGGTTTTTTGGGGGGGTCTTTTGTGCCTCTTTCTCTGCTGAAAAAGCATCCACAGTGGTATAGGACAGAGAAATTCCACATAAATAAATAAAAATGAATTACCCCGTGTTCTGCTACACTGTGTAGGTGTGGACCTGTGATCAGGGAATATGGGGTGGTCTCAGAAAGGAGAATTGGCAACCCAAGGGCTGGTTCAAACCAAGTGAGAGCCACAGAAACCTGGTAAAGCCATACTTTGTTCAGTGAATTGAGTTTTAAAGCTGATGAAATTAGTGCTTAACATTGAGTCACCTGTGTGGGGTTTTCCTTGTTAGCAGAGTTCTAAAGAAGGAACTGTATTTATCTGATGGATATTTAGACGGCAGCTTTAGGTTTTTTCTGATGTTTTAGAAACCATTTCATACCCCATGGAGAGATGTGCAGGATCAATTATTCCTGTGCATTTTGTGCCATGGTGCAGGGGGCCTTCTTCCCTGCGTAGTGTCCTGGATGAGATTTTTGCTGTCCTGGTGACATTTTACTTTGTTACCATTCACCAATCAAAAGTCCAGTCCTATGCTGGAGTACACAGATGCAGAGATACACAAAGATACACTTTTGCAACTGAGTTTATTTCTGTTGTGTTACAAAATCTGCCCTGAAACAGGAGAAGGAAACTTGAAGAATTAAAATGGGTCACTAACAAACTGTTCCTGGTGAACTGGTGAGGAATTTCTGTCGGGCAGGGCATGTGATGGTCACTTTATGAGCTGTCACAACAAAAACAAATCCACCCTCTGCATGCCAAAGTGAGTCAAGTGCACCTCTCCAGCCTGGATCCCTGCTACCACAGGCAAAACAGGGTGATGGAATGATTGTTGGGGTTATAATAATAATAATAATAATAATGATTTTTTTTTAAGCAAGCTTATATTATGTTCTTGAAAAAGATGGGATTCTTCTTGCTGGTTTTGACTGGCTTTCTCTAAAGTGGGACAGGTTGGCTCTGTCCTGGTGTTCAGGCTGATCTTTCATAGAGGCAGTCTGGGTTTCTGCCTCTGCTGTTTGTCCTGAAACTCCCTTTTCACGTCAGTTCTGCATCTTGCAGCCCTTCCTAGCCATCTTTGCATGTGCAGGAGCAATCCAGTGAGCCCTCAGCCTCACAAAACCAGGGCACCACGTCTCCAGGGCTCTGGGAGTGCTGCTCTACTATATTTGGAACCAGCTCTATTGCTTCTATAATAGGAAGGCTTCTGGAAGCTTTCTCCTTGCTCTCGCCCCAAGAAAGTGGCCTTTCAGCTGAGCTTTCATGAATTCACCATCTGCATGGCAAAACAGATGGACTTTTAGAGGCTGAATAATTCAGATGTGGCTTGTGGGTCATGTGGGGGTGTTGAGGGAGGATTTTTGCCCGTGCCCCATGAGCTGAGGGTGCAGCAGCCACAGCCACGCTCACAGGGACTCTGCCACCCCCACTTTGTCATTCAGGGCACGTGACAGTGCCAAGGGGTGCCAAGGCAGCTTTCTAGAAAGCAGAATGATGAGTGAGCCCCGTGTGTTTGTCACCAGAGCTGCAGCAGCACTGCCCAGTGAGGGATTTACTGGTTTTGTTTTCCTCTTGGATCAAGCAGAACAAATCTAATGAGCCAGTTCTTAACTTCTTCCCAGCTGAGCAGTGAGTGATGTCCTTACCCAAATTGTGCAAGGCAGCTGAAGCCTTTCAGGAATAGTCAAACAAGGGAAACATTTGTAATATTATTTTTCCCAATACTCATGCAGGGCTAAGAGGGTGCAGCAGAGCTTGTCTTTATTTTCTTTTTCCCTTCTGAGATTTTCCTTTTGAGGGGACAACTTAGTCCTTCCAACTCTTACCCCACCTAGTGAGAAAGCGTGTGAGCCACAAGTGTGGAGCCTTTCATTCTTTCTTGACGTGATCCTGGAAGTAAAACAGGTTCTCCCTGTAGTGCTTCATTGGAATAAGCATTTCACATGCTTATCAGTACAGCAAGTAGAGCTGTTTGACAGCAGTGAGGAATCAAATGTTGCCTTGGAGCCCTGCATGCTCATTTCCCTGCTTCTGAAACACTCTGCACTTTACCCACTGTGCATTCAGAAGTGTTCCTTTCCACTGAAAGGACCTAAAACCCACCTTGTAGCAGACACATTTTCCAGCATGATTCCAGGTGAGGATTGGAGAAGGCTGAGTGCAATCTGAGTTTCTGAGAACCTTGTCCTGCTGGGCTTTGTGAGTTCCTGCCAGGTCAGGGGTAGGTGGGTTCAGGGAGCAATTTGGGTTAATTCTGTCCTGGTCCACCTCCTTGGGAGGCTTCAGGTGAGAAATCAGACAAGGGAAGGAGTGGAAGACTGAACAGGCCCAGCTCCAGGAGTCTCTCCTCACAAGAGAGACTCACCCCAGAGCCCTCATTGTCTTCCTGGCCTCTGCTCATTCTACTTACATGGGAATCTTCAGTTTTCATTTAAATTGCTGCTCTGTCTGGTGAGATCCAAGGATGGGAGCTTGGAGGAGCTTTGGGAAGGAAGGGCTGGAGTGAATTTGGTGGGGAAATGAGCACAGGGCAGTGGTAACCAGGTCCTGCTGCTTTGCCAGCTCTGGTTCCTGGTGCTTGGCAGAAGTGCCATCAGCTGGTTTTGGTGTGGGAGAAGACACAGGAAACTCCCCCACATTAATTCCAGCTGGAGCCCCTGTGGCAGTTTCATTTCTTTAGATAAAATAATACCAGATCTGATGGACCATCAAACAGAGGGGAAGCCGAGCATGCAAGGCTTCACAAGGCACATGATGCCTGTGATGGCTCCTTTGGGGTTAAAAGGCAATTCTTTAGGTGTTTTAAATATGTAGATATTACCTGAAGAATGGTTAAAAGAATTGGTTAGGGGTGTGAGAGGCTGAGGACCTGGTGTGTCAATCTCCTCCCGTCAGACCTGGCCTGGGAGCTGATGTGGATCCTTCCCAGTGGGAGTGTTGGGATGGGGAAAGACTTTGTGCCAAAGCCTGTTACTTAGGAGAATCTGGTGCTGTTAGAGGTGTCCTGAGGGGTGCTTGGGGAGGGATGACTTGGCTGGGGGATGGCAGAATTGCATATCTGGTGATCCTTGTCTTTTTTGGAGACAAGGATCATACAATAATAACCTAAAATTGAGCTCCATGGTGGGAGAATGGACATGGAACCTGGTTCTTGCAAGAAAACAAATACCCTTATCTTATTATAAAGCCTCAGCACTGACTTTTCCCACCCTAATGACTGTTTTTGTTATTAACTCCTCTGGGTTCTGCTCTGAATCACTTGCTGCTGCTTCCTTCTGCATCCTGAATGTGCTGATGCTCTTTGCCCAGCTGATCCAGAGTAATATCCCAAAGCTTGCCCTGCATGGAAGTGGGGTGGTCAAATGTGTTTTTACACATGTTTTTACCCACAGGGCGATTGTTGCTCAGATCCAGCCCCGAGGCCACGGCCTCCTTTCAAGAAAGTCAATTTTCTGAGAGGATGTGCCCACCCTTTGAACTGGTTTGTTGATCAGTTACTGTTGCTACAGCTAAAACACACTTGCACTTGCACTAATCAAAATATCAAAAGCTGTGGTGAATTGCTACACAGATGGGGAGACCTTGACTGCAGCCTGGTTGGGTTGATACATTTGTTTTTCTAGGCTGCAGCAGTGCTCAAACCTGGTGATAAGAGAGGGAATTTTGTGGGCCCGTTCCCTGAGCTCGGTCCGCGGCTGAGAGGATGTGTTGCTTTCTGCTGCCAAAAGCAGAGTCCTTCCCACATCTTGTGCAGAAAGGCATATGTTTGGGGGTGGTTTCAGAGAGGGAGAAGAACACGATTAGGCTTTTAACTTCCTCTTCTCTTCTGTTTCTCTGTGCATCTGTATTGCAGTTTTTTGGGCTGTACCTGACTCTGTGCAAAACTTAAATCGGCTGCAGCTCCTTCTGCTAAGGATCAGCCTTGGTACAGAAACAGTGGTAGTTAAAAGGCAGTAAGTATATCTGCTAGATTAAATGCTGGGGGTTTTTTTCTCTTTTCCTTTTTTTTTTAATTCACAAGCACAGCTTTTTAGTCTTCACACAGTAGGAATTTGTCAGGAGCTTGCTGGCATTAATAGTCTATTTCAGCTCTTTTCTATAGCCCAGCAGCTACAGAGGGGGGGAAAAAGCATGCTTTGTATGGAGCTGTGGTTGGGTCTGTGCTGCAGTGCCCATCTGAATTTGGCTGTGTCTATTTTGTCAGCTTTTGCTTCCCTCTAGTAGTTGCTGGTCCCTCCCTAAACTCATGAAATCCCACCATGCAATGCCTGTGCTTGGGTCAGGGTTCTGGCTACTCCTGACCTGAACCAATTCTCTTGATGGTTTTGCTTCTCGAGCTCTTTACTGCAAACAAGATATCGTTGAGTTTCAATTCTTTGTCTGGCTTTTTATCTTTTACTTCTCAATTGATCTCCAGAGGAGTAGTGCTAGGACAAAACATGTGGTATTCTTGACCAGGGATCCATGGAGAGGGTGTAAGCTGTTGGAAAAGTGAGTGGCATTCTTGAAATGGTGTGGTTGCGTTTATTTGGGTGTGGATATAATCATGCTTCTGTGATACAGTTCCTGCTGAGTTTGAAATGCTAGTGTTAGTAAAGCCAGAAGGAGAGCCAGAGAAAAGCTTGGAGAAAAGTCAGAATTTCAGTGCCTTTTAGTGATGGTTCATGGGAAAGTAACGATTTTGTGTTTGAGTTTCCTAAAGCACCGGGCATATGCTTTTTACTTCTCTGTGAATTACTGCTTGTGAATGTATATCTTTACAGCATGAGAACATCAGAAACACCTGGTTTTGTGCCTAGGTTTCACTCATAGAGGTAGGTCCTTGTCAGAGACTCTGGGTAGTCTGATGAAAATGGTGTTTAACTACAAAGCTTCAATTTCTGCTGTTGCTGATTGTGGCTGCCTCATTCCTGGTCTCCCTGAATCCCTGGAGCAGAGGACATGTTCTCCTCCTCCTGCTCTGCCTCCATCTCCTCCACCCCACACGTTTCTTAGCCTTGTGTAGAGCTCAGCAGAGATTTCTTCATGAAGACTGGAATGTGTTTATATAATATTTTATATATTATTTTAGGCTCCTGCTACTCAAATGTAGGCAAACTCTTAACCTCTTATTCGCCATCATTAAACGAACCGTGGAATTGCTGTAGCAGACATCAAGTCAGGTGGATCTAAACCAGCTTCTGTTTTTCCTGCCTGGAAGGTTCATCCTTCATCATTTTCCTGGCAAGTGTGGCTACCAAGAGCAGGTTTTCCAGGCCAGGAGTGTTTAGTGGGAGCATTGATTGTGAACCACACCGGTGAAGCAGTGCTGGGCTGGGCGTAGTGGGGGCTCTTCTGTGTGGGAGGCATTGGGAAGGGGGTGATGTGAGAGACTCAATCTCTGCAAAAGCAGGGCTAGGACAGCAGTAGGAACGCTGGGCAGAGCTGCTGAAAAGGAGAGAACAACCTGCTGCACTAAATCACAGCTCCCCTGGGGACACAGCTCCATAGTTAGCATCCTCAACTGGCATTCCTTTATTACGGCATCATTGTGCACAGTCCTCTAGAGAGGAAGCAAACGGTCTCTAAAACAATCTGCTGGCAGCTCAGGCTGGAGTGTTTGAGGTTTTCCAGGGCTCTTTTGCTGTGTCACTCTTCCCTTTAATGTTCCAGCTTGAAGGTTGTTGTTCTTTCTCCATCAAAGTGCGTTAAAGCGCCGGTAAGGGTGTCTGCTCCAAGGACAAGGTGGAGAAGGCAGCAGCCCAGGGAGAACAAGAGATACTGCAGAACAGCTTTGTTCTGGTGTAATCTGCCTTATCTGCATGTGATGCAAAGACAGGGCAGTTTTCACAAGACTTGGAGGCTGCCTGGTGACATGTTTTCTGTCCTTTTATAAAATCCATCACGTTATTTTGATTAGAGCGCTAACGTAACTCCTGGCAGCCTCAAATCTCACTGCTAGCAGCTACTTCCCTCCAAAGCCTGATGTGGTGCTAACAAGCAGAGAGATCTTGTGCGTCCTGTTTACATGGAGCTGGGAAGACAGCGTGTTCCGTGGGAGGTGCCAAGGTAGAGCTGCAGTTGGATAAAAGGTGAAAAAACTGCTGTGTGTGCAGACAGGCTGTGGTGGGGAGTGTTCATTTGTGTTTGGTGGTGTTCAGGAACTCCAGCTGCAACACTTGGCATGATGATGTTAAGTTGTTTTAAATCTGAATATGTATCTTTTCTATCTATGCATGCGTAGCATGTTTGTGTTTGTATATATTTATATTTATATCTATTCTCTCTCATGGGAAAATCTGATCATCTGCTCTCCTCATCTCCTCATGTAGCTCTCTGTTGTTCAGATTTTAGGTGGCAGAGACACGGTGAAGCTGAGTGTGGGGCAGGCAGAGCTGATGGGGGAGCCTGGGGTGTAGCCCAGGATGGACTGGCTGTGACGAGGACGTGCCTTAGCCGCAGAGGTCGTTACCATGAAGAGTTCCTGCAGAGCTGGCCTCCACAGGGAACCGCTGACTTCCACATCCTCCACCTTCCATCAGGGCAAACGGTACGAACACACCGCCTGCAGCTCAGGCTTCAGCACCACTTGTAGCCTTGTCCTTGTCCTCTCCCATTGCCTTGTGCTGTCACTCAAATGTTTGCTCAGAATTCTGACTTTCAGGTGGTGTTTAAGTTGTAATGGCTTAAGGGCAGAAATGTTCTTTGACGTTTTTATTTGATCGTGACAACTACAGATTCGCTGCAGCTGGTAGTGTACTTGCAGAAATCCTTGGGTTTTCTAGCAACAGCTGTAAATTAGTTTGGGAAACATGACTTTGAAGTAAAACTTAATTGGTGAAAGGCTCATCAGAGTAGGCTTTAAAACATGCAGGCAGCTTAAAGCAAGTGGAAATGCTGGCAGTCATTGTTGTGGTTTGTCTTACTATGGGCTAAGTAATTAGATTAGTTTAAGCTCACATTTTGGATTGCTCACTCTCCTGTGTCTCTTATTAAGGAGAAATGCACGATTGATTTCAAGCACTTGTGCTTATGTGACAATTAAGTGAACGCCTCTCACTGTGTCTCCTTATAGGAACACCATGCAGAACAACTTGTCCTCATGCAAATGCAAGGACATGCCAGTTTGTTGGAGTTCAAACTACTTCAAAATAAATGTGGTGTTTTTTTGTTTTTTTTTTTTTGTAATTCTTTTTCTGAAACCAAGGCTCTTAAACTTCCTCAGTCTGGAGGAAGAGCGCCAGTTTTTTGGTTTCCAAAGGCTGTGTGGGTTTAAAGCAAACTTTTAACCTTTGTTCTTTGTGGTTGTGTAGACAGCATATACTTGCTATGTTAGTCTCATGGTAATTTAGTGCTGGAAAAGACTTCCTGGGTCACCCAGCTCCTTGCTTTCCCAAGCAGGATCTCATAATCCCTTTTGTGAACTTAGTCCAGCCTAAAAACATTTACATCTTTTCTTGCATCTTTTCTTCTCTCCTCCTGTAGATCAAGCCATTACTGAAGATGACAGATCTTGCTGTGCAATTAGGAACCTTCTTTTCATTCCCAGGCTGAACATTCATGACAGTTTATAGACTCATTTGAGTTTCTGTTCCTTTATTTGCCTTCTGCCTAAGGACTGCTGCTCATTTTCAGTGGTTTAACTCTTCTTCTGCATTCTGTAAGAGGGGGGTGTAACCCTCACCTGTGGTTTTGCTAAGTGACCCAAGTGTTCTTTAGTAGCTTCCTGAGTAGCAGTTGCTGCTGTTCTCAGTGTGATGCCCCTCACAGAATATTCTCAGTCCTGGCTAAAAGTGTGTGCTGTGCTCTGGAGCTGCTCTGCCTGGAGAGCTTCTTCATCACCTTCATGGATGTCTCTGTGGTGGCCAGTTCACCTCAGTTACTAACAACACTTGTTAGTGTTCCTCCTGCTGATGCATCACTGCCTGCATTTCAAAACCCTCCTCAGTTTCTGTTACTTGGAGCTTTGTGTCTCTGCTGTTTTGGAACTGCCTCTGTTTCTGTGGGTGCAGAATTAGTGCTGAGGTCATTTTTAACAAAGTCAGATGTTCCCAGGGCTGATTCTTGAGGCATGTCTTTGGTTTCCAGGCTGGTATTTTCTTATTCAGCATCACCTGGGGCTGTCTCCTGCTAAGCCAGCTCCTTTGTCTGTTTTCCCATTCCTCTGCCAATCTGTCTTAACCAGTAAATCTCTTTGTGCTCTCTGAAGTCCATGTGAGGGAGATATAGTAGATTGCTCTAAAAAGATGGGGTTTTTTTTGAGAACCTTGAGGTTAGTCTGGCATATCTAACTATTCCCTCTTCCCCCTTTTTCTGTGTGTCACATTAATCCTCTTTGCTTGCAAAGCACCTTTATATTGGAGTCAGAATAGGAGCCCTGGAGAGGCTGTGATCATTCTCCTTCTCTTTCTCCCCTGCAGTGCCCCCTCCAATGTGCCACATGTTTATTATCTCCCATTGTTGCCTTTCAAGAGGTTTATAAATCCTGTTTCTTGGCCTGCAGTGCATGAGCCTATCTGGTTTGGATTCTAACACTGGGATGAGCCAATCCTCACAATTTTTATGAAGCTCTCTAATCCTCCTCCTGCCAATGCTCTCGTTCAGATTAACGCCTGGGCTTTTGCCCTCATCATCACCCTTACCTCTCCTCTTTAAAAATGGTGCAAAGTCAAATTTGGTATTTTGTCTTGTACTCTTGATCTCTGCCCTGCCCTTGCTTGCAACCCTGTTTCTCTTTTCTCTCACAAACTGAAAAAAACCTTTCACTATTTCTTTGTTGTTAAATATCTCTGCAGTGACTTAACACTGCACCAGTTCTCATGTTTATTCCTGGACTTTTTGGTCTCTAAGGTAGAAGTTTCCAAGTGATGTGACCTGAAACCTGTGTCTGCTTGTGCTATCTTTCACAAAAAAGGATCACATCCAGTTGGAGTTGCTTTGAATCTTTAGCTTGGGATGTGTTCTTAATAATGAAAACACCTCCTGACTCCTGGAGAATGCAGTGTGCAGTGAAATCCTCCCCAGCACAGCTGAATTCATCAACCACTTTCTTTCAGTCTTGAGTTTCAAAAGGGCACCCTGCCTTCAACTCTACTTTTGCTTGTTTTTATTTTGAATGCTGAGTCTGTTGCCGATCGTGTGGTCCAAGGTTAATTTCTGCAACCTTTGATGTGTTCTCATTGCATATGCACAACAATGAAGGCTATAAATAGCATCACTCTCTGGTGCTTGGTTAACACAAGGAATTTCTTGCACTGTGATATAAAGAAAGGTCCTCTTAGAGTCTATAAATCAGGAAACAAATTAATAAATGTAAAACACTTCCAGAAGGACACTTGGCACTTACCTTTCAGCAGAAGCCCTATAAAAGCAGCAGTTTTTGTCTTGCTGTCCCTCTGTGATTTCCCCTCATCCTGTCCCACCACAGCCACCTGTGCCATCCCATCAGATCTGAGCTGCACATTTCTGGAGCAGCTGATAACCTCAAATTCCAAATCTTTCAGTTTATTTTATTCCCTTTTGCTTTGTCATGTCTGGTGTGGTTGGGAAGCAGGGCTCTGAGCTTCCTGAGGCTCAGCACAGAATGGCTGCTGCATCTCTCCCTTCATGGTGAGTGCTTTTATTCAAAAGCCTGGCAAAGCTGTGGCACTTCTTCCTGTACAAAATGTAGGAAGTAGCCAAGGCCACTGTGCTTTACTGAAAGGTGGGTGTGTGTTTAGTGTAAAACAAGTTCAAAACATTGATGGGTGGGAGCCCTCAAAGTGGAGTGGTCTGTGTTGGGCTTGGGGGTGCATTCTGTCACCCAGAACCTCTGTGTGCTGCAGATGCTGGGCTTTGTGGGATGGATTTGCTGGCTGTGCTGGGTGCAGCTGTGTTTGGGTGTTGTCTCCCCCAAAATCAGCTTATCTGAGCACCTGATGCAGGTGAACCAGCTGGGGAGGGACCCAGCTTTAGGAGCTTGGTTCTTACAGTGCATTTGGCTCCTCAGCTCTGCTGGGCCAGCTCTGCCCCATGGTTTTGGCATTCTCCCACTTGCCCCAGGCTGGCCACTGGAGCAGAGAGCTCTCCTTCAGCAGCCACATGCCTTCTGTTTGCCTTCAAATCCCTCTCTAATCCTTGCTGGCTCTCCCTTTGCTGCAAGAGGCATTTTGGAGGTGTTGGGAGCTGGGTCAGGAGCAGTTGCTGCTCCAAGGGGAGTGGGTTTTCAGGAAATCAGATGCTTCCACAGCTGCCAGAGTCAAACCCACCCCTGCTCTGGAGCTTCCCAGCCCTCCTTTCTGTGAGCTTGGACCCTTGCCATGCTCCAGAACAAACTCCATGAGTGCAGAGAGCCTTCCATGGTGGGACTTTCCCCAGCAGAATCCCTGGAATGCCTTTGAAGCAGCTCTCTGTCTGCTTTGCCTTGCCCTGGCAGTGCAAAGGGGATGGAAATGGTACTGGAGATGGAGCCCAAAGGACCCACCAGACCCTTCCAGAAATAACAAGTGGTTGACTGTGGTTAACTCCCACTCAGTGCTCAGTCCTTGCTAATTGTCAGTGTCCTTTATGGAGGAGGAAAACTCCATGGACAGAGAGCTGGGATGCCAGGGAAGAGGAATGCTTTGCCAGAGGTGTGGGGTTTTTATTGTTGTTGATTTTTTTCCTTTTATTTTTTTTTGGCTTCTGCCTTGTGTTAGTATGTCCTGAGGGGTTTTTCAGAGTTGTAGTTGGCACTGGGTGTGCAGTCAGCAACGTGAGGAGCTTTTTTCAACTGGAGTTGGTGTTTACAAGGAGAAATCCATAGGAAACTTGGGGGTTTTGATGGAAATTTTCCCCCTAATAAAACCTTCCAGTGCTTTGCCCAGAAAACTTGCAGTGTGAATATGCTGTTTGTGAAGATCAGGCTTTTTTGTCCTGGCTGTTCTTGCTGGCCAGAGGAAATCTTTTGGCTTCACAGGGCATCATCAGAGCCCCTGAGCTGGGAGCTGCAAGGGGAATTAAGGTTCTCTGTGGGCCTTAGAAAGGAGTTGTGAAAACTGAGTCTTTTCTGACAGTTTTGCCTCCAACTCTGGAGTTTCCACTAAAGCAAATGTATTATTGTTTTAGGCTGCTGTGATTTAGAACATACATAAACACAAAAGGATGCTGGAAGAGTCTGGCCAGCTTGGCAAATAGAATCATGGAATGATTTGGATTGGAAAAGACCTTAAACCCCATCTCATTCCAACCCCTTGCCATGGGCAGGGACATTTCCCATTAGACCAGGTTGCTCCAAGCCTCATCCAGCCTGGATTTGGACACTTCCAGGGATGGGGAACCACCAGTGGGTTGTGGGTCTTCCCTTGGGTGGGGAGAGGAGGGGTGTGTGAGTATCTGAGCTCATTTAAAGGAATAGATTTCTGTATCAACAATGTGTAGTAACCAGCTTGATAAAACTGCAGTGGAAACAAGCTGTAGTTAGGACTTACAAAAACAGCAGTCTCATTCCAGCAGTGCAAGTATCCTGTTTTTCAGACATGGCTGATTAGAAATAGAAAAACTGGCCCCTTTATTTCATCAGCTTAAGGATGGAATAACAGTGTAAAGGCAGCACTGCTCGTTGTTTCAGTGCTGATCATTCCTGGCAGAATTCTCTCTTATCAGCAATTTAAAACCACACATTTGGGATTGAAAACCTTTTATGTTTGCTCCCGTGGACTTCTGAAGAGTCGTTGTCTCTAAAGATAAAATTAGAGAGCTTGATAACTTAAAGGGTGGAGGAAAGCAAACAGAATTATTCTGGAATGAAGTGTCATAGGGAATATGTGACTTCACCTTTTAACAACTATTTTTGGTGGTTTTAAATATTTAAAAGCTTACCTGCAGCTGCCACAGCTCTGTGCTTGCCAGCACTGAGAAACGGGGGAGTCTGTGGGTGGGGACTGGGCTCTGGTTCATCTTCAAAGCAATTTCTGCTGGGAAGCCTTGTTCTAATTGTAGGAGCTAGAGATGAAATGTGCTGCTGATGTGCAGGGAAGAAGCTGTGATTGCCTGAAAGTTCATTCTCAATGTCCACAGCAAAGGGCGTGTGAGGTGGGGGCTCGTTTTTTCCAAGTGACACTTTCAGGTAAGGCTCATTGCTAAAATGGCTTTTGAAATGAAAGTTCTCTTCCCTGCTGCTGGAAAACTCTGAGGCAGGTGGCAGCTGGTCTCATGGAGTTTGCAGAGCTCTTTATAGCTGTCTGAAGTTATTAGATGAAGGTTTTCTTTAAATCCAGATCCATTAAAACATGTGCAATGAACTGAATGCTGAATTCAAATGAGGCAATTATTCTGGCAGTAAAACTTCTGACTAAGGCATAATTTTGTTATGTAAATTATAACTTTTCAACCTTAAATGGTATTGTTGGCTTAGCCAGGGACTAACTGAAACATAGGAAATATAACCTTAAACAAGAAATCTGTAGTAGGTGAGGCAGAACTTTACTCTTTGTCTTTCTCCATGGAGCAGAAATAGCTGGGAGCAGCTGAACCAACTCTGCTGGCTGAACATGTCCCCTGAGCCTGTTGGGGTAACCAGTTTGGTGCTGGTTTTATTCACACAATTCCTGCTCTCACCTCCATTTGCAGCTTCTCTTAATGAAGGGTGTTGAGCTGATTGTCCTGCTGGATTCCTGAAAACTGCTTGAAGAAAGCCTTTTAAAAACAAGCTCAGCTCATCTTTCAAACACCTTGGCACAAAACTCGTGAATGAAATTTGATCTTCTGCTCCTGGCTCAGGAGATTTCAGCATGCAAAGTCGTGTTTTAATTGTATTCACCTCCTCTCCCCAGGGTACGGTGGCGAGCAGGCACTGGAGCCTTTCCCTCCCTAGTCTGGGAAATGTCCTTCTGGAAGGGAAGGGAGGGGAAGGCTGCAGGCACTGCTCTCTGCAGCACTTTGCTGCAGTGCTTCACCTGCTGCTCTTCTGGGCTGGCCTTTGGCCAGGTCACCTCAGTGGCCTGACCCTGCTTCACTGTGATGTACAACCAGAGTGAGGCAGCCCCTGTGAAAAATGAGGCCAAAGCAAACTCCAGCAGCCTCATTTTCCCATTTTTCTCTCCATGCATCTATTTCAACGCCCTGAAGTTCTATTTTTATGAGATTATTTTAGTTTTTAGCATCCGACTGAGGAGGCAAACAAAGTAGCTCAGTTGCATTTTGCAGAGGAGACTAAACTGGGAGGTGACCCAATTCCAAGGAGCTGGAATTGGCACACAGGCAGAGAATTAACCCAGGGGTGGGTGGGTGTGTCTGCAGCACTGGGAGCTCTTACCCCACAGTCTCTGGGTGAAATGCAGGTGGTTTTGGCATTGTCTGGTTGCAAGAGCCACTTGATGATCTCCCTAAAAAATCCAGAGGGAAGGAACCTACATCTGCCTTTCCATCAGCTGCTTCCTGGCCTTCAAAGCCCTGCTTGGACCAAAGAGGTGTAGAAAGGTGAACTGAGCCCTTCCTCTTGGTGTACCTGCCCAAAATCTCTGTGCCTGCCCTCCCTTGTTGTCACTGGAGCCAGAAGGAGGAACCAGGGAAAGCAGTCTTCAGCTGCTTCTAGTCCTGGAGGCTTCCCCTGCTTGGGCAACATCACTTATACATTTGTTGGACTTTATAGACCAGTTTTTAGTTTGAGGTTTTTAGTTAAAAGTTGGTTTTAGGCTAGAAACCTACAAAGTTGCCACACTTAAACAACTCTCTTGGTGTTGGCTCTCAAGGGGAACATGTTCAGTGCCTGTGTCTGTGCCAGCTCATGATGAACCTGGCATTGAACCTGCTGCTCTTGCCTCCTGAGCACAGATCATCCCTGAAGTGGAGGCCTTGGAGTGCAACACCTCAAAGATTACCATGGAAACATAACCTGTAGTTAGTTCTGTAATGTGCTTGTGAGATGCTCCCGGGAGAAGAGCCTGGAGTCTCCTGGTGGTTGCATCCTGTGTGCAGTTCCCCTGGCTCTGCTGTTCCTGAGCTTGGAAGGGAAGGTGACTGTGGAGGTGTGACAGGACAGAGGAGTCTTGGATGCTGTCAGCAGCATCCAGGGGGTTCTTCACAGCTCTGGAATTCCTGAGTGTAAAATCCCATCCTTGAGAGGGGGTGTCCTCAGCTGGATGTCATGCTGCTGTCACTTTGGGGGGGCATTGATGTATAACAGAAGGACCCTTATGGCAAAGTCACCAAATTTGCCATTATCAATATGCTGAAGGAAAGGTTTCATTGCCCAGAGAAGCTGTGGCTGCTTCATCCCTGGATGGGTTGGATGGGACTTGGAGCAACCTGAGACAGTGAAAGGTGTCCTGCCCATGGAAGGAAGTAGAACAAAATGAGCTTTAAGGTCCTTTCCAGCCCAAACCACTGTGTGATTTTGGGTGATAGGAGGAGATTAGATATCCCTTGGGATCTCTGATTAATATAATTACTCTTGCTAATTTCTCTTTTGAGCTTTAACCACATTTTATCTACTGAAAAGAGTGTGTGTGGTAGCTGATGTCCAGATAAAGCCTGTGACCCGTGTGTGCCTTGCCTTGGATCAAGGAATGAACAGGCAGAAGGATGGCTCTAGCTCAAGAATGAACCACTAGCTATGTTTTCACAACTGATACAGCTTAAACTGTAGGGTTTCTCCTTGCAACTGCCTGGAAACAGATTTCTCTAATGGGAAGTTCTCTCCTACTGCAGGAAGTTCTTCATGGGTGGATATTGCAGCCTTGGTGGCTCCTTTCCTTTCTCATGTGGTTCCTCTTGAGGTGTGGGCTGGTGCCTGCTCTGGGCCACCTTCTCTAATTCCAGACAGGCATATTTTGCAACTATAACTTCTTCCCTCTCTGTTTTTCCAGGGTTTCTGGTATGCACTTAAAGCCATATCTCAAGTTACAGAAGAAAGAGCGATCCCCAGAAATAAGCCAGGATTCCCTCCGAGGCCACCAGGAACCAGCACAAGGAGAAAAATTCACCAACTGCACCAAACTGAGCGTTTTCCCAAAACCCTCCCTGGTGGCTCCATCTCAAAAGCTTCTGGGGTTTATTTATCCAAATACTATGTGCAATATGAACGGGAAAGGCCCGGCGGACGCTCCGAGTGCAAGGGACAAGAAGAACGCCCTGTCTGCCACCATCCACCAGGGAGAAGAAGGGGAAGGACCTCTGGATGTGTGGGCTGTGGTGAAACCTGGCAACACCAAGGAGAAAATCGCCTTCTTCGCAGCCCAGCAGTGCAGCAGCGGCACCCGCACGGGCTCCATGAAAATCAAGAGCACGTGGGACATCGATGGGAGAACGGCCAAACGCAGGAAAAAATCGGTGGATCTTAAAAAAGCCAAAATCCAACTGGAAAGGATGAGGGAGGCCAACTCCAGGTGCTCCCAGCCGGAGCCGTTCGCCTGCGGCATCGAGCACTGCTCGGTGCACTCGGGCGGCGACGGCACCGAGGGCGCCTTCCCGGGCCGCTCGCTGTCTGTCATAGAGATGGTGGCTTTCCTGGAGCAGCGGGCCAGCGCCCTGCTGGTGGACTGTGCCAAGACCTGCACGGCCAGCAGGCTGAGCTCCCAGCCCAGGGCCACCCTGCCCAGCCCCGAGCCCTTGTCCCCGGGCGGGGCGGGCGAGGCGGAGCCGCAGGGCGAGCCCGTGCGCGTGCTGGACATGGTGGCCAGGCTGGAGTCCGAGTGCCTGAGGCGGCAGAGCGAGGCCGGGAGCCTCTCCCGCAACAACAGCTTCCGCAGGAACGTGGGCAGGGTGCTCCTGGCCAGCGGCACCCAGGCCGAGGGGGACGTGGGGAAGGGGGTCCCGCCCCGGGGGGACGGCACGGGGCAGGCAGGGGTGGCAGAGGCCGGGTACGGAGGTCGCTGCGGCCCTCTGGGTGACACCGAGCTGTGGGATGGCGCTGCCTCTGCCCAGCAGCCGTTTCCTTCGGGGCTGGATACCCGCGTGGGGAATGTGAATTCGGGACTTGCCCGGGCGGTGTTGGCCATGACAGCTGGCAGGAGTGACGCTGAAACACGGATGGAGCCCCCCGGGGCTCTGCTGGCCCCGTGTCCCGCTGCTGCTGCCAGGCTGCCGCCGGATCCCCTGCAGAGCAAGAACGCGACTGTTGATTGTACGGCGAAAGAGCCTGTAATTTTCCCAAAGCATCCTGCTAGGAAGGAGCCCTTGTGCATCAGTATATCGGTCACCAAGACAGAGGAAGGGTGCAGGAAGGAGAAGCTCTCCGGTTCTGGTGAGGATTCACTGCCAGGGAGGCTGTTTTTCCTCCAGGGTGAGCAGCCTGCTGCTCACGAGCAACAGCCACGGCGGGAGAGTCCCCAGGAGAAGCCAGGGGAAGTAGCCCAAAATGAGGATGAGGATGCTCTGGCATCTGGTAGGTCGTGTGTCAGAAGCAGTGTCCCTACAGAGCCATCGGCCCCTTCTGTCCCTGCCACAGAAGGGGCTTTGCAAGTACTTGATGCCTCCTGCCTAAAGCGGCAGGTTTCACATGACTTTCTGGAGACCAGGTTTAAAATCCAGCAGCTCTTGGAGCCTCAGCAGTACATGGCCTTCTTGCCTCACCACATCATCGTGAAGATCTTTGGGTTGCTTCCCACCAGGAGCCTGGTTGCCCTAAAATGCACTTGCTACTACTTCAAGTTCATCATTGAGTACTACAACATCAGGCCGGCCGACTCGCGCTGGGTGCGCGACCCTCGCTACCGGGAGGACCCCTGCAAGCAGTGCAAGAAGAAATACGTCAAGGGGGACGTGTCCCTGTGCAGGTGGCACCCCAAGCCCTACTGCCAGGCCCTGCCCTACGGGCCTGGCTACTGGATGTGCTGTCACCGCTCCCAGAAGGGCATCCCTGGCTGTAAGCTGGGTCTCCATGACAATCACTGGGTCCCTGCCTGCCACAGCTTTAACCGCGCCATCCACAAGAAAACCCGAGGGGCTGGAGCAGAGGTGGAAGAGGAATATTAGTGCACAAACACTTTCCTGCAAGATTGAGATTGTTTGGGAGAGGAGGAGGAGGAGATTCTCATGCCTTGTGCTGTTTACAGTGTATATAATTGTCGTGATTTTTTTTTTTTCTCCACAGGGCTATGAAACTGCACATACTCAAACACAAGAGCCTTTACCTTTTAGATTAAAAGAGAGCTTTTAGTCCATCTCTGTAAATAACACTATAAAAACTAATTGTACATACAGAGTCTACAGCTGGCTGAACAAGGTAACCCCTACAATGCAGCTATCCCAGTGTTGCGGCTATAGGTGTGTGTGTTTTTAAGTGTCTTGTTTCAAAATCTGTATATCCTGTATAATATATGAATGTTTCTGAGAAGAAACTCTAAATAGGTAAAGGTCAACTTGTTTAAAGAAGCTGCAGACAACTTAACTGGACAACCTGAAACTTAGACTATAGAACAGATCCATTATAGTAGCGTGGCAGTGGATTAAAAAAAGAAAAAAAGAAAAGAGAGGAATATTATTGTATAGTCAGAATATAAAAAAAGTTCTTGTCTACCTTACCCATGTTGTCTGGTTGGGTTTTTTTTTTTTTTTTACATGAATAAAATGTGCATTCTAGATCTGCCTTACCAGACTTTCTCTTGTAAGACTTTTGCCCCAAAATAAAAAATGCTGTAAAACACGTGGCAGAAACTTGGTGCTGTGCTGTAGTTCAGACGTGCAATGTGCTTTCTCTAGGAAACCTCTCCTCCTACTAACAAAGGAACAAAACCCCCCCCAAATCTCTAGTACTTGGAGAACTCCCTGCTGTAACAATCAGAGATTCCAGCTTTTCCTTCTGCCTGCAGCAGAGGCTTCTTTCCTTGGGAATTCTGGTGCTAGGTGCACTTTCTGGTCCTCCTGCTCCTTGGCTCTTGTGTGGGCACCTGTGCTGTTCCCTGGAAGCTCGAGGGTGGAGTGTGGGTCCAGCAGGATGAGTGTGGAGTTGCCTTGGCTCTGTGATGTGCTGCAAGCTTTCCTATCAGCTCTGGATGGAATTTTTTCCTTGCAAGAAGACTCTTGCAGTGCTTTGCCTGCCCTGCTGCAGCCCTGGCCTCTCCCTCTGCCGTGGGTTGGTGCTTTCCAGGGGAGCTGCAGAGCTTTGTGTCGGATGAGCGGCGCTTCCTCGCACTGAGAATGGGAGCACAGAGTGTGGCATCCATGGCAGAGTTTCCCTGGATCCTTTCCTGTCCTGCAGTGCTGTGAGCCAGACCTCAGCCTCCTGCTGCAGCCCTCGCAGGGTGGATGGTTTGGAAGCCTGGGAATGGACCCTGGCCAGGGGAGCAGCTCAGCCAGGGGAGCAGCAGCCGCGTTCCCGGAGCCCAGCAGAGCGTGGCAGCCCCGCCTTTGCCCTGGCCACATCCCTCCTGTGCCCCTCTTGGTGCTGTTGCTGTTCCTCTGCCCCTTCTCAGGGCACAGATGGACTCCTGGCTCTCACCATTCCAAATCTCTGACCTGGTGCAAGAAGAGCCGGTGCCACCTTCCCATGGGGTCACCTCTGCTCTGCAACCCCCAAGGAGCTGCTGGAAAGGGCAGGGAAGGGGTGGCCCTGCCCCTGGCTCATCCCGTTCTCTGTCCTTTGCTGTGGAAAGCTGCTGGCTGCGGGGCCAGGCTGAGCCAGCCACCTCCACCTGCCCTGGGCTCACAGGGAGTGACTCACCTGGTTTGGAGCATGAGGAGGACAAAAGGCTTTGAAGGCTTTTGTTCTTTCCTTTAACAGTGGGAGAAGGAAAATCAAGCCCTGACAGCCTGAAATGTGGGTTTGGTGAGCTCAGGCTTTTCAGGGAAGTTTAAAGGATGTGCTGGGTTTATATTTTGCCTTCACCTGCTCCTGCCACCCACCGGGTGTCATCCACCCCTCCCCGAGCTGCTCAGCCTCCCTGCACTGCAGACATGATGACAACCAGGAGGAATGAAATTAGGAATCTAAAAGAAGGGTGTGGCCACCTTGTAACCGGCTGGGAAGAGGGAGAGGAAGAGCAGGATCCCTCCTTAACCCCTGACTTCATCCCCTAACGGGGCTCAGGCTTCACCCAAAGTCCCCTCTGCTCCCTCAGCTGCACCTGGACCAGCAGCACAAACAAGCCCCAGGCTGTTGTTTTGCCAAAGCCATCGGCATCAAAAGCCTTCAGCTTAATTCTGATGAGGGGAAAAGGGAAAGAAGCTGCTTTCCTGCTCCCCCACCCAAGACTCTGGAAAACTTGAGGCTGACAGCAACAAGGAAAGTCCCTGCAAGGCTGGAATGGAGTGGCAGAGGAAAATATTTTGTAATTAGATAAGGGGCCAGTGAGGTCATTTTATTTGGAACAGGGTGTGAGATTTTGGTCACCTTTGTTGAACAAGGGGAAAAATGAGGATAAAATAATATCATGAGGCTATTTTGTTCTTGGAGCAGGTAAAGCCAGAGGACAACTTGCTGCCTCCCCTACCCCATCCCTGCCCCCAGGCTGGCTGGGGAGCATGGGCTGGTTTATACATCATTTATTACATTGTCTGCTGGAACTGTCCCTCCTGCACAGCATTGCTGTTAAAAATTGTTTCACAGAGCAAGCTTTTACATCCAGAAATGAGTTGGTTCTGAGTGTTGCCATGCTGAGCTGCCTGCAGGCATTTTTTTTTTTCTCCTGTAACATTGTAAAATGCAGATTTCTGTTTCCTTAAGGGATGGTTCAGGGAAAAGCCAAGGTCTGATGAATGTTAGGGTTTTGGGTTAATTGGAAGCAATTAAAAAAAAAATAAAATCCAGTGTTGGATTTACAAAGTTCAGTGTTTAGAACTGAGGATGAAGGACTGCACCATGTGCTTGACTTCCCTGCCTGGGAGCATTTGGAGTGTCTGGACTGAATTTCCAGATAGGCCTGCAAAGAAGTTGTAATAACATTTCCATTGTCCATAAGCTTCCAGTTTTCACCAAGCTCTGGGGCTCTCCTGGCATGGACAGCACTGTGGAAGCTGCCTGTGGCTGAGCCTTGTGGTTGGGCTCTTGCTCCATCCTGGCTGTTTCTGAAGCAGCTTTTCCCTTTGCTGGGCCCTGTTCCCTGTGGAGAAACCCTGGGATGCTGCAGCAGAGCTCAGTTCCTTGGGTTGGACCCAGGTCCTGCAGCCCCTGCCCCGTGCAGCCCCTGCAGCTGTTGGGAAGGCCATGGAAAAGCTCCAGGGCTGGAGCTCCTCTGGTCCGAGCCAGGCTGGGAGAGCTGGGAATGTTCCCCTGGAGAGGAGAAGGCTCCAGGGAGAGCTCAGAGCCCCTGGCAGGGCCTGAAGGGGCTCCAGGAGAGCTGGAGAGGGACTGGGGACAAGGGATGGAGGGACAGGACACAGGGAATGGCTGCCAGTGCCAGAGGGCAGGGATGGGTGGGAGATTGAGAAAAAAATTCTTGTCAAGGTGCTGAGGCCCTGGCACAGGTGCCCAGAGCAGCTGGGGCTGCCCCTGGATCCCTGGCAGTGTCCCAGGCCAGGTTGGACAGGGCTTGGAGCAGCCTGGGACAGTGGAAGGTGTCCCTGCCATGGCAGAGGATGGAACAAGGTCCCTTCTTGGGGGATCTTTAAGGTCCCTTCCAACCCAAACCATTCTGTGATTTCACAGCTGCACAAAACTGCACTGACAGATCCAACCTGAGGCTGAACTCCTACTCTTGCACGGTGGAAATGGTGCTGAAGCCTCACCTGGGGCTGTTTCCCCTTCCCACCTGCCTTTGGCTGGTCCAGGCAGTGCTGGTGTAGGGACAGGTGAGGCCATTTTCAGCTGCTCTCCTGCCACAAACCAGAGTGGGCAGAGGACAAAAGCTGCTGGTGCTGCCTCAGCAGAATTGGCCTGAGCATTGTCTGCAGGAGCTGAGCTCAGGCCCAGACCTGGCTTAGCCCTGGCCATGAGCTGACTGTGCTGTGAGCAATCACAGGGCCATGGGTGCTCCCCATCCCATAATCACAAGAAATGCAGTGGGAGGGGTTGTTTGTCCTCCACTGTCTGTCCACAGCAGCCTGTGAACCACCAGAGCCCCTGGGCATCCCTGGGCCCTTTCCCATGCCTGGCACTCTGACACTGCTTCACTTGAACAGCTCCATCCCTCACAAGATGGATGGGCACCTTCCTGCATCCTGAAATGAGCCTGGAATGAGGAGCTTTGCTTGCAGGAGGAATCCACCACCTGCAGAAACATCCCCAGCCAGGCTCACCCAAGAGGTTTACATGTACATAGAGGGGTGTGGGTGTGTGTGTGTGCTGTGCAGGACTCCACCCCCTGCTCCCATGGAGATGCAGTTATTTTATGTAAGAGTATTTTTTTAGAATGGGTATTGCTTATTCCACCTCTGTATGACTGATTGCACTGTAACAGGTCTGGTCCCTGTGATGCTTCCAAGGCTGGAAATTCTTGTGTACTTTGCCCAGCACGGTGAAAAACAAACCACACAGAAGTAACAGTCATAAATATACAACTTTAAAAAAATTACTGTTAAAGATTTATTGCAATAATACAATAAAATTTAGAAGAAAAAAAAAAAAAAAAAACAAAACCAAAAAAAAAAAACAACCCAAAAAAACCAAACCATTTGTGTTTAGTTACATCTTAAGTCTGGAAGTTGTGAGAGGGGGGCCGTGAGTTTCCCCAGGTGAAAAAGCCACCCTGGGTGTTCCACCTGAGACCCTGCACAGGCACCTGATTTTCAGCACAGGGCTGGGCCCTGCAATCAGGCTCTTCCTTGGCAGCCCAAATTGGCCACCCCAGGTCACTGCTCACCACCAGAAGTCCCGGCCAGAACTGAAATTCCCATGTTCATGCTACACAAAAAGTTTTGTAAACTCTCAGCTGGCTGCCTTCAAATATTTAGAATTATGGATATTCCTGCCCTCCCTCCCTCCCTCACCCCCCCAAATAACCTGGGAAACGAATCCTGGTGATTGCACTCAAGGTTTGGACACACACAATTCTTCCTCAGCTACACATGTGCAAAACACTTTTAAAAAAACCACCACAACTTTGTGTTCTGTTACAAAAAAAGGTTCCATGAAAAGCCCCACCCCAACACATTTGAACACCCCCACGGTGCCCTTGTGCACTCTCAGAGTATGACACGGTTGCAAATAAATTATTTTGGAAAACATGGATAGGAAGAATATGGCTTAGAAAAGTTATTGTGTTGGATTTTCTTTCCCTAAGTTCAGTGACAGTGCACGAAGCTGAGTCATGGCCTGACCTTCTGGGGCTCAAAGCACAAAGGCAGCAATGAAAAAGGGACTGAAATGCCTATTAAAAAACAACAACAAAAAAGGGATTTAGATGGTGGGGTCCAGTGCAAAATACACAGGGAAGCAGAAGGGGCTGGGCTGTGAGCCCAGTTTCCAATACTGGCGTGTGCTGGTTGCTCAGAGCTGTGAGTGCTAAAGTGCTGTGAGCCAAGAGAGCCCAGAGCCCAGCCTGGCAGCGGGGCAGGGGCCATGGCCCCCATCAGCTGCAGCAGCCCAGGGGCCTGGGCTGTTCTCCTGAAACAAACCCAACTCTTGGAGCAGAGCAGCGGCAGGAGCGAGGCTGGCGTTGTCTGACAACGTGCGGAGTTAAGGGTCTTTGGTTTAAAAAAAAAAATAAGAGAAAAAGAAAAATGAGGAGAAACTACTGACAACAGATGCCCAGCTCAGGGCTAAAGAGAAGCAGCTGCCATGGAGGGGTGGGTGGCACGTGGGTGTCACTGCCACACCTGGCTTCCCACCCCTCCTGTCTGGGGACAGAGGCAGCACTGGCCAGCCTGGAGAGGGAGACAGAAATGCACCACAAAAGACCCTGTGAGGTGGCTGGGAAAGCCAGCCCTGGAGCTGGGAGCAGGCAGGGATGTGGCCTCTGTCACCACGTCCTGGTCAGGAGCTGTGTCCCCAGGAGCTGAGGGGCAGGGGCAGAAATCCTCCCTCGTGGAGGGAGGGCAGGAGGCTCTTCCTTGGCTGGCCCTGTGGAGGAACTGTCCCAGCTCTAAATGTAAACGTTGGAAGCTCTGCTGAGCAAACCCCCCGTGGGTGTCCCCTCCTGCAGGGCAGAGGAAGAGGAGGAGCCCTTGCTGACCAAGTCACCTTTCAGCACTCACCTCCTGGGGTTCCACGAGCCAGCTGTGCCAGGGGAACCAAACCAACTTCTTGGCAGTCAGTAAACAACAAACCCCACCACGAACATACAATAAAATAGGGTTAAAAACACATGTAGTGTGGAGAGCACGTGACTTCACCAAACTGGCTTGAAATGGGGTTTTTCTAATGCTAAAAAGTGGCAACATGGTGTGGTAACCGATGGATATTATTGCAACAATGCAATTCTGTATCAGCATCCAATGTGGGTCTAGCAAGAGAATGTCCAGTGTTTCTTTGGTGCATGGTATTAAGAGTACAGAGCTTGTGTGCCTCAGCACAACACAAAACTTCTACACCTACCAGTGGAAACAGCATGAAACAAGCCAGTTTTCTATGGCAAAACTGGGTAAAGATTCACAACCAAATCTAAACCAAGAGCAATTTGCTGTGTGAATTCCCCGTCCATGCTGATCATTTGTATTAAAAATATGGCAACAGAGATTAGAAAACATGTTAAAAATGCATAATTTTCATGTCCTGAATGAAAAAAATTTAGAAATGCGCATTTTTGCATTATGCAAGACAGATTTAAAACACACACACACACAAAGGAAAACCCTGTAAGGAGTTAAGAAAGTGGGAACTGCATTTGCACCACTGTCCAGACCGCACCCTGAGCAGCCTTCCTGATCCAAACACTCCAAAATCTGTTTCTTCTTCAGAAAGTAGAGCTGGAGGTGGCTGGGTCCTTTGCCAATCCTCGATGCAGACAGAACCGAGACACGAGGTGCCCTGGCAGGATCCGTCGGGAGCACGGAGCTCATTTACAAAACGGGGCTCTCGCAGTCGTCTTGGGGAAATAAAAAGGTTTTCTCCGGTTTACAAAACGGAAGTCTGACCTTTCCTTTGTTCCAGGCACTACTTAACAGAATAGGTAAAGGTTGATCACAGCTCAGTCAGGGAGGGGTCCTGGCACAGCCCGCTAGCGGTGCCCGGTGTAAGCCTTGAGCCACGAGGTGACCGAGGCGGCGGCCGACGAGATCATCCCGCCCGCGCTGCTGCTGGCGATGGGCTGGGACGCCTGGGTGCTCTGGCTCTGCAGCATCTCCACCTGCTGAGAGGGGATGTCACAGAACCTGGGGCTGGGCAGGTTCTCCCAGTCCGTGCCCAGGTCCGTCTCCTCGTCGCTCACGCGCTCGTCGCCGCTCTCGTCCGTCTCGCCCGCCGCGCTCGGCTCCACAAACTCCATGGAGTCCTCCAGGTCGGCGCTGATTTCAAAGGGGCCGGACCTGTGGGGGGGACCCCATCAGTGCCTCTGTTCTCCCACCCACCCACAGCAGCCTGCTCTGCCAGGCACAGCAGAAATGAAGTGCCCTGTCTCTATCAGCTGGCAGAGGGAGCTTGGTGTCACCCCCTTGGATGTAACACAAACACCTGGCCCAGGAAGGGCCAGGGAACGGTGGGAGGGAGAGCAGTTCTGCTCTGGCAGGGACAGAGGAACACAGAGCAGAGAAAGCTACTGGTGATAACTCAGGGCTCCACTGGGGGAATCCTGCCTTGATGAGGAGCAGCTTTAATTTCCAACACCAAGAGAGCTCAGCTCTGTCAGGCTGAACCTGCAACTCCCAGGTCTGGCACAACCAGAGAGACTTCAGAGTCTCATCAGTGGAGACGGTTCCCACTCTGCCCCAAGAACACCTCAAGCTCTTTCTCACTCTGAGGTTGGCCAGACACTGGAACAGGCTGCCCAGAGAGGCTGAGGGGTCTCCCCTGGAGACACTCCAAACACAGAATCACAGAGTAGCTCAGGCTGGAAGTCACCACAGTGGCTCATCTGGTCCAATCTCATCATCCCAGAGCACAGGGCACAGGATTGTGCCCAGATGGCTCTGGAATGTCCCCAGTGAGGGAGGCTCCACACCCTCTCTGGTCTCTGCTCAGGGCTCAGTCACTGCACAGAGAAGTTCTTCCTCACGTTCAGGTGGAACTTGTGGGCATCAGCTCCTGCTCGTTGCTCTGGTGCCATTGCTGGGCCCCTGGAGCAGAGCCTGCTCTGTCTCTGAGCCCTCTCTTCAGGCAGGGACAGACAAGGATCGGGTCCCCTCTGGAGCGGTCCAGCCCAGCTCCCTCAGCCTCTCCTGAGCAGGGCCATGGGTTGGATCCCCAGGGTCCTGCAGGGTCCCAGCTGTGCTGTGACTCAGAATTCCCTGCTGCCACTGCCTGGTGGGAGAGGCGATTGCATCCTGCCCATCCCACTGCTTTGGGCTGCCTGTATTCCATGGAAAAAGGAAGATTCCCCTCAGCAAGCAGAGTCCCTGACAGAGCTCACTCCAAGCCATAAACTTCCCTGTGAACACGAGCAGGAATTTGATGGAATCATGGAATCATTTAGGTTGGAAAAGACCCCCAAGATCACTGAGTCCCACCATTAAACACAGTGACCATTTAACACAGGCAGGAGTTTATCCAGCCTTAGTGGGAGAAGGAGCCTTAAGCAGTGATTTGTCATGGGAAATATTAATCCAGATAATTAAAGCTTGGTAAAATTATAAGCATATGAAAGCAGCAGCATATAAAGGAGATTGTCAGGCAACCACAGGCTTAGGTATCTAAAGGAAAACAAAGAGAGCTGGTTGTTGCAAACTTTGCAGCCAGCTGAGAAATGAAAGGCAAACACTCCTCCTTCATAATCTGGAAAGCAATGGGAGCTCTGCCTCCTGGCAAAGCCTTCTGCTTAACAAGGCAACACAAGAAGGAGTCATCAGGGCTGAGGTCAGAAGGGACCATTAGATCATCTCAAGTGACCTCCTCTCTGTAACAAAGGCCACTGAGTCCCACCCTTCTCCCTGTCCTGAGCCCAGCAACTCCTGCCTGATGACAGCATCCATCCCAGAACCTCATCCAGCCTTGAGAGGATGACAGAAGGAAACAGAATCCCCACCTTCATTACTGTGGGTAATTATTGTCTCTGCTAAGTGCATGTGCCTCATTTCAACCAGCTCAGACTCTCTGCTCCCAGTGGTGTCTGTAAAGCCACTCAGCAGCCTGGTGGGTACCTTACCCAGCTCTCCTGTGACCCTTTCTTTTACTCTCTGCACCCAGCTGATGCATGGGGAGCTCTGGGACACCTGCACAGGTGCCCACTGCAGCCCTGCACCCTTCAGAGCAGCTGCTTTCCTTTGAGGACACAGCTCTCCATCCTGTGGCTATTTCCAGCACTCTATTTCAGGCAGCAAGCACAGATTTTTTTGTCCAAAATCTTCTACAAAGATGTGGCTCCCCATGTCTGTGGGCTGGCTCAGTAGGGATAGATGCAGAGAACACAAGGAAGTGGGAACAGGCAGCTCCTCTTAGTGGCACTGCAGGTTTTTGAATAAAACCAGATCCGTACAAGAGAACAAAGCAGAAAAGCAGATTTCAGAACATCACTCACTGTGTTTAAGGGGGGAATAAAACATCAGGCACATCAAACAAATATTTGCAGACTGTCTTGGGCACAAGTGACTTGTGTCTGGGTTATCCCAATGGGGAAATCGGTGTTGTTTGCTTTCTTATATTTAACTTGTAAAAAAAAAGAAATAAATTATTAAACCTGGGGTGTGCATGCCAGAACTGATGTTCTTTTCATCACGTTCTAAGCTAAGGGAACAGTTGTCTTTAATCTTAATTTACATATAAATGAGTATTGTTTAAAGGGTCAGCTTTGGTCTAGGCAGTTCATTGACTGGAAGTATTCTGGGAAAGGTTGGCCTGGGATTCTTTTCAGGGTTTGTATTTCTGGATGCTCTCAGGTATTTGCATGTTGGCAAGGCGTGGGCAGAGTCACACTTGGAGCATGGCAAAGCTGCCTGGCATTTGTGCTGCTGTTCCCTGGAGGGAAGGAGTTCCTGCTCCTGGCTGGAGGGGAAATGAGTCCATCATCAGCTGCAAAGCCTCCAGCTGAGCCTGCCATAGGCAGGAGCAAACAGCAAACACACAGCTGTAAATTTAATTCCCACTCAGGAGCCTCTTTTTCTGTCCAGTCTTTCCTCCTCCTGGACCTACCCTGATTTCTGTGCTGAGGACTGATCTATAGGCACAGCAGAAGAGAATTTCCCTCACAAGTAACAAGGCAAAGGCATCAATTCCAAAGGGATTCAGCCAGAGGAGAGTTCACATTTTGCTTTTCTTACCTGCCCAAGTTCTCGGTGTCTGGGCTGACCAGGTACATGAGGTTCCTGAGGGTATGCAGGGGGTGCAACAGATCTAAATTTACATGCTGACATGGGGAAGGGAAAAAAATAAAACATGATCAGGTCCTGAAGGAAACCAGCAGGCACAGCTGATATTTGAAAAGCTATTTAAAGATATGAAATGTGCAGCCCCCCTACCTGAGAGAAGCAGAGGTGGAGGATATTAGCATTCAGCTTCTTCACTGCCCGTGTGAACCTGTGTCTGCTGAGATTCTCTCCACAGAATTCACTGTTAAAACACCACACACACAAAACCACACAGAAAAACAAAATGCTGTGAAAATACATTTGCTGGAGACATCAGCATTCCATGCTCTGGCTTCCTAACAAATCCTGCAGTAAAAATCCTCGCAGCGAGCACTTGTTCAAAGTCTGCAGCCAGTTCTAGAGTGCTGAGGAGATTAATTTTAAACCTAGCAGGACTGTGAGCATTTTGTCAACAAGCTCTGCTTGCCCTGGCCTCACCATTTTCCACAGGACAGGTGGTGTGAACTGTAGGGAACTCAGATCCACCTGAGCCAAACTGTTTCAGATCTCCTTTAAAGTCTTGCATCATTTCCTGTTCCCAACCTTTTCCTTCTGTGAGGGTTGAACACCCAAAGAGAATCAGAGAATCACAGAATGGTTTAGGTTGGAAGAGACTTTCAGATCATCTGGTTCCAACCCCTCAGCCACAGGGTGGGAAAAAGCTGAAACTCTGCACAACTTTTGTGTCCTCACTTTGACAACCACTGTTTTAAAACACTTAAAAGAATCTCAGCAGCACATCTGGAAGCCCTGGGAGTCTGAGCAGGTCTGCAGCTCCTTCTGTGCAGATCCCAGCTGCTCCACACAGACACCAAAATTCTACCAGTGCTCTGCATCCTATATGGGGTTCACTCCTGGGTTTTTTATCCCATGGGAATGACACTGCTGCCATGCCATGTTACAGCACTTGTCCCACAGCACAGGAGGCAGCAGAGCTGTTCAAGAGCTGCTGGACTGGGCTGGGATTTTGTGAAGCACAGTGGGGTCCAGTGAAATGAAAAGTGCCATTTGTGCACTGCCATATTTCATCTCTCATTTGAGGATGCTGAACATGTCAATTAGAGAGGTGTTACTTTCAACTCTGATGGCTGGTCTCCCTCTCAGGAAGTAAAAAAGGAGGGAGGGACTGTTAACTGTGGTCTAAAATCCTGCTAGCCCTCCCCTCAAACAGCACAAAAATCCACAAATCACCCATGTTATCAAAAGCTGCTCCAATTCGTGACTTTTTTTGCTCAAACTGAGGTCACTGATTCCCCTGCTGTATTTTTACTTGCCTGTTGCAGAGCTTCTTGGGAAGATTTACATCAAGTATGAGAGACAAAGTGTTAACGAGCTGAGTTGCATAGCACAATGCAGCACTGATGGTATGAGCAGGGTTATTATGTTCCATATCTGAAAGAAATAAAAACAACATGAAATCTTGGTTTTAAATGAAGTCTTGGTGGGTGTGTTAATATGTTCCTGGAGTCTACTCTGGAATATGTCATTTCTAAGCAAGGAGAACAGCCTGAATCTAGCAATCATTTCCAGTGAAATCTGTCAGAAGCTGGAAGAAAATAGTAATTCTTGGAATTCCTGTTAAGATGATGACATGTGAACTGTGTCAAAACTGTGAATAATTAACTTTCTCTATTTCGCTGTGCTGTGCATCCCAGTGAGAATTTCATGCAAAAGAAGATTTCAGCAGACTGGTCATAAAATCACAGAATGCTTGGAGTTGGAAGGGACCTTAAAGACCACCTAGTTTCAACTGGGCAGGGAATCTTCTCCTAAAACCCCTATTCTGGCATTTATTTCTGGCTCAGGCTGAGAACAAACGGACCAGTTTATGCTCCTCAGTGCCTTCTGCTGGCACCCAAAGTGTCCCAGCTGCCTAAACCCACGCCTTGCCCCTTACCAGGTCCCTGTGTAGTCTTCTTCTCCTCCACCCAGTTGTAGTAAGCAGAGTAGTCCCCATTGTTGGGGAGGATGATCCAGGGCCCCGTGATGCTGATGCTGGTGTCCCCGTTGTGGTCGTCACACACCCACCTCCCGGACAGGTACGTGGTTCTCCGTGCCTCTGCCAGCTTGCTCACAGTGCTGGAGGTCATGGCATTGTCACTCTCTGAGGACACGTCTGCTGGGTCCCTGCAGGCCCCACAGGGGTTGGAGAGAAGTGGGGGGCAATGGAATCAAACACACACTCAGCAGGCACTGAGCTGGGTTTCACCCAGGGCAAAGTGCTTGGAGGAATGCTCCTGTGAAAGTCCTCAGTCCCAAAACTACTTTCATTTGTTCACTGTGGGGTTTTTAATGGGCTGGTTTTGTAGAATCCAGGAATGGTTTGGGTTGGAAAGGACCTTATAAACCACTTCTGCAAAACTCCTCATTCCCAAAACTACTTTCATTTGCTCTGGGATTTTTAATTACCTGTTTTTGTAGAATCCTAGAAAGGTTTGGGTTGGAAGGGGCCTTACAGACCATCTTATTCCACCCCTGCCATGGGCAGGGACACCTTCCACTATCCCAGGCTGCTCCAAGCCCTGTCCAGCCTGGCCATGAACACTTCCATGGATGGGGAATCGATATTTTAAGGAAGTTTAACACTGAACATTCAGCTCATATCTCTCAGTGGGGAGATGCAAGCACCTCCAGATTCAGATGTTCTGGGGATGGTATGGATTGGAAAAGACCTTATAAATCACTTCTGCAAAACTCCTCATTCCCAAAACTACTTTCATTTGCTCTGGGATTTTTAATTACCTGTTTTTGTAGAATCCTAGAAAGGTTTGGGTTGGAAGGGACACCTCATCTCATTCCACCCCTACCATGGGCAGGGACACCTTCCACTATCCCAGGCTGCTCCAAGCCCTGTCCAGCCTGGCCCTGAACACTTCCAGGGATGGGGAATATATATTTTAAGGAAATTTAAAATATAAAACTTCCTGGACATTCAGCTCATTTCCCTCAGTGGGGAAATGCAAGCACCTCCAGATTCAGATTCTTCCATCCCAGACCTCCATCTGTGGGTGAGAACACAACTCCTCCTCCTCCTCACAGACCCCAAGGGAGCCAGACTACCTACCTGAGACTGACACAACTCCCTTCTGGGTGCCTAAAACCAAGCAAAAGGATCCCCAAAGGCCAAGGCTGCCATACCTCATGCTTGTCTTCACCTCCTCCATGGGGAAGATGACCGAGGTCAGCTCCAGGATGTGCGCGCGCCGCAGGTTGGCCAGGTGCTCGTACTGCGTTTTCAGGTCGTAGGTTTTTTTCTCCACCAGGTCTCCCAGTTTCCTGTTGTGCTTCTGGATTTTCTCCTTCTTCTCCTGGTGCCTCTGAGCCCTGCGATAATGCTTCTGGTTCTCCTCTTTAATCCTCAGCAGCCCCTCTGTGTCTGTGAGAACAGCAGCAGATGTTATCCCTTGGAAAAGGAGCTGGGAAGTGCTTGCAGGAAAAGCTTGAGAAAAGCTTTATTAATATTTATGGAAAACAAGATCTCTGGCAGCTTCAAACAGAAAACCCTGCTAAACTATTAACTTCTTCCAGCTGCTCAGTGGTACAACTTTTTAATCTCCTCTGAAGATCTCCAAAGAGACTGCAACTGGGATTATTCTTTCCCTATCTTTTACCCAGCTATTTCTGGATTTGGAGCACAAAAGCCAAGATTTCCCAGTTTAATTAAACTCCTGAGCTAATCATCCTGACAGAAATAGCCTGACTGTACACGTTTGCATTGTGCTGGCCAAAAAAGCCCTGCCCTGCTTGCAGCCAAAATCAAGTGCAGATAGCATCTTCATTCACCAGCCCTGGCACCTGTGCTGCTGCTAGTGTGGGTTATTTGGGATTCTCTCATGGATGTGCTCTCACAGCACTTGGATCCCAACAGTGCAGGCTCCTTGTTCCCACAGGGAACATTTGCTATCTCCCTTTCCACTCACAAATGGGAATTGTGCTCATGGGCTGAAGTGCTGCAACTGCCTGGATTCACTCCACGTGTGTGAGGTTTGGAAAAATACCCTGCAAGAGCATCTTGAAGCATCCAAGGTGGGGCCTGATGATCCTAAAGGTCTTTTGCAACTTTGATGATCCTAAAATCTGCTCATTCAGATATAAAATAAGTAGCTGCAGTAATGAGAGTCAGCCACCTCTGTCTCTTAAAAACACAGGGCAAGATTTCTTGTGCTCTCCCCAAGTACATGTTTAAAACTCTCCCTGTGCCCTAGTTTGAGGTGTGCCTGCCCCTGCAGACACAGAGGCTGCTCTCTCTGAACATCAGGAATTATTTCCAGTCATCTGATCTGCTGCAATCCATGGTGTGTCTGGTAGGAAGGAAGATCTGGTATGTGGGAGATGCCAAGTCCCAAATTAAAGGAGGTGAGAAAAGCTCCTCCATGAACATAAGAACAAATAATCCTCAGGTTTATATAATATAAATAAGTGACCCCTGTTAGAGGAGCAGTAGAAAAATCCACTTTATTCTGGGCAATGCCAGAATCCCTAATGTGTCAGCTATAACTCCCCTTCCTTTAAGCAGTCCTGTAACATCAACAGAAAATCAATTAACACTTGCAGTCATATTCCCAAACTCTCCCTTTGCAAAAAGAACAGGAGAGAGGCTGAGGAGGAAAAGGTCCAGCTGTTCCATTTTCACATTCATGTTTGACTTGAAAGGCTACTTTTTCAGAGTAAACTCCCTTCCCTGCAGGTCCAACAGCAATTATTTGGGAATAGGGGAGACACTGCACTGAAATTTCCTCTTCAGCAGTCCCAGTGCACAGACAACTGTCCTGCCCTCTGCACAGCACCTCTGCTTTATGACCCAGTTTATGAGGTGATTAAAAATCTGTCCCTAGGAGTATTTCAGGACACCACTGTGTCCCACACACCTGCACTGCCTGATAAATGCAAGCCCAGGCACACTGATCTCTGCCCAGAGAGCTCTGCCAGGGATTTGCAAGCCTGTCTCCTTGAACTGTTCTGCGTGGAAAGAAGGCAAACACAGATTTTAAAACATTATTTTAAGCACCACCAATTATTGAGGTCTCCAGGAGAGTCAACTCCAAAAGCAGGAACCCAGTGTTCTAGAAATGGTTTTTATTTCAGAAAATTAAACTATGCCACATCCAAGAGCAGAGAAACAACCTTTCCACTCTTTTTAATGTGGACCAAAAGTGACCAAGTTGGATCCTGATCTGTTGGCTACTCACAGCTGGAATTCATTCCTGGTCTCTCTCCAAAAGCAACTGAGCTAACAATAGGTTAGTTGGGCAATAGTCAGCTCAGTTTTTAGGTTACATCTAATCAAATTCACTGTGAGTCAAGAGAAGTTGCAAAAGCTGCAGATAATAAATTCCACAGAACAGTGGGAAAATGGAGAACTCCACTCCCCGGTTGGTCCTAACTCTGCCACCTCCAGAGCAGAGCATTTTGAGAAGAGGTGACTAATTCCTTAAAGTCACATTGATTTCCTCTTCTCCTTTCTTCACAGGCAAAAGACAAAAAGTCATAATCTAATCTCCATAACAATAATCTTCTACCCACTGAAAAGCTTGTTTTTCTTCAACTTCCTCCTCTCTAAACCAAACATGAATTTTCTTAGCTGTTCTATTCAATTTCCAATGCTCAGACTTTCCTCTGATTATTTGTATCTTTCTTAAATTGTTTAAATTGGACACCAGGTTTCCACTGAAGCAACAACAACACCTGGCACAGCAGGATAACTGCTTCCATCTTAAATACAGCACTTACATTAGTTAACCCAGAAAGAGGCCTGAACCTTTCTGGAGCAGCACAAGATTGATAATTTTTATTTAATTTGCAATTCCCCAGATCCCTTCCTGCCAAATCTCACCACCATCCCCCATTCTGAGTTTGTGTTTCTCTTTACAACAATGTGTACCTTGATTTTGTTCTTTCAGGATGATGCTGTCTATTTATCTGCATGATTTTCAACTTGGTCCTGGTCTCCACAGAAGTCATCTCACCATCCAGCCTGGCTTCCTCCATTCCACCCTCTGTTCTACTGAGCTATTATGGGAAATACTGCCAGGAACTGGGCCAGGAACTGGCTCCTGCTGAGCTCCACCTGCCTCACCTCCTCAGCTTGACCAGTGCCACCACTCTTTGAATGAAGCCTTTCTAACCTTCTGTGATGACCTTGCAGGGGTTACACCCAGAGCAAATTTTGTTTGCTCACAAGACAGTTTCAGGCAGTGCCCAAATCCAAGTTACGTGCAGCTGCTGCTTCATCCTCCACTGCAGCACCTGATCCCCAGATGAGGGGTTGATTGGGCATGAATATCATGGCATAAATAACAAAACATGGTTTGACATGAATACCATAACCAAGTGATGGCTGTTTTTACCCACCTTGCCTGGCAGTTACCAGCAGAGCCCCCCTAGGTGTGTGACAGGATTCCTGGGCCATCACTCTGGGGTTCTGCCTTGCTGCACCCTTTGAAGGCAGGTGCTGCTCTCAGCTTTCTCACACAGGCTCCCAAGTGCTCCACAGACCACCTCAGCTTGTTCCTTGGCTTCCATAAAACAAACTAATGTGTAGTTACCTGTTTCCTTCCTTAGTCTGCAACTGAGTCCTCTCATGATGTCAAATTTAACCTGGCTAAGAGGCTGATCCCATTTTCTTTGCAGGAAGATGAAGCAAAGGCAGCACTGAATGAATGCCTCAGACTTCTCTGCAGTGTTATTGCTATTTCCTGTTGACTAACACACTTTTCTGCTCCCTCATCTTTTCTATATCATCCATTTATTATTGTTACTATCCATCCTCCTTTTTAATTGAAAATAATTTTGCATCTCAGCCTTTTTGATTTTTCACCCCAAGCCCGTGCTAATCCTTTACGATTCTTCTCAGGCTCTGCCTCTGCTTCCACTCTCTGTATGGCTCCTCTTGAATTTCAAGCCATAAAAATATCCCAGATTCAATCAATATGCTTCTGAATATGCTTCCTCTACTTCCCTTGCATGTAGATTGTAAGGAGAGCTGCATATTCTCTTCTGAAAAATGACCCTGCAAATTTAGTGTGAAACAATCTGATGGGTTTCAAAAACTGAAGTTTCTGAATGGAGCCTACACCTTAATTTCAGTGACTCTTGCTCAAGTAGGATTTTCGGATTTTCAGACAGGTGTGGGTTAAAATTCAGCAGTTTCAGGAAATCTGTGACAGCTGCAGAGCTGTTTGCTGCTCCTTATCAAGAGGAAGTGATCAGAAACACTACACTGAATACAGCCATCTCTAGGGACACAGCCAGAGTCACAGGCTGCTAAGCATTTGCTCTTAAAGCTGCTGCAAAACCATCTCCATCCAGCTGAATAATGTCTGCTGTTTGCTAATTAAAACCCAAGCATAAAAAGGCCAAAATCCACTCAGTGATTTGCCTTCAAGTTGATTTAGGAAGCAACTGTTTGGAAATTCACCATTTAAAAAAAACCCTAACGTTCAAATTCACCTCAATTGATTTTTCACTCTAAGGCACGGGGAGTTTTTCCACATCACAAAAGCACAGGCATTACTCACGTCTTGTCATTTCATCATTTTCTTTGCAAATGGTCTGTTTCAGCTGCTCAATCCTCATCTTGCAAGACATTATTTTCCATCTCTGAAAAAGAACATTCAGCAACTCTAGGGCACAAGTGACTTCAAACATGCTGAACGAATGATTAACAGCAAAGCCAGCAGCTTTAGTGCAAAAAGTAGCAGGATGCTCTTGAATGGATCAAACAACTAAATATTTCATACAGTGTTTTGTGCACAGAAGAATGCCACAAACAAAATGAGGGCTTAGTTATAAAGTCAATTGGTAAAATAAGTTTCTGAACAAATATCTAGTGAGAGATGAAAAATTCAGACAGCTTGGAACACTCTGCTGGCAGAGCCCATTTCAGTTTTGCTTACAAAAGGCTCTTTGGGAAAGCAGCACAATGCCCTCAAGGTAAACTGTAACTTTAAACTATGAGATCTAGGAATTCAGAGAGTTTAAAAACCATGGGACACTTGGAGCAACTCACCAGCTGATCAGTTATTTCTTTCCCTTCCATGGCCTTCAAAACACTAGAGGAAAAAACATGATTGAAAGTTTTATGACTATCTGGACTTCATCTGTCTGCAGCAACAGTGTGTTAAAAGAGACTGTTTCCTTTTATGAGATCTCTTAGCTTTTATATCAATTTAATAAATACAACTTACTGTTTTTGGAATTCTCTCTGTTTGGTTTTAAGATGCATCAGCCTTTCTTTCTTGTCTGAAAACCTGGAAGAGATTAAATTCTTTTATTGATATTTTGCACAATTACAGCACTGTAAGTTGTCTGAAAAAGATAATAAAATTGAAGCTTGGGGATTCTCCAAACCTCAGCTATCTGTCTTGATCTGGGGAAGTTAATGGCTAAATGTGTAAAACTCTTGCAGAATTCTAGAGCATGAGTCTCACTGGAATTGCAACAGAGCCTGTAAGCTGGAGAAACATCAGAGTGTTGAACTATCAAACAAATAGCAAATTACTGCTATTTCTAGATTTATAGCTTAGCAAGAGCACTGTTTTGTGTGTTACAAAAAACATGGAGTACTTTAAAAGACCTTCAGTCACTGGAGAAATTAATAGTATTATTTCATGACCCAAATGTCTGCTTCAGCTCTGCTTCACTGGACTCTAGGATATGGGAACTGATCAGAAAGAAATTTTTGCAGGATTCATCATCCTGTGTTTTCACCCTTTGAGTATACAGAAGCCACATTCTGCCCTCCTTATTGCTCCCCAGTTCATTCTATTTTTCTCTGCAACACACAGAATTGATGATTTCATCCTAACAGAGCTATGGTATTTGTAGATGCTCCATCCCTGGAAGTGTTCAAGGCCAGGCAGGATGGAGCATGAAGGTTCCCATGGCAGGGGTTGGAACTAGATGGTCCTTAAGGTCCCTTCCGACCCAAACCATGTGATTTTATGATTTTACTTTCATTTCATGGACATTTATGCTTTATTTAGAAAGAATAGTACACTAAACCTTGACAGGATGACATCTTGGATTTCCTTCTCTGTTACTCTGTGGATTTGATTTCAGGTAAAACTTCAAAATGCTTCACTTTTTTCCTTCAAGTGCTGAAAGCTTGGTGACTACCTTTGGATTCAGAGCCTGTGTAACCACCCTCCCAGATGACATTAGCATTAGAACAACAAAACCACTGGCTGCTGCTTTTGCAGTCAAGCAAAAGAATCTGTTTTCCTTCCAAAACAAACCAAAACCAAATGCAGGTGCTTGGCACAAAAGCCAGAGGCCACACGTGAGCTGGAGGAATGTGGTGCAACTGGAGCCCAGCTGCTCAGCCCAGCTCATCCCCTCTTCCTGTGTGTCCTCACCCCAGGAGTCACCCTGGAAATGACAAAAGGCCCTGCATGAGCCTCCTGTTTATCACAGAGCAGAGCACACCTACTGCACCCCCACCTTTGGCTGCCACCAAAAATCCCCTGGCCCAGAAACACAGAGCTCACCCAGCAGCCACCCAGGCTGGGGTCACCGGGCAGTTCTGGGTTCCTGAGCTGGATTCGTGGGCACAGACCCTGACTGAACAGAATCACCCAGTTCCTGTCCATCACACCAGCAAAAAGCTGAATGATCTGTCACAGAACAGAGGGATAAATGAAGTTCTGGCTGTGGAGGGAAGGCAGAAGTGCTTGTGGAAGCCTGCAGAAATTGCAGCTCACCACGCGCTTCGCAGCGATGTCAAACAGCTCCTAGCAAACCCTCCAGCAGCTTCCTCCTGAGCAAACATCTCCACTGCTTTATATAGCTCTGATTTCTACTGCACTGCATCCTGCAACTCCTTCTTCTTTATATATCTTCAGCCTTTCCATTTGGCAAAAAAGCAAAACTTGGGATGAATTATTATAGGAACTCCCATCAACTGTAAACTGAGAGGAGAGAACATCTTGAATTACCCGTGAAATGTTTCTCTTTCCTCAAGTCTTATCACATTAAGGTGAGATTTTCTGTGGTTGCCTGGCTTATTTCCACATGTTCATTATTAGAGAGAAGCAACCAGAGAGAGGGGCTTCCTACATGAATCTACATATTAATCTACAGGAGTTGATTAATGCTGAAGGAGCTGAGGGCACAATATTCACTATAACTGCTGAAAAAAATCTCTATTCCTAACCAGAACCCATAGCTTGGAGAAATTAGCCAGGCTCAGACATCACAATTACATTGTCTTTGGCTTTTGCCATCTGCAGATACACAAAGCAAAGCAATTCAGCAGTCTGGGAAACACACTCTGAGAATTTATGCACACCACAGGCTGGAGGACACTCCCAGGAGGAAGAAGAACCTCTGAGCTGAGACCAACATCAAGATGCCAGCTTGGCTTTTGAACACACAACACATTAGTCATGAAAGGAAGGATGGCAGTGACTGTTCTACTGGAGGACTTCTGGACTACTCATCCTTAATTGTAGCTCTCCTTAAGTAATTAATCTGAACAGCTCCTCAGTCTCTCCCCCTCACAGATATGGGGTGTGATTTTTGCCAGACAGAAGAAAAATTTCCAATTTTACTGTAGCTCTTCTAAAAGTTAGCTCACAAAATAGTCCCGTGAAATCTGAAATAATTAGAACATGAAATTGTTTGTCTTCATATAAGGAAAATTCACAAGAATATTCTAAAAATAAACCACTGTTGGATACAAGGAGTAATGCTTGGTTTCCTTCTATTTAGCCAGGAAGATAATGATCCTTTTCCCCCATCTGTAACACTTCAAAAAGACAAATGGGAGGCCCAAGTGCCCCCAAACACTTCCACATTCTGAATTTCTCACACTGAGCCACTCAGCAAAGCCCTTGCCATGACACTCCTCCAGCAGTGGCTGATCTAAAATTAACCCAGGCACTACTAGAAGGCATAAAATAAATAAATAAACAACGCTGGCTGTAAACAGCAGCTGAAAGGCACCCAGTGAATTGCACCTGTCCCTGCATGGCTCTGCCCTGGTCACCGTTTCAAACATCTCCCCCTCTCCCAGGGCTCACATCACAAGAAATTCAGAGACATCCACAAAGAGCAAACAAAGAAAACTGACCCCTTCCCCACTCTTAAATCAGTAATTCCAAATATTAATTAGAGGATGCAAACAAAATGTTTCAGGCACGGTTTAAACATAATCCCATTATCCTCAAAACTCAAGCTTTTGTCCCTACACAGAGTTCCTGCAGCCACTGGGGACATTGTGTTATTCATACAGATGTGCTACTCCTTTAATTCATTAAAATAAATTTGCCATTTTTAATGAATTGCACTAATGCAATTAATTGATGGAAAAGTTCTGAGCAGCAGGAGAAACAAAGCCTGGGGAAATGGAGTGTGCAGGGAGGCCCCAGGTTAATACAGCAGCAGTGACCCTAGAGATAGAACTGTGATGTCCAGGCAGAGAAGGGGGGAAAAAGACCAAAAAACAAAAAATAAGAAGAGATTTAATCCTTGCAGTTAAAAAACACAGGAGCCTTTCCAGCCACAGACAAGTGGGGCAGTGAAAGCTTCTCAGGAAGATGCAGTGACAACTGTCAGACAGAAAAGCTGATCCTGTCTCATGTGAGAAGATAAAGAGGGTTTTCTCTTACACCGCTGCTTCTGGTACTTTGGCTAAAGCTGCTTCTTTATGACTTCATTTTCCTGATGGGCAGAGACTTCTTAAGCCTTGGTTAATACAAAACAACAGGGCTTCAACTCTAACAAAGGCTACAGTTGAATTTCTATAATTAAACCTGATGTTTAGCCAAAAACTTAAGGCTGCAAAAGAGACAGGAAAAAAACCAAACTTGGTTTATATTCCAAGCTCCATATCCAACCTTTTAATAGAATCTGCAGAAAACCCCAAGCAGTCTCACACAACTACACGTTTTCCACCTATTTTAGACAGGCTAAATCTAGTTTGTGGTTCTCCAACACAGCTTTTTTTACATTAAAAAAGGGAACAGACAGACAGACCTTAGTGACAGACTAAAGTCTGAGTTCTGCAAGCTGACTCACACTGGCTGACAGCATTTCCCCACTCCCGTGGATGTTGGTGGGTGAAAGGCACCACTGTCCCCTTGTTCCTGGGGACACCAGGAGCCTTTGGAGCGAGGACACGGCCACCCCACACACTTCCCAAAATAGCCCCAGGAATCGCTCCCAACAGCTGCTAACGAGGGACCAGGAACACGGTGCCAGCCAAGAATCAGAGCCCTTCCAGACATGGCCCTGGGGACTTTTGAAGAATCTGGGCTGGACGGCAGCGCTGGAGGAGCCACCTGAGTCATTCCATGAGGAAATTTGTTTATGGGCACAGCGCTCATGCAGGGAGAGCCAGCGCTCCAGAAGGAGCAGCGTGGCACACCATGAAGTCGAGTGGATACTTTTTTTTGTCCACATTTATGGGTATACACACAAGAAAATATTTATTTTCTTTCTTATACACCTTCCTAACTTCGCTTAACGATTTAGAAAACTACTGTTTCAAGGAGTGTTGACGAAAAGAGGTAAATCGTATGAAACAACACTGCACGGGTATCTGTGCCCTGAACTGGAGCTTCTGTGGCTACATCGCCGCGGACACATCTGCACCTGACCGAGTGAAACTCGGGGTCACTCCTTAATTATTATTATTATTATTAAAACTATTATGATTTCAAGGCTCGTACCGAGGGTCCTGCTGTGTCCATCCCCAGTCTCAGGGTGGGCCCGGCGGCCCCCAGAGCGTTCCCCACCCACACCCCGAGCCCCCCGAGCCCCGGGACAGCGGGGAAGGGGCACAACCCGGTCCCCATGCCCGGCCCTGAGGCACAGCGACCGCAGCAGGGCAGGGAGAGCCCGCCCCGCTCCCCTCAGCGCCGCCGGTACCTCTCGGAGTCGCGCCCGTCGAAGAAGACGAAGTCGCCGCTCTGCACGCACTTGGCGCAGGTGAGGCGGCGGCGCGTGGTGTTGCAGAGCGGGCACCGCTCCACCGCCACGTAGAGACCCTCGGCGTCCTCCTCGGCGCCCCGCAGAGCCCCGGGCCCGGCGGCGCTGCCCCCGCCCGGCCCCGCGGGCTGCGGCCGGCGGCCGCTGGGAGCCGCCATGTTGGGGCCGCGGGTCACGTGGGACGCTGTTGCCGGGCAGGGCATTGTGGGAAGGGGCGCTGAGGCGGCGGGCTGGGGCGGGGGAGGGCGCGGGACAATCTTAATTTTTAATAGAAACTGCGCCCTTTTCCTTCTGCAGGAGGAAAGGGAGCACCGCTGGGATAGTCCCAGAGCGATGGGGGTGTTGTGTTCCGGTTCGTGGGGCTTCACCGCCGGTAGCTGTAGCATAACCAGGCAGTGCTGTGGAGACTGCGGCTCCCAGCGAAAGCACGGCCGTGTATTCACAGTAATATCCAGATCGCTTTGTCCAAGCGGCAAATAACGATGCACATCCTGAAATCCGACTGAGGGAGGTTGCCTCAAGCCAGCCTCCATGGTGGAGCGACGATGAGGAGTTAAAGACAGAGGATGAAGGAGGGTTGAGGAGAAGGACCTTAAAAATCATCCAGTTCCAAGCTCCTGACCTCGAAAGGACCTTCCACCATCCCAGGGTGTGCAAGCCCTGTCCAACCTGGCCTTGGGCACTTCAGGGATCAAGGAGCAGCCACAGCTTCTCTGGGCACCCTGTGCCAGGGCCTCACCACCCCTTTTCTGAGTAAAGAAGTTTTTCCTGCTAACTAATATTTCCTAATATGAACCTACTCTCAGTTTGAAGTCATTTCCTCCTCTGTCTGTAGGCAATTAGAGGAGACAGAGTCCACAGAAGCCAGAATAACTTAAGCAATATCCCCATATGCCTCTTCCCAAAAGAAACACAACTGCAACAACACATTCAACAACACATTACCTTTTTTTTTTTCTTTTAAGAGCAATTCCCAGCCTACCCAACCTTTATTTCCCCCCTTCCCAGTGTTATCAAACACTAAGCAGGAACAGCACTGTGGAGGTAGAACCAAGATACCAAGATTGTTGTTTTTAAGACAAGAGTTACCATAGCAAACATTAACTTAATCAGTAGCTCAGTGAAAAGGCACAGAGCCCATTTCTTATCTCTACAGCTTTATCTGTGCTTCTAAAGAACACTAATTTTACCACTGAAATCATGTGGCAAGCTCTTAAGCAAAAACGTGATTTCTTGAAGAGGGGTCATCTTAGATAAACTTTTTTTTCCCCCCAACACCTCAATAAAACCAGGGTGTTTTCACTTACAAAAGATTATTCTCAGTGAAGCTCATCAGCTGCTTATACAGCTAGAGTGCAAATAAAAGTCCAGCCCATGGCTGTGGAAAGTCTCCAATGTTAAAAAGCAAACAGAAAAGTAAGCCTGTGTTTAAAATAGATTTGAGTGTGGAAATCCACAGTTTGACAGAGAAACTGATAACAGCTAAGACCAGCTTATCATGAGGAAGTGCACAAAGTTTTTCAAAGTTTGCAGGGAAATAGATAGAAAACCACTTGTGGGAGACACTTAACAGATACAGAAGATGAAGCCACGCCCTCACCGAATCAGAAATAAACTTTTGTGGCAGCAAAACTCAGCCCAGCAAGACCCTGTTGGGAGTTGAGCCGAGTACTTCCAGCAAGGACCGAGGAGGATTTTGGCCTGGGTTACGCTTAAATCATCTAAGAGCAGCCTCTAGTGGCGTTTGCAGACAGGTACCAACACCTCCAGGAGGGAAGGGCACGGCAGAACTGCTCTGGCTTGCTTCCAGGGGCTTTCCAGAGCAGCCATGGGACAGCTTTGCACTGTTCCTGCTCCCTGCACCACTGCGTGCAGGACACCTTCTGTAAAGAAAGGCTTGACTTCAAGCCAAGTACAGGAAACCTCATTGGTTTTGCTCCAAAATTACCAAATTACTGCCATTGGCTGAATTCTGGTTAAATAACACAGGTAAGTAAGTCATGAACATCCAAGACTTTTTGTATTTTCCTCAAATCCATTTTTAACAAAGTTCCAAACCAACATGCTTCTGTCTGCACCAAACTCCCATCATCTGAGGGAGTCATACAAGTGGGTACCATTTGGTTAAAAATCTAACTTGTCCCATGTCAAATTAGAAAATTTAATTAATTACACCCCTCCACCCACAGATTTTCTAGGTATATGACAGCAGTCAGGACCTGGAATATCTTCTCTGTGAAAGAAAATCCTGTACCCTCACACACAAGAGCTTACCCAGCCAGTGGGATCAGAGTGATTCCAGCACTTGTGTTCTAAACACCAAAATCAACTCATGCAAGATTTTGTAAGCCATGTCATAGACAATAATGTATGTTAAGCTTAAACATGAAACTACAACACTACAGGAGCAATTCAGGACACTTAGAGCTGAGGATTCTGATTAAACCAATTTGAAGTGCAGTGTGGATTCACCTCCTCAACAGGGAAAGAGACACATGGCTTCTATTACAAAATATTTTTAAGTGACACCTTAACATACATTCTATTAAAAGTGCATTCATTTATCAGGTGTTTTAACTTGGCAGAAGTTGTCAAAACTCAGGTAGATTACAGACAGATAATCTGAAAGAAAAGAACATTGCACAGGCCATAGAAAGGCATCAGCATATGTGGTATTCAGCAATGAATAATTTGTTTAATAATCCACAGATGTGTCCAGGAATGCCCTTGGTTCTGCTCCAAGCACAGCAACACCAGCCCAGGTGTTATTCTGGATTGCTTTGGGAGCCGTGTCACGATGGTTTCTTGAATCCTCTTAGAATGGGGTAGATGTTCTCAAATGCCTCATAGATTTCAGAACGGTCTTTTGCTCCTAAATGGACATTTAAGATAAAAAAGACCATGAATTGAGAGAGCTGAACTTAAACTAAATGCAATTTAAACCCAGTAAGATTACAAACCATGAAGAAACCCAGGAGATTGAAAGCACCTTACTGTTAAGGACAGAATTTCTATCTGCCACCTCAAAGAGCATCTCCTAGCTTGCTTAGCTTTAAGACTAGTTTTGTTTAATCTGTGGAACCAAAACAGCAATTTTGTGCTCTTGACAGGTGCCAAATATTGGCTTTGAAGAAGGGAAAAAAAGCAACTGAGCACCACCATGGTGTTATCTGCTTAAGAATAACAGCTCTCCTTGTTCATGAGGTGAGTGGAAAGGTAGAAACAAGTTCCTATTTATTTCATACTGAGAGTTGTTCCACAGTTTGAGAACTCTCCTTCTCCAGCTCTGAGAAGCAATTTTAATTTTAAGCTGTGTGTTAAGACACCTTTGATTTCAAATCCTTTTCTGTGGTACTGGTAACAAATCTTTAAATACCAAGTTTTGCACACAAACTGCATTGCAGTAGGCAGGAACATTCCCTGCCAGCAACACTACTCATGCTGGTCCAACAAACATCAGCCAGAAGAAAACTGCATTTAAATGAACTAAAAGTGGAATTAAGCCCTACTTAGGTTGGATGTGTAAACCTTTACTCATGTCCTCACTTCGACACAAATAATTCATCTGCCTTACCACAACTTTTACTTTCAAAAATAAAGTTTCTTTCTTGATTAGGGAGAAAAACCCTCTTCACATCTCAGCAATTTCAGTTTTGTCATGACAGCTGGGCCCAGGACTCGCAGCAAAGGACTGAGTGTGCAGCAAGGCCCTTACAATTAGTGTACCCCAAAAAATGCAAGCATCAGTGGAATGGAACTGACCAGTATGATTTTACTGATCAGTACAATTTCACTAGACCTAAGAAAATTGTGGACATTGGAGGGGGAAGCATTTGAGCTTTGTCCTGAGTGCCCCATCCTTCAGCTGGCTGAGCTCATTCCTGATTTATGGTTGTGAGAATCTCTGGCTAAGGGAGGCACTTTTCTTGCCTTCCCCCCTCCCAAAGCTGTGTTGTGAACATGAATACCATATTCAGAGCTTCTGGGAACAAGCACCATTCACCTTTCAGTACATCTGAATAGAAGCACTTTCATGAGCTTCACAAAAAGGATGTGCCAGGAGCTCAGGAATTCACCTTTTTTGAAAAAGTCACCTGGGATCTGAGGTACAGGTATCTGCTGAGCACACTGACTCAGCAAGGCTTTTGTCTCACAATTTTTTTGCCAAACAGTCTGGAACAAGCTTGAAGATCTCCACCCTTTCCTCTGATAATCCCTACTAAATGTTGTCAGTGAAGTGTTTTAAGAAGTTTGTTTCCTGTCCAAGCAATTTTAAATTGCTTATTGTGAGGTTCCTATTTAAGTGCCTGAGTAGTTGCTGGCATGGCAGCATCCTGTTGGCATCATCTGCATTGGCATGTGGCATCAGGCTTTGAATAAAAAAAATACTTAACATGGAAATCTGAGACTCTGTATATGAAACAATACAAGATTCTAGTGCAACAATGCTGATGTTATCTGCAGAAAACACAGATAAAGCTGCAGCAGCCATTAGAAAGATCCCTGAGTGGCTTTACTGCGGCAAGATACTGATTTTTAGTTAATGTTTAATTTAAATGCTCTCTCAGAAAGTGAAGCAGTGGGTAGAGACACAGAGAGGCAGCACTTACCAGTGAGTACAACTTTCCCAGACACAAAGATAAGCAGCACTATCCTTGGTTTGACCATCCTATAAACCAGGCCAGGGAATAGTTCAGGTTCATAGCTGTTCAAAGCAAGCAGGTGAGATTAGTAAAATGCAAAAGCTGTTTCAGTGGTGTATGAATAAAGTGCTCTTTAATTACAGCAGCAATAGGCTAATTAACCACACTGATTTTATCTAGCTGCCCTCAGAAAGGTTCAGGTCAGGTTTTGGACATCTTGAAGAGAAACCTGTTAAGCCCAGCTGGAGCTGGTGGGGGATCTTCCTGCTGACAAAGACTTGTGAGCCACTTCTGATCTGTCATAGCCTTAGAACCTTTATTGTAATCTTCATACTGTCCTCAAATCATGGAATGGCCTGGCTTAAAAATCACCTCATTCCACCCCCTGCCATAGCAGGGGCACTTTCCACTGTCCCAGGCTGCTCCAAGCCCTGTCCAGCCTGGCCTTGGGCACTGCCAGGGATCCAGGGGCAGCCCCAGCTGCTCTGGGCACCCTGTGCCAGGGCCTGCCCACCCTCACAGTAAATCCTTCCTAGTCTGCAAAGAACCCTTATCAGGAAGCATTCTGTGCAACTAAGACAAGATAACAGCCAATGTAAATATTTAATATATATCTAGTTCCTAAATGAAATGCAAACTATTAGATGCAGTGCTAATAAAAGATGACTGAATTTTGGCTTTGTCAGTGCTGAAATCCTCCTTTCCTGATGGCAATATCTAGTTTTGAACAAGCTGATCTCACAGGTGCAACATGCCCTCACTCAGCTACAGCTTTACTTTCAATTCTTGGCTAAAGAACGTCCAAACAGAACCAAAACAATATCCCAGAAAAACACAGTATACCTGCAATTCTTTTGCAATTTTGCAACTGCAGTTTGGCTTCATGCCTGAAGGTTGGAAACCTTATCCCTGCAGACAGGAATTTGCTTTGCTGGGAGTTAAGAGGCCACCTTAGTATTAAAATCCACAGTGGAGCTGATGCCTCAGGTTTGAGCTTTTCTATTTTTCAGGTTCTGTGCTGCTTTAGTGTGTGGGTCTGGGCTTCACATCAGGGGATGCTGAGCTCTGTGCACAGAGCAGGGAGACAAAACAATTCCTGCTCCAGCTGGGCACCAAGGACAAATGATCCAAATCTCAGCCCAAGAGCACAAACCCCGTGGGCTGCAGAGAGAGAAAAACAAGCAGGGTGGGACTGCAGGGGCTAAAGCTGGAATGGGACAATGAACTGCAAGATGCAAATGGAGCAGAACTGATAAAAGGGAGAGACCCTGTGACTGATTGTCCATTTTGTGACCATCTTGGGTGTAGCCCTGGCTGGGCTCTTGTGCTGCCCAAGGTGGATCCATTGAGGCCCCCTAATAAATCCCAACTTTATTCTTTAGCTCTGTCCAGTCTCTGTTCTAGGTGAGCCTTCCCAAGGCATCAGAGCAAAGGCAGAGAGCAGGCTGAAGTGGCCTCAGGCCCTGCTGCCAGGTGCACAGGGCTGTACCTGATCTCCTCCTTCCTGCTGAACTGCTGGTGGGTGAGAACCAGGCTCTCCAGGCGGATGGGGAACCTCACATCACAGCTCCCCACCATATTCTGGATCTTGAAGTCCAAGAACTTGGCAGGGAAGCCGAGTTTCTGCACCACCCGTGCGTATTTCCTGGCTGCCAGCCTCGACTGCTCTTCACTGAGGGAGGAAAGCTTTATTGCAATCTCCAAACAGCCCTCAAATCACAGAATCCCACAATGGCTGGGGCTGGAAGAGACCCTAAAGCCCATCTTGTTCCACCCCCTGTCATGGGCAGGGACACCTTCACTATTCCAGGGTGCTCCAAGCCCTGTCCAACCTGGCCTGGAACACTTCCAGGGGTGGGCTTTTCACTGAAGGAAGAACAAAGGGGGAAAAAAACCAACTTTTATTTGTGCTTTCCTCTGCTCTTGAGGTGGAATTCAGTTTATAGCCACCACTGTGCTAATCTGCACTCCTGAGAAAGAGATCCTGCCACTCAAAATAGCAAGGCTCCATCCCCAGAACTGCTGCAGGGAGCTAAAAGGAGTAAGGCACTTGTTCATTCACCTTCCTGTGGTCTGGTTGAACCCACTGGAGATGTTTCATCACTCAGCAGTTCCCCTTTTGAGAGGTTTCTCAGTTCCTCAAAGCAGCTCAGAGCTGATCCAGGAGTTAGACTGCAGGCACCACTACGATTCACCTACCTGGGGTGGTGTAGGGGCTGGAGAAGAGGTCTCTTAAGCATGAGTTAATTAATTCTAATTGACTGGTTTGGGACATAAAAACCAAGGCAGTCTCTGCTGAACTTCGGGGGAAAAAGCTTCAGAGTACAAAAATAAACTTTTGCTTTCCCCAATTCCCATTTCCTCTAGAGGCAGATGTGTTGACTGGTGAACACAGACACTGAAGAGAGACTTGACAGACACAAGTTATGTCCTAAACATTTTAAAAAATCAGTGAGAAATGCAAATAGTCCCTTAACAATTTCTGGGAATTTCAGCAGCTTTTCTGCTGATGTCTGCTCAGCTCAATCTAAATTCAGGGACAGAAGGACACAGTTCAGAAATTGCTAAGGTGCCATCATGAAGAAAGCAAGATTTTCAGTACCAGTGCTTCACTTTTCTTACAATTAGTCCCTTGCTAGATGTTTTAAGCAAGACTTTTCAGGCACTCTCCATCAGAATATGTGCATAGCTGCAAGACCCAGACCTTTATAGGGAAGGGAAAAATCAGAAAAATACCTTTTGGCTCCTGTGCAGACCATTTTTCCTGAACTGAAGATGAGGGCTGTTGTTCGTGGTTCCCTGATTCTCATGATCACAGCAGCAAACCTCTACAAATTCAAAGGAAAACCTGACAGGAATTAAGCTGTATTTCTGTTCAGTCTTACAAAAATTAACACTTTCCAAGCTTGTCACAACACATATTTGCTTTTTAAGTGTTTCTTTCCCATCCTGAAGTTATTTCTCACACACCTAGGAGCAGGAGAGTTAAGAGCACAGTTACAGGACCACTGGGAAAGGGAAGTGAGGGTAAAGCTTTGAGTCCAAGATTTACCTTTGGGTTATACTCTGCATTTCTGGCATGCAGAGCTATGTTCTTCAGATCCAGTTTACAAGCCAAGTTTACAGTTGACACAATATTCCTGTGGAATGAGGGAGGAATTTTCTCATTGCAAAATCCAGCCACTGCAGAGCCACCCCCCAGCAGTACAGTCACATTCCAATTAATAATTGCCATCATCTGATTTCCTGCCTGTCTCTTCCCCACTCAAGCATTAAGCTACTTCTGGCAAAACTTAAGTAATTCAATCCAAAACTGCACTTTGAGATAGAACAAAGTGTGAAGTTATGAGTCTCTGAATTATAAGTTTGTGTGTCAAAAATAGCACCACTGAAGCCTTTCACTAAAGCTTGGGATTGAACCATTACTGACTATTTAGAGTTACTACAGCACCTAAGGTGGCCAGGGATGGGTTTTTTCCTACAGGTATAAACTATTCCAGAGTTGCTCTATCCTAGACAGGACAGCATCTTTTAGTGAGGCCAGAGCTTCTCACACTCAGTTCTGTTTCTCCTTTGAAAAAGCAGAGTGACATCTTTAAACCCTTGGAGTCTGCTGTCATCCTTCACATTCTCCTCCCTGGAGGAGATCTTCCTTTTCAAGTATCTTCATATTTTTATCCAACATTGTCATTTCATTTTCTCCACCTCTCCCCTTCAAGAGGAGAAAAAAACAACTACTACAGAAATCCACTCCTGTAGTTTTTGGCTTGTTTAAGGCCAAGCCACGCTTGCTACATTCTCCAAGTGAAAAGTCAGAGCAGCACCTTGCAGTTTAAGCCAAACTCTGACTAGGGTGTGTGTGCTACATAAATAACACATAACTTACTGCAGCTGGGGAACTATTCCAGAACTTTCTGAAGCAGATGTTGTCGGGGTGATCGGAGTCATCGGAGTCAGGGGAGGACACACGCCAGGAGTTTCAGGAGATGGCTGAGCTGCACCTGGATGTGACAAGCTGCTCTCATCCATGAAAACACCACTGTCCTCCTTACTTGAGAGTGACCCATCAAGCTCTTTTTGGGTTTCCTGACCATCCTCAGAGAGGTTTTGTTCTTTGTTATCTTGGGTGACATCTGGGAGAAAGCTGAGGTCCACGGAGGAGAAGTCTGTGTGGAGCTCCTTGGACTGACTTAACTGGGAAGATGCTTGAATTGGAAGTTCTAAATCATAAGGACTCATAGGAATGAACAGATGAGGACTAGTGGAGAAGTCATCCTTGAATTAAGAAAAAGTGCCATTAAGGGTCTTTTATTAAAACAGTTACTGTAACAAGGAGAGTAAATTAAGATTAATCTTCAATGAGGGATTTGCTAAAATATATATTGGGGGAAAATTATTGAAAAGACTACTTTTAAGGTTGAAAGTGTGTCCTTTGCTTGTCTGTGAGTGTATAAAAATCCAGGTAACTTGTCTGATGCATTTGCACCACGGTTCATGGTCTCATCACTCTAGAGAGCTCCTGGGATAGCACAAATTGAAAAATGCAGGTACAACAGTGGCACTTCACCCTCCACAGCCACTGTCACACCTCAGCCATGCACACAACCACACTATCACTCTCATGAGTTTTTCCAAGGAAGACAGACAGCATTTTCTGGCTGTCTTTATCTCCCATTCTGTATATTATTCCATTTCCTCTCCCTGCTAGCAGGGGACAGTGTCAGCTTTGCTTTGTGCAACAGAGGGCAGCAGCTCACAGAACCAGCAGCAAATTAATTCCTCAGCTCCTGGAGGCCACCAGCCTGAGTGAAGCTATAGATGAGAAGATGGGACTAAAAAAAGCCTCACCACAGTCAGCAGATCCAAGCACACAACACACCTGCAAGTAAGCTCTTTGATGCTGATGTTCTTCTTTATCAACTATTTATAATTAAAAGCTGTTTGAAAAGCATCATCATGTCAATGAGGCAAGAGTTTCAGAACAGGATTTATTCCCTCTCCATTGGTGCATAAGCCTCTTTCTGAAGGTGATTTCTGCCAACATCCACAGCAGGTGACAGCTTGGACTAAAGAATCCATACAAGAGGTTTTGTGTTTAATCAGGCATTTTTAGGTTCAAGAGCCAGCAGGACTTGAAAAGTCCAAGCACAAATCAGAACAGGGAGTGGTGCATGAGGCTGAGGCCCTGGAGTTGGCAGCAAGTGCCTGACCTCCAGCAGGAGCAGGATTTCCAGATCAATGCTTCCCAGCCCTGAGCTAGTGCTGCTCCCTTCTAGGCAGCTCACTTGGCAACCCAGCCATGCACATGGGGACAGCTCTGCTCCTGCTTTGCATTATATCTGCCTGCAGACACTTGGAGAGCTCTGACAAAGTGACAAATCCTCCCAGAGAACCCTCACTAGCCTGAATACAGATGCAATCAGGAGAGCATTGCCAGCACCCACAATTAAACCGCTTCTAAAACTGACTTCTAAATGCAGAGCCCCACAGAAGATCTGGTGGGGGAGGGATAAATCTAAGTACTCCTTTACCCTTTAGAAAAAAAGGGTAAAATATGTAAAATAAAATATTAAGGAATCACAAAAATACATCTATTTTAAATAGATATTTTTCAAGTCAGCAGCAAAGGAAGGAAGTCACAATCTCAGCAAGAATTCCAGTGGACTAAGGATTAGCTGTACAGGAGCTCATTAGGAAAGTTTTGTAGGAACCACAATGTAGAGAAAATGATACAAAAAGCTCCCTGTGAGACTACTCACATTATACTGATGGGCATCAAGGAATGAACATAACAGTAAAAAAAACACCCACAAACAAACAACCAAAGCCAGTTTGTGACTTAAAGAAGCTGATGAAGAAATGAGTGGTACATGAGGCTGCAAGTATCACACAGCTGTGAAGTTCTCAAAAAGTAGAGTCAATTACATAGAGCAGGTAGAAACAGAAAGCAAATTTTCCTTTCTGATCAGGTTTGAGGAAAAGCCCTGACAGGGTTAAGTGCTGGGGAATATTTCCTTCTTGTCAGACAGATGCTCAGAGGCTGCAAAAGGGGCACAAGACCATGTTTGCATTGGGCTGGCTGCCAAGAGTTATTGCTATAGACTCTGGGTTAATTAACTTCACCAAGGCCCCACCACTGCATAGCTTTGGCCATCTCCCAGCAGCTCCAGGGAGGAGATTTCACTGACAGATCCTGAGGTCCCTCAGTTTGGGGCAGCTCGAGGGGAAAAGGCTTTTTCACTTCCACTGCAGAAATCCTGCAACTCAGGTAGACACAAATCAAACCCAGCTGCCTCAAGCAACAGGCTTGGATTTTTTTTTTCCCCCTCCCTGCAGTGATATCACACATCTGCTATTATCAAGGGTACCAGCAAATGTGAAATAGAAAAAGCTCACCAGCACTTGTAAAAGCTGTATTATACATTACCACATTTTATACTTTGTGAAGGCACATTCAGAGGGCTTTACCCACTGCCACAGGATGGTCTCTGGATTTAAACAGCCCATGCTAAGCCTGTTTTCCGAGCTGAAAAGTAGTTTACAACAGGATGTAAAGAAGTTTTGTTCCCTGAGTAAGGAGGATGCTCAGCTGTGGAATCCAGCCCTCTCCCAGTTGTTCCTACAACCACCTGAGATCAGGACGAGTCTAACTAAACCAAGTAAACACTTGGCTTTTGCTTTGAATTACACTGTTTTACAACAGCTTTTCCTGTTGAAAATTAGGAATTTATGCATTTGCACAAGGCTCCTTAAACAAAACAGCATTTTTATTCAAGTGTTTCTTTGGAATCCTTCCTCAACCCTCCGAAGAGCACATCTAACTGGGTTGGCTGGGGGGAGCAGAAAAAGGAATGATGAGACACGTTGTTTACAGTGGGTAGAGTACGACCATTCCAAACACCGAAATGATGAACTTCTGCAGACGTTTACTCACCAGAACGAGGAGATGGGAGCCTGCTGCCCTCTCAGTGCCCACCCACAGCAGCCCCTGACCCTCGCGGGCAGCATCATCCCCCTTAGCAGGGACTGAAGGCGACCTCCTGCTCCAGAGAGCTCCTCCATGCTCCCGGCAGCTCCGGGACAGCGGGGATCCCCTGGGATAGGGAGGAATCCCCCCGGGACTGTGGAATTTCGGGCTCACCCGGCAGGAATGCGGCAATGACCCAGTTGTGGCACAGTTGCGAGGCGGTTTTCAACGCAGCGTTGGTGGTATAGTGGTGAGCATAGCTGCCTTCCAAGCAGTTGACCCGGGTTCGATTCCCGGCCAACGCAGTTGCTTTTTACTTAGTTTTATTTTCTTTTTTTCCCCTCTTCGCTTGATTTTTTCCTTCCTCCCTTACCTGTCCGCTGCAGCTCTCCAGGTACCGCTCCAGCGGCGATTCGCCCTCCATGGGCACAGCCACCGACACAAAGCCCCCAGCCCTGCTCCTGTCCTGCTTTTAACCCCCAGGGACAGCACCTGTGGCTTGTCAGGGAGCAGAGCCCATCACAGCTGGGAGCTTTACCCTCATCAAGCAGCCTTGGAGCCTCTGGTCTGCTTGCACGCCTGTCTGAGAGGGTTTGCCCCATCCTGCAGGATTAGAGAAATCAGAGTGCTCTTCCTGTGTGCTTTACAGGAGCCTAAAACCACAACCCGTGCCTCTGAGCCTGCTTTCCTCTGCAGGGTTGAAGAAAAATGGAATTAGACCTTGTAGTTAGTAGTAAATGCAGTTTAGACCTTCCCAGATGATGCTTTTTAGCAAGTGTCCTGTGCCCCTTAATGTCTCCCACCTGTCTCATTGAGTGCAATGAGGCACATCTGGTCCTTTGAGAGGAGCCTACCCCCAGCTAAAAGTGTAAACTTCAAACTGAAGGCATTGTGATGAAATGGTTTATTCTCAGTTGGGTTAACACTGCTTGGGGGGGGCAGGGAGAAGCCTTTACTTTTTACATTCACTGTCCTCCCTGTGCAGGCATTTCCCCTCTGGAGTGTACTTCTGCCCTCTGTGAGTGATGATTTGGGGCCATTCCCTTTTCCCATGTCCTGGTTGAGGCAGCACATTCCCAGGAAGGAGCTCATGGCTGCTGGATGCTGTGGGAGGCTCACACTGGTGACACAGTTTGGCTTGGGTGCCACTTGAGTCGATGCCAGCAGTTGCTGTCTGACTTGTTCCTTCTGTCCTGTCCTGCTGCTGTGTGGTGATGGATGGATGGATGGATGGATGGATGGATGGATGGATGGATGGATGGATGGATTTCTGTGGAGGCACAGCTGGGAACACGTCCCTGTGCCTGCCAGGGCTGGTGGATGTCATGATCACTGCACCTGTTGCTCTGCCAGACAGGATTTTGCTGTGAGATTTGCTTACAAACAGCAAGCTGAGCTGAAGAAACCCTTTGGAAGAAGATGTCAAACTCAGCCATGCAGCAGGTCCTTGGGAGGTGCTGCCAGGCTCTTCTCAGTGCCCCAGAGGTGCAGAGGCTTAGATTAATGCCCTTTATCCAAGGAACAGAGCACACACAGGCTGATGAGCATCCTTCCCTCCTCAGGCAGCCTGCTGGGCTTGTTTGTGGTATTTCTGGGATTCACAAGTGAGTAATAAAAGGTGCCAAATCCTCCCAGCTCCAGAAAAATCCAGCCTCAAGCAGGTTGGTTTACATCACACAGCCTGTCCTGGAGGCAAATCAGGCAGCAAAGCAAGGAAAGCACTCAGGGAGGTTGTACTTTGAATTAGGGAGGCTGGTGGAGCTAGCTCAGGTCAGCTCAGGATGGTTAAATCTGAAATGTCCCATTTAGGGCTGGCAGGTGATTGGGGTGCTTGCAGACAGCTCCATGGTCTCAGCTGCCTTTGTGGGCACAACAGGATGGGGCACTGAGTGCTGGGGGGCTCTGCAGTGCCAGCCCTGCTCCCTGAGAGCCCTGTGGGCCTGTCCTGCCCTCAGAGATCATTAGACTGAGCACAGGGATTGTGCTGAGCGTTGTCCTTGCAGTGACATCTCAGAGACCCAGGAGGTTGGGGCTCCCCCAGTGTGTGACACTATTGCTGTGCTCAGGTTGGGAAGCTGGAGGTGCTCCTGGGGCTCCCCTGGTGTGGCCCTGCCTGTAGCATTGCAGCTGCAGTGCTGTGAGTTTCCTCAGCTAATTAATCCTTCATTGCAGAACCCCCTGGAGAGGAGATGTGTTCATCCTGGAGCCCCTGGGAATTGATTTGTCTGCATTTTGTGAACCTGAGATACAGAAGGTCAAATTATGGTGTTCAAGTGAGTGAGGCTACATGAGAGAGGATCATAAAATACAAATCTCTTGATACTGGTGTCCCTTCTTGCCTTGAATAATTACAAATGGCAGGGGCACAAGGAAGTGCTGAGATTTTGGGTGAGTCATGGAGTTTGGTGTCTCAGGTTAAATGAGTGAAAGATTATTTACCCATTTGAAGGAGGGAAGGTGTTCAGAAAACTGAGAGAGCCTCTGAGGATGCAAGTCACACTGTGTGTGCCATTCAAGCTTTCAGGGTTGCTTTGCTGTAGGGAAGGGTCTTCTGGCCATTGCCCAAAGGAGGGCAGGTATGGCCTCAGGAGGGCTCTGTGCTCATTCCTCTTCCAGGGAGGCTCCATGAGGGGTGTGCAATGCTGGGAGCCCCATGGAGTGAGGGCCCAGGTGGTGGGAGGTGCAGAGAGCAGCATTCCAGCGAGCTGAATCCCTGGACTACTCCCAGCTTCTGTGTCTCTCCTTCTCAGTCAGCAGAGGCATCATTCCCTCTCTGCTCCTTCCTTCTTCAGCACAGACTGACCCCTGCCATGGGTTGGACAGATGTTAATGCAAAATGTACCACTTAGAACTCATGAGACCTCCATGCTTAATTTCACATCATCCAAGTCAAATAATGTTAGAAAAGGCAACTATTTTCCCATGCATATTTAAAAAAAAAATATTTCTCTCTCAAACTGCCTGGGGTTCCACCCACCCCCTTTTTCCCCCTCTCCCTCTCTTCTTTTCCTCCCATTCTTTTTTCCCCCCACCTTTTAAACTCCTCTGGGAAGCAGCAGCCATCCCGATCCGGCCCGGCTGAGTGAGGGCAGGAGCCGCTGGAGGAGCCCCTCCCCGGTTTGGTGACCGGCTGATGAATCACTGCACTGCAGAGTGACTGTCATGAGCAATTGTCATGAGCCTTAATTAGCAAATTGGTTAATTTGACTCAGAAAGTTGACGATTAGCTCAACAATAAGTGCTTTGTGTGTCCTTTGAAGGAGTCATTGGATATCACTCTCCCTTGGATAACTGGGGGAGGCTGTTCCACAGAGCTCCTGCTAGCTCACCTCGATCAGCATTTCTGTAGCAGGCACTGCTGCATCACCTGGATGCTGGAATCTCCTTAGGGGATGGGACTAATCACAGGAGACTTCCAAAAACCTGGAAGGGACAAGGAACAAGTCATTAAGGAACCTCTACCTGTTTAATTCATTGGTGCTCTGCACAGCTGCATTCTATTCTAGCATGCCCTAAATGCCTTGCTGCTTGCTTTGAAGTTGGTTAATCTGGTTTGGCTTTATCTTATCTTTTTTAGGAGCCAGTTTCAGAATTAAAAGCTTGTGACTGACAGTGTTCTGCTTGCTGCTCTCCTGAGCTTTATGCTAAACTTTAATGGCTGTAATTGTCTCAGAAGAGTGGAGCTTGCCTCAGGTGTGGCTTCCATCTCCTGGTGCCCTCTCTGCCTGCAGCATTTAAGCTCTGCCTTTGGAGCACGTAGAAGAGCAACTGAGAGCTGGACCATGTTCCAAGGAAAAAAAAAAAAAAATCAATATATTATGCACAAGGTGTCTCCAAATTCAGCACTTTGTAATTAGTCCAGGAGCCAGCACTCCTCTGTCAACAGCAGGATCCAAGTCTTGTTGTAGAAGTTGTTTCTTCTGTGTGGTTTAGCCTTTTTTTGGTCCCTGTGCCTTGATTCCCATGGTGGCAGGGATGTAAATAGAGTGAGGTGCTGAGGGGGAACTTGGAGAGGAGCAGGGAGAGGAGCAGGTGAGCTGCAGTCACGTCAGTGGGAGCAAAGGATCTGCATGGATATGGAAAAGCTCTTGAGAAATGTCTGCAGTCATCAGAGAGGGATGCTGGAGTGCCTTTGCTCTGACAAGTGTGACCATCACCCTCATATTATCTGTCCCATAATTCTCATTCCAGTCCTGATCAATCCCTGGCAGTATCAGCAGATACTGGATTTATTGCTGGGGAAGGAAAGAAGTTGCCATGACTACTCACCGAGTAATAGTGAGTAATCTGGCTTTTAATTGTGAATTATTTATCATTATCATCACATTGTGCTGGTGTAAACATGAGCAGAATCAGGTCCATTAGAGTTGATAACTGGGTCTAACTTTACCTGTGCAAGTCAGGAGTAACCCTGTGGCAGAAGTGAGGTTACAATGGCTGGGAGTTGAGCCAGAATCCAGGGTCATTTCCCAGAATTATTTATCATCATCATCATCAGGTTGTGCTGGTGTAAACATGAGCAGAATCAGGTCCATTAGAGTTGATAACTGGGTCTAACTTTACCTGTGCAAGTCAGGAGTAACCCTGTGGCAGAAGTGAGGTTACAATGGCTGGGAGTTGAGCCAGAATCCAGGGTCATTTCCCAGGTTTGCTGGCTGATGGGAAGAGCTGTAAATTCCCATTTACCCCGCAGTGCTGTGTGCCCCTCCCTGGATCAGTGATGCAGCCCCAATCACACAAAGGTAAGGCTGCCTCTTTGCCCTGCTCACACTGGGGCTCTCTTGCTCCCTGAGAAGGGCAGGAATGGGGGAATTTGATGCTTTTTGCAGACATTAGGGGACTCTGAGCATTTGTGTGCTGTGCCTGCCACGCTCTCTGGTGGAGACCAGGGTGTTTTGGCTTTTGGATCAGGGAAGAAAATCACTTGTGTCAGATGGGAAAGGGGTAAACTGGCTAGAAAAGAGCCATTTTTTCCCTGGCTTCTACAGCTCTATTATGTGCAATGGAGACACTAACTGCCCCCATGTCAGAGAATTGCTGAGAACCAGACCCAGAGAGGATTGCCAAATTTTCCACTGAATGCCAGAGGAAGAAGCACTGTAAGTAGAAGTCATCTGTCTCAACTGAAAGGCTGAATGGTGACTTGAAAACTGTACAGTTAACTTCATTTAATTTTCCTATCTGTGTCAGGCAACAAACTGATTAAAGGAAGGCATTCTGTGTGTTTGCATAGAAATCCACTCATCCTGGCCCAGCCTCATGTGGGGCAGGGCACAGCAGTCTATTTTTATTTTTCATTCTGTGTTGTATTTAAAATGTGGCCAGAAAAGGGGGGAATAGGATGAGGAGGGTTTTAAACATTGGCTGCCACCTTAATTGCAGCCTAGCAATGAATGGCTGCAGGCTTTCTTGGACAGCTCCTCTGTGAATGTCACACACAAATCCAGCTGACACCTGGGGTCAGAAGTATTCTGCTGTGCTTTTTGTAAAGTCATCTTTCCCACTTTAGTGCCAAAGGGTCTGGCTAAATTGAATTGCATTTAAATGAGGTGAGTGTGTGATGGATCATCTGAGTGCAGCTGTTTCCCTCCAAGTTTTGTGACAAATCTCTCTAATGCAAACACTGTGTCTCATACCTTGAACTCACTGCTGCAATTAAATACTGATCCTTTAAGCCTTATCTGGAAAAACAATATAGTAACAGCAGCCCTGTGTGTTTGCAGAGAAAAGGAGAGGTGTGCACGCAGCAGACGCTGGCAGAGCTCTGCTAATTCACTTTGCAGGGGTCACAGTCACATTGGAGACACCAGCAGTGACATTCACATGTCCAGACCTTCAGTGCAAGCTCTCCAGGAATTGGAGCATGTGCTGTGATGCCTTCACTGCTGTGTCAGCTGAGCTGTGACACCACCACAGCTCTTATCAGCTTATTGTACAACCAAAAGCAAACACAATGAGTCAAACAAGGGTGCTGACCAATCACTGAATTCCCCCTAAAACTGAGTTTTGGCTGAGTGATCAGCAAGATAGGATGACTGACACTGGAACGAGTCTGCAGGGCACACAGCTCGGTGATTAGTCAGTTCTCATTACCTCTTCCTCCAATTAACGTCAGCAAATCACTGCTCCTGAATCAATGAGGACCTCAGGAGAAACAAAGCTTCCCCAAAACGCTGCCAGATGTCAGCAGAAGCTCCAATCCCCTTGCCTTGATGGTTCTGTATTTTAACACACATAATTAACTGTTAACACCGTCCTGTTTCTGTCACTCCAGCCCCTCACCCGTGCTCTGCTGATGAATGCTGTTAGTTCAGCTGTGATGGAGGAGTCTGTGCCCAGCTCTGCTGCCTCATCAGGGCTCCTGCACTTCATCTCATTCCCGTGCTGATCCCAGCCAAGCAGGAGCCCAGCCTGAGATCCCTTTTGTTACAGCTTCATCACTCAGTTTGGCTCTTCCTCCCTCCTCCTTGCTGTCTTTGCAGTTTCCCTCCAACAGCATTTGGCTTTTATGGTCAGCCTATGGAAGTGGAATAGGAGTTAATTTTCTCCATACTTTCCAAGATACTATAGGGAATATTTTTATATATTTTTGGTATCTGCAGGCTGTGGAGGAAGCTCACTTGTCACAGTGCCCTTCATTACAAAGGTGTTATTTTTTTCCTCTATTTTTCCCCCGCGACTTGTCAGGAATAATTAAATGCTGTGATTGCTTTGGCCTCCCTTCAATGGGCATTTACCCAACTCAAAAATATAAGAGTAGCTCCCCTGAAATCTGTTTCCACTCAGGTAGAGTTGTGAAGGCTTGCTCAGTGATGCTCTGAGGAAGACGAGGAACCCAGATGGGCTCAAGTTTGGGAGTTAGTTGTTCTCTAAAACCCAAATAGTGTTGCTCAGATCAATTAAGATTTGCTTATTAACATTAAAAACACATTCATCCACAGGTATTTTCACAGTTCCCTTTGCTCCCAAATTGGCATGGGCAGTGCTGCTGTCCAAAATAAATGAAGTGTGTGAAGACAGACAGTTTAAAGACATTGAGGAATTTCAGACCTTTTACATCTCACTCAGCTTTCACCTAATTTGTTAATGGGTATGTTTTTCCCTGTGGGAAAATAAAGCTTTTCTCTCTGACATTTTATAAAGGACCTACTAAACCTTCTTTTGTCCCTTTGGGTAAAATCAGTTGAATTGGCTTTTCTGGTGCCTTTCTGTTTTCCATAGAGAACCTGAGCTGGTTCTTAACCCTTTCTGCCCCCCAGGTCTTATGAACAGTATGACAGAAATCCTTAGATACCTTACAAGTCTAGGCACAATGTGGGCAACTGTAGGTTCACTAGGGATAGGCTTATTACTGTGTAAAAAAATTAGATATATAGGTGAAGAAAAGAATATTTGCTCATTTTAGGTGTGAGCTAAAATAGAAACTTGGAGAGGGATGCAGGGTGAGTTTGCAACATTGGGAATTTCTGGATCTCCTGGGGCACCAGAGAACATGATGTGATTGTGAACAAGAAGGGTTTGTGAACATTTCCAAGTCTCTAGCCACCCTTGGGACACAGGTGTGTGTCACCACCAGGGATGGCAAACTGGGGACCTTGGTGTGACACTCATTGTTCCAAGCAGGCAGACGCATCCCCTGTGAAACCTCAGACAAAATCCCTCCATATTAACCTGTTCTGTGGTGGCAAGAGCAGCTGGGATGGCTCCTGTGCTCTCTGATTTCTCCAGCCAGGGTGTTTGCAGGGTGTTTGCTGCACGTTTCCTCAGAAGTTTGTCACACCTGACCCACGCTGCTCCCGCGATGCCTCGCAGAGCTCAGGCCCTGTCCTTCCCTGGCTGCAGAGGAGACCATGCTGAGCCAGCCTTGCAAGCTGCTCCAGCCCTGGGACACCTGATCCTCAGGCTGAAGGAGCCCTCAGAGCATGAGCTCTGTCTGACTCTGCATTTCTTTTTTTTCTCCCCTGTCACTGTCATGTTTTCTGAAAAATCCCTTCGCCAGGATTTCTTCTCCTGGGAAGCTGAGAAGAGGGAAAAAGGAAAAACAATATTATCTCATTTTTCTCTCCTGTGTTTTGCTGCTTTGGAATGTGGTTGGAGATTGCTTATCCAACATGTGAATTGTTTTTATTTAATGACCAATCACAGTCCAGCTCTGTCAGGACTCTGGCGAGAGTCACAGGTTTTTTATTAGTATCTTGTTAAGCCTTCTGTAAATATCCTTTCTCTATTCTTTAGTATAGTTTAGTACAGGATTCTTTAATATATTATAAGTACCTAAAATAATAAATTAGCCTTCTGAGAACATGGAGTCAGATTCTCAATTCCTCCTTCATCTTGGGGACCCTGAAAATACCACACTCCCCATCTCTCACTTCATATTCTGTTTGCTGTCCATCCTGCTACATTTCAGGTGTTGAGCAGAGACACGTTGTGTTGGTGTTGCAAAGAAAAACATCTTCATTCCATAGGTATTGATGAAGAAGAGTATTAATTTAAAACCTGTCCTAGATTAATGTAGAACAGTGTAAATAATGAGCAGGTGCTGTGAATGATGAATGGGAGCAAAGGATTTGGACTGTCACTGCTCCACCACACAGGGAGTGTTTTACAGGAGACAAGGTGTTTTCTGTGACATTTCTGCATTGCTTTACTTAACAACAACCATTAATTGTCCACTCTTAAAAAATCATCTTCTGCTAGGATGCCACCAAGAAAGAAGACAATTTGGAAGTTGCTTTGAAATGGCATTCTAATGGGAATTCAAAGCATGGTTATTATTGTGCTGCTTGGAAAGCTGCTTTTCTGTCCAGCTTCCCTGTGATCCCTTTAGCTCTATCTGATACCAAAGGCTTGAGATCTCCAGATTAGAAATTAAATTCCACCTCTGTGGCCCAGACCTGATGACCTGCTGCAGTCACAGCAAATAGGTTTTCCTTTACAGTGAGTGCTTCCAGTTAAAGCTTCTGCTCTTTGGTCCAAAACGATCTTTTTGGGGGGGAAAAAAAAAAGAAAAAAGATAATTAAAGCCATGTGATGCAGGTGTAGGAATAATAATTGACTTGAAATTGAGTAGGGATTATTCAGAGTCATGGCAGGCCCTGATCTTGCAGAGATTTAGGTGCTTGTTTTGTTCTGCTGGCATGTGTGAGTACACAGGATGGTTGGGAGGGCTCTGTCCTGGGGGATTTCGGGGAGGCTGTGGCACAGCCAGGAGCTCTGCAGTTGGGACAGCTGGGTGGGATGCAGCACTGACAGCATCAGGCAGCAATTCCTGCTGCTGAGCTGGGTGTAAACCACAGCTGGGTGTAAATCACAGCATCCCAGGGGGGGACAGGTCTGGTTTGGGTGTCTGGGGCAGGAACAGCAGCCTGGGGAGGGCAGGAGAGGGATTTTCCCATTGAGATTTCTGCTTTACTTTGCAAATGTAAAAACTGGGAGTGGCTGGTGTCAGGCCTGTGCTGGGAGGTGGGGACTGAAGAGCCTCAAGGGAAACTGGCAGAAATCATGATTTCAGTGTGATCACTCTGAAGATGTCAGTCACTGTGATGGGCACTCAGCTGTCTGTGTCTCTCTAATTGTGCTGCTCATATTTTGAATGTGATAAAATTGAGCAGTACCATTTTAAACCAAATTTTGGGCTTTTCAGTGCTCTGTTACAATGACGAAATCCAGAAATGGAAGGTGACTGCAGTTTAGAAATAAATATTTTTTCCAGTGAACTCTGAACAGTTTTGAACAATTCACTTAATTAGCTGGATTTCCAGCAATATAAAATGTGACCATCTCAATTTAATTAACAGCATATCTGCATTGTGGTAGTGTGGGGATTATGTGGAGGCTGCTAATAGCCTGATGGATTTTCATCCTGCTCACATACAATGTCATGGTTTAGATTGTTGTTTTTTCATTATGAGCTTTTACTCTTCTTGCAAGAATTTCCACTGTCATTTCTGCTGACAGATGCTGCTTAGGACAGATTTATTTTTATTCCCTTACAGATGAATTGGATCAAGCATCTTTTTCCATATAGCTCAAGTTTCCACCATGGAGTTACTCCTAGTTGACTACTCTGAGAAGAAAATTGTAGTCATTTTTGTGACTTTCTTTAGCAGCAATTGAAATGTTTTTTGGCACGTGTGCATATAATCTATTAATTTCCACTTCCTGTCAATTGCAGGGATTCATGCTTATAAATAGTATAAAAAATTTTAATGCAAATAAAGAGAGAGAGAGAGAGAAAAATCCAGCATTTGGTCTTTTTTTTTCCTAGCTGGATTCAGTGAGGTGTTGAAACATGCAGGGCGTTTGTTTCAGGCTTTGATAAGGATCTCTCACATTCTTATATAAAATGCTAAATTAACAATAATCAGCCCCCATGACTTACAGCCCTGCTCAGTGCATAGCTTGCCTTTCTCTTGGGCTTCCTCTGAACCCACAGATCTGAGGGCTTTTTCCCTGTGATCTGAGAAAGCAAAATTCCTGACAAAACTAATGACTTGGGGTTCCTGCAGAATTTTAAAACCTTTTCTTTTTGCCCATGAGTGGCTGCCTAATGTGAGTGGGATTTCAGTGGCTTTTTAAAAATTTGCATTATTTCCTCCCTGCAGTCAGGACATTCAGCAGCATTTGCCTGCCTGGCTGCTTGGCACAGGGGTGGCTCTCTGGTGAGGTTTTCCACCAGGTTTCCCAATCCACACAACTGAGATAGTTTATTGCCTTATGTTTTGGGTAATGGTATCTGACATGGAATTTTAAAGCATTTTCAGGTCCTTTATGCTGTGGTGTTGTGGCAAATCTGTAAGATGTGAAGGACCAGAGGCTTCTGAGCTGGTAGGAAGTGGAATATTCTCAGCTGAAATCCTTCAGAGCAAGCAGTGACCACCCAGCAAGGAAATCAACTCTGAATCCTGGAAGGAGGAAGAGGAGAAAGTTCTGAATCATGGAATCAGAGAATATCCTGAGTTAGAAGGGACACACAAGGATCATGAGTCTGGCTGCTGGCCCTGCACAGACACCCCAATAATCCCACTCTGTGCATCCCATGGAGCATTGTCCAAACCCTCCTGGAGCTCTGGCAGCCTCAGGGCTGTCCCCATTCCCTGGGGAGCCTGGGCAGAGCCAGCACCCTCTGGGGCAAGAACCTTTCCTGATTTCCACCTAAACCTCCCCTGGCACAGCTCCAGCCGTTCCCTCAGGTCCTGTCACTGTCACAGAGTGCAGAGATCGCTGCCTGTCCCTTCTGTAGCAGCTGGATTTGCACTCTCTGCTCTTTCATTGCAGCTCTGTCCCTCCAATGCCCTTCCCAGGCTCGTGGCTCTAATCTTTATCTGTTGGCAGGACCCTTACTCACCATGAGGCAGCAAATCCCATTCCTGGGAGGCTGTGGTTTGCTTCTAATGCCAGCTGGAAAACTCTACTGTGGACAAAAGCAATTGAACATCTGCAGAATCTGCTGCTGCCGAGCCCTGCCACCGCTCCGGGAATGGTTAATATTAGGAAGATTTGGCCTTAAATTTTCACCTTGGAAGCTCAGGGTGGGGATGCTGCCTTTGGCTGGATCGTGTGCTGCTCTCAGCAGCAGAGTGACCGGCCGGGATGTGCTGAGCCAGGGAAGCTCCGGGATGAAGCAGCAAAACGCAGCCTGGCCAGCTGATGGCCGGTCACACATTCCAAGTGTCCGGCCGCCTACACACCCCCGTGGCCACCCCTCCGGGCCCGCTCCACCTCCCAGGCAAAGGCACAGCTTCCCTCAGTCAGCATCCACCCCATGCCGCTGCCTTTGTCTGCTCCGGAGAGTTTGGGAATGCGGCGGGATTGCAGCTGAGTGCCACGCATGGCTGGCCAGGAGGGGAACGCTGAGCTCTCCCCGCAGCTCCGTGCGCATCCTTCTTTGATAGCGGGTGATTGCTCAGAGGTGCTGTGGGCCAAATAAACAAACGGCCTGGAAGTCAAAGCAGGCATTGCCAGAGGTCAGAAGAAATGATGGGAGGGTGCACAGCCCTGGGGTGATGCCAGCATCCCTTCTGCCGGCTGCACCCCGAGCCTGGGGATACCTGAGCAGCACCAGAGCTTCCCCGCAGGCACTGCTGGCTCAGCCGCGCTGCTGAGCCAAAACCTCTGCATTTTCTTGTGTTTTCCCCAACGTGTTTGGGATTCCGGGAAGCTGAGGGTTAATGTCAGTCCCCCAGCGATGGAGCTGGATGGGTGCCCTCGGTGGCTTCTTGGGCTGTTTCGCTGTCCCCAAGGAACTGAGAGAGCAACAGTTTCCATCCCCGTGGGTACCCACAGAGCCGTGGTCAGCCGCTGAGCCCCGGCAGCAGAAAGCAATCTGCCCTGGGAGCACTTTGGGAAGGATCCACGTCAAAAGGAAGAAGAACTTGGGGCTCTAAGAAGTCAGAGCTGAAAAAATCCAGTTAATCTCCCTCCCTGCAGACTCCACAGCTTGCTGGGATGTCACTGAATAAGCCCCTGGTATGTCTGTGCTGCAGGCAGGGCTGCCGGGCATTTTTAAGACATTTAAGGGAAATTGAAGGACAAGCCCTATTCCTGGTCATGAGGAGGTGTCTGGTCTCTTTCATGTCCTCCAGGAGGCTTTGGGGTGTGCTCTGTCTGCTTGCCTTGGGCCCCTGGGATCCCACACCTGTGCGAGCTCCGGGAAAGGGGGTGGAGAGGGAATGGTGGGAACTGGCTGGAACTGGGGGGCTGGACGGGCGATCCCTGTGCCCGGTGAGCCCGGGCAGTGGGGTCCCTGCACCGGGCAGCTCTGCGGAGAATGGCCCCGCACACGGTGGGGAGATCCCTGGGGAGACCTGAGTGCGGGACGTGATTCCCACCTCGGGTGGGGTTTGCGTGGATGTGCTCCCGGCATGTGGGAAACCTGCATGGGAGGATCCCTGCCTCCGGGAGGTCCGTCCATGGGTGGGGTATGGTGGGGAGATCCCTGGGCATCCCTGCCTGGTGGAAGTCTCAGTAGGCGATCCTCAGGAACAGGTGAGGGATTGCAGCATGGGGGAGCTTGGGGGTGGTGGGATCCCCGTGTGAAGGAGCCTGGGTGGGTGATCCCTGGGGATCCCCGCGTGGGGGGAGTCTCGGTGGGTGATCCCCGGGGATCACCCACCCCAGGTTCCTCTCACGTGGAGATCCCCGGGGATCCTCGGTTGGGGATAACGTGGGCGGGTGATCCCTGGGATCCCCGCGTGGGGATAACGTGGGTGGGTGATTCCCGTGTGGGGATAACGTGGGTGGGTGATCCCTAGGATCCCCACGTAGGGTGAGTCTCGGTGGGTGATCCCCGAGGATCCCCGCATGGGGGGAGCCCGGGTGGGCGAACCTCAGGACGAGCTGAGGGGGGGATCCCCAGCGCAGGGCGGGCTGCGGGTGATGCACCCACACACGTGGCAGAGCCGGGCGGGCGCTCCCCGCTGCCGGGGCTCCCCCGCGCCTGGGCTGCGGCCGCGCTCGGTGCCGGGCAGGGCCGGGCGGTGCCGGGGGCTCCCGGCCGGGGCGGTGCCGGTGCCTTTAACGCGCGGGGGGGCGGCCGCAGGCGCGGCGGACGTGCGGGGCCGCCTCCTCCCCTTCCTGCCGCCCGCGCCGCGCAGCACCGGCCGCTCCCGCTCCGTCCCCGCAGCCCCGGCCCGGCACGGCCCTGCCCTGCCCGCCGCCGTCTCGGTGAGTCCCGCCCGGGGAGCGCCGCGGGCCGCAGCGGGGCCGGGCCCTCCCGGCGAGGGGCGGCGGGGCCAGGCCGCGGCGGGCCCGGGGCTGCGGCCCGGCCGGGGGGGGGGTGGTCCGGGCGCGGCTCCACAGCGGGGAGAGGCCGCTGCCCTGAGGCCGGCGGGGTTCGGGGGGCTCCGGTGGGGCTCCGGTGCTTCCCGAGCGCATCCCCCCGGAGCCGGGTGAAGCGGAGCAGGCGCGCCGTGCCCGCGGTGCTCCCGGAGCCCGCTGCGTTAAAGCGCCCGCCGAGGGGCGGCGGGGCGGCAATTGCCGCCCGCGATGGGGTTTGGAGCGTTCCCCGGGGCTGGCGGAGCCCCGGGTGAGGTTTGGCGAGAGGCGGCTGCTGCTGCGGCGCCCGGGCGGCCGTGGGAGCTTTAATGAGCATTGCGCTTCGTTACCGCGATCCGGGCCGCCTCGGGTGCCCGTGCGGGTGTCAGATGCTCGCAAACGCGGCTCCCCACCCTCGCAGGTGATGTTGTCAGTGGTGTTTCATTCCTGAGGTTGCCCGTGCCCTTTGGTCCAGGTTGCGTGCAGCTCTGTTAACCCTGGAGGTGTTGGTGCCCCCATCACCTCTCCTCCACTCACGGCTGACTCCCTTCTTCCAGCCTGCAAGTTACGGAGAAGGAAAGAGGAGTTAAGGTGGCAAAGCTGAGCCTTTTGTACCCGGTTGCCTTCAGCTGATGAAGTATTTTAATTGAGTAGGTGGTTATTAAGAATAACGTAGCTCAGTGTCTTTTCTGCATTAGACAGTGACAAGTTCTGCTCTCCAGTGATGTGCATCCACCCGTGTGCTTTAGGTTTGTCATTTTATGACCTTTTTTCCCCCACACCCCCCCACTAAGGCAGTGCTGTGTATTTTGAGGTCGTTGTTAGAAAACCTCAAAGATAATTTCTCACTTTGTGCGAGAGGAGCTGAGCTGATACCCTGCTGTAGCTCTTTTCTGTTTAAAATTTTCCCTTTTCCCCTCCGTGTTCCTTTAGTGTTTCCATTGCTGCCTCTGTCCACCAACACAAATAGCATTTAGTTGATACAACTATTCCATTTAGCATCTGTTTACCTATGACAAGGCAAAAATCTCTCGCTGGGCAGTCCAAACTGGTTGCTGCAAAAGTTGAGAAGGGATTCAGTTCCTGTGTTCCACCTCCTTTCAGATGTTTTTCCTTGTCTTTTCTCTCGGTGGATCACTATCATCCTCCTGTTTAGCTTGGGCTGGAAGCATTTCTCTGCCTCGTGGACCTCTTGCCTGTAACTGTGCTGTAATTTCTGCCCTCCAACAGGCCATGCAACTCGCTTTACCACATATTTTTTCTCTTGCCTCATATGCTGATGCTGCTTTCTGCATACTGTGATTAAAATAACTTTTGTGTGTAACTGCAGCAGTGAAAGGTTGGGGATTGGAAAGAAACACTAATTCTCTGGTAGAGTTATTACCAAATACCTTTTTTGGTATTTTTTTTCCCTACCACCTCCCTTTTCTAGCTGCTCTCAAGAAGATGCTTTCCGCTCTCTGAAATAGCAGCAGTAGGATCTGAGGGACACAGTGAGATTTTGATTTTATCCTTTATCCCCGTCACAGACCTGATGACTACTTTGTTTCTGGAACCCCTTGAAGAAAAGGGAAGGACTTACTCAAGCCTGTGTAAAGCTGTGGTGTTGCTTGGTTAGCTCTGTAACAGCTTTCATTTGCGTCATCTGCTCTTGCTGTTGGAGATTTGCTGGTTATGGCTTGAAAATGTCTAATCATTCCTGACCCTGGGTGCTGGCTAAAAAAATCCCTTAGGAATTGGAATTCCCTGTGAGTTTCAGAGGTGCTGGCCAGGTCTGCGTTTAAGCTACACTCAAGACCCTGAAGTGTGAGGACACAGGGGACAGGACACGTGTTTTATTTTAAGCATCAAACTTGGTTGCTCCTAATCCCTTCCCGTGCCGCTGCCAAGGCACCCACCTCTCACCATTGACTTGGTGAGGCTTCAGGTCCCAGTTTAGTTCCCTGGTCATAGCCCAGTGATGTGCCTGAGTAAATAGTGTGAATGCCCTCTGTGCTGTCCCACAGGGATGGGGAGGAAGCAGAAGGCAGAGTGGCAGGAGGAGGTAATTCTTCATCCCACTCTTCACTCCAAAAGCTGTGGCAGCAGCCCAAATCAAGTTTAGTTTCCCTGTTTTTAGCACCCATCCGTGCTGTGGATGCCTTTCATAACACAACTGCTTCCAAGGTGAAACTTGATCAGTTTATTCTCCACATCTCTGCAGGAGAGCTGTTGGAGAACCTCCTTGAAATCGTGAGCAGTTGCTGAATTTCCATCCTGACGGTGCTCGTGGCCTGTTTGTGTAATTTGTATTTGGTTCTGATGTTTCTATTTGGTTTAAATGATTGTTTTCCCTCCCTGATGTAATTAGAGCAATTGGATCCCCTCTTGACCCCTTGCTTTCATAGGTTAAACAAGTTGAAGTCTTTAAGTCTCCTTGAGTTGTTGTCTTATCGATATTCTCAGGATTTCCTTGTCAGTGACAACCTTTTGCCTTTACCCATCAGAGCCTTTTTAATATAAAGGGAATTTCATGCATCTCTGTTTAGCACTTCCTGCTCTGCATTGGCAAAGCAGCAGGATTGGGCTATTTTTAAAAGTAGGAATATTTTGGAGGGGGCTGATTGCTGCACTAAGCTCACAAACTTTTTGACATTCCTCGGGTGATTGTTTCAGGCTAATGAGACAGGGAGTTGCTGGGCTAAATCTGTCCCAGACAAATCACTTCTTGTTAATGACTGTGCATAAACTATGGAGATGATAAATTGGAGAATTACCAGCCCATGACTCCCAGGAATCTGCTTCTCCTCTCATGTTATACAAGATGTCCAAGCAAATAAAACACATGGAGACTTAAAAAAAAAAAAAAAAAAAAAGTATTTATTTATGTTTTTAGAAATGTAAAAGCTTCTTCCTGTTCGCATGCCTGAACTACAGCTGGTGGCAGGAGAGAGGGTACTTGGGAGCTTTGAAAACTTCCTATTTCTTGCCAGAATGGAGCCTTTAAAGTATTTTCTTACAATGTGGACTCTTTGGCACTTTCTCCAGGCTGATGCCTGTGGTCTGCAGCTTGGGAAAGCATCTGTGCCTGCTGGCGTGGGCACTGCCTTAAAGGCTGATTCCTGCTTTTTTTTTTTCCCCATTTGCAGTGATTTCAGAGCAGGAGCAGCAGCCCTTTCATGGGTAAGCACCGTGCATTGATCTGGACTCTGCTGCTTCCAGCTGAGGAATTGTTTTTTACCTGGTGGAGGGAAGAGGCAGAGTGGATCCAGGTGCTGCTCTGAGATAGTGCACAGGCATCTATAATTCCTGCCATTCCTCTGCAAGAGGTTTTTTTCCTCTCTCTGTGAGAACTAAGTAGCACCTAGGCTGGCTTCCCTGTGTTTGAACTCGTCCTCTCCTGGTCACTGCCATGCCTGGGTACAGGACTGCTGCATCTAATTAGATTATATCAGAATGAATAAGTGAATCTCAATAAATGAGCTTACAGGGGCACTGTTGGGTCAGCTCAGTCCCTAAATATAGGTCCTGGGCAGAGGGCAGGCTTGGTGCAGGATCTCTCCATAAAGCAAAATTAAACAGAGATCTCCTGGGAGTGCAGAAATTCTGCTGCCTTGGCCATCTTGTCAGCCTGGATGCTCCAGTGTCTTGGTACAAGAAATACCAAAGTCCACCCAAATGTGAAGATTCTTTAATTGGAGCTTGGGTGTGGAGTTGGAAGGGGAAGTCATGGCAGTGGAAACTCTAATAATCTGAGGTGCTAAAGAATGCAAATCTCATGATCCTTTTTAATGCTTCCAATTTAACTAGAGGTGAGGAGGATTTTTTTTTTAAGTCTCTTAGATACTGTAGAAAACAGGAAAAAAGAGAAATGGTGTCCATTACATGAAAACTCTGGAAACAATCTCTAACTGCACTAACACAGATAAAGAACATTATCTCCTTGCCACTCTGTGATGCAGAGAAGCAGTTTCAAGCTTTGTGGTTTCAAGTAGTTTCAAGCTTTTTGGGTGCTTCAAGCCTTGAGTTTTGCTGTGGAATGAGTGTGGGGTGGGTGGGAGAGGAGAGGGCCAGGAGCTGTAAGATTTGTGGGGTAATCAGAGTTATTTCTTCTCAGCTCTCCTCCTCCTTTTCTGCAATGCTCTGTTTTTGTTTGTGCTTTGTGACCACCCTGCTTACCACAATCCACAGCTCTAAACTGCTGTTACTGAAGAGAAGTAAAAGTAGTTTCTTCCCTTTTTCTTCCCATGAAGATTTATTTAGAGGAATAGCATTTTTTCTCATTTTTTCTGTTTCAGATGAAAGCTCATCTTTGCTTGTGCATCACTGGGGCTGCATTGTAACTCAGAGAAAGTGTCTGTAAATCAGTCATGTGGACAAGCTACTCCTTTTGTTGCACTGATAATCCCTATTATAAATAGTCTTGTCCTCTGCTTGCATTTACAGCTCTTTGCTCTCAGGTGTGCAGGATTTTCAGTGGTAGTGAAACACAGGGAACAGCTCTTCTTGCAGGTTTTTTTTTCCTCTTTTTCCATTGGACACTCTTCCTTCTGGCTGATCCCTCTGCCTGCCTTCCTTGTCTGGATCTGCTCACAGCCAGGCCATCCTGCAAATCACTGCTCTGCTGGAGCTGCTGCATCACAGCTCCCCTGTTGCAGGAAGCATCTTTCAGCCCTTTTATGCTGTGAAGTTCAGGAAATAGAGCAAAACTCCTGTTTTCCTTCAAGCTGCAGTTGAATGACTAATGGAGGGGCATCAGGGAAGGCTCTTTTTCTCTCAGAAGAGGTGTGTTGATGTTCTCCAGCAAAACCCAAGTTCTGATTTTGGGATTACACCTATTAATTAAATAGCTGACCTTCTCAGCCTGCCTGTCTGGTGTCCAGCTCACTGAGCATGTGTTGAAAGACCCAGGGAAAATCAAGTTGGAGTCCAGAATTACGTGGGTGTCAAAGGCTCTTAAAGCCTGGTATATTTATGCCCATGATTCATGGTGCTTCCAAAAACAATCCAGCTCTCATCCTGCAGAGGGGAAGTACCTCAGTCCAGTGTTATCAACTTTTGCTTAGCTGCCAGAGCAATATAAACTCAACCAGAGTTATTTTGGGCTCCTTATTCTTTTGCTTCCAAATCCCACCCTGCAAGTTCCTTGTAGAAGAAATGCTGGCTTAGTTCTGTTTTACACTCTCCTGTATGACCTGAAAACATTAAGCAGGGTATTTTATTTCAGGGTTGTGCCAAATTTTAGTGCATCTCATTCCTTTCCGTGGTGTGAAAAGGTGTCTTTTGTCTGCCTGCTACCACACAGGAAGGAAGTTGTTGAGTCTGGGAGATAAAAGCTTTATCTCCTCCCCTGCAAGGAACAAGCTGCCCACTCCTAGGCTGGCACTGCTCTGCTCTGTCCTGCCTGTAGTAGGGCAGAGAGGAAAATTTTCATGGGAAAATGTGAGTGGACTCAAAATGCGTTTGTAAGCGCGTAGCTGTCAAGGAAGATGATGACTAAGCTATTGCACAAGGTGCAGCTCTTCAGGGAGCTCACCAGGATTGGACTGGAGCATGACTGACTCACAAGAGAGCCTATAATATCAGTCTGCTCCTGATTTCATTATTACTGGTTTGAGCTGACCACTGGCCATGACTGCTTTTCTTTCCCAGCCAATTTGCTGTGGGGTTTTAAGTTGGAAAGTCTACACTTGATGACAATAAATTAAAAAATCCAATTTATTGGAGGAAGTGAATGGTTCCCAGGCCTTGGGTGGGAAGTGCTGTGTGGCAGGGGTGTTTAAGCTGATGTCTGGCATTTGGCTCACGTGGGTGTTTCTCCATCAGGCACCTGCCCTGTGCTGCTGCCAGGATCTGGCATGGCCCTTACCTGCCCATTGTACAGAAGGGAAAGCACAGGTGAAGCACCTGCAGGTGAAGATGCCAGGAAGTCACCAGCAGAGCAGCTGGTGGTGCCTTTTTCTTGGTCCCATCTGTGACCTGAACCTCTGGCAGTCAGCTCGGGTGGGTGAGCTCATTGTCAGATAGTGACAGGACAAAGGGAGAATGGATTTAAACAAAGAGAGGAAAGTTTAGATTAGATATTAGGAATTTTCCTTGTGAGAGTGGGGAGGCCCTGGCACAGGTTGCCCAGAGCAGCTGTGGCTGCCCCTGGATCCCTGGAAGTGTTCAAGGCCAGGTTGGACAGGGCAGGGGGTTGGAATGGGATGATCTTTAAGGTCCCTTCCAACCCAAACCATTCTGTGATGGGACATGGAACTGCTTTCCTGCAGCAAGCAGGACTGTTCCATGTGCCCCTTCCTTTCAGGGTCTCTTCTCTGGTGTGGGTGGGAGGCCAGGGTTAGGGTCAGTGATGTTGCTGGGTGGGAGGCCAGGGTTAGGGTCAGTGATGTTGCTGGGTGGGAGGCCAGGGTTAGGGTCAGTGATATTGCCTCCCAAAGTGGTTTGAAAGGCTGCCTTGGTGTTTAGTGCTGCTTTGCCCTCTAAGCCATCACTTAATGTTGCAAATGGACATCCCAGCTTGGCTTTCCCATAGGCATTGCCTTTAACTCTGTGAGAGGACCTAAAAACAGGTACATGGAATCAGCTGCAGCATCTCTGCTTCAGCTCCAGGTGTACCTGAGAGCATCACCATGGCTACAGCAGCTCATAGCCACTGGAGCTTTCACAGGGCATCTTCAGATCTGGGAAGTGGTTGGGGTTTAGGTGCTGTGCCAGGAAGGGCCCTTTCCCCCAGGACTAGGTGGGAACTCTTTTGCCTCCTTGAGCTTGCTGTTCTCCAGGGAGACTCCGTGTGCTGTCCTTGGAGCAGGCAGTGTCTGCATTTCTCAGGGGGTGTGGTGCTGGGAACTGGCAGACAGTGGAGTTGACAGGTCAGTGCTGTATCCCCTGTCACACCTGCTGACCTTTGCTTGCTTCAGCACCTGTTGGCAGCACGTGTGGCTCCAGCTGTGATGGAAGGACAAAGGACTGAGCTGCTTTTTCTCTTCATGCTGCCTGGTTTTGTGTTTACAGCAGTGGTGGTGCAGCTCCATCAAGCTTTACTTCTCCAAGCTCTTGGAGAATTGTGCTGAGAAGGTTTTCCTCCCAACCCTGTCCTCAGTGTGGACAATGAACAGCATTGTCCAAAAGAGAGGTGGAGGTGGCATCTCAAAGCCTTGGAAACCACCAAGCTGCTTGGAGGATTTATGGAGGTTTTGTTAGGATTTTTTTGGGTTCTCTGGGCTTTCCCACGGCAGCTCAATGGGAGTACTGACAGTTTTTCCTTGTTGCCTTCACCTAAGGTCACTTCCATATCTTCAGCCTGTGCTACACCACCACTAGGATTGGGTTGCATGCTAAATTTAGTGAACCTTTTTACAGCTTGGTTTGTGTGTGTAAAGCCAGAGGGGTTTTTAGCAGCTTTTTGGGGGTTAGAGCCTGGTTCAAGATGCCCATCAAGGCCAGGCTTGCTTTGCACAGGTGGCAGCACCCCAGGCCAGGTGTGGGAGGGTTCTTCTCTGCCACTTCCACACAGGGATTTGCTGGGGTGCAGGCCCGTGGGAGGGAGGGAGGGCTGTGGAAGCACAATTAGAACTTGCATAACATGGTCTGCAGTCTGAGCCATGTGAGAAGTGCTGGCGAAGGGGTTGGGTTTCAGAAGTTTTAAAGGCTTGTGAAAATTCTTCATCAGATGTTTCCATTACAATCCTGTCTTTTTTGCCCCCCCACCACACTGCACCTCCAAGTTTTTACCTCTCCTCCTATGCTGTTTGTGTGCCAAAAGAAGAATTTTTTGGCTTCAGGTCTGGTGTACCTATTTCTAAGTAGATTTTTTAAATCCCTGCTTGGCATCACAGGCTACTGGAGTAATAGTTTGAGTTGTAACTTAAGTTGGAGGCACATAGGTTTAGATCTGTGTGGTTGCAATGAAGTGTTTGTTCAGTTCTTGCACCCCAAAGGAGGAGCAGATTGTGGGACAGCAAAGCAAAGGGAGTGAGAACGCAGAGAAGCGTGAGAGAAATGACCTCAATTACTCTGCATTTTTGTTGCTGAGCATTTTTAGTCCTTTTTAACAACCTGGCATGTTCTTGGGTTCAGATCAGTGCTGAGCACGTTGGGGAGGGTGTGTGTGCTTGTGTTAGGAGGCTGTTTTGGGGGCAGAGCTCTGGGCTGTTGGGTTCTTCACTTGAACTCAAAAACTCTTCAAATATGCATTTCCCTCTTTCCAGTTTCTTTAGGAGACTCCTGCAGTCTTGGTCCTTGTGGTCACAAGTGGAAAGCACCAGGAAGACTTTATAGATGTGCTTTGGACACACCTTTTGCAGGGTTCTCGTGGTGTTGTCCAGCTCTCAAAATTGCACTGTATGTGGGGGTTTGCAGTGAACTGGACTGTGGAACTGGGACCAGTAAGGAGGGTTGCAGCATCCCCTGGGCTGCTGCTGCTCAGAGGAGCATGAGCAACCCTCAGCATCACTCACCTGGGGCATCAACAGCTGCATGAGGAAGGTGGTAAAGGGAAAGCTCCTTCACTGTGTGGCTCAGGTGTGATTCAAGCATTAAGCAAGTCTGTGGAGGAGCTGGAGCCTTTTCCCTGCTGCTGGAGGGGAGTCTGGTCCCCTCCTCTGGGTATTTTAAGATGCAAATATTGCCTCGGGGTCTGCTGAAACACTGCACTGATTCCTGAGCACATGTGACCTTCCTAAGCTGCTGCCAGAGCCTAAAGGGTGTGGGTGATGACACTGAGGTGACACCAGCTGTGTCTCATTTCTTGCTGTGAGTGCCTGCAGCAGACTGGGCAGTGAAGCACAGAGAGGTTAACAAGGTGAGAAGAAGCTTTGTGTGAATGAAAAATTCAGAGCTTGAAATGCTGTTGATGATGCTTCCCCCCCAGTCTTGGGTTTGGGAGGATTGGAGCATGGAAATAGGGATATAAAACTATATTCTTAAAAAAGAATATAAATATGTAGGTTAAATTTTACCCTGAGTAAGGTGGATGCCACAATATAAGAAGGTTAGAAAGGTATTGGAGAGCACCCAAGGGCCATGGAAGGGTCTGGAGGGGAAGCCACGAGAGGAGGGACCGAGGTCACCTGGCTTGTTCAGCCTGGAGGGGATGAACTGAGGACAGACTTCATCCTGGCCTGCAGCTTCCTCACAAGGGGGAGTGGAGGGGCAGATGCTGAATTCTTCTTCCTGAGCATCAACAGGACCTGAGGGAATGGCTGGAGCCTGTGTCAGGACAGGCTTAGGCTGGATATCAGGAAAGGGTGTGGGTGATGACACCGTGAGGTGACAGCAGCTGTGTCTCATTTCTTGCTGTGCCTTCAGCAGACTGGGCAATGAAGCACAGGGGGGTTAACAAGGTGAGAAGAAGCTTTGTGCTGTTCAGGAGCACATCTCCTTGTTGTGGAAGCTGAAGGATAGCATCTCGGTGGAGCTGTGTGAAATTCTTGTTGTATTGGGATGGATGATGAGGTGAGCTCTTAGTGCTGCCCTTGATAAATGAGATACGTGCAGTGTCTCAAAGGAGAGCAGAGAAAGGCCTTAGCACTTCACCTGCCTCAGCAGGGAAATGACCACAGTTCAGCAGCAATTTCTAAAACTTCATGTTGTGCTTTCAAATAGAGTTAGAAGTTCCAGCTCATGATGCAATTTATACTTTGAAATGCACTGGTGTAACTTGTATGGTGCCAGTGCTGCAGGGATTGCTTCTAAAGCCTCTTTTGTTCCTAAACCATTTTGAAATTTTGTTTCTAACAGTATTAACAGCACCATATTCTACAACGTGAGGGATCTGGCTTGGATATAGAAGTGCTGTCTTTATGCCTGCATGATAATGTGCTTTAGGATAAATGTTGAAGGACAGCTTTGCTATGGAGCAGTCAAACTAATTCATATATACTGTGGAAATTTGTTCAGCCTTCAGCTGGTGCAGATTTCTGCTGGAGCAGAAAGTCAAAATATCAGTGCTGGAGGAAGCCCCATCACCAGCAGGACCTTCTGTGGTCCAAATTCAGTCCTAAGCATACCTCTAAACATTCCCTGTGTTCAGAGGGTTTGTAAGTAGAGTGTGAACAGTGCTTTAATCTGGCAAATGATTTTAAATTTAATGCACAGTTGAAATAAAATCCACCCCTCTTTAGAGATATCATTCCTAATGTGACTATGGATTAAAACTCATTGATTGCTACCAGCAGAAGAATGAAATAATAAACCACAGTGCCCCTGCTCCATGCAGAGGCTGCAGATTGCCCATTCCAGCTCTGACACCTTGTTGCATTGAGGATTGAGAGTGTTTTCCCAACTTGCAGCCAAAATGCAGCCATGGCCCATTGCTGCCCATTTGTTCCCAGGCCAGCATTGTCCTGTGGCTCCAGCCCCTCCCTGCAAGGTGGGAGCAGAGGAAGCTGGGCTGGCTCCTGTTCCTCGGGTGCAGCTCAGGGCAGCAGAGCTGTTCCTGCACAGAGGAAGGGAGGGTAGCCAGCAATGCCTGCTCAAGCCTGGCTGCTCTGATTTCCCAGTGTTTTTGTGTCTTTCTGACCCACCACTGTGGTGTAGAGTATTAAAAGTAAAAATAGAGCTGCTGAGGCAGTGCTTAGCAGGCTGCGTGGGCTGAAGAGGAGGCAATTCCAGCCTCGTAGTACTCCCTAAATTCTGGTTTGGTACTTGTGCATGTTGGTGATCATTTCCTTTATGATGCCTCTGTCAGCTTACAGGAACTTTGACTTCTCTGTGTTTAGTCTCTGTTCCTCCAGTCACCCAACCTAAACTGAAGCTGCCCTTTTAAAATCTTGGTGTTGAGAAACAAACTGCATAGCCCTGACTTCTAAACTCTTGGCACATTTGAAAATTTATTATCACTCTGTGAACTTTGGTTGTTTAACTGGTGGATACCTCCCCCCCCTCCCATTCTTTTATTGTACTGTTTGTGGTGACAAAGAAGAAAGAACTTCCCTGTTGATTCCTCTCAGTTTGCAGCTGAAGAATTATCAAGACTCAGTCTGATGGTGGGGTAGGTACAGCAATCTTGTTTCACTTGCTGCCTTCTGATGCTCTCATTTAGCTACATCTGTGCCACATTGACAGTAGTTTTCTCTTTAGAGACAACTGAAATCACTCAACTGCTTAGGCATAATGTGTGCAATAAATAATGTCTCGAGACTCCAGGTAGTTAGAAGAAACCACATGAAAGCATCTAGATCTGATATAATTCACAATCGCTGAAGTTTTGATTTCCCTCTGAGCTAACAACTCTCCTCTGCCTTGCAGCCTGTTCCCAGCACAGCTCAATTTCATTTTCCTTTAGGAATTTGGATAGATGAGAGCATCTGTCTGCTGCTGGCTTCTCTTTTGTCCATTGCTGTGCAACAATAGGATTGTCGAGTCACTGAGAGGTTAACGAAGCTTTTTTTTTGTTCTTGTCAGTGGTCCAACCTCTTTGTATAGCTGTGTGGAACAGCACACTGAACAGAAATAATGGGAAAATCTTGTTGCTGGAATGACTGGGACTGTCATTTTGTGATACCAGGGTAAAGACCTGCTTAAGCTTCAGGCTTGTGGCTGAGCACGAATCTCTCTGCAAGAACATTCAATATTAGTTTCTCTGTGTCTCCTTGCATCCAGCAGTGTTGGAGCAAGGGGAGGGAATCTGAACTACTACAGTCTCTTCCCATTTAGTATTTAGAATGGTTTTGTTAGGAGCCTTTTGGGGGTTTGGCATTGGAAAGAGGGTGAATTGTAGCCCTTAATGATGAAGTGTGGGAACAATTGGAGCTGGACAGACAGGCAGCAGTCCAGCTCCTCTTCCTGAGCGAGCAAAGCTTTTGTGCTGTGCCATCCCACTGCACAAATGGCTGTGCTGGGCTGTTGCTGGATTGATTGGTTTTGATCCCTTTTAGGAAGGGGTTTGGAAGCTCTAATTTTGGGTTTGTCACAGTAGTCAGGCTCCTGCCCTGTTGGTGCTCTGAGCAAGCCTGTTACTGTGGCTGCCCCAAAGAACTTCCCATGGAGTGGGGGAATGTGGGATTAAAACCCAGCTGTTAAATCCAGTTGAACTGGGACATCAGTGGCTTGGCTCGTGTGGGTTCAGTGACAAAGTGACTGCAAGGAAAGATGTGGAGATGCTGTGCTTTGCTCCTGCAGGGAATGGAGAGCTTTGAGGGGGAATTGAGCTTGGGATGGTGTGGGATGGGTGGCACATGGGTGAGCTGTGGCTCGCTGGATGCCACCTGGGACACTTTTCTTGCCCTGTCTCTTATCAGCTTGTGGAAGAGGGCAGCCAGCAGAGCAGGGTGGCAATGGGATTTACAGGAGTGTTTGTTGGTGGCAGTGCTCCAAGAAACTCTCACCTTTTCCCTCAGAGCACCTCTCCAGGCTGGGCTTTCCCTGCAGTTCAGGCAAAGGGCACCTGTTATCACTCAGGCCTTGCTGCTGACCCCAGCCATGCCTCCTTTCCAGGCTCTCATTCCAGCAGAGCTCATACTGAAAAATGGAAAATACAGAACTCCTCTTTGGGACACAACCTCACTTTTTTCTTTTTTTTTTTTTTTTGTTTAATTTATTTATTTTCCCCTCCTGGGAGCTGCTGAGCCTCCGTGGCTGGTGTATGCAGGGCCCTGCATTCTCCTGTTGGGAATGTTAAAAATACCAGCTACAATTTTCCCTTTCCTCATACCAAAATATATTAATGTGCTGCTGCTTTGATTAGTCATTTCCTCCTCTTTTGTTCCTTTCGCAACGGGGTAAAGGACAGCGTGTGCACACTTGAGTAAAATCTTGTCTGGTTAAGAAGTCTGAAGCTAAATAGATTCTCTTAGGTTAATACCTGTCTTTGTTGGCAGAAGAATTCTGTTCTTATCCCTTTCATATACATTCAAAAATAAGTCTGGATAAAGTCACTTTTATGGTGTTCAGACTAAGAATATCTTTGTGTGATTTATTTTTGTCGTGGAAAGAAACTCTAATATGGACAAGATTAATATTCTTAGATGAATTTCATATATTCTTGCAGAAAGACCTTTGGTGATACACTGCTATAGGAAATTTTCCAAATTCATTTATTTTGAGGTTTCTTGTCTTCCTCTTGTGCCATCACCTCGGTGCACACATTCCTCCTTCTTGAGCTCCCGTGAGACCTCATTCAGTGTGGGTGGAAACTTGGTGAAAGCAGCAGTGACACTGTTGGGCTGTGCATGGCTCAATCTGGGGTAGTTCTGGCAGCCTTTGCACCCTCAGGGTGTGGGGGTACAAAGGTTAATAAATCCAACTTACAGGGACCTGCTAAAGTTGCTCTGAGTGACCTGCTTGCCCTTGAAGGCTTATATTGAGGATATTTTTTGCTTCTCTGTCGCTGTGGCTGCCTTAGTGAGAAATTGGGGAGAAAAGCTTTAGCACCAGGTGGTCTGGAGAGCTGCAGAACAAGTGGTAGGTTGAAAACTTTCTTATATGTGTGGCGAAATTCCAGTGAATAAGCTAAAAAGTCGCCTGGTGAGTATAGTTAAGGGCAAAGTTGAATAGAAATCCAGAGAATCAAGCAATAAATTAAGAGTGATCTCTTCTCAGTGATGGCCAAACTTTAGAAACACAGCCCATAAACAAGATGCCATCCTCTTTAGCAATCTGTCGTGGTTTTCCTGTCGCTGTGGCGCCGAGGGCGGCTGCTCTGCCCTGAATTCAGATGGAGAACAGCTTGTGCCTGCCCAGGGAGGGAAAACTCTGCTGCTGGGGATGTGCAGAAAAGGGATTTTACCTCTCCTGGGATGCACAGGCAGGTAATACACTTGAGTTTTCTCCTTGCTTGACTCTTTGCAGCTCTTGTGGAGAAAAACCTGGGTTGTTTTTTTGAATGAGCATTAGCCTCCCAGTGCTCGGATGCCATTCATACTTTCACAGAATCTGCTAAGGGGGAAAAAAAAAAAGAATAAAAAAAGCTGGACCAAAGGCCTTTGCTTCTTTTGTTTCTGTCTCCTCTTATTTTACATTTATTTTTTTAAAATATTAACAAGAATTCACAATACAGAAATGTGTATTTTATGTAGTTATATTTGCTGTATACACTGGGAAGGGGAAAATGTTTCATTCCAGCTGTTTTCTCTTTGTAGATTGCTGTGAAGGTATGAGAGGAATTTGAGTACTGAGAAGCTACTGCTCATACCTGCTTTCCTCTGTTATAGAATCATGGAATGATTTGGCTTTGGAAGGGACCTTAAAAACCATCTGATTTCCACCCCATGCCATGGGCAGGAACACCTTGCACTAAACCAGGCTGCTCTAAGCCCCATCCATGCTGTATTTGAACACTTCAGGGATGGGGCAGCCACAGTTTCTCAAGGCAACCTGTGCCAGGGCCTCACCACCCTCACAGCCAAAAATTTCCTTCCACACTTGGATATAAGGAGATGAAAGGGATGTAGCAGCCCTAAATATCTCAGGAGATGACCTTAATTTTTTTTGTTTGTTTTACTTGGAATTTGGGGCTTTGCCTCATTTATGACCAGAGGGTGGTCAAATGCCTCATTCCCATGGGTGTTTCAGACCTTGTTTTCATTGAGTTAAAGCAATAGAGCATGCCAGGGGTAGGTGCAGAATGAACACACTTACAGTAATGCAACTTCTTCCTGCGTCAGACAGGGATTAAGCTGTGTCAGAGTGAGCAAACCCAGCTGGGCTCAGACCTGTATTGTACCTGCCCTGGCTTTTTAGGGGCTCGTAGCTGCTCCCTGAGGCTTTCTGTGGGTCCAAGGTGAAGATTATCTTGTGAATGTCTATTTATACACTAGACCACAACAGCTGTCTTAAGGCCTTTGTTGAGGTGTGCAGCACTTTAAGGCTGTGTAAATGGCTTTTGTGTGTGGTGAAGCTGAGCTGCTGTGGAGTGTGGATTTTACAAACCCCTGTGAATTTCCCAGACAGCTAATTAGAATAAAACCAGGTGTGGCCTGGTCCCTCCCTCCTGTCCAGGTGCTGGGCAGAAGCAGACTTCAGGGTGTGGTTGTGTGTGTTTAATGCCTGTCTGACCCAAGAATCCTGGCTCAAATCTGTACCAGCTTTGTGCTTTTGTTTGGGCTCATGTTCCAGGAGATCCCTTGATGCTCAAAAACTACACAACAGATGGAACTGCTGCTCAGACAGGGAACCTAAGCTCAGCTTTGGCCATAAGTCTGCTAGATTTGGCTCTTATTTGTAGAATTATTTTGAGAAGATTCTCTGATTTTTTTTATGCCTTCCTATTTTGAGAAGTATCACTTCCCAGTTCCCTGTGCACGGAAGCGGGCGGTGATTGAAGAGCAAATGTCTGATCTGGTCCCTGCCTGCATGGAGAGCAGGGAAAGGGGAAATGCTTACCCAAAAGCCTGAGCTGGCTGCTTGGGTGTTTAAATGCCTCTCAAATAGTTCATGGTGGTGTGGGCAGAGCATGTCTGTACATGAGTGTGTGAAGGAAGGAGCTGGGGGAGCCTCAGGGACTCCTTGGAAGTAGCGATGGGAAGATGCAGACTTGCTGAGTAATTCCTGCTGGAAGAAAGAAGCCTTTGATTCTTCACAGGCACTTTGGAAAAAGGTAGTGTAAAGATAATTTGCTATCTTCTAACTCTGGGGATAATAGGAGTGTGTGTGTTAGCTGCTAGTGATTTAAAGGGGAAACTTGCAGTTTCTGGAGTCTGGTGGAGCCAAGGACATTTTTTGCTGGTCCTGACGCACACTGGTTTTTATCCCAAGTAACACCCTCTCACAAATACTGCAAGAAATGTTTTAGTTTCCTAAACTTTCCTGTGCTGAACAACATAGACTCTTCCAGTTTAGGTTGGAAGAGCCCTGTAAGATCAAGTCTAACCATTCCCTCAGCACTGCCAAGGCCACCACTAAGCCATGTCCCCAAGTGCCACATCCACACAGTTTTTAAATCCCTCCAGGGATGGGGACTCCACCCCTCCCCTTGGCAGCTGTGCCAATACCTGACCACCCTTTCAATGAAGAAATTTTCCCTAATATCCAATCTAAACCTCCCCTGGTACAACTTGAGGCCATTTCCTCTTGTCCTGTTCCTGTTCCCTGGGAGCAGAGCTCCCCTGCCTGCACCCTCCTGTCAGGGAGTTGTGGAGAGTGAGAAGGTCCCCCCTGAACCTCCTTTTTTTCAGGCTGAACCCCCTCAGCTGTCTCTGGTGCTCCAAACCCTTCCCCAGCTCTGTTCCCTTTTCTGGACAAGCTCCAGCTCCTCAACATCCTTATTTTCACGAGGGGCCCAAAACTGCCCCTATGACTGGAGGTGCTGCAGCAGTGCCCAGCACAGGGGACAATCCCTGGTCCCTCTGGCTCTTATCAGTGTATTTGTGCCCATGCTTTGGTGAACCCAGTGGAGTTCTGCTGTGCCAGGCTCTGTGCAGTTTGGGATATCAGTGTGAGGAATGCAGAGCCTGATTTTCCCTGCTCTGTGCCAGCAGCAGGTGTGTGTGCATTTATCCCCTGCTAAACCGAGGTTGCTCGCTGCACTTTCACTGATGCTAATTCCAGTTCTGGGCTTTATCCTCCATCCAGCCCAGGTGGTTTCAGGGCGTCAGCTGCCTCCTGGTGAATCCCTGCCCTGCCTTATCTTGTAGGAACTTGCCCAAACAGCCAGGCTGTGGTGGAAACCTCTTGTGGGAGGTACCTGGGTGCTCCCTGCTGCCGGCACTGGGACAAGATCAAGGACATCTGCTGGTGCTGGTGGCGAGGTGGTGCAGCCTTATTGTGCTCCCAGCTCCCTCTCAGCACTGCTCCTACATTTTGTCAGGTGTTGGCTCTGAAGTTACATCAAAAAAAAAAAAACCACCATCTGAAAGTAAAGGCTTTTGTTGAAGCAAAGCTACTCTTTCTGGAATTTAATAAAGAGCTTGTCTGTGTTAACTAACATCAAGCGACTGAGAGCAGACAGAGCCCAACAGATGGTACAAACAGCGGCATGTTTGGAATGGAAAATATTTACCTAGAGGGTATTTGAAGCACTGAGCTTGTGCTCTGCAAATGGCTTAATTGTATCAGTGAAATAAAGTGGAGAGCAAGATTTATTGACAAGTTTTGCTCTGCTCTTGCTGTCAGCACCTTGGAGGGGGTGTCAAGCACTGTTGAGCTTCCCTTGAACAGGTCTCCTTCCTGGGAAGTGGAGTTTTAACACCTGAATGGCTCAGTTGGTGTTTTTGAGTGTCTGCAGCTTTCTCCTGGGGCTGCACAAATCATGCTGTCAGGGCAAGAATTGAAATGAAAAATTCAGAGCTTGAAATGCTGTTGATTATGCTTCCCCCCTCCAGTCTTGGGTTTGGGAGGATTGGTGTAAACAGAGCATGGAAATAGAGATATAAAATGATATTCTTAAAAAAGAATATATATATGTAGGTTAAATTTTACCCTGAGTAAGGTGGATGCCACAATATAAGAAGGTTAGAAAGGTATTGGAGAGTGGAAGGGTCTAGAGGGGAAGCCACGAGAGGAGGGACCGAGGTCACCTGGCTTGTTCAGCCTGGAGGGGATGAACTGAGGACAGACTTCATCCTGGCCTGCAGCTTCCTCACAAGGGGGAGTGGAGATGCTGAATTCTTCTTCCTGAGCATCAACAGGACCTGAGGGAATGGCTGGAGCCTGTGTCAGGACAGGTTTAGGCTGGATTTCAAGAAAGGTTCTTCCCCCAGAGGGTGCTGGCACTGCCCAGGCTGCCAGGGAATGGGCACAGGCCTGAGGCTGCCAGAGCTCCAGGAGTGTTTGGAGCACACTCTCAAACACAGGGTGGGATTGTTGGGGTGTCTGTGCAGGGCCAGGAGTTGAAATCTGATCCTTGTGGGTCCAACTTCCAACTCAGGATATTCTCTGACTCTCTTCTGTAACTTTCTGATTTACCACTGGAATCAAAACTCACAGGTCCATTTGGACCTTCAGCTTTTCTGGCTGCTGAGTGCCTCATGCATGACTTTAAACTGTGCAATGTAAAAGTGAGCCGTGAGAAGATTGTGTGTGATCTTACTGGAAGCTGTGCCTTTTCTTTAGGTAGGTGCCAGGTGAGGTTTATGTGCTATACCTTAATTCTCCTGTGAGAAAACTGCTTGGGTGCAGTCAGCTCCTTGCTGGTGTTCTTTGCACTGGGTGTTTTTGGGAATGCTGAGCTCAGTGTGGCTCACCTGCTAAAGTTAGCCAGGTTTTAATCAACTCAAGCAAGTTTGATGGGCTAAAATCCCAGCCTGCTCCAACAGCTCTTTGTGTCACATCACAGCAGCTCTGCTGTCTTTTGTGTCTTGTCTTGGGACATGAAAAAAACCCAAAACTGCTTCAAAAACCCGAAACTAAACCAACCTAAGCTGTAATTCTGCAGTTTTCCCATATGAAGTACCAACACTGATGTTAAATGAACTACCCTTAGGTTTTTCTGGCTGCCCCCCTCCCTAGAGCTTGAGCCCAGCAGTGCTTTAGTCAGGTAATACAAACAAGTCACAGAGAGCTGGTTGCTCTTGCTGTATGAATGTGGAATAGGCATGGAGTGGCTGAAGTTCTGGTTTAATTTCATACCTTGCCTGTGGCAGGTCTGGGTTTAATTGCCCAAGTTGCTGGGCATCATCTCTGGAAAAGCTCTGGGGGAGGATGGGCTTGGGAGTGAAGCTGTTTTCAAGAGGATCCTCTTTGCAGCTGGCTGATATGGAGCGTGTTCCAAACTGCGTGCAGAACAGGGAGAACAAAAATAATGTTATCTGTTTGAGGAATTTATTGAATCCAGATACAGCTCTGAGGCTTCTTGCTGTGTTCCTAGTGACTGTTGGATGTGAGTCTGCTTGCCAGCTTGAGAAAATCCCAGGGAAATAGCCCAATTAAAGGAGCTGTTGTCTTGGCTAAATCATACGTGGTATCTCTTAAACTGCTTAGTATTTAAAAAAAGGCACCTTGGTACCTGCATTTTCCCCCTTTAATGTTAGTTTTTCAAAGAGGCACAAATCCCTGAAGATTATGTGCATTTTGGGACCCAAGCTTTTATAGAAGCTATGCTTCTCGTGTGCTGGGGCTAAGCTATGAGTGACTCATTAGCCAGATGGAGCTATAATTTATTTCTATCTTCTCAAGTAAGTTAATCCCCTGGACCTAAACTGAATGAATATCCTGTGAAATGTGGTATCTGCACAGGGTGAAACTTGAGATTTAAATTCAGAAAGGCAGAGGGTGGGTTAGGAAATCCAGGGCAGCATCAACTGGCAGGAGAAGTCAGGTGCAGGCAGTAATAGCACACTGGAGTTCAGAAATAGTTATTTCTCTGTGGCACGGGCTCTGTTTAGGGAACAAAAGTGCAATTCTTTTGTTAAAGGCAGGATGGGAACAGTAACTGGGTCTGTGCACGGCCTGGGACAGATGCAGCTTGTTCCCCTTTTCCAGAATGACTGAAGGGTGTTGTGAGGTCTGGGATTTACGGGCGGGACGGGAGCACGTCTGCCAGGGGGGAGCCTGGGCTCTGAGAAACGTGAGCAAGAGCAGGCTGAGTATCAAACACAGATGAAAGGTGAGTATTTAACCAAATACCTTGACATGGAAGTGTAGCTGAAGCTGCTGTGCCTCTGTAGGCAGTAGGGAGGGGGAGTGCAGTGTGATTGCACTGGGAGTGCCTTGCCTGGGATTGTGGGTTTGGGTGGGTGGGGAGCTGGTGCAGCTGCCCTGGAGACTTCAGAGCTGCAAGTGATAAAAGTCCCATTGCAGCACTTCTGGGGGGAAAATGCCTTTTTATTTTTGAGAGTGTCTCCTAACCAGGATGGTAAAACTAAATGGAGCAGTGAAGCTGGTAGGTGAAGGTGTGTCAGTGCAGCATTTGCTTTTTTTCTGCTTTAATAGAATGAGTTTCTTCATCCTGTTTCTTTCTGCATGGCATAGAATTTTTTTCTCCCCTATAGATTGGTTCTCGTTTTTCCTAGATGGCTTCTCAATATAATACAGAAATACAAATGGAAATGATGAAACTGTTAATAATTGCAGATTGTCAGAGGAAAACTGGAAACTGTGTGTGAGCCAAAACACTGCCAATTTACCCCATGGCAAGGATGCCACTTTATAAAGACATTTTGACAGGGGGTGGTGTGATGGATGTTGTTTTGTCATTCTGCATAGAGCCAGCAGCAGTGGGATCCTCCTGGGGTGAGTTTTAAATACCCTTGCTGGGCTGAGATGAGAAATTAGTGTATGGCCATCAGAGCACAGCTTTTGCTGGCTGTTCCTGTGTGCTGAATCAATTCTAGTTACACCCTGAGACTTTTATTTAGATTTAGGGTTTTTTTTTTTAAACTGTGCTTCTGTGTGAAAAACTGGATTTGTGTATGGAATTCAGAGATCAGATCTGATCATAAGTTCAGAGGTCTTCTTCTGATCAGTGTTTGGGGTGGAAAGGTCTGTGTAGGTCATGTTTGGCTTTGCCCTGATGAGGAGGAGGGGGACAGGAGCAGGAATGGAGCCTGGGGAGGCTCTGGAGCTCATCACAGCATGCTGCAGATCTGGGAGATGATCCCATTCTTGGGGAATTGCAGGGAGCAGGAGGGGGACAGGAGCAGGAATGGAGCTCTGGAGCTCATCCCTGCAGTGTCATGCTCCAGATCTGGGAGATGATCCTGTTTTTGGGGAAGTGCAGGGAGCAGGAGGGGGACAGGAGCAGGAATGGAACCTGGGGAGGTTCTGGAGCTCATCCCTGCAGAGTCATGCTCCAGATCTGAGAGATGATCCCATTCTTGGGGAAGTGCAGGGAGCAGGAGGGGGACAGGAGCAGGAATGGAGCCTGGGGAGGCTCTGGAGCTCATCCCTGCAGTGTCATGCTCCAGATCTGAGAGATGATCCTGTTTCTGGGGAAGTGCAGGGTGGGGGACAGAGGCTCAGCAGAGCTTGTCCAGCTCTGAGATCAGAGCCCAGCTGGTCCAGCACACACTCCCCACCCAGACTAGCTGTCCTCATTGTGGATTTATGTCTCCTCTGGAAGCAGCTGTAGCTTTTCAGTGTGTCTCTCCTCTCTGGTCTGGGAGCAGCCATCACCTTGTGGAGCATGTTCTGCCTGCATGGCCAGGGTGCCCTCCTGACCCTGTTGAAGAGCTTTGAAGCTCTTTAGCAGAGCGTTACCCTGAGCCTGTGCTTTGTCCTGAGCATCTGGTGCCAGATGCTGGGGGCTGTGTGGGGTGTGCCTGTCCATGCCATGAGTTCATGGCTGGCTGTGTGCTGGTGTCATGAGCTGGGCTGTGCTGGGCTCCTTGTGCTTGGCTATTGTAGCTGCTGCAGCAGTGTATTGTAATGATCAACTTAATTACACTTGTGAAAAATCTGCTTAATTACATATTTACTTTGGGGATTAGCTTTTCCCCGTAAGCATTCAATATTGACTTTGGCTGAGACAAATTTTCAAGATCTGCTTCCTTCAAGAGATGACTAATATTAGATCACTTGGTGCAGGGAGCTGGGTTTATCAAGTAGCTGTAATTAATCATTTTGAAAGCTCCAGCTTAGTTTTGAGCATCTGTGCTCTTTTTTTTCCCCAAAAGACAAGCTTTTCTTCCCATCCCTCTCAGCCCTTCCAAAACTTTCTGTGCTGGATGTAATTTTAGACCCTGTAATTTTCAGTGAGCTGTGTACACGCAGAAAATAAATGCAAACTGGGAGGAGACTTAATGTTAAGACAACTGATGAATAATTAGTGTATTGAAGTGTTAGTCTTTTATTTGGATAACTTAATAGCCAAATTAGAGTTCCCAAGCCCTGCTTTCTGTGCTGCTCAATGCACTGTACAAATATATTATCACAGGAACTCCTCTCTGTCCAGAAATTATTCTATATAACAACTCTCCCCTCTTGAGCCAGAGCCAGACTCCACACCGAGCTCTCTGCAGTGTGGCAGGATGGCACAAGCCAGTTCGTGCTAGCAGCTTCCAAACCAGTCAGGAATTGAGGTAAAACAACTTGAAATGAGTAAATCTCCTGCCCAGAGGCAAGGAGAGCCTGCCCTCTCCCTGCACCACGCAGCTTCTCCGTGGATTTTATTCCCTGTGCCCTGGGTAGACACATCTGTTTTCATTTTTCAAGCAGCAGTGGAAATATTCTGAACAACCTGGGTTAAATCCCTTGCCTTTCATTCCCCAAGAGGATGGCTGTCCCAGGGGACTCTGCAGTTGAAGAGTCATTTTCTCTTGTGTAGAGGAAAATGGAGTTGTGGCATGTGCTTCCCATGGTGGGTTTCAAACTGAGTTGGTGGATTGGGAATTGCACTTACTTAATTAGTTTGGATTAAGTGTGGATTTTTTTTTTACAATATTAAGTGGTAGTAGGTTTTTTTTTTGGGGGGGGGGGGGTGGTATTTTCCTTCTTGGTGCAAGCAGTCTGGAGAAGATTTGGATTCTTCCTGCAAAAATCCAGGTCTGTTTATAGCAATCGGTTGTGAAATGGGAAAATCTGGCTTGTTTTGACCCCAAAGTTAGGTTTTTTAACCTTGTTCTGTCTTCTTTTTTTTTTGACTATGTGGTTCCTGCTTTTTTAGAAAGAAAATAAATGTAATGTTTGGGACAAAAATATTGTTTTCAGCAAATTATCCTGGACTCATCTGTTCTGTATAACTGCCCTGGAAGTTCTATACCATCACATGTTCAAAATAAGTAACAGATCTTCCTGTTTCCCCATAAATGTATGGAATTTTCATGAGTGTGAAGCTGGGTTTTAGACTTCAAAAAGCAGTTTTGAAAATACCTGATTCTTTATGGCTGACTAAAATTCAGGGCTCTCTCCTATCTTCTCCTCATTCCACTTCTGAAGCTGTCATAAATCTGGGAACAAAAGGAAGGTGAAATTTAACTCCCACTTGCCAGGATAAGAATCTTAATTCATTATATTTGATTTATGAAAGAAAAAAAAAGAAAAAAAGTGGAGTTCTGCATATACTTACTGCTCTCTATTTCACAGCCTCTGGAAGTGCTGTCTCATGTATTTCTGAAATCAGAAGCTTTAACTTTATGAAAGTCACGTGGGAAGGAAGAGTGAGGAGGATGAAGAAAAGCAAGGGAAGGGAATTATTCCCTCCCCAGATCAGCAGTCTGGCAAACTGCATTTCTTCCTATCCAGGCCAACAACTTTGAAGCAAGTGATAAATGATTCCAAAAGCTGTTCCATGGCTGATGTAGTTTGGTAATTTTATTAAAGCTACTTTGAGGCTGCTCTGTAACAAGGAGAAATCTTCTTTTATTATTATAATTGGTGGAGGAAATAACACTGAGGGAAAACCTGTTCAAAACCTAATTTTTCTTTTTTTTCCCCTTTCTCCTGTAGGTTTTATAAGAAATCATAGCTAAGAAAAAGCACAATGGAGTTTTACGAGTCTACCTACTTCATCATCCTCATCCCTTCTGTGGTTATTACAGTCATCTTCCTCTTCTTCTGGCTTTTCATGAAAGAGACTTTATACGATGAGGTCCTCGCCAAGCAGAAACGGGACCTGAAATTCCCACCCAGCAAGGCCGACAAAAAGAAAACCGAGAAGAAGAAGAACAAGAAGAAAGAGGCTCAGAACGGGAACATCCACGAGTCTGACTCAGAGAGTGCCCCTCGGGACTTTAAGCTGTCTGACGCCCTGAGCACGGATGAGGAGCCCGTCCCTGCTGTCCCCTCGGGTGGCACCGAGGCCCCCGCCGGCCTCAGGGAGAGGAAGAGGAAGGAGAAGAAGCACAAGGCCAACCAGGATGATCACGTAACTAAGGACTCGGAAGGATCCAAGTCTTCAGGCAAGAAAGTAGATCCAGTCCCTGTTACAAAACAGCCCACTCCACCATCTGAACCAACAGCAGCTAAGAAGAAGCCTGGGCAGAAGAAGCAGAAAAATGGAATGGGTATCTGATGTTGCATATGCTTCTTGCACAGAACGCCAAAACCGTGTTCTGCTTTTTGCAAGGCCACAGAGTGTCTCTCACAACTGTTCTGCCTGATCTCTATGGGGCAAAGCTCCCTTCTAACCTGCTCCTTTTTTATGAGCTATTGCTTTTTTCCCCCCTGTTTTTCATCTGGCAGCAGTGCTCTGGTTTTCCTCCTCCCAGCCTTGCTTTCTTCTACTAAAGATGAAGTGAAACAGAGTAGCTCGTTCCTCTGCTTTGCTCTGTGGTTTGGCTGCTTTGCTCTCAATCAAAATTCTGATTACCTGGGAGAAGTCAGGAGATATTTTTGCTGTCTGCATTCTGAGCCAGGCAGTGAAAAAGCAGAGTCCTAAGAGTGGTTGCTCTGATAAGGGAGGGCATCTCAAGAAACCTAATAGCAGTCTGTAAAATAAATCACTCTAAGTGCAGGCTTAATGCACAGAGAGGTGTTTGGTGGCTGATTCATGGATTGGTGGTTGATTCATTGCTGCCCACCTGCTACACCTCTTTAACTGAATGGAACTGATGCTAAAACTGGTCTGGCTGTTGTGACTGAAATATCCAACCTGGAAGAGACCAAAAACTCATCAGAATCACTTCTGACTGTCTTGACCATATCCTCATCAGGATATGTCTCCATGTGGTTGTCTTGACTAGGAATAGAAGTGAAAAAAGAATAAAAATACCCAGTGCTAGAAATAAATGAAACCCAAGATATTTGCAGATCCCCTTGTGAGATGCAGGCACAGCAGGTCTGCACAGGGAGTGAGGAAAAAGAATGACATTGCTGCTTGATGTGGTAGATTTTTTTTCCTGAAAAAAAAACCCAAAAAAACTGGAGAAGAAAGACCCACCCACTACCAACAGAGAAAGTATCCAATCTTGTTTGTGGGTGTTCTCTGCAAATCTCTGTGGCACAGTTAAAATGTGGTCTGCAAGCACAGCTCTGAGGGCAGCCACAACGAGCTCTTCTCCTTGATTACAGGAGCTGACACCAGAGCCCTGTGCTGTGTGTGTCAGCTCTGACAAGAATCTTAATATAGCACAGGCTGTCCAAAATGATAAAAAAAATTTCTCACTAGAAACTGCTTTTAAAAAGAACAGTTCCCTAATGGGAAACACTTATTTTCTGCTTCTCACAGTCCCAGTAGCTATTGGGGATGTGTGTGTTTAAAGTGCCCAAGTGGGTTCATGGAGGGGAAAAGTACACTTGGAAATAAGAAAATAATATGGGTAATATGTGCTGTCTGCTCTGTCACAGTGCAATCTGGATTGGAGTTGTCAAACTGTTCCTTGCATTGCTGTGTGTTCTGCTTGCACATGAGATTCCTGTCTTAAAAAAAATCCCTGGGTGCTGTGGCTCTTGACTCTGCTAAACCTTCCTGTTGCTTTGGGGTCTCATCTGGTCTGGGAATTGTGTGTGTGTGACTCTGTGTTTGTATGTATGTGGGGATAAATTTGTGTTCTGATTTGAAAGAAGTGAGTTTGTTTTCCTGGGATTGGAGAATTTGGTTATTACAGATCTGCTGATTGCAAGGTAATGCTGAGAATATACAGAAGAGCATATATTGTCTCAATTGTCTGTTGCAGATGATCAAGATAGTAAGACTGATTCTGTTGTATCTCCTGCCAAAAAGCAAGAGCCAGTGCTGCTCCACCAGGAGATAAAGCAAGAAAATGTGTCAGGGAAGAAGAAGGTCTCTGCAAAGAAGCAGAAAGTTGATAATGGTAAGAATCCAGTCTGTGACATTGTTCAGATAAACCTGACTGTTAAACCTTTTTGCCATCCATGCTTTAGTTCCTCCTCCTTTGGAAATGGAACTCAGAGAACAGTAACTCTTGATTTGAAAAAGCAGGAATTCCAGGTAGGAAAGATTGCTAAGCTTGAGATCCTGTTGAATGTTATAAACGCCTGGTACCACTGAGCATGGGATAATGAATGCTGTGAACCTTTCTGAGCTCTCTTGGATCCAAATATCCACACTTGAATGAGGAGTAATGAACAGACTTGAAGTTGCTCTGAGCAAGGCATGTCTGGAACTGCTGCAGTCATTGCCCCAAACAAGATTGCAGTTTTTTCAGGCATTGCTTTGACCACATTCCTCTCTTATTGTCCTTTTGTTGGCTGGCTCTTGCTCCAGCAAAAACTGTTCATCTTTGCTGTCAAGGCCTTCACTGTTGTCATCCCTTGTTCTCTGCCAAGATGCTGCTTCTTGTGTCCTCTTGGCTCACTGTGCCTCTGTGTCTGTGTGTTTTTCTCTTTTTTTTTTTTATATTTTTTACAATGACTGCTGTTGTGTCTAGCTTTTGGACACAGGGTGACCATGAAGTTCTGTGAGGCCACCTTGTGAGCTTCTCAAGACTCTTCTCTGCTGGGGCAGCTGTGAAGCTGGGAGCTGATGGGCTGCTTCTGGAGCACTGTTGCCCACTGTTCCCTTGATACTTTGGCCAGGTTATCAGGGTGCAGATCTGTTGTGGGCCCTGTTCAGTCCAGGATGGAGTTCCAGCCTCTCTAGGGTTCCTGTATAACTGAAAAACTCCTAAATAATCCTGGGAAAAGCCTACTGATGGGGAACTCAGGATGGGATCACCTTTTATTCTTGTGCTTTTCCTGATGGAAATATGTGCATTGCACTTTTTTAGGGGCCCCAAACTTGTCTGTACAGGGCAGTAAATGTCAGTACCAGGTCAGCAGTAGCAAAGCTGAGCTGTCAGTGCTACAGGGCAATAGCTCATGCATTATTTGAATGCAAACTGTTTTCTTTTCAAGCCACCTCTCCAAAATCAGAGTAAAAATGAGCTGTGGTGGACACCAGGATTGGCCAAGACACGACTATGTGGATTTCATACTGGAAAATGTCTCATTGATATTAAATAGGTGTTGAAAGGAAGGGAAGTTCATAAGGAGAGGAAGGGAAAATATGAGGAGAGCAGCTGGTGGTTGTTTCTGCTAGAGGAGAGCTCTCCTCTCTTCTGAGCTTGCAGTGTACCTGCAGGTGTTTGCTGGCTGCTTAAGTGGAGAGACACCAGGTGACACAAAAAGGTCCATCTGGCCTATTCTCCTCCTTTTACAGAGCTAGAATTTAGGGGTGTTTCATAACTGCCTCTCTGGCAGCCAGGAGTGCATCCTTGTTCTGCACTGATGCCCAAACCCTGCATCCCACCCAGTTCCTCCTGTCTCTGTGCTGCTGCCTGGCATCTGTTGTCCATCAGCCCTGCACTCTGGGCTGCCTGGGGCAGGAATTTGCCTCTGGCATCCTGCAGGCAGTGTGGAGCAGGAGCTGGGCAAGCAGCAGCTGCAGCTCTGGCTGTGCCTCTTGCCCCAGCTCTGTCACTCCTGCTCTCCCCTCTCCTGCTTTCGTCTCGGAGCTCTTTGGACAGAGGCTGCTCCTCACCACGGTGATCCAGTGGTGTGGGAGTGGAGGGCTGGGGTCAGGCAGAGCCTCTGAGCACCTCTCTGCATGTTAATGATGCCCAAAGCCTGCTCTGACAGATGAGAGATCTTCATTAAGTGCAGTGGAGTCTGCATGCAAAATAAGCTCGAGTGCTGCCCCTGCTGCATGTTCTGCCCGAGTGGCTGAGTTCACAGGTGATGTAATCCATGAAAATGCTGCCAGTGAAGTACCAGCTTTTAACAGAATAGGGACAAAAGGCTTTATTCATATTTTAGGGATGCTGAATGATTTTCTCCACAGCCACAAGTAAAACCATTGATGCCACGTGCAACTTTCTTACTGAAGTGAAATGAAAGTCAAATGTAAAGGTTCTTCTCTTCTTGTTAAAATGCTAAAAGACAGCTTTGGAAGTAGAAATTTAATTGAAGCTATTAAATTACTATGCATTAGAGACCTTTATTTAATGGACTTACCTGAAGAGCTTTAATGAGTTAAACTGTGAAGGATGATAGAAATGGAGAGTATAATTAACTATTGAGGTTGGAGATGCTTTACTTCAACTCTTAATATTGTGGCACCTTTTCTAAAAATGTTGGTGTCAATTATTACAAAGCTTTAACCCATCCTGTGGACTTATGATTACAGTTTTGGTGGATGAACCTCTTATTCAAGCAACTACTTATATTCCTTTGATGGATAATTCTGACTCAGGCACTTTGGAAAAGCGTGAGCCGGTTGAAGTTGTAAAACACAATGTGAACGAGGGCATCCAGAAGAGCAGTGGCAAGAAACTGAAGAATGAAACAGATAAAGGTAAGAAACTGATATTTCAGTCTGTTTCTGGCATAGCCTGCTTGCAAACTTCAGCAGGGAAGACATGTGGGGAGGGGGATTCTCTCTGATGTAATGTGAAGAAGGGATTTGAGGAAAATGTTTTTGCAGGATGCCCTTCTTGTGTGTGCTCATTTCTGCCTTGTCTTTGGCACTGTGGAAAGGGCTCTGTGCCATCTGAATCCTTTCACTTCTGACTGGGCTTTTGTGTCCCCAGTGAGCAAAGGGGTGATCACAGACCACACAGATGCAGTGAGGGAGTTCACAGTGGAGAGTTCAGACGTTGCTCACAGGGATGGACTCCAAACCCAGGGCATTCAGCACAAGCTCTTGGGGTCTGCTGCAGGCTGGAAGGGCACCTGCATGCTCTAGGGCTGTTCATGGAGCTGTCTGAGGCTGACCCAGTGCAATGCAGAGTGACCTGAAGCAGATTGTCAGTGGAGAGAGTCTGGCACTTTCCAGGGAGACTCAAATTTTCCCTTCAGTGCAGTTGGAATTGCTTGGGACAGGAGAACTTCCTTCATACTCTCCCACAAATGCCTGGAGTGATTAATGAGCATTGTGTTCCACTCTGAAGCTTTAAATAGGCCTCTGACCATCTCAAAGCCTGATGAGTTGAGACCTCAAGTTTGTGAGCAGCCAGAGAGAAGCCAGGCAGCTGAGCAGTGACACCCGGCTCAGGTTTGGACACGGGGCTGATTCTCCAATATTGTCTGGTCACTCATTTCACTCTTTGGAGCCTCTCTTTTTAGTCTTGTCTTCTAAAATACCCCCTCCAAAGCTTCCAGGCAGCTCTTTAATTGGATTCCCACATTCCTGAGGCTCCTGTTGTGCTGCTGGCTCAGTGGCTGCATGTTACTGTCCTGCAGCATCAGAGCCCCTCACGTGCTGCTGTCCCTTCTCATTTCCTCGGCACGCTGTGACCTTCTCCATGAACTCCTAATTCTCCTGTGTCAGCTGGGATTTGCCCTCCCAATATAGAAATCTTGCCCTGCTCTAATTGTAAGCTCCTTGGGTGCAAGGGCAAGGTCTCTGTGCCTTCAGGGAGCACAGGGCTGGGGCTCAGTTCCTGGGCTGTGGTCTCAGCATCTTGGCATGTCCTGGTAGCAGCATCACTGGTGATGTCAGTGCAGCACTGATGTGAGCTGAAGTGAAGACTCAGTTGGGTTTAGGACTAGGACAGAGTGTGCTAGAATTCCTCAGCACTCCCTCCCCGTGCTCTGTCATTCAGTGATTTTATGCTTGGTAATTTCTTTCAGGGCATAGAGTCACTGCTGCTTTTTTGTTCTTCATTTATTTCTCAGACAGATCTTTGGGTTTGATGTGTTAACTTGATTTCAGGGGCGTGCTTAGCACCTGTGGTGACCAGACCTGTCTCTGTGATATATGGGCCAATTTCTGACCAAGCATCACTTCTACACTTGTGCTTTTTTTAATTCTTCCCATCCCTTCACACACTTTTGGGCATTGGTGAATATTTGACAGGGATATAGGGTGCCTTGGTCTTGTGCTCCCATTCCCTGGAGTCAGAGGGCCACCTAATGACCTGTCTGTGAGCAGCCTGTTTGTGAGCAATGGTTTTTGTTAGAGAAAACAGTTTTGTTTCAGTTGAATTGTCTTTCCTTCTGTGTGTGTCTCTTTAAACACTTGGTCAGCCATTAAGAGGGATTTTACTGATTTATCTTCCTGCTGCTGAACTCTTCTTGCAGCAGTTCCCTCAATCTAAATTTGGAAGTTAATATTTTTGTCTTCCCTATATTTTAATCAATAATGTGCCAGCTTTTTAATTAATTAACTTTTCATGTGCATATTACTTGTGCAGCCAGGCTGTCCTCCAAATTGAGAGCTCAGTTGAAATTACTGTCACGATACACTGGAAAGGACTCTTGAATTTTTCACATTTATGCTGTTTTTCTCCTCCAAAATCTGTGTTATGCTTTGTCTTCTTGCTAGCAACACTATAAACGTTACCAACTGTGCAAACAGAGTGCTGGGATTTTCTCTTTTCCCAAAACTATCAGCTGGCAGATTGTTATCAGGTTTAAATTGGAGAGATGTTGTTTTTGCTGAATGTTCATGACCTCTTGCTTCTTGGCATTTCAGACTGGAATTAAATATAATGCATAATGATACCCCATCACATGCTGTTTCAAGGCAAAATAAATAATTCTGTATGGAGTCCAAAGTAAATAAATCCTCCCTTCTGTGTTGCAGAGAATGCTGAAGTAAAATTCAAGGATTTTGTAACATCCATGAAGAATATGATCTTCTCTGAAGACGAGGCCCGTTGTGTAGTGGAAGTGTTAAAGGAAAAATCTGGTGCAATTCATGATTTCTTGCAAAAGGTGAATGACTGTGGAGTGTGGGGGGAAGGCAAAACTGATGAAACAAACAGAAATTGGAAGGGGTGCTGTCAGATGAGCTCTGTCAGTGTGATCTGGGCAGGGTCTGCCTTTGGGAGACTCTCTCCAGCTGCTCTGGGCTTGCCTGGCATGCAGCACTGAGCTCTCAGATGCCTTTGTGCTGCCATCTGCCATGCCAGGGGTGGCTCTGACCACTTGGGAAGAGCAGGAATGGCCATGGAGAGCAAGGAATCAAGCAGGAATGCTGCTGCTGACACGTGTGTGTTGGCACAGGGAGGGATGGCTGGTGACTTTTGGGAGTGATCTTTCCCAAATGTGTAAATAGGATAAGCTATGGGAGGAATTCAGAACAAGCTACTGTGGCTGTGCACTTGATCAGCTAATTCTGTGTTTTGCAAGTCCATACAATGTAGTTTGACTTCTTTGGATATTTTTCATAGGATTGTGGGCAGTTCAGGTTTGGAAGGGACCTCAAGGGGTTTGGAGTGGTCCAGCCTCCTGCTTGAAGCAGGACCAGCTCTGAGGTCAGCCCATGCTGCTCAGGGCTTTATCCAGGCTGGATATCTTGAAGCCTTCAGGAAATGGCTGCAAAACCCCTCTGGGCAACCTGTGCCAGTGCTTGGCAGTTCTTTTTAATTCTTATAGTCAAGACAGAAGAGAATGGTGTCCACCAGTACCTTATCAGTACAGAATCTCACAATCCTTGGGGTGGAAGGGAGCTCTGGAGGCCATCCAGTCCAATCTCCTGGCCAAGGCAGGGTCACCTGGAGGAGGTGACACAGGAATGTGTCCATGTGGATTTGGAATGTCTCCAGAGAATGAAACTCCACCCTTCTCTGGGCAGCTTTGCCATCCTCTGGGGAAAGCAGCTCTTTTTCACGTTGAGGTGCAATTTGTGTTTTAGTTTGTGGCCATTGCTCCTGGTCCTGTTGCTGGGCACTCACCTACTCCTCCCTGCCATGACTCACTGTGGGTGTCACTTTGTGCTTGTCACATCCTGTGTGTCACACTTGAGCTTTTGCAATCCTGTGTTCCTCTGCAGACCTGGTACCAGAAATGCAGAACTGGCTCCGTGTCAGTCCAATTAATGCAATATATCAGAATAACAGCACAGTTTGGGCTGGGAGGGGCTTCAGGAGGCTCTGCAGTCCAGCTGCCTGCTCAGAACAGCTCCAACACTGAATTCTGAGCAATTTGCTCAGGGATTTGTCCAGTTGCATCTTGAAAACCTCCAAAGACAAAACCCAGTAGTGCTGCCCTTGGAATGGTGTTGCCTGTTTGAGCAGCCACCCTGCTTGCTCTGGTTTGTTCTTGTTCTAAAGGAAGGTTTGGTGTTAAAGCTGAACCTTTAGGATGAAAACTGGGTTTGTAGACAACAAAAAAAAAGTGGGTTTCTGTAGGTGGAAGTGTGAATTGTGTTCTCTCTGTAGCTCATGCAAGTCCCTGACAGTGTGTTGGTACTGCAGGCATGCACATTACCACTAAAGGAGAATTTCCAGACAAATTCAGGGTCCATTTATGGGACTGACACTTCTTTCCTTCTTCAGTTATCAGACTTCAGTGAGTGAAGTCCAAGTAGTCCAAGCTCCTCCTCAAAGCAGCACCAGCTCTGAGGTCGGCACAGGCTGCTCAGTCTGGGCTTGAAACCTGCAAGGGCTGAGACTGCACAACCATCACAGTCCCCTGAGTCAAATCTGAGCACAAACACATAGAATGTGTGCTCTTTATTACATGTATTTCATTTGTAGGACCAGTATGCAAGTAGCATGGGGATTGTTCCTCTGGGTCTATTCCCTGGAGCATCTCTGAAACTTTTTGTGTCAGTGTGCCAGCAGAAATGTAACTACATCAGCTGGAGGCTCTCCTGGGAAGTGGAAGGAGACACCAGATCAGTGTTTCTTTTTCCCTTTGTGGTGAGACATTTCAAGCAATTACATTTGTTGGATTATACCTGCCCTGAGTGTGGGCTGGACCAGCTGATCTTGGAAGTCCTTCCAACCACAGTTATTGACTGATTCAGCATCTCTGCATCTTTTCCCATTATTTCTCTTAATGGCTGTTCTTTGTTTTCCCCACTGCAGCTCTCTTCCAATGGGAAGCACCTTTAAGAGCCCATTTACCCTCTTAATTGCTTTCCATGCTTTCAGAATGCATTTCTCTGCCTGGTGAATCCATTAGTGGCAGAATTGGGTAATGGTGGTGCCACGTGCATCATGCAGATGGAAAATTTGGGAAGAGGAGGGAATGTTTCCTCCTCTCAGGTTTGCTCTGCTGCCTTTTAGTGTGCTGTGCCACTACTTGTGGTTATTTTTATGTCATCCTGCTGCAGGCCAGCAAGGCTGAGACAGCTGCAGCTCTGCACCAGCTCCAGGACAAGGAGAAGATGCTCACAGCAATGAAGGAGGAGGCAGCTGTGGCAAAGGAGCAGTGCAAGCAGCTCTCCCAGGTAAATACTGAGGTGTTCATGGGTGTAGAGAGGAGCAGGGGTTTGGAGGATTAACAGCCAGCAAATGCTGGTTCACTGAGCTAAGCCAAAAGATAGAATATTTATATTTACTGAAAAAGCTTATCAAGACACTACATTTGATTTTACAATGTATTTATGCAGTTAGTTTCCAGTAGTTTTTCCAGAGAATTCAATTTACTGAGACTTGTAAGATGAGCCTGTTTTTCTTTTCAAATGATTACTTTGAAAGCACTTCCTTCACCATTATGAGACTTTCTGTGGAAGCAAATATAAAATGTCTTTCCTGCATCAGTTTTAATTTGGTCCATAGTGTAGCATTCCCATGCCTGTGTGTTTCTAGGCACAACAGTCATTGGTTTTCTTCAAGAAGGAAGATACAGAAAGTGCAGAATGCCTGCTTAGCCCCTGGAGGTGCAGCTCTGATTGCTTTGGACTTAGAGGGATGCTGATGCATCACTGTCAAAACTGCTTTATGAAAATTTACTCTTTTATTAATGTTTCAGAGGAAAACAGTTACAGTAGACCAAATAATGAGGCAGATATGAGAATTCTGGAGTCTTGGGAGAAAGATTTATGTGGTTTGGCTGGTCTGGAAGAGCATTAGACTCAGGAAGGCCAGGTTGTGGGACATAATTTGGGGACAGAAAGCTGGGTGGCCAAAGGTGGGAGAAGAGTGGCCAGAGGATGCAGGAGTTGGGAGATGAGAGGGGAAGAAGGGAGTGGGTGTTGTGTGAGCTCCTGGCAGGGCACAGCTGTTCACAAGTGGGATCAAGAGGTTTGGGATCAGGAAGTTTAGGATAGTCAATGTGTAATTACAGAGGGAAGGGGCTTGTGATGTGTTTGGAGGGAAAAAAGAAACTGGCTGAGGACTGCAGAATAAAATTGGAGAGAGGGATCTGCTGCTGAAGGAGCAGAGGGAATGGATGAAGGAATCTGAGTGTAGGAAATGCAGATGTGGTTGGGGAAAACACATCTGCAAAGTGGTGCTTGTGAAGGAGAGGCAGGAGCTGTAGAGAGGTGGGAGTCATGGGGAGGGTTTCCCATCTGAATTGGGGAAGGGAAAAGCTGGGAGAAAATGGATACAAGCAAAGTTGCTGCAAGGCTGAAGTATCAGGACAAACAAGGGATAAAGCTCACCCTGACTGATAAAAGCTCTTATCTCCCAGTTAATGTGTTTCTCTGAAAGCACTGTCAAAAGCTAAAGGTGCTTTAAGGTGCAGAGGGATTCCTGCAGGGATCTTGATAAAGATAATACCTGGAGAGGATAATTGAGAGCAAGAGCTGAGTACCTCAAGACTCAGAGGTATTTGGGAAAACACAAACTAGGGAAAAGTTAATCTTCCCAGGATCTCTGCTTCTGCCCTGGCAGGGTAGCTGCATTATTGAGAGCTACAAGTGAATGGTGGGATTGGTGCAGGAAGAGAGGAAGCTGCAGTGTGTCCTGGTGCCCTTCTTCTAATTGCATCTTAGTTAAAAAAAAAAACATGGAGAAAGATTTGTTTCAAGCTGTCTGTATTGTGTTTGCAGAAGTGGCTTAAAACTTGGAGTTTGATCTACAAGACAGAATAGCTTTTATTTAAACTAAAAGGTGAAAAAGACTATAATTACTCCAAAGAGATGGAGAGTATTCAGGCTAATAATTTAGAGCATTTGAATTGTGTCAGGTCTCCCTGGCAGTGTTAGGAGTTGTGTGGCTAAAAACACCTGAAGCTTGGGTGATACAAATTCCTATTTGTGTGATGGCAGCTGCTGAAAGCTGCACTTAATGGTTTTGCTTACTACAGCAAGTGCATTTCTATTGCAGAGGAGCAGCTCTGTGGATTTCTCAGGTGTCTGGGTTGAATTACTGGCTAATAAAAGATTAAAAAGCAATGTGTATTTTCATCTGAAGGCTGTAATGTGGCATCATGCTGGTGGGATTCAGGGCTTCTCTGGCCTTTGTAGTGCACTAATAGCCCATCTCCTGTGGCAAAGCTGTTGGCTTTGCAACCTGCTGCAAAGCAATTATTTTGCTCTAAAGTGCTCTATTTTGTCATGGTGCTTTATCTGTGTTCTTCATTTTGCTAAACTTGGGAAGAAAGTCTAAGATTTGTCCTCTGTGATATCTGTGGTTTTAGTTGTTAGGACTCTGATTTGACCAGACTTGATGGAAATAGGACTCCCCATCTCTTGTGAGACAGCACAAGATCAGTGTTTAAATTGGCAAATGTTTTAATAAACATGAGATTTATGATGATACAGGATCAATGTCAGGTTTTGGAAGTTTGGTCTGATTCTGTAAATTTGCTGAATGAAGATTTGAGGCTGACTTCAGGAAGGTTGTGAGTTCAATCCTCACACCATTAAATGTTGGGTTTTGAATTCTTTTTTCTCTTGTTAAGGTTGGGATTCAAGGTACTCCAGATGATAATTTGTGTTCAGACTTAGGTGTTTATTATTTCTTATTTATGTTACAGTTTCATAGGTCGTGAGTTCTGCAGTTCTTCCCTAACTAGGTATAAAATGGTTAACAATCTTTTGCTGTAAGGTTTTTTAGGGCTAAACTATCTAATTAAATAATGACACCTAAATTATTTTCACTTTTAATGCAATAACTAATCACTCCAAGTCTGCAATGCAGACTTTTCTGTCCAATTACAAAATACCACCCAAAGCCATGGAGAAGGGGAGGAAAAGGTGAAGAAGGGAGGAAGAAGGAGGTGAAGGAGGTGAAGAAGGGGAGGAAGAAGGAGGTGAAGAAGGGGAGGAAGGAGGAGGAGGTGGAGAAGGGGAGGAAGAAGGAGGAGGTGAAGAAGGGGAGGAAGAAGAAGGAGGTGAAGAAGAAGGAAGAAGAAGGAGGTGAAGAAGGGAAGGAAGAAGAAGAAGGTGAAGAAGGGAGGAAGAAGGAGGTGAAGAAGGGAAGGAAGAAGAAGAAGGTAAAGAAGAAGGAAGAAGAAGGTGAAGAAGAAGGACCAGCTTCTGCCTTAAAACTTCTATCTTGCTCTATATATATTAATATATTTTAAAAACTCTAAACTCAGAGTTTTCCACCCTGTGGTATTACACATTTCTAATCTAACTCCACACCCATAATCCCAGTGTTATCAATCAATTTTGGAAGCCTGTTCCACAGCCTCAGGTCAAATTTTGAAGTGCTCTCCTGGGAGTCAGAGTCTGTCAGCACTGCGAGTCTAAAATTCTCAGCACCCAGAACTCCAACAACTTCAGTTTGATGTACACTTTTATTGTATTTTTAGTTATCTTGAAAGACTCTTAGCCTTAAAAAAGCAGCAGTGGGTGACTTGTTGGGATCTCTAGCTGGTCAGAATGACCCTGAGAAAAGTTCAAAAGTCTCTTTTCCCAGCCTGGTGCTTGAAGAAGGAGTCAGAGCTCTTCAGTTCTCGGTCTCAAGGTTGTTTATTGTGTCTTATCTATAAAATTCTTTCTCCTGTTGTGCTGAGGTCCACTCAGCAAGACAGCCCAAGGCACTCTGCCTGCCCCAGGGGCAGTGTTATGCCTTTATACTAAAAGCTACCTATACAATGTTCACAATTACTTCCCAATACCTATCACCTATGTTAGACAGTGAGCTTCTACTCTAAACCAATCTAAAAGTGCCAACATCACAGCAGAAGATGGAGGCCAAGAAGAAGAAGAAGGAGAAAGGCTGGACACACCCAGATCCCTCTATCTTGCCCCCTGAACCCCCATTCTAAAAACCCCAAAATCTCCTTTTTCACCTTATGATAAATTCACTCTCATTCTACTCAAACTGTCGTGGCTTGCAGATCTTCATCTGAAGTTGGTAACTTGCTCCATGGGTGATAATCAAACCCACACAGGCATCTTGGGCTCTGTGCCAGGGTCTCTGAGCCCCCTGGCAGGGCTCTTGGCTGCTCAGGACAGCCAGAGGGGTGTCCTGGGTTCTGACAACTTGTTTCCCTTTTGCTGTCCCTTCCCACCCCAGGAGCTGGTGGCAGAGAAGGAGAGGAACGGTTTGCTCACGGCCAAGATGCGCGAGCGCATCAACGCGCTGGAGAAGGAGCACGGCACCTTCCAGAGCAAGATCCACGTCAGCTACCAGGAGTCTCAGCAGATGAAGATGAAGGTAAATGCTTTGCAAAACTCCTGGAGTTTTTGCTGCTGAGGAATCATGCAAAAGTTTGTGGTGGATTCCTGGTTTCAAGGAAAGGGGGTTCTCATGGTTTGTGGGGTGTGTAAAGCCCAGTGCTGGCCAGGCAGCTGCTCCCTGATCTAGTGACTTTTCCTTCCTGGTGTTCTGCTGAAATGTAATTCAATTAAAGTGTAAAGTCTAATTGAAATACTCAGCTTAAGGGAGCCACTAATGCTGATGATCATTTACCAGCAGATAAATGTCTCTAAGATTATAGTACAGAGTGACAACATGGCATAATACACATGAAATATCAGTGCCTGGGGGAGTGCTTTGCTGCAAATATTTGCAGAGCAGCCACTTGTATTTTTTAAGATCCTTGTTACTTTCTATTGTAGTTGTTATAGTGGAGTGACCTTAGAAAGGTTTGTTTCATCAGATTTAAAAGTTTAACTTAGATTTTTCTAAGGAAAATGGCCCATCTTAGGCTTAGATTTCATTCTAGTCATTCTTCCTGTATGAATGCCACAGCATTAAGCCCAACATGTGAACTTCCCAACTTCAAAATTGTATCTTCTGTCTTGGCCCTTTGGAGAGCAGCATCTCTGCAGTTTTGGAGTAGAAGAAACTTTATTGGAACCTGTGTAGATAACTGCACAAGGAGAGGGTCTTGCTGCTGGCTGGGAAAGGGGGAAAGAGACCTGGGCATACCTGGGAGATGTCAACGAATGCTGCTGTCCCAGGCTGAGCTGGAGAAAGGAAATACAAAAGATCCAGTGCTCTGGTCCTGCTCCCTCTGCTGATGTGCTGCAGCATGGCAGAGGAGCTGAAAATGGTCACAGCTTCCAGCTGGGTGGGGTTTGTGCCCCTGCTTCTCTGGGGATCTTCTTGGCATTAAAAAACAAAACAGGCAAGGAAAAGAACCCTCCAATAAATGTCCAAGGCTCAGCTTGTTATGTTTGTTGGGGCAGAACTGGAGGTGGCTGCCCTACAAGGGACTGCTCCCTGCTGCTGGGTTGTTACACAAACATTTATTTGGATTTTCTGGTGTGAGAAAGGCTCACTGATGAATCATCCACTTGATGAAACTGGGTCCTGGAATGGTGTCAGCCATATCTGCAGACTGGCACTGATAAAGGAACAGTGTTGTGTGTGCTCAAGGATTTTCAGAGCAGACTTTTGGGCTCCAAGACCAGCTCTGCTGTGTCTGCATATGCAGAGTCCATTTTTTTCCTCTTTAAATCCTGTCTTTTGACATTGTTCACACCATTCTGAACCCAGGTTCTCAGGGCTTCTTTCTGCCTCAGCTTTGGAACCTTGCTAAAAATCAGAATATTAGATGAGGACTAGCCTTTTGCAGTTTGCATGCTGTAATGTGTGTATTGTTAGCTTCTTTTTACTTTTCCTGGTTTTTTGAAAGGAACAGCAAAGGAGGATTGTCTAATGATAATTCACAGCATGTTTATTTTATTTCCCTTTGGAAAAGTGATCTATTAGTATCCAGTTATTGATAAATATCTCAGGTTATGTAGCTGAGCAATTGGTATTCTGAGTAACACTTATGTAGCCTTTTAAACAATAAAAAAGGTTGCCTTGATAAATAGGTTGATGCACTGATATAAAAGGAAAGCTGTGCTTTGCTATGAGCACAAGGGTCTCAGTAGCACAGTTTAATTTAAGAACTGGTGTTGTGAGGAAGGAACAAAGCTCCCCCTCTCCCAAAAAACCCACTTAGTTTTATTCACTGAAATTATTATGATATCTTACCTACTTGTACAAGCTGGTTTCTTTTGTTTTTATTGCTCCTTAGCTTAATCTTTTCCAGAATTGATCTTTCTTTCCCCATCAGTTCCAGCAGCTCCGTGAGCAGATGGAGGCAGAGATAAGCCACCTGAAGCAGGAAAATGGTATCCTGAGAGATGCTGTCAGCACTTCCACCAATCAAATGGAGAGCAAGTATGTTGGCAGCTCTTTGGAGCTCTGTGTGGTTCTGAGCCTCCCCTGAAGAGTTGTTCTGGCTTCTGCTTCTTTTGTTTCCAAGTCCTTGGCTGTCTCTGAATTATTGGTTAAGCTGGAAACATAAATATTTGGGGCTGGGCAGGTAACTGGTGGTTTTTGCATTGAGCCAGGGCTTTCAGAACAAATATTTGCATTTTTTTCAACTTGAAGCCTGAGCTTTTAGGCTGTGCTGCTGAGGCTTTAAGAGAAAGAAGTGCAGCAGTGCTCAGGCACCTCTGGTGTGTTTGACAGGGTGTTTATCCTTCCCCTGGGGCTTTAGGAGAGGTGCTGGTTGTGGCCTCTTGGGAGAGCAGCAGCTCTAAACTTACATATCAATACCCTGCAGTTACTGATGCTGCTGGGGTGGCACCTGGATTTATTTGCTGGTGTTGCAAATGTTTGGAGAAACAGAAATTGTCTTTTGGGAGTTATGACTTGGGCTGCCCCTGAGCTGGCAGGGAGGATTTTGTGCAGGTAAAAGCTGAGCACCCTGGTTAAGGTGTGTAGAAGACAAAACTGACACAATATCCTCTCTCAGCTATTTATTACTGAATGTCAAATGCTCAGAGAAGGGTGTGGAACTCTCATTTTAGGTGTCCTGTTCATTTAAATGAAGCATCATTGTCTTTCAGACAGTTATCCTGAAAATGCTTTAATTCAAGCAAACTTGAGATAAAAATGAAATGCTTTTTACTTGCTTAGGCACAAAGGGGAGCCTCTTAAAATTCTTCCCTTGGGCTGAACAAATGCATCTTCTCTCCCAGCTGAGAAAGTGCATCAGATACCTCCATAAGTTAATAGTCAGGTCAAGGCCAGGAGGCAACAAATATTCTGAAGAAAAGTGTGCAGTTAGTCCAGGAGGAACAGTCCTCTGCAAGCAAGATCAATAATCCTTTATGGGAAAAGAATGTGAATTTCAATGTGAGACCTTTCTTTAGTTGACATCAGCCTGCCCAAATCTTGCCAGTCAGCTTGCAGACCTCTTCCAGGAGCTGCTGCTTGTGGCTCCTTGCTGACCTTTAATTCCTGAGCCTGCCTTGTGGCTGCTGACTGGTGCTGCTCACCTGGACCGATAGTTCTGCTCCCATGGCCAGGAGTACCTGACCCTCATCCCTTTCCTAGGATAAAACAATTTCAGAGGGGGAAAACACCCCAAACCCACCCTTTGGTTGCAAAAGCATGACTTGCTGTTGACATTTGAGTGGCAAACCCCTGTGGCAATGTTTGTTTGTTTGTTTGTTTGCTTGCAGGCAGTCAGCAGAGCTGAACAAGCTACGCCAGGACTACGCCAGGCTGATGAATGAGCTGGGGGAGAAGAGCAGCAAACTGCAGCAGGAGGAGCTCCAGAAGAAGAATGCAGAGCAGGCAGTGGCTCAGCTCAAGGTGCCTGGGGTTTGCTCTGCCTGTCAGGCTATGCTCAGGGTTTTATCTGAGCTGGGATGGGAATTGCTTGAGCTGCTTGTTTCAGATGGGCTCAGCCAGCCTAGGGCTTTGTTTAATGGTTTTATTCAGTGCACTGGGTTTTGAGTGATTACAGATCTCCCTGTGAAGTGAAACTTACCTTCCAGGTAAATATCTTTTCAACATCACCAGTTAAGCTTTTTATTTTGCTTTTTGTGAGAGTACAGTTCCAACAGGAATTGGTACTTCAGAGCCATTCATCCAGATGGCACTGTCCTTGTGTGCTTTTTATTTGAAGCTACATGCTTTTGCTTTTAAATGTATTTTAAAATAAATGTACTTTTATAAGAGTTAAATTAACTTAACTCCTTATTTTTAAATATAAATTAATAAAATAAATACATTTTAAAAATAAATATACTTTTTAAAGAGTTAAAATGTAAGTGGACAGGCTTCTAGAGAAATCTCTTTCTGTTTCTTTGGAAGAAAAAGTCTTTTGCCTTTTTTTTTTTAGAGGAGAAAGTGATTTCAGGTGAGAATGTCTATCCAGAGCTCATGATTTCTTTAATATTTGCAATTAAATCTTACATACCAGAAGTTCTCCCTGCCTTTTGCCCTGGCAGGTGGAGAATTGGTATCTAGAGTTGAGATGTTTTAATTACTGAATGCAGATTTATGTGATGCTTGGCTGGTCTGGCTTCTGGTGTTAATTCTGAACTATCAGGGCAAAGATGCCACATTTTCATATTACAGAAACCATTCTGTTAAGAGCCTATAATGAAATCCTGTTCACAATTTGCCTTTCAAATTAATAGGCTGAACTAGTCTAGGAGGAGGATTACAGAGCACTCTGTCTCTCTGATGTGCCCTAATGGAAACAAGAAACAATTTCACTTCATTGCCATATGTTTTGGGACTAGCACTGAGGAGATGCACTCTGAATGCTTCAAAAAGAAATTAAAGGTAAAGAAATTAATTAAATTCTTCTCATCAACTCTTTATTCAATGTGAAGGTCCAGCAGCAGGAAGCAGAGAGAAGATGGGAAGAAATCCAGACTTATCTCAGGAAAAGAACAGCAGAACATGAAGCAGCACAACAAGGCAAGTATCAGAAAATTCCCAAATAATGCTTACTGCAGTGAACTGGCTGTTGCCATTTGTAAAAAAAAGGGCATTATTGAGTAAATCTCTTAAATAAAGCTCAGGTGAAGTCAGCCCTGCTTCAGCAGCCCTGGGGAAGGTGGTTTGGGATCCCAGACTGAATGCTGATGGGGGAGCTCATCCTTGCAGTGAGGTTCCTAATCAGCCTCCCCCTTTACAGTGAAAATTATTTCCCCCAAAGTTAAATATTGACTTCTGAATTAAAATCCTGACATTTCTGCTACAGATGTGCAGAATAAGCTTGTGGCCAAAGACAATGAAATCCAGAGCTTGCACAGTAAACTTACTGATACAATGGTGTCAAAACAGCAGCTGGAGCAGAGGATGCTGCAGTTATTGGAGGCTGAGCAAAAGAGAGCTACTGAGGAGGACTCCATGCAAATGCAGGTGCAGGTAGTATTCCTCAAGTGTTTTAAGGGTTTGGGGTTTTCCCTTTCACTCTGTGTCTGTGGAAACACAGACATATCCCTGAAATGCTGCTTTAGTGAAGCTTCCCCACTGAAGAAAGGATGAAAAAACTCTGTTTATGGAGTGAGACCTTGTGTGTGGTGATTTGAGGAGGTGTCACACCTTGAGGAGCACTTGGGGCACGTCAGGAAAAGGTGCTGACCCCATTTCCCAAGCTGTGAAATGATCCATGGTATGGGGCAGCAAACCTTTAATTTTTGTGTCATCTCCCTCCTCCTCCTGGCATCAGGTATGAGAGGCAGCATGGACATAACCTTTGAGGGCTTCAGGGAAACCAGATGGGTTATGGTGGAGCAAGGAGTGTTTTTCCTTGATACAGAACAGGTTCTGGTGCTTCCACTCCAGCTGGTTGGTTGTAGTGGGGAGGAAAAAAAACCCAGCATCTTTTGGAAAGTGTCTGCCATGTAAATGCTGAACTGTTCTTACTAACATAATCATGGCTAAAAGCTAATCCTAGCAAAAGTGGAGTAGCTGCAGATCTCAGCCTGCTTTTCTTTCTGTGCTCTCTTACAAGGAGCTGATAGAGCAGAATGATGCTTTGAATGCTCAGCTTCAGAAGTTTCATTCACAAATGGCAGCCCAGGTACAGCATGTTCTCAGACTTCCTTTTGTAGTCATGACTTGTGAACTTTCATTAAAAGTAAGACTTTTTGTAGCTGGGTATGAGATGGAATGCTGAAAGCAGAGACTTGTGAGCATCCTCTTTTCTAATGTTCTTTAAACTGTTTTAAAACTTTAAGCTTCTTTTTTTTGGGTGGGGGGATAAATCCACTTATTTCCTCCCATAATGGCTTTCATTTATAACTAAAGGGTGTAGTACCTTTTTCAGTGGTTTTTGTCCTGTGGCTTTGCATGTCTACAATTCTGTCTTGTGGTTCTTTTGGTCTTTCTGCAGTCCTCCTATGCATCACCTGGTTGTGCTTTTTCCCTTCTGGTAGCTCCTGTATCAAGCTCTTTGTTCATTTTAGTGCTGATTTCTGTGCAGAAGCAAAAAAGAAAAAAAAAAAATCAAACCAAAACCCCACCAAACCTGCACAATACCTTTCTCAGTTATTTTAATACTTTAAATTTAGGTTTCACTAGTTTCTTACAGACATGATTTCTGTTGTAAACACTGTGTAAAGCCTCAGGATCACTGGAGTTGCCTCCACATAGAAGAAGGTCACAGAAATCAGCTCAGAAAGGCTTTGGGGGGCACAAGTGGAGACTGTTCCTATGCAGTTGGATGCTGCCTTCTTTTAATCATGGATGTGCTTGATGGAATTTGATTAAATTCAACACAGGCTGAAAATCTGGCTTTGCTTGAAGTGCTTTAACCCACTGGGTGGGGAGAGCAGTGAGGGAAGAGCCACTCTAGATTTCCAGCATCTTCATGGCCTGCTCCTCTCATCCCTTTAAGGGCTTTGGAAATAAATTTCTAGGAGGGAAATTGGACTTTTTGGCTGTGAGTTACACAGGGAGGATGCTGGAGGTGTGTGCTTTCCCCAGGTGGCCTCAACTGGCCATGAAAATTCAGGGATGTTTCTCCACCATGCACAGTGGGGGTGAAAATAACACTTGGGAGAAGGGAGTTGGGGCTGCATCCTGCTCTGGATATCAGGGCTGATGAAACTCCTTCAGTTGGTAAGAGGGACTGGAATTGTGAGCATGGAAATCCTCCCACAGTCTGCAGAGGTCCCTTCAGATCCAGTCTGGTGGGTCTCTCTTGCCCTGTTGGGTGTGACAGCCTAGGGACAGGCTTTTTCCAGAGGGGAAAATGCCACTTGCTGGATGTGAGCTGTTGTTGTTTCTGTTCACAACACAACTCCTGATGTACTGGGCAGGATTGCCATTTTTTACCCTCCTCTTTTTTTCCTTTTTTTTTCCCCTTCTTTTTTTTCCCCCTTCTTTTTTTTCCCCCTTCTTTTTTTTCCCCCTTCTTTTTTTTCCCCCTTCTTTTTTTTCCCCCTTCTTTTTTTTCCCCCTTCTTTTTTTTCCCCCTTCTTTTTTTTCCCCCTTCTTTTTTTTCCCCCTTCTTTTTTTTCCCCCTTCTTTTTTTTCCCCCTTCTTTTTTTTCCCCCTTCTTTTTTTTCCCCCTTCTTTTTTTTCCCCCTTCTTTTTTTCCCCCTTCTTTTTTTTCCCCCTTCTTTTTTTTCCCCCTTCTTTTTTTTCCCCCTTCTTTTTTTTCCCCCTTCTTTTTTTTCCCCCTTCTTTTTTTTCCCCCTTCTTTTTTTTCCCCCTTCTTTTTTCTCCACCTTCTTTTTTCCCCCTTCTTTTTTTTCCCCCTTCTTTTTTTCCCCCTTCTTTTTTTCCCCCTTCTTTTTTTCCCCCTTCCTTTTTTTTCCCCCTTCCTTTTTTCCCCCCCTTCCTTTTTCCCCCCCTTCCTTTTTCCCCCCCTTCCTTTTTCCCCCCCTTCCTTTTTCCCCCCCTTCCTTTTCCCCTCCCTTCCTTTTTCCCTCCCTTCCTTTTTCTCCCCCTTTCCTTTTTCCCCCCTTTCCTTTTTCCCCCTTTCCTTTTTCCCTTCCCCCCCCTTTTTCCCCTTTTTTTTCCTTCTTTTCCTTCTTTTTTTTCCCTTTTTTAAAAAATTTTTCTTTTTTTTTTTTTTAATTCGAGTATTTTGTCAGCAGAACATCCCATAAAGCACTCAGTTCCTGGGAGGGAAGTACTGATGAGCCTGTGGCTTGTTTGAATCTAGTGAAGGACAAATACTGGGGGTCTTTTTTCCCTTCATGTTGCACCAGGCCAGAGGGGAAGAGCCATTGCTATGTGCTGATGTTCCTTAGCCAGGAAATATTTGGAAGCATCCTGTGCCAGTTTAAAATAACCAACAAATGCTATTCCTGGCTCAGTGTAGATGGGGATTCTTTGACTTGCTTTACTTCCAGTTATTTGTTTTGTTTTGTTGATTTTTTTTTTTTTCCCTCCTGCAGACCTCAGCTTCAGTCCTGGCAGAAGAACTTCACAAAGTGTGAGCATCCATTTCCTCTGGGATTTTGGGATTTTGGGATTTGGGATTTGCCACCTTCCCTCTACTCACGTGCAGAGTGCAGGGGAGGCACTGCTGAAGGAAATGTTGCTGTCTGTGCTTTTAGCTCCTCATGAAACCACCTTGGGAGCTGGGAAACAGCTTCCTACAGATTTCCCTTCCCTGTGTGGCCTCAGGTTTGGAGTTTTGCTGTAGCTGTGAGCTCCAGAGAAAGCAGCATCTCCTGTGTTGTTGATCCCTGCCTGTGTGCAGGGTCAGTGCAGCGTGCAGGAATGTGCGTGACCGTGAGAATTGTTGGTATTTGGGCTGTGGGGCTGTGCCAGGAGGCTTCTCCCTCTGGGAGATGGGCTGCTGGTTGTGTTTCAGAGCTAGGCAATGTCTCATAAATTTTTTGGCAAGCAGACAGCATTTAAAATGGAAAAGCTTTTGGACCCAAAGTGTGCAGTCAGCAGGATTTGGAGCAGGAGCTGGACTGAAGGGCCAGGGTGTATTTTGGGTTTAGCCTGATGATTCCTGCACCACTTCCATCCACATCTTCTGTGCTGATCTGTCACTGTTTCCCCCTTGTGCAGGATTGCAGAGAAGGACAAACAGATCAAGCAGATGGAGGACTCATTAGGCAGTGAACGTGCCAACTTAACCAGCAAGGAGGAAGAGCTCAAGGTACAATAAAAGCTGTGCCAATGCCAGCTGATCTGGCTGCATGTACAAAATGCAGCCCCCAAGGCTGCTGTCCTTGGGTCTAGAAACAGCCTTTCCAGCTACAGGTCTGCTCTGCTAGGCAAGGCCAGTGCTAGATGCTGGAAAAGCTGTTGATAAGGAAATTTGTGAATTTTCCTTCAAAAAATCCCCTGAAGCTTCACCCTGGAGAGTGAAAGACACTCTGTGTATTTGAACTGCAAATACATTTCTTTTTTTCCTTCCTTCAGGTTTTACAAAATATGAACCTCTCCCTGAAATCAGAAGTGCAGAAGTTACAGGCTCTGACAAATGAACAGGTGAAACAGTTGTTTTGCTTTTCCTCCCTTCCAGTACCTGTTCTGTCATAAATGCAAATGCAGATCTGTTGGCTTTAAGCAAGCTCTGCTTAAGCACCTTAATGGTGTGGGGCTTCCGGATTGGGCTCAGATCTGATTCCCTGCAGTTCTTAGAGCTGCTGGGAGCCCTAATTCTTCCCCCTCCTTCACCAGCAGAGTCTTGTACTTGGATATCCAAGTTACTGAAGCATTTTGCTTGGTTGGTTTAGATTTTCAGGCATGCAGAGTGCAGGACACTTCACAGAAGTGAGCACAGCTGCCTGTGAATATGCAAGCCTGGAATTTGCATACAAGATTCATAAACATCCCCCCAAAAAACCCCCAAAGCCCACAGCTCCCCCTGCCTCACCACAGAGATGTTTTTAGAGCCAAACAAAATGCTGTCCCTGTGTTGCTGCTATGTGGCCTGTTCATTCCAGAAGTGGAAATGAAGTGTTTAATTAGAGATAATCCCAGTTGTCAAATGAATCTCTTGGAGATGGTTTTCCCTTTGTATCATTGCATGCTTGTAGATTGGTGTTGTAAAAGTGCATGAAGACAAGCTTACCCCTTTCACTCTTGATTTCAGTCATGTGCTGGGAGGCCAAATGACTTGTTCTAGCTTTTTAATATTGTGGAATGAAAGGTTGATTGAATCATGTGATGTATCCTAAGTCTGTGTTAATCCTCTTTATAATCTAGGCTGCTGCTGCACATGAGCTGGAAAGGATGCAGAAAAGGTAAATAGCTCTGGGATTTGATAAACAATGTTTATCAGTCTTTTATGTTCTTTTTAGTAATGCTTTTTGTAAGACTTGGATGGGGAAATGTGTTTAACTGTTCTGTTGTTTCTCAGCATTCACATAAAAGATGACAAAATAAGAACTCTTGAAGATCAGCTTCGAGAAGAACTGGCTCAGATTTCAAACACAAAAGAAGAATTCAAGGTAGGATACAGAACAGGTGTTTTTGTGCTGGTTTTTCGTAAGTTTATCAGAGGTTGTGGAGCAACTGCAGAACAGTGAAACTGACCTTTGGGTGCTTAGGTAAATGACAGTGTTGTGTTTGTAAGGCAGGAGCAATGTGGGATATCACAGCAGAGTGAGAGGTGGCACAACACAAGTTAAACACAATGTCTGAGTTGTGGAGAGAGAGGGCTTTTAATTCTGCAAGAGGAGGTTGGACAGTAAAAACTGTTGTGATTTCCCTGCATTCCACCTGCAAATGTGCCTTTCAAGGCCTTGGTGCTTTTGTTTGGAGCTTTTGCTGCTTGGATGATCATGCCAAGCCTCTGTTTTCTGTCAGGCAGATGTGAAAATGCTTATTTTAACTCTGCCTCTTCCCACATTTTCTCATAAGGCTGCAGCTCAACTGCTGAAGCTTTTGTTCTGACATCTGGGGTCTGCAGAGCAAAGCTGCTGCTTGGTTCTGGGTGGTGTGTGCAGAGAGCAGCTTAATTCCTCCTTGCCCTCTGCCACCTTGGCCTTTTTCTTGTGAGCCTGGCCTGTTAGAAACAGAGAGAGAGGTGCTGACTCCATGCCTTGAACTCCTTTAAAGCCTGTGGTGGGTGCTGCTGCTCCTCTGATGTTTCTGGTGTGAGGTCAGTCCCTCTGAAGTTGCCACTGTCACCTTGGTGAGTTTGCTAGCGAGGAACAGAGTGAGTGGGCAGTGGCAGAGGCAGGATGCTTTTGTAGGAGAAGCCTCTGGAGTCTCCTGGGGCTCTTTGAAGCAGGCAGTAAACTTGATTCTTGTATTTAAGTGCCACTTTCAAAGAGGTTTTGATGAGAATCCCTTGCAAGGGCTCTGTAGTTTCTCTAAGCTGTCAGAGGAAAAGAGGGAAGAAGTTTGTTCAGTTAATAAAATAGGAAACAAAGTACAATTTCAGTTGATTTTTGGAATAAAGCTGTTGATTGACTCTTGTGTGCTGGGTCACAGGTGCATAACCAGTGTGGGAAGAGGTGGCAGGCTGGGGGAAGTGGGCAAGTCTCAGGTTAGTGCCACTCTCAGGGCTTTGTGTGGTGGAACATTAGAAATGGTAGGTGAGGTGAAAATGAATGTGAGGAGAAATAGGAGCATCCTTTTAGTCTGATGGTTTCTGTAGTAACTGTTCCCAGGAAAAAGGCCTTAGAGGTGTTGTGAATGGTTATGTGCTGTAATCAGCTCAGTGCTAAAGTAATGGCAAAAATCACCTGCAGGCAGTTCCAGCAGTTCTTGGGAGGTGAATAGAGAGCTGAATGCAGATCATCAGCACTGTGATGGTGCAGAAATCCACAGTGTGCTCCCAGCATGAAGATTATGGGCACTGCTGCTCTCTCCTTCCTCCTCTCTTTGATCCCAAACAGAAACCAGACCAGTGCTGTTCCAAATGCTTCCACCTAAGGAAAATGCTGCTTTTTTCCCAGGCACATGAAAGAGGGAAAAGCCAGGTTCAAACCAGAGCAATGCATTTAATCCTCACTGTTGCTGTCCTTTCTTGCTTGTGTTTTCCCTGTGAGATTTTGGGGTTTTTGCAGAGCACATGTCCTGCTTTTCACTTTTGTGAAGCACCAAGCAAGTCTTCAAAAAGAAGAAAAAAAAAGCAGTAATAGAGGAAGATTTTAAAACACTCTCTGTTAAGGGCTGCTGTGACCATTGTATGGAGCAGGAATGCAGGAGGAGAGGCAAAGTCTGTTTGTCCTTCCCATCCACCTCTTCCCAGGTGTGGGAGCTGTGCAAACCTCTCTCTGCTGGACTGCCAAGTCCTTGCTGTGCACTGAGACAGCTGAAGGGAACTCAAAAAAAACCAAAAAGGGGATCTGGAATCATCTGCTTCACCAGATGAGGGTTTTGTAAGAGGCAGTTATTAAATCTTGACACAATGCTGGTGCTGCTTTTGGAGAAAAATGGGTTCTTTTCTGAGCTTCTCACATTTGGTACTGTCTGATTGTCTGCCAGGGAATAAAGATGGTAACAGCTGAATTTCTCATGGGACATAAGGACAATACTTCTGTCCTTAATACAGAAAAGCAAGACAGAGAAGGAAAGGACTCTTTGTAGTCTTGAAGCTTCCAAAGACTTCTCTGTAATGACTTCTGTGCTATTTAATTGCCTTTTTGCCATTATGGAAAGGCTGTATTTAGGCTCTGCAGTTCTGAACTGATAAAATGCCTCAATTTTCTTCCAGGTTCTGAAGGATCAAAACACAGGTCTGCAAGCTGAAGTTCAGAAGCTGCAGACTCTCCTGTCTGAGCAGGTACAGCCAGTGTTTGCTGAGCTTTTATCAAATATCTTCTGTGCTTTTAATTTCTTCAGTGTTTTTTCTTAACCTGGCTGTAGGCTGAGCTGGTTGATGTCAAAACCTGATGCTTGTTTAGCTATTTTCTCTTCTGTTAGCTATTTTCTCTTCTGTGGAGGGTCAAGTAAGGCAGTTGTGGCTGTCTTGTAGACCTAGTCAGGAGTGTGCAAACAAAATCTGTATTTTTTTTTCCCTCCTGAAGACTCATAAAGCTTAACACAAGCAAGAACTTATTTCTGTAACCACTCTGACCCTTGGAAGTAGAAAACTCTTTCCATTGTGATGTCTTTTGCCTCCTGTTCTGTGTTTTTGCCCATGGCTCACCTGCTGCAGCCAGACTGGTGCTCACAGGATGCTGCAGGTTCAAAGCTGTTGTGTTGTTCAGCTCCATCTCCTTTGGGATGTTCTCTGGGAGAGCCCCTATGAGCATCCCTGACTTTGCACCATTGTGGAATGAGAGAAATTCCTGAAACACTGGAATAAGACTGGCAGGACAGGAAACTTCTCCTGTACTCCTGCTAGTCAGGAGCTCCCTTTTGGAGCTGCTCCCTTTTCTCTGGTGGAGAACCAGGCCTGTAGGCCCTGCTCCCCTGGCTGATCTGGTGTCCTGCCTGAAGGACTGGAGGTGATTTTGCTTGGAAGTTGCTTTATGTTTCCCACCTGGTCTCTCCCAGTGTGGTGGAGCTGAGGAATCATAAATGTTCTGCTGAGTGAGCCTCAGGTGGAGCTTGTGGTTCTGATAAATGCTCAGAAGGGGCAGATTTTCAGGTACTGAGCTGGCTGCAAGTCCAGCAGTGTAAAGCCATTAAGGCATTTGGGCTGGATCTGTCCCTCCTGAAAGATTGAGGTTTTTTTTTCCAGCATTAGTATTAGACACATATACCATGAGGATTTTCTCTCCCTACTTTGTTTTCCTTTCTGGATTAGTGTTGTAAACAAGCTTCTGGTAAAGTTGGTGCTTTCCAATTATTTGTTTTTGAATTCCCAAACCTTTATTGATCCAATTAATGATGCCCCCATTTTTTTTTTCTTCACAGACAAACAAAGACTTGATAGAGCAGATGGAAAAAAGGTAAGAAACTGTGTTTTGAATCAGAAGCTAAAATAAAGGTTTTGGTGGCAGTAAGGTTACTGTTGATAGCTAACTGCCTTCAAAGTTAAATTCTCTTTTTTCCTAATTTTCACTCTTGCTTTTTCAGCATGAGAGAGAGGGATGATAAAATCAAGACAGTTGAAGAGCTGCTTGAGGCAGGACTCATCCAGGTGGCTACTAAAGAGGAGGAGCTAAAGGTAAAATCCCTCTTACTCTCTTTTGATGGGGAAATAGAGATTAAGTGCTCTTATGCAAGGTGAATGTTGGAGTGCTCATAGTTGAGTGGAATTCCTTCTGAACAGGAAAAGCACCTTGTGAAGATGAGGTTGAAACCTTTTCTATAAGACAGACTAAGCATGAGCATCAGTGGACTAGAATAAATAAATAAGTATAAGTAAATAAAGCTTCCCTCTGCTTAGTCTAGGGCAGATTTTGCTAAAAAGCCCTTTGGAATAATGGGAATATATTTCTAGAGCTGTACATTTGGTTTAATCCCCAACAAACCTCCCTTTAGGAAAGGGTGTTTTGTATAAACTTGGTATTATAAAACTGCAGGTTTTTTGGTCTTAGTTGATAATCTGAAAGGTTATGTAGATTATGAACTAGTGACATTTCTGGAATGGTGATAAAGTTATTTCCTTCCTGTTTATTCATAAAGAAGGCAGTGATGAGAAGCCTGGAGAGGCAGTACAGAAATCCATTTTGAGCTGGCTCCTGTGGGAAGCTGTGTCCACCTGGGCACAGCCAAGACAATGTTTTTCCCTTTCTTAAGGTGCCTGAATTCCAGGGGCACCAATTGCTGCCACCCCTGTGCTGGGGAGGGGTTGTAAACCCTGAGGTTACTGAGCAGCCAAAGCTGTGAGCACCCCATAGACTCCTTTAGGCTGAAGAACCCTCTGAGATCGAGCCCAACCATCCCCAGCACTGCCAAACCACATCCCCAAGTGCCACACCCACATGGCTTTTAAATCCCTCCAGGGATGCTGGTATTTTGCAAGTGATTTGTTTGAAATAATATTTTACAATTTTTTAATAATGCTGACAAGTGATGTTCAGATTATGTGATTTTTATTCTTGTAGTGCTGTTCTGTACAAAGGCATCTTTGAATTCTTACATATTTTGGATGTTATTATTGACTCTAGAGTAGGATCTAGACTGTTAAAGCCTATGGTGTTATATAATTTTTATTTGTATTCCCAGAGTGGTGAGAAGCCTGTCTGTGGGAGAATCCCAGTATTATGTAAATACAAATGAATAAATGGGCTGTACAAAAGATGGGCTGTAACATGATTTGTTGCATTTATTTTTCTGACCTCTCTGCTCAGTTACAGCACTCCCACCTTGCCCTAATTTCCTATAAATTAGTGTCCACTCCAAGTTATCCATGGTGAATAATTAGTATGTTGAATACTTTGGCTCCAACACCTGCAGAGGGGGGTCTCTTCCAGACTTTCAAAGTCTTTCACTTATTCTAAAAGAAATTACTTTTCTGTCAAGCTTAACACTTTTTCCCCCACAAATGAGGCTTTCATTATCTCTGTGTCTGCTTTCAAAGGCCCTGAGAACGGAGAATTCATCTCTGAGAAAAGAACTTCAAAGCCTGCAAATTCAGCAATCAGAGCAGGTAGTACTTTTCATCTAAAACTTTTATTACACCTAAACTAAATCTGAAAGAATCTTGCTGTGGTTGCAGAAGTCAAGGGAAGAAGGTGGAGTTGCCTTTGAAGCCTGTTGGCAAAGCATCCTGTTTTCTTTCAGCCTTGGTCTGGGAGCTGATGCTTCTGTCAAATGTTTGCTTTGCAGAAGTGTCAGAAGCAGGGCAGATGTTCAGGATCCAGGCAGTGCTGCCTGAGGGTGAGGGCTGGGAACACAAACCCTGTGAGGAAGCCCTGAGGGAGCTGGGGGTGCTCAGCCTGCAGCAAAGGAGACTCAGGGCTGCCCCCATCACTCTCACAGCTCCTGAAAGGTGCCTGTGCTCAGCTGGGGCTGGGCTCTGTCTCCAGCAGCACTGACACAGCCAGAGCACACAGCCTCGAGCTGCACCAAGGGAAATACAGGTTGGATAGCAGGGAAAAGGTTTTACAGAAAGGGTGAGAAAGTTCTGGAATGGCTGCCCAGGGAGGTGGTGGAGTCCCCATCCCTGGGTGTGTTTAACAAAGCCTGGATGTGGCACTGGGTGCCAGGGTTGAGCTGTTGGGGCTGGGTTGGACTCGATGATCCTGAAGGTCTCTTCCAACCCAGTGATTCTGTGAGTTTGTCATGCTCTGAAATGGCCATGGATCTCCTTTTGCAGAAGCCTGGAGCAGCAGGCATGGCTGGCAGGCAGCTTGTACTGCCTCAGATTCATGATGAATGTTTGAGCATCCCAGTGTCAATCCACACTCTGCAGGTGTCACTTGTCCCCCTTCCCCTCGTGTCTGCTCAGTGACACTGTCACAGTGTTGTCACTTTTGATGTGCTGGTCAGGAAGTGCCTTTCCCTGACATCCAGCTCTGCTTGGACACCTCAGGAGGGCAATTAGCTCCTAGAAAATCATGTCTGGAAGAGGGGAGGCACAGGGACCCTGTAGAGATGTGCAGCAGTGTCAGCATTAAAGGGCAGCTGATGAAATGATGGTCCTGAACTTCACCCTCTCCTGTGTGGATGTGGGTTTGCTTTTGTTTTCCTGGAACTTGCAGCAAGTTTAGTATTACTGCTTGGCCAGGAGCTTTAGACTAATTTTCTCAGGGGCAGCCAAATAAATAAAATATTAGGCTGCTACATAGTTCATGCAGCTCTCTATCCTCACCCCTCAACATTCACAGATTGTTTTGCTCTGTTCTGTTTTTCCTAAGATGAAGCTTTGTTTTTCACAGGTTTCCTTCCAATCACTGGTGGAGGAACTGCAGAAAGTGTAAGTTACTGCACAGATTGAATTTCTGATTAATTCTGTATCTTTATTCCATGACTACTAGTGTATTGCTTCCTTGAAATCATTGGCTTTTGGCTGGGTGAAGTGTGTGTGTGGCAGGAAGCATTTCCATTTTGGAAACATGTCACACCAGATCAATACCTGCTGAAAATCCAGTTGCTGCTCTGCTAAGCAGTTAATTTCATAAACCTGGCTTTGACTAGGTGAGGAATTGCTCTGATTTATCAGATAATCATTTTTGTTCAGTAGGCACTTGAAAAAGAGTGGGATTGTCCCCTGTGTGTTTTAAGTTGATAAATACTTTGCTGGAATGTCCAATGAAGGCTGATTTTAAGTGTGTGTCATTCGAGGCACTCTTGATATCTTAATTTGCATTTTTTGATTGTAGTGGTATTGATTTAGCATGTGAACTGCTGGTCATATAAAGCCAGCTGGTTCTGCACTAGTCCCAGTCTTACTCTCCCTATTTGTTCCTCTTGCCTGGTCCCACTCTAGATCCCTGAGGCTGGGGATGGGATGGGATGTGATAGCAGGAGCAATTTTTTTTTATTTGCTTGAGTAGCACACTTTTTTTCAGCCAGCTTTTATTTCTCTGCTCTTTTTAAGGATCCACGAGAAGGATGGAAAAATAAAATCAGTGGAAGAACTCCTACAAGCTGAAATCCTAAAAGTAGCAAGCAAGGAGAAGACTGTTCAGGTATCTGTGTGCAATCCCTGCAATTCCTTTGTGTGTTGGTGCCACAACCACATTTGTCTGTTACTGCATGGCATTCTACAGTGATCAATCTGTAGCATCCATTTTTGTGGTGTTTTTGTGTTTCCATTGTCCAACCCTGTCTTGTTTTGTCATTGAAAAGGCTTTGACACAGGAAATAGAGGCTCTGAAAGAAGAAGTAGGAAATTCCCAGCTTGAGATGGAAAAACAGGTAAAATACTTTAGTGGCAGCAGTGTGAACCAGCCTTGCCTTGGATGTGCTGCTCACTGTTTCTGTTCTAGTGTGTTCTGTTTCACTGGTGAATGTCCTTGGGTAAGGAACTTCCTCATGCTGGAGCTACACTGTTCTTGGATATAAAGCCATAAAAATGTAGGATAATTAATGATATCCTTCAGAAACCACATACCTCAGGAAACCTGAACTTTTTGGGCTGTTAGTATGGAATTTGGCAAGAATTGCTATAGCTTTAATGCATTGCAACATCAGCTCTGCCTGGGCACACTGTCCCTGTAGTAAACATGAAACCCTGGGGCATCCTTGGGGCTGACAACTTGGAAATCTCAAGTGCTGAAATTACTGCTCCTGTTCTGGCCTTTCTGTGTTGCTGGAGCAATACTGCAGGCCCAGGTAAACCCAAGACTGTTTATATTTTTTTCCCCAGTGCCCAAAAAGAGTTCAATCTAGGCACAGTCAGTTTTACTTTAGCTGTCAGGAATGCAGGGATGGAGGAGAATGGGCTTTTTTGGCATGATTGCTGTCTGGCATCCAAAGCAAGGGAAGCCCACGTTTCCTCAGGGAGCCCATTCTGCAGGCAGCTCAGTCCATTGTGCTGTCAGGAAATGTGCTTGTTTGTGTGGGTTGTGATTTTGGTCTGCCCTCTTTTCAGTCCCTTTAGCTGCATTCCAACATGTCACCCCCTGCTCAGTGTTGGAGTTTTGTCCTTTTTAGGCAAAGCTTCACAGAATGTGTTTCCGCCTTGGGCTTTTCCTCCAAAGCAAATTTCCAGGAACTGAGGGAGTTGTTTGTGTCTATTTCCTTCCCTGGAACTGTCAGAGCCCAGAAAAAAAAATGTAGTTTAGATTTGCTGCTTCTGGAATGCTGTGTGAGAGATGCTTGCTCCAAAGGTGATGTATCTGTGCACCTTTTGGTCTCCTGCAAGCAGAAGGGAGATTTTTGGGAATGTCTGAAACTCCTGCTGTGTTGTGGTAGAGGATTGACAGATAACCACTGTCAGGCTTTCACACAGCATTCAAAAGTAACATTCCCACTAAATCTTACATCTCCAGTCCACATTCAGCCTTAGAATGGGAATTTAAGGGAGTGCTGACTTTTCAGAGAGCACCCAAAAAGCATTTCCTTATGCAGAGCTCTCAGTGGCCAGGGATGGTCTCTGTGGTAGGAGCTGCTGTTGACAGTGGGGTGGTGGTCACAGTCACTCTCTGCTTCTTCCTCTGTGTCTCCTGTGGGCCTGCTTGTTGTTCCCATTTGCACTGTTTCCTTGGCTGCTCTGGAAGTCACATTTTAAATGTGGGGAATGTAAATAGTTGGAGACACTCGGTGCCTTGTAATTAAAAAAGTGCATTTATGCTTACTGCAATAAATGGTGCATCAGAAAATGTCTGATAGTTTTTCCCTGTGTTTCTTCATAGAGCAATTTTTAGCATTTGTGTGCCTTTTCCATGTGCATTGAACTGAAGTGCTGATTATTTTCTTTAGGTGACAATAACATCACAAGTCAAAGAACTTCAGACTCTGTAAGTGCAGTTGTTAATTCTGGTCTGCCCTGTGCACCCCTTACTGACCCCTTAAATTCAAGTCAGGATGGAGGGATGTAGGCAAGGCATGGTGGAAAACCTGCTTTGGTAACACCTGAGCTGTAGGGGTGGGGAAATGATCATTCAGTCCCTTGTGTCCCCAGCTGGGGAGGGGCAGGGAAGTGTTTTTGGATGAGGAGAGCACACATTTGTGAAACCCCTGCAATGTGTCAGCTCAGAGTTTGCTTTCACCTAATGAGCAGTGCCAGTGATCAAGGGCATCTCCTGCTCAGGCAGGCTGAAGTGGAAGTGCTCACACATTGGTTTTTAGTAGGTGAACTGTGCTTGTGCCTTTGATCACAGATCTGCTTTTGTTAGGTGCTGTAAATCACAGGATGTTTTATTTCCAGGTGGATGAAAGAGCAAAGGGTTTATGCTGTGTTTGTCTGTGTTCAATGGCACAGGTTGAAGGGGAAGGAAAAGCAGGTGAAAACCATGGAGGCCTTATTGGAAGAGAAGGAGAAAGAGATTGTTAAGAAAGGAGAATGTCTGCAGGTAAGCTGCTTTAATATTCTGAAGGGAAATAAGTTCTGTTGCAGCTTGTCTGGCTGGGAAGAATAAAGCCACACTTTTAACTTTGCTTTTTATCTATCCAAAGGGTCAGAAGGATACAATTGCACAATTAACCAGTAAAGTTCAGGAGCTGGAACAACAGAACCTGCAACAACTCCAACAGGTACAGCCTGCAGAGTGGATGTGGTTTGGGAGTGCTGCTTGCTTGAACAGGAAGCTGTTTTTTCTCCTCTTCCTCACACAGAGGATTTGCATTGGCTTCAGCTTAGAGATGTTTTAAATCCAACTTAACTAAGCTGTTTATAATGCAGAGAGCCCACTAGTTCAGCTGTGTTCATCCAAAACAGGTTTTACATGGCTAGCAGGTTCTGGGAGGTTTTAACTGGGATGATACTGTGCATAAAGAGGAGCTTTGGTGGTCTGAAAGCCTTGGAGCTCACAGACAGTCCCAGCTGTGTCCCAGCCACCTCCTTTCCAGGCTGAAGCAGCATCTCTGCAGGGCTCTGGTCATGCAGGAGCTTTGGCTGCAACTGAATGTAGCAGCATCTCTTGAAGTGGTCAGGCTATGCTGTGACTCCTTCCTGCCTTTCCCTGGGGCTGGAATATTTTGGCTTTTGATTTCCTGCACTGGACTTGAGAGCAGACAACTGGACAGCCTCGAAGCCAGGTGTTACTTAATGGAAGAATTTTTCCAGTAAGGTGGTATTCTGGCTCAGTTTGGATTTTTGTTGATGGAGGAGACTGAGTTGGACTTTTATTTTGGGTGGATGTCTAGACACAAGCATTTATCCCAGGGGGAAGATGGAATGGAGAGCAGTTGGCTGGTGTGAAGTTTGGGATGCTTGGTGTAAGCTCTGTTTCTGAAATCCATTATGTGATTAGATATTCTTGGAGCAATGCCTGATGCAAAATTCCTGGTATTTCTTTGGCAAGTGTCTTGCAAGCTGTGTGTTGCCCCTTCTCATGCTGTTGATTTGAAAACTGTGTCATCAAAATGAGACTGGGAATTACTTTTTCAGGTCCCTGCTGCATCCCAAGCCCAGGACGTGGAGAACCTGTGAGTATGCAGAGTAGCACTCCCTCAAGTGCCTGCTGGGAATATACATTGAGTTTATCTTCAGCTGGAATGTTTGAATTGCTGTCAGGAATTTCATGGCCTTTGCTAAAATAAGCTGTTAGTGCTGGTGGCTGCTGCCATGGCTGGTGTCCCTGCCCTGAGCTGTGCTGCTCTCACACTGGGAATGTGCACCCAGGGCTCTATTAACCAGTGGAATTGCTGCTGCTCCTCATGTCTGGTGCTAATTCCTCCTGCTGTTCAGCATGTTGGAGGTTGTAGCGCCCGTGGCTCAGTCGGTGACAGAAGTGAATAGATCCGGTTTGTGCCATTTTCAGGCTGAGATGCAGTAGCCAATTCAAAGCTCCTGTTTTATGGAGAAATGCTGCCAGGCTTTCCTCTGCTTTGTCTGGCTGCTCCAAGTCAGAGGAAGGTTGTATGAGACTGTGCCACAAAGGGCTCTGTCTGCAAAGCAGCTCCTGGGCTGTGCTGCTCTGTGCTCTGTGGTACCTGAGGCAGCCTCAACACACACAAAATGTATTTATCTCCTGCTGCACAAACTGCCCCAGTTTGAGTGGCTGTTCCTTTTTAGCATAAATTCTTTAGCATTTTTTTCCCCTACTTTAACCCTTTCTCCTTACTTTCTAAACCATCTCTGCAGGTTGAAAGGGGAAGAAGAACAAATGAAGAAGTTGAAAGCTATGGTGGAAGAAAAAGAGAGAGAAATTGCAAACCAAGTAAAACAGTTACAGGTAAAGTTTTGATAGAAGCACGTTATCTTGAGGAGTGTGTATCTATATATATACAGAGTACATATATGTGAGTGTATATCTCTCTCTATATATTGTATATCTCTGTTGATACATGAGTATGTATTGCCTTTTTTCTTTCAACAGGATGTACAAAAAGAAAACGAATCTTTCAAAGCTCAAATACAGGAATTAAAGCAGGAGAACTGCAAACAGGTACAGCTTCCAATTGCAGTGTTACTGAGAGAAGTCAAAAATGAATGGTGGTAGCTTGCATGGAAAACCAGGAGTTGTACTGCCCATGGAAATTCAGGGGCACCTTTGGGGTTGGGTTGTACTGAGCCAGCTTTTCTGGCTGCTGCATATCTGTTCCTGCTTCCTTTTATCATGTGGATTTGCAGCCTTGTGCTCCTCCTTATGCCTGCTGTGTTCCTGGCCAGAGGAGGCTGCACAGGATTCCCTCCAGGGCCCAGAGTGCAGCTTTGTGGTGTTGCAGCAGTGCCTGGTGAACAAGGCACATCCTGGTCTCTGCTGCTCTGCTCTGCTCCTGACACATCTCTGATCTCTTTGTAGGCATCTCTGGCTGTCCAAAGCGAGGAGCTTCTACAAGTGTGAGTACTGCCAGGTTGTTGAATGCATTAGAGAATTGATTCAGTTCAGTTAATTGCTCAGGAAATTTAGAAATAAATGCCAAATGTACAGTATCAGACGATGTGAAGTGGCCAGTAAAAAAAGAAATAAATTAAATTACTGTCTCATAGAAGTTGAGCACGGGAGATTCTGCTCACACTGCTTATCCTCAGGTGTAATCTCCTGCAGACAGACAGTGCTGGCAATGTGTTGTGCCCACCATAGAAGCAAGCCTTGATTGATGTTATTTTGAATGCATGCCAGCTCAGCTTATGGCTGAAGAGTTAAATGTTGGTGTTTCAAGCAAACATGACAGGCTTTTTTCTGGAACTTCAGCCTAGCAGAGGGTTGTTCCTATTACAAAATCATCTGGAAATCTCTTCCAGGGAAAACCTCAGGGGTAAAAGTGTGTTATAATGTGGGGCTGAAGCACATTAAATAACTATGTGGTAGCTAATGCTGTATTGTGCTAAGCAAATTGCCACTGTCATGCATTTTTAGCTGGCTGGATTATTTGTCTTTCAAGTTAAATGACTTACAAATTGTGGATTAGGTGCTTGAAAGGGAACACTCTCATTCAGCAGGCAGTGCCTGTTCTGTGGTGTTGTACTGGCGTGGGCTGGCTGACTACCCTCAGCTAATGTGTTGCCTTTCCATGGCCCTGCTAAATGTGTGCAGATGCCTGTTGTAGGCAAACAACAGCTTTACAATGGGTTTGCTCAGGCTGAGTGCTTCAGGGAGCAGTGGGAAGCAGGCAGTGCTGCCAAGTCAGTGAAAACAGCTTTTCAGAGAGAGCTGAAAAGGGAAGGGAAGGCAAGTTAGTGTGTGGGAAAGGGTGTCAGTGCTTCACTGGGAATTTCTTCAATGTCTCCTGACTTGTTTGTGGTTCCCTTTGTTAATTCAGGGTTGCAGGCAAAGAGAAGGAAATTGCCAATCTCCAGAGCGAGCTCGCCTCTCAGAGAAATGCTTTTGAGCAGCAGAGGAAAAAGAACAACGTAAGGAAATTCTTCCCCCACCACTCCAGAAAAAAGCCCCAAAACAACCAAACCTGTGTTCCCAGCACTTCTTGAGGCCTGGGACATTTTTCAAAGAGTGTTTCTGACAGCTGTATTGTGTCCCTGGGTGCTCCTTTCCTCTTGGGAGTGACTCAGCACACCTGACTTCACTGCTCAGAATTGTGTCAGCTCCTGGACAATTTGTTGGTTGGATGAGAGGAAGGAGATTTGCTAGGGGACACATCCCACAGCAAGTTCTTGGATTTGGATTCCAACCTGGTTAACCCTGTTCAGACACATGCCCTTTGCCAAGGGCAGGGAGGGTGGGAGGAGGAAAGGAGCTGTGCTCCGACAGAGTTCTGGTCCTTGTGTTGGGACATAGGGCAGGAATTTTACCTTCAGGGTGCTCAGATCTGGCTCTTCCCATTCCTGAGAGTGGTTGATCCTGATCTTCTAAAGGAAGTGAAGGACTGAGCCTTCCTGCACAGCAGCTGCTGAGGGTGCAGTCTGGGTTCTTTGTAGATGGAATTAAAGATTGTATCTTCCATCACAGAACAGTGGAGTTACTTCCTTGTAATGCATTACCTGTGCAGGGCAGGGGAGTGTTATCTTTTAAGTTATATGGAAGAAAGTTAAAACACAGGGTGTTTATCTCACCTGTCTCTCCTTGATACCCTGTAAAATCCAATGAATAGCAGGCAATAAGCTTTATTTCTTAATAGTCAGACAGTCAAAGGAAAATACACAAAGAAAATATTGAGAACTTTTGAGCAAGAAGTGCTGTTTAAGAGCTGAAATAAAGTGGAGAGAAAGAGGCTGAGTAGTCTCAGAAGATGGATGATGAGCTGGAAAGGTAGAACAGAAGGTTTGTTTCCTGCAGATTCACAAGGGCTGAATATCCTTTGTGCTGCAGGCAAAGTCTGGCTGCTGCTAAAGGCAGACCAGGCCTGTAGGTCCCAGCTTTTTCTCAGTTTTATCCAATGTTGTGTTTATATCCTGTGAACAGCCCGTTGGATTGTGGGCCAATAGGAGTGGTAAAGCAAAATTAGTGTAGCTGTTTGCTAGGCTTTTGATGAATTTAAAATGCAACCTTTCCAAAATAACCCTTTGCTAAAGGAGATTTGCTCTGAGGGTTGGAAAAAGTTAAATCTAAATCCCAAGCACTGTAATCTCCTTGCTGCAAGGCCCCACCATCCTTCAGAAGAGCTGTGGAGCTGCTCTTAGAAGAGCTCTCAGGCTCTCACTGATTGTGTTGACATCTTGTGGAGTACACGTTTGATGACCTCGCCAAGAAAGACACAGGAGGGTGGCACCGTGGCCTTCCCACGTGCATCTGGGATGTGCTCACCTCTTCTGAAACCCCAGAGCCTCCCAGGAGGGTGCTGAGCACCAAACCAGTTCTCTGTGGGTGCAGTGGAGAGAGCTGCAAACCCTGAGCCGCGCGTTGCCAAGAGCAGCGCCGGGGTTTGGGCTGAGGTGTGGTTGCAGGGTCAGGGCTGTAGATGTGCACACCTCCGTGTCTCCTGGGTCCATGCTGGGTTCTGCACTGCAACATGCCTAACACTCTGTTGTGTAATCTGTGGTTTGGTGTCTGTGTTCCTCACTACTTTTGAAAACTTCCCTCTTTCTTCTTACAAGTGCAGTCAAAGTGTGGGGTTGCTGTAGTGATAATGCTCTGCAGTAACATTTGCATCAGTTTTGGACATGGGGCAGGTTGGGCAGAAATTGGCTTTTTCCCCCCCCCCCCCCCCCCCACTTTTCATTCAGACTCTTTGAACATCACACTTGTTTTTGCTAGTGTATGTCATACTCCCCAGCAAAATCACCTTGCAGTAACCAGCATTTAAATGCAAATGGTGGAATGTAATGGGAAATATTTCTCTGAAGTAAAAGCACAAACAGTTTGAATATTGGCTGAACTGAAATCATTCTTTCTAAAAATGATTAGGACCTTCGGGAGAAAAACTGGGAAGCAATGGAAGCATTGGCATCAACTGAAAAATTGCTGCAGGAGAAAGTGAACAAGACTGCCAAGGTTGTAATGTTGACTGCTAGAAATGATGCATTAAGCTAGAAGCAGATCTGCAGCTGGTTCTTTAAGTGAAATGGAGACATTTAACTTTTACTGCAGTTTAAGTATAACCTCTTCTGAGTGATCATTCATATACTTTCACCTCTGCTTCTTCCTGTTGTCTTTAGGTTGTTTGTTTTTTTTTAATGGTTAGTTTGTGGGCATGCTGACTTTTGATTTCTGTTTGCATAATTGTTAGAGCTGTTGTGAATTGGTTTTGATTTGTGGGGAGCTCCCATGAAAAGCTGTGCTGGTGAGCAACCTGCTTTCTTCTACTGGGCTTTGGCTGTGCTTGAACAAATCTGTTGGACCTGGGAAGAACCAGGACTAAATTATTATTATTATTAAAAAATCTAGGAGCTTCTCAGAAAATTCTCACCACAGCTGTGAATTTCCTCCTTGAAGGCACATGAAGCTTGACAGGGAATATTGGACCAATGTTCAAAATTATATGGGATGTCAGTTGCTTGTGTTTGCCATGGGCCTGATTCAGTGTTCATTGCCACTGTGCAGAACTCAAAAAAAACTAAAAAAACCCATCCAACTAACCCTAAGAGCAGCAGCCAGGAGCAGAGGAGCTCTGCTTTGGGGTTGTGTGTCTGTTCTGGAGCTGTGTCTGCTCTGTGCTGGCAGGAGCCTGTCCCTGCTCTCACCATGTGCTAATGCTTGCCTGCTTTCTCCTGCAGCTGGAGGACTTCAGCAAAGCCTTTTGCCCCTTCATGGTGGCTCCTAAACTGCTGCCAACTAACACCCAGCACAGCCTCACCACCTAATGTCTCCTGTCTGTTTCTGTCTCTGAATCTCAGCCTGCTCACACCACCGATCCCTTGCAGCACAGGAACTCAGAGCAGCACTGGTGTCAAAGGGAAAAACAAATCCCAAATTATCAGTGGAGGATTTTGGCTGGAAGCTGCCCTTCTGTGCAGTGTGTCAGGCTTTCTGCATTTAAGTTTAAAGGAGAGCCTGAGTGTTGTATGGCTAAATTAACCCAATCTGCCACAAGCACAGCAAGCACGTGTCCTGTGGCTGCTCTGCTTTTAATGTTAAATACATGGAAGGGCAGACCTGTGGTGCCTGTGGCTCTGGGTATTTATATTTGCAGAACACTAACAAAAAACACCTGGAGATTGTCACACAGCTCTAATAATTATCTCCCATTGCATCCAGGGTTGGGAAAAGAGGATGTAAGTGGCTTCCTCTTAAGTATTTAAAAGTAATGTTTGAAAGTCTTACTTTCTTGGCCTGGTTCAAATGTGCATTAACACAAAGTTTCCTTTTGATTTTTATTCTCTGTTTCCGAAGTGATGACGTTATCTTACGGTGATTTTTTTTCACACCTAAAATTATTTTAAAAGTACAGATTAGAAAATAAAAATAGTTGATTGATTAAACTATTTGATTTTGAGCTCACTTCACTTGCGTGGCAGGGCTGGTACGATCTATGGATGCAGTTACTCAGCACAGTGCAGTTTGTGTTGTGGACAAGTGAACAATGGTGTAATTTCTGTACAAACAGGCTAGACTGGAGGAGAACTTCAGAAAATAAAAGCTTAACTGAGAACAAATGCAAAGGCCAAATTCTGAAGCAATTTGGTGCCCATTTCTGAAGCAATTTACTGCAATTTTAGAGACTATAGCTCCTTTCTCACTTAGAAAAAGACTTCCTGGGTTAAGTAAATTGCTGTAGGCAGAGGAGAGGCTGTTGCCAGGTCGGTGAGTGAGGTCCCCAATGTCACCTGTGCCCTCCTCTTGCTTTAGGAGAAGCAGCAGCATTTGGAAGCTGCCGAGGTGGAGACGCGCCAGCTCCTCCAGAAGCTCTTCCCCAAAGTTTCTCTTCCTTCCAACATGGTAAGAGAAGTGGATCTTCTTAACCTCCTGCTGGGGTCAGGGAGCTCTGCTCCTGCTGGGCTGGGCAGTCCTGGAGTGTTCCCTCACAGCCCCTCTGTCCCAAGGGTTTTGCAGTGGGGCCAGAGTGTCTCTCACTGGTGATGCCTGTACTTGCACAGGGAAGCAAAGCTATGGATGAGTTACTTCAAGAAGTGTTAAAAGAGCAAAATAAAAGGTTATTATCTTGTTGTTTTTATGCCCCACCATCTGATTTACCTGTCTGTGTTATTCAGTGTCTCACTGAGATAGTAAATGTTCAGGGGTGGGTAATGCCTGCTGTGTTTGCTCACTGGCACAATGGGGATCTCTGTATTCCCAACCTTTCCAGAGGAGCTACAGTGCCTCAGTGACACTTAATACAATGTAGGGGATTTTATTTTGTTCCCAAGCACTGATTGCCAGTTTAATGTTTTATATTTTTGGTGGCTTTCAGTGATTTTTGGTGAATTTCAGTGATTTTTCAGGGAAAATACCCTGGGTTCCTGGGGTTCAGATGGGGTGAACAATATCAAGTGAGTCTGGAAACATGGATGCATTTCATTTATAACCTCTAGAGGTTTTGAATATTCAGATTTAAAATTGTTCCAAATGTGCTAAAGTAAGTGTCCTGCTAAAAGGACTTTCTGTAAGGTTATGAAACAACCTTCTTAGAGTTATACAGCATCTGCTTGAAGTGCTCAGGGATTTGGGGAAAGATTCCTTTGAATCTTCAAATGCTTATGCAGGGCCCTGACACTTGCAGGAAGTCCTGTGTCTCCCAGCTGCATTTCAGCTCCTCCAGGCCCCCCTGAACTGTGTGTGTGTCTCATCACCTCGTGCTCCTGGGCTGCTGCCAGCTGTGTGTGCCTGAACAACAACCATGGGGCTGTGTGTGAGCTCCAGGCACTTGAGACACTGCTCCCTCAGCAGTGGGGAGGGAAATGTCCTGAGCAGAGCTCTCCTGAGGTTATTCTCAGCCTTAACTGAATGATTTCCCAACAGAGCCACAGTGAGTGGATATGTGGGTTTGAAAAGATGGCTAAAGAATACCTAAGAGAGGCTTCAGGATCTGAAGATGTCAAGGTAGGCACAAAAAATGGACAGTTGATGTGTGGGATAATTTGTCCAGTATAAATATTGAAATATAAATATTGAAAATTGTGCTGTGGGTTGGGAAGTTCAGGTTCTCAGAGAAGTCACAAGAAAATTGCTTTATATTAATTCTAGAATGGTTTGGGTTAAAGATCATCCAGTTCCAGCCCCCCTGCCTTGGCCAGGTTGTTCAAGCCTCATCCAGCCTGGCCTTGAACCCTTCCAGAGATGAGTCAGCCACAGCTTCTCTGGGCAACCTGCTGTTCAGATATTCACAGAAATGTATTTGCATCTTTGATAAGTACCTTGAGGAATTGTGAGTTCATCAAATTGAAAATCCCCATTCTCTTTTTTTCAGTAATGGGGTTTTTTTACAGTAACTCAGAGTTTGTGACTGAGTACTGAGAGTGGCAGGTGAACACTGCACTTGCTGTTATTTTTTCATGGGTTGGAAAGACAGACCTCCCCAGGAGTGATACCACTTGTTGAAATGAGATGAATGGAACTGAAATCCATCCACTGAGATGTGACTCTTGTGGTGCCTTTGCTCCTTTGCCAGGCTATGGAGCAGAAGTTGAAGGAGGCTGAGGAAATGCACATCCTGCTGCAGCTGGAGTGTGAGAAATACAAATCTGTTCTGGCAGAGACAGTAAGTGGGATGCCTGGTCACCTCTGTGATGTTCCAGCTGCCTTTCTTCTGCTCTGAGCTTTCAAATCCCTCTCTCTTCTTAGGAGGGGATTTTACAAAGGCTACAGAGGAGTGTGGAAGAGGAAGAAAGCAAATGGAAGATAAAAGTTGAAGAATCACAGAAGGAACTTAAACAGGTATTTCTGAAGTTGTTTTTTTTTTTTTCCTCAGCAGCCAGGCAGGCTCTGCTTGAAGTCACAGAGGGTGTCTGAGCTCTGTGAAGGCAGGTGTGGAACAGCCCTGGCTGCCTGGTTTGATGTGTGCATGGCCAGGGGATGAAAAAGGTGAAGCCTGCAATAAGTATAATAGGAATGATTCCTCATATCAAGGGTATTTTGGTGCTGTGATACTTTGCTTCATGTAAAGGCTGGGTTTTCACTTTTGAAGGAATCTATTTCCACTAAAGAGACTGAAAATTGGAGGATTTGTTGATACCTTTAGATTTATGTCACTACTTCTGTTGCCATTTTTACAGAAGCAAGAAAAACAAACAGCACAGGTATAAAGTCTTTGACCATTATGATAAATCTGTGTCTCAGAATCACAGGAGGGTTTGGGTTGGAAGGACCTTAAAGCTCATCTAGTTCCACCCCCTGCCATGGCAGGGACACCTTCCACTGTCCCAGCTTGCTCCAAGCCCTGTCCAGCCTGCTCTTGGATAATTCCAGGGATGGGGAGTCCTTTGCAGATGCTGCAGGAAGCAGCCAAATAATAAATAATAATATTAATGCTGATGGGATAGGAAGCCAAAGATTGAATGTACAAGTGTCCCATTAATGTGCCCAGAAATATAAATTTTTCTGATCCTGGTAACTTGGGCCCTGTTTTTATTGAGCACATAGGTTTTTTTCTAAATATGTTTGTGAGCAGATATGGACTCTTTGTGCTAAAATTGAAATATCATAGAATCATAACAGTTTCCTGAAAGCTGTTAAAGTGCTGCTCAATCCATTATGGTCAACTAATTACACTTGAAATTGCCTGCAAAGCTTTCCTTTTAGGAAGGCTCTGTTGATAGCAAAAGTGGGAAGAAAAAGGGCTTTTATGTTTATTTTCTAATCTAGAATTAAAGTAGGTCAAACAGCTTTTTTAAAAAAGTAATTTCTAAAGTATCTGTGCTTAGTAAATTTGAGTGCCACTGTGTGAGCCTGGCAGCAAACAGATGATTTATAAACATCTTGTTTGAGGGGCTTATAAAGGCTGTCAGATCTGGAACTATAGATGTGCTGCCATCTGCTGCACTTAGCCAGCCCCAAATAAGGCTGAAAATGCTGGGTTTGGGTACATGGATGGTGAATACTCCCAGTCTGGGAAGGATATTTTCCTTACCATGGCTAATGGACAACTGGATTAGTGCTTCAATTCCAAATCTTTCAGCCATGTGGGCTCCTAAGTATGTCAAAGAACTTGGGCTGGGAATTGATAGGAATGGTGTAGACTCAGTAAATTGAATTATTTGAGTGAGCATCTTATTTTATTCAGCCACTCTGATTTCATCCCTAATATTTTTAGGATAAAATATTTAGATATTTAGGATAAAATATTACAGATCATTTCTACAATCTTGTGTATTTATGCAGAGTTTGTCTCAGACCAGCCCAACTAAATATTTTTATTTTTCCCCCAAACTGCAGATGCGTTCCGTGGTCACTTCTTTGCAGCACGAGGTGGAGAGGTTAAAGGAAGAAAACAAAGAAGTTGAAACTGTAGGTGCAGGTGGTTTTTTCTTCTTGTCTTGGAAGATTTATGTTGTTGAAACACAGTTTAGGCTTGTGCTGTAAATCTGAACTTCTCCCCAGCCTGTGCTGCAGTTTAACCTGAGCCTTTGGGGGAGCGTTTTTAAAAGGCAGAGAAGCTGGAAAGTTGTTCTGGTTTTCACTTCTGTACTCACCCACTGGGGCTCTTTCTTGGGAGACTGAGCAGTTCACTGCTTGTTGACAATCATGGGCTTGATTCTTTCTCTTTTTTTTTCTTATTTTTGATGTTTAAATCTGCAATCTTGTGTTTAAATCTGTGCAATCGCTGGGCTTGAAATGCTCTCAAAACATCATGGAATATTTCATAGAAATTTACAGCCAATTATAAGCAAATAATCAAGCCAATAATCAAGCAAATGATACTGCAAGAAAACACTGGAAACATCTGATTTAACTCTGTTTTTCTGTTTCTAGCTTAAAAAAGAGAGAGAACATTTGGAAAGTGAACTAGAAAAGGCAGAAATAGAACGATCCACTTATGTTTCAGAAGTCAGAGAGGTAAACACAATTGTCCAAGCTGTATTTTATTTTTTTTTCTTTTGGTTACCAGTTGCCTGGCAAACTAACCTAGTGCTTAGCCCCTGTGGCTGAGGAGTTTGTGTGCTTGTGACCTTAGGCTAGAGCAGCACACTAATAACTGAGCAGAAGAGAACGGGCATACTAAGGAGACAAATCCTAAAAACTCTAAACTTCATTTCAGCTCAAAGATCTCTTGACTGAATTGCAGAAAAAACTTGATGATTCATATTCTGAAGCAGTAAGACAGAATGAAGAGTTAAATTTGGTAAGAAGCTTGTTGGGCACAAACGAGGCTCCCAGCATACGTCTGAAGCGGAGACTTATTTCAAATCCTGTCTGTTCTGCTAACCTCTTCAGCCTGATATTTTTGTCCATTGAAATCATTTATGTAGTCTGACTTTTACAATTTGTCTCTTTTCTCTGCTCCTAACAATAGCATGTCTGGTTCTTAAGACTTTTTCCCAAAGTCTGTAAGACTTTCATTCCTGAAACTTCTTGAGAAGATTTGCAGTGTAGGCATATGAAGCAGCAAATGTAATGTCCTTGGAGCAACAAAAGTGGTGCTCTCATCAGTTTAACTGGAGGATTAATCTCCTCTGGTGGATTTTTTTTTCCCCCCAAAGCTTTTGAGGATGCAGCAGTGCTATCCCTGCTCTGACTGTGCAGAGCCTTTTCCATCCTGCTCTGTATGAGCAGAAATTGGCCGAGCCAAAGTTGGATGAATTCAGAGTATTCAGCCATTCAGCTGCTGACACCCTGCTGTGGCTGAATGGCTGTGCTGGCTTGGTGCTTGCATGTGTTACAGACTGTTTGGCTAAAAATGCTTCCAGCCAATAATGCTCCTATAGCAGCTTTCTCAAGAAGGACTTGGATTAACAGGATAGACCTAAGGATGCATGGTTTTCCATTTTGAGCCCCTTCCCTTCTCACTTGTTTCATTCAGTGACCTGTTTTTTAAGGCTGCAGGAGCAGTCAGAGCCTTCCTGTGCTTGTGTTTGGCCAGTGCTTTCCTGCTTTTGAGCCAGAATTAGGGAGGGTTGTCCCTGTCACCGTGTCTGTGGGATGATGGGACAGCCAGGCTACTGCCACTGATGGAACTGGGCTGAAATAGCTGAAAAATAGAAAAAAATCACCACCACCACAGTAACAATGTGCTGAAGTTAATGGTACACTAGCCTCAGCAAGCAAAGCCTCTCATTCTGAAAGCAAAGAAAATGGGAATTGAATGCATGTCTGGGAGTTAATCAGTAAACACCAACCTCTTTGAGGCAACAATTTATTATGTCTGTGGACAACAAAAGCTTAAAAAGCTGAGCTCCCTGCTAGGGCAGCTTGAGTGCAATGTGATGGTGCTGTGCTGGTGGGAGTGTGAGGATGTGCTAAACAACCACCTCCATGCTGTCCTGGGTGTGTGTGAGTGGCTTCTGCAGGAGGCTGAGGAATTAGAAATTGTGGGGTTTCAGAATGGGTTCCCCACTATTTAAAAGGTAAGCAAGTGAAAATGCAGAGGAGCTTCCTGAAAATGGTGTAAGCCCAGCATTCACCAGCCCAGGTGCTCCAAAGGGGGAAGCCTCCAAGGGTGAGACAAACACAATATGTAGGTTTGGAGTCAGTAAAAATTCAGGGCTCTGAGTAGCCCATTGTTCCCTCCTTTAATCTCCTGCTGGCTTCCAGGAAGATTGACAGCAGGAGTAGTGAACATTAGCACAGCACACTTCAGAGGCACAAATCCAACAAAATTGGCACTCGAGCTCCTTGTTAGCACTTCTGTTTGAGGCTCAAGCCTCAAGTGCTCTGGCTGGTTCTGTGTGCTGTATTGTAGAGCAATCAAAATATCCTTTAAAAAACTGTGTATCCTTTGGAAAGGCTGCAGTTTAAGTACTGACTGCAGCCAGTACAAAGCATTCATCCCTCTTGACTGAAATAGTTTCACTATTTTGGATTGAATCTAAACACAATCGACAAGTTAATATGTCCCTGTCAGTGATTCATGCCTTGATGTGCCATTAACAGACTGGTTAAGTCAACATAGTTGTAGTAAGTGGTGCTTTATTAAGATGATAAGTAGAGCTTTTTAGTTTATTCAGCAGTAGAGAGACTGTTTAGCCTGCTCTAGCAAGATGACAATCTTCATTTTTGCATTTTTGCTGTGAATTAAGTTGGAGTCTGGGCTGACTCCCTTGATAAGGATGCTGGAGAGGCTGATGCTCCTCCTGGAATGGAGTTGCAAAGTTGAAACCACTCGTAAGGAAGCCAATGCCAACCACATTTTTGTCTTCTGCAGTTTCCATTCTTTACCTTTATCTTTACAGATGGAGTCTCTCTTCCTTGACTGTCCTGGTAAACCTCATCATACATGTCCACTAATCCCCTGTGTGCAGTAATTGTTAGTAAATCTGACTCCCTTTGCAGTCCATGTGCACTGGGTTAATCCCTGGGACAGACAGAGGAGATCTGTGTGTGTGGGAGTGGAACTGATTTGCTTGCTTACTCTTTTGCAGCTGAAAACACAGCTAAATGAAACACTATCAAAACTCAAAGTTGATCAAAATGAGAGAGAAAAAGTAGCTGGTGACTTGCCCAAGGTAAGCAGAGACCCTTAGCAGTTGCACATGTAAATGTTTGCAGAACCCCTCAATGTCTGGAGTTTTGCAGTGCTGGAAATGATGATTTGAAGGAGCTTGATTTGAGCTGGTGGGGTGTCTTGCTCCACTGGCTGGGACTGTAAGAGCTCTACCTGCATGTCAGAAATGCATGAAACTGCAGCTAAAATGAAATGATAAAATAAAAGGATAAAATTGCAGCTAAAAGCAGTTTAGCTTTAGCTAAATCCCCTGTTCATGATAATTTTATGCCAGTAGACACAAATGGTGATCTGGGGCTGACAATTCTTTATTTAAAAGAAACTCCAGCCTAACAAGAAGCCCATCCCACAGCCTTCCACCCACACTGCAGGTTTTTAAATCCAGTCTCAATGGCAGAAGGTTGCAAGCTGCTTTACAAAGCATCTGCCCTTTTGCACGTGGTGACATATCCACTGTAAGCCAGGAAACTGCAAATCCTAAAAGTTAGATCTGTGCAAGTGTGATGGGACAAACAGCTGGGTTTCCTGTGCTTTTCCTCAATGACAAGATGGGTTGGAGTGGAAAATCTTGAAGCATGAGAGGTCTCAGTGCTGTCTGTCACTCCAGAAACAAAGGTGTCATGGGAGAATTGGTAAATGGAGGCAGGAATAGCCTGTGGGGTGGCTGGGCTCTGGCTGCAGGCTCTGCAACACCTTGTTCCTCCAGGATAGTATCAAAGTGGGCTGAGTTCTTCCAGGGTTGGAGTGGGAAATGCTGTTGGGGGAGCATCTTTTGTCCTGGACAGGGATAGGTGATCACAAAAGCACTGGAGGAGGTGAGAAGCTAAAGGAAACCTGCTGTAATAAAGAATTGAAAACATTTTTGGATAGTTGTGTTGGGTGTTGACATGCAAAGCCAGCTGTGCTGATGTCCATGGTTCATGGTGTATCCTACATAAATACAGAGCTGGGGTTAGGATTTTGGAGACCTGCACTCCTGCTCCTGTGAAATTTACTGCATGATTTTTACCTGATAACCTGATGTGAGACTATTGAAGCTTCCCTGTAGGATTGCTCTCAGATGCAGACAGGCTGACATGCAACATGCTGATTGTGAGGAGACATGTCAGTCTTGGCAAATGGGTTGGTCCCTGGAGCAAATCTGGCATAAAACGGATTTCCTGGCATAATCTGGCATAAAACAGAAATCTTTCCTGCAAATCTGGCATAAAACAGAAATCCTTAGACAGAGCTGAAGATTTCCTGTGTCTCTGGTGTTCTCAGGGAGATGGGGCTTTGCTAATTGTTGTGCTTTGTCTGTTTCTTCCTTTCTTTTTTTTTAATATGTCTTTATTTTTATCCTGTCTTTCCCTTACAGGCCCAGGAGTCTTTGGCAGCTCTGGAGAGAGAAATTGGGAAGGTTTTTGGGGATGCCAATGTTATTGAAAACAGCGACGTTTGCACAGACTCGGTGAGTGATTCCTGGAGCTCCTGCTCAGGGGCCACTCAAATCTCAAAGTGGCAATTTTGGGAAGTGAGGCCCAGCAGAGGAACAGGATGTTTGGGTGATTGGGGCTTTATCCAGTGCTACAGCTTGCCAGGGTGTCAAGGATTCACTGGGAATTTTGCTGCTGTCCGGATCGTGACCTCCTTCCTGTGCCTCAGATTTGCAATGAGGAAGGGGAGGGATTCTGGGTTTTTGGTGGGTTTTTTGTTTGGTTTGGGCAAAAGTGGGGAGATCCCCAGACTTGCCCCTTCAAGAAGGAAAAAGGGAAGGCAAAAATAACTCTGCTGATGACTAAGTGGGCTGAAAACATTGTTGGGTTGGCCCTTGTGCCATCAGTAATGCCAAAGAAAGGCAGTCTTGCACAATGTGTAACACTCAGAGATTCTCTTGCCAGAACATGGTTCCTTCTGCTCCTCTGAAGCTGTGGCCAAGAGCCAGAACTTGATTTCAGCTGGAATTTGTGTGACCTTGATGTGGCCCAGCAGCAAGATGTTGCTAAGCTGAGCTTCAGCCCTGAGTGCTGTGGGTGGGTGACTCTGCAGGCTGCTGGTGTTCCTGTATCCCCCAGCAGTGACATTGCAGCTTTAGGGTCAGGAATTGGGGGCAGGTGGCTCCCCTGAGCCTGTGGGTTGCTGTGAGCACAGCTGGGTATGGATCTGGTCCTCAGAGCATTGCCCTAAAGGCATCACCTGCACAGGGGCTGGGGCTTTGTCACTGGCTTTTTCCATCTCTGGCAAAAACAGCTTTGACACCAGCCCTGGAACAGCTTTCCAGAGGGTATTTGGGAAGGCTGAAGGAGATTCTCTCCCAGCTCAGTGGTGTCAATGGAGCTCATTCCCCATTTTCTTCTGAGTGGAAGGACCTGCTGTCATTTGAGGGGCAGAGGAGCACTTGCTGATAGCACAAATAATTTATATCAGCTCCTTTCAGCTGATGAACCTAAATGGCTTCATCAGCTGTGAGAGGAAGCTCAGGGTCCTCTGAGGAGAGCTGCAGGAAAGCCTTTGCAGTCATTAGCAGGAATGAAATGGCTTTTCCAGGCTCATCACTCATGGATGCTGATGGACCCCTGGGCTGGGCTCGCTGTGGCTGAGCCAGAGATGCAGCTGGGCCTGGGAGATTTCAGGTGTGCCAGCCCTGGTGGGAGCTGATTCCTGCAGGATGGGAGAGCTCTGAGCCCTCCCTGTGCTCCCAGGGGAGGGCAGGGGCTTCTGGTGCCTGTGATGCCTTGGGAAGGCTCACCTAGAACAGAGGCTGGACAGGGCTGAAGAATAAAGCAGGGATTTATCAGGAGGGCTCAATGGATCCACCTTGGGCAGCACAAGAGCCCAGCCAGGGCTGCACCCAAGATGAACCAAAATGGTCACAAAATGCACGACTGCTCACGGAGTTTCACACTTTTATCAGTTCTGCTCCATTTGCATCTTGCAGTTCATTGTCCCATTCCAGCTTTAGCCCATACAGTCCCACCCTGCTTGGTTTTCTCTCTTCAATCCATTTAATTTATGTTCTTGGGGCTGAGATTTGGATCATTTGTCCTTGGTGCCCAGCTGGAGCAGGAATTGTTTTGTCTCCCTGCTCTGTGCACAGAGCTCACCATCCCCTGGTATGGAGCCCAGACCCTCACACTAAAGCAGCACAGAACCTGAAAAACAGAAAAGCTCAAACCTGAGGCATCAGTGCCAGCCAGGAGCTGTGTCCCTGTCTGCAGCAGCTGGAGAAAAGCCCCCTCCAAACCACTGCCCAGCTCTCTGTGCTGTGCCTTCATGGCTTATCCATGGGGACATCAGAGCCATCAGCAGTGACACCAGTGCCATCAGCCATGGCATTTGTGGCTGGTGGCTCTGGGCAGCCCTCCTGAGCTGGGCTGTCACCAGATGTGCCCTGTGGTGGCCCAAATGTGCTTGTTTGGTTTAATTGCCTTACCTCACAAAACCCCTGTGGCTCTCTCACTGCTCTGCTCTTGCTGCACCTCGTGGAGCCCAGGTTTCTGCCAGAATATCCATGGCTTTATTCTAAAGAGGGGTGTGGAAAAACAGTCCTAATAAACCTGCAATTAAGCCTTCATTAGTAAAAATACATTAATTGTCTAAGCAGCACTTTTGACAGGTAGCCATTGGCAGAGGCTGGAATTAGAACATTATCTTTTCTGCTGCCTTTTTTTTTCCTCTTTTTGAGGGGAGAAGAGGAAACTGTCTCCCCAGAAGCCTAAAAACCCAGCTGAAAATAGCTCTGAGATCAAAAAAGAAACTCTTCCAGCCACTTCCACCTAGCAACAGTGCCTCTTTTTTTTTTTTTTTTTTTTTAACTAAGGACCTGAAAACACATGCTCGAAAATGAACATATTTGTTCCTTCTGGGTGCTGGAACCAACCCACAAAAATTGAGAAATGATACTTGCATAAACCTTCAAACACAACTCAGAGTGTTTTCTTTAGACTCCTTTGCTTTCTATTTAAAAATAGACCATTTGGGGTTTCTAATCAGCTGCTTTGTCACTTATGGGACCAGCTGATGACTAAAGGGGGCTTTTAGTGTGCTTTAAGGAAGTCATTTCTATTCAGCAGCTTGCTTAGGCACTGAGCTTATTTTGAGGCTTATGTGCAATCTAATGTGCTTTTCCCCCCAGATCTCAGTGCAGAGCAGTCCATCACTGCAAACAGGGAATGCCAAATGTGTGGAACAGCCCAGGGGAATCTGTCCAGACTGCTCAGCTCCTCTTGTATCTGCTGGGTCTGAAATCACAGGGGCTTCCCCACTACCCTCCTCTTCCTCTCTTCATCCTCATCTCCCAGAGAAGTGGATCACAGAATCCCAGAATGATTTGGGTTGGAAGGGGCCTTAAGGACCATCCAGTTCCAACCCCTGCTGAGGGTGGGGACACCTTCCACTGTCCCAGGTTGCTCCAAACCCTGTCCAGCCTGGCCTGGAGCACTTCCAGGGATCCAGGGGCAGCCCCAGCTGCTCTGGGCACCTGTGCCAGGGCCTGCCCACCCTCACAGGGAAAGATTTATTCTGTTTATGTGACCTAAATGTCCCCTCTTTCCCCCAGGTCATGGAGAGCACAGGGCTGGGGCTCAGCAGTGTGAGGCAGCTGTGCACCCCTGGGTTAGCAGGAGCTGCAGGAGGACTGTGCTGAGCCCAGATCCATTGGGATCTGGTCAGGATTGGCCCCAGGAGCATTGGGGATGTGTCTGTGATTCATGAGTGAGCCCTGCCTGCCATTAGTGAGGTCACAGAACAGAAGGGAGATGCAGTAATGAGGGAGGGAGGGAGGAGCTGCTCCCAGAGAGGGGCTGGGAGGGCACTGAGGGCTCCTTCCTTGCTCCTGCTGGTTCTGTGCTGCTCCCAGGCAGCCTCACTGCTGCTCAGAGCTGGATTAATTCATCTATTGGCTGCTAATTGCCTTTACCTTTCCACTTCCATCAGTCTGGGTGAGACTGCTAAGCCAAGTCTCAGCCTTGACAGACCTGATTTTCTACTTTAATAAGGGTAAAACAGGTCAAGGCTACCCTAATACAGATCCCAATGATTTTTTTACAGTAGAACAATGTTTACCAGTTGCACAGGAGTAGGAGCTTTGCTGTGATTTTGTTCTCTTGTCTGAGCCCAGAGTCCTTCCTGTGATGGTGCAGGTGCTTGAGTTTGGTTTACTGCTCATTTTGCATTTCCAGCCAAATGGGAGCAGGGAAAATGGCCCTCTCTGAACTCTCTCTAATTTCCCTGGAGCTCTGGGGAGAGATTTGCACCCACATTATGCATCAGTCTCGTTCTGTGGGTAACCCCAGAGTGGGGCTGACGGATGCTGAGAGCCTGCAAACACCTCTGTGCCCCTGTGGAGAATTGGTGCTTCTGCAGTGCTGACACCATGGCACAGTTGCTGATTTTTAGCTGTTAAATTTCAAGGAAAAGCTCTCCTGCAGGTGACCTGCATGTCTGTGTTCTGAGCTGAATAAGGAGCAGTAAGGTGGGGGTGTTGGGTGTGGAGTGCTCTGTGCATCTCTGGAGGAGTTAATCAATAAATCTAATAAACCAGGGGTTAATTAATCAATAAATATATAATAAAACAGGGATTACACAGCACTGTTAGCCCAGGCTGACAGGGAGGGAGGCAAGAGGAGGAGAGTCCATCTTCAGCTGTGACACTTCCTCATTAAGAAACTGTCAGATTCCTAGAAAAAAAAAAAAAAAGGCTTTTATTTTTGTTTCAAAACACAAGCTCAGCATTTTCATTTCAGCACAGGAAGCTTTCTAGCTCGTGGTAGCTTTCATTTTTCCTTTCCTCTGTGTTTTCTGGTGCTTGGACTGTTGTGTGAAGCCTTCATGTGAGTCCAGCTGTTGCTGGCAAGTGGGAATTTCCCAGGGCTTTGGAGCAGAGGGTGAATCCATGGGATGGCTGTGGATCTCCAGGCAGCTGTTCCAAATGCTGGTTCACAGCTGGAGCTGCCTTGGCTGGGGTGTTGGGTTCTGCTGAGGACACAGCCCTCAGCTCCTCAGTCACACCCAGTCCTTGGTGGGGCAGGAGTTTGGCAGTTCCAGCTCTGGGGCCAGGATGGTGCCTGTGATGCCTTGGGAAGGCTGAGCTAGAACAGAGACTGGACAGGGCTAAAGAACAAAGCAGGGATTGATTCAAAGCATCTCCTCCATGGACCCACCTTGGGCAGCACCAGAGCCCAGCCAGGGCTGCACCCAAGATCAACCAAAATGGTCCCAAAATGGACAATCAGTCATGGGGTCTCTCCCTTGGATCAGTTCTGCTCCATTTGCATCTTGCAGTTCATTGTCCCATTCCAGCTTTAGCCCCTGCAGTCCCACCCTGCTTGTTTTTCTCTCTCCAGCCCACGGGGTTTGTGCTCTTGGGCTGAGGTTTGGATCATTTGTCCTTGGTGCCCAGCTGGAGCAGGAATTGTTTTGTCTCCCTGCTCTGTGCACAGAGCTCAGTATCCCCTGATGTGAAGCCCAGACCCACCCACAAAGCAGCACAGAATGGGAAAAATAGAAAAGTTAAAACCTGAGGCATCACCTGTGCACCCTGGCCTGTGTTATAAACCACATTTGTGGGTGTTCAGCCAGGCTGGTGGGGAAATAACCTTTGAGGCTGGATGAGCTGTGCATACCTGCACAATTCCTGGAAGCAGGGAGGGCTGGAGTCCCAGGCAGGGGTGGTAGGAGCTGGATGTGCAGTTGATTCCCTGGAACAGGAAAGAGCTCCTTGACTTTGAACCATGTTCTCCTTAAACATGGCCATAACCCTCTGACTGACAAGAATTGTTCCCCTCTGCACCACCAGTTGTAATTTTATACAGAGGATCTAATTCTGGGCTTTCTTGGTAATTAGATTGTAAATGAGTTTTTAATGATTTCCTTTTTTTTTTTCCCTTCTTCCAGGAATTGAGTGATAAAAGGAGAAATGTGGTGGTGAATCTCACCCAGGATGTGGGTCACCTCAAGAAGCTGCTCATGTCAGTAAGCCAAATGCTGTCAAAGGGATGAGGACACTACAGCCAGGTGGGTGTGGACAGTGACCCCCCAGTTCAGCTCCTGGGAGGGACACTGCTGTGTTATGGTGGGGCTTTGTTCAGATTAACAACTCTCATGTCAGAATATGAGACTTTGTACAGTCAGTGAATTATTAAGGTTGGAAAAGCCTTCTGAGACTGAGTCCAGCCTTTCCCCAGTTCTGCCAAGGCCAGCACTGACCATGTCCCCAAGTGCCACATGCAGGGATGGAGATTCCATCACTGCCCTGTTCTAATTCCTGACCCTGGTAACACTTTCAGTGAAGAATCTTTTCCTAATACTCATCCAAATTCCAAACATGCAAATCATAAACAGCTCCTGGTAGGCACTGGATTTGTTCCTGTCTGGATGCACCTGCCAATTAGTTGAGACTGATCTTCTGTCCCTCATGTAGGGAGGTAATTCCACCCCTCCCTGCTGCTTCCTGCAGCAGGATGCCCCAAGTTTTGTTCTCCCAGAGCCTTTTTTCCTCTCTGTTTGCTCCACCAGCAAACTGTGTGCACTCCCATGCTCTGATTGCTTTGGGATGGAGGATATGGAATAACCCACAGCAGTGGCTGGGAGTGGCTGAACACCAGCTTGCCATGGTGTTGAACAGTTACAGACACATGGACAAAGCTTTAATTTAAATATTCAGCCAGCTTGGAAACCTGGTGATTCACAGAATTCCAGAATCACTGGATTGGGAGAGACCTTCAGGATCACCCAGTCCAGCCCAGCCCCAACAGCTCAACCCTGGCACCCAGTGCCACATCCAGGCTTTGTTAAACACACCCAGGGATGGGGACTCCACCACCTCCCTGGGCAACCATTCCAGAACTTTCTCACCCTTTCTGTAAAAACCTTTTCCCTGCTATCCAGCCTGTATTTCCCTTGAGGCTGTGTGCTCTGGTTGTGTCAGTGCTGCTGCAGAAAGAGCCCAGCCCCAGCTGAGCACAGGCACCTTTCAGGAGCTGTAGATAAAGTTAAATAACCCAGAGTCAGCTCGTCCTGACTGAAGGTTGGATAAGCTCAAGACACTGAACTTTTTAAGGAAACTGATGCAGATTTGGGCCTGCACTGGGAACTGCAGCACTCAATGAGGAGTGTCAGAGCTCCCTTTCATCTGCTGAGGATGGGATTTGTTGTATTCCTGATTCAGGAGCTTTTTGTGCTCCTGCCTTTGCAAAGCAGGGGCAGCAGAGCTGGCAGAGGGTACCTGGGTGTCCAGGAGGGAGGGAGGGAGATGCTGCTGCACCTTGGCTGCTCTCAGAGGCTGCTCCTGCTCAGCCTCCACCACCCAGGCCCGTTCCCTTGGGCTTCCTCATGGGCTGACACCAAGGAAATGCAGGCAAGGTGCTGGAATTAGGGAATTATTGTAATTCTCCTTGGGAGGCTGCTCCTCTGACCTGGTGCTTTGTGTTTCTCTTGCAGAGTGAAATCATGGGGGAATTGTTCATTTGAGGATAGCAGAAGGCATTGTATTATATTTTGCCAAATTAAAGCCTTATTTATGTTTTCACCCTTTCTACTTCGTCAGAAACACTGAACAGAGTTTTGTCTTTTCTAATCCTTGTTAGACTACTGATTTAAAGAAAAAACCCCAACTCTGTAGACACCTCCAGAGTTTAGTTTTATAATAAAAACAAACCTGTTTGGATAATTAGACCTTTACATTCCTGGAGAGACAGTAAACACATAATCTTTTATCTTATTTTGCTCAATGAAACTTGTTCAGAAAACTCCAACGTGGTAAAGTCACCGATGGGAAATGACATTTTAATACTGATGTTGTACACTGTTTTACTTAATTACATTTTTGGGATTAGCTGCCTCTGACTTCAACCTCAAGTAAACACTCCTTTTTTTTTTTTTTTTTCTTTTTTTTTGGTTGCTAATGTAATCAGTTTTTGTAATGGTGTCAGCAAATAAAGGGATGCTATTATTCAAGGTGTTCCTGCTCTCTTCTTTCAAGTGAGTTTGGATGACTCAGGTGAGGTTTCCACCTTTCCCCTCCCCAAAATGAGCATCAGGCTGCACCCACTGTGCTTGTTTCTGGGCAGAGGATGAGGCACCAGGTTTTAAAAAAGACAAGAAATCCCTATTAAAGTGCCATGTAAATTGTGGTTCTGTGCCATGTGTTGTCTTTGGGAAGGATCAGGGAGTGCCAGGAGGGGAACAGCTGGAAACACTGGATGTGACAAAGCCAGTGGTGAGCAGAGTGTGTCCATCTGCCCCAAATCCACCCCCTGGATGGGATCTGTGGATGGGGTGGAAGGAGTTCTGGGACAGGGTTTGGATGCTCTCTTACCTTGTGCTTTGTTGGGAACAAGTGTGGGAGGGTCTTTGATGGGACAGGGATTCTGCTGGGGGTGTGGGGAGATCAGGTGGCCCCTCCTCTGTATCTTGGAGGAACCTCTCAGTCCTGTGGGATTCTGCAGTGGGCAAGTTAGGGGTGCTTTGATTCTTTAGAACACTGGAGGATGTGATTATCTGAGGGAAAGTGATGAAACAGGGGCCAGTCATTAATTGGGGGTTAATTGCAGAGGTGAAACAGATCAAACTGCTCATCCTGAGCTGTTCACACTCCCCTCTGTGCTGTTTTTTAGTTAATATTTGGCCTTCACCAGGCAGGAGCTAAAGAAGCCTCTTCCTTACTTGGTTCCAGTGATGTGGATCATGCCAAGTCCTGCTGAGAGCTGTGAAATAGTTCAGAAGAGGGAGAAAGAACTGGAAAATGTGGTTTCCTTACAGCAGGAGCTACCCCTGGGCTCCAGCTGTGGCCACTGAAATGTTGTGTTCCATGGAGTAAAAACTCAAATGCCATTAGCCTGACTTGTGTAGGTGTTGGATGTGGAAGGTGGAACACCCCTACAACTGCAGATCCAAGGAAAACCTGAACCCTGGAAGGTCTCCACACTTGCCCTGGTTGGGGTCAGAGGCTCTAGCAGGTGTCCAAACACCTATTTTGGGGTGTAATGGGCAGTTTAATGGACCCATGCAGGTCTGACTGATTTTAAATGATTGAAGAACATCACCCAGGAGTTTCAGTGGTGATGGTTTGGGCTGGGGTGTCCCCGTGCCTCTGAATCTTTCCTGCCCCTCAGGGGAGTCCCCTTGGCCACCCATGCTGGGAAAGCTCCTCTGAAGCATCATCCCAGTGGGATCTGGTCTCTGCAGCTAAGGTGAAGTCCTTCAAAATTTCCTTCAAAAGGTGGTTTGGAAATGCTGGAGGTGCCTCGTTCAGCAAATAAATAAATAAATAAATAAATAAATAAATAAGTAAGTGCTTTTGGAAGGGCCAGCAGTGCCTGGAGAGCCTCTGGATCATTCCTGTGTCTCCAGGCTCTTTGTGTGGGCTGAGCTGCAGAGCAGGGGGTGCAGGTGCTGCTGCAGTGCTCAGGTGAAAAGGGGAGAGGTTTGCAGCATCATTCCCTCTCTCTCTTGGCAGGAATTCTCCCTGGGGAGGACAGGAGATCTTTTTCGTTTTGAGATTTAAGCTCAGGCTTTTCTTTGGCTTTGGGGGATGTACAGAGGTGTTAGAGGCAGCTGTGCAAAGATCCCCTGGCAAGCTCAGCTGAGCAAAGGCTGATCCCCTCTCTGAGGGCTGAAGAGAGGGCAGGCTGGGTCCCCAGGATGCTGTTTGATCTCACTGTCCTCTCCAGCCCTGCACAAAACACCACTCATCCCATGTGGTCACTGAGGAATCCCTCCTGCCTGAGCAGCTGCTGGGAGAAAATGGGATGAGGAAAAAAAATAAAAAAAATAAAAAGTGTGGGAAGCTGCTTGATCAGTGCAAAGGCAGGGCTGGTGCTGGTGTGTTCCCAGGGCTGGGATCTCTGCAGAGCTCCAGCCCCGGTGCCCAGCCAGGCAGGAGAGGAGCAGGATGGTGTCTGCCTGCACTAGAGGGAGACAATAGCTAATGGATACAGGGATGCTTTTCCTGGAAAAAAGCCCAAAGTGGGATATTCAGATGCTGGCAAATGGATTTTTTTTTCCTAGTATTTTTTTTTTTTTTTTGAGATGATTTGCACTGGGAAAGCCTGCACTGGGTGATGAGTGCTGAGTGCTGCCCTGTGCAGCCTGGCTCCTGTACAAACCTGGCTCCTCCTGCTTTCAGTTCAGCATCATCCCTCAAAATGGGAATGGTGATGCCTCAGGTTTGAGCTTTTCTATTTTCCAGACTCGGTGCTGCTTTAGTGTGAGGGTCTGGGCTTTATATCAGGGGATGGTGAGCTCTGTGCACAGAGCAGGGAGACAAAACAATTCCTGCTCCAGCTGGGCACCAAGGACAAATGATCCAAATCTCAGCCCCAAGAGCACAAACCCCATGGGCTGGAGAGAGAAAAACAAGCAGGGTAGGACTGCAGGGGCTAAAGCTGGAATGGGACAATGAACTGCAAGGTGCAAATGGAGCAGAACTGATCCCAGGGAGAGACCCCGTGCCCGGCCGTGCATTTTGGGGCCATTTTGGTTCATCTTGGGTGCAGGCCTGGCTAGGCTCTTGTGGTGGATCCATGGAGGAGATGCTTTGAATCAATCCCTGCTTTGTTCTTTAGCTCTGTCCAGTCTCTGTTCTAGCTCAGCCTTCCCAAGGCATCCCTGGGGGAAGGCTCTGAGGTGTCTCCCTGAATTTGTGCTGCCTCTCCTGAGTCCCTCCCAGCCTTTCCTGGCTGCATCCAGCACTGGGGAGCAGCAGGTTGTTTACCCAGGAGCTGCTGCTGCCTTTTCTCAGGCACTGACTCACTCAGCTATTTATTCCTGTGATTAAAAAAGGAAAGCTCATGCAGCTTTAATTCCACCCCAAATAATTCAGCTGATTTTGCCATGGAAGCCCTGTGCAGTGACACAGCTGTGTCCTCCCAGGGGTGCCCGTGTCCCCCTGGCTCCCTGTGTGACCTTGGCTGTCTCCTGCAGCTCTCTCAGGGGTGGTTGCACTTTGGTGGCCACCAAGGTCTTGCCAGGCTGGTTTTGGCACAGAGGTTGTACTGGGGGGGTCTTCTGTGGGTCTTGGTGGAAGCTGAGTGGAGGGAGCTTCTGCTGGCTGAGTGGGAATTCCTGAGGGAGCGTCCAGAAGGTGAAAAACTCCAAATTTCTGCCAGGCTTCAAGGTTAAACATCCAGCAAAAACTCCTCCATGGGTCCAGACTGTGCTTGTGGCCTGGCTGGAGAGGAAAGGTTCTGGGGAGAAGCTTCTGGTGATGCTGTGGGACGTGAAGTCCCCAAAAGCTTTAAAACAAAGTGGAGATGACTGCTACTTTCCCAGCATTCCAGCTTTCTCTCAGGTCCTGCTGGAGGTGTCACAAATCCCTGTGGATCCCTGGGCAGTGGCTGTGGGGGGAGCAATGGGCAAGGGCTGCTCCTTGGAGGGAGATTTAACCAAAGATCTTCACAGAGGGCGTCTTCTCTCCCAGACTTGCTTAAAATCAAGCTGGACTCATTCCTGAAGGCTCAGATTTTGCTGAGCTCTGCCTGCCACAGGAGCAGGATCCGGGTCTGAGAGGGGGCCTCCTCTGGATGCCTTGCTCTGTGAGATTTCCACAGCAAACCCATCAGCAGGAGCCTTGAGGAGTTTCCCAAGGCTGTAGGAATGAGCAGAAGTGCAGGAGAAGCCATGGGAATGCCAAGGCTTGCTCAGGAGCTTCCCTGGGGGAGGTCACCTGTGCCGTGTCCCCTTGCAAACCCCACCTCGTGCTGTGACACAGGGATGCACAAAACATCTCATCTCTGCTTGAATTTGAAATTTCTACGTTTGTTTTTTCCCAAGGGCATCTCTGGGAGGCTGCTGGGGTGGCTGCTGGAGGTGTCCCTGTTCTGATGTCCCCTGTGCTGGGGATGGGTGCAGGTTCTGCTCTCAGCATCCGCAGCCCAAACCCGCACGTGGCTGTTTGCAGCTTCCTGTGGGGATGCTGCTATTTCTGGAGTGCTTGCACCTAAAAATACATCTCCAGGCTCCTGGGGAAGCTGCTCTGCATCACTGAGGAGCTAATTAAACTGGGGGAAACGCAGGCCCTCCAGCAGGGCTCCTTCCACGTTGCTGAAAATGTCGTGGGTTTGGTTTTTTCCCGTTTTTGCAGCGATCCAGGTTATGCATGGGCAAGGTCCAGGGGTTCCTCCTTCCTCTGTGGGAAGGGCAGGTTTGCACCTGGCTGTTTGGGCATTTTTTGTGCAGTTGTGACCCCCTCAAACCCTGAACTCCAGCCTCAGCCCCAGTGTGACCATGGCAGGACCCCCTCAGTGGAGAAGGGATGGGGCCCTGGCAAACAGCTTTGAGTAAAATTCTGCAGATCTGGGGTTAAAATCCAGCTCAGACGTGCTGAGGGGTCCCAGTGGGCTTTGGATCTCCAGCTTGGCCTTCAGCAATTCTTTATATTAACAAAACCACTGTCAAACGTGGCTGTGGGTCCTGTTTGTGTCACTGTGGGACCCAAAGCCACGAGAGGATGAAGACTCTGAAGGCTCAAGGCCTTTGTGATGTTCTCACAGGATTTATTTGGGTAAAACACCCCTCACCACCTCAACCAGGCTTAAAGCAGAGAAAATAAAGACCCCAAAGACCATTTCAAAGCTCATATCCAGAGCCAGAGTGTTCCTGCAGCACATCAATGCTGCCCAGGGCCATCCTGGAAGAACCTGATCCCTTGCTTAAGCAAATGGGCTCATCCTAATCCAACCCTACAGAAAACAACCTGAGCTGCACCAGGCTGGGGATGGAATTCTTTAAAATCAATGAATATTTCAGGAGCAGAGGGAGCTGGTCTGTATCAGCAGTGCTGGCCCTGGCTGGTCATTATTAATTCAATGGATGCACTGGTGAATTGGCTGAGGAAGCACAACAGCTGAAATTTTAAGTGCTGCTTCCCCCCACATGGCTGAGATGATTTGCTGGATCTTCAGTGACTCAGAATGGGGGCCCAGCCTTCACCCAGGTGTTAAATACAGCAAAAAAAGGTTGTTTTGCACATGCCTCAAGGCTGGGGACTCAGTGACAGCCAGGACTTGCACTCCCAGACAGTCAGCTGTGCTTTCCAGGACATCTGTCCTAAAAACCCTGCTTTTGGGGCCCTGTGAGGGAGTGAAAGTCTTGGGTTAAGGAGAGTCCAAGGTGCTGCCCTGGCAGAGCAGGATCAGTCTCCCAGGCCAGGGAGGCATTTTGTTACCCAGCTGAAACAAAAAGAAACTGATGCCTCAGTCCCCTCAAAGGGCTCCTGAAACCTGAGCAGGAGAAGCAGCAGGAGCAGCCTGATTGTTGGTGTGTGAGAACACAGCTGCTCTCTTGAGGACAGGTGTTTGTAGGGAAAAAGCCTGAAAATGGGACAGTCAGGGAACAGGAATTTATAAATATCACGGGATACAGAATGGTTTGGGATAGAGGGGACCTGAAGGATTGTCCAGTTCCAGTCCCTGCCATGGCAGGGGCACCTTCCACCATCCCAGGCTGCTCCAAGCCCTGTCCAGCCTGGCCTTGGGCACTGCCAGGGATCCAGGGGCAGCCCCTGCTGCTCAGTGCCAGGGCCTCAGCACCCTCACAGGGAGGAATTCCTTCCCAATATCTGATCTCTATATTTTATATATTATGTATTTTTATATGTATAATAGAATGTAAATGTAGCTTCCCCTCTTCCCTTACCTTTCTGAGGGGGGCAGGGGCAGTTGGGCTCTGTGCTGGTTTTGGGGGGATGTGGGGTCTCTGGTTTCTGTGGCTGAGATGACTTTTGAGGCATTGAAAAGTCTCTTTTTTCCCAGCCCCATGACTGAAGAAGTTGAGATTCATCAGTTCTGCTTTTCAAGGTTGATTCTTTTCTCTTATCCATTCCATTCCTTCTCTGACCTGCTGAGATCTGTCCAGCAGGTCAGGTTGAGGCACAGTGACTGCCCTTGGGGTGGTGTTGGCTTTTTATGCTAAAAACTACATGTACTTTATTTACAATAATTTTCCAATACCTATCCCCTATGTGAGACAGTCTGTCTCTACTCTAAACCAATCAAAAAGTGTCACCATCACAGCAGGAGATGGAGGAGAAGAAGGAGAAGAAGATGCAGAAGAAGAAGAAGAAGAAGAAGAAGAAGAAGAAGAAGAAGAAGAAGAAGAAAGAGGAGGAGGAGGACAGGACATGCTCAGATTCCTCCATCTTGCCTCTTGAACCCCCACTCTAAAACCCCAAAATTCTACCTTTTCACCCTGTGACAAATTCACTATCATTCTGCTCAAACTCTTGTGGCTTGTAACTCTTCACACAAAATTGGTAATTGTTTCCATGGGCTAAAATCCAAGGCACAGGTGGTTTTGACTCCATGCCAAGGTCTCTGAGCCCCTGCCAGGGTCTGGAATCACCCAGGGCAGCCAGAGCAATGTCCTGGGTCCCAGCACTGGGGCTGCTCTGTGCCTCTGCAGCTGTCCCCATGTCTCAGGGTGTCCTTGGGCTGCCCTCTGCCCCCTTGGGAGGTGCCTTTTGAAGAGCTTTGCAGCACACAGTGTATGTATTTTAAATACACATATAGGTATTGCTGCTGGGCTGGGGAGGCTGTACAGGCAGCAACACAAACTGTCCCCAGGTTTTCTTTGTCCTGAGATCCCTGCTCTTGCTGCTCAGGGTGAGTTTATTGCAAACCCTGTGGCATTTGACAGGTGAATCCCTGTCTGAAGGGTGCTTTTGGCAGCTGAGGGAATTTCACCCCCTGTAGCTGGGTGAAGGGTGGATCCTGTGGGACTGAGAGCAGGAGAGGATCCCCAAGAGTGCATGTTTAAATGCCTTGTGCCAATAATGGGGCTCTGATCCCACATGAACGTCATGTCCACGTGTTACAGATCCATCTCTATAGGTGTGTGTGAGTTTCACCAGTAAGGGGAGGAGTTCTGTGCTCCAAGGCCAGGACAGGGCTTGGAGCAGCCTGGGATGGTGAAAGGTGTCCCTGCTCATGGCAGGGCCTGGAATGAGATGATCTTTAACCAGCCCAAACCATTCTGTGACTCTCTAAATCCTAATTTGCAGTTAAATCTTGCCTGAGGATGGCTAAATCCAAACACAATTTTTTCCCATCACCTTTTGCTTAAAATCCATGTCCCAGGCTCATCTTTTACTAACTAAATCCACCTTTCAGCATTAGCCTTTGCCATCATCCTGCTTCCCCAGGCCCTGCAGCTGACAATAAGCTGCTGTAACAGCAACCAGCATTAACACAAGGGCTACTCTTAATTACAGGAGCTGCTGTTTATCTCCCCAGCTCTGTTTGCTGCTGACAAAAGCCTGCTCAGGAGGGGGGTCTCTTGTTAATAAGCTGCATGTGCAGAACCAGCAGCGATATATTGATGTATTTTTAATAAATATTCTCCTTTAAAGGGCCACATATGTATTCTGGGCTAATCCTCTCATTACAAGATCGCGGGGCGGGCTCGGAGGTCGGGGAGAGTGTGCCTGGCAAAGCTGGGTTTCCTATTCATGGCTGGTGCCTTAGATCTTGTACTTCCTGAAGGGGAGAGATGATGAGAGCAATAAGGACTCGCTGAGCTAATTATTGTCATCCTTGAAGTTTAGAGGATGGAGGTGCCTCGCCTCAATTAAGGGAAAACGGGGAGAGATAACCCGATAATAGAGAAGCCTTTCATTAATCAGTCCCCCTGGAAATGGGAGGCTCTGCCGAGGCTTCTCCCTGTCCACTGCCACCAAATGCCCCTGTGAGGATGGGAGAACAGGGAGGGGAATGGGAATTGAGTGTTGGGATGGTGGCAAAGGCTTGTCCTTGGCAGGAACAAGGCGAGGCCCTGGCTCTGAGCAGGGTGGGTGCAGGGGCCACGTCCTTCTGCTGCCTAAGCTGGAGCAAACCTGGAGTTAGTGGGATGGAAAAGCACATTTAAGCCTTCCTCTCTGCTGTTTGCCTTGCCCTCCCACTCGGGTTGCAGGGGCTTTAATTTTGTTAAAATCAGGTTAAAATATTCCGTTACCATTTGCTCAGGGCTCTGTGTACACCAGGCACTCAGCAAAGGGACAAAGGGCTCAGACTGAAGACGAGCTAAGCCTGCACAGGCTAAGCAACCACACAGGCTCTGAACTGCTGCATCCTCCTTTTAGTCAGTGTTTTCCACTTATGTTTTCCCTACTTTCATCCTTTTTCTCCCATGAAAAAATCACTTTTTATGTGAAAGCTCTGAGTCTTTTCCTCTGCTGGGGCATCCTGGAGGTAGAGAGACCTAAATCAGGCTGGTACTTTGCAGGATACAACACTCCTGGCTCTGTAACAGTGGTTTTTCTTCCTGTGGTGGCTCTGGATGGATCCCATGTGCAGGTTGATAAAACAGCACCACAAATGCACAGTTTTTTACTTCTGTCTTCCCAAACCAGAGTGCAGACAGTGAAGAGCATCTTGTTCAATTTCCTGAAATATTTACAGATTGCATGGAGCAATGGTGGGGCTGGTGTGAGTCCCCTGACAGTTTTAAGAAGATTTGGATGTTTCACATCTCTTCCTACTTGGGTTTAAACTCCTTGGCCACCAGACATGGGAGCAAGTGTTGAAGGCAGCCTTGGCTTTGCAGGAGCTTTCTGCCTGCAGGGAGTTGCGAGATGGGACAAACATCAGCCTGGAAGGGAATTTAGGGAGGTGTGAGCTGTCCCTCACCACTCTCCCAAGGCAGGAATGAGGAGCAGAACCCCTGGGAGAGGTGTGGTTCTGCCTTTTGCCTTTTCCCAGTGGTTCTGGTTGGTTTTCCTCATCATCAGCTGGAGATGCATCCCACGGGGAGCCTGTGCAGCATCCACGCCCCCATGGAGCTCATTTTGGGGATGGGGACAGGCTGCCACTCACGAGCAGGGTTATCCCCACCATCCTCTTGGCTTGGGATCCTTTTGAGGGGGAAATCCTGAGTGGGGAAATCACATTTATGCTGCTGTGTGCGCCCAAGGGTGCTGCTGTTGCTCTGAGAGCATTTGCTCCACCCCAGCTGGGTCTGGGGGCACACGCACCCCGCAGGGATGGGGTTTTGGCAGCACTCCGGGATTTTTGGGTTTTTCCCTTTCCTCTCGCGGCAGGGAGGGAGCCGGGAGGGGAAGGATTGCCGGCTGTTCTTTGCTGAGCACCGGGGGAGGAGGTGGCGATGGAAATGACTCATCCGTCTGGCGGCTCCCACGCGGGAAGGTGATGGTTGGTTCCCCTCCTTCCTCCTCGGGGGAACAATGGAGCTGTCGGAGCTGCTCCCTCTGCAGCCGGCTGCTCTCAGAGATGTGAAAAATGCGTATTTTATGATTGGCTTTTCGCAAATATTAAAATGAATATTATATGTGTTGTGTTAGAAAGTGATGCTGTATTAATTCTCTTAAGTAGTGTGTTAAATATAGTTTTAGGTTATAACATCAGGTTAAAATAGAAACTATGCTATGTAAATACTTTTTTTAAAGAAAGGACTCGCAGCGAGATAGCAGCCACAGGACACCTGAATCTTTCAGAGAAAAAGAATTTATTGGTCCATTATCAGGAGAAACGAACTTCTTCCTGCCTCGAAGGCACTGTTAGGATTCAGAGGAAGAAGCTGACACTGCCCAGACAGAATCCTGTGTTTGAATGGAATTTATGCATCATGGATGAGGTGTATGAATATGCAACAAGTTATTGTTTTTAAGGGTTAATCCTCTGTTAACGTGGGGCCTTTTTCGGGCGTGCTGCCCAGAAAAGGTACCCGGACTGTCTGTAACTCTTTGTAGTTATTGTCTCATATTGTCCTAATCCAAATGTCCAAATTATTATTACCCTAATTGTATTACTATTTTTCAGAACCATTTTATTACTATTAAACTTTTAAAATTTTAAAAACAAGTAATTGGCGTTTTTCACAAGAGATGCCTTCAGTGGGAGCGGGTTGGAGCTCTGGGGTGGCACCGAGGCCCTCCAGGGCTGTCACACACCTCTCAGCCCCCGGGGATTTGTGGTTTTGTGCATCACCACAGGGAAAATAAAAGGGTTTTTGGGCAGGGTAAGGACAAAAGCTCCCCAAGCCCCCTCCAGGGGCTGGGCAGGGTGTAGTGATGCTCCCCAGCTGCTGGTGGTTTGCAGCACGGGATATCCTGAGCCACTTTCCATGGCTTTAAGAACCCACTTTCCATGGGTTCCATGTGCTTTCCATGGGTGTAAGAACCATCCATGAGCTTATCCTGTCCCTGCTGGAGCTCCCTTAACCGTGGTGTCCCCAGGCAAGGAGATGCACTGATCCTACACCCACACTCGTAGGGATCACTGGTAAATCCTGCTGGCCCCGTGCTTGCAACCCTAAACATGAACAGAGCTCTGAAAGCCTGCAGGATTTGTTCCAGAAATTCCTGGTGCGTTTCAGCAGCTCCTGGGAACTGATTTCATGTTTTGTACAAATGTTTTTTCCCTGGCCCCTGTGAGCAGAAGGCGAGCGAGAGGCTCGCGCAGCAGCTGTTGGTGTCACAGCTGATTTTAGCCCAAATTTGGCAGCTCTAAGCTCAGAGCTTGCCCAAAGGCTTCAGCTTCTCCATCCCTCCCAGCAGCAGGGTTTGATTTCTGCTTGGGTTCAGACACCTCTGGGAAGGAATCCCAGGAGTCTGGAGCAAGTTGAAATCAGTTTCATCTTCTCCTCAGGGCTCCTGTGCTGCTGCACTCAGCTGTCCCAGAGGTTACAGGTGCTCCAGGTGTGGGAGAGCCCTCCAAAGGTCTGGCTGTGGGGAGAGATGCAACAGGACAGGTGATCACAGCTGAGCCAGTGGTGCTTGGCCTTGGGAAAACGTATTTCTCCGTGTTTCTCCATATCTGAATTCCCAGCCAGTGCCAGTGGTGGCTCCTGCCCTCCTCCAGTGGCTGCTGATGCCTTGGCAGCATCCAGGCAGGTTTTTAGCTCTGGGGCTTTGCCAGGGACATTTTGGGAGTAGAGGGAAACTCTTGCCTGTGAATACATGGCTGAACCCATCAACACCATGAGAGCATGGGCCACAGTGATCTGCTTCCATCCATCCATCCATCCATCCATCCATCCATCCATCCATCCATCCATCATCCATCCATCCATCCATCCATCCATCCATCCATCCATCCATCCATCCATCCATCATCCATCCATCCATCCATCCATCCATCCATCCATCCATCCCCATCCATCCATCCATCCATCCATCCATCCATCTATCCATCCATCCATCCATCCATCCATCCATCCATCCATCCATCCCTCCATCCATCCATCATCCATCCATCCATCCATCATCCATCATCCATCCATCCATCATCCATCCATCCATCCATCCATCCATCCATCCATCCATCCATCCATCCCCATCCATCCATCCATCCATCCATCCATCCATCCATCCATCCATCCCACCATCCATCCATCCATTATCCATCCATCTATCCATCCATCCATCCATCCCACCATCCATCCATCCATCCATCCATCCCTCCATCATCCATCCATCCATCCATCCATCCCACCATCCATCCATCCATCCCACCATCCATCCATCCATCCATCCATCCCTCCATCATCCATCCATCCATCCATCCATCCATCCATCCATCCATCCATCCATCCCTCCATGGATCCATGGATCCATCCATGTGCTCCCAGCTCTTTCCCCAGCCCGGAACCCTCTGCCCTTTTGTCCATGTTGCTCTAGGAAAGGTTTGCACCGATATCACTCTCCAGATCATTTTTGGGTTTGTTTATTTTTTATTTACAAAGCGTGGCCCCAGCTCTGAAGCCGATTGTGCCGAGCAGCCGCTGCTTGTGCGGCATCCCCGAACAGGAGGGGTTTTAGCCCGTCCCCATGGCAACAGCATCTGAATTAACAGCCCTCTACTCCGAGCAATTTGCCGTCACATGGTCCGGAGGAAACACTTTGAAACCCTTGTAGTTCTTTTCAATAGCCCTGATTGTCAGCACCTCCCAAACTTAATCATTAGCAGGGCTCTGCAGCAGATAATTACCGTGATTTGCATTTTTCTGCCCCGCACGTGACCGGCGCTCAGAGCCCCGGGACTCCGCTGGCCCTGAGCTCCTGCTCCTCCTGGAGGAGGTCAGATGAGGGAATTTTTGGAGGCTGGATGAGGGAATTTTTGGAGGCTGGATGAGGGAATTTTTTGGAGGTTGGATGAGGGAAGTGGGTGATGGATCTTTGGCTGGCCTGAAGGATTTGGGCAGTTGGGGCAGTGGCTGCAGCGCTCAGGGATGGATGGTTTGGAGACCGAGCCCTACTCTGAGGTGGTGTCTGTGGAGTGACCACAGGATGTTTGGGATTTCCCTCCTTCCCTGGAAATATCCAACCCCCTGCCACCTTCCCTTGACCATGCAGAAACATGAAAAAGGGTTTAAAACAGATCCTGGTGCTTTGCCTAACTGTAGGGTTTGGTGAAGGACAGCTGGGTGCTGACTGTGCTGCTCAGTGCCTGGAGGAGCCAGCCCCAGCTGCTCTGACAGCAGCAAGAGAAATAGAAATTGAATATATAAAACACAAATATGTCCTTTTGGGGGTTTTGTTTTAGTTTTGGGACGGCTTTAGGTTTTTTTTTTTGTTACTCAGTTTGTGTTATGTGTGAAACCATAAATCACAAAGTTTTGGGAAAGCTGCAAAAGGCAGGCCTCAGAGACAGCAGAACTGTGATTAGAGCTGAGCAGTAGCCATAAGATTGGTCAGCAGAAAAATTATGTAAAATGTAGAAAAGTAAGGACAAATAGAACAATGGTCTGTGTATTAACACTTGTCTAGAATAACTCCCTAAGCTGCAGAAAAGTTTATCTAGCGAGATATTAGGAAGTTTTAAGCTTAATAATGGAGCTCTGTGCATTGTGTTTTGAGGCTTACGAGCAGGTATTGTAATGATGTGAGCTGCTGGCATCTTCCCATTGTCATAACCACGTAATGAGACTGATGCTGAAAAATAAACCAGCTCCAAGCACGTTCCTCAGCAGTCCCGTCCCGTTTGTGATTTGTACAGAGAGCCCCAGCCGGCGGTAGAGAATTCATTTGGCATCCCACAGCAGTGCAGTGCTCTTCCCCCAGCCACGGTGGGGAACTGGGAGCACTGGTGTGGTGCTGGCTCAGCCGAGGGGCTCGGGATTTGCATCGTGCAGGAGCAGTTGGCAACAGCCCCATTTGCAATTTCTGTGCCTGCCACATGTCCCTGCAGCGGCAGGTTTTACCAGCAGGTTCAAAGAGATGGGGCCTGACCGGCAGGACAAAATGGAACAGGCTTGAAAGGGGCTCCTACACCTCCAAAATTCACTGGGGGGGATCCAACATCCCCTTCCCGACCCTCCCTTGGCCAATGGGAGTGAAGCAGCCCCGACTCAGCGGGTCAATAAAGCAATTTGCACCCTCCTACAGGGCCATCCATCAAGTGACATGATTACATCTCCACTGGTGCCAGGGTGTAATGTAAATTATGTCACAGTGATAGGAGTATCTGAGGATTCATTTCTTCTGCCTCTGGAAATACCTTGCCCCTCCCTGCATTTATGGGGAGTCAAGGGTAGCATTATCCCATGCCAATAGTATTTTATTTATCTTTAACATTATTGTTTGCCTTTAGGAGGGAAACCCTGATGGTTTTTTGGCTGATGAGTGATGTGTGGAGGCAGTGCTGGGCTGGGTGTCAGCAGGGTGAGCATCCTGTCCTGTGCCAAAGCTGCCACATCCTGTCCCTGCCTGCAACTGCTGTGAGATTTCCCTGGGCTATCATAGCATGGTTTGGGTTGGAAGGGACCATTAAAGTCCAAACCCCATGACAAAAGCATCTCTAGAGCAGATCTGTGTCCAGCAGAGGAGCTGGCAGGGAATTTGGTCCCTACTAATTTAGAGAGCCTTTTCTCCTTGCTGAAAAGGTGTTGGTGCCTCCTCTCTCCTCTGATTCTTGATCTCAGTTTCCAGAAAAGCTGTTCCTGGGTTATATTCAACCCTCACACCTGGGTTTCTCACCCTGACAGAATCAAGGAATTCACAGAAATTCCCTTCCCAGAATGGTCCTGATGCTCTGACAGGTCCATGTGTTGCTCCTTCCCAGAGCCCAGATTATCTCAGTGTATTGGCTTGTAGGGCATTGGTGGGGTGATTCTTTTCTTCCATCTGGTCTGGAGAAATCACAAGTTTTATTTTCTTGGCTCTTTTTGTAGAATTATTGAATGGTTTGTATTGTAAGGAACCTTAAAGATCATCCAGTTTCCCCCCTGCCATGGCAGGGACACCTTCCACCATCCCAGGTTGTTCCAAGCCCTGTCCAACCTGGCCTTGGACACTTCCAGGCATGGGGCATCCTCAAATTCTCTGGGCAATATTTAGTGTTCTTCAGCCTGCACTTTCCTCCCAGCTGAGGACAAACAATGGGGACTGAAGAGAGAAAAACAAGAAGGATGGGACTGCATGGGCTGGGGCTGTAACTGGACAATGAACTCCAATATGCAAATGGAGCAGAACTTATAAAAGTGAGAGACTCAGTGACCAGTTGTCCATTTTGTGACCATTTTGGTTCACCTGGGGTATAGCCCTGGCTGGGCTCTTGTGCTGCCCAAGGTGGATCCACGGAGGCCTCCTAATAAATCCCCTCTTCATTCTTTAGCTCTGTCCAGCCTCTGTTCTAGGTCAGCCTTCATCAGCCATTATAAAGGAAGGTCTGGGATTGAGCCCTGGCTGTCCTACCCATCTCCTTGCAAGCCTTCACCAAATATCTCCTTTTCTCTTGGTCCTTCAGGATTTTATGTAGCCAACCCCAGCCCTGCACTTTTCAGGGTGTTTGAAGGAGTCTGGTGGAAGGGAATGGTGTTGGCTTGGCTGTGGCATCCTAACAGGAAAAAACTGGTGGCAACGCTTGGGGTGAATAAAACATTTCTCTCCTTTTCACTTAAAAGGCACTGCCAGGGCTTTTCCTTGCCTATCCTGCTCTCCAGGCTGGCTGGGAGACCACCTGCAGGAAGACTTCAGCCTCTTCAACCTGAGCCAATTTCGAGTTATTAGGGCCACAAAGCTGCTCCTGGAAACACGAGGCTCTCACTTTCATGGCACCCAATATTTTTAACAGACTCAGCTGGAAACAAACCCCCTTTTGCCCTCCAGTGTTGTTTGGTGTGTGGCACTTTGGGATTTTTTTAATTTATTTTTTTGGGTTGAAACAGATATCCTTGGGAACCCACTGACCTGGAAGGGATGCAGTAACATCCATGGAGCACCCTGCTGTGGGAAGGAGTTAACTGGGGTCAGCAGCCTGGTATTCCCACCCCCCTGCAGCTGATAAGGAAAAGGAAGTTGATATTTGTGCCCCTGGGACAGCCTCGTTAAATAGGAAAATAACAAATGGGAAAATGACACATTTCCAGTGGTACCCCACTTTCCTGGAGCCACAAATCACCAGCTTGGGCTGCCTCTCCTGTCATGCAAGAGTGAGTGCTGCTCAATTGTTTTGCAGGGATGTGGATTTTTCTTGGTGAACAGGCTCACCATGTGCTCTGGGAACACCCCAGTCTTGAGCTAAATGCACTTAAATCACTTTTTTTGATGGCTTTTTGTGGCACCAGGTATAAGCTTTAATGAGATCCATGGGGTTCCCAGCCTGTTGTTCTCTCTTCCCTCCATCCCCCAAGCCTTGGGCAGCTCCTCCAGCTCCTTCCTCCTGCATCAGTGATGCCAAACTCTGTCATCACCTGCAAGAGTCTGCTCATGAGGGATGGTGTGTGCTTCAGTCACTCTGGATTTACCCTACAGTGACTGAAAATCGACACGAAACTCTGGCCGCCACAGCAGAAGGAACTTAAAATCACAGAATCCCAGAATGGTTTGGGCTGGAAGGGACCTTAAAGCCCATCCAGTTCCACCCCCTGCCATGGTAGGGACACCTTCCACTGTCCCAGGCTGCTCCAAGCCCTGTCCAACCAGGCCTTGGACACTTCCAGGGATCCAGGGGCAGCCCCAGCTGCTCTGGGCACCCTGTGCCAGGGCCTCACCACCCTCACAGCCAGGAATTCCTTCCCAATCTCCCATCCATCCCTGCCCTCTGTCCTGTCCCTCCATCCCTTGTCCCCAGTCCCTCTCCAGCTCTCCTGGAGCCCCTTCAGGCACTGGGAGATGCTCTGAGGTCTCCCTTCAGCAGTGAGGATGCTTGGGTGAGGGTCATTGGCTCTGGACTTGAGGGACTTGAAAACCCCAACCCACCAGTGCTGGTGATCCCACCACCCCCTGGACAGCCTGAACGAGTTGGCTGTGATGCCTCAGGTTTTAGCTTTTATAATTTTCAGATTCTGTGCTACTTTTGTGTTTAACTCTGAGCTTCAAATTACCAAACATTGTGGGTGCCCAAATCCCCCTAAAACAAATCCTGGGAGCTGCTTTGCTTCCTGCCCCTGTTGCTCTGGCCAGCAATGCTTGTGGCTGCCCTTTCCCAGGCAGCTCAAGCCACCAGGGCTCTGTGTCTGAAATCTGCAGCCCCGTGGGTGTAGGGGGACACAGTATGGGTAAATGAAGATGGTATGGAATGTAATCTTATCCCCCAAAGAGCTGCAGCTGAACCAATCACTAAACATAAGGAGCAGGCCTGATGTCAACAGGCCACACCTGTAGCCAATAAGAACAGTGGTATAAAAGAGTGGATTGGTGGGATCAGGAGTCAGGTGGCTGCTGCAAGGACCAGGAACAGTCAGTGCTTAGAGGAACTGCTTACAGAAAACGTTGAGGAAGCACGGAACTCTGGTGGTATGGAATCCTTGCACTATAATAGAACTCTTGATAAATAAGATAACTACTGGTGACCCCGACGTGATTTGGGACTAAACGATGTAACCATGTGGATTTGGAGAAACTGGATTTGACCATATAACCCTGTGGATTCGGGGAAACAGGATTTGAATACTAAACTATTGACAAAATATATCAATTACAGCTATTAGTGTTTGTTAAATATGAAGATAAGCACTTTGTAAGTTATAAAACTGAACTAACATTTAGAAATATATATATCTGTACTATAATATGCTGCTTGAACACTTAGATAACTCTTAGTTCTAAATGAAATGTACAAATGTGTCATATTGTTAATTTATTTGAATATGTACTTCTGGAAATGCTGCAACTTTGTGGTTAAAAAGAAAAAGGGGGAATTGTAGGGGGATACAGTATGGGTAAATGAAGATGGTATGGAATGTAATTGTATCCCCCAAAGAGTTGCAGCTGAACCAATCACTAAAAATTAGGAGCAGGCCTGATGTTAACAGGCCACACCTGTAGCCAATAAGAACAGTGGTATAAAAGAGTGGATTGGTGGGATCAGGAGTCAGGTGGCTACTGCAAGAACCAGGGTGAGTCAGTGCTTAGAGGAACAGCTTACAGAAAACATTGAGGAGGCACGAAACTCTGGTGGTATGGAATCCTTGCACTATAATAGAACACTTGATAAATAAGAGTTTAGATGCGGGAGAGAGAAATGAGAATTCTGGGAGGGGGTTGTTAACATCCCCCAGGATTTATTTCAGCCACCTGGACACTCTCATTATTACCTCTAGGTAAGAGATAAATGAGCATTTCCACGTTGTCAAAGCAGGTATTGATCAGGGCAGGGCTGATCAATGGGATGCTGTTTTCCCTGTCCCAGCCCCTGGGGACTTTGCCCATCATTAACACTCAGACAACAAGGGCCTCTTCTGTTATCCTAATGCCAGGCCAATCTGGGAATTAATCGGGATATTGGGAAGCACCTTAACTGCCTGTGCTGATACCCAGCCCCGAGTTTCCCTCCCCTAATCTCCCCCAGGTCCTGCTGGATAATGTGCCTAAGCTGGTTACAGTGAATTTGCATGAATAAACAGCATTTCTGCAGCTTCATTAACACCAAGCCATCATCTGAGCCTGCTTATTGCCTGTCCTTTGAACCCTAAAAAGGGAAGATTTTCAGCAACAATTGACTTTGTGTTTGGGGGTCACAGGACCGATCCAGCTCCCAGGCAGAATTTGCTTCCTCAGAAATGTCTTTTCCTCTTTGCTTTCCTCCACAATCACTCTGCCAAGGTGAAAAATTGTCCTGGAATGTTTCGTTTGTGGGGAAAACAAAAAAAAAGAAGGTTAACTGTGCTCAGGGGATAGCAAAGTGCTGGCTGGCTGAAAGGGGGCATGCCATGATTTATTTACTGCTGGTTCTCAGCACAAGGGCCCTGCCCAGCCAAACCCATGCCTGGAAACCCAAATGGAGCTGGGATGGGGAGATTGCTCTGGGGAGAATGGTCAGATGGGGATGGCCCTGGGGCTGGGGATGCAGGAGGTGGAAATGGGCCAGGGAATATTGGAATTGGGGGGGATGAACATCTGTGCCCGGATGGGAGGTGAAGGGGAGCAAGCAGGACAGGGATGTGCCTGGAAAAGCTTTCCCACCTTGTCTGGAAACCATGGGAATGAGCTGTGAAACCACAGAAAACCAAAGGGATTTTGGGGAGTGGAAGAGGAGGGGCAGGAGAGGGTGGGGACCCCCAAGGGATGGAGGGCACAGTGGGCAGGGTGAGCTCGGGGACACTGGGGACAAATTCAGCTCGCTGCTGCACATTCCCTGGATTAATGAACTCTCATGGATGTGTGGGTGTCAGAACCCAGGAAATTCCTCTGGCTGCCCTGGAGGGCTCCAGCCCCTGCCCAGGGGGCTCAGAGACCTTGGCACAGAGCCCAAAACCCCCTGTGCCTTTGATTTAGCCCTTGGAAAAAACAATTGCCAACCTTTATACGAAGAATTACAAGTCAAAAGAGTTTAAGTAGAATAATAGTTAGTTTGTCACAGGGTGAAAAATAGTTTTTTTTTTTTTTTGGGTTTTTAGAATGGGGGCTTGGGGTCCCAAGATGGAGGAATTTGGGCATGCCTTGTCCTTTTTCCTTCTTCCTAGCCTCCATCTTCTGGGTGATGTTGGCACTTTTAGATTGGTTTAGAGTAGAAGCTCACTGTCTAACATAGGTGATAGGTATTGGGGAGTTATGGTAAATAATGTACATGTAGTTTTTAGTATAAAAGATAACACCACCCCAAGGGCAGCCAGTGTGCCTCTGTCTAACCTGCTGAAGTGACCTTGGCAGGCCAGAGAAAGAATTTTATAGATAAGAAATAATAAATATAAGAAATAATAAACATAAGAAATAATAAACCTTGAGAACAAGACCAGAAGAGCTCTGACTCCTTCTTTGACTGCTGGGCTGGGAAAAGAGACTTTCCAACTTGTCTTGGGGTCACTCTGAGCAGCAGAGATTCTGAGATGTGGGCTCTGCTCCCCTGCTGCTCTTTCCCAGCTGTGCCAGGGCTGCCAGCTCTGCTGCCCAGAGCCACGTGTGGCATTCACCTTGTGGAGCCACCCAAGGTGCTCAAACAGGGCACCCACCTGGGCTGGGTAAAACAGAGACTTCAGTGGTTCACCTGCATGCAAGCAGCAGCAGGTAAATAAAGCAGTAAATGCTGCCTGCTTGGGGAATTTTAGCACGGGCTCAGCCCTTCAGCAGAAAATTTATGAAGCTGTGGACAAATTGGCCTGGCATTGGTGGCTTTCAGCATCACAGCCAGCCCTCCAAACCTCCAGCCAAGGAGCATTCACGCATGTCTGGACAGTGTCCTGGCATAGACAAGGGCAGAAAGACCCACTGGATTCCCAGGTGAAGCTCAGTCACTTAAGGAAAAGGTTCTTTTTTAACTCCCAGGCTCTTGGCTGTGTGTTCTTGCACCTACTGTGTACATCAGCAGCACTTTTGTGCAAGTTCCTGCATTTAAGAGCGGGCACTGAGCCCTGTTTTAGGGGTTTTGGGATGACTCTCAGACCCCAACACATCCTGGATTTGACCAGGTGCTGGCAAAATGCCCATGAAGCCATTTCCAGGAGGGGGCTGCCTTTCCTTTTTCCATTTATCTTGGACATTCTGGATAATTATTTATTTCCATTTATCTCAGACATTATTTTGTTGATTTAGGCAAAGACCTGACTGTGCTACACCAAATTTATTGGGGTTTTCACCCTGGCTTCAGGACATGTGATATTGTTATGTCTCCTTGCACACGTGCATCGGCCCAGGGCGATTTTTACACTGCTTGAAAAGTGTAAGAATGGTTGGAAAGTGTTGGGGTCTCCAGCTTATCAGAGGACCCTGAGAAAAGTTCAAAAGTCTCTTTTCCCAGCCTGGTGCTCAAAGAAAGAGTCAGAGCTCTTCAGTTCTTGGTCTCAAGGTTGTTTATTGTTCCTTATCTATAAAATATTTTCTCCTGCCCTGCCGAGGTCTGTCCAGCAGGACAGTTCCAGGCACTCTGCCTGCCCCCAGAGCAGTGTTATGCCTTTATACTAAAAACTACTTGTACGATGTTTACAATTACTTCCCAATACCTATCACCTATGTCAGACAGTGAGCTTCTACTCTAAACCAATCTAAAAGTGCCAACATCACAGCAGAAGATGGAGGCCAAGAAGAAGAAGGAGAAAGGCTGGACACACCCAGATCCCTCCATCTTGCCCCCCTGAATCCCCATTCTAAAAACCCCAAAATCTGCTTTTTCGCCCCGTGATAACTTCACTATTATTCTGCCTAAACTCTTGTGGCTTGCTGGTCTTCATACAAGGTTGGTGATTTGCTCCACAGGTCATAATCAAACCCACAGGTGTTTTGGGCTCTGTGCCAGGGTCTCTGAGCCCCCTGGCAGGGCTCTTGGCTGCTCAGGACAGCCAGAGGGATGTCCTGGGTTCCCACAGGAAAGGATTCCCATGAGAAGCTCTGGCCAAACAGGTGTCAAAGAGTCCTGGGGGCCCTGGAAGGATCCCAGGCTCTGGGATGAAAGATGCTGCTCCGTGTGCCAGTGGGGGGACAATGAGGGCCCTGCTCCCCTTTATTCCAGCCCAGCAGTGTCCCAGCCTCACACCTCAATTCTGGGGCTGGGGCAGGGCCAGCACTGCGAGCAGGGTCCTCCAGGCATGAGGAGGATGAGGAGGGTGGCCCAGATCAGGGAGAAGCCAGAGGGATTGCTCAGGGGGAAGCCAGGCTCTGGTGAGGCCCTGCCCGGGCAGTGGAGCTGCTGGGCCAGCTGTTGTGCACATCTGTAAGGCTCCACCGAGCCGAGAAGAAAGGCTGGAGCTTGTCCTCAATTGCCCTGAGTGATGCTGGGCTGGCAGTGGAGGCGTTCCCGTGATTTTAAACATCTCAGTGGCTCCAGGGGGTGTCCCCTGCCAGCAGGAGCATCCGGAGAGGGGCAAAACCAGGTTTGGGTTGGAGCCGGCTGCGTGTCTGCTCCAGGGGTGCCCAGCAAAGCCGGGAGGGGAGGAAGAGGAGGAGGGTGAAGGCTGGGCTGTGCCGGGAGCCCGGCTCCCATCTGGCTCCCTTATCAGGGCCGGCACAGCCTCGCGTGTCACATTGGGATGTAAATCGCATTAATTGAATTCACTTTGGCTGCGCTTTTGGGAGCAGACAATGACTGAGGCAAAATCTCATTTACATACTGATAAGACACAGTTGAAAAACGATGCCTTCTAATGAATAAAATGTGTGTAACTGGTCCAGCTTGATATTAGCATTAAAGTGTTAATCACTTTGGCATACAAGTTTATAGTGCTGAGTAAATTTGTCTTCAAAGGGTCCTGAAACAGAAATCTATGTTTCTGGACTGCCATAGCAACACATAGACGTCTTCATTGTATTTCTTGGTCAGAAAGCAGATGCCAGCTTCTAATTAAAGCCTAATTTGCAATTTGTGTCCTATTCAGTGTTTTCATGGGAACTTTGATGGCTGATACAGTGGTAAGCAATAACCAGCAGCACGGCTCCAAAGCAGAGATGGAAATTCATCCTCCCCCGGGGCTGCAGGGCTGAGCCAGCACAGCAGGGCCAGGAGCAGGTCGGGGTGTCCCTGCTCCAGGAGGGAAGATGGAGCCCATTCCACGATCCAGCCTGGCAGGGGCTGGTGGCCACCCTGCTCCAGGCAGCTCTGGCCCTCCTCCTCCTCCTCAGGGGACAGATGGGAAAGGCTCCTTGCAAACTCCCAATCAGAGGCTCCAGATGAATGATGCTCGTGAAGGTCTCTGGTTGCACATGTTCTCCAGCCCACCTGCTGGCCTGGAGCAGCTCCTGCTTCCCACTCTTCCCCCCTGCCGCCCATCCATCTCCTCCTTTTGCTGCTAATGACAGGCTCAGGAGCTCCCGACTCGTTAATGTCAAGGGTAATTAGCAGCAGCAGGTCTGTGGGTGCCTGGAGGCCTGGTGGAGAGGTGTCCTGTGGAGCTGGGTGTCCTGGCAGCAGTGCTTTGAGCTGCTGCTCCTGATAAATGCTGTGTTTGCTTCTGCTGCCCTGGGGTTTGGAAAGGACACAGGGGCTCAGATCCCAGTGAAATCCAATCCTCCTTGGGATTCCTTTCCCTATTGCAGCCTTGGGCAATGGCTGAGGAGCTGAGCCTCCCAAAAACCTTGAGAGCCAGAGGCTGGAGCTGCTGCCCAGCTGCAGAGAGCCTGCAGACCCTGCCTGTGCTGGGCTCTTCACTGTCCAGACCATGGCACTCCAGCCCCACTCGTGCATCACTGAAGGTGGGGTGACAGTCCCTTGGTGTGTTTTGGCCCCCCCTCAGCTCCTTGCAGGGTTGTTACTGATCATAATTGGTGTGGCAGCAGGTTCAGGGGTCAGTGGTCACAGCAGGGGTGGCTGAAGGACCACAGGGGACTCTGCCTTGGCAAGGGGACAGCTGACATGGTTTGGTCTGGATGTGCCAGCGTGCTGGGTGTCCCCACAGCATCCTGGGACAGCAGGGAAAAAGTGGCACTTGTGTCCTTCAGGAGCAAAGCACACACCCCAGATCAAGAATCACAGCAGGGCTGGAGGGGAGTATGTCTGGGGATCTGTGAAATGGGATTTTCCTGGTTCCTGTTGAGTGAATGAGCCCTGGAAACCCCTGGAGACAGAGGTGCCACCCTGGGCCCATGGTCCAAAGCTGCAGCACCTCCAGCAGGGAAGTCTGGCCATGCCTCTCTGCTGGCTGCTCCTTCCCACCTCGGCTCAGGTTCTCAGCTGCAATAAATCAGCACAGCTCCACCAAAGCCAATTTCATGTCAGTCAGTGCTCTGGCTCCTGGTACTCAACCTTCCCACTGAATTTATTCCCTCCATAGGGTCCATGTGCTTGTTTAAGTCCTGTAATCCATCATGGAATGTTCCTGCTTTAAGAGCAGCCAAAAAAAAAAAAAAAAAAGACAAAAAAACCCCTTGAAATTTGTCATGTAGGTTGTAGTTGGCTCTAGATGGGGTTTGTAGATGGACACAAGGTGTCTGGAGCTGTTAAGTTATCCTGCAGTGCTTTGACTTTTGTCCTAACATTCTTTCAGAGGGAGATGGATGAAATCCATGGCAGAGAGCCCCATCCTGGGTGAGGGGGCTCCCCTGAGCAGGTTGGTCACTGTTTTTCTTTTCAGGGGAAGCTTCAATGGTGCCTGTGCTTCAACATTGTTCTTTTTCTTTATTTTTAGGAAGTAAAGCCAGAAACCAGAGTCAAGGTAAGTGAGCAAGGTGAGCAGTGACCAGCTGATGGAAGCAGCTGTTATTGCACAGGTCTCAATTTCTGGTGCAATTCCAAGCTGGACTATTGTATCAATACTCTTGTATTGACTATTGTCAATCTCCTTCCTGAGGGATCTGGGTCCCCCAGGGCAGGCTCCAGCCACTGAATCCTTGGAGAGTGAGCATCTCCTGAGAAGCACCTTCTGCTGTGGCCTCCCAGCATCCCTGCACAGGCTGGGGCAGTGCAGTGTGCTTCAGTGCTGGAATCCTAGGAATTGCTGAGAATTCCAGACTTTCTGTGCTGACAGGCTCTGACTCCCAAGAGAAATCTGCACTGACCTGAGGCCGTTGGGAAGCTTCCAAAACTGAGTGATAGAACTGGGATTGTGGGTGTGGAGTTTGAACAGAAGTGTGTGATATCACAGGGGGGAAAACTTAGAGTTCAAGGTTTTAGATGTAGTAATATACATGGAGCAAGATGGAGGTTATAGGGCAGTAGCTGGTCCCTCTTCTTCACCTTCTTCTTCACCTTCTTCTTCACCTTCTTCTTCACCTTCTTCTTCACCTTCTTCTCCATGGGTTTGGGTGGTTTTGTGTAACTGGATAAAAAAGTCCCCATTGCAGGCAGGGGTGGTTGGTTATTGGGTTAAAAGTGAAAATAATTTAAGTGTAATTTCTTAATTGGACAGTTCATCCTTAAAAGGCCTTGTAGAGAGAGAGATGAGGCTCCATTTTTAGTTTGTTAGAGTGGAGTGCTGGAGAACTCAGGGTTTGTGAGACTGTGACATAGATAAGAACTAATAAACATCTGAGTCCCAACAAGAAATACTGTCTGGCCACTTAATCCCAACCCTGTCAAAAAAGAAGCACAGTTAGCAAATTAGCAGAATTACTTCAACTGCTCCAGCCCCTCACTGTTATTTCCTCCACCAGGTGGGCCTATTCTGATATTTTTGATGGGAATCCTTTCCCACCATTTTTACACTTTTCAAGCAGTGTAAAAATCACCCTGGGTCGATGCACATGTGCAAGGAGACATAACAACATCACATATCCTGAAGCCAGGGTGAAAACCCCAATAAATTGGTGTGGCACAGTCAGATGTTCGACTGAACCAACAAAATAAATCCGGAATGTCCCAGATAAATGGAAAAAGAGAAAAAGAAAACAGTAACCCACCTAAAGCTTTGCTCACACAACAGGAAAAGCACAGCCTGGGGCTCTGTCCACCTATTTGTACCAGTGAGTGGAAAATACCCTGCTCCAGGAATGCACCTCTTTCCTGCTTGCTGGGGGAGGTGAGTTTTCCCTGCAGGGAATATCCTGTTTACCCAAAGCCCTGTTTCCCACCACTCCAGCAGGCACCACACGGGAGTGACATCCCCCAGGGAGCTGAAACCACCCTCTTCATCAGGAATTTATTAATATAAGGCTTTTTTTTTTTTTTTTTTTTTTTTTTTTTTTGTAAGGTGCTGGCAGGACAAGAGCCCCTCAGGGTCTGGAGCAGGGGTTTGGTGAGTGAGGTGCTGGAATCCAGGGCTGGGGTGGCTTCTCTGAACCCAGCACCTCCTCTCCAGCCCCCTCGGTCCCTTCTCCAGGCGATGCTCCAGGGGCTGTTGCATCTTTTTCTGCCATGTAATTCTCTGGGGCTCTGCTTGAACCCTCATGGGAACACATGCTGGAATTCCTGTGAAACATCTGGCCCTAAGCCTCCTTGGCTTTGGGTGGCATTATGTGCCTAAGCCACTGAGGCCATTAAAAATCAATAAAAACCCCAAGGGCTTTGTGCTGCTTCCCCTCCCTGGGGCCAGCCTGGGAAGGGTGTGAGTGAGGGACACCAGCTCACAGCCCAGAGCCAGCAGATATTTGGTTCCTGGGGCTCCTGCCAGCTGGAATTATGGCTCATTCCAGCCCAAACACCCCTAACCACATGATAAACATTATCAGGGTTATTAAAATGTTTCAGCAGAGCCAGAAATGTTTGAAAAACCTGTTGCAACACTAAGCTCAGCGTTCTAATGCGGCCTGAGGAACAGGCTCTCTCTGTTCTTTGCACAAAATGGGGATTTTTGTTATTCCTTAAAGCAATCTGCCACGGATGGGGATGTGCTGGTGCTCAGTGGGGCTGGGCCAGCCCTGCCAGAGGGTCCCTGGTGGCAGCAGAGCCTGCCTGGGTCTTTCCCCAGCTTCTTGTTGTTGGTATTTTGGGTTGAGAGTGTGGCAATGTCCCTCACTCAGGGCTCAACAAATGTGGTGGTGCTCACAGGGGTCCCAGGACGAGGGGAGAGATGAGAATCTTGACTCCATGTTTCAAAAGGCTGATTTATTATTTTATTATCTATATTATATTAAAAGAAAATTATATATTAAAACTATACTAAAAGAATAGAAGAAAGGATTTCATCAGAAGGCCAGCAAAGAAAGAAAGGAATGATAATAAAATCTTGTGACTGCTCACAGCCTCGACATAGGTGGCTGTCATTGGTCATCAAGTAAAAACAATTTCACTTGCTGGGTAAACAATTCTCCAAATCACATTCCAAAGCAGCAAAACATGGGGAAGCTGAAGCTTCTCAGCTTCTCAGGAGAAAAGATCCTGGCAAAAGGATTTTTCATAAAATATGTCTGTGACATTGGGGGCACTTTGCAGAGCTGAACATTGCCAGGAAGGAAAGGAGAGCTCTGATTTTTCAGGTGTGGAGGGGCAGGGCTGCTTGTGAAGGGAGATTGTGGCACCTTGGCATGGAAGCACAGCATCCAGCCTTCCCCATGGAGCCAGGATCTGACCCAGCCAGGAATTGTGGCTGCAGCTCATCCTCCTGGCAGCTCACAGTGCTGAAACACCCAGGCTGGGAGCTCGTGCTGTCACAGAGCAGTTGCTTTCCCAAGGCTTCAGTGCCTAAACCAAGGGCTGACAAGGGGTGTTGGTGTTGAGTTTTATCTTCTTTTTGCCAAGGTCAGGATTAAATGGCAAGATGGAATTTCTTGTTGGGGCTCAGATGTTTATCAGTTCTTTTCTATGTCATAGTCCCACAAACCCTGAGTTCTACAGCACTTCACTCTAACAAACTAAAAATGGAGCCCCATCTCTCTCTCTACAAGGCCTTTTAAGGATAAACTGTCCAATTAAGAAATGACACCTCAATTATTTTTACTTTTACCCAATAACCAACCACCCGTGCCCTGCAATGTGGACTTTTTTATCCAATTACACAAAACCACCCAAACCCATGGAGAAGAAGGTGAAGAAGAAGGACCAGCCTTTGCCCAAAAACCTCCATTTTGCTTTATATATATTACTATATTTAAGACCTTAAACTCTAAATTTTCCACCCTGTGATATCACACACTTCTATCCAAACCCCACACCCACAATCCCAGTTCTGTCATTCCATTTTGGGAGCTTCTCCATGGCCCCAGGTCAGTGCAGATTTCTCTTGGGGGTCAGAGTCTGTCAGCACAGAGAGTCTGGAATTCTCTGCAATTCCCAGGGTTCCAACAGTTTGGGTTGGAAAGGACCTTAAGGATCACTTGGGCAGGGAATCTTGGGGTTCTTGGGGCCTTGGATCTCGACGTTTTGGGATCCCTGTCTGGAATATGCTGGGGGCTCATGACATCAATCCACAATTGGACACGATGCAGGTGGAGTCACCTTCTCCTCCTTTCTGCTGCCAGAACAGAGCTGGTGGCACCCATGGCTGCAGGGATGACAGTGAGGAACCCCCTGATGAACCCTGAGCTGGCAGAAGGGCTCCAGAGGCAGAGTGGCAGCTCTCAGGAGTTTATTTTGTTGGGTTATTCAGTGCCAGGATTGAGTGCCTGATTTGTGAGCTGGAGCAGCTCATCCTGGACCATTTTACCTGTGCAGCCACTCACTGAGCCCTCCTGTACCCCCAGTTTAACATCATGGCCTTGCACACACTGCTCTGCAGGCAAGGCAGAAGTCATGGTGTCACCACAGCAAATATTTGCAAAATAGAGAAAAAAGGACTCTGTGACAGAGCTGTGACTCCCTCAGTTCCTCTCTGGGCCCAGGAGGAATAATTTCTGTGCAGCTCAGCAGCAGATGCCTCAGGTTTTGCTGAAGGGAGAGGATTTGGAGTGAGTGTATTGATACCCTTGTAGTTCATATGGGAAAATTTTGGCCAGTTCTTCTCTGCTATGTGGCTGTAGAAATAAACAAAGTATTTCCTTCTGTCTGCTAAAGCAATAGTGGGGCATTTCCCACTGCCTGGGAAAGGGGTCTTAATCCTGCTGTGGAGCAAGGACCAGTTGTTACAGGGAGAATCTTTTATTTGCAGGTGAGTGGCTGTCTCTGGCAGCTTCATCTGTGTCAGATCAGGGAAGATTCACCCAGAATTTGCAAAAGCAGCTCCAGGACCAGCTCCTGACACTGCAGCCACGACCCAGCCCCGTTTTCCTTCCCAGGGATTGCTCCTGTTTGCTCCCCTATACAATTCCAGGGTGCCCACTGCATGGCCATAAATCACATTTTCCTCCATCAGTGCTGACCCCTTGCCTTGGTCATTCCCAAACTTTCCAAACTTTTCTGATCCAAATCTCAGTCCTCATTTAATGAGAACACCCAGATGTGCATAAACACAGCCTAAGGTGAGGGGGGGAGCCTGATGAGCTCACCTGGAGAGCACAAAGTGAGGTAGAGAGGTAGAGAACTGAGGGTGGCAGATTTTAGCAGGAATCAGTGAAGGGGGAAGGCAGAGCCTGAATATCTGGGCTTTGTCAAACACCACGGATGTGCCAGTTTCTCCCCTGGATCTGTGAGAAAGGGAATTTCAGTTTGGTTTTGGTTTCAGCCTGGGGTATTTGGTCTGTTTGGAGAGGGGGCAATGCAGGGAAATGGGATTTATTGGCCCTCTGCAAAATCCAAATGAGGATGATTTTAATTTGGTTTTGTCTAGCAAGGGTGGATTAGCTTATGTGTGCAAGCTGTCTCTGAAATCCAGGTGAATCCAGAGTTTATCCTCAGATCTATCCCTGCTTTAAATAACTTCAGGTTTTAGTACCTGGGTTCAGACTAAGCTTATTCTAAAATTTGGGCAAATATCTCCTGGTTTGGCCCATTTCCAGTTCTAATGTTGGTTTTAGTTGGATAACAATTAAAGGTCTGACCCAAAGCCCAGTGCAATCTGATGGAGATTTAACTTCTCTCAATGCCAGCCTGGCTGTGGAAGGAGAGTTTTCCAGCAGATCCAAGCTCAGCTCTGTTCTCCTTTGCCCCTCTGGAAAGCCAGCACTGAGCCAAGGAAAGGGCACAGAGCCTTCCCCAGGGGCAGGATTTGGCAAAGCTGTGAATGAGCAGCACTTCCAAGCCCCTCCTGGGGGAGTGAGTGGTGATCCAGCCACACTCAGCAGACTCCAGCTGCAGCCACAATTCCTGCACACACCTTTCAGGCACTCATGCCATCATCTCGGTGTCTTATTCAGCACTGAGAAACAAAATTCCAGCTTTCCAAGCTATGAGGAAATCTGAAACTGAAGGGTGCTTGAGTCCATTGGAGAAAGACACTTTAATGGCACATTTTCCTCGTTATAAAACAGGTCTAAAATAATGAGGCTCATGAAAGGATACGGCCTCAGCTATAAAATGCACTTATTAAAGTTGTATGGTAAATCAGAGAGGGAGGTTTGTGCCTCCTCCCGAGGCACTGGGTGCAGTCAGACAAGAAGGGGAGGAGAGGCAGATTGATTTCTGGTGCAAGGCCCTCTCCCAGCTGGGGGGAAAGGCTTAGCACAGGTCAAATTGCTCACAAGCCTCTGTCAAGGAATATATATGTCTGCCCTAAATGTCAGGCTGGAGGAGAGAAAGCCTGGGCTCTGTGGGCTCCACATCCCACTGTGGCTGACTCCATCAGTTACAGCCCTCTTTGCTCCTTTGATGCTGAATTTTTGTCCCTTTTTTCCCCCCCTCCCCAGAGCAGTGATTTGTCTCCAACAGGATGCTCTGCTGTCATGTTAGTGACAGAACAAGGGGGAATTGTTTTAAACTAAAAGAGGAGAAATTTAGGTTGGTATTTAGGAAGAAATTCTTCCCTGTGAGGGTGGGCAGGCCCTGGCACAGGGTGCCCAGAGGAGCTGTGGCTGCCCCTGGATCCCTGGAGGTGTCCAAGGTCAGCCTGGATGGATCTTGGAGCAACTTTGTGTAGTGGAAAAACGTCAACAGCCTTCCCTCTGAGTGATGAACTGCACCAGTAGAAAGGAGGAGGAAAAAAATAGCTTTTTTTTTTTTGGTCGTAGCTGCTAAAAATACAGCCTCATTCTTCAAATGCTTGGGAATCTTTTTTATCCCACTCAGATGATTTATTCTGCTGCAAAAGGTCTGGCTGGAGGGGATTGCAGCAAGCTGCAACAGGGAGCAGAGCAAGGAATGCCACTGAGGAGCTGTGGGATGCTGCAGCACCTGCAGAGCGAAGCCTTGGAAGAGGAGTGAGAAGGTGAAGTGGTTTGTTTGCAAAACTTCTGGGCATGGGTGGATCAGGCTTTTCTCAAATCCCAGCTCCCAGAGCACTGAAATGACCTCACACCTTGCCAGGGCTGGGGCTGAGCCCTCCTGAGCACTCAGGGCTTATGTCAGGGCCAGTTAAGGGCCAGGAGCTGCCTCTGCTCCCTGCAATTCCTGGTGGCACTGAGATGCCTCAGCTCTCAGCTGCCAAGTAATTTTCTTTTGGGTAATGCAATAGTGCATGGAAGAGCCCATTATTTGCCAGTAGCAAGAGACTCAGCAAGCACTAATTGGACAAACGAGGCTCCAGGGATTTACAAACTAAGCAGATGAATATGCAGCTGGGGGGAAAAAGCAAATAAGGCTCTGAGCCTCCCTGAAGGGCACTTGGGACGGGGCTTTGCTCCTGCAAGGAGAGGCACAAAGTGCTGTGAGTGCTGTGAGGGGCAGTGCTGTCCAAAGAGGCCCTTCCTGCCCCATAAACCATCTCCCAGAGGTGTTTTCCTGGGAGCATCTCTGATGAAGCAGATTTGTTTTTCCCCAGGGATGCATTGGCTGAGCTCCTTGGCAGGTATTTGGAAATATTTCCCAGGCTCCTGGCATCCTTCCCAGCCCACATTGCCCACAGGGACAGGCTGCCATCAGTTCTCTGTGTTGGGACTGTGCTGGGTGAAGACTTTAGAGCTCTTCACCTGCTCCCTGCCTAAAATTTTCCCTCGAAAAAAATAAAAAAAGGAAAGGAGGGAAAGAGAAGGAAAATAAAATTATTTATGGAGGAATGAAAAAAAAAATTAATTTTTGTCCTCAAATATTCCCTTTGAAAGAATATCCTGAGCTGTGCCACACTCCAGGATATCTTTTGGAAGCTGTTTCTTCTTGTGTGCCCTCATCTTTGGGGTCACAGCTTCACCTCTGGTCCCCTTGGGCACTGTGTCCCCACTTTGGTTCTGTGCAAGAGAACAGCTCAGACTGGGATTTCCAGTACACAACCAAAGTCAGTGAAATAACCTGAAAACATTGATTTTTGACTGCTCCCAGACATAATTCATGACCAGGTCACTTTCCCTTCTGTTGCTGCTGCCCTTTTCAGCAATCCCTCCGCAGGGAGGAGCGTTTGTTGCACCGCCATCAAACCATGGAATATCCCCAAACCACAAAATTCCTGCTGTTCTCCACATCTGGGTCTTGCTCCAGAGCTGGGTACCAAGCTGCTGCCATAAAATGAGTAATAAAGTGTTGTGTTCAATCAATGTCCAGGGCTGAAGGCTCCAGGTCCTGGAGAAAGGCTGGGAATGTCCCCGAGAGGAGAGACGGCCGATGGCATGGAGGGAGTTATTGCAAGCTCTTCTGCCAGGGAAAAAGTGGTGCTGGCTGGGGTTGGGATGATAGATCACTGCTTTTTTCAGCAGTGCATTAGCACTCAATCTCAGAGGTCCAGCCAGAACACAACCTTCTCCCTCTAATTGCCATGCAAAACTGCTGCTGTGTATTAACTTGGACTGGGGCTGAACTCGGAGCCCCGGAGCTGAGATCAGGAAAATGGAGAGTGGGAAAGCTGCAATAAATTGATTGGATATTCAGAGGCTCTCAAATTGACATGTTTATTAAAAAAAAAAAAAAAAAAAAATTGCAGTCCATAGGATGGGTTGGCTTTCTGCCAGTGGCCAGGGTAAAAACGTGCCCAGGTCAATGTGGTGGGAGCAGGAAATAAATATGTCATGGCTTTAACCACCTGGAGAGCTTTCCAGGGTGGAACTGTGGATGCCCTCTGTGCTTTCATGGCTTTACAAATGAATGGCTTGGTTTCACTGTGAGAGCCATCAGTGAGGAGGGGAGATGCAGAGGATGGAGTTACATGGGGTGCTGAATGGGGCACCCCAACAATCTCCACCTTCTGGGGGTTAAGGAGCAGAAATCAGCCAGGTGAGGCACTGCTTTAAAAGCCTGAGGGAAACAGCAATAAAGGAGATGGTTTTCTACCATTTAACCTTTTTTTTTTTTTTGTAGCATCCAGTTAATGCTTTCATGCTTCCTCTGCAGTCCTGATGGCCAGAAATGTGCCAGGAAAAATATCTTCTACATAACCCTGCAAAAACCCATGAGAGCTGCTGTGGGGCTGGGGGGTACAGACATTCAGTTTTGGGGACCATCATGATTTTTGTGGGAGATCTGCTATCAGTGACATCTCCTGCACTGGGGGGGTTTCACTTGAAATAGGACATGTCAGCTAACCCAAAGTGCAAAACCTCTTGCTAAAGGTGAAGTGGCAACACAGAGTGTAAAAAAAAAGATGTTAATACACCTTTCCTTTAGTCTGCCTTCAGAATTACCAAGTCTTCTAAAGAAAAACATTCCAGACCCTCTCTGTGCTGTCTGGCTTCTATTTTTTGCATGTCTGAAGGAGCTCCCCATTGCATCCTCCAGAAATAATGAGAGAAGTTGAAATGAGAAAAACATAATGAAAAGGGCTGCTGTAAACAGAGCTGCATCTTCCTACAGGTCTCTTTAGTTCGAGGCTCTCATTAACCATCATGTATCCACGGACTTATGAATTCCAATTATTATTTTCTGTGTGTGCTGTTCTTGCAAGGAGGACAGTGATTAATTAAGTGGTCCTGGGCTTTGTTAATGCCCCTGGGTCTGGCAGGACTGAGCAAGGTGCCCGTGGCCAGGCTGGGTGTGGGCAGGGGGCAGTTCACACCCAGAGCTCTTGTGATGAGAGGGGAGAGGACCTTCTCCTCTGGGCTGGGGCTTGAATCAGGGTCTGGGAGATTTTCCCCTTTTAGGAACATTCTGGAGGGGTGGATGTCGTGGGTCCCCCTTCATCCTGCAGACAAGCCCTTTCCATCCTGGGACACCAGTGCATGTCCAAGAGCTGAGGTGTGGCTCTTTGCTTGACCTATTTTTTAATTGATGACCTATTTTGCTATTTTTCTCACCTGGGTGCCACTCTGATCGCTGTGGGTGTGACAAACGGGGTGAGCACAGCTGGGACTGTCCCACACTGCAAACACCACCATCCCTCCCTGTGCTTCCCTGTCCCCTTCCCCTTTTCCAGCTCCAGCACAAAGCCTGCCTGTGGTGTGTGGTGCCACACAGCTCCCTGCAGCCTGCTCATGTTGGTAAACAAGGCTGCTCAAGCAGCTTTTCCCAACAGGCATTTGCTGGATGAAAGCAGCCTGGATGCAATCTGTGCAGCATGTGGAGTGCAGCTCAGGTGTCTCCAGCTCTGCTCCAGCAGGCACACCACCAGCCTGATTAATAGTAATAATAATGAGTCAAATAACAACAACAACAACAACAACACCCATTAAAATCATTATAGCAACAACAACAACAACAAGTATGCACCTGAAGACAATAACCTATTATATTATTATAATTAATATATAATATATAATACATAATATATATAATATATATAATATATTATATATAATAATATATAAGGAGCAGAAATCATAATATATATAAGATATAATATATATTATAGAATTTATATATAAGATATAATATAATATAATATGTTATAATATACATATTATATAACCTATTATATTATTATAATAATAACTTATTGTTATTAATAATATATATTAAATTATTATTTTAATAATAATACCTATTAAAATATTACAAAACCAACAACAATAATAATTACTACTACTACTGCTATTATTATTATTATTATTATTATTATTATTATTATCATCATCATCATCATCATCATCATCATCATCATCATCATCATCATCATTATTATTCCTCCTCCACCTTTTCTGAGCTCAGGATGAGCTGCAGCCAGTTCAGGCCTGAGCCCAGAGCAGAACCAGGCTGCTGCAGCAGTGAGCAGATGCCAGGGCTGGCAGAGGATGCATCAGGCTGCTCCTTCACTTCTGAATCCTGGCATGATTCCATGTCCTGCTGCCTGTGGTTGATGAGCCCTGACTCCAGGGCAGCCAAGGAGCACGGGTTGGACATTCCATAGTTCCCATCCCAGTTTCAAGGGATGCCTGGCCTTGGAAGGAGCCCCAGGGTTGAATTTTTAGGGTGACTGTGGCTGCCAGCAGGTTCTGCTGCCCTCTGGAGCTCCCAGTTCCTCCTGGGTGAGGGTCAGGGGGTGCAGCTGGCCTGGAGGTGCTGCTCCAGGACCTGATGTGCATTGATTATCACTCATGCTGGGCAATTCAGATTCTGAATTGGCTCACATTGAAAGGAGCCCACGCTCGACCCCAATAAGTCAGGATTTTATCCACTATCCATTCAGCAGCTCTGACCAGCTGAACCTAAATTCAGGCATTTGTATAAATTTGTGCAAATTTAGGCAGTTGTGTAAGTGAGCAGTGGGCAGGCAACTCTCTCCACGTTCACACTGCAGCCTTGCTCTCCCCCACATCTCGTTTTTCAAGGTGATGCCACAGCAAAATAATTCCTGTAGGTGTTCCTCAATCTCTGCCAACATCTGCTGCTTCCACCCCCAAACTGGGTAAATTTTTGATCTGAACTTCCAGGCTGAGGTGAATTTGTTCACTGAGTTCCTGTGGTTGTCTGACTTGCTCAAGGAAGGAGGATTCCATCATTTTCCCTGTGTAAATCCTGCTGGGACATGAGAGAGCTTTTTAGAAGATGCTGTTTAATTAAAACACCAACAACAGGAATTTCTGGAAAAACATCAGAGGTTCTCATAAATTATCCCTGTCTCCTGTGTTTCACACTCCCAATCTTCTACCTTTTCTTTACTCCATATTATTTTGGAATTGTTTCAGGGGAATATTTAAGGGTGAAGCATATTCCTGGCTATGACTGCCTTACTTACAAATTACCCTTTAATCAACAGATTTGATATTAATTAATAATTCATAGTCTGCTCTTAGGATAAAATTGCATAATAATGTCTTTGATGCAGCCCAAAGTGTCCATTGTAGATGGCATAAAATGTTAATTAGCAGCAAAATGCAGTTAGGAGAAAACACTTTTAATTATGTAATAGGCCTCATTACAATGGGTAATCAACAGTGCTTCCAAATTAGCCCACTGACAGCATTTATCTATACATAGCAAATAAACTTTTGTTTGCAGAAAATGCATTTGAATAGTCAGCCTAGGAATTGCTTCCAGGCAGTTTTTTAAGACACTGCAGTCCCCAGAAGCAGAATTTGAACAAGGACCACCTTCTCTGGGCTGAGCAGGCCATATGGAAGGCTTAGAGAATAATGGGGGAAATTGTTCCCAAATATTTGCTCAGATATGCAAGCAAATTTCAGTTTGACCTTTTGCAGGACCCTCATCTGAATACTGGAGTGTTTTGCTGACGGCAGTGCCCAGAGAAAAATGTAAAACATCAGAGCATGAAAATCCCCTGAATTTCACATTGTGCCTGAGGTCCTGTGGCCCTCACTGGCTGCTTTGTTGGTGAGAGGCATAAATCACAAATCACCCAGTCCAGCAACTGCAAACGTGTGGTCAGTAGGGCCAAGGGTGTGCACAAAGACCTGCTTGGAAGCCACTCATAAATCCAGATTTTCCTTGGGAGGGAAATGGGAGGCAGCTCTGCAAGCAGATGCCTCATGGTGATCTCTGTCCCAGCTGATTTGTCTGAGCCAGAGTGAAATTAAGGGTTTGGCTGCAATGAGCCAATTGACCCAAAGTCAGTCATACAGGGTTGTTTTTATTTTTGTACCCCGAAGCATTTTGCTGTTTCTGCCTGGATTTTTAAAGTGATCCAGGCTACTTCAAGCCTGATTTCTCTTCCAACTCAGCCAAACCTCTAAGAGGTTCCATCCAGAGATGTGGTCCAGCTCAGGCATTTTGGGCTACAGATAATAACATCTGTATTGTCTCACCCTTCATATAAGACTAAAAACAGAATCAAAGTTTTTAAAATGCCTCTCAGTTACCGCATCTCTAAATCAAAAAAAAAAAAAACTTAATCCAACCAATTATTCACTTGTTTCATTTCCCACACCCTGTCCAGCCCAAGGAACCTTCCTGTCTCACTCCAAGTCATTAGTGGTGCCAAGAACACCCTGCTGAGCAGTGCTAAAGGCACTAAAGGTCTTCCTCAAAGGGACAGCAGGAATCCTTGGGATATCAAGACCTTTACGTGTTGTGTGCTTGTAATTGTCCTTTTAATATTGTGCAACCCTGATAACCCGTGTTTATCCATATTGTGGAGCAGAAGGACTCTCTGTTATTAGATTTGCTCTTGCAGACACCTCGCTGGATTGTCTGGATGTAATTTGGAGTCTCTAAAATCTGCAGGCACAGATCTCTGCCTCCTCCACTGTCTGGTCATTTCTATTCATTACATCTCTGGAATCTAATGTAATAAAATTATAAAAGGCTCTAACTCCTCAGCATTTAATCAGCTTAGTATGAGAGAATTACATCAGCAGCCCTTAGGTGTACTTTACCCAGCAAAGGAAATCTCACATTAGGAGGCAATCACATTATTCTCACTACTGAGGATTGCAGGAATTCCTGAGGAGCTGCCAGGAGTACAGAAGACTCGAGGTAGGCTGTGTCTTTGTTTACAGCAGGTAAAAAGCAGGAGGGTTTTGCCCTGCCAGCAAAGCCAGCCAGAGCAGGGCCCAGCACCCAGAGCCTCCTGGATCCTTCACTAAGATCCAGAGTTCTACATCAGACAGGATTTAGGGGTAGGTAGAAACTTGGTGCATCCATCTCCATCTCTGTTTAAGACAGTTTCCCTGCTCACAAGAGCAGCTGTGGATCAAGCTTGTGTTCAGCAGAGGAGCTGGCAGGGAATTTAGTGCCTGCTAATTTAGAGAGCCTTTTTTCTTTGCTAAAAGGATGTTGGTCCCTCCCCTCTGCTCTGTTTCTTGATCTCAGTTTCCAGAAAAGCTGTTCCTGGGTTATATCCCACCCTCACACCCGGGTTTCTCACCCTGACAGGATCAAGCAATTCACAGAAATTCCCTTCCCCTGATGCCCTGAAGGTCTGTGTGTTGCTCCTTCCCAGAGCCCAGATTATCTCAGTGTATTGGCTTGTAGGGCATTGGTGGGGTAATTCTTTACTTCCACCAGGTCTGGAGAAATCACAAGTTTTATTTTCTTGGCCCTTTTCATAGAATTATTGAATGGTTTCTGTTGTAAGAAACCTTCAAGATCATCCAGTTCCACCCCTCTGCCATGGCAGGGACACCTTCCACTGTCCCAGGTTGTTCCAAGCCCTGTCCAGCCTGGCCTTGGACACTTCCAGGGATCCAGGGGCAGCCACAGCTGCTCTGGGCACCCTGTGCCAGGGCCTCACACCCTCACAGGGAAGAATTCCTTCCCAATCTCCCATCCATCCCTGCCCTCTGGCAGTGGGAGCCATTCCCTGTGTCCTGTCCCTCCATCCCTTGCCCCCAGTCCTTCTCCAGCTCTCCTGGAGCCCCTTTTAGGCTCTAAGGCCTCCCTGGAACCTTCTCCAGGTGAACCCCCCCAGCTCTCCCAGCCTGGCTCCAGAGCAGAGGAAATCCAGCTCTCAGAGCATCCCTGTGGCCTCTCCTGAAGTTGCTCCAGGAGCTCCTTGTCCTTCTGACATTGCAGCTCCTCAGAGCTGGATGCAGCACAGCAGGTGGGAGAGCAGAGTGTCCACTTTATTAGTTTCAACCTGATATTTTCCAGCAACTGGTGTGATAAGGTGAATAAAGAGATGATGTGAGGAAAGAGATGCTCCAAAGGATGATGTGTCCCACTCCCCTGCCTGGGGTTGCACAGAAACTCTGTGAGGTGAAGCAGGAAAATAAACCCACATCTTCTCTGGGCCATGTCACTGCAAAGCCACCGTGTCCCACATCTGCTCCCCAGCCCTGCCCATGGGTGGCTGAAATTGGGCCAAAACAGAATTTCCAAGGTTCTTTTTGGTGCATGCTGATGTAGGCTTGGCTGAGAGGCAAAGAGAAAGGAGAAGGCAGACAGGGAGAGAAAGGAGGTGTTTAATGTAGCCCAGGGATTGCACTTCTCTGGGAATGCTGGGGCCAGGGCTGTCCTGCTCTCCTGCCTCATGGATCCATGCTCTCCTGACCCCAGGAGATGGCATTTCTGCCTCTCTGGACACCAGTGTTATTTCAAAGAAAACAGCTTGCTTGTTTTCCAGCCCAAGCTGGCTCGGCCAAGCTCAGCCCCTCTAACCACAGTCTGGGCATTTATTTTTGTCCTCCAGACTTTCCAAGCCATTTCTTGGGGTTGTTTGTCTGGTTCTTGCTGGGAGTGATGGAACATGATAAAAATAGAGAGGAGTCCCAGATCTGGGTTCTTTCTCCTGAAAAAATGACAGTGAAGTTTAACACAAAGCTCAGGCAACCCAGGCAGGGTCTCACTGCCAGAGTAGGATATTTGATGTGTCTTGGAGCCTGTAGCCATGATATTTTCTGAAAGATCCTTTCCTTAGGATTTTTTTCTCCTGAGAAGCTGAGATGCCTCAGAAACAAAATGTAAAAAATGATTATCTGCTGCTATGGAATGCAACAGGTAGATCTTTGATTAGCCCATGTTAGTTGTTTCTAATTAATGGTCCATCACAGTCCAGACTGTCTCAGTCAGCCACAAGCCTTTGTTATTCATTCTTTTTCTATTCTTAGCTGGCCTTCTGATGAAATCCTTTCTTCTATTCTTTTAGTATAGTTTTAATATAATATATATAATAAAATAATAAATCAAGCCTTCTGAAACATGGAGTCAACATCCTCATCTCTTCCCTCATCCTCAGACCCCTGCAAACACCGTCACAGGAGCCATCCAAGGGGTCTGGGTGATTGAATGCAGCTCATTAGGGTGGCTTCCAGCCTGCCCCTGAGCCTGTCTTCAAAATGTGGATTTGCTAAAATATTCAAGGAACTGTGTCTCCAGCTTCAGGGAGAAGCATCAGGGCTAAAATTGGTCGAAATATAAAGAGTGGAGCCACCTCCATCACCATGCCGACTTCAGAACTTGTGACTTTAATTAAAATATCAACTGTGACTTTAATTAAAATATCAGCTGGAGGGTGGGCAGCAGTGGGTCCTGTCCCCACAACGCCTTTGGTGCTCTCAGTGTTCAGGGAAAGCTGTGGAGCCCAGGTTTTGTTCTGCCTGGAGCCAGGTGTCCGGCACCTGCCGCGTTATCCCGTCCCCTGGGAGCACCAGCAGCAGCTGCTCATGTTGTTGTGTCTCTGCTAATTTGGGGATGTGTTGTTGTGCTCTGCCAAGTGCCCTCTGCACACCACAGGGGGGTTTGTGATGGTTCCTGGAGGAGCTCATCCGTGGTCTGTGATGGCTCCTGGAGGAGCTCATCTGTGTCACCGACAGCTTCCCCAGGTATCTTGGTTTGGAAAGACAGGAGTCTGCTAAGGAAGGCAGGAGCCTCCCCTGAAATGGAGAATGTAAACCCTCCCCACCGCTCCGAATTGCTATAAATTTTAAATTAAGGATTTCTCAGGCAAAAAATATGGGAGCAGGAAATAACAGTTCTTTAATAGGGAAGAAAAATAAAATGATAAAATAAAACAATGCAGTACACTGGAACAACACTGACAGAGTCAGAACCCAGCCTGACACCCTGTGGGTCAGGGTGTGGGCAGCAGTGCCATTGGAATTGTGGCTCAGCCCTCCTGCAGTGTCAGGGGTGGCTCTGCTGGAGCAGGGATCCTGTAGAAAAGGGTGAAGTCATCCTCTGAAGATCCAGTGGCAGAGGCAGCTGCTGTTCCTCTGGGGAATCCAGTGCAGAAGCTGTGCAGTTATTCCAGGATCTCCAGATTATATCCAGGTAGGAATGATTGGCTCCTCCCTCTGGGCTCACATCTCCCAATAGGATGCTGTAGTTGTTATCAGCCATGCAGTGACATTCAATGGCTGTTATCAGCAGGTGTCTCCCCTGAGGAAGGTGTGATTGTGGTCACTCAGAGAGAGAGATAAGGAACACTGCCCACAGAATACATCTTGCCTTGCAATCTGGAACACCAGGAAAGCACTGCCAAGGCACAGCTGACCACTGCCCTTCTCCCAGCAGCACCACTGGACACTGGGACAGATGAGTAATGCTATGATTGACTCTCACAATGAACAGACAAATATCATGTATATAGGTTAAGAAAAGTTTTATAGATTTATAGCTGTGTTGTACCACCTCTCATGGTTATCAAGGGACAGGTGGGGTTGGGACATCTGGGAGGGCTGGGTTGTCACTGTGGAACATCTGACTTCCAATCAGGATCTGAGGAAGAGATCTCCACCACTGGACAGTGAAGAAGGGGTTGATGGACAAAACTTTGGGAGGGGTTAAAGGGTTAAAAAGGAAAAAAACCTCCATTGTGAGGGGGCTGAGCACATGGCAGGGAAAATCTTTTGCTCCCGGCGCCGTAACCTTTTTTTTTAATTTTTTTAAAAATTTTTCTGTTTTTATTTCCTTTTTAAAAATTCTTCTGTTGTATTTTTGATAAGGTTTAATAAACCTTCCTAAACTATGAAAAGTGAGTAACTATTTCTCACAACACTGATTTAGCTGCTTGCTGCTTTGCTTGGCTGGTCTGGAGCCTGACCATGGGGTGCTTCAAAGATTTAAGTGGTTTTCCTCAACCCCCAGGGGAGGACAGGGCAGGACTGAGGACAGCAGTTCAAACATCCCCATCTCCCTGGGGTCTCCAAATTGATGATGGCTGGGGCTTGGCTCTGTGCCACAGCTGCTTTTCAGCCCTGAGCTGAATTGTCTGTCATCATCTGCCTGTCTGGGCAGGGTGGTTTCTCTGAGGGATGGTGGGAACCATCACAGGGTGCTGCCAGGGTGCCTGAGCTCATCGTGGATGGGAAATCAGGAGCCTGGGATATCCTGACTGTGCAAACAGCAGCAGAATCCTCCTCTCCAGGAATTGCTCCATTTAGGGCTATGTGGTGCCAACATTTTCCATTTCCACCAGGAGTTATCTGGGTGGGTTTTGAGCATTTCTACTTTTCAGCTACAACCTTGGGTATTTGTGGAGTTTTCCATCAGGAGTGACAACCCACAGAGCACTGATCCAGCACTACAGTGCTCACCACCAAACCCTGTCCACAGCATCCACACGTTTTTTGAGCACTTCCAGGGGATGATGATTCCATCACTGCCCTGATCAGCCTGTTCCAATGCCAGACAAACATTTCAGGGAAGAAAATTTTTCCTAACATCCAATCTAAATGTCTCCTGGCACAATTTGAACCATCACTTATTACCTGGGTAAAGAGACCAACCCCCACCATCTGTAATCTCCCTTCCTCTTTTCAGGGATTTTGTAGAAATAACCTCTGCTCTTCAGTTTTGCTTTCAGACAAATATTCTTTACACAGGGAATGATCTCATCCAAACTGGGCACCTCAGTGGTAATGCTGTCAGCAGGGCTGCAGGGGAGCAGGTCAAGCACTGGAATTAGCTGAACATTTCATCTGGAACCATGGGAACCCCTCCAGCACAATGCCTGCAAAAAAATGCACCAGGACACCTAGAGCTACTTAGCCATGGATGTGTGGGGGCAGATTTCAGATTTCCCTTCCTGTTTGGCAGGAGGCAGCCAGGATACAACCAGTTGTGCTGCTGGGGAGCTGTGAAAGGAGCTCTTGGGAGGCAGATTTGGGGCAGGTCTTTGGGGTCTGACCTCGCTGGGACCTCATCATTGCTTCAGGGCTGCTCATAATGCTCCTCTTGTCGTGCAGCTTTTGCAGAGCCACAATTCAAACCAGCATGAGCAGGGTCTGTTTCCTGCTGGAAGCTGCAGCAGCACAGCCCCAGTGCCATTATTTTGGGATGTCCTTTGAGCAGAAGTGTTCACACCTCTGGATTCAAATCACCGGGCGCCTCTCAGCATTCTCACCGCTTATCTACTAAACAGATCGTATTTAAAGGTTTATTTTGTGGCCATAAAAATTTGCTGCTGGCACTCAAAAGAAAGCTCTCTGCTGGATCTTAGCCTAGAAACAAATGTGCTGGATTGGCTTAGGCTGCAAGGAAAGGGACTTTAGGAGTTTATGAGAAATGGGTCTCCAAACTGGAATGCTTTAAGCTGATTTCCCAGACTTACCAGCTCAGACAAAACAAACGCAGCACTTTTCCTGGCAAACATCTCCTGTGGAGCTGGCACGGCTGTGCAGCACCAGCCCAGGGCCTTCAAGAAGCCTCTGAGGAAGGTGTTCGAGGCACTCATTGGAAATTGAGCTTTGTTCAGCTCTGCAAAACAGGGGACACCAAACACAAGTGATCACCACCTTGAACCCATGTGATCTGCAGCACCCCGTGTGCAAGGGAGCCCTGGATTTTGGTTTTAAACCACTCCCAGAGGCTGGTGAATGGAGAGCAGAGATATCTTGGCACAGGGACTGGTCCCAGGGCTGGGGAGGCTGCAGGTTGTCCCAGGCCACACTGGTCCCATCCTGTCTCCTTGCTGGCCACAGAAATTCACTTTGGGATGGGCTAAAAAGCCCCCAGCCTTTGCATAGAAAAGGGAGTTGATGGCAGGAGAGCCTTATTTTGTTAAAATCACAGCTCATACACTTGGTTTATCTTTATTCCTGCCTGCCTTCACTGCTGTTGTGCAGCCAATCCCCTCTGCCCCAAGCACACTGTGCTGAATGTGGGCTCATGAACATCACTGACTGTGGAGAAATATTCCCCTTCTGCTTATAACTCCCTCAGCCTCTTCATTTTTGGGCTCAGATGTGATTGATGGTTTTCTTAACCTGGAGTTGTGTTGCCAGGAAAAGTCAGAGCAACACTGATTTGCCTGTTTTGTGGTGAGGAAACAAGAAAGGTAAGGAAAAGTTTGCAGAGTGGGTTGTGCACTCTGCAGTGCCTCCAGGATGGGTGGAAGGAGTTCCAGGTGTGGTGAGGTGTTCTCCTTATCCTGGAAAAGTTCCTTTGAATGGGCTGCAGAAGATGAATTTCCAGTTACAGAGTGGGGACAATGGATCTGGGAGATCTGCACAGACTCACATCTCTGGGAAAGCCAGAAGGGTGGAAAAAGAGCACCAGGATGAGGAGAGTGAACAAAATGGGGGGAAAAACCTCCAGAAAGGGTGCTCTTAGGGCAACAGAAGACGTTGGTTAAGGGATCTCCTCCTTTTCTCTGATAAAAGCTGGGTGTTTGGCATCTTGGCTGGCAGGATATTGTGAATTCCAGCCTGAACCCCAGGGAATGCTCTTGGTGCAGGTGGGCAGTGTTTAGCCAGGCTGGAGATCAGGCTCTCCACTGGTTTTCCAGTCAGGATCCGGGTGAGACACAGCCACTGCTCACATAAATATCGGACAAACCAAAGGTGTCCTGCTGGGTCAGGGCCCTGCAGCACAACCACAGCTCCCAGCTCTCCTTACAGATTAATCCCTGCTTGGAAAGACTCTCCTGTTAGCCTGGAGGTTGCCCCTCAGCCCAGAAAAGATTCCCAGAGTGTGGCTGGCCTGGGTTCTGCCTGGAGTCAGTGGAAAATCCTCTGGACCCCAATGGACGTGGATCAAGCCCACCCCAATGCTGATGCTCACACTTTAAATCCCCTTTTATCCCCCTCTGGTTCCCAAAGGAGTCAGTGGAGTTTGTAGACAGAAAGTCTTTACCAGGTGCATCTTAGGCATGTCTCTCTCACCAAGAATGCTTTCCAACAGGGATATTTCTTTCCCATAGGTGAAATTGTTGACTTAAACCCAAGGCCAAGCTTGTCTAAGTATCTCACTTGCAGAAATGATTCTGGTGTTGCTGGTGGCAATCAAAGCTGTTGGCTCCTGTTTGTCCCATTGGCTCTGGAAGCATTCCTGGAGCATCCTGGCTGCTCACTGATGCTTCAGATTTTAGTTTTTCTATTTTCCACATTCTGTGCTGCTTTAGTGTGTGGGTCTGGGCTTCATATGAGGGGATGGTGAGCTCTGTGCACAGAGCAGGGAGACAAAACAATTCCTGCTCCAGCTGGGCACCAAGGACAAATGATCCAAATCTCAGCCCAAGAGCACAAACCCCGTGGGCTGGAGAGAGAAAAACAAGGATGGGATTGCATGGGCTAAAGCTGGAATGGGACAATGAACTGCAAGATGCAAATGGAGCAGAACTGATAAAAGTGTGAAACTCCGTGCCCGCTCGTGCATTTTGTGACCATTTTGGTTCATCTTGGGTGCAGCCCTGGCTGGGCTCTTGTGCTGCCCAAGGTGGATCCATTGAGGCCTTTTAATAAATCCCTGCTTTATTCTTTAGCTCCATCCAGCCTCTGTTCTAGGTCAGCCTTCCCAAGGCATCATCAGGAAGGGTCATTTGTCCCTGACAGCCCAGGAGGGAACAGGAGTGGGGATGGGGCAGAGCCATGGGAAGGGATCTGCCATCTACAACCTCATTCAGAGGCAGAATTTATTTATTTGCAGGTTTCTGCTCATCCATGGGAGGCTGCCCAGTTTCTGCCTCCAAGACCTGCATGTAAGGACGAGAGGTTTGCTCTTGTCTTGGAGCAACAAATCCAGGGAAAGGGCAGGAGGAGAGAGGAGATGATCTTTGATGTCTCTGCATCCTGCAAAGACAATGATTCACAGCTGCCCTTGTTACCTGGGAATCTGTAAGACATTCAGGTGATTAATTTTAGATTTGCTCACATAAGCCTTTTTTCATCCAGGCTGTGAAAGGCAAAGCAAAGGAGGGAGAGCCCTTTTTGGAGAAGCATTAATGATCAGGGATGTATCATTTTGCTTTTACAGCCTGGCTTTTAAACTATGCAATGACAAGAGTTTCAGCCTGCTGCTGCACTAAGAAAATCTCTAATAAAAGGCTGGTTTATTTTAAGACAACATCATGAAACTTTACCAAACAATGAGGGCTCTGCTATAAACTGACTGAGGTCACCTATTTTTTTTTTCTGGCCCCTGTGGTTTTCCTCTGGGGAATGGAACTTACAGTCCTTTCAACCTCCCTGCAGCAAGGTCTTCAGTCCAGGGGTCAATCTTATCCAGCATGGCTGGACACCAATTTCTGAGCCTCTGAATAGTTCTGTGGTGTGAAAACGTGCAAGGAACAGCTCAGATATCTGGTTAAGCACACAGTGCAGATGTTACAGATGTTGTGCTACATATGTTGTGCTGCAGATATTTTGCAATAGATGCTGTGAGGGCTTTGAATTTCACAAATTTTCTCTGATTTTCTCAGCTCCACCAGCAGAGATGTGTATGGGAGGGAGGGGATAAAATGGGGTGGACAACCCTGGGGCTCCTGCCTTGAAAATTAGAGTGAACCAAGCACCAAAGGCTCCTAATCCTCAGCAATGCATGAGATGGTTTCTTTTCCAGCCAGCTGGCTGTGAGGACAGTTTGGAGATCACTGTGGGGCTCTCCTTGGATAAGTCCTTGTCCTTAAATAACTTCTACCCTGGAGCTGAAGGAAATGATGCTTGCTCTTCTCAGGCTTTCACCCGCTGAGCTGTGTCTGTCTGACTCAGTCATATTTCACATCCAGCCCTGAGCAGGTTATTTAAATCCCAGTGGTAAATAAATGGCAGAGCAGAAGCACTGTGGTAGGCTGCTTAACCCATGCCCCATTCCTTCCACAACAGTCTTGATTTTTCATCATTGGGTGGGAGAAAAAATCCTCCCCTCCTTGGAAAGAAGAGCTCCTCCAGGTAGAGCACAGCAGGTGGGTCCCCAAGGCTGCAGGGCAGCAGCTCCATGAGCAGCTCCTGCAGCCATTCCCTGCTCCATGAGCAGCTCCTGCAGCCATTCCCTGCTCCATGAGCAGCTCCTGCATCCCTGCAGCCATTCCCTGCTCCATGAGCAGCTCCTGCAGCCATTCCCAGCTCCATGAGCAGCTCCTGCATCCCTGCAGCCATTCCCAGCTCCATGAGCAGCTCCTGCATCCCTGCAGCCATTCCCTGCTCCATGAGCAGCTCCTGCAGCCATTCCCAGCTCCATGAGCAGCTCCTGCAGCCATTCCCTGCTCCATGAGCAGCTCCTGCAGCCATTCCCAGCTCCAGAGATGTTCCAGGATCAGCTGCTGGTGTCTCCCCACCCATCATCCCTCTCCCTGCCTGCTCTCACTGCTGTCACTTCCCATTCTGGTGCTGACTCACCTTGTTCCTGCTGAGCTCCTTGCCCTGCCAGTGACTCCCTCCCTCCATGGGTCATTTCCCATCAGCAGCAGGAACATCTCTGAGCTGGAGCATCAACCAGGCTGTCTCAGGCTGCCAGCCTTGGTGACATCTCCTTCCTGAGGGTCTCACAGGGCTGGATGTGCTTTTCTCCTGCAGCACCTCCAGGAGATTGGCTCGGGGTCAGAGAGAAGCCTGGAGGAGGAAGAGCAGCCAGAGGCCCCCCATGACTTCCTGAGGGGGCAAGTCAGGCTCATGATGGGCTCTCTGTCCAGAGGCAAGGTTATTTTCAGAAGGCTGGGTTTAAAGGGGATTAGTCTGAAAAAATGTATGAAGGCAACCAAAATGAAGGCACACAGAAAGAGCAGAGAGACATTGCAGGGCTGATTTAATGGCTGAACATTGATGCACAGAGGAAAACTGCCTCTTGATCTGCCCCTGTGCCGCTTGTGGAGATGGATCTGTGACTCCTTAATGGGAATCTTTGATGGCAGAAGCAAGATTGTAAATGAACTGGAGTGGTGGGCTGGTCTGGCTGCTGAGCACTGGTAACTTTGAGCTCAGACCCTGTGGTAGAAAATGAATGTTTTGGTGGGACAACAGTGGGACAACAATGTGGGACAACAGCTGTAGCCATTACAGCAGAGGAGACAGACCCATTTCCCAGGGAACAAGTGACAGGATGAGAGGAAACAGCCTCAGGTTGCAGCAGGGGAGGTTTAAGTTGGATATTAGGGAAGAATTCTTCACAGAAAGGGTGGGAAGGCACTGGCACAGCTGCCCAGGGCAGGGGTGAAGCCCCCATCCCTGGAGGGATTTGAAAGCTCTGTGGATGTGGCACTTGGGGACATTGGGTCAGTGGTGGCCTTGGCAGTGCTGTGGTAACAATTGGAGCCAGTGATCTCAAAGGTCTTTTCCAACCTAAATGATTCTGTGATCATTTTTGGTGGTGAGAGAATGAAGGAATGTTCTCCTGTTCAAGTAAAATTTGCTTTTACTAACGTTCCCCAAAACCAGGGGAAAGGGCTGGCGATGCTCAGGAGGGTGCAGGGTGCAGAGCATGGTGCAGGTGCCTCTTCCTGGTCCTTTTTGGGATCCTGAGATGAACCACGTGGTCTTCTCTGCCTGGCACACCTTTGAGAGCTGTGGACGCTCATCCCCTCCGAGCTCATCCTCTGGATGTTTCTGAAAGGGCCTGTGAGAGATCTTTGATTCTGAAATGAATACAGAATGTGCAAGGCTAACCAGCCAGCCCTGTCTGCAGCTGCTGGAGGATGTAATTCCAGCCCTATCTGCACTTGATAACATTTAAACATTTCATTTAATCTCAGCAGAGCTGGTCTGAGGTGGACAAAAAGCCCATCCAAGCAAGAAAAACCTACCAACTCCTCCACTGTCAAAAGGCTGAAACAGATCATTGCCTCTCCTCTGAGGCAAACCCAGCCTTCCCAGACTCACAGAGAGGAGGAGGAGGAGGACGGAGCCCTGTCGGGGGCAGAGCAAATGACAAGCTGGCACACGAATGCTGTTTTGTGGTGGCAAAAAATAGATGGTTCCAGGCAGCAGCTGCCCCTGAGGAGGAGCTCTGAGCTCGGAGCAGGCTGGGGCTGTGCTAATTACAGCCACGCACTCCTAACGAGGAGCACTGCAGGAGCCAGGGCAAGGCAGATGGGGGCTGATTTCCCAAACCCTACGGTGTGGGGCATGGCCAAGCAGAAAAAGAAGGAAGACAGGCAGGAAAAAGAAAGAAAACAAGACCCCATCACCTCTACAATTCTCTCCAGCCTCTGAAGCTGCTGCATCTCAATGAGCTCCCCACAGCTCATCCCATTTTCTCTATTTAAGGGTTGGGAAGTGATATGTTTATCCAGACACTGGGAGCAAAACATGCTCACTTCTTTTTTTTTTTTTTTTTTCCCCAGTCTGGGACATCTTATTTTAGGTTAAAGAAAACAGCAAGGAAAGGCAGAGTAAATATAACTCCCCAGCAGACAGCAAAGCCCACTGTGTCTGCAGAACTCGACCCACTGATGTCCTGCTGAGGGGAGAAGTCCACAACCACCCATGGCCAGGGAGGGAGAGCTCAAAAGAAGCATTAACCACAAACAGGTCCCTGGACTGGGAACCAGGAGCTCTCCAATCTGACACTGCTTCTCCAGTCCTGAGCAGAGCTCTGGGGTCACTGGGAACCAGCCCAGCTCCCTTCCAGGGTGTTGGCTCCTCACCCTGCTCGTTCCCTGTTTGAACCAAAGGCTCTTCATGGGCTGGCACCGTCTCCCTGAATGCTCCTCAACACACCTAAAATGCAAAGAAACTCCAGATCCAGCCATCTCCACCTGCTGGGAAAGCCCCTGCTCAGCTCCACAGGCTGCTGTCAGAGCTGCAGCCACTTGGCATTTGTGGGAAAGGGGAGGAAATCTGTCTGTCTTCCCTTTGAAATACAGTCACTGCTTTACCCATCTCTAATAAAGCTGGTGGAGAGCCCTGGGTGTGGATGAGGGTGCACAGAGATCCTTTTCCCTACTTGGAATGGGTAACTGAGTAGGTATTAGGAATAAATTGGCTGTGAGGGTGTGGGGCCCTGGCACAGGGTGCCAAGAGCAGCTGTGGCTGCCCCTGGATCCCTGGAAATGCCCAAGGCCAGGCTGGGTCAGGCTTGGAGCACCCTGGGATGGTGGAAGTGTCCTTGGGCAGGGAGTGGGGCTAGGTGTGCTTTAATGCCCCTTCCAACCCAAGCCTTTCCATGACTGTGTGATCCTATGGAAATGAGTGGCAGGGTGTGTCCCCTGGCACCAATAATTGCATTTTTGGCACCCAGGATTGCTGAGCAGTGCTCCCAGCAGGGCTGGTTCAGGGGAAGAGCTCTGCAAAGCACAGCTGCCCTCTGCCCTCCCTGCTCTGCTCCCTGATGGACGTGGCTGGGATTCACCTGAGGGCAGCCTTGCTGTGCTTTCCCACGTTCATACAATGTCTAAAGCAATCACCAAGATTTCTGAAGCTCCTCAGGGCTGGATTTCCAAGTGTCTGGTGCTCACTGACATTTCAGGGAAGCCTGTCTCTCACATAAGCACCTAATAAGGCTCAGAGGGAAGAGGGCAATAACACTAATAGCAATCACTGCTCCTGCTCTCCTCGGTAATTGCCTTTCCCCCGTTTTGTTTATCCAGCATTGACAAACCAATTGGTTTAAAAATGTCAACAGCAAAGACCAAGGGAGTGCACCACTTGTAGGGCTGGCCTCGATTTCCTTGTCCATCAGGAGCTGTTCAGCTGTGTCTGACAGTCCAGGGACAGCCATGAGTCCCCCCACCCACAACGTTTTCCTGTCTGGCTCCAGGTCTGGTTCCCAGAGGAGATATTTGGGATGGTGGTGACCATTGCACCCTGTGCTGGGGCTCTGTGCCTGCCCCAGCACTGTGGGTGCCCTGGGCTATATCCATGAAAACCAGGCTGATTTTTTGTTGGCAAAATGCTGCTGGGTGCTGGAAAAGGGGCATGGAATTGGTGTTTCACAGGCAGACCCACCTTTGCCTCAATGCCTGCCCCAAAGCCACTGTGACCCCAGTGGGAGGAGAACAGGCAGGACCAGTGACAAAGATCTGAATTATTTCTAAAATAGGAGGTTTCAGTGTCCATGAGTTCCCTGGCTCCCTGCTCCAGCCCCAGGAATCAGTCATGGCTCTCCTCCTGGCTCCTTGGGGGCTTCAGACCTGATGGTTGCACATCTGAGCATCCAGGGGGGATCAGATGGTGCCTGTGCCACCCTGGGCCAGGGGGGCCAGCACAAAAGGGGGCCTGGAGTGTCTCACACAGAGGTGCCACTGTGAGCTGCCACAGAGCATTCAGCTGCAAAGGGGCTCTCCCAGGGTGGCACTCGGGTCCCTGCTGACCCCAGGGTGAGTTTGCATGGTTAAATAAATTCTGGTGTTAAAAAAAACCCCATAACAAAGTCCCCATGATTTATCCAGACCCAGGGAACTCAATGCTCTCTGGTTGGGGTCAGAGGAGGAGTGTGGCCACCCACTGCTCACTGGCACAGCTGATTTGTGCATTTATGGCAGCAGTCTCAGAAATGCAGCATCTTGCAAGGGAGCTGCTGGATCTGGGGTGAACCTGCTGAAGTCATTAGAGAGGAGCTTGCTGAGAGCAAGCACAAACCCAGTCCAGGGGCCAAAACTCAGCTCTGTGATTCCGAGAAAAAAAAAAAAAAAGAAAAAAGAGGAAAGAGAAGAGGAAAGGCTGCAGTGGGTTCACCACTGAATCACACTCCCAAGTGTCACATGCACAACCTTTCTGAAAACTTCCAGGGATGGTGATTCCACCAGATGTTGAGCTGTGAGTGAGGGAAAGTCCCTTGGGCTCCACCCAGTCTATGGGAGAGAAGAAGAGACTCCAGAGGTTCCAAATCAGAGTGGACAACATTCCAGATGTCACCTACCTCCTACAGGACAGACAACATTCCAGATGTCACCTACCTCCTACAGGGCAGCTGCCCTGGGTGAGGTAGAGCAGCTTGGAAGCTGAGGATCCCCAAGAGACCTTTGCAGTAGCAGACGATATAAATCAAGGTCCCAGCTCGCTGCTGTGAGACCTCAAGGGTGTGTCTGTGGTGGGTGGGTCTCCCCTGGTAACGCTGCTTATCCCTGAATTCCCCAAAATGCTGAATTTGCCTTGCAAAAAGGTAAATTATCTCCCAAATAGGTAACTCGAGTTCATCTTTGGGTTCCAGCCCCCTGGGCTCTTCATCCCCTGTCCTCTGTCCCCTGCTTTGGCCTGTGATGGGTCCAGTCTCCTTTTTCTGGTCACAAAGCCCCTACAATTCCACAGGGAGCAAAGGGAATGCAACAGAGAAGGCAAAAACAGGGGGAAACAACTTTCCCTTTGCTCATTTCCCCCACTCCCAGCTCCACTTCCAGAAGTTTTCCAGGCTTGCATGAGTCTCTGAAGCTTTTTGACCTCCTTTTTTCTACCTCTGTGGCAGCTTATACTTTATTCTCTGCCTTCAGAACTCATCATAGCTGTGCAGGGGATGTTTTTTTAGCAGAAATTTCTTCTCAGGAAGCAGAGAGCTGCTGCCTGACCGTAGCAGACACAGAAAATGTTTACAAACACGTGGAAAAGAGACAATTTCAAGCCACAAGTTCAATCCAAGTGTGAGGAAGCGAGGTTTTCATGAAGGAACCGTTGTGCAATTGAAAGTCCCCGATGTAAACAAGAGCGCTCAGGAAAGGCTACAAAACCCCAGACACGGTGATTGAAGCCTTTGAATGATCCATCAAAGCTTGAGAGATAAAAATGTTCTTTCAGGCTCAAAACTGGGGGAGCTGGGAAAGGCTGCATAGCAGAGAAAGTTGGCCATGAGGGGCTTGAGGAGCTCAGTGAGTGGGGAAGGAAGGTGGGGAAATGTGGAGGCTGAGTTGTGTAGGGGGATGCAGTATGAAGGTGGTATGGAATATAATCTTATCCCCCAAAGAGTTGCAGTTGAACTAATTACTAAAGATTAGGAGCAGGCCTGATCTTAACAGGCCACACCTGTAGCCAATAAGAACAAGTGGTATAAAAGAGTGGATTGCTGGGATCTGGAGTCAGATGGCTGCTGCAAGGGACAGGAACAGTCAGTGTTTAGAGGAGCTGCCTACGAGAAAAATTGAGGAGGTACAAAATTCTGGCAGTATGGAATCCTTGCACTATAATGATAATAGAACTCTTGATAAATAAGACAACTAATGGTGACCCCAATGTGATTTGGGAGAAAAAGGATTTAAATGCTAAACTATATTGCCCTGTGGATTTAGGACTAAACTATATAACCCCGTGGATTTGGGGAAACAGGATTTGACCATATAGCCCCGTGGATTTGGGGAAACAGGATTTGACCATATAACCCTGTGGAGGGAGGAGTCAGATGGTTACAGCAAGGACCAGGAACAGTCAGTGCTTAGAAGAGTGGCCTACAAGAAACATTGGGGAGGTTTGAAGCTCTGGCGATAGGGAACCCTTGCACTACAATGATAATAGAACTCTTGATATGTAAGACAATAGAGTGGGGACAGCGATGCTGCTGCTTTCCCTGAGCACAATTAACATCAAGAACATGTGGGTCAAAACCTGGTGGCATGCAGGGAAATCACCTGCTGTGAGGTGAGAGGTGATAAAGTGTAGGTGTGAATGCTCATTTAGCTGTTTTAGGATGCAGAAAGAGCTGGAAAGTTCCCAGGCCTTTTTGGGCATCCCAATCTTGTCCCACTCCCACCAAGGAGCCAACAATCAGTGTCTCCTTCTGCTCCCAGGAACTTTGTTGAGGTCAAGGAAGATTTGTTCCTGTTAGAGTCACTAAGTATGACCCATGGCATGACTCCCAATAAGTATTAATGCCTGCAGTGAACACAAAGTGGGTTGCAGCGTTTAAGGTGTCCAACACCCCAAGGATTTGGGCTGGGCTCTGGGAGATGTTCCCCAGCTCTTGGTCTGCTCCCAGAAATGCTGGTCACAGACTCAGAGAATCATCAAAGTTGGGAAATACACCCAAGATCATTGAGCCCAACCTCTGTGATGTAGGGAAAAGGAAGAATTTGTACTGGCTGCTCCAGGTGGAAGGTCCAATGCAAACTTGTGTTATCACCAATTCCTGTGGTCATTTCTCACCTCTCAGCTCCACTGTACAATGATAATCTAATTCCTGTGGTGTCCTAAGGACAATGTGGAGAAATTGATAAACAAGATTGTTAGGTTATGTTTGAGCCCATTTAGGAGTCTCTGCCCCACCAGAGATCTCTCCTACTGGAGGTTCAAGGGTGAACATAACCATGGAAGTTTTCCCTGGATTTCCACCATCTCAGCTTCACAGAGGAGTCCATTCAAATTCACCCTCTCTTTTTCCCTTGTCTGATGGCTTGGGCGGCCCTATTGAGACAGGAAGGGACCATGATTAGTGCTCCAAGCTGCTGCTGTGATGTGAACACCCAGAAATGATGATGACAACAGCAATAAACCCAGCATCAACCAGAGGACAGCTCCTGGGAAGGCAGCAGATGGCTGGAGGAGATGGGAATATCCAAATGCTGTCCTGGGAGGGCCTCCTTTGGAAAACACCTTTCCCACCCGGTTTCCCAGCTGATGAGCACAGGAGGATTGAACAAAATTACCTCATTAAGGCTGGCAGTGTCCTGGGGGGTGTAAAACCAACAGGGGCATCATTTCATTTCCATTCCACCGCTGTTTTCCCTCAGCACTGCAGGTGATTGGGGTGTTTGGGGGCAGTTGTGTCACCTCCTCCATGGTTTTCCCTTCAGCCAGGCAGTCTGTCTGTCTGCCACAGGAGTTTTTCTGTTGTGTGGCTGCAGCTCCCTGTGCAGGGGGAGATCAAACATCCACTGGCTGGCGACTCATTAGCTCTCCTCCGTGGGCATTAGTGGTTAACAGCATCATTAGTTTCAGTGGTAAAAGGAGGTTTTGCAGACCCCAGGAGAGTGAGGCTGTTAATCTCCTGGCATTTCACACAACATCCAAATGTAGCAAGATCTGTGTTAGAAAAAAACGGCAGAAATAGGGTTTGCTGTTAAGAAACTTAAAATTAAAACGCTGACCTGAGGTGGCTTTGTTTTGTTTGTGAGTTATGCTAAAGAACAGTGATTTTAATGTTGTGAAATGCCTTATAGTGTTAGTGAGCAGGCAGCAAAATTTCCACCAGGATCCTGGGGTTCCTTCCACTTGTGAATATCTGCAATATCCTCTGTCCAGGCTCAGCCCCTGAGTCATTCCCTGTTGTGGGAAGCAGGCAGAGTTTATAATGAGGATAAAGAGGCAGCTTTTGTTTGGTGAGGAAACTTTGACCATTTTCTGTGTCTTGGGTCTCAAGGGCTGCAGCAGGAGCAGGCAGAGGAACACCTGAAGTCCTTGCCCACATCATTGGAAGCTTTCCAAACACTGTCTGGCATTTTACTGTGACCTGGAGCCCTTCTGGTGCTGCTCAGCAGCTGAAGCCAAGCATCAGATGGATACTCCAAGGAAAGTGGTGGTTTTTTGCTGGTGGAGCTACAGACTTTTCCAGATTCATGATGTGCTGGTAACCTCGCAAGGAACACGGCCTGCCTCGCTTTTCCAGACTGCAGGAGGTCACACACAGTTCAGACAAGCTTTGGGGAAACAGCTGAACTTCAGGATGTTTGTATGAACCCAACCCCTGACCTCCCCAGCCTCACATTTTACTGATCCACAAGTACAGATGGAATATTTACACGGACATCTGTGTGTGCTGTGGAAAGACACCCAAATTGTGACAGAAAATGAACTTTCAGGGCTGTGAACATATTGCTGTTGTGTCCCAACACTTGGCACAAGGAGGAGGAGCACCTGGGATCTGGATGATGCCTCCAGAAACATCCATCCCTGAACAAAGTGGGGTTTGTTACTAGTAGGACTCGAATACCTCAACCCCTCTGAGGAGGCCTTTACACCCCATTTGTCATCTCGTGTCTGAGCAGCCCTGTGAGCACCAGAGCAATTTAGGCACTGTGTGGAATTTCCAACTGTGTGGAACACTGTGCACAATATTCCTGAAAACACATGGAAGCCAGGCTGGTTGTTGGAGGAGGAAGGTGGATTTTAGTGCTGCAGCAGTGAGCTGTGGATGCAAGCACAGAATGCAAAGGTGGCCTCGTGATTCAGCTTGGGCTCCAAGGGGTGCTTATGGATTTTGAGAGGTTCTCCTCTGGCCCTTTTCCTTCTCTTCTGAGGGCTGGACTCCCTCAAAAACAGAAAGCAGAATTACAAGTGGTTTAAAGGTTACCCACTACATGCCATGTTGAATTATATGTAAACCCCAAAGGACTGATGGATCAGGGAAAGGAAACTAAAATGGAGTGAGGTTTGCATTTCTGCAGGGTCCTTGCAGGGCACAGAGGGATGCTCAGCAAGAGGCAACATCCCTGCCCAGGACCTGGAACCCCAGGGGCTGGGGACCCCCCCCTCTGGCAGCATCCCCTGCCCAGCCTGGCATGCTGCTTCCCTGCGGGTTTTGGGATCCTTGGCCACCTGCACTCAGCTCTGCAGGAAAACTGTGCTGCATCTGGCCCTGCAGTCTGATTGCTGAGCTTGGTGAAGCATCACCAAATGTGCTCTTCCATCCCAGAAAGGGGGGTATGGAGACCAGAGGAAGAGAGGTGCTTCAATATGGGAAGCTACAGCAATTTCCGACGGGCCCCTTTTCCTGCTTTTCCACTCCAAAGCAGAGTGTGGGGAAGGGAGCAGCAGCATTTCCTGACAAGTCTCTTCTGGTAGCTATAGAAACTTAGAGCACAGACACAGTAACAAAAATACACCTTTTTGCTGGGGCTTCCTTCCTCTGTGGGTCGTGACTTTTCCCTGACACAGCTGCCCCAACCCTGCCGGGCCCCAGGGAGCCTCAACCCAGAGACTGAAATGTTGGGGTTTTTTTGGTTTTTTTTCCCCCAGCTGGAATTGAGCAGTGTCATTTTATTGCCTGGAAATGGAGAGATGCAGAGGCAAAGCAGGGAATATCAGGGACCACCAGGGATTAACTCAGGGCAGAGATCCTAAACATTGCATTTGTGATAGCAGCAACGTCAGTGTGAGAGGGAATATATCCCTTGGAGAGAGGGACAGATTGGAGCAGAGAGGCTGTGGGGAGGGCAGGGATGCCAGGAGCAGCTTGTTGGCAGAGTCCTGTGGCTCCCTGCTGCCTGCAGGTCTGCCAGCCTGGGCTCTGGCTGGGAGCCCTCTGGCTCTGTGCCATTCCATGGGCATCCAAATGGCCTTGGTGCCCAGCACCAGGCCTGGGGACCTGCTGGGACAGGGAGAGATTCCCTCCACCACACCTGATGGACTGAGATATCCCCTGAGGTGATTAGCAAGGACACAGGTGGAAGGGAAGGGCTTTTTCTTTTTTTTTTTTTAATTTTTTTTTGGTCTGTTCTCTGGCTTTCCAGGAAATGTGTGCCCATGGATTGTGGCAGAACCTCCTGAGACATTGACCCCCAACACACATCTCCATGCTCAGATGTGTTCTACAGTTCAGCACCCCACAGTTTTCATCTCAGATTAGGGGCAGGGAGACATCTGAGAAGTGCCAAATGAACAACAGATTGCATTGCTTGATTTTTCTGCCCCCCTAATAAAAAAATAAGCAAAACCCACTAGACATGAGATTTATGAGCCAGTAGCTTACTCTGCTTTTGGTGTTGGCTGCTCCCGTGTGCCAAGCCATGGTGGCTGTGGCTCTGCTCTATTTTCTCTATTTTTCTCAATTTTCTCCCCTTGAATATTGTTCAGGGGGAATAATTTGGTTAAAATTATTTGATTAAAATTATTAAAGCTGCAGCTTGCAGCTCTTTGGGGTTTTTAGTTGCTCGGCAGGCAGAAGAAAATGGGATTTTAATTTTTTTTTTTTTTGTGTGTGTTTTTTGAGGGTATAACAGGTGGCTTTCCCATTAGCAGGGACCTCCTGCATGCAGGGGATGCTTGGGTGGGCTCCAGAGCAGAGCCTGCAGCACATTCCTGCATGTGCCAGTGGCAGGGGGCTGCAGTGGGGAGCAGCAGGCGCCTCCCCCTGCCAAATTCTGCTCTTGGGGGGCAATGAAACCCTCACCCTCACCCCATCCACCTGTGTAAACCCTGCCCTTCTCCCGGCCCTTCAGGAAATGTGGGATCTCCTCAGCCCCATAAGGGATGCTCAGGGTGAGAGGGTGAGGCCCTGAGCTTGGTGCTGTCAGCAGAGGGGGGATGCAGGCACCCCAGAAAAGTGAAATTATGGGGTAGGGGGAGAGGAGAACCCTCTGGGGAGGATCAGGTGTGTCCCATGAGGTGACAACAACCCCTCCCTGTGTATGGACAGCACCTCCTGCAAGGCTGCTCCTCCAAACTGAGGCTGTTTCCTCTGCTGCCTGTGGTGTCTGTTCCCATGCACTGCTCTGCTGCTGCCAGGAAGTTTTTCCCAATAATTTTCCTAATGGATGCCTTTCTTTGCTTCAGATAAAGCCAATTTCCTCCTCTGGTAGCCACGGCGGATGCAGAGAACAATGGGTACCATGTCTGCTCTGCCCACCCCATGGGACAGGGACTCTTGTCCCACTTCCTTAGGATGCCCAGACCTCCACTGGGAATGAAAAAAATTCAGAGAACCCACCCAAGGGGAAAAAAACCCCCAAAAAACCCAAAAAAATAAAGCATTACTGTAAAGAAGTGATTTGGGAAAAGCTTGGCAAAAAATGGTGGAAAGCAGGAATTTAAAGAACAATGTTTGTGGGTGTTCCAGGACAGGTCCAGTGAAACACACACAGGTGCAACTTTTGTAAAATTACTAGAAATCAAAGAATCTCATCACTGTGAGCTTCAGGAGTTAAGAAGCAGCCAAGGGTGACCAGCATGACGGAGGAAAATCGTGCCCAGGCTTTGTGTGCTGTGTTGCATTGCTGCAAAGGGAAGGTGCTGCCTGGGAAACCTCAGCCCAGGAGCCAGAGACCCACTTTGGGGAGCCAACCACTGCTGTGAAGCTGCTTATTGTGAAATAGGCAGCTGAGTGTATCCAATTATCACCCTGTCTCTGGGTAAAGCAGACAAAACCTGAGCTTGTTTTCTCTCTCTCTCTCTTTTTTTTTTTTTTTTTTAATAGCAGATGGTGAAAAAGTCTGCAGCCCCCAATTCTGTAATCCCTCCTGTGTTGGCTGTTGTTTCCAGACCATGTCAGGTTGCTCTTTCCTGGAGCAGCTCCAGCTCATCTGTATTATCCCTAAGCCTTGTGGAGCACTGCCCTGTGCCCAGGGAGAGCTGTCACCTCTGTCACCTCCCATGGGTGCACCCAAAGGTGGCCCTTGCCCTGCCCTTTCCCTCCTGAGCATCATCCCAAGGGCCCACCACAACCTCCTCAGCTGTTTTTTATGGTGGTTTAGACCTATCCAAATGCTGCTCCCCAGTCTAGATCTGGGTGTTATTTATCCATCCAAAACACAGCCCCTTTACCTCTTTGCTCTTACTGAATTTTGTGTAGCTCACTCAAAATAAATGGCATTAATTTATTGTTTTTAATTATCTGCCTTGCAAAAAGCTGGCACTCCTCACAGCCCAGGGTTATCCACACACTTTCTAACACACTCTTGAGTCTATCATCGAGTTGCCAATGTAAATTTTGAATACATGGGGACTAGATGCCCCTTGCAGCCTGGCAAGGAATGCATGATAAGAGCTCCAGGGGTGCAGGCTTCCTTTCCTCTGCTGTGCCCTCCTTTATAACCTCACCTGGATCAGGTTTCCTTTGTTTGTTTGCAGAGTTGTCAACCAAGATGGTGCCAGGAGCTTCCCCTGAGTGAGGCTCTGTCACAGCTACGGCTTTGCTGCATCCTCCCTTCCCTTATCCTCCCAGCCAGTTTTCCAAGAGCAGGAAGGATTGACAGGAATTTGCTCTGGCAATTTCTCTTCCCTTGCTTTCCCTCTGATCTCATATTTCTAAATTCCTTGACAATTTGCACCCGTAGCTTTCCAGCTGAGATCCAGGCCATGGCCAGGATGCCCTGAGCACTGCCTGGACACTCCACCTCATTTCTGCCCTGCCCTGTCACTGCTGACCCCAAACTGGGACCAGTTTGGCACATCTGATTCGCCAGTTCTTTGGTGCCTGCTGCAACACCCATGGATTGGTCCCAGCCCTGCAGGGCCATTCCCCAGGTAGAGCACTCCAGGGATATTTGGGAGCCATTCCCTGTTCCTTGAGGTTCTTGCAGAGCCTTTCAATGTGATGTCAGAGGTTAATTGTGTTTAGGTATTTGGTGCTTGGCAACATTTAGGAAGGACAGAGAAAACATAAGGGACCGGCGTATGTTCCCAAATGCTCCATAATGATGTGAGCTGAGGAAGATTTCCATAGGAGCTGGAGCATATGGCAAGCTTTAGCACTGCAATCATCTGCCAGGACATGTGCTGTCACCTAATTACACACCCACATTTGTCTCCTCTGCTTTACGTTTTGCCTGATTCCCTGCAGAGGCATCAGCCATGGGATTTTCAGGCAGAGCACTGGGGCTGCTCCATCAGAGCAGTGGCACATCCCAGGCAAGGACAGCAGTGTCCCTGTGGGCATCTCCTGGGCTCTGTCTCCTCTGAGAGCTGGCTGAGGAGCTAATGCACCTCTTAGCTCCCATGTGGCTAAAATCCAGCTGGACAGACTCCTGTGGAGATCAAATGCAGGGGATGAGAGCAATGAGAGCAAAGATGTCCGTTTAACACATCAGCAGGTCCAAGGTGACACTCTGTTCCACATCATTCCTACATGCTCGTCCAACTTGTTCTTAAAGATTTCCAGTGACGTGGACTCCTGTGCTTCCCCAGCTAATCTATACCCCTGCTTAATTAACCTTGTAATCACAAAGATTTCCTTAAGCCTCCCTCCAATGTGCTGCACTTTAATTCACCCCTGCTTGTCCTGCCTCTGCAGAACTGTCTCTGAAGGACCTCTGAGGACTGGTGGAAGCCCTTCCCTCTGTCTTTTTTTCCCCATTTCCTTCAGACTTCAGGTTTTCCTGACCTCTGATCACCTTTGTCTCTCCCCTGCAGGCTCTGATCAGTTTGTTTTGCACCCTTCTGTCCTGGAATTTAGAATACACACTCAGATGTTTGTACTCTGTTCCCATCTCTCGGAGCTGGGGCAGTTCTCCTCTGTTCATGGGGCACTTTTTTCTTTATCTCTCCCCCAGCCAATCCTCCCTCCAGGAGATCTCTGCTGTCCATGGCCACTGAGTGTCCCTGCAGGGCTGATCCAATCCCATCATCCCATGGGGAGATGCTGCATTGCCCAGGGGAGGAGCCAAGCATTCCTACCTGGATCCAATCTGAGCTTTGGGACAGCCCAGCAGCCTTTGCCCAGTGCATTGCCAGAGGAGCAGCTTCTGCTGCCCTGCATGGCCAGAGGGAGCCCAGGCCCATCTGCAGCAGCCCTGGAGCTGCAGAGGAAAACTCCCCCCTTGTGCAGGATCCCTGCTCCAGCAGAGCCACAGCTGGCACTGCAGGAGGGCTGAGCCCCCATGGGATGGGGCTGTGCCACCCCCTGACACACAGGGGACAGGGCATGCTCTGACTCTGCCAGTGCTGTTTTGGATCACTGCATGATTTATTTTATTTTTATTTTCTTCCCTAATAAAGAACTGTTATTCCTGCTCCCATATCTTTGCCTGAGTGCCCCTTAATTTCAAAATTATAACAATTCAGAGGGAGGGGGTTTACATTTTACATTTTCCATCTCAGGGGAGGCTCTTGCCTTCCTTAGCAGACACCTGGCTTTTCAAACCAAGACACCTTCTCCTGTGGTTGCTTTCCAGCAATAAGCCTTGCCAAAGGAAGACCTCGTGTACCTTAAACCCAACAATTGTCTCAACTCAGCTCTTTTTTTAATGACTTTTTCAAGAAATAAAATATCATTGGCTCTCATGGCCCTATCACAGCAGTAAAGAGGGGGATGGACACTGTGATGGAGGAGATGAGGATCTGCCCATCATGGTGGGATTTCACAGAACCCAGAATGGAATCCCAGAGTGGTTTGGGTTGGAAGGAACCTTAATGCCCATCCAGTCCAACCCCCTGCCATGGGCAGGGACACTTTCCACTATCCCAGATTGCTCCAAGCCTTGTCCAACCTGGCCTGGAACACTTCCAGGGATGGGGCAGCCACAGCTTCTCCATGCCAGGGCCTCTCCACCCTCACAGGGAAAAATTTCTTCCCATTATCCACCCAACCCCGCCCTCTTTCTTCATTTCTGACTGTCTCCAACCACAGCCTTCTAGTATGAAAAACAGCATTTCCAAAGTGGGGGAAAAAAAATAAAATCTCTAATGATCCAAATGTTTTGCACTTGGAGTTTGATTTCAATGATATTTTCAGGGCAGCTTTGTTTTTAGTGTGTCTCGTTTGGAAAGGACGAGAACATTCTGTGCTGATGAAATTGTTCAGCTTAATTGCATGCTAAAAGCATGTTGATGTTTATGTTGTGTGAGTATTAATTTTAATCTCCAATATTAATCAGCAGCAATGTAAACAATGCATCAAGTCTTATCTTTGCCAGGTTGTATTTGTATATAATTTAATATTTACAACAGGTGTTCAATATTTTATATTATGTGATAATGTTTCTCTGTTATTGCTCATCAGGGACATGAAAAGAAATGAAGGCTCTAAATGGCAGCCAGGGAGTTTGGATTAAACATCTGGAGCATTTTTTTTCTTAGGGGAAGGGCAGTGAAGCACTTGGGCAGACTTTTGGGGGTGGGGAGAACTTGGTGTGACCTCAGTTGTCACGCCAGTTGGCTGCCCCCATCTGACCATCACCCCAACACCCTTTTAGCCCAATTTTCCCAGTGGGGAAGGGAAACTAGAACTGTCAGCTTGTGGAGTGGATTTATCATAAAACAGCTCTGAAAACTCATAGATTTGACTGTCCTGATGGAGCTATTTCCTTATTTTGCAGCAAACAAAGGAGAGTAAAGTCAAGATCTGGACTGGCCAAATTGTGCTTTGATTGGGACATTGGGGTCCTTGAAGTAGCTTATAAATGAATTGCTCAGAAAATCATGGTCCACTTTCTCCTGCTGCCAGAGTCAGATAAAATTTAGCCATCACTCCTTGTCAGGACTGAAGATCACAAATCCAAATTGCCTCCAGATCAAGGCTGAAAAAATCTGCATAAGAAATTATTTTTTACCTGTAAAACTGGTATTTATCCCTCAGGTCTGCTCTGTGCCTGGAACACCCAGCACAGGCACAGCGTGGGAGCCATGGCCATTTTCACCCCAAATTTGTAAGGCAGAAAGAGCTGCTGTGATCCAAAATACAAAATAATCTGTCTCTAGTAGATTTACTGGAGATTCTACTCTTCAAGACATGGCTCTTGATTCCCAGTACTAGGAAAGAGCAATCCACATTATTTTCTTCCAAAATTATTTTGGGATTTCATGGAAAGACTTATGTAAGAGCTAAACAGCATTTTTATTTTTCATGCATGAACCACTTTGACATTTTTTGACTTTTAAACTAGAAAAATTTCTTTTAAAAAAATATTATTATTTTCCAGGAAACCATTTGGTTAAATTATACTTTAATAGTGTTTCAACAGACTCTAGTACAGGAAATAAAGTAGTCACAAGTTATGCACCTAAGCACTGATTTGCATTATATTTCCCCACTAAAAAAAAATTATATATTTGTTGTTGCTATGAAACCAGAAGTTTTGCTTAGATCAGATAATTTTGTTCTCATGTCATGGATAGAGGGGCTGAATGAACAATGTACTGCTAATGGTGTTCATGTTAAATCTCCTTAAAGGAACCTTTCACCTCCCACACCTCCCAAACAAATAAAGTCTTTAAAAAATGGTTTTGGGCAAGTTCAGTGCTCCTGAAAGTTCCTCCTGGGAGAGGCAGTGAGAGGAGTGCTGGGGCTGTGTGTTGGTGTGGAAATCTGAGTTTTGCAGTGATTTATGTCTGGGTTAAGTTGAGGTGTGGTTTTTGCTGATGCATCAGTTCCCTCCTTCAATAGAAGGGGTCCCTTGAGAATCCTCCTGCTCCTGTTGGGAGCCCAGAGTAGCACCAGGATGTTGATGGTGAAATAATGGTAATGAGAATATAATTTTTGATTAAACAGCTTTTTCCAATTGCCTTTTGGAAGAAAACTGTCGTTAGAAAAGATTCACTTGATTCCTGGAGTTGGGTCTTTAAGGGAAAAAAACAAAAGGTGAAATTCTGGGATAAAACTTCATTTGGGTGATGATGTGCCAGGCCTTGGGCAAGGCAAGGAGGTTCTCTGCTTCTTTTGGCTGCTTGTGCGTATGTACAATGTGCAAGTATCTATATAATTTATACATCAATATCTATATCTAAAAAAAAAAAAAGATTTATGCATGCTATATGTGTAAATATATACGAATAGTGTATGGCTTAAATTTTAACAAAAATTCTTGAATGTATGTGTATGCATATATATATATATATATATATATATATATATATATATAAAATTTTAACAAAAATTCTTGAATATATGTGTGCATATATATATATGTGTGCCCGTGTCTATATATATATAATAGCACATAAACCCATATATATTTATATATACATATAATAGCATACATATTTATATATACATAGAACACATACACAGAAACATATATAGATTCAAATATATATATATTATAAATATTATATATATATATGTGTATATATATATATGTATATATATATATGTATGTATGTATGTATGTATATATAGTTCTGAAAAAGGCATCAAAACCAGAAACTTTCTCTTGCCCCTGCCCCTATTTTATTCCTAATTGTGGATGATGGATTGCATTTATATGGCTCTCCCTAATCTCTTTTCTTAAATACAAATATATCTCTGTAAGAATTCCTTGGGAAGAGCTGTGGGCAGAAAGCTAATTCAGCCTCCGTGCTGATTCATATTCCGTGCTTGCCTCAGACATAACAGTGCTGGGCTTGTGGAAGTTGGTGCTTGCAGAAAACCCCCACCTGTTGGAGGGAGCAGCTCTGGGGTGTCTCATTCCTCCCCCATTATCAGCCCTGGGTGGCTGCAAGAATAGAGCCAGTGTAACAGCCTGGGGATGGGAAACGAGGCACAGCAGCCAAAATGGGAATCAAAGTCTCTTTTTAGCTGCTGAACAGAAGATAGGAGTTAAAATATGCAAGTCCATGACGGAGCAGGGAAAATGTGTGCTTTGTTAAAATTAACTGGTGAGGGCTGCTCCCCATCCTTCCTCCTCAGCCACTGTGGGAACACCATGGCTCTTCTCCAAACAGGGGCTCAGTTTTGGGTTTGCCTCGTGCCAGCTTCCACCCTTGGGTAGGAGGCACTGGAGGTGCTGTGAGCTGCAAAAATCTAAAAATTTCCTCAAATATCCATCCTGAATGTACACATTTATATGTGCGTGCATGCACATATATAAATATACACACACACATGTAAAAATAAATGTATGTATATACATATTTTCAAGTCCTCAGCTGCTCTGTTTGCAACATAAACTTCCAGTCTAACTAAAAAAAACCACAAAAAAATTAGAGGAGGAAATCAACAGTTGGAGTTGCTTGGAGGGAAGTGATGCTGCCTGGAAAATCAGTTTGTTTTTAGGGCTGCCTTTGCTGGTGTATAAGTCATGTCAGGAGTTACCTCCAGCACCTGTGGCAAATTCTCTCTTGGCTCAGACTGAATTTGCAGGGAGCCAGAGGGAACAGCCCTGAATTTTAACCTGGTTCCTACCCCTGCTGCATTAAAGAGGAGAATTGTTAACTACAACTGAGCTCATTAAAAGGGGGATGAAAGGAGAGGGCAGCTCGGAGGGAGGGGAATTAACTCAGAAGGGAACAAGGGGTAGGGATGGAAAATCCAACATGTGGGACTCCAGGAGCTGACTGGGAGGGCACATTCACAGGGGGAGCCCTTAAAATTATTGGGAAAATGCTTTTTCTACTCTGGCTGCAGGATTTTCCATAGTGGAGGGATACCTGAGAGTAACTCGGGATGAGCTTCATGCCACAAAGCCACAAATCCAGATAGGTTTCTTTGAGGGTCCTCAGAAACTCTGGCATTAAGTTTCCAGCAGTTTTACTGGTTAAACTGGTGGTCTTGTACAGATGCAGAGCAGACAGCTAAGGATGGGCTGTTCCCTTTCCCTTTTGCATCCTTAAAGAAAACCCCCTGAAGAAAGTGTAAGAAATGTCCTCAGCTTTTGGGGCAGGAAAGGAGCAAGATCCTCATCCCTCACTGTGGAACCAGTGCTAATTCCTGGCTGCTTTGGATGGGAGCAGGAAAGGGATTAGGGGATGCATGAAGTGTGATTTTGTGATCAAAGTGAACTTTTGGGGTTTTTGCACTGGGCTGTGACACTCAGGGTGGCTGTTTGTACCTCCACTAGGTTAAATCAGCATTGTTATCCCTCTAGGAATAAGTAGATATTACCACATTGCCTCTAAAAAAAAGCAATGCTGCATCCATTGGGCAGTATATTAATTGACACCATTTAATTACAGCCTGATTTATCTCTGAACAAAATAAATTTAAAATTTCCAATGTATTATTCCATTCAATTACTGCAAATCTCTGTCCATTTGCAGCCACAGGGCTGGCAAAGCTGGGCACACACACCAGCAAACACTCAGCTTTGCCCTCATTCCTGGGGAATCAGCTCCAAACTTGGCTCCAGCAGCCTGATTTCTGCCTCTGGTGGCTTTTCCAAGCTTTAGTGGAGGTGGGATGTTTTCCAGGCATTCCCAGAGCCAGGGAGGTCAGGGCTGGAACCAAATGAAGCTGATACAGAGTTTGGGAAGGGGCTGAAACACCTTTATGGGATGTGGGATGATGTCCCAGCCTTACTGAGGTCAGAGAGGGGTTGGTGACCATGGCCCTGGGGCTGGGGTTTCTCCTGGAGCCTGGGGTGAGGTCTCCAAGATAAACCTGGAGTGAAGCCGAGCTGAAACCCAACAATGCCCATCCTTTTAGTCCTGCCAGCAGAGTTGCATCACCTAATCCCAGACCCAGAAGGTACCAAAATTTACTAAAATTTAGATGGCTAAATTTTATCAGACTCTGGCAGCAGGAGAAATTGGACCATGATTTTTCTGAGCAGGTCATTTATAAGGTATTTCAAGGACCCCAAAATCCCAATCAAAGCAGAACCTGAGGTACCTGTAAGGGTACCTTACAGACCCTCTTGTTCCTGCCATGGACAAGGACACCTTCCACAAGCCCAGGTGGATCCAAGCCCCATCCAACGTAGCTTTGTCCCAGAAGCCTACATTTCACAAAATTCCTTGTGTTTTCAGCCACAGAAGCTCAACAAATGAAATAATCACGGGCAGATTTGCCAATCTGCCATAAATTTGTGCAGAAAGAGCTTTCTAGCCAAGGACAGACAATTTGCTGTTCATGCTGCTAACCAGTCATAGGAAACGTGCCTGTTTGACAAGTCTGTGATTAGGGGACCACCAAAATAGGTCCCCAATTTAAAATAAATTGGGGATCCATTTAAAATTCATTTAAAATAAATGAAATAATAAATTCATTTAAAATAAATGAATAAATATTCATTTAAAATAAATGCAATAATAAATAAATTTAAATAAATTGAAAAACAAAATAAATGAATAAAGACATTAATAAATGAAAAAATGAATAAATAAATAAGAATATTTCATATAATTATAATTATATAAAATATATTTTATATACTTATATATAATATATATTCTATATTATATATAGTAATATATTTAAATTATATTAGATCTATATATTCTATATTAGATATAGTAATATATTTAAATGATATTATATCTATACTATAATAAATAATATTTATAAATAGATAAATAAATAATCAAACAAATAAATAAATGGATGAGATAAATGCACTTCTGGCCATGTGCTCTAAAAGCCCATCCCATTCCAGCCCCCTGCCATGGCAGGGACACCTTCCACTATCCCAGGCTGCTCCAAGCCCCATCCAGCCTGGCCTGGAACACTTCCAGGGATGGGGCAGCCACAGCTTCTCAGGTTTGTGGCACATCCTAGGCTGCCCACTGAAAGACTTTTAAATACATATGATGGTTATTAAACACATAATCACAGTATTGCAAAGTGCAGCAGGAGAGGGAGGTTTTATTTTATTATTGTAATTATTTTCCGTTCTATTGGCATTTTCTGAGCAGCCTGAAATTGGGCAGGAAGCTCAGGGGAATCTGGGAAACGACATGGGCAAAATTCCTGCTGCTTTTGCCCTTAGCTACAAATCTCTCTGTGTTAAACATGTTTTCTTTAAACACAGATTCCCTCACTGCTTCATCCTGGGGCTATGAAATACTCAGGCATTGTGAAGAGAAGGAAGACAAGCCCTTTTCCAGGGACTCTCCAGCTCTGTGGCAGTGCCAGCTCTGGCTGTAGAGTGTGGATTGGAGCAGTGATTTCAGCTTTACTAAACACGTTTTCCTTAAATATATGTTTAAGGTTAGGCATTTACTAACCTGGGACCTAAAAGTTAATTTTGTCCCAACCCCTTTTCATGATCAAGGACACTTCCCACTATCCCAGGCTGCTCCAAGCCCTGTCCAGCCTGGCCTTGGACACTTCCAGGGATCCAGGGGCAGCCCCAGCTCCTCTGGGCACCCTGTGCCAGGGCCTCACCACCCTCACAGCCAAGAATTCCTTCCCAATCTTTAATATCTTTGAATTGCTCACTAAATGGGCTTCCTTGCAAAGAAAAATGACTTTTCATTCCAGGTTAAGTAACACTGTTCCTTTTTTTCTCCAGCCCTGCAGTTTCTTTTTCATTATGTCTGGGAGAAGGGAACACAAATAGAGACACAGGAGAAACCTGACAGAATTCAGCCTAATAGGGAATATGGGACAGCATTTTTGCTTTTAGATCTGTACTGAGCCTCTCATCTTTATTAGAGGAGTTGACATCTGAGCTTATTTCTCTGTGTGATAAATCCACTGTAGTAAAAGGCTGTTTCCAGATGGCAATAGCTGGCACATAGGAGTAAGATATAAGCAGAACATCAGATACACAGATATAAGCAAAAACATCAGATACTCCCAACCAAAACTGTTGGCTGGTCAGAAATTCTTCAGTTTTAATGGTGTGCGAAACGCCACGTGAAACACATTCCCTCAATAAAAATCGTGGGGGATGTTATTTTCAAATGAGCTCTTTAATTAAGAATTTTTTTCTTCAGCCTCAAAGTTTTCCCTCGGTCCTGGATCAGCAGAAAAAAGCCAACACGGCTGATCTTATCAAACTGGCACGGGAGGATTGGAAAGCTGGGGGTGGGTGGTGACAGGGATAATTTAGGTTGTAAAGTGCTAATGACCTCCTGGGACCATCAGAGCGTTTGTTTGGGCTCCTTTGGCCACAAATGCCTTTGCCATGAAGGCACAGAGCTGCTTTCAGGCCGGGGAAAGGCAGGCTGGATGCAGAGGCTGTGCCTCTGGAGGAGGTCTGGTGGCAGCCATGGACAGGGAGCCTTCACAGCTGGAACAAGTTTTTCAAAGCAAGTTAAATCTCCTGCTCTTCATTCCTGTATCACCCACAGCTCGTTTGTTCCACGCTGGGATGGTGTCCCTCACTCTCCCAGCCTGGATGGGAGGTGGGCAGGTTTGGGAATTTGAGCTGTGTCCTCCCCTTCTTCCCTCTTGCCAGGATTTTCTCCTGCTTCTGGCTGCAAGTCTAATAAAACAAAACCCCTGTGCATTATGCAAAGCCTTTAATTTAAAATGCTATCCATAAATCTGGTCAGTTTTATTTTACCACGGATGGGGTTTTAGCTACATTTGCTGGTTTGCCTTTTTTTTTTTTTTTCCCCTAGGATTTCTGCTCTGAATCCTTTTAGAGCTGTGGTTGGGGTTTGCTCTAGGGAATGTCTGCCCTCACCCTCCAGCCTTCAAACTCCTTCCCTGTGTAAACTCTTGCACGCAGCCACAGAAATAATGTGTTATATATTATGTGCTATATATTTTGTGCTATATATTGGCTTTGTGCTATATATTTTGTGCTATATATTGGGTTTGTGCTCTATATTGGTTTTGTGCTCTATTTTGCCTCTGTATTATGTATGCCCTGTCTGCTGTACATGGCCTGTGTGCTGTGTAGCCATATATTAACATCCCAAATTCATTTGCATTCCATAATTGTTATAGAGACTCCTACAACGCTTTGGGTTGGAAGGGAATTTAAAAGCCCATCTCTTTCCAACACCCTTGCCATGGGCAGGGACACTTCCCACCAGACCAGGCTGCTCCAAAACTCATCCCAGCTGGCTTGAACACTCCCAGGGATGACGATTTTTGCTCAGAACCCCCAGGTTTGGTTTATTTTACAGAGGCAGCCCCCAGGCCTGTCCTCAGGCACGCCCCAGCCTCCCGCCTGCCGCAGGCCGAGCGGTTTTTCCGAGGAAAACTCTCCAAAATCAGCTCTGGCTCCTGCTCAGAGAGCATTAGTGTGTGGATTACATGTAATGCAACCCATTATGCAAGGCAGCCGGGATGGCAGCCGGGATTACAGCCCAAAAACCCCATGGAAATGCGGGTTTAGCAGCCCTGGGTGAGCGCTGGGCCCAGAGCACAGAGAGGAGGGAGCTGAGCCTCCAGCATTCCCTCCCTGGGGATACCCCTCACTGCATTTCATGGAATCACAGAATATCCTGAGCTGGAAGGGACCCACAAGGATCAGGGTGCAACTCCTGGCCCTGCACAGACACCCCAAAAATCCCACACATTCATTTCTGAGCGCGTTTTCTCAGCTCTGGCAGCTGTGACCGTTCCCTGGTGTGAAAAATGCGTATTTTATGATTGGCTTTTCACAAATATTAAAATGAATATTATATGTGTTGTGTTAGAAAGTGATGCTGTATTAATTCTCTTAAGTAGTGTGTTAAATATAGTTTTAGGTTATAACAAAATGTTAAAATAGAAACTATGCTATGTAGGATACTTTATTTTCTCAAGAAAGGACTTGCAGCGAGATAGCAGCCACAGGACACCTGAATCTTTCAGAGAAAGAGAATTTATTGCTCCATTATCAAGAGAAACAAACTTCTTCCCGCCTCACTGGGGAAGGATAATGCTGTCAGGATTATGAGAAAGAAGTTGATACTGACCAGACAGAATCCTGTGTTTGAATAGAATTTATGCATCATGGATGAGGTGTATGAATATGCAACAGGCTGTTGTTTTTAAGGGTTAATCCTCTGTTAACGTGGGTCGTTTTTCAGGTTTATGCTGCCCAGAAAAGATACTCGGACTGTCCATAACTCTTTGTTTCTATTGTCTCATATTGTCCTAAACCAAATTGTCCAAATTATTATCACTCTAATTATATTGCTATTTTTATAACCATTTTATTACTATTAAACTTTTAAAATTTTAAAAACAAGTGATTGGCGTTTTCCACACTGAGGAGCCTTTTCAGAGCCCCACCACCCTCTGGATGAAGAATATTTTCCCAACATCCAACCTAAACCTCCCCTGACTCAGCTCCAGTGAAGAGTTGGTGCTGCCCCTCTATAGGAATGTGCCCCTTGTTGAGGGAGTAACAAAACTATCCTTTGTCCTCTTAATAAAGAAATAAACCCAGAAGTTTCTCTCCTCAATGAGGTGAAAAGACCTCATAGGACCTGGGGGACTTCACCTCAAACTTAAGGATAGCTAATTGGACAGAAGCCAAAAAGTCCCACCTCAGCAATTTACTAGAAAAAGAAGAGAACAAAAAATCCTAATCGCTTTTGTGAGGTGTTTTACCAGGGGCAAGAGGACTTCTTGCACCTGGCTCGGTTTTTCTCTGTAAAGAGTTTGGTTATTTTGCCTTTTAGTAAAACCTTTTTGTTTCCAACACTACCACAGAAGCCATCCTGCTGATTTTATGCCCTCTGAGGTAGCTGAGCTATCTTGGGTGTGAAATAGATCTCCAAAAGCTGATGAGACCTGGCTCGAGGAGATCCATATTGCACCCCTCTGCTTCCCCTTGTGAGGATTTTGGAGGCTGCAATGAAGTCTCCCCTCAGTTGGTGTTTCAGCTCCTGGTGCACATCCCAGCAGGACTGATGGGGGATACATCCCTGCCACGGGGTGCAAAGTCCTTTTACAGCATCCTCAGCTCCTTGGATCCTCTCTCTGCTCAGTCCAGAATGACACAGCTGGGACAAGGTCTGCTGTAAGGTTATGATGTTTGTGGGACTTTTTTTTCTCCTTTTTTCTCCCTCCAGTCCAAATCCACTAACTATTTTTATCCCTCAGCTATCATAGCTTTGTCCTTTGCCTTTTTGGAGTATCATGCTAATTGGGTTGGAACAGAGGCTTTCATTACCAAAAGCAATAGCTCCCAAACAGAGTGGCACCAATTATTTTCCAACCAACTGCAGGATTATTTAATCCAAGGCTGGATTTTGAAGCCAGTGGCATAGAGGGATGGGGATGTCCCACTGTCCTGGCTGTGCATTCACAAAGATGGTGATAATTATCTGAGAGAGGGACATAGGCAGGGCATTGAATGCTTTTCAGGGAGGATTTTGGGGGTTGAGGAAATGTCAGAGTTGATGAAAAGTGACTTGCTGCAGAATCCAGCCAGTGTCAGGGTTTCCTGAGGCTGAGGTATGACCTGTTCAAACCTGTGTGAGTCTGTCGTGGAAAATGACAGAACCTGGAACTGCAGTGGTTATAGGTAATGGAAAAGCTGGTGAGGATATTAATATCCCTTCTTTCATAGAATCATAGAACCATGGAATGGCGAAGGAAGAACTTAAAGCTCATCCAGTTTCACCCCCTGCCATGGCAGGGACACCTTCCACTATTCCAGGCTGCTCCAAGCCCTGTCCAGCCTGGCCTGGGACACTTCCAGGGATGCAGGGGCAGCCACAGCTGCTCTGGGCACCCTGTGCCAGGGCCTCAAGCCTCTCACAATCAGTAATTCCTTCCCAATCTCCCACCCATCCCTGCCCTCTGGCAGTGGGAGCCATTCCCTGGCTCCTGTCCCTCCATCCCTTGTCCCCAGTCCCTCTCCAGCTCTCCTGGAGCCCCTTCAGGCCCTGCCAGGGGCTCTGAGCTCTCCCTGGAGCCTCCTCCTCTCCAGGTGAGCACCCCCAGCTCTCCCAGCCTGGCTCCAGCCTCTGGAGCTTTTCCATGGCCTCCTCTGGACTCACTCCAGCACATCCACGTCCCTCTTGTATTTGAGGCCATGGAATTAAGTGTAAGGTTAAGCTTAATTACATCTCTCTATTAGATATGAGGATGAAACCTCTCAGGAGGGCTGGAGCACCTGAGGGTTGCTGCTTTCCAGCCCCAGAGCAATGGGGATTTTTCCCAGCCTGCCCAGCCAGCCCAGCAGCACTCGGCCCCTCTGTGTCCCCTCCCAAACTGGGATCACTGGGTGCAAATGGTAAAGTCACTAATGCATAGAGGACAACCAAAATGTCCTACAGAGGAAGGATTTGGTTGGCCAGCACCTCTCCAGGTGGGCACAGAGGAATGGAAGCTGTGGAGCAGAGGCTGTAAAATCTCCTTGATCCAGGGGAAACGCTGCTCTGAGCTGCTTTAGGGCATTAGGAGAGTGCAGAGCTGGGCTGTGGAGTAGGCACAGAGCCCCCTGGGCTGCCTGCAGAGCCAGCCCTTGGCTAATCCCTGACCCCGTGCAGCTCCTGGGGGAATCCAGGGGGCGAGCACAGATGCTCTGCTCTGCAGGAACACCTGGCAGGTCGGGTCTGTCACCTCTGGAGAGCTGCTCCTGGAGGTGGGGGAGAGGGAAAGCAGCGAGGACTCATGTGTGATTAATGAAATCAGGGTGCACACATCCACAGGGATCAGATCAGCCCTGGTGGGGATGCTCAGCACCACCAGGCAGGATTAATCCCCTGTCTGTCTCCTCCAGCACCTTGCACTGATACTGGCCACAGCCAGATGCTTCTGGGGAAGGTGTAAGAAGTCTGGGAGCAGGCAGACACCCCCTACACCCAGTGTTTTCCCTCCTCTGCCCTATTTCTCTGCCATGCCAAGGGGACTGTGATGGGTGCTGTGCTCTGGGCTGCAGGGTGAGCTCTCTGTGCTGGAGGCTTTCAATATTTCGTTTTGGTTCTGAGTTGCAGCCACCAGAAGATGCTGCACTTGGGGCTGCTGGCTGAGGCTGCAACGTGCCCCATGACACTGGGGACATGGTGGGGACATGGTGGGGACATGGTGGGGACAGTGGGCTCTGAGCCCTTGGCTGTGCTGCTCCCTCCTGGGGACACCACACTGGCCCAACCTCTTGTCCAGGAGCATGGATATAAACTTACAAGCCCAGCCAGCTCAAGGAGGGGATCAAGGCAGGGAATAGAATAGAAACACTTTTCTGCATTTCTTTGGTATTTGAAATTCTCTCTGGCAGCTCACACTTGGCAGGTTAAATCCCTTTCCCTCTTTCCCTTGGCACTAAGCCCACTGGAGGCCGAGCTGCAGCCCCAGCTCTGTCCCCAGCCATGGTCTCAGAGGACATGGACATGGATTTTTCCGAGTCCTTCCCTCCAGCAAAGGCAAACGATGGGTGAAGCTCAGGCTGGGGACAGGCACGGGCTCTGCACTGTGTGCTCCTGCCTCCAGGGATAACCTGAACACCTTCCCAGCCCCAGGGCAGGATTGAGGCTCCATCTGCCCCTGCTCCCACCTCATTGCCCTCCTTGGCTCCTGGCCCCTGCCACTCTCTGCAGGGCAAAGGGCTGCTGCCCATCACACTGCTGCTGCTGCTGCTGCTGCTGCTCTGGAGCCTCCTTGGCTGCAGCTTTGCTGTAGAAATGCTGGATTTTTTTTTTCCCCTAGAAAAAAAGATTCATATTTTCTTAGATCTGCAAGGCTAATTGAGCAGAGGAATTGATTACCATGGCCATGAGAAATGTCTTATCTCTTTAAGTCTATAAAGGACTCACGCTGATGTAGTTATGAAATACCTGTGAAGTCCCTGAGGTGTGTTCTGCCAGAGACCAGAGCTGCTGCTGGGGTCCCTTCCCTGAGAAACACAAAACCCAGGGAGCTCTGCCCACTGCCTGCTGCCTCTGCAGCAGGGAGCTGTGATTTCTGTCTCAAGTGGCTCCATGTTGCTCCAATCAGCTGGACTTGTCCTTGTCCATAGTGGTGGAGAACACAGGGGCAGCTTTGAAATTGCTGGGACGATGCTGGTGTGTCTCAGCTCAGCAGAGCTGGTTATCCTTGCTTCACCTCCACCCCTTGGCCTGAAAATGTGGGATTTGCCAATCCTAAACATGCTGGAAGCACTGAGATACTGAGACAGTGATTCACAGAATCCCAGAATGGGTTGGGGTGGAAGGGATCTCTTAAAGCCCATCCAGTCCCACCCCTGCCATGACAGGGACACCTTCCACCATCCCAGGCTGCTCCAAGCCCTGTCCAACCTGGCCTTGGACACTGCCAGGGATCCAGGGACAGCCACAGCTGCTCTGGGCACCCTGTGCCAGTGCCTGCCCACCCTCAGAATGAAGATTTTTTCCCTGATATCCCACTTGGACCTGCCCTCCTTGAGCTCAAAGCCACTCCCCATCATCCTGTCCCTCCATCCCTTGTCCCCAGTCCCTCTCCAGCTCTCTTGGAGCCCTTTTAGGCCCTGGAAGGGGCTCTGAAGCCACTCTGGAACCTTCTCCAGGCTGAACAGCCCCAGCTCTCCCAGCCCTGTGATCACCCTCATGGGCTCCTCGTGGTTTCTGAGCTCCAGCAGGAAATTCAGTGAGAGGCACCGTGCCCTGGTGTATTCAGGCAGCTCTGATGTTTTAACTCTGCCTTCTGCTTGGAAACTCAGCATCCCTTTCTGACACACACACCTGTGCAGAGCCACGTGGAGAATTACAGGCACCAAGTATTACAAAGCCAGACTTTGGGATATTCTGTGTGTTCAGGATGAATCCTGGGCCATTAGAAATAGCTCCTAGTTCCTCTCCTTTTTTTTTTTCTTTTTTTTTTTTTTTTTTTTTTTTCCCACCAGGATAATATCAGCAACCTCAGTGGATGCTTTCTATTTAGTTTGTTTTGTTTTGTTTTGGTTTGGGGTTTTTTTTGTTTGTTTGGTTTTTTGGTTTTTTTTTGTTTGTTTGTTTTTTTGGTTTTTTTTTTTTGTTTTTTTTGGGGTTTTTTTTGTTTTTTTTTGTTTGTTTGTTTTTTGGGTTTTTTTGTTTGTTTGTTTGGTTTTTTGGGGTTTTTTTTGTTTTTTTTTTTTGTTTGGTTGGTTGTTTTTGGGGGGTTTTTTGTTGTTGTTTTTTTTTGTGTATTCTTTGTGGTAAGAACCACGTGGTGAGCACTCTGTGTGCTCCAAACATGATAATGCAGAGATACAGCAGACCCCCTGCTTGGCTGGAGATTGCTGGATAATATATGGCATTCTGGTGAGATAATAACCCCAAATGGAGTGAGGTTTTCTCCCTGCAGCATTTACATCAAATACTCAGGGTAGCCTTTTGTGGACAGAGGAGTCAGAGGTGGTATCATCTGACTGGAGAACAGAAAAGACTTGAAAGAGGGGGATAAAAAGAGCTAGTCATTGAGATGATTTCATTTTCTTGAGCTTGCAAGGCCTGGGAGGCCGTGGGATGAAAGGGGATGGAGGGAATAATTGGAGTTATGAAGTGTGGGCAGCGAGCTTGCTGCTGGGGAAGTTAATGAGCTCTATGGAAATTAAATCCCCAGCACGAGGACTCACTATGAGGATGCTCCCCCTTGGTGGTTTTTTTTTCCCCTGCTGGCTGCCAGCAGGTGCTAGAAAATGGGATTTTGCCATAGATGATGCCAGCAGCCAACCTGCTGTCACCAGATTTCCTTCTTGGAAAGGGAGCAGAGTTTCTAGGCAAGGCAGATGCAGAGTCTGGAGCCTGCCTGCCTTCCCTAAAGCACTGCCCTGTGCTGGCAGGAGGGTGCAGAGTCTGAGGGTCAGTGCTGCTGTTGAAGCCTGGCTGTGAAAGCAAGGGGGTGGGTGAGGGCTGCTGTAAAACAGGGCAAATGCCATATTGCAGAGGGTGAGCTCCAGAATCTGGGAGGTGAAGCAGATTTTCTGCTAAACTGAGGGCTGGTGAGTGGAAATTAAAAGGAGAACAAAGACCTTGGTGCATTCCCTATGTGCCATTGATGTGCATTGATGCTGCTGGGGAAAAAGGAAATAAAGCAAAATAAAGATGAGGAAATATTTAAGGACTCTGCTAAATGCTGGGGAAGCCTCTTTGGGAATGTGCCACAGAGTTCTGGTGGTTACCCCCAAAAAGGGTGGGTTGAAATCACAACAGGTGCAGCACAGGGGCGTTGGGAAGGGCAGGGGAAAAGGGCCTATTTTAGGCAAGGAGCTGAAAAATATCCTCTGTGTTTGTCCAAAGATGCTGGGAGAGGACACCATGGCTGTCTATAAATACAGAGGGAATGTAAACACCAGGGAGGGAAGCAAACTGATTTAACTGGAAGGGCTGTGTCAGCAGAAAACCAGGCAGGGATAAATCTGAGAGGGGATCAGCACATGGGATCCTGGGGTGGCTGGGGCTGATAGGATTGCTGAGGGGGAAAGACCTCAAAACCAATTTTGAGGCAGAGCTTGTTAAACTGGTGAGAGATCTGACAGGGCTGTTCTCTGCTGGCAGCAGAGTGGGGGCTGAGCTGGGAAATCCCTTTGGGGGTGAATTACTGTGAGCTCCCTGACTTGCATCCACAGCATCCCAGTGAGCCCATGGTAATAGGAGTAGGGACTATTCATAGCACTACAGGGTTCTTTAGTTGTATTTTCCATGCCTTTCCCATGCTATTTGCAAGGAAAAAAACCACCCCAGGAATATCTGAAATCAATACAGGAATATCTGAAAATGCCTTGCAGCCCCAGGCTGGATGGATGTCAGGATTAGCACAGGGGCTTCCAGCAAGGTCCCTGCTGTTGGTGCAAAGGAGCTTGTGAGGGTCCTGTGCTGATGAGCAGAGGATGCTGGTGCTGGGGGATGCTCAGCCCTGCCTGAGACAAGGATGTGTGGGCACAAACCCACTCTGAGCTGCTGCATCTTGCTCCTCTCATGGGAACCACAATATTGCATTAGCACCTTATGGCGGCAGACCAGAAGTGGGCAAAAATTTACTTTTTTCTCAGTTAATCTAAACATTTCCTGCAACCTGAGAGCCTCCAGACAGATGGATCATAAAGCTCTTGGTGCTTTTTGGGCTAGGCCCTCACAGGGAGGTTTGTGGGCTGCCAGCCACGCTTGAGATTTTGGAAAGGGTGGTGTGAGGGAGGTGGGAGAGGCTCCCCTGGGGCAGGAGGGTGTTTGTTCTGCAGCAGCAACAGACCCAGGAATGATTTCCCTATTTTTTTGCCCTAGGCATTTCAGTTTTGTTAATCAGAGGAACTGTTAATTCGTTGGGCTGGAATTAACCTCGTGAGGAGGGTGTTTGGATAAAGCCTTTGGGAGGCTGTGCTGTTTGGGCACAAAAGGGGTTTGCTGAGGCTTATGTGGGGTCACAGTGGCCTAATTAGGATTTAGGGGAAATGGTGCTTTTTTTGTAAATGGGTTTTTAGGTAAAGGAAGGAGGTGGCTGGGATGTGTTGTTAGATGTGGAGTGTAGCATTAAATGAGCATGTAAATGAGATGACTCTCATTAGAAAAGGGCAAGTTTGATGAACAGCTCCTGAGAGCTTTCCCTGGAATGATGCCTTTGACTTCTGCCTCCTGCCTTATTATGGCAGGACAAGGAGGCTGGGAGGGTAGGAGGGATAATGAACTGCTGGGAACACTGGGAGAGCACAGCTTTGATGCTGGTAATAAGGAGCAGTCATTTCACCTCTGAGCCCAGCACTGGCAAATCTGAGCCCCATCCCAAAATTAATCTGCTCGGTAACGTGGCAAAAGCACCATCAGGCCCAGGGGGCTGAGGTTTGGCTGAAAGCTATGGCCAGTGTTGGTTTTTGGTAGGGCCCTGCTGGGGCTGGCATGGGCTGGTGAGTCCCTTCCCAGTGTGCTTATGCTCAAGCCCAGGGCTGCATGGAAAGTTCTTCCCAGCATCTCCCAAAATTCCCCCCAGGAGCATCTCAGCACCCAGGCCTGCCCCAAGCCATGGATGGGGGAGAGCAAGGCCTGAGTTACCTCCTGCACTTGGGATGAAGCAGTGCTGGTTTTTCCCTGCCTTAAATAATCTTGACTATTAAGCCTCAAGCCCTGGACCTTCTCAGCCTGGCAAGAGCACTTCAAGATGATTCCCCTTGAGCTCTCTCCTTGTGTGTGCTGGCTGTGTGCTCCAGCCCAGCTGAATGCAAAGGCTCCAGGGATGAAAGCAAAATCCCATTTGTCTTTCCTGACTGCAAGCAGTTGGAGGATCAGAGCTCTCCATTCCATTTAGAAGCAGGCCGGGGCAATTTTTGGGTGCAGGGGATGTATTTTGCTGAATAAGGTGGTTTTTTTGTTACCTCTCCTTCAGCTGAAGATGAGAATCTTGCTTCTCATCAGCTGCCTTTCTGAAATTGGTGATCACCTCCTTTGGTTTATTGGAAATAAACAATATTAATTATTAATTAATTAAATATATAAGCAAAAGGCTGACAGACATGGGGAGGGCCTCAGGGATTATTGGAGTGGAGCTGTCCTTATGGAATCTCTGCTGCATCCCCCAAGTGAGGCTGAAAAGGATTTTCTGAGCTCCTCAGCACTCCTGGAGGAGGTTTTAAGCTCTGAGACACATGTCCAGTCAGGTATCCCCAGGTGATGTAGATGTTCATGGTTCTCCTGGATAACTTTCCTTTGAGACAAGGAGATTGATGCCCCAAACATCTGTGAGACCATCAGATTGCAAAGCATTTCCCTTCTGGGCCTGTATTTTTCTGGGTTAGAATGAAAGCTGTCTCATTCTCCCTCCAGGCTGCTTTTCCTCATCCCTCCTGCATCTTTACCCTCTAACTGAGGGTTTGTCAGGGCCAGGATTAACCCCACAGTCAGTGCAGATTTAGGCAATGAGGTCCTGGTGTTGCTTACACCCCTCAGCAGGAACTGACATTCCCTAGTGCTGGAAACTACAGGAACCAACCCTCAAATTGCAGCAGCTCCCACGCTGCTCCCCTGACTCCAACTGCAGCCATTGGCAGCCCTGTAATTGTCACTGTAATTGCAGGGGACTTGGAAACCCTGAGCCCTGCCAGAAACATAAGTTAATCTTTCCTGAGCTGCTGCTTTTGAGGGCTGAGCGTGGGGATTTGCTCTTCTCTGGTGGTGCCAGGGGATCAGTCCTGATCCCAGGGAGGGTCTGGGTGCTGCTGCTCCCTCCCAGGGCATGACAAGGAGCCCAGGTAAGCTCGTTACAGGGGCTTATTCAGCAGATGGATGAGCTGTTGCCAGGTAGATCTCATTGCTCATTAATATGCCATTGGCCTCATTTGTGTGCCCTGCTCACCCCTGGCTGTGTCCTTGTGTGGTGCAGGGATTGTGTTTCCAGCCCAGCCTGTCCCTGGCACCCTGTGCCCATTGTTCCTCACCTTCCCAGATGGCAATAGCTGGTGAGGGACCTGGATGTGGCCATACCCAATCCTGGGGCTTGAAAAATGTCCCCACTGTGGCACTGGGTCACAGTCCCAAGGCTATAGAGGAATGATGCCCCATCCCTGGATGAGGGATGGAGTGACAGGATGGTGGAGAGTGGCTTTAAGCTCAAGGAGGGCAGGTCTAGGTGGGATATTAGGGAAAACTTCCTCCCTGTGAGGGTGGGGAGGCCCTGGCACAGGATGGTGCCCACAGGAGCTGTGGCTGCCCCTGGATTGTCCAAGACCAGGCTGGAGAGGGCTTGGAGCAGCCTGGGATAGTAGAAAGTGTCCCTGCCATGGCAGGGGGTTGGAATGAGATGGGATTTAAGGTCCCTTCCAACCCAAACCATTCTATGAACCCATGATTGACTGCAAGAGATGCCAAAGGCTTCTGTATCTCCTCCAGCTGTGTCCCCCAGCGTTACAGAACCCCCTGGGGAGGGTGTTTGTGAGCGTGTTGACATGGGGACAGGTGGGTGACACAAAACACCTCGGCCTGCAGCACAGCAGGGAGCAATTTGGGGCTGCTGCATTCACCTGTAGCATCTATCAAAACTCCCCCAAAAAACCAAAGCCTGGCAAAATCCCTCCTCCTGTGCCATTCTTTCTTAAATGTTTGCCATCAGTACGTTTGGTTCTGCATTTTCCCTGCTACTGAAGTGAGAGATTTCATAATGATTCACACTGTGTTCTGCTGAGCAGCTTCAAGCAGCAACTGGGGAGTCTGTTAAACATGCATCCAGCCCAGAATATTTTGTACACTATCTAAATGCAGAGCTGTAATTAAAAGACATGCTTGAAATAAATGACAGAGAGCTTGGGGTTTGTGGGTTTTTTTTCCTTCCTTTTTTTTTTCCCTTCCCCAAGGGAGATAGGAAGGCGGGTGGAAGTTGCACTGAAGTACCAAAAGGCACAACAAGCACAATTGAACAAATAATATCCAACAACACAGGTCGACAGAATTGCTTTCAAATGCTGCATGTTCAGTTATCACCCAGGGAACTTTCTGTCTGATTAAAAATAATTATTGCTGGCATTAAATCTGTTCAGAATTACTCAGCGCAATTCGTCTCCTGCCGCACGCCGCTACCATATGCCTGGTCTGTTGAGTGAAAAATGTCTCTTTTATTCAGAGAAATAATGCTTTGTAAATATTTAGAGATGAATGTTCTGGATCAGTGAGCGGCTATTTTTTTTCCTGATGACAAATATGTGCAAATGAGCTTGTTTCTGGCGGCAGCTCCATTGGAGGCAGGCGCTGGATGGGGCCACATTAATCCCTCAGTGAACTGCAGGGGATGTGCCAGGATGATTTACCATGGGGACAGCAGAAGGGTCACAGAGTTATGGAAGAGTTTGGGTTAAAGGCCATCTCCTTCCAAAATTACTGCAATCAGCAGAGACACCTTCCCCTGTCCCAGGCTGCTCCAAGCCCTGTCCAGCCTGGCCTGGGACACTGCCAGGGATCCAGGGGCAGCCACAGCTGCTCTGGGCACCCTGTGCCAGGGCCTGCCCACCATCACAGCCAGCAATTCCTTCCCAATCTCCCATCCATCCCTGCCCTCTGGCACTGGGAGCCATTCCCTGGCTCCTGTCCCTCCATCCCTTGTCCCCAGTCCCTCTGAGCCCCCAGTCCCTCCCTTCAGGCTCTGCCAGGGGCTCTGAGCTCTCCCTGGAGCCTTCTCCCCTCCAGGTGAGCACTCCCAGCTCTCCCAGCCTGGCTCCAGAGCAGAGGGGCTCCAGCCCTTGGAGCAGCTGCATGGCCTCCTCTGGACTGGCTCTAGCAGGTCCATGTCCTTCTGCTGGATTCAGCACTGCAGGTGGGGTCTCATGAGAATGAAACAGAGGGGAAGGATCCCCTCCCTCACCTGCTGCCTGAGCTGCTTTGGATGCAGCCCAGGATATGTTTTGCTTTCTGGGCTGCCAGTGCACATTGCCAGGTGATGTCCAGCCTTTCATCCACCAGCACCCCAAATCTTTCTTGGCATAGCTGCTTTCAAGCCCTTCAACCTCCAGCTTGTAACACCAAAGGCTGTTCCAATCCCTGTGCAGAACCTTGTGCTTGGTCACTTCTGCTGCTGAGCAAGTGGGGAGAAAACTTTAAAAGGTTTTGAAATCTATTTAGATACCTGCAATGCCTTCCAGCCAACCATAGTTGCAGGTACCTGGATGTTGGGCAAATGCCTTGGATTTCCCTCATTCCTGCTGCTGAAGTCCCAGGAGGATCCATGGGACATGGGCAAAGCTACAAGAGCTGGATCCCACACTGTGTCTGGATCTGACCCTGCTCCCCAATATGCCTGGAAGGTGGGTTTGTTTAAGAAATGGGACACATGAACCTCTTGGCATGCCCACACTCCTGCCTGATGCTGACAGAGGCTTGTGGGACTGGATGGGATCGTGGGTTAAAGCTCCTGGAGCCATGTGATGGCAGTGGAGCCGACGCTTTACATCTTTCCCCTTTTACACTTCAAAAGTCCTACAGGGAAAATGCTCATCTCAGTGCCAAAAAATGTATTTGCTGAGCACATATAACCTCCAGGACAGCTGCTCTGGCTGGGTCCTGGTGATTCATGGAAAGGGAACAGGGCTGCTGGAGGGTGCACGGAATATTTAAGCAAAGCAGTTTTCATGTTTTGTCCAGAGGCGTTAATTGAGATGAGATCTCTCCCCCAGGTGAGATAACGGGCTCTGCAAGGAGTGAGAGTTAGCCAGACACATCCCTCCACTCCCAAAATGCCTCCCAGGGAGTGGAGGTGTTGGAGGGCACATCCAAAAGCTGAATTTCTTTCCCTCAGGATAAGCACAGGAAGAGGGATGCAAATCCCAGGCCTCCAGGTCTGCCACCTCTTCACCTCCGTCACCTCTTTCTCCCAGGCAAATTCCAAGTGGCTGGAGATCCTGGCTGGTGCTGCTGGCCTCAGTGAACACCCTCTGGATGTATTTGCTCTGTATCCCATTAAAACATGGAGGCAAACAAGGGGCATTAATGAATTCCTTCGTTTATGATGACAATACGTTTTCGAGTCCTTCTATTGATTTGCCGAGCAAGCTGATAAAAAGAGCAAACCTTGCAGTATTTACCGCCCCGAGCCTAAGTGTGATGTCTGAATCAACAGAGCCTGTTTGCTTTTCAAAATTCAAATGAGGACAAAAATAATCTCCTTTTCAGGAGGCCAGCAGGCCCCTGCAGGAGGGGTTTTTTGCCAAACTCACTCAAAGAGGTGTCACAGCCTGGTTGGTGTGGCTGGGATTTCCCCGAGCTCTGGGGTCTGTGCTGATGCACACAGGGGCAGACGCTGGGTCAGGCTGTGAAAACTGGAAACCAGAGCAAAAAAGCTTTTGACAGTCAGCTGAGTCATCAACTCCACGTGGTTAATTAGGCATAGTTCCTAATGAAAGTCATTATTTACCTTGGAAAGCAGGAGACTGGGCTGCTCCAGCCTTTGCTGAGTGCAGGGCTGGGCTTTGATGTGTTTTCTAGGGAGGACAGTGGGAAACAGAGGCACATGGTTCCTTTGTGCATGGAGAGAGGAAAAAAACCCATGAAGTGAAGAAATTGGAGTGACTGGGAAGGTCAGGGTTGCCTCTGGTGCTCTGGGTTTCCTCCACACTGTCCCATGTTCAGTGGGAGCTGCAGGATGGAGAAGGATGAGCAGTGTGAGCCCAGCTGGCCATAGGCTGGTTTAAAACCACCCTGCTCAGATTAACTACCAAAGAAAAACAAACCAAAAATCCAAACAGGATTAAAGAATTTCCTGTCTCTCTCTGGAATATTGGAGACCACAGGCCATGCTTCTGCCTCTGTGCTCACTCTGAGAGCAGATGGAGCAAACCCATCCTCTGCTTTGCACTCCAAAATGCAGCAGCATGCTCAAGCCTTGACCAAAGAGGCCATTACAAAGGCAAGTCAAAGCCTTGATTTAAACCAGCTTGTTCAAATATTTTCATGCTCCTTGTGGTTGGATTCCAGACTTTTACTCTCTGATTACTTTAGCCTGGAAAAAAAAAGGGAGAAAAGAAAGGCCCAATTCAGTGATGAGGGGATGGCACTGCTGAGCACAGGGTGCTACAGTTTCCCCAGGAATTCTTCTGGGTCTCAGAATACCCTGCAGTAAATAAAAACAACCAAAGATTGCTAAAGATTGAGGGAGATAGTTTTGCCCATCTTAACAAGTTATAGAATGCCTTCTGGGAGAGTGAAGTTTGGGAGATGCTCCATGGACACTATTAACTGTTGTGGTTATTAATGAATATCCTGGGCTTTTGGCACCATCAAATTGGTTTTGTTCAGGATCCTGAAGGGATTTGGGTTTCCTGACACCCCCATGGAGAGTGGGGCTGTGAGGACTCTTCCATGTTTTTTGTTCCTCTGAAGTGGCAGCTGTGGGAGGGCAGGGGAGGCTCTGGGGCTGTGCTGGCTCCATCACTGACTCCAGCTTCACTCACAAATTATTTATGGTCATCACTGCCTTCTCATTCTTGGTGTCATGGAGATTCTCCACAAGCAAAAACCTTCCAGTGAGCTCATCTTAATGTCCAGATTCATATATTTATTTCTTTTTCCTGCAGCCAGGAATGTGCTTGCAGGATCCCCTTCAGCAGCCACGAGCTTTGGCATCCAGGGGGGACACTGGAAGGTCTCTGCCATACCCCACACGTGACAGGCACTTGTGTCCTTGTTCCCTTTGTTGGAGAGTTTAGGCCTGGAAATCCCCTCATGTCCACAATCATCTCTCCAAGGCCACAGATCAGGCATGGGATCACTGGGGTTTTTTTTTTGCAGAAGATGATTTTTAGGAGGAAGGAAGCAGCTGATGGTGGTGTGTGCTCCTCCCAAACAAAGATAAAGAAGGGTGCTCCAAATAACTCTGTTCTTGCTGGGAAAGGGTATTTTTAACCAGCAACATGACACAAAAATAACACAGACGGCTGGAAAGAAAAAAGGAACGGCTGCTTTGCTGGGAGAGGAGTTTGCTCTGTTTCATGGGGAAGGCAAGAAATGTTTATTGTGCAGCCCTCTCCCAGCTCCCCATCAGCCATGCCATTCCCAGGAGCTGTTACCCATGGTTGTTTGCATGGACATGGGGTGATTTTAAATGGCTGCTATAAAGTAATAAAGGTTGAAAGGTCAGGCTTGGGTACAAACAACCCCCAGGAGTCTGTTTTTACACCCTGGCCATGCCCTGAACCAAAGAAAGAACTGGTGGACTTTATGGGCTCCTTTCTCCAGAGACACTTGGGACATCTGAGTGTTCTGGTTAACGCTGTCAAAAGGCAGAAAATACAGCTCTGACTCAGTGCCAAAGCAAGAAATGACCTTTTTCCACCCCTCCTGCCTGCAGCCTTCCTTCCCCACTGCTGGACCGTGCTGGGAGCAGGGCTGAGCCTGGCCCTGGCAGGGAGAGAGCTCTGGCACAGCCTTTAGGGTGTCTGGGCTTTTCTAGCCCTGATCAGAGCCTCCATGGCTCGGGGGCAATTTCTGTACAGGCTTGACAGCTGTTTCTTTCCCTTAGTAAAGAGCAGGAAATGAGCTGGGGTAAGGATGAGATGTGCAGCGTGTGGGGGAAGTTTTGGAAAGAGGCTCAGACCCCAGGGCTACACGAGGCATGTGGAGACTGTCAACATGCCTGTTGATATTCAGGTGGAAAAGTGGGAATATCCCCTTGCAGGTACATGCCTGTGGAGTTTTTGTAGGTTTTTTGTTTGGGTTTTTTTTTTTGTTAAGGTTGGGATTAAATGTGTGAGACAGTATTTTTTCTTTATGTGACTTAGATGTTTTGTTATATGACATAGATGTTTATTAGTTTTTATCTATATTATATGACTTAGATGTTTATTAGTTTTTATCTATATTATATGACTTAGATGTTTATTAGTTTTTATCTATATTATAGTTCCAAAAATTGTGAGTTCTATGGTACTTTATTTTAAAAAATTAAAAGTGGAGCTGTATTTTTTTCTCTATTATGTTTTTTTAAGGATAAACTGTCTAATTAAGAAATTATTCTTACATTATTTTTATTTTTAACTTAATAACTAACTACTTGTGGTCTGTAATGTGGACTTTTAAATTTAATTACACAATATTACTTCAACTCATGAAGAAGGTGAAGAAGGACTAGTCTCTGCTCTAAAACTTTAATCTTGTTTTATATATATTTCTACATTCGAAAATATTAAACTTTTAGTTTTTTACTATGTGATATTATACACTTCTATTTAAACTACATACTTATAATTTTAGTTCTATCATTCACTTTTGGAAGCCTTCTTTATGGCCTCAGGTTAAATGCAGTGTTTTCTTGGGGGTTAGTGTCTGTCAGCACAGAAAGTTTAAAATTCCCAGTAACCAGGGCTCTAACACACACCCACACATGCAGAAGGGAAATGAAGGTTCTCTGGTGCTTGTCAGAGCATCCTTTGGGGAGAGCAGTCAGGAAAAGGAGCGGCTGTGGAGGAAAATCCCTGTCTGTGCTCACGGAGCAGCCCCAAGGCTCGGTGCCTCCAGCCCCTCCCTCGGCGGTGCCGTGATGTGAGTCAGGTCCTTCCCTCTGCCTTCCCCTCCGGGATGAGAAATGGAGCTGGGATAACCTCTAACGTGTCCTGGGGACTCTCCCAGCTCCTTCTTTTAAGTGTTTTATTAGCAGGGATCAGGATGGAGTTGAAGTGCAGGGGTGTGAAATGTGGAGGTTCCAAGGGGATCCCCCAAGGAACGCACCCAGTTCCTACAGCAGCATCCGCATCCCGTGGGGAGGGAGCCCCATAACTCAGCTTTCCTCAACCTGCAGCACCCCCCAGCAAATCTTGTTTGTGTTTAGAGGTTTAAAAGCTCCAGCAGCTCTGCAGTGTTGCAGCACCTGGAGGTGCTGATCTGCCCAGCTGATCCTTGTGGTGCCGGGGCTGTGCCTGGAGCGGGGCGGCTGCCTGCAGCCTGGCCCTGGAGCAACCCAAAGGCAGCAGGAATTCAGTCAGAATGAGGACCAAAAGGCACCTTTCTGGCTCAAAACTGGCCCCCTGCTTTTCTCAGTGCTTCACAGGATAGGTTGATGGCATAGAACCACAGAATCATTTAGGCTGGAAATGATCCTTAAGGTCATCCAGCCAATTGTTCACCCAGCACTGCCAACCCCACCACTCAGCCATGACCCCAAGTGCCACGTTTCTGGCTCCATTTATTTGTACAATGGCTTGAAGAGGTGAGTCCTGGCCTTCTGGGGTGCAAATAATGACCTCAGGCATAATGGGCTGAGTCTGGTGGGTGCTGAAATTTCCATAAATAAGTCCTTTACTGTGGGAGAGGCACTCAGACCAAGCCCTCTCCCTTTCAGGATTACAAATAAATTGCATGGTGTGATTTTTAGGGTTGTCCTGTGCCAGGAGCTGGACTTGATGATCCTTGTGGGTCCCTTACAACTGAGGATATTCTGGGATTCTGTGATAAAGAATCTCCTCCCCATAACCAGAGTGCCAGAATTGCACTCAGGTCGGTGAATCAGAGGCAAGCAATTTATGTCAAGATTTCCCCTCTCTTGCAAATTATAATGTACTCTATTATCATTATAGGATTATGATTATGTCTAATAAGCAGGAATTTTGGGTGCTGGCAGCTCTTTAAACTCCCCTGTAGGGATTTCTTTGCCTGACCCGAGGCAAAGGCAGGCGGCAAAGTCACGCGGACGGAGAGGGCTCTGTGGTGGCCCAAAATGAGGTGGAATTTGGAGGTCAGGATGAAAGGGACCATTGTGGGGGCTTGTCTGCTGCTCAACACATGAAGGGCATGGTGTTCAGCAGGGCTCATCATGTGTCAGCTCTGAGCACAGTTGCTGACCTTTGATTTTGGGGCCAAGGGGTTTGTTTGATCCCGGGGTGATGCTCAGCCCATCAAACAGCCCAGGGAGGCTTCAGGGTTTGAAACTGTGGGGTTTGGCAGAAGTTTGTGATCATTCAAGGCAGCACGAGGCCTGGGTCAGGGGAGGGTTTAGGTTGGAAATTAGGAAAAGATTCTTCATCCAGAGCGTGGTTGAGAACTGGAACAGGCTCCCCAGGGCAGAGGTTGTGGCATGAAACCTGTCAGAGTCCTGGAAGTGTTCGGCCAGTTCTCTCAGACACATGGGGTGACTTTTGGGGTTATCCTGTGCAGGGCCAGGAGTTGGACCTGGCGATCCTTCTGGGTCCTTTCCAAGTCAGGAAATTCCATGATTCTATGATTCTGTGTGTTAGAGAAGCCTTTTGGGTTAATTCAATTCCTTCACTACATGCAAAATAGTCCTGCATGGGGTATTTAATTGTATTATTAATTTCTCATAGGTACTGAGCAGTTTCAAAAGATGAAATCTCAAAACACCAATGTCAAATAAAAAACAAAACAAAACAAAAACAAAAACCAAAGGTGAATGCTTTCTGTGATTTGCTGATCTTTCCAGTGTCAGTCTTTAAGATTTTGGGGGCCTTGGTGTAGACTTTAATAATTGCAGTTGGTAAGACTGGATTTAAAGGGCTATTATTGGTATATTAAATGTCTGGCATTTAGTTATGTGTCATTTGTATGAAAATTGAAGCCACCTTCTCCCTCAGATCTCCTGCTAATAGTGTTGTTTTAATTTAGGCTTGTTAATGGGCCATGTAATTTCAGGACAAACCCCTGTGTTTGAAGCATTCCCAATCACTTCAAGTCCCTCATCAGCACTCAGGACTTCTCTGCCTTTGCAGAAGGAGGCAGATGGGAAACACAGGGGTCTCCAGAGGCAAACTGCAAGTGGATTTCTCCACTCCAAGAAAGGGTAATGTACATGTACATGTGAGTGTCCAGGATATCAGGGATCTGTTCTTGCCCCATCCCTGGAGTGTTCCAGGCCAGGTTGGACAGGGCTTGGAGCAGCCTGGGATAGTGGATGGTGTCCCTGCCCATGGCAGGGGGCTGGAATGAAATGAGCTTTAAATTCCCTTCCAAACTAAACCATTCTGTGATTCTGTCAAGGCGTGGAATGTCTTTGGGAAGTTTTGTCTCCTTGTTGGAACAGCCCCCAAGCCCCTCAGTTCTGGGATAAATTGCTGGGACAGGGGATCCAGGTAGTCATGCCCAGCTCAGCAGCTGATGCTCCAGCTAGGAATTCTTCTCCAAGATTTCATCCCCTGGGCTTTTCCTTCCACTGCCTCCCTGGTGCTCTGCTGGGCTCCTTCAGCACCAGGAGGAGGTGGAGATGGAGGAAGGCTGTCACACAGCACTTGCTCTTCTGAGGATTTTACAGCACCCGTACCTGCTCCTGAGCTTCTCACCACATCCTTCTCCCCTGCAGAAGGGTCTCATGTTCTGTGCTGCTGCCTGGTCCCATTTCCCCACCACAGCTCCCACCTCACTCCTGGAAGGGAGGCTCTGCTTCTCCCGTGGCTTTAATTCATCCACCTCTCACCGTGTGAGACACCAGAGCACCATTAAGCACATGAACACATCTCTGGTAATTTATGGTCCAGCTTGGGAACTCCGTCGCTTCTGGATGCTGCTAAGTGGTTCTGCAAGTGAAATAAATATCATCCCTTCAGGATTCCAGCTGATAGCTTTATTTTAGGTGTTTTTCCCAAGGGGAAAACGTAGAATCTACACTTTAATTCTTCCATGGTACCTGCTCCTCCTGAAAAATGTTGCTGAACTGAGTCAGGAGGAGAAGGAATGCATCTAGGTGCAGAGTCAGTTGCCAGCACCTGGGATTTATGCCATGGAAAACACCATTCCATCAGGGCATAGCTGCCCTGGGCACCTCATCAGCATGATGGGAAGTTGCATTTTTCCTGTTGTGTGGATGCAGGATGGGCACCTCCACGATAAATCCAGTGCCAGTGCCTCACTGGAGGATGCCGTGCCTGTGGTGGTGGGAGGAATCTCATTAACACAAACTTCAGAGGGATCCAGCCCTGCCAGCCACAAGACAAATGCAGCAGCACTATCATCATCTATCAAATGGAAAATGACCTTTGCTATCCATTAGGATGAAATGAAAAGCTTTGGGCTTTAACTTGGTTAAAATGCACATGGCTGTCTTTTTAGATCCTGGAGCCGGGCACATTGGTGAGATTAATCAAATTGTGCATTTTGCAAGTGCTTAAGCAGTATTGTTATGTAACTCCATCTCTGCGTGGCTTCAAGACAGAAAGCAGAATAATTACACTGAGCCTGCCAGTGGAATCATCCTGCTGTGGTCAACAGCTGAGGAGGCAGGAGGGGTTTGGAGCCAAGTGCCAACCCCATGTTCTTAAACCTTGAATTCAGCTTTCTTCTGGTCAGAATTAAATACGTGGGTCTCTCAAGCTGTGTGTGCCCAGCAGGGCTCAGCTGAAGGACATGGGTGCATCTCACTGTGGTCTGTCCTAAATCTCCCCACAGAAAGGAGTGTAGGAGTGGGTTTTTCTGGTATTTCACTTTGAGAAATGCTGATGTGGCAAGGAAATGTAGCCATGCTGAAAAGAGGGAGAGGAGAGCATTGCTGTGGTGGCATTGGCCATCAGAGAGGGGGCCCACAGAGGGAAGCAGGGCGGGGTGGGGGTCTGGGGATGGGCTGGATGCCAGTGAAGAACATGCCTGAAGACCCTCTTTGCACCAGCTATGTAAGCAAGAGAGCTCTGACCATGGGTCCCTCCTCTTTGATCACACCTTGTCTGTGAGATGAGCACAAATTCAGCCTTTCCCTAAGAAGGAATTACCCAGTTCATCACATCCAAATTGTTGTAGTCAGTGCCTCAGTGTCCCAAAGGGGATAATCCAGTGCTGTCCCTCAAGGGATGGTGTTGGGACTGGTTGGAGCTGGGTGATCTTCAAAGGTCCCTCCCAGCCCTCTCCATGGTTGTAAATCCTCACAATCCTCCTCAGCTGCTTGGTCTCCATTGTGTGTATCCTGCACCCAACAGCTCCTTGTGTGTGTCTTCCCCTCCCTTTCTCCTCTCAAGCTCTTCCCTGATTTTCTCCTGGTCACAATGGAGCCCACCTCCATGCTGGTGCTTTCTGGGCTGATAATTTGGGACCATCTCTGGCATGGGCAACTCTTGGTTCTCCCACACCAAAGATGAATCTATTTTTTCTGCATAACCTCTCCAGTATTTCTATTTTCTTGGTAATTCTTGGCATAAGTGCAGACAATTCTGCCAAGCCAGGCAAGGCAGCCAGATGGTGCCTGATGCCTTCTTGTCTTCACCTGAGAGTTGCACCCAACCCTGCATCCCTGGATTTTCAACCATTGCTGCTCCATGGGAAGTTAGATCCTGCTGTACAGCCAAGTCCCATTCCCAGCTGACTTGAGCAAAAGCAGGAAACACTTGGAGCAAACAAAACAAACCCCAAAAGTCTGTGCAGCTGTGTGAATTAGTTTGGATGGAATCAGTCTGAGGTCTCACCTTACAGTCCCTGGTTAGAAAAATTGCTGTGTTTATAGGTTGTAACCCCACCTGCATTTATTTCAGTGTCAGTCTAAGCAGATGCTTTACTTAAGCCTATAAATATCTTTTTTTCCCCCTCCCGCTTAAAGTATCTGCTTATTTACAAACAGAAATTAAATCCAGTTTAGAGGATATGATGTAACAGGGTCTTATACTGAAATAACGACAAGCTTTGGGTTCCAGCTGGTGTAGCTCAGCTGGCAGATAAGACCATAATACTACTGCACATAGACAAGCCTAGAAGCAAACATATATTCTTGTGACTTCAGTGCAAAAGGCAAGAAAAAGTGATGATGAGGAGAGCTGGAGCCTTGTAAATCAACAGAGCACCATTGGCTGATGTGACAGGAGTTGAACAAAGAGGAGCTGATGCCTCAGTGGGAATCAATCCCTTAATGGACAGTTCCCCTTGTCAGTTCCTGGAGTTGATGCAAGTCTCTGGGAGGATCTGAAATGATTAGCTGGAAATACATCCTTGTCTGAGCAGGGTAGTGCCTCTTCAGCTCAAGTTGTGTGAACTTGCAGCCCGATGGTGACATCAGATAAATCACCTCTAAAGTGGGCGCAATCCTGGATTTCTGTTATACCAAATCTGGAGGAATTTCAGGTTGTTGAGCATTGGAATGGAATGCCTGGGGAAGTGGTGGAGTTCCCATCCCTGGAGATGCCCAAGGAATGAGTGGATGTGGCATTCAGTGCTCTGGTCCGGGTGACAGTCACAGGTTGGACTCGATGACTTCAGAGGTCTTTTCCAACCTAAATGATTCTGTGATATAGGATGTGCTATTTATGTCTGAGTGCTGGTAATAAACAAGTTTGCATCACTCAGTGGTGAATCCATATGTAAAATCCATTTCCAGTGTGGTCCTGGAGGAGCTGCATGGCACCGGATCCACGTCCTGCTCGGACCCTGCTCGCCCCTGGGAATGCCTCTGCCCTGAGAAGCTGAGCTGGGAGCCTTGAATGGGAACCAGTGACTAAATATTAACTCAGAAAAAAACAAAGACCCTATTTAGATGTAAATGGAATTGAGGGGGGAGAGGGGGAAGTGGGGGGAGAAGAAGGAAGGAAACAGAAAGACATAAAATAGGAGACTACAAGCAGGATTATTTCTTTGCAGATTCCGTTTTCCAGACTTCCCTCAGTGAGTTATCAGCAGCACTCCACATCTTTGTGCAGCCTGATAGCTGCAAGGCACAAGTACATTCTCCAGGAATGGGGGGTGCAACTGGATGATCTTTAAGGTCCTTTCCAACCCAAACCATTCCATAATCCTGTGATTGCAGATCTGAGCACGGACATCAGCACTGGGCTGCTCCTGAGTTAGAGAGATGCCTTGTGAAGGCTGACCTAGAACAGAGATTAGACAGAGCTAAAGAATAAAGGAGGGATTTATTAAAAGGCCTCAAAGACAAGACCTTGGGCAGCACAAGAGCCCAGCCAGGGCTACACCCAAAATGGTCACAAAATGCATGACTGGTCATGGGGTCTCTCACTTTTATAAATTCTGCTCCATTTGCATATTGGAGTTAATTGTCTAATTACAGATTTACCCCATGCAGTCCCATCCTTCTTGTTTTTCTCTCTTCAGTCCATCATTGTTTATGCTCTTGAGCCCTGAGATCTGGATCATTTGTCCTTGGTCCCCAGCTGGAGCAGGAATTGTTTTGTCTCCCTGCTCTGTGCACAGAGCTCACCATCCCATAATATGAAGCCCAGACCCACACACTGAAGCAGCACAGAATGTGAAAAACATAAAAGCTAAAACCTGAGGCATCAGGAGCAACAGGAAGATGTGGCAGGAAAACCCTGCAAACCTAACAGAGTAGTTTCCTCTTTGCCAGTAACACAAGATGCACCTCGCTGGGAAGTGTCAACACTTCAGCATTTGCAGAGCAGGGTCTGTCAGACCTCTCTGCAAGAATGCTAATTGCTTTTAGTGGTGAGGCTGCTCAGCTCAATGGACAGCCCCAGGTGCCTCTGGACCTGTCTCAGCTCCTCTGTGATCAGCCTGTCCTTGGAAAGCAGGTTGTCCATGGGTGCCACCCATCTGCCCTCCTTTGGGTGGGGAGCTGTCACCCCTGGGCCTGAGAGTTTGCAGCTCCAGGAAAGGCTGCAGCAAGCTGGAGATCAGATCTGAAGAGGCAGAGCTCATTTGTCTCCCTGACCAGCAGAATGAGTGCTCGGGGTGTGCAAAATGATCTGTGCAAAATGATGTGTTAAAACAATGTAATATATATTGTTCCAGCTTTTTTCCCCCTCTTCCCTTGGTGTCACTGGCAGAAACTGACCAAGGCAGAGAGGAGATCTGGAAGAGAAGGAAAACCCTGTGCTCAAGGTCAGTGTCTTTTCTAAGCTTCAGTGGGAAAATAAAAAGCAAAAAGTCAAACCTCTGCCCCAAAACCCCGAGGCCATGTGGCAAATTAACACCTCTAAAAGGGGTTTCTCCACTGCTGCTCACATCACTCCAAGTGTTGGTATCACACCTGTGCTTGCCCAGCTGACTTGGCTGCAGGTGTGAGGAGTTACCTGTGTCCTACCCTTGACAAGCAGAAACACACTCTTTTTCTATCTTTTTATTTTCCCCTTGCTGGGAAAATGGGGGCAAATCCAAGAGTCTGTCATCCAGGTGCATGGGATTCAGCAGCTGCTCCACACCGGGGGCACCAACACGAGCAGAACGTGCTCAAGAGCTCTGCCAAGGGACCCTGCTCTGTCAGGGCTCCCAGCAAACCTTGTTTATCTCCACCTTGAATTTTTCCTGTGGATGAAGAGCATGTTATCCTTGGAGACACAACCCAGAGCTGTGCTTGCAAATTGAAATCCTGGGCCCTGCATGCTTCCTGGGAAGCATCAGATCAGTGGTGAACACTCACAGCACGCTGCCCTTCACAGGGGCACGTCTGCAGGGGCTTTGCTGCTTGCAAGGGTCTCCTGCTCTACAGCAGGGGAAAACGTGGTTTTCCTCTGATGGTTTGTTGTTTTTTATTTTTTTGTGAAAGGCTTTACAGGCTGGGATTTGGAAGCATTCCCAGTTCTTGTAAATAAAACTGTGAGTCTGTCTGAGAGTGTTGGAAGAGGAATCTCAGGAACGTGGGAGCGTTCTCCCTGGAGCTGCTCTTGAGTCTCTCCTCTTGTTGCTTCAAAATATTCCTAAGGCGATGGTTGTTCTGCACATCTCCAGGTGCTGGAAACAAAGGAGACATGAGGCCTTCCAGCAAGTTTGTTTGGCAAAAAAATACAGGCCAAAATTAAAAGCAGGATTTGCCCCTGCAGTTACAGAACCAAAAGAAGGAAATATCAAACTCCGATTCTGCAAGATGAGTGAGGACAATGATGGAACAAATTCCCCTGAGAAATCGTGAATGCTCCAACCCTGGAAGTGTTCCAGGCCAGGTTGGATGGGGCTTGGAGCAACCTGGGGTAGTGGAAGGTGTCCCTGCCCATGGCATGGGGTGTAAGGAGTTGATCTTTAATGTCCTTTCCAGCCCAAACCATTCTGTGACTCTGCGACAAAATATGAGCAGTGGTCCCTGTGTTGGTGACTGCAGTTTGTGAAAGACCTTCAGCACATCCTTTTGCCCCACTTTTCATGTCCCCACACAATGTCAGGACAGCTGAACAGCTTCCAGACTGGGATGGGACTTGGGGAAGCCAGGAGACATCTGAGGAGCTGAGATAAAAGGCTGCAGTTGTCTCCCAGGCTGTCTGCATTAAAATGAGAGACGTTCCTTGCTTGTTGTTCCCCATCCATGTGAAGGATATGATGAGTTCCATAAAATTTTATTGGACAAAAGCTCACGGGCATTTTATTTGCTTTTTTGTGACTTAGGAGTCACAGACAGTTCAGGAATGTGATGAACCCTGAGAAGAAGTTTTATCTTCTTAACTAAGGACTGGAGCCGTGCAGTACCACCAGCAGGATAATCTATTTCCTCCAGGCTGCTGCCTTAAAAATGTCAAAAAGTTGAAGGGATTTGAGTAAAAATAGAAAACGACATCCTGGATGATGGGGGAAGGCTTTGTGTCCGGTGGGAAGCCAGGGAAGGCAGGAAGTCACCAGGCAGAGCCCAGCACTATCAAGGAACCCAGCTTGCATGGGGACCTGCGGGCTGGGATGGGAAGAGGGAGAACAAACCTTGTGGAATGTCAAAAATCCCACCTGGACATTATTCTGGGGGGGAATTGGGGTGGTTTCTGCTTGTTCTTGCTACTCTGCCATGTGCATGGGGCCAAAATGAGATGGGTGCCAGGGCTGGGTTGGCTCTTGGGGGGACAAAACACCTTCTGCTTCCCATGGCAGCATTGGCATGAGCAGAAACCCCTGGGATTTACTGCTCCAAGGCCATCCCAGCAAGCAGGAGCTCTTGGAATTTCCATTAGAGCAGCAGTGGGTGGGCAATGCCAGTGATCCTGGGATGGAGATGTGGAGCCATGGAGAGCTGAGGGGTGGCCTGCTTCCAGGGCTTGGTGCTGAAATGTTGTCTTGGTATAATTGACTGAAGAAGACTCAGCCTGTCCTCTAACAGCAAATTAAACACAACTTTGTGGGTTTGGTGGTTTGCTGCCAAGTGCCAATACAGCTCCATATTAATGGCTTATGACAGGATTATTCTCCCTGTTTTTGGCAGGAAGCAGCTCTTTGGCCTTAATCCTGCTTGTGGCTGAGGGAAGAAACCCAGCACATCCCATGTATTTACCAATGGTGGAACACCCAAATACTGCTTAAATCCCAAATTTTCAGAGAGAAGCAGAGCAAAATGACCCTGCATCAATCCAAAAATGCTGCCAGGAGGCAGAGAGAGGTGAGGACCCTTCATGCACATCCCAGGGTGAAGGCTCAGTCTTCCCCAAGAACAGGAATTACCCTGTGTAACTGTGGGCATCCATCCTCTCAGTATAATATATAAACATCACCATAAATATATAAAAAAATTATTTTATTTAGGTACAAAAATATGATACGTAAAAATATATGTGTGAGGTTGTTAAATCAACAACTTCTAAAAAATTTTTAATACCAGTAGAGAGCTCAATATTTAAATGCCTAAAAGGGGTAAATCCCCCAAACAATGGGGTTGGAAATGGGAAAGCAAAAGGGATTTGCAGCGGTAGGTTTAGGAGAGCAAAGTACTCAGCACACAACCAGGTCAAAACCTCTTTGGGGGGCATCTGGATGAAGGCTGCCACAGCATTAATCCTTTTTAAAATTCACAGACTCCAGCCAGGGGACCTCAGTGGTCACAGAGAATCAATTTAAGTGAAAATCTCCAAATTACACACCCATCATCCCACCCTTCCCTGAGCTTGCAGTGATGAGAGACCGGCCAGAGAGGCTTCAAGGGCTCGATTTTGGGAAAAGCTGAGCTGTCAGCACTGGCAGCAGAGCTTCACTGAACTGAACTGGCAGCATCACTGGAAATAAAAGCAGGGTTGTTTTTGTTTTGTTTTTTTTTTTTTCAAAATTTCTCCCTGATTGTTGAAGTTTTGGCCGGGCCTGTGAGGATTTGCCGGCGTGGGCAGCAGGGCTGGGCTGCACTGGAGGCTGTGGGGCTGGTCAGTGCTGGGGGCTGGGGGGAGGACAAAGATACGTGTGTGCAAACCACCAAAAACCTCCAGGAAAAACGAGCACAGGCTTGAATTTTTATAAGGAGGTCAGCACAGCCGTGGCTTTGTGCTTCCCACGACCTGCGGACAATGTCCCTTCTCACTGTTACCCATTTGCGAGGAGGAGGAGGGGAGAGAATAAAAGTCAAACTTTGTCTCCCTCGCCTTGCCCGTGCCAGCCGTGCCCTGTGGGCACGGAGGAGGTGACAGGGTGGCAGGGCTGGAGGTGACACCAAGCTGCCATCGCTGCATCCATCGGCAAGGCACAGAGACAGGGGGAATTTTGAGAGGTAGAAATGTTTATCTTGACTTCACGGAGTAACCAGGAGTCAAAGCATGAATAGCTAACTACAGGGAGAGAAGAAAAGGAAAAAAAAAAAATAAAAAAAGGACCCCAAAGCCCTCAGGACGCTTCAGTCTGCTTTAAAGTTCTCATGTGGCACGAAACAGAGACATCTGCACTTTTTCTGTGTTTCCTTATCTTCCCAAAAACAGAGAAGCAATTGCCCACATGAACACATCGTTTGTGAGAGGATCCAGGCACAGACACGCTGAAATATTTAAATGTAGCACCATGCTCAGTCAATGACCTTTGCATAATTAGCAGCTCTTTCTCTTTCTGATCATGGAAATGGCCTGTGGCTTCTGCCTTTGTGCTGCCTGCTATGGTCTCCATATGCTCCATTTGCATCCTGGAATTATCGATTGCCCTGTGTCTCAAATGTAAAGATTTATAAGCAGCCGTGGCAGGGTTGGGGATGCCAGGTGGGGGGGTTGAGGTCACCGAGGCTTTGGCTGCTGCAGATGGGACGAGCAGAGGGTTTGGCTGTGTAGGGCCTCACTAATGAGTGTCAGGTTGGGTCAGTTCTTGGATGAGGAGGCTTCCTAGGGCTCTGTTCCCATCCCTTCCCCAAAATCAGGTGAACAGAACACGAAATAAATAAGATAATACATAAAATGAATCTTGTGAAATGAGAACTTTGGGGCAAGGTTGGATGGGGCTTGGAGCAACCTGGTCTAGTGGAAAGTGTCCCTGCCCATGGCAGAGGGTTGGAACAAGATGGGCTTTAAGGTCCCTTCCAACTCAAGCCATACCACAACCCTGGGATTTTGCCACCACCAGACTGGGATTTATAAGGTTGCTTTTGCCTTCCCCAGGTTAGAAGGGGCTTGGAGCAACCTGGTGTAGTTGAAGGTGTCCCTGCCCAGGGCAGAGGGTTGGAACAAGATGGGCTCTTATGTCTCTTCCAACTCAAGCCATTCCACAATGCCATTTCCCACAATGTGATTTTCCACCACCAGATTAGGATTTATAAGGTTACTTTTGCTTTCCTGGATGCTTGGATTTGACTAAAACATCTGACCCAAGGACTCCTTCACTCCAGAAGGCAGATGGTGATTTTTATTAGCAAGTGGTTTCCTGTTCTTTTGATTCCTTCAATAATGTATTTTCTGTTGCTGGGGTTGGATGTACTTTCTGTATATGATTGCTAACCCTTAGCAATGAATTCCTGTTGATTTTCTTTCAGCTCAAAGGCTTTCCTCATTCATCTTCTCTCTCTCTCAATGGCAACAGCAGGTATGTCTGTGCTCTTTTTGTACCAAAAAAAAAATGTATCACACACTTTTCACAGATTCTTCTGGTGTTTCCATACAAAATCTTCCCCTCTTTAACAGAGCTGGTAAATCTCAGCCACGCGAGTGCCTTTTCCCTGCCCAAAAGGCAGGAGCTCTCAGCCTCTTCCATGATAACTCGGCTCCTTTGTTAAGGGGAGGCATTATCTGATGAGGTACAAGGCATCTCCATCTCCCAACGATTCCAGGAGCAATCAGAGGCTCACCAGGATCGCGTTTCTCAGCCATTACCTGATTGCTGTGAAGCACCGTTCCAGCCCGTCCATCTCCTAAAGAGCCCATCATAGAGACAACTCGACCGGAATCCCGGCCGCTGCCGACAATAGCGAGCCTTTCAGCTTGGAAAGATAATGACTTACTAATTACCCAGACGGAGGAGAAGTGACCATCGATAACCACCCCTGCGAGCTCCCACAGCCGGCAGGAAGGCAGCGCTGCGGATTTTGGGAGCTGCCGCTGCACGTTGATGTTACAGGATGCTGCAGGATGTCGCTCCCTCTGCCACATCCTCCCGACATCTGCGCGCCGATGGTGGTCGCTGCTTTTTGGTGGTGTGTTTGTTGTGGTTTTTTTTTTTTCTTCCGATTTTTTCCCCCTCTTGCTCAGATTTCAAGGGTTTTGGGGGCTGTAGTAGCCTTTTTTTTTTTTTTTTCCCCCCATTTTTTCCCCTGAGTTTATGCACTGGCTGGCTGAAGGCAGCCTGGAATCCTGCCAGGGGCACCTGGCAGTGCACTCAGTAAATTACAGCAGTGAAAAGAATGTCAGATGCTGGGAGGGAGTTATAAGGCTTTACTGGTGTATACATTTTGGAGGCCAAACGCTGCTTTTATTACATATTCAGGTATGACCTGGCATCTCTTTACTCCAACAAGATGTAGAGGAGGAAATGATGAATTGCCAGGTCTTGCTGCCCGCGAAGACAGAACTCCCAAGTTGTTGTTAATCACAGAATGGACTCACAGAGTAGTTTGGGCTGGGAGGGACCCTTTAAGGTCATCTTGTCACCTTCAACTGGAGCAGGTTGCTCAGAGCCCTGTCCAGCCTCTGCCTCGAATGTTTTCAGTGCTGATCGCCCACCACCTTTTTGGTCAACCTGTTCAGTGTTCCACCACCCCCACCATAAAACTTCCTCAAAGAACACAAGGTCCCACCAAGATCCCACAAGCCCTTTCTGTCCCACCAAGTCCCAGAATGTTTTCCTCTTCCAAAATCAGTGCTGCAAAGATTGCCAAAGGCAGCAATGAGGAATTTGGGGAAACAAGGAGATGGGCTCCCATGGGCTCAGTGCTTTTGGCTGAGGAGCTGAATCCTGCTGGGGAACAGCCCGGGCTGGATCTCACCGGGGATGTGGAGGAGGTTTCTGTAACCTGCTGATTATCTGCTGGCTGAATGGGAGCTGGGGGAATGTCTCTCGTTTCTAATATGCAATAATTTCTAAAATGCATTTCATTCTCTGTAGCAGAAATATGTGGAAGTGATGTTTGATTCTAAACTGTCTTTGTGGGTGTTCATGCTTTGCTGGTGGGTGAAATATTTTGGCATCTGCAGACTGGGGAAGTTTTGGGTCTGAGATTCATAGTGCTGGTACTGATGGCTCCCATCATCCTGAAACTCCTTGAGCATCCCCTGAAAAGGGGATTTCTTGGCTGATAAAAATTGGTTGGGTGATACCAGCAGCTAGAGAGGGTTTTCAGGGATCAGTGCAATTGGGTGACAAACCCTCACCAAGGGAGCCTTTCACTCCAGAGCCAGGCTGAGACCACAGATCTGTGCTGTGCCAGAGCTCCAGTGCTTGGAAGGCAGAACTCCTCTCCTACCCCATATCCTGCAATCATTTGGGTGTTCTCATTATGTCTGACTGGGGGAAATCTGGTTGATTTATGGGATGGCTGAATTTCTCTTTGTGCATGGGGACCCAGCCATCTGCTCTGGAAGCTGCTCCCCTGGGGGATGGGGACCATCACTGCCAGGGATGGCTCCTGCAGGAGGATGATGTGGTCCAAGCCCAGGGATCCATATTCACCAGCTTTGTCTGCTGGGATAAAGGTCAGAGTAGTAGAATTTCCCCTAAATTAGGTACAAGTAAATTATGGGGAACCTGTGTCCATCTTTTGCATCCCACCATTGTATTTGTGTTACCTTTGCAATGGAGGCAAAATTAATAAAGAAAAGGGGGTGAAGTCTTTAATTCCCAAACCAGCAGTTGGGTAGGATAGAGGGATGTGGTGATTTGAGAGGGGCCTTGGCTCTGGGCTGCAAGGTCCTCAGCAGGAGCTGGAGCTGTGGCTGGACCTGAATCCTCCTGGGAAAAGTGCAATAAAGGCAACACCGAGATTTGGGATGCCAGTGTTCTGATTTTGGCAGGCACACACAAAAGGTGTTTACTTTCATTGCCCCTTAGCTAACACAAGTCCTGCAGGAACTGAGCTGCACAGTGCTGGTGTTCCAGGAAAGGGGGAGGCTGTGGGGCACAGGAAAAGGGACTCAGAACATCCCTTTGGAATAACCCAGGTTGCTGTAAAAGACCTACAGAACCATCTGGGCATGTTTTGTGCTTTAGACTTAGATCATTTTCTTTCAGGAGAAGGACCTGTAGTGCCTGTCACACCTGGGGATGCCTTTCTGGAATGACAATGACTCAATTAGAGCCAGCCATTAGACAGATATGGCTAAGGTCAACTTCTGTCTTCCTGGACATTTTCTTGCTGGGTCCTTCTAGAACTCCTTGCAGTCAGCTTAAAATTTTTTGGGCTTGTCAGCAAACTTCCCCATTAGGAGTCAGGAGTCTCCTCAGAAAAGGAGGAAGCTGAGGGGCACAGGAAAAGGGACTCAGAACATCCCTTTGGAATAACCCAGGTTGCTGTAAAAGACCTACAGAACCATCTGGGCACGTTTTGTGTTTTAGACTTAGATCATTTTCTTTCAGGAGAAGGACCTGTAGTCCTGGGGATGCCTTTCTGGGATGACAATAGCTCAATTAGAGGCAGCCATTAGAAGATGACCTTAGCCATATCTGTCTATCTACTTTACTTGGACATTTTTTGCTGGGTCTTTCTAGAACTCCTTGCAGTCAGTTTAAAATTTTTTTGGCTTGTCAGCAAACTTTCCCATTAGAAGTCAGCAGCCTGGCCAGGGCCTCACAATTCCACAAAATCCCAGCAATAACCTCTCCCCACTGTGAAAATGAAAACTGATTTCCAGCCTTTGGTTTCTCTTGTCTCAACTGCTAATCCATGCAGCCCTTTCTTTATCTCATGCAACTTTTATCTCTTTGACAGCTCTTGTGGTGCCAAAGCTTTGCTGAACCCCAGGTATGTGATACACATGCAATCACCTCCTCCAACATATTCATTGACTGCTTTAAGGGGTGTGAATGCCTTATAAACTTTGACTTCTTTCTGCAAAAACTTCACATTGCCCTTTCCCTGGTGTATCAGATCTCCCCAGTGCATCCCAGGTATCCACATTTACCTGAACTCCACTGGATTTTCATTTGTGTAGTGCAGGTCAGAATTTGACTCCTAAAGTTTAATTTTTTAAACTTGCTTCTTCAGTAGCAAGTTTGTTATTTCTCATCCTGCAGACAAGTGCAACCCTTCACAGAATTGTACAAATGCAATTATATACAATAATATATTTATACAATGTTTTATGGAATATAATTATACAATTATTCATATCCTTGTATTTTAATCTCTTTCAAAGTCTTGGGCCAGTGATATCTCACTCTGGAAATTTGCTCCTCTGCCAATTTACCTTTTTAATCCAAAATTTTCTTGGTGAAACTTATATTTAAGAAGCTCATCAAAGCCACTGCAGAAGAGGAGGGTTTTTCTGTGGGAGTCTCAAGCCCAGACACATGGGGAGCTCATTTACTCAGCCCACCAGTGTTTTATTTCACCCCAAACTTCTCACTTTCACTGCTTGCTGGTCCCAGTGAGTCCCTGGTTGAATTTCTGCCTCTGCTTTTTTTATGAGCATTTTTATGCCTCTGGTGAACTGCTTTGAAATATCTTCTGCACTTGCCTTGCTGTGGTTTTATATTTGCCAGTGTTTGTGCTATATTTCATTTCCCTCATTTTTGACAGCTATCTTTTTTGTTCCTAATAGCCTTCCCCACTCTGCTACTTAACTTCTTTGCTTTTAAAAATTCCTTTAGGGTCTTTATTAAGGAGTGTTACATATTAAGCTGGAGCCTTTACCATATCTTTAAGCTGCTGCCAGGGTATTTGAAAGCATTTTATCCTTTTAGCTTTTCCACTTATTTTTTAATGCAATTCTCCTCTGTAAATTTTAGGTGGTACTGTGAGTCGAGACCATTACATGCCATGGTGGAAAATTAAGACAATAGAAGAGATTTTCAAATGGAGTAAGGAAAAGAAAATCTGTTTTAGCCTGACCTAAGTGGGGCACTGAACCCCTGAGACACGGACTGAGAGGCTCCCCCAAACATGCTAATCTTGGTGTTGCATCAATGTGAGCAATCACATCTTATTTTTCCAGTAATTTATTTATCAAATCTACTTTTAAAACACCTGCTGCTCTTTCTTCTGCTATTTCTACTTGGTGGCTGCTTGAGAGCCTCACTCACCTGCCAGCTGGAGCCTTTCCAGCCTGAAAGGTGTCACCCACCAGGTGATACCTGCTTGATCCCAACCTTAGAGCTGAGAGAGTTTTTCTCCTTCCCTGGGGTTTATTCCCCTCTCTGGAGCACCAAATCCAGGCTTTTGCCATCCCAGAGTTTCATTTTCCCAGCCCAACCATCCCCACTGATGGTTGAACCTGATCCCAGGCCTGGAAATCTCTCCATGAACCAGGAGTGCAAACCTTTATCCCTGTTTATGCTCTGATCCCAAGTGCCACGAGTTCCACATGCAGTGTGAGCTGCAGCTGTGATGCAGGGGCTGTTTAGAGGATCTCAGGATGGTCTGGGTTGGAAGAGACCTTAAATCCCATCCCATCCCATCCCATCCCATCCCATCCCATCCCATCCCATCCCATCCCACCCCATCCCACCCCTGCCAGGGCAGGGACACCTTCCACCATCCCAGGCTGCTCCAGCCTGGCCTTGGACACTTCCAGAGATCCAGGGGCAGCCAGAGCTTCTCTGAGCAACCTGTGCCAGGGCCTCAGCACCCTCACAGCCAAGAATTTCATCCCAATATCCCATCTAAATCTCCCCTCTTTCACTTTAAAAACCTCTTTCAGTACTTTTGAAGCCCATTCCCTAAGCCCTGATTCATAAAAGCACTGAAGTACACTCAGAGTCCAGCACATCTGGAAGTACTTTGCTAAATTAGAGACTTATTAATCTTCCTGCATTTAAAATAACTTTTTATTACATTTTAAAAATAAATGGGCATGTACTATTTCTTCATGTTTGGGATTTTTTATTTTTTTTTCTCCAAACATTGATTTTTAATGCTTGCCTGGCTTGGCTGGATATTCCTCCACCCAGCCAAGCAGCTGCTCGTGCTAAACCTGGGAGCAAAATCCCTCTTTCAGTGTTGATGCAGCCTGGAAGGAGCTCCAAGTTATCTGTGACTCCCACTTTCAGTTTTTTTTTGGTTGGAAAACAACCCAACCTCCCTTCACTGCCCTGAAAAACCACCCTGAGACACCCCAAATCCAAAAAGGAAGGATGTTTTGAGCTGAAAAGTAGCAGAGTGCAGCTGTGGGCTTATTTCCCAATTATTTCAATGGGTTTGGGGGAAAATGCCAGCCAAGTGTTGCTTGTATCAGTTGCAAAAGGAATTTTTTGGAGCTGGTGGAAATAGAGGGGCTGGGATTTGGGGTTGGGATCTGTGTGGCACAGGGAGCTGTGTAATGTGTGGCAGAGCTGCTGCCTCCTCCTGGCCCTGCTTCATTAGCCAAAATGTAGGAATTTTAAATATTAAACAATTCTAAACAGGTTCCCAGTGCTGGCAGCTATTGGTCTTTGGGAATTGAGATGAGAAAACCTAAAATTTGGCAAGAAAAGACTCAACAGCCCTCAGAACACCTTGTGGGGCTTGGGGCTGATCTTCCCTCAGCCTAAAACACCCCGTGGGCAGAATGAAGAGATTGGACATGGACTAATGAAGCACAAATCCAAGGAAAAAAATAATGGATCAGCCCAAGCTCAGGGTTTATGTCACAGTGTCTCACCACAGGTGCATGGCAGGTGAGTGCCCCTCACCCAGCACAGCTCATCCACCACAGATGTAAATATTCCTCTGTGAATCCCACTGGGATCTTTTTTCTTTCCCCTGCACGTTCATTTTTCAGCAATACCAAGAAGAGCATTTTCTGTATTTAATAATTTCCTCAGCAGTGCAAACCAGTGCATTTTCTGTAGTCATGGAGTGGGAGTCACTTCTGTGTTTAATGACAGCAAATGCACTGGTTTGTGTGCTGGGAAAAACACCTGCAGGTTTGGGAAAAAGGTGCAGAGCTGCCCAACTTGCCCCCTGTTTTCCAAAAAGAGCAGTGTTAGAAAACGTGGAAGTGGAAAAGAGGGACAAATTCAGACCTCCAAGGTCCTTCCTCATCCCTCCAAGGTCCTTCCTCATCCCTCCATCCCCGGGTGGGAGCAGTAAAAGATGCTCCAAGTCCAGACCCATCACTGACTTGAGGAAGCCCATCTGAGCTGAGCTGCTTGGGAGCATTGTTTTGAAGATTATTGGAGTTTGTTAATGTCATGTGAAAGCCAGGCTGCTGGGGAGGTCTTGCTTTCAGGGGAGAAATGCAGAAATTGAAGAGGATGCAGCCAGGAGTTTGTTTTCCACGCTGTTTTGGGGAATTTATTTGTTTCCTTTGACAGTGACTTACAGCCTGGCTTTCTTTTCTATTTTGTTAGAGCAATAAAGAAGATAAATCTATAATAATTCAGCTCCCTGTCTTCAATAAAATCTTGTCTTCTTCACACAGCCCCTGGGAAGATCTCCATTTTGCAGCCCTTCGAGATTGGTTGTGTTTTTCCATTTCACCTCTTCACTGGAATGACAGAAAAATAATATTACCAGTAAAATTAATAGCTAAATACAATTTCTGGCAGAGGGAAAGCTTTCAGCAGGAGCAGATGGGACTGTGCTGGCCCCAAGGATACTCTTCAGCAAAGGTGGATGCTCTCATTGCTTTTGTCTTTGATAATGGGTTGGAAACCTCAAATATCAGCTAATGAGAGTTTCAGTCCTCAGCACGGATTAACATCAGGACAATCTTTGCTGGTTTTGGGCTTTAGTCAGGTGCAGAGGACAAAGGAGGAGAGAAGGGGATGGCGGGGCAGACACCGAGGCAGAAAAATATCCTTGGAAGTCATGGAATGGGTTGGGTTGGGAAGGACCTGAAAGACCAGTAAAGAACAAAGGGTGTGAGGGCATTTCCGTCCCCTCAGACAGAAATTTCTGTCCCCTCAGAAGGAGGCAGAAGAGGCTGGAATTGGGCTCCAGGGATGAGGGACAGGAGATGGGACAGGGGATCACGGCAAGGGCAGGGTCTGACGGTGGGAGCCCAGGGAAGGGGCAGGGGCTGGGCAATGGCGGCGCCGCTCCCTCAGGGGCAGGAGCAGCCCCGGGAGCTCTCGGGGCGCTCCCTCAGAACCCCCAGCCCAGACAGGAGGCGACGCGGCCCCGCAGTGACCCGAACCTGCGGTCTAGAGACACGCCGTGCATCCCGGGGATAGGAGGGGATCCAGAGCCCCACAGGTGCTGTGGAACCCGGGCTGGGGTGACCCAGAGCCCCCGCTCGGGACCCCTCGGTGACCCCGAGCCGCGGCCGCCGGTGCGCGGCCCCTTTAAGAGCGGCCGGGTCCCCTTTACTCTATGTTTACATAACACGGCCGGGCCGTACCACTGCTGCCTGTGCGGGGGGGGGTCGCGGCGCGCGGGAGGGGGCGGTACGCACCCGCGCCCAGCCCCGCCCCGTTCGCCGGCCGTTAATGGGCGCGGGGAGGGCGGGGCCACTCGCAGCCTCGCGGGGAGGGGGACGGCGCCGGTTCGCTCCTCCCGCCCCCCCGCGGCGGAGGGTTGGTCCGTCCCCCCGGTGGCCCCGCCCCCCGCGCCCCCCGCGGTGTAGTGGCCGTTGCCGCTGGCCGGCGGTGCAGAGCGGAGCAGAGCCCGCTCGGGACGCGCTCCTGCACCGGCGGCCGGGACGGGGCGGCCCGGCCCGGTGCTCCCACAGCGGCGGCCCCATGTTTTCCGCCAGCCAGGAGGAGCTGTGCGCGCTGAACAAGGAGCCCGTCAAGTATGGGGAGCTGGTGGTGCTGGGGTGAGTGCTGGGCAGGGGCTCCAGGGAGCGGCGGGGGGAGAAGCGCGACGGTCCCGGGGCGGCGGGAGCTGCCCTCTGCCAGCCTCCGGCTCAGCGCCGGCCGCGTCTCCGCGCTGCGAGGGAGCGCTCGGAGCTGGAGGGGGGCGCGAGGGGGCGCGTGGCGCTTCCCGCCTTCTCCCCGGCCGAGTGCGCGGCGCGGCCGCTGGAAGCGGGGGGGTGATCCCGGTGCCCGAGGGGAGCAGGGGAGGATGGACTGGGGGGGAGGTCCTGTTGCCTGAGCGGAGTAGGGAGCGTTTGATGGGGGGGGGGGGGGGGGCGCCGTGCCTGAGAGGAGCGGCGAGGGACGGGGGAGTGAAGGGGGGGGAGGTCCCGGTGCGTGACGGGGCGCGCGGTGCGGCCGTTGCGGGCTGCCGGTGCCGGGAGGGTTGGAACGGAGACCCGGTGCCGGAGGGGAACGGGGAGGGTTGGAGCGGGGACCCACTCCTGGAATGGAACGGGGACGGTTGGAACGGGGACCCGGTGCCCGAGAGGAACGGGGAGGGAGGGATGGATGGGGGTGGTCCCGGTGCTGGAGGGGCCCGCGCGTCGCGGCCCTTGCGGGGTCCCGGTGCCGGAGGAACGGGCGGAGCGGGGCCCGGCCGCTCTCGGGCATCGAGGTCGCGGCGGGGCTTGGGGAAGAAACTTCTTGCGGGGCCTGGGGGTGCGGGGTTATGACACAGAAACCCCCCCGCTCCCCGCTGCGGGCCCCGTGCCTCGGCCGGTGCCGCCGTCCCTCGGCCGCTGGCTGCGGGAGAACGGCGTCCTCCGTGCAGATGGCAGGGAGATGACTTTGGAGCGAGGAGGGTGAAGCGCTTATATTCGGATTCGTCGTGGAAATGTTTATTTTCTCGGCTTGATATGGATCTTAAAGTAATCCGCTTGGCATTACGCTGTTGCCCTGCTGTTAAAGCTCGCAGCCGCTCTGCTGAGCGCCGCGGCGGCAGATGAGGGAGAAGCGTCTAAGCCGCGCTTGCTGAGAGCCCTCGCCAACCTCAGGAGAGACGCTTAATTTTGGGAGTTCAATACGTGGTAACGTGTGGGTAATGGAGTGATTTTTCAGCGCTAAACACGACGGAAAGGTTTGGAGCCAGCCGCCAAGCAGCACGGTCACAGCCTCGCTGCGTTGCTCAGCCTCCCCCAGAACCTGGTCCGTATTTGCTGCAAGGTCGTAGAAAACCCTGTTCTGGTTTCTTGGGGATTTTTGTTCTGTTTCGGTGCTTTCCTAAAGAGCCGTGTTCACCTTTGCAGAAGAAGTGTTTGGAAAAAGAGCAGTCCAGGCTGGGTACTCCATCCAGTAGTGCACCTTTTTTCCTTAAGGGATGCTGAATGTTTCCTGTCACGAGACTGGGTCAAGATGCAGTTACCGTGGAATAAAACACAGCTGCTATCGTGAACGTGGCGTAGCTGGCGCTTGAAATCCTTGACTTTAAGTCCCTTGATTCGTGAGGAATACCCATATCACACTGAATTCAATAAAGAGACGTTCTTACTGTTTCATTTGCGGCAATGGAGGGTGAGCTCAGCTGTGCAACACTGTCTCTGACAATAAAGTCATAGTATAATGCAGAATCTTTAATTAAATTAGAGTGCGTAAATTGATGTTGTGCTGCAGAGGCTCTTTGTGCACAGCTGGAAGCATTTTCCTTTCTGTTGCTTTACTATTTTTAGCAGCAGTTGAAAGTGCAGAAGTATGAAATGTTTTGGCTCTGATCTTAACCTGGCAAAGTCTGGTGAGGTTTGCCTTTAATATGGGGACTCATTGATCTCGGCTTATCGGTTCTGCTGGGCTCTTGATCTTCACTGTGTGCGTTGAAACACGCCAATAAAATCGAAATAAAATGTATGTGGCTGAGTTTGGGTCCTGTTTGAGTTTCAGCCATTCTCTGAAACTACTGAGGCTGCATCTTGTCGGTGTAAGATGTACTGAAAGTGCAAACAGATGCTGTTGTCCTTGCAGTGCAGCCAGGGACAAGAAGTCTGTGCAAGGGAGCTGAGTGTCCCCGTGGCTGCACTCAAACAATGGGGCATTGGCTGTCACTGCTCACACAATGAGATGTAGGGCTAGGTGGACGTGATGGAAGCAATCCAGGAAATCCCGTGACTTCAGTAACTGTATTTTTAATTTTTAGACGGAAGAGTGTTGTTTTAAGAGCCCTTTGCCACTACAGGAGTTCATTACTGCGTGTCCTATCAGAGGTGTCTTAAATGTTTGTAGTGCCATAAATAATGCAAACATCCCTCTCTTTGGTGACTCAACATTTGTGACTAGGAACTCTTGGAACAGCTTAAGCTGTTCAGTATGCTAAAAAAACCACTTAATACCTGTTTTGTATTAAAATCTTGTAATCTGGAGTTTCATTTAAATAAGACAATGTAAATCTGCTCTCCTCCCTGCAGCGAAACTGAGACCTGGGGACCAGCAGAAGCGTTCTGTTGCAGCTCCTGTTACAACTGCCTGATTAAAATTGATAGAACAGCCTCGCAGCTAGGTTAAAAAAAAAAAAAAAAGAAAAAGCTGTTTTGAGACACTGTGTGGGTTGTTGTTTTTTTTTTTTTTTTTTAAAAAAAAGCCTTGATTGTGATGTTGATGAATAACTTGTGTCTTGAACTGTGAGACTTTTAAATTAGGTGGTGAAAAGGATGATGAACAAAGGAATTGGCATACCTGGCAAACTGCTGAGCTCCTGTTTTTAAGATGACAAAACTTTCCCTTTATCTTTTGCTCTCGCTCTGCCTTAGCAGTATGAAAGTGGGGTTGCTGTACCTTGACCTTTAAATGGAGGGAAACGTGTTTTTTTGGCAGGAGGTGGCTCTCCCAGCAGGGCACGTTCTTATTGTCTCAATAGTTGGGATTGCTCAGTGTGCACCTCAGCGTGAGCCCCAGCAGAGCCCGAGGCGTTTGGTGTGTGCAGCAAACACATTGCTGATAACCTTGTCCCAGCTCTGTGCTACGTCTGTGCTGGCAGGGATGTGGCAGCGTGTGTTTGGTGAAGGTTTTGCCGAGGTTTACATAATCAATGTTGTAGTGAATAGAAACAGTTTATGTAAATCGAGCCAGACAGGTCAAGATGGCTGGTAAAGAAGAGATCATCTGCTTTATTGTGAATCTGCTTGTGTACATCTGCTCGTAGCATCATCTGCTCACAAAAGGCTCTGGATTTCTTGGTGAAGCAGAAACATTCATATTCTAATTCTTTTTGAAGAAAAAAAGAAAGCAGCTTTGTTTGAAGTCCTGTCAAAGTAATGGCTCATTATATATTTCTTGGAATGGGGCTGGAGGGAGTTAAGGAGATGCTGAATGCAGTTCCAAGTACCTGAATAGTGTCAGGGTGTTTGTTTCTGCCTTTGTCAGTAGCTTTTGTTTGACTTCTCTGGTGCCTTCATGTTTTGAGGTGCATGTCCTGGCCCCTTGCTCCTGGTGCCCCTTTGTCCCCTAACTTTGAGTCGTGCCCTGAAGCCTTTATTCCAGCAGTGTCGCTTCTGCTAAGCTGTGAGGAGCCTGTCCCTGCCTGCGGGGGGTGGCTGTCACTGAAGGCAGGTGTCAGTGGCCTGGTGCCCTTAAATCCTTTGGGACTGCACAGTGGGGATGGGCAGCTGTGACCTCTCAGGAAAGTCACTCGATTAAAATGATGTAAATTGGAGGAGGAACAGCAAACAGACGTGAGCTGTAGTCAGTGGCTGAGTTGTGTAGCAGTGAAAGATTTGGACCTGACATTGAATGCTTTTTGGGATGGGGTTTCTGGTAGCTGTGTGCATATACATGGAATATTTCTCATTAACCAAGGACTTTCTTGATTTTGCTACTCCTTAGCAAGGAGGTGCATCCTCAGCTGAGGAAGACTTTGTTGTACAGACTTACTGGATTTTGCAATGTCTAATCCATTTTTTAAATTTAACCAGACAAAACTCTTAAGGGCTGTCCCTCAGTGTTACAGTAGTCATTTCGAAATTGCTGCCAACATTTTGCATGTAAATTTTTCCATTGACTACCATTAAAATAAATGCATTGGTTAACTTGGAGGCTTCAGTGCTGAAATAAGCCACTATGAGTTATTGTGAGCATTGTTTAATGTGGATTCATGGACATCCTTGAATAAACAGGCTGTAGTTCTGCTTAAATTTAACCTTTTGAGATAATAGAATTAAAGGATAGGTCTTGGAGCAGCCTGGTCTGGTGGAAGATGTCCTGACCCAGAGCAGGGGGTTGGAACTGAATGGTCTTTAAGGTCTCTTCCAACCCAACCATTCTGGGATTCTACAAAAATTATCATTTGTGTTTACAGTCATACATTTTGTGGTAATTTTTGGGAAGCTCTTCTCATTGATGGACCACTTTACAGTTGAAGCAACTTTAGATCTGAAACAGTCTTTTTGTGTTAATCTGAAGGGACATGCATTTTTAAATTCCTATTTTTCATACTGTCTTTTTCTGACTGATCAGAGTTCTCACTACCACTACCTTCTTGCAGGGTAGATAAAGTTTCTGAAGTGTCTTCTGCTTATAAACACATTTCTGTTTTTTTTAACTTGCCTGTCTGGCTTTTTGCATCACTTGTGTTCATCTCTTGCTGTGCAGTTCAGGAAGAAGCCAGGGCAGGTTTCCAGTGGTGTTGACAAATGCAGAAGCAGAGTGGGATCTCTGCTTGCCCTTGAGTGCTGTTTGCTGCTGTGCATGGACTGAAGCAGGAGGGAGAGTCATCCTGGCTGTGGAATTAAACTGGGGCTTCGTTTGCACATAGATGGATTTGTGCTACCAGACTGAGGCTTGGTTTAATGCCTTGGTGATTTCCTGCACTATCTGCTATAGATATATTGGTGAGACTGCTTAGGTGACTTGAGTTCTGCTTTTAAGCCTTATTTGAAAATGTACTTTAGGTTTCATTTAAAGGAATGGCTGTAGCCCATAATGAGAACTACCAGTTAAATGTGTTCAAGGTCATGATTCTCTGAGAATCATTGGCTCCAGCAGTCATAGCTGGAAGGCTGCTGTTCTGGAGAAATAGATTTTGGTTTTTTTGGTTTTTTTTCTTTGATATTGACAGTGGCTTCTTGGTGACCTTTATGTCTTGTGCTGGGTTTATGGTGGATTTTATATGTGCATATTGCAAATGTGTGGTCAGGGTCAGTTCAGAACTTGCAAGGAGATTAATCAAACACCAGAAGAATTGTGTCTGAATAGAACATTAACTGCAGTGTAGGAAAACAGTAGAAAGGATTATATCTGAGGAAAGGTCTGTGGATTTTTTTGGAAAGCTTGTGTATGTCTGGATAGAGCAAACGTTTTGCTTCATTTAAGCTAAGAAAGAAAACATACTTGAGTTGGTTTTTTACAGCTATCCTATTCCTTGGAGTACTTTTGACTTTCTCACAGTGCAGATTTGTATCCAGCTGTAGGCTTTATTCACAACATCTCAGTACCCCTGTAAAATCAGAGAGCACAAACGTCAGTCTCTAAAATCTATGTTTATTGAAGCAAATCACAGCATCAAATGTCTGCATGTTTAATGTTTGTTATAAAAAGGAAACTGAGTGCATTCTGGAAGTTAAACTAATCCCCTTGGTGTGTACAGGCAGGAGGTCACACATGTGGAAGTGAAAGACTCAGTGTTTTTTCCTTAAAATATGGAAAACAGTTTATTCTGAATAAACAAGTCTGGGAAATGTAGAACTTTGCCTTTGATGCACTTCTTGTGTGGAACCAAGTAAGCTGTTCCTCTTCAGCCCTGGCAGAATCGGGGATGAATCGTTTTCCATTTTCAGCTGAGATTTGTAAATGGATAAATACTGTAACAGTCCACTTGGTTGCTTTAAAATATGCATATAAACCAAGAAATTACTTTCTAGGCTGTTATGGTTTGTTTTTTGTTGCTGAAAGCAGTGTCTTAAGCTATTTCATGTTCCTTCTTAACAGCAGGCTGTTCTTTGACTGTGATTACAAGGTTGCTTGAGAACAGATTTTTCCTAAGAAGTCAGGAACTTATTATCCAGTTCAAACAGAAATTATGGCTGGTTTATACTTGGAGAACTCATGCTGCTCTCTAACTTGCTCAGTAGTGATAGAAGGTATAAACTTGGTACTTTAAGATAACAAACTCTTTCTGTACCCTAATGAGAAGGTGTGTGAGTGTAGCGAGCCTGTGCCTTGCTCTGGGTGGGGTTTGTTAGTTCAGGCTGCCAGCAGAGATGTTTTACAACTCTTTGCAAAGTCCTACAGAAGTGTTGTGTTTCCTGTTGGTATTGTCTGCACATTCCCAGTTTGTCCTGAGCACGTGTGGCTGTGAAGCCTTCCAAAGATCACTCTGGTGTGTTAGCTGCAGTCTTGTTCAGTGCTTCTTGTGGTGTCCTCTCAGTCTGGTTATTCTGCACTGTCATACTCGTGGCTTATTTGTGCTGTGGTCAGCAAGGCAAGTGAAGTAGAGGAGGATTTGGTCTAAGCTCCCAGCTTGAAGCAGGATCTCGAGCTGGTTTCCAGTGTACTTTGTGCTGTTAAATCCTTTTTTGCTTCTGCTGTTTGATACCCTAAATCTCATTTGTGTTGGGGATGCCTTTTCTTTTATCAACAGAAATCCTTATGTTTATTCTTGCTCCGTCCCAAGGTCACCACTGGAAGCTTGCATGTGACTTGTCACGAGTTTAAACCTTGAGGGACAGCAATGAGGATGCTGGCATAGGGACTGTGCCTGCTTCCAGAGAATTCTGAGGCAAAGCTGTTCCTTCTGTTTGTTTTGTAAAGACATCACTGAATGGTGCCCTTGCATTTTTCACTTCACCTGCATAGACCAATATGTTGAGAGGCTCCTGCCTTCCCTTCAGAGGGCTTGTTTCCCTCTTGATAAGATGCAGTTCAGAATTTTATGCCTCCCTTATTTTTGCATGATATTTGTTTTTAGGCATCTCCTGGTGTAGCTTTTTTTTTAGACAGGTTAGTCTTGAGTTCATAGTGACATCCCCATACTTTGGGGGACCAATTTGTGCCTTGTCTGACAAACTGTAAGTAACATCTGGGATTAGACTGCTTTAATCCTATTACTTGCTAGCCTGGAATAGTCTTGGTGCTCATGTTAAGCAAAGAGTACAGTTGAGAGCAGTGGGGATTCCAAAGCAGAGATTAGTGAGCTCTGGGGGCTGAGCAGGAGCAGTGCTGTCCCACCAGCTGTGCCCCTCTGTGCTGACTCCTCTGTTTGACCTTGTAATGTCACCTCCTGTGCAAATACTCTCCCTGGGTCTCTGCAGTGTGCATGGCTGAATAATGATTTAAAACCAAACAAAGAGCAGGGGGGTACAGTGGGCAGCAAACTGTTTGTAGGGTTTTCTTAAAGTCTGAGTAGGCATCGTGGTGCTGGGAGTTGAGCACTAAGAGTAACCTGTCTTTGGGTTTGCCTAGGGATAACCATCTCTCCTGGCCTTCCCACAAACAGCACTTGTTGGCTCGAGTTAAAAGATCTTAGGATTCAGGACGACAGTCCTTGTAGGAAATCCCTGCATGGTGAAACTTCAGCAGTTTTAAATATTTGGTATTTGAAGACTGTCACTGAGGGGCTGTGTGGTGAGAGGATGCAGCATTTTATGTGATGGGGTTATGAGTGATGTGTGAACAAGGTGACACTGGACTTGCATTGTCTTCATCTAGACAATGCTTCTACAATTACTCCTTCTGATTAGTGTAACCTCTGTTCCTAAAAATAGCAACTATCAGCTATTTTGCAATGAAATTTCACTCAGTCCTTCCTATTCCAGCCTTGGAAGTCCTCGTGTGAGGTCACTGGGAAGCACGCCCACAGCTGGGTAGTACAGCAGCTATTGGCTCATGGAGAAGAGAGAGTAATTCAGCTAAAAGCTTTCCTCTGTTTCACAACAGAAATGTCATCTGGAGGGAGCACATTATAAACAGCAGTTGTAAAAATGGATACAGACAATGTCTGCAAAGCTGGAGAGTTTGTTGTGTTAAAAGCAAAGAGGTTTGGAGATGAGCTCTGTTTGATGAGGAATGATGTGAAGGTGCTGATAGCTGAAGGACCTGTTTAGGCATCCTGCTTTCAATAGCAGCTTGTTTATGCTGGAGAGAGGGAAAGCAAGCAGGCTCTGTTTTGTGTTTCTGGAAGTGATTTACTTCAGGTCATTTAACAGTATAATTTTCAATATTTCATGCTGACCTCACTGTGGATACAACTCGTGTTTCAAGGAGGATGGAGTAGATGTGAGCTGCACCTAATCTGGGCAACACAAGGCTTCCTGTTCTAGGGAATTGGTACAAAGGCCACACGTGCCCTCACTGGGTGTATGTCAATAAAGACCTGGTGTTCTTCTGTCATATTTATTGCTTGTATTAACTATGATACAGCTACATTGCTGTGTAGCAACTGATTGTGTTTATCAGAGGTGCCAGCAGGCTGCTGTGCAGCGAGTCAAATACTGTGTAAAATGTCTGTTGTGCTGCCTCCCCAAAGGAGTGGGGACAGGCAAGAAAAGTTAGGAGACAGCTGGCACATGGTAGGTTAAAAGGAGAAGGCCAAGAAGCATTGTGGTCTTCTTGAGTACTGTAATGTGAACTGAGCCCTGTTGTTGCAAAAATTTTTTTCTCTTTACATTCAAGGAATTGAGGACAAAAAATTCTCAGTGTTTCTTTCTGAGGAGGACTTTTTAACTTTTTCAAGCACTTACCGAACTGTAAGGATGTTGTTTAGTGGGCTTTCAAATTACTCTTCACCCAGAAATGTGTGTGCTGTCTTTAATTTAGAATCCAGTTCATCAGCTGTCATGAAAGAATTTTATTCTTCAAACTGGCTGGCTTTAGCAATGCCTCAACAAACAGGTAGGCTTCAAACTTCTGAGGTGTATCCTCTTAAGGCATGGAAATGTCATGGGTAAGGACAGAGTGGGACTGTCTGTGAAGACAATTAGTCACTGTATGAAAGTAAACAAATTGAAGTGAATAAAAGCTGAAATCTCTGCTTGCCTGTTACAAATAAACTGGAGCCCAAACGTGCAAACGCTGGAGCACGCGCCCCTAGGAAGAGTGAAAGAACTGTTTAGTCTGGACACAGAAGTTAATGGGCTGAAACTTTGATATAAGCACAGCTGTATTTCTTCATGTGCAACAGCATGAATTCATTTTGATTGTTGGTGTCTGATTTAGTGCTGTTGGAGGCACAGCCTTTGAAACTGGAGTAGAGTTTGTGTGTGTCCTTTCACAGGAGAGAGACACTGTGCTGGTGAAAGATAGCCAGGGCTGCGAGGTTCCTGCTTCCCAGCACAGCCTGTGCCAGGGTTCAGCACCTCTCAGACTGACTGTGTTTTTTATGGAATATTGACTACTAAACCAAAATGTTGCTCTACTTTCAAGTTGCCTTCCTCCTAGTGCATGTTTGACCTCTGAGAGCAAATAGCTGTGCAGCTCAATGCTTGGATTCAAAATCATTTTGGTGTTGAAGATGAATCTTTCAGACTTGATAGGATTCATTACCTTGTGCTTGCCCTAACCTTCCTGCTAACATACATGCAGTACTTACTTTGAATTGCATTCTGAATCTTAAAATTTGCTGGAGTAGTTTTCAGTGCATCAGGGAGTGAGTTTTGATTCATGAGTTTGGTGTGTGGCTTTCTGTGCTGGGCAGTGGGCAGAAGTCCCATTCCAGAGCTGCATGTGTGATGGGAGAGGTGGCAGTGCCCTGCTGTGGGTCTGAAGAATTCAGAGGAATTCTTCCCAAGTGTTCTCTCATCTCACTCTGCCAGAAGATTTAATTAAATGGGCTGTCAGTACCTTGGTGGCTTTTGCCAAAAAACTACTGGCAAATTAAGCAAATGGAATGATTTGGTGTTGGGGCAGATCTGTGAGGAGGCAGGTGTTGGTTCATGTGAGCAGCTGAATAACTTCTTCCATCAGAGCAAAAACTGGAGAAGGAAGTTGGGCAACAGCCAAATGGACAAGCCTTGCATGTTTTTTTTTACTCCACTTTTGTTTTAGGCTGGGCTTCACTGGAGGAATGAAAATGAAAGATGCCTCAGAACAGCACTGGTGGTGCAGCTGCCCTTGGGTGCTGCTGGCATTTGGGAGGTTGCAGGCTCTGCCTCCATGGGCAGTGGCCATGGGAGCTGCAGTGCTTTGGTCTCACTGACTGTGCTGGGATTTGTTCCTTAGGTGAGATGCCTTGCTCAAGGTGCCAGAGTCTGCAAGCTGCTTGTTTGCTTTTAGGGATGTGCACTGCGAATTTTTCCTGTAATTTCCATAAATATTTTCTTAATACCCAAATGTTTTTTTCTACCCTTTTTGGTAATGAGTCCCTGTGCCCAAAATCTCTGGATATGTTCTTTCTTTTGACTATGAAAGATAACTAAGCTGGGTTTTTTCCAGTATTTTCAGTCTGCTTGCTGTCAGAGCAAAAGAGCTTTAACTTTTGACTTGGGTTTGGTGCCTTTTTCCATGTTTGAGCACAAAATGCTGGAGTTCCATTGCTCACTTAGCTGTGCCTTATCTCTGGTTGTGCAATTCCACTTCCAGCTGCAGAACTGAGTGCCATATATCCAGCTTTATTGCAAGTTCAGAGTTTCCAGCATGCAGAGACTGGTGTTATCCAGCAAATAGCTCTCCATGTAAGGATGCAGGGAGACTACAGAAAGCACAGTTCCCTCTGTAAGCAAAGCCAGGGTTTAAGTGTGATTAACAGGGTCTAAGTCAAGCTCCATGTACCCTCCTAGTTTATTATGTGCAATGTGACTTCAAATTCAACTCAGGAATTGGCCTCTGATCACGTATTGCTGGTTTGCACCTTCAGCTCTTTGGAGGACGCTGGTTTATGTTATGGCTTTACCTACTGGCAATCTCTTGGTGTAGAGACAACAATGGTAAAATGATGCTTTGTGAAAGGGCAAGCAGATAGAGGAAAAAGTGATTTGCTCTTTCACCTCTGGGCATTCTGTGGCCAGTGTAGGCAGGAAGGAAGGAACTGGATTTGGGGTTGGCTGGGGTCCAGTTGCAGACTCTATTCAGACCCAAGCCAGAAGGAGTATGAGCTTATTTGTAAGTTTTGGGCAGAGATGACAGTTGAGAAAAACCAGCTGTCTCACTTTTGTGGGCTGAGGAAATTAGTTATGAATATGTCAGGTGGTAAAAGTGGGATGCTTTGTGCTGTGCAGAGACTGAGAAATGCATTAAAGATCAGTTTGTCATGCCTAAGTCAAGAGACCAAAACATTTAGCTGAGTTAAACTAAGATAAGAATGTATGATGCTCTTTAATATCCAGAAAATAAGTGTATTCATTTGTAAAAACAACTCATTTATTGTAACCATGTGTCGAAAGGAATGTTCTCCCACCTCCTGCACCATTCTTACTTGTGCCTGACCTAAGTGAAGCTTGTGTGAGTGATTGTGAGCAGCCTTTGTTTACTTAGTCATTATTAAATCTAAAGGCTGGTCTGGTTAAGGATAACACACATTTCATTTTCTTCCTGCTTTTCTTCCTAGACTTTACTCTGCATTTGGAGAAATATTGAGTTTATTTGATGTACAGACCTATGCAGTTTGACAGCTATTGTCAAAATTAAAAAAAAATTGGTGTAGCAAGCAGAATTTGACAGGACTTTTTAGTTTCCTGTTATGTTGTTTATTTTAGAAGAACAAAAGTCCAGATAATGACTGTTCAGATGGGCAGCTTGTTTTGGCATAAATGAATCCTGGTTAAAATTTGGAGAAGCTCTGAACCAGGTATTTGTTTCACTGATGGTCATAACTGCTTGTAGTGATGCCTCAGGTTTGAGCTTTTGTATTTTTCAGATTCTGTGCTGCTTTAGTGTGTGGGTCTGGGCTTCTTGTTTGGGGATGGTGAGCTCTGTGCACAGAGCAGGGAGACAAAACAATTCCTGCTCCAGCTGGGCACCAAGGACAAATGATCCAAATCTCAGGGCTCAAGAGCATAAACAATGATGGACTGAAGAGAGAAAAACAAGAAGGATGGGACTGCCTGGGGTAAATCTGTAATTAGACAATTAACTCCAATATGCAAATGGAGCAGAATTTATAAAAGTGAGAGACCCCGTGACCAGTGACATTTTGTGACCATTTTGGGTTCATCTTGAGAATAACCCTGGCTGGGCTCTTGTGCTGCCCAAGGTGGATCCATTGAGCCCTCCTGGTAAATCCCTGCTTTGTTCTTCAGCTCTGTCCAGCCTCTGTTCTAGGTCAGCCTTCACAAGGCATCAGTAGCCCTGGAACTGCTGCTGTTTGTGCTGTGGGATGAGCTGTGAAGGATCTGCTGCTGGCACAGAACAAGGGGTCACTTTTGGGCTGGTGATGCCACAGCTGGAGAGAAGCAGTCGCTGCTCCTGGCTGCCCAGGCAGTTTCCTTGCAGGAGGACACTGAGGCCTCAGCTCTGCTGGCACCATGGGCTCCCTCTCCCAGTCATTTTCCATCTGCCTCTGGTGAATATGCTGTGATTTACTGAGAGATGTAGTGACAGGTGAGGTTGTAGTCTGTAACTGGAAATGAAGGATGTCACTGAACTCATTTTATTCCACAGCCTCCCGATGCTATTTGAGCTCTGGTGAGGAGAGGCTGTAAAGATGAATGAGCTTCCTACCCCCCTCCTTGTTAGACATCAGGGAATCCATGTGACTGATTCTCACCTCTGAGAAAAAAGCTTCAATTGGAGCTGTCACCTCAGTAGACAAAGAAGGAATCCAACTGCAAGACATGTACCCAGAGGAAATCATGCTTTGCTGGTTCCCTGGCTTATGAAACTCCTTGTTTTTTCATTGTTCTCCTTGTCACTACCAGTGCTTCACCTCTGCTGCCTGCAGTAATAATAACAGTGTTGGGATGTTGAGTTTGAGTGAGTGGGAATGGACACAAATGTTCTGCTACCCCAGGTGACCGAGGGATGGATCTAGGAGAGGTTTGGGTGTAGAAGTGAATAACTCTGAGTGTTGCCTTTTCTTGGGAAACCAGCTTTTTGGAGTTATTTTGAACACAACCTGAAACTGCTTTGAGAATTGTCAGCAATGTCTCATGTAGTTTAGCAGCCTCATATTTTGCCTCATGGATGAGCTCAGTTCAGAGCTAAGAATAGTATTCTGTGTTACTCAAACATTTAAATTTTCTGGATGTGGAAAGTCTTCTTTTCCTAGTGGTTGTAAAATAGCCTAGTGGAGGATTTTTGTCCTTGGCTGGAACTCTAAAAGGAAAAATTTGGGATTTGTCCAGACATGAATGCCTCTCCAGTAGATTTCAGGCTTGTTCCTTTCTAATAGGCAGTTCCAAGAGAATTGCTTCTGAATTCTACAAAGATACTGAAACAAACTGATGGGGTGTGAGTATTTCTGGATGTCATTCTTATCTTCTGCTCCCCCTCAAGGTGGTGCAGCCTGAGAGATTTCTACAAATGCTTGTTTTTGATAGGGCTGTAGGAGGAAAGGAAAACAGTTGTGAGACACCCTTAGAGCTATTCCTATGGGTGTAATGCCAAAGAATTGACAGAGTAGGAAAGGTTTATGTTTTGAAATGCACATGCAGCACCTTTAGCTGGGCAAGGGAGGACAGGAAGAAATTTGGTATCTTGCAAAACCCACATAGAAACGAGATAGTACAGACATAATCTGAGTCTTGCACATCCTCGTGCACTGCAGCAGCTGCAGAGCTCTTCAGCATTGTACCACTCCCCTCTTCAGCTGCAAACAGTGCAGCATGGCCAAGGTGCCCTTATGGAGAGTGATGTCAGGTATAAAAACTTGAGGGCAACAGGGAATCTCTGGAGCCAGGCAGCTGTAATCAATTACTTGATTTCTGTGTCTCTGAACTAGCTCCTGCAGTCATGCTTTGCTGGGCAATGCACTTCCAATTTCAGTCTTGGGCTCATGAGCTTTATTTCCACAGCTGAATTTCCATTTGGCTTGCAAAAGCTACTTCTGAGTCCTGTAATGCTGTTTGATATTATGGCCTGTACTTGGGGAAAGTTTGCTTTGAGCAGATCCTCTGTTTTCTTGGTCTGGTTTGCCCCATAGGGCGTCCTTGCCTTTAAAATCAAAGGAGTCTAAAGAAATAGAGAGAAACATATGGGGTGGCTTGTTTTCTTGAAAGTTGGTGAACAAAAATAGTAATAGTATGCTGTCTGTCTTTGTGGGTGTTGGCAGAGAAAAAGAGCTGGATTTCCAAAGGAAATAATTTGAGGGAGAACTATCTGTGGTTTTAAACTTATTTTCTTTTCTACAAGCCATTGTGCCACTTGTGCACATTACTTAATATCTGTTGGAATGAAACTTCAGCTTGCGGAGCTTAACCAGAAGTAGGCAGGTTGGAATAGCCCTGCAGAGGAGCTGAGTGAGAGTTTTGCTCTAGGGAACTTGTCTGCTTTAGAGCCTTCAGTGTGGCTGCAAGGTTTCAGGGCTTGCATCTGTGTGTGAGCACAGTCTTGTGTGGTTGTTTTGCACAAAAGTCTCTTGGTGCTTCAGTGAGGAGGAGATGCCCTCCCATCTGCAGAGATCTCCCATGCAGGCACTGCCTCGCCAAGCTCTGTAGTGAGATTCTTCAGAGATCAGAATCTCTGAGCATTTGGACCTGGAAAAACATTAGGAATTCATCACTTGTGTTGCTTTGATTCATTCTTAGTAAGTGGTGTTTTCTGAGGCCTGTGAAAGGTCAATGTTTATTTTATGTAGCATTTTGGGAAACCCTCTTAAGGGAAGCAAATCTCAAAATTCTATCAGTGAAAGTGTGAAACTGAAAGGCTTTGCTGTCATGAAGGTGTACATAGATCAGAATTCATTCTGCTGATCAGCAGTAAACACCTAATGGCTTTGCAGAAATCTTTTCCTGGCTAGAGATGTCTGATTAACTTTGTTATAGATGATGGATAAAAGCAAACACCCAAGGTTGCTCTGAATTAGTAAGCTGTCAGTGTGTTTTAAGTCTGAAGAAGATATATTGAAGTCTAGCTCTCTGCACTGCTGCACTGTTAATTTCTGGTTTATTAAGACTTTTTTTAAAAAAGCCCCCACAGTTACAGCAGTGCTGTGATGCCTCTGTACCAGTAGGTTTCAGGTAATTCTTTCAGACAGGGTATGAAGAGTAATTTATTCTGTGCCCTGGATTTTAGGGCACATAACACATTTGCTAACCAAGAACAGGCAGAAATGTAATTCTTTGCTTTTTCTCTTTACTTACCCACTCTAAACATGCTAGGAGCAGGCAGAGCAGTAGATTATCTTCCCTTTGACAGCTTGTGCCATGGAGCAGTTGATATAGTGCAGAATCAGTGATATTAAGAAAGCTGCTGTGTTCAGAGGCAGCAGTGCTTGCAAGTGCTACAAAGAAGGAAACCCAGTTCTTTATTTTCTGTTTCTGAGGCAAATATTTGGGATTCTATTCAGCAGTTGGGGTTGAACTGGGAGCTGTGCATTTGTAAGGGTGTCTTTTTCCCTGGGAAACTAAAAGGAATGTTCAAATTGATGGAATTAGATATTGCAGCTCAGGATGCAGTAGTTGAGCACCTCGCTTTCTATTCAGTGCACTGCTGGTGAGATCACCTATATTCACAAAATGGATGCAAATTTTCTCTCTTCCTCTGTGCTAAATGGTACTGAAACCAACCTAAGACTATTCTTGTTATGCTTGAGTGTTTGAAAAAGCTGTAACAGACATCCTGGAACTTGCTCCACTGTCTGTGAAATCACAAAAATGACATTGCCACTGCTTGTATTTGGAGGTGAACTGAAGTTATGAGAAAGCTATCACCTTTTCTTATGAAAATGTGAACTATCAAATAGTCCTTGATAGGGTTTTAGGGAAAGCACTTGATTTCTTAGGAAATGACTGTTGGGACTGTGCTTTTATTTTCAAAAGGCTCAAAGGTTCCTTTGAGTGAAATGTAGTTTCCTCCATAATGTTTAATGTAGTGCAGTTTCAGCTGCACTACAGTAATGTGGTGTTATTCAGTAATGTGGTGTTATTACTGTTCATTCCTCAGGCTAAAACTTGAGCAGTTGGGTTTTGCACCTTGGAGCATGTGGGAAGTACAGATAGGAGAATGTTCAGAATGTCAGGGCAGGTGGGTTTTGAGGTCTCTCATCCCCTTGCATGCTGTGAAGTCTAATTTGTCTCAGTTTTGAAACTTGCAGCCTTTTCTTGGTGTGATGTTTAGGAGCAGATTGTAAATAGTTTCCAAACAAAGCTGTGTGGTTCCCAAGCCTCTGGTGGTGTGGATCAACAGGATTCCTCCTTCCCTTCTTTCTTCCTGTGCACTGAAACCCAGCTGGGTGTAGTACTTTGCTTTCAAAGTGATTTTGTGTTTTGCTGACTTGTTTTGAGTGCAGTGAAAGTCAGGTCTCACTTTCTGCTGTATCTGTGTGTATTTAACCAAAGACCAAATCCAACAATTCCAGTGGCATTTGGTGGATTATGGATCCTTGTCAGATGAGCAGCATTTCCTCTGTGCTATGAGAGGTTTAGGGTTGGAAAGAGGATTCTCTAAACGTGGTGCTTGGCCCACCTCTTGTGCTCTTGTAGCTGGAATAAAAAGCATGCTTTGAAATGAACCTGATTAGTTTATACCCGTATTTTGCTGTGCACTAACATTGCTGGTTTTCTGCAGTGGGGAATGGTTTTAGCTGGCAGCTTTGGAGATGGGCTTAGAGCACTCAATAAAATTGCCTCCTTGTTAAGTGAGTGCTGGGGGGAGCAGTAAAATGTTGGAAATAAGGATTGGTAAGGAAATCATTGTGTGAAAAAAGAGGTTTCCTTACCCTTTACCCTTTGCTTTCTGAAAGGGAAACCTCTTGCATTCTAATGCTCTGCTGGCATATTACTTCTGTTGGAATTCTATAATAATATCTTAAATGGAGTTTTTTCTCTGTTAAAGTTGCTCCCTTTCTTTTCCCTGGTCATATCATGGTTATCTGTGTTTTATGTTGTGAGACTCAGGTCATCCCTGCCTAGAGAGTTTTTAGCTATTAAGTTGTTTGGAACTTGAGGTTATTTGACTGCATTAATTGAAGCTTATCCTGATGCTCTAGGAGGCTGCATCAGCCTGTTCCTTGGATTCTTCCAGAGTGTCAGCTTTAATCAAGCTCTTGTGCCACCTGCACAGCTGTCTTTGATTTCACAAAAACAAAAGTAACAAATTATTTTCCAGAAAAATAATCTGGGACAAGTAACAAGCTACTTGTTAAGGAAAAATCAAGGAGTGTAGTAAAAAGTTTCTGCAGAAAGTTTCTCCTAGCCCAGGAGAAACACCAGCTCTTCTGTATTCCTGACTGCATCTCCCTGCTCTTCTGTGCCAATAGCTGCAGTAATAAAGCCCTGACTCCTGTGCCCCTCACTTGGGGATGGTTACTTCTGCATTATTTTACTCCAGAATTTCTCTCTCTGCCCCTCAGTGAGGAGAAGAGGATCAAAATAGCCAAGAGTTTTGGGAATCTTGGAGGAAGCTGGATGTGTGGTGTAAGTAAAGCTGTTTCAAAGCAGTTCCTACACGATCCATTTGGTAATTGCAAGCCAAGAGCATCCTTTAATTTTCTGTATAGAGTGAAATTAACACAGATCAGGTGGGTTTTTCTTCAAGTGCCTCTATTACGTAAGCTAAACATGCATGGGGATTAGTCAGCTGTATTTTCTATAAATATTCTCCTGAACCAACCTTGATTTTCTATTGCTCTTATGTTACAGCTGTTCTAATAGCAGGGGTAGCCCTGCTGGTGCTGGAGGGGGATGTGTGGAGTGGGATAATTACAAATATGAGTTAACCTGATCTGTAGGGTTAACCAGATCCTTTCATCTCTGGGTGGCTGGAGGTGGGGGGAACAGCAGGAGGCCACAGCAGCCAGGAATAGCCTTTCCTTCCCAAACCAGAAGAGTGACCAGTTCTGCTCCAGAACACCAGGGAATAATTAAAGTCACCCTGGAGAACCTCAGCTACTGCACATGTGACTTCTTGTGGTGTTTCCAGCAGATAAGGTTCTACTTAATTTGTATACCCTGGGAAGGAGAAAAGTAGGTTCTGGCTTATCTGATCTGCAGTAGGTACCTCTGAAAGCTTTTTTTTTGTGGTGTACATAACCTTTTACTGTGTGCTCAGCTAATCCATGGGGCTGGCTGGGTGGATGTGAACATAAAAGTTTTGTGAGTGTAACATGAGGCTTTGGGGTGGCTCACTGCTGGGTTCCTGATGGTAGGAGCAACTTTTGAAAGGCAGCTAAAAAAAAAAAAGTAATTAAAGTGGCTCCTAATCATGAGCCAGTGATGCAAATCAGCTTTTTCTCTGAAGAAATCTGGGGTCATGGCACAGATCAGACCTGGCTGCATTTCACTGAATCACTGCAGCAAGGAGTACTGAAATTTGGTGCTGGAGAGGAGAAGGCTTGTGGTGAACACACAGGGCTGATCACTGTGCCAAGGAGTGTTCCAAAAGTGCTGGGGAAGGGAATGCTCCCTGAAGTGTTTTATGATAGTAAAATGACCTCACAAATGAAGTTGTAAGAACAAACACTTGTCTCAGAAGCAAAGAAAAAAACACCCCCAAACTGATTATAGTCACAATTAATAACTCCAACATACCTTTCTTATGGATAATCAAATTCACAGATGCAAAAACATTGCTTTTAATTGGGTGAAGAGATGAGATTATTTGAGACTTTGGAACTTGCTGGTTTGGATTTTCTTGCTCTGCAGGAAGACTGGCTTTGCTAAGCTGTACAACTGGTAGTGATTAGGAAGCATTTATGCCTATGGAGATGTCTTAGCCAGCAGAGTCTGAGGTGGGACTGTGTCTTTCCCTCAGAGCTTCCTCCCAGGTTGCATAAACCAAAGGTCTTGGATCAGTGGTTTTTGTTAATCAAAGGATGGAATCCCTTTGGTTATCCATGAGTTGCTTCTTGCTGTAGCCTTTCTACTCAACACTACTTTAGTTTTGTGTTTGTAACTACTTAGAACATTTTCCTTCAGAAAGAAAGCAAAATCTGGTGGGAATTAATCTTCTAGCACGTGAGCCTGCTGTGAGAAGGAAGAGAGAACAGGTTGGTTAAGCTCTTTGGTGGATTTGGCAGGAAGTGCAGGAGACTTGCTTGACCTGGATCTCCCTTGCTTGACCTGGATCTCCCTTGCTTGACCTGGATCTCCCTTGCTTGACCTGGATCTCCCTTGCTGTGTGTATGGGGAAAGTTTTCACTCTAAAAATGTTGAAACACAGTGGGGAGGCCTGGATTTTCCAGACTAACTCAAGCAGAGGTGCCATGGATTGACTGGATGAAGCCTTTGGGTTGCGGATGGAGCAGGTGACACTGCCAGCTCTGTGGTCTGTCCCTCAGAAAGCAGCTGTGCCCTTTTCCAAAGGTGCAGTGGGGAAAGGGAACCTTCTGGTCATTCAGGGCTTGTTGAGCTCCTGGGAATGAAGGCAACAAGGATAAAACAGTATAAATAAAACAGTATCCTCCTTCCAGCCTCCAAGAAACCTCAGCATTAAAGGTGTTCCTTGCAATCTGCTGTAGAGATCTGTGAAGCTGTTGAAGGAGCAGCTGTGTGTTCACTGCCAGAACTCCCCAACAGGAGCAGGATTAGCAAAGCTCTGGTGGTGGAGCTGCTTCTGGGACACACATCAGTGCATGCAATCAGCTGGGGACAAGCTGAGACCTAAATTCATATTGAGTTAATATCTGTGACACTGATAGAACACCAGAGCACTCAGTTCAAAGGAGGAAATGAACCAGGAGTATCCTGTTGGTACAGAAGTACTCCTTAGCTTTGCTTTTCTATTTGGCAGCTCTTCCCCATGAGATTGAGTTTGAGAATAACTTCACTGTTCTGTTTCACTGAAATTCTCAGATAAATTGCCAGTTGCAGACAGCAACTGCTTGTTTTCTGAAGCTCTGATGCAGAAAAATGTGTTTGAAATAATTCTTGCCTTTTTATTAAAAAAAAGAAAATACTTAGCCATTCTTTTGCTGAAATATTGCTAGACACAAAATGAATTGTTGAGGTTGATACAAGGGAAGAGGGTGTAAAGACTATGAAGTACTCTGGCAGTGATATTATATAAAGGGAAACACAAATACACTTATTTTATTGTCACCTTTGTGGATGTTGAAGCTTTCTGTTTGTGTTTTGCTATAAACATGTCTTTTTCCTTTTCAATGTGTGTTCAAGGGAGGGAGTGCTGGATGCTTCAGCAGCAGAGGGTTTTCCAGTTAGTCAGGACTGGATTGTGGAGCTGTGAAAAGCTCTGGGACTGGGTGTTATAAAGGTGAATAATGTATCTTTAGCCTTCATATGTGGTGGATGTCATGAAAGCTGCAGACTTGTAGCACTTGCAAGGGAATCCCTCCTGCTCCCTGCTGGTTTCCATGTTGCTGATACAAGTGCTTCTGTGGCTTTGCAGTGGGCTGGAGAGTGAGGAATGTGGTTTTAAAACTGAACTTATAACATAAATCTAGTTTTGTTTCCCCTTCATGTGAACCAAGGAGAGAAGTAGTGGGAACAAATTAATAAATGAAAGGTGAGACTGCTGCTTTTGGCAGCAGTGTGGGACCACACTGGCTCAGGGAAGGTGAAAATACAGTGTAAGCACAAACTGAAGTTTGCTATGTGTGGAGTAGGTTCCCCAGGATTCTACCAAATATGGGATCAGAATGTACTTACAAGGGAGGATTTACTCAAGCCTGATTTTGCTTCTGCAGCTTTATTGTTTAGTGAGCAGAGATGTGCTGTTTGACTTACTAAAACTATGGAGACAACTGAACTGCAGCATCTCATCTGTTTTTAGCCAAGTCTGTCATTTGGGATGGTTTTCATCCAAAAATGACGAGGTGTGCTATGGATCTGTTATTAATAGACAAGGAAAGCAAAGTAAAATTATTCTTTCTTTGTCTGGGGGAAATATTACCAGTGAAAATCAGGAGTTGTTCAGTTTTAGTCTTTTGGGAGGTAGTTTGCATAGGTATGCAGAAGTATTTAACTTTATGATGGCTTGTATTTTGATAGCATTGTAAAAAAATCAGCTACATGCAGCACCTTCAATGTCAGCTAATAGATACCTTAATTCTAAGGAGGACTTCCTTGAGTTCAAGTCAAACTTTCCAAGGTGCAGCTCATGATTTGGAGCTGTTGTCCCAAGGAACAGAACTGTCATTTACTCTTTACCACTGTCTAGGCTGGATTTTTTATTTTTTGTTTAAACAAAGCCAAAATAAACATAAACCAAAAAAGCTTGTGTAACAAGCCTTCTGACAAATAGTTCAAAGCTTGCTGCTAATCTCTGAAGTAGACAAGTCCTTGTAGTAGTACAAGTAGTACAAGACTTGTAGAAAGTAGGAGCTTGCCACAGTGGACTGTGGGAGAGAGCAAGTGTGGTCTTGCTCTCCAGACAGCCCTGAATCCAGGAGGAGGAGAGGCTTTCATTACACATCCCAGCCATGGGAAAAGCTTAATTGGAATTTGCAGCTCATTGTATACCAAACTCTTCAAGTGTTTGATGTAAATCTGTAGGAAACTGGCTTTGGTAATTATGGTGCCCATAGCCCATGCCAGCACCACTCCCTTATTTGCAAGGAACAGTGCTATCAACTGAGATAATTATCCCAGGAGGTTTCATGATGCAGCTTGTCCCAGTGCTGCTGTCACTGAGAAGCATTTGGAAAAGTACAGGGCTGCTCCTTCCACCTGTGCTGGTCTGATGAACATCTGGAGAACTTCCAAAGTGCCCCACACATCTGTGTGTGAGCAGGGTGCTCCCAGAAATGATTGTTCTGTTGCTGTGAAATTGATTTTTTCCTAGTTTATTAGTTGGAAACAACATTAGTTCCAGGGTTTTTGATGGCTGAAGGAGAGTTCCAGGTGCAGTTCTTTTGGTAGCACTGGTCTTCTTGTGAAGCACAAAGTTGTGTGCTCATGTGCTGCTCCCTAAGCTGATCCTGGAGCTGTTGGAAGAGTGCAGAGGAGATGGGAAATGGCTCCTGCTTGTGGAGTGGCGTTGTGATGAGACAGAGTGAAAATTTTTTCCGAGTAGAAATCCATTTTGATTTAGGTGAAATGTACATCTTTGAGTTAAGTCTGTGGTTTGAAAACACAGCTGTTTAGTCACCAAACACTTGAGAGGAAGTGTTTGCTGATGGGGAATTTGTGTCCTCAATCCCAGTCCCTTCTCCATAGGTGATTCCATCCTGTTGCTGCTCAGGGGGAGGCACTTGGTGCTCGCCCAGGCTCTGCTCAGTGGAAGCAAGAGCAGAAAGTGATGGAGAGGAGAGGGCAGGGCAGGTTTTGTTGTAGTTCTTCATGGCTGTGTTTAGAAAATCTGACTCAGCAAGGTGTGGGCAGCCATTCCTCCTCCAGGGTGCTGAATCCAGCTGTGTCCTGTGGGGCAGCTCCTGTTGGGAGGGAAGCGGGGACAGGCTGTGCATGGAGCTGCTGCTCAGGAGCAGGGCATGGAAGGTGGGAGGGAGCTGCCATGGCTGGCAGGATCCCAGGGCACCACTGCCAGGTCACTGGGCATGGATGGAGCTCCTTCAGGGCTGGGAAGCAAAAGTGTGGCTGCAGTGCCATGGGAAGGGTTAATTTGTGGGGAACAGCTTGAGAGGCCTGGCCTAGGAAAAATGAAGGTGTCTGCTGGTTGTGGAAAGAGGCAACTTCTCACACCCTCCTTTTTCCCCCCCTTTTAAAACATGCGTGTGTCCCTAGGAATTGTCCCAGCTCTTTCTACCACTGTTGGATCAAAATCAAACTTGAAGGTCTATAATTGAAGCATAACAAATCATAAAACTACCACTCAATTCCTCCTCCCTTTGTGGAAAGGAAATGTAGAAATGGGCATAAGGAAAACCTCCCTGACAATTTATTAGTGCTAATCAGGATGACTGAGTCCATCATTCCTTTGCTTGTATTTCCTTCCTATTTGAAGACTCCAAGAGGTCTTTTAACCTTGAGCTTCTTTATTTATGTATTTTAAAAGTAAGTAAACCCCACAGAGACCTGAATTGAGATAGAGTGGACTTCTCCAGTTAAAACTGTGTTTTGAAAATGAGGGAAAACCCCCCCAAACAATAAAACCCCACTTGCCTGGTTTTAACTTCCAGTGGAACTGCTTTAACTGTTTATCAGTTATACAAGAAAAATCAGCAATTATAGGATATAAAGCTAGCAATGGTGATCTTTAGTAGTTATATATTATTTCTGAGGCAATTGTTACTTTTTTAGGTTTCCAGATAAAAATACTGGTAGAAAGAATATTGTCTTCAACAAGTTAAAACTTGCTGGCATATTCCTGATAGCAGTGACTTTGAAAGAAAGCATGTGCACATAGCCAGGGATATTCAAGTGCAGAATCAAATAATTCCTATTTGAAGTGCTGGTATTTAAGCTGCCTGTGGAACATTTTGATGTGTCTTTCTAGAGATTGGTCTCTTGTGATGAGGATCCACAGGCTGCACTTCTCTGGAGTAGAGTTAATAACAAATTTCCAAATTTGCAAATAGGCCTGGTATGAAATAGTAGTGATTTACTCTTGTTGGTTTTGTGCTGTGTTAGGGAATCTCCTTTAATATTCCAGAAAGACCCAGTGGTGTTCCCTATGAAAATGGGAGTGAGAGGACAAGTTCAGCTGGAAGTCTCTCAATTTTCTATGTGGCTTTAGCATCATGTATTAAATGTGCATTTTTAAATGTCTGGGTTTTAAGTTCTAGAGCAGTGAGATTTGAGATAATTTTTATCTTAAATCTGTTCTTGCTTGTGCTCAGTCATTCAGCAGTCCTGTCCTTGGGATTCCTAGAAGGGTGGGAGGCTCTCCAAGTGCATTCTCCTGTTACACAAATATACAGGATGTAATATTTGTATCATTATCATTATGTATACAGGATGTAATGATAAAAAAAAATTCTGGGTTATTGCATTGCTGCCTCTTTCCTTTTCATATTCTTTTTCTGCCTGCAGTGTTAACCTGTAATCATAAAGACTGCAGGAGAGGGATATATGAAATCATTGTAGAATAGACCTCACCAGTAAGACAGAAGAGATTGATCAGTGGAATAACATCTGTAGTTTCTTGGGCAAAAGTCTGAAATCTCTGAGGATCAGGCATGGAAGATTCAGTAAAGCCCTGAAAGCTCTTCCAGCTTAGAGTTGGCAGGAATGGTGGTGAAAAGCCTCTACCTGACCTAAATCTTGGTGAGGTGATGGTGAATTCCATGCTTGTGCACTGCAAAGAAATTTCCCTTCCCTGGGGAAGGAGCTCTGTCCCCTTGAGGCTTCAGACTTCTCTGAATAATTAATCCACTGGGTCTGTGTCCTCAGGGAGAGATGAAAGAACTGTCAAGGGCTCCTGTGTTACACCTGATAAGGAAAGTCATTAGTGAGGCTTCAGATAGTCACATAAATTAAAAACACTTGCATCCTCTTTCCTTAATAATTAATAGATGAAGCCTTTAGGATTAAAGTTTTGTAAAAAATGGACGAGATTCAACTAGAAGAGCATTCTTTGTGAGTGAAATTCCTTTCTCATAGTTTGACTTGCCCATAAATTACTTTGGTTTTCCATGTTGCCCCTGTTCTTCCAGTCCTGCATGAGATGTGGGCAGAATGGGTGGTAGGGTAAAAACATTTTAGAACTTCTTACATTCTGAAATTCAAGTGAAGATGTAGAGTTTGTTCTTCTACATTCCTTTGCATTATAGAGGTGAAGAAATTCTCTGTGGCTGAAAAACGGAGTATTTAATTTGTAGTTAATTATATTTCAAATGAGAATAAGATTTCAACCATTGGTAGGTAAAGAATGTTTGAATGCTCAATTCAGGAAGCAAAACTTAGCCATTGTTACTTTTTTTTTGTTTTGCCCCATGCATTTGATGATACCAAAATATTGTGGCCAAAATTACCTCTCTCTCCTTTGCTGCTTTCCAGACTGGTGGTGTTTTATGCTAAACTTTTTTCCTTTCTTTCCAGGTACAATGGATCCCTCCCTAATGGTGACAGGGGGCGCAGGAAAAGCAGATTTGCCCTTTATAAACGATCTAGAGCAAGTGGAGTTAAACCCAGCTCTGTCCATGTCATCTCTACCCCCTCTCAAACTTCAAAGGTACGTGACACTGGCAAATCCTGGGTTTTGATGATCCTGGGTGGAGAGCAGCTCAGCTATTGCTGCTGATTTACCTTGCTGCCTGTTTATTCTGTGCTTGTAGGATACTTCTGTTTCATGAAGAGGCTGCAGTGGATTTGCTTTCTGGGGTGTATAGCTTTAATCCAGTTACCTGTTTAAAATAGTCTGTGAGCTCAGGTGTGAATTAATCTGACCTTCCTGCCCCTATTCAGAAAGCTCCTGTCAGTGCTGGCTGCTTTATCTGAGCCATAGAGTACATGGCATAAAAACACAACAAGTATTTTAGTTTCTCACTGGAGTGACACTTCTTTCCTCTTCAGGGAGATAACTGACATGCTATGAAAAATGTTCTGATCCCTTTGGGCCTTTAATTTTTCTTGCTAATAATGATACTGTACAAATTTTTACCTGGAGTTGAGTGTGGGTGAAGGAGGAAAAGCAGCAAAGTTAATATATTAACATAGTAACATATTAAGGTATAGAACTGTCCAGGTCAGAATTCTGGTGGTGGAATGTATTTCAGGCTGCTAAAACTCTTCCTATCTCTCTTCTCAAAGCCTTTTTCTTAAAACAAGAAGTGAGTAGAGTTCATGCTAAACTGGAGGTGGAGTTCTGTGGTGGGACTCACACAAGAGGATGATTTATATGAAATTAACCTCACTGAAATATCTCTTGGGACAGAGAGAGAGAACCTACACTGTGCTCAGAAATGTACCAAGAGAAGAATGTTGTTTAATATATAGTATGGGATTGTTTTATTTTCTAATACACAGTATATGCCTAAACTTACCAAAATACACAATATCAGAGCTTGTTCTCTTGGAGTACAGTGTAGGGCTTGCCTGCTGCAGATAAATGTGGAGTCCTTTGGATTAAAAGTCACAGGAAATATTTTACAGTGTTTTTGTTATCTAAATGAAAGCTTTTTGTGAGTTAAATCTTCCTGATGAAATCAACCTTCAGAATAGAGCTGTAGTATATGTTGGTAATTCTGGTTTGTTGCTTAAAATGTAACAAATGGGGGGAAAATGTGTTTTACATAGTGGATGAAAAATATACACATGTTCTCACTGGATGATCTTAAGCATTTGGACTGCAGATAGTATTTCAGCATTTGAGTTGCAAAATGTTTAAACACCTGGCAGACACCACAAGGAATCTGGTTAATGTTCATCTGTGGTGTTATTGTAGTGCAGATAAAATATGTGTACTGTACAAATTAGTGCCCTTATAAAGATAGCAGAGGATCTGGGACATTAAAGCCTTTCCTCTGAGCATTTGGATTCGGGTAGATGTGTCAAGTTGAATGGATTTTGCACTTTCTCTGAACCCTTAGAAAGAGCTTTTGTGTATTTGTGCTGCTGTCTGGGGCAGGGCTGGTGGATGTGTGCCAGAACAGTGGTGCAGTGGCTCTCAGTGAGTGCTCTTCCCATGCACAGAAAGGACACTTAGATTTTAAAGATGCTGTCATCAGCTTTTCTCACATCTTAGGCACCAGAGCCTGAATTGTTTTACTGAGAATTGTTTCTGCATGTAACTTGTGTAATTGCCTGAAGAAACATGGGCTAATAAAGAGTGAACTGCTTAGTTCTTAGAAAATAATGGGCAACTTGACCTCAAAAGTTTAGTTGTGCTCTCAGTCTTTCAGTCTTGTATTTAAGAAAGATGAACGAGAAAAAACTTTTGCTGCATAGGATGTTACCAAGTTTCCTCTCTTTACATCATTGACTTTAACTTAATTAACCAATTTTCTGTTTTGTTCTGCTTGTCTGTCACTGTAACTGAACCTGTGAGTAAAAACACAAGTGTAGGGCGGTGATGCTTTTTGGGGGGTGGATTTAGCAGAGGAGGGGGAAGCCCTGACTGCCTCCACTGGTGTTGTCTCTGACAAACAGAGGCTTGAACGAGGTGCATGGCTGGTTTTGTGCTGATTGCATTAATGCAGCAGCTCAAGAACTGTGGCTGTCACCAATTCTGTGTGTCAGCCTGAACACTGCAGTAGATGGAAAGAGGATGCTTGTCATGTTCCATTGTCCCTGCTGTGCAGGTGTCAAGGACAGCTGGAGTAGCAATGGCTTCAGTAGTAAATTTAGCTGAGCTAATTGCATATGAATCACTGCCTTTTGTTTTTTTCCACTGAGCGCTTGTTTTTTGCCACTCTGCCTTCTGAGGTGCTGAAGAAAATTCAGAAATATTTGGCCTTTTGAGGGTATCTGGATATATTTAGGGGAAAAGCAGTGCATAGGGTATTAAGTTTTTTCAGAGTTATTGTCATTGTTAAAGTACAGACTGATCTCTTCAACATTATGCACTGGACTTCAAAACCTATTTTATTAACTCTTTGCTTTGGCAGCATTCAGTAAATTTTGCGTTTTCCCCTATTTGGTTTTTTCCAGCATTGTTAAAATTGGTTTTACTGTAAGAAAGAGCTTAAAACTCTTCTGCTGTTCTAAGCTTGTCTGTGTGGACATGTCTGGGGTAGGGATTTGGGGAATGGGGGACTGTGAGTCTTCATTATCTTGAGAAAGATCCATACTCAGTTTTTAATAATCTCCTTTGCTGAATTAGAGAGTTTCTCTCAAAATCATCACATCACAGGAGAGGCCATTCCTTGCCTCTTGATCTGGGTCTGATGATGAAGAGGAAGGTTTATCAGTCACAGTAACAGAATTTGTGAAAACCTTCCTCTGGCTACCAAACTCATAGGTGTAAGTTTGCTGTTGGCTCATCATAACAACATTTTTATGGTTAGGGTTGGTGATTTTTATTTTCAAGCTGCTGGAGCTGTTTAAGAAAGTCAGAAGTCAGTTGTAATGTTTATTTCATTTAGTTGAGTTGTGTTCACTGTTGTTTTCATGCACAATATTTAATGCTGTGAAACTCCAGTCACTGTCTGCTGGTGACTGACATGATTTCAGGATTTACTTGGGCAGAAATTTTCCAGTAAGTGCTGAACTTCAGGTGAGAGTGGGATAAAAGGTTGTCTTTAGAACAATCACCTGGGAATGATGAGTTGCTGAACTGGACTTCACTGGGTTTTGGGAGGAATAAGGGAGACTTTCATAAGGGTTTTTTGTGTTTTGGGAATTTGTGACTTTTTTTTTGGTTGGAGATATTTGAGTCTAACAGGAAAGAGGTGTCTGACTGAATATGAAACTGGCTTAATACCACTGTGGAGTAATATTTGAGGACACTATGTTTTTCTTGCAGATCTTAAGCAGGTCAGTAATATGATGTGGAAATAAAACTGAATGATCCCAATTCCTGCCAAGTGTGGATGTTCCTGTTCCAGTCCACATCCAGTCTCTTGATTCAGTGCATCACTAGCTTAACACTTTGCCCTGTCCAAGCACAGGTGAATCTTCACTCCTCATTGCTCCTCTTCATGACCATCCCTGGCTTCTTGCTGGATATTTTTAGTTGGGATTCTTTTTGTGGAACAGAGGGAGAGAACTGCCCCAGTCCCATATGAGAGGGGTGCTGGCAGCTGGTGTGAAGACTGAGCTCACTGGTGTTACTGGGAACTCTGATCTTGGAATCCCCCATGACTTTGGCTCTGAGAGCATTTGGATTTTTCTGTTGGCTTCTGATGCTTCAGAATTATTTCCATGGGCCTGAAGTTTAGAGAAATGAAGAAGGGGCTTCACGTACATTTGAATTACCTGAAGTATGGCATTAGGAAGCAGGAATTGTTGACAGTAGCTCTTCAGGATTACTCTGGAAATGTGACTGAATTTCCTTGTTACAGCATGGATGGTAATTGAGACTTTCCAAAGTATTGAGCCAGTGGGCAGAAGAATATAACTGCTGAGAATTGGAAGTATTCCTTTTTAACAAGGGACTGTTGAGCTTTCCTAAGTGATTGCATGTGTAATAGTGACTGCAGAAAAGATTCCAAATACCTTTTGAATTGCTGAAGACTTGAGAAACCCCACCTTTAATACCTTTTTATGGCGGTGTGTCTTGGTATTTATTATGTCTGTCTTTCTCAGGATCAAAGTTTCCTTTGGTAACCTGTGGTAGATAAAGGTAACCTATTTTCTCCCCAATGAAATTACTGTTTCAAGCTGACTGAGGAAGATCTCTCTTGACTTCCAAGTCCAATTACCTGCCGAGTTGGCTTCTGCTTTGTGCTATCACAACAGCAGCTTGGATAGTCACTGGCTGGGTTCCTGCAGCTCTAATCAAGTTTCCTGCTGCTGCTGGAGAAGAACAAAACACAGCCATACGAATAATTATTAGGTCGGGGAGAGAGCTGCAATTTGTGCTTTGAGTGACGAGAGAAAATGAAAGTATAGGATTCTTGTGATTAGTGATCTACTGTAGATGCAGTATCTGCTTTGACGTCCTTTGAATTGGGAGTAAAAAGGCCACCAATCCTCTTGGCACTGACAGCTTTTTGGTGTTCATGCTGAATGAGAGCTGTAGAGCTCAGCTGCTGTCAGGAGGATGCTGTGTCTGTCAGTGGCTTCTCCCTTTCCTGTTGGGCTTATTTATGGTCTAATCAGTTCATGGAGCACTAATTTGTTCTGAAGTAACTTAATCGCATAGGTGTCTCAAGAGCCCTGGCTTGTGCAGAAGCAGCTTTTTCTTGGCTCATCAGACTGAGTCTGCTTGAATAATAGTTTCCTTGGTGTAATGTCCTTTTCTTCTATTAAATGAGCATCATCTTAACATGCTAACTCCCTACCCCTGTGCCCTTGCAAATAGCAGGGAATGGTTAGGCAGGAAAAGATGGTTACACCAATTTCACTGGTAGGGCTGAATAAATAACAACTCTTACTTGGTTTGAAACCCTCCCTCCTGAGCTTTTGGGTCTGTGTTAAAGGTTTTGGAAAATCATTTTATAGTGTTTGCTAACAAAACCCAGATGTTTAGTGAAGGAAGGGGAATTAAAAATTGCTGAGGTCTACAACAATTATTTTTTTATGACTTAACGTTGCTTTTTGTTTTCATGCTCTCCCTTCAGAGGATAAAAAAAAGATCAAAAAAATGCTTTCCTTGTAAACTCTCTTTAAACTACATCTGCTCTAAATCAATATTTTAGAGCAGATTCTACTTGAATGTGGTGCCCTTTGAAAGCAGAGGAGGATGCAGTGATCACCAGGCTGGTGTCAAGAAACTGGGGAACATTTCATTTCCCCATAAGCTTCCCTTGGCTTCCTGCAGGGAGCCAGGCTGTGGGAGCACTGCTGTGCAGGACCTGTCACTTTGCAGCTTCCTTGACCATGTCAGAAATAACCTGGGGGGTTTGGGCTTGTGAGAATGCAGAACCAGGGAAAGGAGAGGCTGCATCTCAGCTGAGGTTTAAATGCTGTAGTGTAAGGTCAGACACTGCAAATCCTGTTGCCCATCATGGAATGTCCTGCATTTCTTTGTGCCACAGGAAAAGTGACGAGTAGGATTTGTACCAGAGTTGGTAAGCCACTTGTTTCACTGGAAGATGAAAATTTCACAGCTTGAGTTTAATGTAGCATGACTTGTTTAAAACTGTCTTGTTCCAGTTTGACTGGTTCCTGCATGCTTCCCCTCCGTTCCCCAGAATTTAGAGTGGAAATTTTGGACCACCTGCTGTAGTGGTGAAGCTCTGTCCTGTTTCATATTTATTCTGTTTGGGCTCTCAATTGGCTGGAATGGATCTGGTTTTAGAATTGCATGTCTCCTTAGAGCTGGGCTGCTCTGAGCTTCCTAAAGGTCAGGAAAACTCCCCAGTCTGGTGTGGCTCAAATGAAGCTGGATGGCCTGAGCACAGTATTCCTGCCTGTGTGCTGCTACTGCCTTTGGAACTTGTTGGGGATAACTCCCCCTGCAAGCTGGCAGTACTGAGGGAGATCCTCTTTGGAGTATTCAAGTGGTGGGGATCTGCTGTGGTGGTCAGGGGTTGGGTGGGCTGTGCTGGAGCCCAGCTGGGAGCAGCCTGGTGACTGCAGGGCCTTCTGTACAACTGTGAGAGCCTGGGATGTCAGCAGCTCTAATACAGGAATCCCTCTTCTCTGTAAAGGTTGTTTCATGCTCAAAAGAAAGTGCCGTGGCAAGGGGAATGTGGCAGCTGATAATGGATATGCTTTTCCTGTTATCTCAAGCAAAATTGTCTTAAATGGATGGAACATTGTGTTTTGGAAGAGTCAGGTAGTGTGTAGTCAGAGTATGGAATTGCTCTCCTGGAACAGGGGAGTTGGAACTGCATCAAAGAGGAGATGAGACTTCTCTGCTCCAAGGCTTTGTTGAGAGGGGCAATTATTTTGAAAACACAGAAAGCAATTGAAGCATCATGGGCCAACAGTAACTTTCCAAAGAAACAAACAGCTGCTACTCCTGTTTTACAAATTAGAAAATACTTGTTTTCCAGCGTGCTTAGAGATTTTGTTGATGGAAAGAACAAAATCTAAATATTTCTCTTTTTGGGAGTCTCTTATGACTCCATCTGTAAAATGAGTAACGTTATCTGTTTGCCAAGAGAAGAACTAAGAGGGGTGACTCTCTTGTGACATTCAAAGATTCCTCTTTCTACTCTGTAGGTCTCTTGTCTGAGACATGTTTATGCTTTTTTTTGGGTGTAGATTTACTTTGTTTTGAGATCCTGCTGGTTTGTTCTCATTCAACACCAAAGACCTCACAAATATTTTAGGAGAAAGCAGGGAGTACTTTATCCTGATAATCTCTTTAGAAGGGATGTATCCCCAGCAAAGTGCTTATTGGCTGCATGCTCTAAGCCCTTCAGCTCTGCTTGCAGAAATTCTCTGGCAGTTGTAAAGCAATCCAGAATTCTTCAGCAATGTGGCTTTGCTTCTACAGGATCATTATCTCTTTTTTTTTGATCATCCCTGAGGTGTCCTTCCATGAAAACAAATGAGTCCAGCCACTGGACCTACATCAGAGCTTGTACTTGGGTGACCTCTGTGTCAGACCCAGTGTGTTCTGTACAGACTTGCCTTGAAATTCTGCATGTCTCTTGTCCACAGTGATTCTGCCAGTTCTTCAAGAAGTTCTGGACTCTGCAGATGCCTGCTGTGAGATAATGCTTGTGGTAATCTATACTTTGGGCTTCTAATTTCAGTAGCAGCAGATCCCTATCACTTTGACTTGAGGAAGCTCATTAAAGGCCCAGCACTCTCAGCTTGCTCTGTTCAGTCTTCCCCAGCTCTGAGGGATCTCCCTTCCCCTGAGTTCACCATCATATCCAGGGAATGGTGGATGCTTTCTTCTCTGCTTTTTGGTACCAGGGAAGGGTATCCCTCCCTGGCCACCTGAAAACCTCTGGACTCTGAGGATTGCACATTTCCTGGGAACTGTGGCCTGAGGACAAGGCCAGTGTCTGAGCAGGGATCTGTCTCAAGCTGGGGTCATCCTGAATTGTTGCACTTTCAGCCTTGGATGTTGACAACAACAGAGATTTTCCTGGGAACCTCTCCTTGTAAATTTAAGATACCGAGGGACACGTTCCTTTCTCTTCTGCCCTAACCCCAGGATAAGAAAAGGGGAAGCAAGTACAAGGTTGATTTTTATGTATTTAGTTTTCTTTCATGAAGCTCATGTGGCCAAAGAAGCTCTGTTCCCAGGGCCTGTAGCTGCACAAATCTGTTTCTCCTCCCAGACTTCACAACTGATTGAAGGTTTAGATGACAAAGCACTCCCAGTTTGCAGCTTGGAAAACTCTTCTGTCTAAAGCAATTCTGTTCAGCATTGGTCAGGGGTGTTCTTGAGCAGGGGAATCTGAAAAGAAAATGGAACTTACCTGGGGAGATAAACCACATTTTATACTTGCACTACAGCAGTGCAAATTTCTGGGGTTTATTGCTAACCTCAAATCCTAGAGAAGTTTAACAGAGAAGATGCTTTCTTTTGATGTATCAGCTGACCTCTGAAAATCAGGGCTTCATGGGACCAGAGCATGCACATTTACACCCTGGTGACCAGGGAATTTCTGAACCTGTAGCAGCTTGCTTGTTCTCCAGTTCTTTGGAAATTCAGTGGGAGCTGTTCTTTGGGTGGTGAGTTAGAGCCTCAGAGGATCAGAGCTTCTGTTCCCTTCCACAGACAGTGCTCTTCCTGACAGTGCTGCTGCTGTTTCTTTCAGCTTTATTTCAGCTGCATGAGTCCAGAATTCCAGAAGAGGCAATTAAAGAAATCATATTTAGAGAAGGTGAGGGAGAGGTGCTTTTTTGTGCTTGAGGTTTTTAGAGTTTGTATTACTAAAGCGGAATTTCTGGACTTCATAAATGCAAATAAAATTGTGTGAACGATCAAGAAACCCTGCAGTGGTTGTGGGCTGATTTCTGTAATTTGTAACATTGAGGCAATGGACTTTAAATATACAGGCCTAACTAGTTTTGAATTTCCTACAAAGGTTTGCAAGGAATGTTGAATAGGACAGTGAGAGCAAATGCACAAAAGCTGGAAGGGGGCCTGAAAGAAATTTTGGTGAGGTTTTGTGGATTACTTTTGACTTGTAGCCTTCCTATAATGGGCATTTACCATTATAAACTTTGGACAAGAGGCTAGAGTGTAAAACATGCAGAAGTTTTTCATCTTTCCTGTTATCTCTACATTAGCATTTGCTTTTCCACATCTCTGTCTCTTCTTCAGCCCACCAAAGAATCTTCAGTGCTGAAGGTCAGGAATGAGGCAGTGCCTTGGGTGGTCCAGGTGGGAGGCAGGAAGGACAAAGCTGACCTTGCTTCAGCTGCTCCCAGATTGTTCCCAAGGAAAAGCTGGCCTTGGAAAGCTGGATTGTGAAACTTGCAATAAAGCACATAAAGTGTTCTCCCTAACTCATCCTTCCTCCTCCTCCTCCAAGCTTTCTCAAATCTTTGTTTGGTGTTTTGTCACAAAAATTGACTCTGTTGCTACTTGAGTATAATAAATAAACTGCAGAAGTCAAAACAAAATGTTTGCAATTTTGTTCAAGAGACAGCCCATGCTGAATGTCTTAAAATATCCTTGTGTTATGATCTTGCCTGTTACTGGAAACACTCTCTCTAACTCTCCTTTTCTTTGGTTAAAAATACCTTGGTTATTTAATGTTGTCTCTTGGTATCTTGCACTGTAGTAGCAAATACTGCTGGGGTTGAAAGTATCACTGTGCCATTATGTGATGCATATAAAAACAAGGCTCTTTCTGAGGAACCTTTTTTTCATCTCCAGATGAAGATGCACTTGCTAAATTTAGAGGTAGGGCTCTGATTTTTCTCTGACTGCTGAGAAATTCTGTGTAGGAATCCTCTGATTAAAATTGAGCCATAATGCTAAATAAAAATCTATCTGTGCATTCCAAACACAGCATGACAAGGGAGAACACCATCACACAGTATGGCTCTATGAATGCACTGAGGATTTTCCAGGCTGAAATAGAATTGGTTTTTACTTGGTGGCAGTGAGTTACCTCATTTAGCCTTAAAAACACTAAACCACTTTGAAACAGGAGTGTGGAGGCACCTTCCTCAGTCAAAGGCTTTGATGGCTTCAAACACATCTGGGAAAAGGAGATTTTGAAATGTAACAACTGATGTTTCTGCTTCAGGTTGGATTTGGGCTCTGCAAAGGCTGTGAGAGGTGATAGTTGCCTGCACAAGTGGATGTTGGAATTTCCATGGAGCTGTAATCCATTCTGTTCAGTGTTTACCAGGCAATGTTTGGCTGCAGCCCTGGTGGTGGGGCAATAATGTGAATTGGATGATTTCTGATACCCAGAGTCTTGCTCCCAGCTCAAGGGTAACAGTCCTGCCTAGATTGAGTCTGAGTAAGGCATTTTGCATTAGGTGAAAGCCCACAACAATGCTCAAGGTCCACAAGTGGAGACCATCCTTCCCTGTGGAGAAAGCAGTGTCAGGGTCACGGAGGCTGAGGCTGGAGCCTGTGTTGGAACATTTGGAAGATGCTGAAGGTTTGGCTGTGCAGGTTTGGGCTCTGCAGGCTCAGGGGGGGCTCAGCTGAGCAGCATGTGCTGCTTTAGAGCACATGGGTTTGGTCAAGGCTGCCCTGACTCAGCTGTGTCCAGAAGGCCATAGCAATTTTGGTATCTTAGTTGCTGATACAAGCCTGGCTGAAGGTCACTCCAGAGGGAACTGCAGCCAGTTTGTGTACATGGGATGTTTGACAGCTTGTAATCCTTTGTCCTTCAGTCATTTTTCTGCCAAAACCTTGAGTGTCTGCAGAGTCATTTTCTGAACTCCTGCCAGGATTCTGGTACTCTTTGTTTTGAAGTCAAGGAAGTTGTCTTCAAGGAAATGTCATATCCAGAATCATTTGTTAATTGTGCATAAATGGTGCATAGGCTGTCTTTCAGCAGTACTTTCCCAGCTTTCACTTGCCAATTTGTGAAATGTGTTGCTAGCACCAGTAGAAGTTCATAAATCACAGATAGAATCTGTGTACCTCATCAGCCTGTCCAGTGTTCCAGGATTATCTCAGCCTTGTGTTTCTCAGGCTTGATGAACAGGAAGGAGGGAGCACTTAGGACACTTGTTACAGGTACATGATGTCTCTTCTTTATCACTTACATAACTTTTTTCCCTGTTGTGTATCAATGTGTATTTAAAGAACAGTGAAGATAAAAAGTCGATTTTCTTTGAAACAGAAATCCTCCTCATTGAAATATTATGTACTCACTGTCTCTAGACAAAAGCTTGCACATTTATTTGCCATGATTTTTCTGTTTATATGCTTTCTTTATTTTGTTTTTCTTCTTTTTTGTTTGTTTATGCTTGGATCTAGATACAGTGTTCCTCTTATTACTGAAGTAGATGAGCAGTGTTAAAGAAGAGATACAAACTATTGGGAGGGAGAATGTAATTTACAATTATAATTCTTTCGCATGAAGCATTCACTACTTTTAAATCTATTTAATGCCTGCTAACTATAGGCAGTATGATGATGATTGAATGCTTTTTCATGCAGGCTCATGGAGACTTGAAGTGGAATAAGATTCACCTTTGGAATTCACTGAGATAACTTTGTCAACAGCAAGAAATTGCATGCAAAGTGGAAAGGCCAAGAATGTGCTGAATGTTTTGGCATCATCAGTACTGTATTAATCTAATTTCTGATGGTGCCTTGCTGTACTAGTTCTCTATTAATAGTTTCTTATACCAAAAGCTTGTTTTGCTCTACACTGGGGGAAAACACCTTGCCTTGAGAATAGGGGTTGTGGTTCTATTCAAGTGCTTTTGGCAGAAACTGAGATTATACCTGTCTGGGGCAGGTTGTGTCTCCTTGTCAAGTGGCACATGGGTTGGTTGTCTGTGTAAACAGTGAGACTTGCTCTCTGATGTGGTGTTCTTGCTGCAAAATTGTTGGGCTGGGACTTAATTCCAACTTTACCAGGATTTTAAAGCATCAAAAACTGGGGCTGAAGGGGTTGAATTGAACTCTTTGGTAATTGATAGACAGAATCTGGCTGTGATAGAGCTGTGGAAGGATGTATAGTATGAACTGTTTATGAGAGAATGACATTTAATGTGGAAATAAACTGATGCAGCAGCTTGAGCTTTGTCTTCTTCCCCTTATACATCACCTCCTGTGCATCTTAGAAATGCAGACATAATACAGAGTGTAAAGAAGAAACAGATTCCATTAATTGGTTTGTAAGCCTGGGTTAAAGTCCTGCAGTTATTTTCCTTGCCATCAAACCTCCCCTCTCCTGTCTCCTGCCACTGACCTGCCCTGTGCTGCTCCTCTGCTCCTTTGTCCCTGGGAAGTGAGGGACACCAGGAGTCCAGACATTGGTTTTTGCTTTTTCTGGTTGGCCTATCAGTGAGATGCCTTTGAGCTTTTTAGGAAAACATTGCTGAACATTTTCTTTTTGGAAAGAAAAATGTTAAAACTGTACTCCTGGGGCTTTAAAAGAGAATTTTCCTTCTCATTTTGCATTTCATATATAAAACATGTATACACTGCTTAGCACTCACTACTGGTTTAGAGCCTTGCTCCTACTGGAATACACATCAAGTAAAAATAGGCTGGTGTACTCAGGAATTGTGAGATTTGATGTGTCCCAGTTTTCATTTCTTACAACACTTTCACTGTGTTGGTCTGTCACTCCATGTTGGTAATATTTTGATTTTTATTTCTTTTCTCTTGAGCTGGTAAAAGGAGAACCTTGTTTTTGCCATAGTGAGTTTCTGTGCTGGTCTCTGAACACAAATTGCAGCAGTGCACCAACAGAATGGTGAGGATGTATTGACAGGATATTCCATATAATATTATGATAAATTCCATATAATATTAGATCCAGAAGGGATTTTTAATAATCTAAAAGTGTAGAACTACAAATTCATCTCTTCATTATTTGTTTTGAATGCCTGTGTTCATGAAAGTAGTTCAGAGCCCTTATGGTTCTGGCTTAAATCCTAAAATCTTCACTGAGTCCTAGGATTGAATTTTCATGAATAAACAAGATCTTAAATTTGGAAAGCAGGAAATGATAGGATTTGGTTGCATTGCTGTTTGTTCACGTTTCTGTGAAGGGGAATCCTGGCCTGAGAGACATGATTCTGTAATTAGAATATTAGTTACACTAGATCACCTCTTTCAGCTTTACTGAAAATCAGTGCTTTTCACGCTTTGCTAAGTGAGATGCACAGAGACAAGCACTAAAAATTACATGTTACACTTCAAACTCTTCCTCTGTCTTGATATTTTCCTTGGTACTGAGGCCTTTTGCTGCTGAAGGGAAAAATGTAGGATACATGCTGTTCTTTCATAGCTCTCATTTCCTCAAAACTATTATTATTTTCCTTGGAAGCCTGTCTGAGCAGAAAGTGTCAGTCATGATTCTGTATGTCTGGTGGCACAGCACTGATGTGTCATCTCCTGGTGTCACAAATAAAATCTGAATCTTTCCAGGTCAGGACAGAATTTCAGCTCATTCCTCCCAGAGTGTTTGCATTGGAGAAGCCTCATGGTAACAACTCAGCTTTTTTTTTTCCTCCAGGAGGAATGTCTGCCTTTTGTTCTTACAACTCATTGTTCTTTTCTGAATGCCTTCCCCATAAGTGCTGTGTGGGTTTTTTTGTTTGTTTTTCTCTAAAACTGAAAATCTTGAATTAATTTGTGAAATGGTGTTTGAACTTCCTAACAGAAGTTAGTCAGGTTGATGTGCAGTGAGACAAAGCTGCAATTATCTCTATTTTTGTACTCCCAAGGGGCTTCATTACAGCAGCTCTTCTCTCCCTGCTGCCGTGTCCTGGCAAGGTGAGGTTCAGGATTCAACAGACACAACAAATTATTATTTTCTGTGTGTGTGTAGTGTTTCATCCCTGCTGATGGAACATTTAACTGGGGGTTTGTTTTTTGGTTTTTTTCTTGCTGTTGTTGTAGTAACAGGAGAATCTGTGTGAGTTCAGACAGACTTTGTATTATTGAATACTTGTTTGGTAGTTGCCTTGGTTTGAAAAGCCAGGTGTGTGCTGAGGAAGGCAGGAGCCTCCCCTGAAATGGAAAATGCAAACCCCCTCTGAATTGTTATAATTTTGAAATTAAGGGGCTCTCAGGAAAATATATGGGAGCAGGAATAACAGTTCTTTATTAGGGAAGAAAATAAAAAAAATTAATAAAATAAACAATGCAGTGATACAAAACCCCACTGCCAGAGTGAGAGCAGTCCCTGCCCCCTGTGTGTCAGGGGGTGGCACAGCCCCATCCCATGGGGGCTCAGCCCTCCTGCAGTGCCAGCTGTGGCTCTGCTGGAGCAGGGATCCTGCACAAGGGGGGAGTTTTCCTCTGCAGCTCCAGGGCTGCTGCAGATGGGCCTGGGCTCCCTCTGGCCATGCAGGGCAGCAGAAGCTGCTCCTCTGGCAATGCACTGGGCAAAGGCTGCTGGGCTGTCCCAAAGCTCAGATTGGATCCAGGTAGGAATGCTTGGCTCCTCCCCTGGGCAATGCAGCATCTCCCCATGGGATGCTGGAATTGGATCAGCCCTGCAGGGACACTCAGTGGCCATGGACAGCAGAGATCCCCTGGAGGGAGGATTGGCTGTGGGAGAGAGAAAGAAAAAACTGCCCAATTAGCAGAGGATAATTGCTCACAGATAGGAACAGAATACACACCCCCATTCCAGCCCCAGACTCTCTCCCCCACAGCTGTGATATGGCAAAAGTACCGAGGGTTCTGCTGCATCAGCTCCTCCACTGCTGTCAGCCAAAGACAGGGACACTTCAGCCCCAAAATGGCTTTAAACTGCTCTATTTCTAATATTGCTTAATGCAATTTGACAGGCACATAATGCTCTAACTCTTAAAGCCTCTAACAACAATTTCATGATGGACTAGTGTGGGTTTAAGCAGGCTTTCCTGAAATTTTAGATTTGCTGATCCAACCCTGAGGGCAAGTACTTAATACTTGAGACCCTCCAGACTGTTAGTTACACTTCATAGTAACATTTCCTTCTTCAGGTAGTGCTTTGTCTTTTCATAACACTTAAACCTCCTTTAATTTGACTATTTTAGCTATCAAAGCTGAGGCTTGAGTGGCAGCACAAAACGGTAATAAGGATATATTTGGTTATGGACACAAAAGCTGTCTTACATTTATACTTTCCACTGCAGAAAATTGTCTCTGTTGTTCATTTGTTGTTTCAAGACCCTTTAAATATTTTTTTTAACAAATAAATGCTTTTTTGGCTCATATATTTTAGTAGGACATAGTTCTCTTTTCATAGTGATATCTTTACCAGCATTTAAGTATTGAGTGCAAGTAAGGGGAACTGAATAGTTTAGTCATGCATTTATAACTCCTTGTTAAGGGAATGTCTATAATATTTTGAAAAGAATGTGCTTAAGTAGCTACCTGCAATTCAGAGCTCTCTGCCTGGAAAGTGAGCTTTAGCTATTGTTCAATATTTATTTTTAGAAATTGTAGTAATGTGGACAGATCTATTCAAAATATTTTACTTAAAAGAGAGCATGTCAATATATAGATTTGGCAAGATGCAAATCCTGAATTTCTCAGATGCTCTCAGCAAGGGGAGGGGGGAGAAAATGTACCAAAACCAGTGAGAATTAACTGCTCTGGTGTTGTGCATCATTTTGTTGCATTTCAATGGCAGGTGAATTATGAGAGGCATGACTCCAACCCTCTGCAGGTGGAATTTTTGGCTGCGTTTGAAGACAAGGAAAAGTACCGAGGTGAACAGCCTGGGGTAAGCAGTAAATGGGAGAAACTCATTTAGCAGGCTCTAGTCCCAAAAATTCCTTGCTTGCCTACATAATAATGTGAGGAATCTGACATCTCTGTGACTTGCTGAGTGTAAATGAGATGTTGGTATAATAAAGGACACTTTGAGAAAGTGTATGAGGATGCAGTAAAGAGGAAATGAGGAATTCTAAACTATTTATCCTCGTGTTCATGAGGGAGGGATCAGTTCCTCATCCATTTGGGTTGATTGGATCCCTTTTCTGTAATGAGGCACTCTCTGAGTTTGCTGGGAGCAGGAGAGAGCCTGGCTGTGCCTTTCCCAAAGCTTGCACAGCACCTCCCTGCTGCCTTTTCATCCCTCTGCACACATTTTCTCCCTGTATTTGGGGAAAACAGCAGAACAGCAGGTGCCTGTTCACTGCAGGGTTATAAGGTGACTCCTGGTTTATTGAGGACTTCCTAGAAATACCATTTTCTAAATGAGTGTGTTCCCAAGGATCCTAAGTGGCTAAAGAGAGAGGGAGAGAGCACCTGCTGGCTTGGTAATTGATTGCTGGAGTGAGAACAGTGGGGAATTCCTGAAGAGCTTTAATGGTCCTCTGAGAGCTGGAAAGGGAACACGAGAGACCAGGTAGGTCCCTGTGCAGGATGGGAATGTGGCACCACTGAACACTGGGATGAAAAGCCAAAAAGAGAGAAATGGAAAAGAGCTTTAGGTGATGTTATCTTCACTGTTATCAGCTGGGTATTAATTAATTTAAATCCTGGTAAATTATTTGTGAAATTGCAATTCCTGAGCTGGTTACTAATGGGATTCCATAGTAGTAAGCAATTTTCTAGCATTGAATGCATCACATGAAAGAAAACCTTTGAAAAAGAACAAAGAAAACACCAAATAACAACCCCCATAAATTTCATTTGATAAAACTGGTAGCAGTTAAAGTGTTAGAAGGGTAAGTAAAATGAAACAGCTGCATTGAGTGGTTTCCCCATTTAAAAATGGGCTTTCTAAAAAAACACATTAGTTAGAATTAACTATAACCAAAATAGTAGCAAAGTGAAATATATGGAGGATTTCAGTATGGCTTGTTGGTATTGCAACAGGGACTGTGCCTTGGAAATGAGTTGTCTCCAATTGGTAAAAATGGAATTCTGTAAAAATGGATTTCTGGACTGGGATGAGCAGGGAATTGTGGAATTGAAGAGTCTGTGTTATCCAGTACAGATCTGCTGTCAAGTGTTCAGAAGGATTCTGAAATGCTGGAGAGGATTCAAACAGGAGTAGAAAAACTGATTTGAAGGAGGGAATGGGGAGACTGTGCCTGGAATAGCAGCAAATGAAAACTGGCAGCTGAAATGAGCTGTTGCACAAGTTACTCACCACAACTGCCCAAGAAACCTGGCACAAAGTGCCTCAGTTTGATTCTGAACTCCAGCAGCTGCCTAGGAATTTCCACATGCTGCTCTATGAAAACTGATTTCTTTGAAGAAATCTGGTTTCCTTTTAATTTAGTGTATTTTACACTTCATTGATGAAATCAAATTAGCATGAAGCAGATTGATATGTTTTAGCCAAATGTGATGCATTTAAACCAATGTGGGGGACAACAGGATGACTTTGGAAAATAGCTGGTATAGGGAAAATTTAACCTGATTAGGTAATTCTGTTTAAAAATATAAATTATATTTTCTTTGTGGTCTTTTGGAGAAAATATTAAGTGTGCAGAAGTATTTGGCTATTCTGAAGCAGGTGTTCACTGTTGTCTTTGGGGTCTGGGTGGATGGTGGAGTGAGTTGTATCCCAGTAACTGCAGGGTTTTGAAAATGATGGAAAATGTTCCTGTGTGTTGTAGTAGGCACTGTGTGCAGTGTGTGCAATGGGAGGGTAATGGCTGTTGTAAAAATAAATTAGGGCTGTTTGTGAGTAAGTGCTAAAATGGAACCTTTTTTTTTTTAGGTGTAGAAAATGATGATGCTCATAGTGAAAGTCTCTGCGTACATAATGTGGGGAAAAAAACAAACCTGGGAAGCATTAGTGTGGGAAGATTAAAGGCAGATCCCATCTTTAGAGCCCATATGTGATTTGTAGCTCCAGCTCTGTCTGCAGAGACATCAGGGAAGGGGGTGAGAGCCCTGAGCCTTGATGGATGCAGGGAAACCCTCACAGCTCTTGGGGCCTTTTGTTCCTGGTGCTTCATTAGGCAAAGCAGATGTGAGATTTAAGGGATTATTTGCTACTCCTACAGAGGCTCAGTAACAAAATCCAATACCAAAAGACCTCAAACTCGAGTTTGTTTCATCTGGGGAATTGTAAATTTGGAATGATGCTGTATAAAGTGTAAAATGTAGTTTATAATCAACCACAAATTTTGGTTTATGGCGTCTGTGCCATCATTTAAAATCCCTGTTATCCACACTCCCTGACCTGACTTAACAATCAGAGGGCAAATCTCCTGAGTGGAAATAATTTTATGTCAGTTGCCACATACAGAAATGAAAAGGTCAAAATGAGATACTGTAATAAAAGGTGTTCTGAATTACCTATTACTTGTAATAGCTGTATTAATAATAATAGTAGAGGTTGAGAGAGCAGGATGGGTTAATGTAGCTGAATAAAACACCTTCTAGGTGTGAAATATTTTCTACACATTACCTTGCTTGTTAAAGAACACATGCCATTATCCCAGAGATTTAATAAAACATTGGAAGGTCAATGCAAAAATGAATGTTTTGATAGGACAAGATAACTGGGACAGAGGTAGTTGGAAGTCAGGCTGCAAGTGGGGAGTGCATTCAGTTACTGAGACACTCCAACCTCTCCTTCAATGTTTGTGGAAGCCAAGAGAGGCTCTGCTGCAGTTTTCTGAAAGGAATTCTTTAAGTTAGGCCAACTATTGGTGCACTATTTGCAGGTTAAAAGAATTTTTGTGTTGGCACTGCACTCTGTGGTCTGCATTTCTGCAGCATTGCTGTGCTATTAAGTTCTTGCTTTTAAGGATCAGTGAATCTGTACCAGCTTGCTGGGTGGTTGTTAGAAAAATGGATAAATTTTTTTCAGTTATAATTATATTAAATGTGAATTTAAATATACTCTTCATTTATATTGACTTTGAAGAGATTATCTTTTTGGATTTCCATTTATTATATTTGCTCTAAAAATATGTAAGCTCTTAATTATTTTTTTTTAATCTGGCATTTGATCTGGGTTGCCATTTTCATCTGTTGTCTTTAATTAGGCTTCCTGCTGGGTTTTGTAGCTTTACAGTTCATACCTTGTGAAAGAATCAATTGATTTCAGTGCAGATTCCCACGGTTGCTATTCTTAAATTGCTTTCTTAGCTCAGCAGAGTGGTGGCAGAGTTCTTGCAATTTGATCTTCACAACCACTGCTGTTTATTTAAAAAAAAAACGGATTACTCATGATTTTTCTACAGCCTGCATGAGATGATTTGATAATTTATTTGTAGGCAGTGTTTGCTCCAAGGAGTCACCAGAGCTGCTTCTTAATTCACTCATCCACAGTGTCTTGGGGCTTCCTCTGGATATCATCCAAGTATTCCAGAAGTGCACAGGAATGTGACTAAAACTGCACCCAAAGCATGTGATTTCAGTGTTTTTAATTTTATATATATATGAATATAATACATGCTTTGCCAATCATGTAACAGCTGTCAGTAGGTGTTCAGTGAAGAGACTGTAAAGGGCAGGTAGGTCTGGAGATGGAGGTTGGTGCAGAGGAAAGGGACAGGGGAAATGATTTAAATGATTCTGGGATTTATGGGGCAGCTCTCTGGAAAGTCAAAATGGGGGTTTTGGCAGAGGGTTGCAAAAGAGAAATTTTTTTTCTTCTTATCTCCAGCATAAAAATGATGGGTGGGTAAGCAGTGATCTCTTGAGCTGTGTGTGAAATGTGTAGTAGCTGTTCCAAGTCCTGCTCTCAGTAAAGCTATAAAATTGTGGATAGTGAAATGCTTTGAAACATGTCAAATACTGCTCAGGATCATGTGTGTAAATTCATGATTTTTTTCTTAAATTAAGCAATAATATTGAATACATATATCATCTTTATTATGGGCAGCCTGATAGTGCTGGGTGCTAAATACCCTTACCTGGCATGAGACTGGGATTCAGAGCTCTGCCAGGAGAAGAATCAACACAGCAAAGATTTTCCTTCCTCCTTGCTAAAACCTAGCTTAAACAACTGATTTAAGAAATCAAGTAATTTAAGACACCAAATTAAAACCATACTTTAAATCAGTTAATACTGGAAAACACAATTAATTTTTATGTCAAGAACTTCTACCCAGGCATGCTGAGGGACGAAAAAAGGTCCTTGAAGTGCTTTTTGTTGTATGTAATTTCATAAACCTGTTCTCCACATAAATGTGGGCTGCTTTATCCTAGAAAGCACTGAATATTCTATAAACCTAATTAAAACTGTGCCTTATTAACACTGTGGGCCTGCTAAGTGCATTGTGTCATTATTTAAGACTGTTACTCAGTGTTTGTTTCATTCAATATAAAGCCCCAAATCCCACCTGCCACTGGGAAAATTGTATTTTTCATAGAAATAGTGACATATCCCATAATTTTGCTCCTGCAACATTAGATTTGTGCTCTACCTCTTTATTTTTAAAATAAAAAAAAATTAAAAGTATATTTTTAAATATTATAATCTTTGTCTGTGTGTGTGTTCAGATAATTTGGGTCTGGGAAAAAAGTGTTAATATGGGATGGAGTTGTGCTTCCCTTCTGCCTGAGCCAGGCTGTTTTGGAGAGGGGCAAAGCAGGTCATATCAGTGGTGAAATCATGTTGTGTGAAGTGCAGAGCTTCTGATGAGCTGTTCTCTTATCTGACATTACATATGAATAGAAAGCAAGTTGCCTGTAAAGCTTGCTTTAAATTTTAATAAACTGTAGAAAAGATAAGTGGTAATTTCCTGATGTGGATGCATCTAGTAGAGCCTGCTAAACCCAAATTCCAGGATCATAAATTTTAAAATGAATCTTTGTGGCTTGAATTTTTAAGCTGGCATGATAGATTTAAATTTTAGGGAAATAAATTTCCCTTCCTCTCCTCTGTCTGTATCAATCTTCCTGAAAAACGACAGAAGATTCAAATTTGAGAACACAATGAAAATAACAGGAAGGGAGAGCAATAGAGGCCACTAATCCTCTAATTACTTTCTCTGAACACTGGGAATTGGGCTGCAGAATATCCTTCAGTACAATCTAGAGTAAGCTAAATTTATTCCATTCCAAAGCTGTAAAGGGAAGGGTTTTGCTACCAACTCAGAATAGTAATGGGCTGTGGTGGTCTTTATCTGATGGGAGAGAAGCAGATGTGGCTGCTCTGGGAAGGCCTCTCTGCAGATTGGAATTTTCCTGCCTCTTAATTGCCCTGTGCTCACCCTTTCACACTCTGGGGTTTGAAATGGAGCTAAACAATCCCATGATTTTATAAACCATGGGGCAGAGCCCTCTGCTCTGGGCATGGGGGCTGAGGATGGGGCACATTTACAGCAGAATTCACAGAATGACCAGGTAGGAAGTGACCTTAAAGATCATGGACCCTGGCCCCCAGTGCCACATCCAGTCTGTTTTAAACACACCCAGGGATGGGGACTCCACCACCTCCCTGGGCAGAGCATTCCAGAACTTTATCACCATTTCTGTAAAAAACTTCTTAATATCCAACCTGTATTAGGAAGTGACAGTGGTGGATTCTCCTATAAATTCCTTTTGGCTGCACACTGCTGTCAAAGCTGTTTAGTGGCAGACATGACCTGTATTTTGGCTCAAGTGCTGTCAGCCAGTTCTTTTGTGCTTGCTTTGCTCAATAGTGTGCTGTTGGTATTGATATTTTCCCCAATCCCTCACTCCACACTGAAGCTCAGTAAACACACAAAGATGCTGAAGTTAAATGTGTGGCTTTCAGCTGAACCTCCCTCTGCTGGTGTCGCTTGTGTTTTGTGAACCTGGCTGGTATCTTGGATAAATTCTGGAGTAACACTCAGGGACAAAACCTTCTGGGATAAATGAATCCTAAATTTGGTTGTAAGCACTTTGTTGTAGCTCTGGTGACTGAGAATGGGGTTTGCTTTCTCACAGTGTTTCTCAGTTTGCAGAGTGGGGAGGCAGTGCTCGTCCCACATCCCCCAGAGCCCTGACACGTCCTGGCTGCAGAGATGGTCTTTTTTTTTAATCCCTTGTATAATTTAGAAAGGTTTGGGAATCAGGACCAGCCTTTTTTTGCACAGATTCAGAGACAGCACCAGAGGGGTTTACAGTCACTTATGTTTTGGAATGAGCCTGGCAGCTGCACATGTGGAGAGGAAAGCTCCTTGCTTCCCACTTGTTAGCAACTTGATTTTTCAACTCCCATGCAGCACATAAATCAGGATTTAATTCTGACTGCTGTTTTATGTATTATCTTGTTGACTTAAATCACTTAAATAGCTCAGTTAAACACAGTTCAGAGTGTGTGTGTTTTTAAATACACTAAGTTGTGTGTAAGGAATGTGAGTAAGCTCTGAACTTTGCCCAGGAAGATGCTTGGTAATGTGTATAAATGAGAACTGGAAAGGTTACAAATACTGTGTTTGCTGTGCTCTTGTAGGGCTAAAGAAGCCCAAAATAATTTTTTTTCCACATGCAAGATGTGGGCTGTTAACTTGTTAGTGAACTGAGAGGTCAGATCATCCCTTTTATCCCTGTAGGAGCCAGATCCTACAGATTTACCTGGTTTGTGCCTTCTGCCCCCAGAAATCCCTTGCAATAAGGAAGCTCTGCTTGAAAAGTGGGCTTAACACACTTCTGCCCAGAGCTACTGTCAAGTTTGCCTAACTTGGTTCAAGCACCAGTTGAACTATTTTACATGATATTTTTTTATTATTGAAAGTCTCCATGGAGGAAATTGCCACAGAGTCCAATTTGCAATGACTTGTTGCAGTTCCTGCAGCAATCCCAGACCAGTAAAAAATAATCTGATTGCTTTTGGGTTTGTTCTGTCTTGCCAGTATTCCATAGTGTGATTTCTAGAAAGCAGCTTCTGTCCCTGATAGGCTCTATAAAATCTTAGCTGCTTTCTAGAAGCACTGAATGGCTTTTTGGCAAGAAGAATTTGCCTTTTTTTCCCTCCCATCCTCTTGAGAGAGTTTTGTGCAGCTGCTTAACAGGTCTGTTAAGGTAACTGTCTGGAGAGTCTTTGGCTGTCTTAATGTAGAACTGAGTCATGTCAGATGCAGTTTATGGATTCTGGGAGCTGTGGAATGATCTGCAGCTTCTCCTGGTGTTATTGTGTGCTCTCCTTGGCAGGCAGGCACAGCTTGGTGCTCAGGGGTGCTTTGATTCACAGAAGCATTCACTGCTGATGAGCTGAGTGTACAAATCTTTCAGGCTGTGGATTGATAGAAGCCCTTGAGGGGACTTTATCACTATATTTTTTCTTTTTTTTTTTCTTTTTTTTTTTTTTTTTTTTGTCTGGCTTTTAGTTAAGGATTCTAATTTGTGGCTATTCTGTGTGCTTGGCATACCCAAATACATGAGTGCAGCCAGGCATCTGCTGCTTTTGTTCTGATGTGTATAAATGAATTGTAGACTGTTGGCACCAGAATGTTCAGTTACAAACACTGTTGCATCCTTCTCTAATTACTGATATTTTTGTGGGTGTGTCAAGAGATTTGGGGATGTGATCCAGCTGCAGTGACAAAATCATGTTTATGTGCCTTCATGTTTAAATCTGTAGTCTTCCTGGAGAAATCCTACTCTTAGGAAATTAATACCAGGAGTTTTGGGGTCAGAAGTTTTGCTTTACAAATTCACACATGAGGGAAAGTCTCACTGGTGTCCAAAAATTATTAAATAATTTGAGTGTAATCTGTACTGAGAAGAATATGGAAATCTAATCTGTGATACAGTGAAGGATCCCCATATAGTCTGTAGTGATCAGTTAAGACAATGAAAAGAGAATCCCTGCTGGAATAAATAAGAATTAGTGTGGCTTCTTTTTTTTAAGTATGGAAAAGTTATTATTGACTGGAAATATAAAAAAAAATGCAAAACTGCCAAAAATCTGCATGTGACAGTCTGATACAACACCACTGAAGGTCTCCTATGAAACAGATGAAACTCTGCATAGGACAGTGATAGACAGAAATGTCTCCTGAGGCTCCAAAGCAGCTGAAATTGCCCTCAACACAGGGTTCCCAGCAGGCAGCTCTAGAGCAGCTGTGCTAGGAAGTGGCACAGCAATGTGCAGGCATGAATGTGTCCAGAGGAGCATTCTGGATTTTGGGAAGGATGATTTATGCTTTGGGTAGTTGATGTATCTGACACTGCTGCAGTTTTGTGTGATGCCTCTGAGCTGGCTCTGGCTCTGGTCTGTTTGGGGGAGAAATTCAGCAAACTGACTAAAGGAGGAAAAACACAGATAATTCCAAAGATGGATGAAAGATCACTTGTAATATATCGTTACTGAACATGGCAGAAGAAAATGGAAGGAGAGAAGAAAGATCTTAAGGGCTGGAAAAGTGAAAAAGTGAGATTAGGCAGAAGAAAATGATTCATAGGTTGGTTCTGTAAAGTGTTGGTTCACAACCACCAAAAGTTGGTGATTTACAAAGCAACTCCTGAGCTACTGTGTCATGAAGTTGATGTGTGTTGGTATAAACTGGTGTCTACTTTGAGCTGCTTTTACTGATTTGGGGGAACAACTGAGCTGTAGAGCTGGTCAGGAGTCCTAGGAATGAGGAGGGACTCTGGTCTGGTCAGTGGCTGAAAAAATGATGGTTTGGACCCCTAACTTCAATCTGTGCACTTTCACCAACACCCCCTGTGCATTTTGAAGATGTTTTGAATACTCCTTTTTGTTTGAGGAGTACCCTACTCTACATTCTTCTGAAAAGCAGAGTTTAGCCAAGTGTCTTATCAGCCCCAACTTAGCTTTGCAGTAGCTTATCCAGGAAAAACTAGAAAGTTTCCTATCTAGGAAAAACTAGAAAGTTTCCTATCTAGGAAACTTTTCCCTTTCTGCCTCCTTCCTTGCTGCAGGACCCAACCAGAGAATTAGGGAATGGCATGTTTTTGATGCTGCCTCTCTAGAGAGGGTGCTGTGTGTGGTATTGGCTGCTTGTCTAAAACAACACAGATTCAGCAAATGGACAAAAGGGTTTAACATCTGCCTGTTGAGTTGATAAATGGTGAAGTGCTCCAGTGGCAACACACAACCCCACATGTGCACTTGGAGCAGATGGCTTTGATGTGTGCTCCAGACAAATGTGCTGTCCCTTCTGTCCCCTCCAGCCTCAGCAGGAAAGGGTGCACAGAACAAACTTGGGAATGCTTCAGAAGCCATAAAAATGTGAAGTGTAAATAAAATCACTCTGTGCTGACTTTGTTTCTGTGTAGTCACTGAGCTTTGAGTTTTGGGGGGTGATCTGCATTCAGGAAAGTGAAGTGGGGTAGGTGACCTGCTATTTTCATGCTTCAACTTGTTCATTTTGACAGGGATTGCAGACAGTGCCACACATAGGTTGTTTCAAAGTGACAAAATTTAATTTCTTTGGGGTGGCACATTTCCTTCCCTACATGCAGTTACTGGCTCTTGGTCGTTTTTTTGGCCATTTCCTAATACTCATTTAGTTGTCAAGAGAATATTGACAGCTGAAGTATTAGAGACAGACAAGGTGTTAACATTGATATTTCAAAAATGACTGCATAGATGTTGTTGCAGTTGCAGTGTTTATAAAGAAAGGGAAAATCCTGGAAGAATGGGCTTGTATGGAGCTGTGCAGGAAGCAGATGCAGAGTTAAAAGAGCTGGGCCAGTGGTTCTGGTTGATTCAGATATTTCAGTCTCTCCTACAGGCACATTAAACCCTGAAGTTTTCCATAATAATAATGTGTCCTTTGCAGAAGGCTGTAGGAAAATTACAGTATATATATAATGGCTGTATCAGTAGGCAGAGGTCAGTGTAAATGTATTGAAATGCTGTCTTAGAGAAGCAGCAATTCTGGGCAATTACTGTTAGGTTTGAGACAGAGTAAAATTGCAAACAGTCTTTAGCTCATGATCTATGAATTGGCATTTATCTTAATTTGCTGGGAAACTTCCCAAGTGGTGGACATGCTTTTCTGATGTGGGTAAAATATCAGTGGCTCATGCTCAGGAGCTTTTGTTAGGTTATCTTACGATAACTCAGAGTCTGCTGGCTCTGGCAGCCAGTCTGTCCAAAAATCCAGTGGAAATGGGATGTGTTCTTCACTTTTGAAGGCTTCCTTCCTTGCTGGCTAAAGCTTCCTTTTAAGTTGCAAGATCTTTTGTCTGACATCCCTGAGTGTTTCTTGTGTTCTCTTTTTATAAAAGCAATGGAAGGCTGGCAGCCAAGTCTGAAAGCATTTAACTCATGAAGGCTCTGCTGTCATTAATTTTAAACACGTCACTGTGGTGTCGGTCAGCTCAGCTACCAACAAAGAAAACTAAAGTGTTCTCATAAATCATTTTATTGTCCTAATCCAACCTAATTAACTAAACTAAAAATCCTATTCTGATGAAGCAGCCCTTCCTGTGAGACATCTGCCTCTTTCTTAATGGATTTTAGCTTTTATTTCTGCTGTAGTGCACAAGAGTTGGTGACTGTAATAACATTAAGTCCCTCTTGCCCTCTTTGGGGAGCTCACCTGCCACAAGGGAATTCATTTCAAATTTCCAAATGCAGAGGATTTTTTTTTTTTTTTTCATTCCTTGGGAGCATGGTGTGCAAGCCAGGAGGAAGCAATGAAATCTCTATTTCTAGAAGTGGATTAGACTTGTTTCCCTACAAGCTTTGCAAGTAAAGGCTCTGAGAATTTTGGGATCTGCTTCTGTAGTTCATTGACAGGCTCCTGACACGGAAGGTTTGACTTAACAGTGTTAAGTTGATGTAATCGTGCAGTGAGCTCCTGACCTGTTCTTGAACTCTGGGGCTGGAGGTGGCTCAGGGGAATGAGCAGCACTGTCACAAAGTGTGCAGGGCTTTGCTGTGGCACACCAGGACATGATCCCAGGCAGGGAACATCTGGCTGAGCACAGATAGAAATGCAGTGTAGGAGAAAAAGGTGGAAATTCTGACGAAAGAGCTATTTCTGCTCTTGGGGATAATCTGTTGAAGATTTGTTAAATTCTAGTTTTGTTCCCTCCTTTTTCTGTATCTTGGCTGAAAAAGCAGAGCACTAAGAAACACTGGTTTTAAATATAACCTTTATATATTCTTATTCCCTTTATCTGTGAGGTGCCTTTACATGGGGTGAGGCAATTTGATTTTCTCCCTTCTTGAAATGCTGATAAAACTGATAGCATCCCCTTTCCAGGGGAGTGAGTGCAGAGCACAGAATTCAGATGGACTGAGATATTCCAGGGGCTGCCAGAGTTGCAGTGTTGCTGCTGGGAAAGCAGACTCTGTTTGATCTCTATTTGATCTTGGCTCCTCTGAGACCTGACAGATTTGCAAGTCATAGCCTTTAGCTGCTGCTTTGATTGTGAGGGCAAAGTGCTGGAACGAGGTTTTGTTCTCAAAACGGAGAGAAAGGAGCAAGAATGAAAAAGTGTGTGTAAGGAGGCAGGGGAAAAACCAAGGCCAAGTGGAATTCCAGCCAGCAGGAAGGATATAACTGGAAACTTGAGCTACTAGCAAAGTTGAAAAATGAAAAATAAAAAAAAAGAGGAACATTTGCTTGGGCCATGTTGTTGTGCGGTCATGGGTCCTTTCAGTCTCTGTTAAAATTGGGCAGTTTTGGTCCAAAATCACCAGAACACAAATCTTGAGGTAGTGGGGGGAGCTGTGGGGTTTGCCTGGAGCAATAGGGAGGAATCTTCCTGCTCAGCAGTGAGGCTTGGAGCCTCCATGTGGGAAGCCCCATGGAGTTGGATGGATTGCTGTGCAAACATGAGCCCTGTCTTGGAAAAGTGCTGGGCAAATCTGTCCCTTGATGCCACGTAGAATGTGGCACTCAGGGTTCCCCTCCTGCTTTTGTTTGGCATTTGGACTTCCTAAAATCCCTCAGCCCCACTATGGACATAGTCACTAGCAGTGGAATCATTCTGGAAAAATCTCTTGCTGCTGTTTGTTCCCCCTGTTCCTCCACAGGGTTTTTGTCAGTTCACCTTCACTTTGCTCTCTGTTTTCTCCAAAGGGAGCTACTTGAACTCAGAACCTCGAGCCAGTTAAATGTAGAAAACCAAATGTTGTATGGACAGCTGGATTCACCCAGCCTGTGTTTCCCCAGCATTCCTGCTGGACAAGGGCTGGAATTTTCTGTGTCCAGCCTGGGTTGGCTTGGTAGGCTCAGGCTATGGATGTTAGTGAGGTTTTCCAGCATTTGTATCTGTTGGAAACTAATTCAGGGTGTTTTTTTTTTTTCCTGTTCAATTTATAATTTTCATTAAACTTTTAAGAACCTGAAAAATAGGAACAAACTGCTCGAGTAAAGGAGTCCAAAATGCTGGGAGTGCCTGAAGGAAGATTTCCCTTCCCTCACTACTCAGGTGAAACCACAATCCTGGGATTTATGGTTGGATTTGATGATCTTAAAGGTGTGTTAAAATTAAAATGATTCTACAATTCCACTCATTCAAAAGCTTAGTGGATTCTAAAAAAAAGCTTTGAAAATACCCAGTGTTGCTCTGGTGGATCTTGGCAGCCTTGGAGTGGAGGTGAAGAGGCAGAGGTGTGGAGTTTAGTGCCAAGCTCTTGTTTTTCCTTATCCCGTTTCCTGCCTGGAAGGTGGACATGGTGTTATCCAGCCTGAAACTCTGAATTTATCAGTTCAAACTTGTGAAGCTGCTGTAATTCTTGTAGGAGTCAGGGCTTTTCTCCCACTGCAGTTGCTACACCAGGGCAATTATGTGACAGCATCGAGGGGGTTTGAGGAGGGAAATCCTGCTGACAGGAAAATTCCAATGCTAAAAGCAGTAAAAAGGCAAACTCACTATTTTGGTTGCAAAAAAACCCCCAGATTTGTGCAATCAATCTCCAGACTCTTTTGGGACTTGTAGTAATGTGGTTCAATATTTCCTCAAGCAGTCAAAATCCTTCATGATTTTGCCTCTGTCTGCATTCCACTTGCAGTAGTGTTTTATTAGGAGTCTTAACTTCCACTGTTTTGTGTAGTTCCTAAAATACTGTTACTTGTCTCTTTTTTAAATTTTATTTTTTGACTTGGAAGTGGCCAATTGCTTTGAGACCAGCACTTAAAATATCTGTAAAGTGTCTGAATTGGAGAGTAACTGTTGGTGCTGAGCAAGCTGTGAAAGCACACAAGTTGAAACATTTCTCATAACGTTCTTGCCTTTTTCCAAAAATGATTACACAATTCCAGGAAATTAAATGTAGCATTTCTTCACTGAAAATAACTGGGTATAAATAATGGAAAACAAAGAGGAGGGGGAGTAGATGGGAAAGAAAAGTTGGGAGGGGAAAGGAGCATGCAGAGAAAAGAAGATTATGTCCTAGCCTGGAATTTCAGAGGACACACTGACCCTGGTCAGTATTATTAATATATCTGAGCCTTGAGCTCTGGAGGCGTAGGCCACGACCTGACTCACTAATTCAGGAAGTCCTTTTTGTGTGTTTCCCTCTGTGTTTTTTCCATCAGACCTTAAAACTTTCAGCTTGGGTTCTCAGCAAAGCTTCCAAGTGATGCAGGAGCTTGTCTGGCACAGGGTGAGCTTGGGCCACACGTCCCTGCCTGGGAGTTTTGCCTGGGTGCTGGTGGCCACTGCTCAGTCAGGACTGTCACATTTACACCCTGTCCTCTGCTGGATTCCAGCTGCAGCAGAGATCTGTGGAAATGAGTGAAATCTTGTGTAGGAAAGCTGTTGCTTTCTGATCTTTGAAATGGTGATAGCTGATAATATGAGTATGAACTGATTATTGATATATTAAGCTTAAAACTTAAGGTGTAAGGGTCTCCTGTTGATTTCTTCATTTCATTTCATTCTTTTTTTCTTTATTTCTTTATATCCTGAGAACACCTTTATTTCTTTTATGTCCTAGGAGCACCTGAGACCTGCCCAGGGTTTGAGATCCCTTTCTTAGTTGTCACACAGGCATAGAGGAAAAACTTTAGAGAGCAGAGCTCAGTGTCCTGGCAGGTCCCAGAGTGTAGTGACTTAATCCAAACTGCATTTCGGTGCCATTTGTTCTTGCCACTGTAGTGGTTTTCACAAAACAATATAAATGATCTGGGAAATTCAGAATGTGGTTATTACTGATTACCAAGTGTGTTTACATCACTTTTCAGCTGTTACAATGCCTGGACTTTGTCTTCAAATTTTGTTTAAAAGCTTTCTTGCAGAAAAGAAGTTCTGGGAAAGGTTGTCTTACCTAATCCTAGAATGGTTTGGTGGGAAGGGACCTTAAAGATGACCCAGTTCCACCCCTCTGCCATTGGAAAGGGCATTTTCCACTAGAGCAGGTGCTAGAACTTCCAGCAAGGGGCACATTGTAAAAACATTGTCTAGTTCTGGTTGTAAATGCATGAGGTTTGCAAGAAACAATTCTTCCATTACGTATTTTCAATAATTCTGTGTCAAATACTCTTGCTAACCCTTAGTAGGCTTTTAGTATGCACATAGATGTTTTTAATACCTCCAGCATTCAGAAGGATTTTTAATGATTTGTTCAATAATTGATGGAGCTTTGGCATAATTTAGGCTTTTGTGAGGGATGGCAGGCAGATGAGTAGAATATATTTAGTTGTTTAGTTTAACCATCCCTGTCTGTGAATTCTTAAGGTGAAAAGCAGAACAAAGGAAAGCAGCAAGTGAGAGAACTTCTGGGAGGAAATTATCCCCTTAACTGAAAATTGGAGAAAGCCTTAATTAACTTATTAATTCATTGCTTAAGTGTCTGCAAAGTGTTTTCTGAGCAGTAACAGTCATTACCTTCCAGAATTGTGTGTGGTTATATGGACCTTTATATTTCCATCTATTGCTCTGTTAGCCAGGAGATTCAGTTTCTCAGCTCGTTTCCCTCAGTCTGGGTGAGATAAAGCAGAAAACAGGAGCTGTCCTCCTCTTGTCTTCTTTTAAATACTGAAATCCTTTTTAATCTTTGATGCTAAATCCCATATCTATAGACACCAGTCTACTTTGACAGGTAGTAAGAAGTACCCTTTAATGAGGAAAACCACACTGAAAGTCTGGATTTTGTCACCTGTTATATAAAATTGCTGGGCTCTTCCTGATACAACCAGAAATTTACTTCACCTGAAGTCCTGGCTTTTAACTGGAAATCAGTTCTATTGTTCACTTACTTCAAAAATAAACAAGCCAAAGCTCCCTCAGCTCCAAGTCTTTGCTAGGGTACAAGTTGCTGCAAGGGTTAGGAATTAAATATAATTTCAGAGTAAAAAAGGTGTTTGGAAAAAATACAATATTTTTTACACACAAAATACCATATAAAAATGATATTCTGTATGTAAAAATATATATAAAAATGTAAAAAAAGCATTGGGTGCTTCTGAACTAGAAACAAACAAGTGCAGTTAGGGGTTTTCCATTAAAAACAAACAAAAGAAATCCTATTGTATGTGCTTAGCCAACCTTGTAATAACATGTTACCCTACACTGCTTTTCCTGATCACAGCAAAGGTGTTTATGTAGAAAAATGATTTGATTACAGTATTTTTGTGTGTAATAGACTTTTTTTTTTTATCCACAGGCAATCAGCTCAAAAGGCCACCACAGCATCTCTTACACATTATCCAGAACCCAGACAGTTATAGTGGAATATATTCATGACAGAGATACTGACATGTTTCAGGTAAGGCTCTAAAATACTTGGATTGTTCTTTACAAGCAACATAAGAAACCCCAGTTCTGCCTTATCCTCTGGGTATTCTCTGAGACCTGGGGGATTTCCACAGTCTGACCCAGCTGCATTTATATATATGGGAGCACTTGGAAATTTTGCATTATTGTGCTCTTTGCAAACCCACAGCAGCATCTCTTAATATTCTTACTGAGTTACTCCTTTAATTGTGCTCTGCCTTTTCTCCAAAGACACACAGTACTGTGCTCTGTTTGGGTTCATGAGTGAGCACAGAATTACACCCACCCCCTGCAGATAATCATGTAGCTGGAGTAAAAAGGAAGTGGAAGGAGTAGGACATGGGATGGGGAAGGAGGGAGGCAAAAGGAGCTGGGCAGTAGGGGAGACAAAGCAGTGATAAATTATATTTATCATTTCACTCATTATGCTGAGTTCTGAGGGGTGTGCAGATCCCTCAGGTGGTGTGGGCTGAGTTTCCCTAAGCTCCCATCTATTGTCCAGCACGTGCTCAGTGTCCCCTGCCTGCATTTGTGTTTGCCTGCATCATTTACCAATCCAGTAACCTAAGTGCTATTCTTGTGCCATGGTTATTTTTATGTATTAAAAGAGAGCAGAAATCCTGTGTGTACTTAGACTTCAAATTTGGAGCACCCAAACATGCCAAACAACCCTTTTTATTCTGGACTGTCAGGTCTGTGTTACCTAGAGCATCTCACCAGGAATTGTTATCCCTCCTCATTCAGCCTTTCATATTTAAAAGGGTCAGCAGCTCAGTGCTGTTGACAGAGAGGAAATAACTCTTTGGAGGTGTTGTTGCTTCTCTTGACTTCTGTGTTTTGCTCTATATTAAATTTTCCAGTGTGTCTGAAACTATTAGGTGCAAATAGGAATTGATTAAAACCCAGTCTTATTCATTTGCTGCAGAATGAAGGATTGAACAGCCAGGATGAACTGAAATAGGTTTTTCTGTGTTGACTAGTGAAAGAAAAATGTAACCCATCCATTGGGGTTACTGTGTGATGCTTGTTTAGCTCTTGAGTAGCTACAGCACAATTTTTTCCTGTATATAAATTTTGAAAAGCCATTTTTGTAAGCTGGAATTTTCCTCTTCTTGAGTACAGTAAAAAATGAATAAAGAGTTGCAGAAGAGCTGCTTTTTCTGGGCATACTCTACAGACATCTATTGCACAGTGTCCTAGTGGTGGGTACAGCTGTTTTGGGGAATAAGACACCATTTCAGTCTTGGGGTGTGGGGAGGGTCCTGCTGTGACTTGATCTCAGTGTGACCTCGAGTGCTGTGTCCTGGTTCAGGTTTCTGCTCTCTGGCTCTTTCCTGAGGATGGCATTCCCTGCATTGGCCTGCAGGAGTGGTCTGCTGGACTGTGGCAATAATTCCCCCCTGAAGCAGGACCACAGCAGCTGAAGAGCTTTCCATTATTTGTATGAGCCATTAGATTGTAACTGTTCTCATGAATCTGTTGGAGAAAAGTTCCTTGAGGATATTTAGTGGAACCCTGTGGTAGCTGATGACAAAATTCATGTCTGTTGATCCACAGAGTAGAGTTGCATTGTTGGTCAGGCATCACTTGGACAGACAATGCTTGGAGTTTGATGCTTTCTTTTTAAATGTGTGTTCTTGGCTTGTGTAGGATGTGCAAGTTGAAAAGGGAAGGATAATTCCTGGACCACAGGATTATCCTGAGCCTTAGGACCCCACTTTGACTGCAGTTAACATGTATTATCCTGGGCAAATCACTTGGCTTTTTGTTCTTTATTCCCACTGTGCTTCTTGAGCTGTTGCTCTGCGTGTTGTTTGTAGTTTTGTTTTTGGGGTTTTTCAAATGTAACTATATTATGAAATCTGTGTGCAAATGCTGCTGTGCACCTTTGTCTGAGTGACATCCAGGTCAGATTTCTTCATTTAATTACAAAAAAGAATGCACAAATGTGTTCTTCTAGCATTCCCCAGGCTCTATATGCTCCAGCATCCATGTGCTGCTATAAATGAAGATTTTCCTCAGAGTTTAACCATTCTGTTGATATGCATTAGGTGAAGTTAAACCTGTTCCTTTATGGTTTGATGGGGTGAAAATGGGTTGATTATATCTGCTCATGCCACTACAAAACCCAAAATGTGCAGCTCCTACCCTAAATAACCACAAGTTTATACAAGAAGCAGGTACATTCAATACAAAGCATTGATTTTTTTTCTGAAAAATGACCCTTCAGAAGACACAGAATCCAATTCTCACTCTCACCAGAGTGAAATTCTGTTGAAGCCCAAGAACCTGCAGCTGTTCAATTGTGTGCTGGCAGAGTTTGCCTTGTCAGGAGCAGTGTTTTACTGACAGCAGCAAAGCCTGCCTCTCACACAGTTTAACAATCACCTGCAGAGGACACAACCCTGCTGCCTCTGCAGCACCTGGCACATTTATGGGCTCTTGTTGGAAGTAACTTGGGCAAATCAGATGACACAGTTTTAACAAGAAGGGTCCCAAAGTACAGCCTGAAGTTGCTAAAAGAAGAAAGTCTTCTGTGCTGTGGTGGAAAATGGGAGAAAAATGAGTAATGAAGTGTGTAAAGAGCAGCTCTGAATAATGGACTGGGTCTGTAGTGACTGTGCTCTGGCTGCAGCTGCAGATGAGGTGAAAGTTCTGCAGGGTGGATCTTGATAGCATCAAGTTTTGCATTTGTTCCTTAGGTACTTGCTTTTCAGATGATCTCAAACCCAAATTCATGCCTTAATACAGAGCTTGAGAAAATGGCCAGATTTTGAGGGCCACTTTTTCAAATAAATTCAAATTCTGAAAAGTAGCACAATACATGAGACTGATCCTCCAGAAGGCTTTCTCAGCTGGAAAAGGGAAGAACACCAAATATTGAAAAGATTTGATTTTGGATATACATATTTGTGACACAAATGTGAAGTGTTTATATAAAATACTACATATCATTCTAGAGATTTAAAAAAGCACATAGATGCACTGTTTATAGCTCTTAATGCTTCTATCTTAAGAAATTGGAATTTTGTGGTGAATGATTAGTGTGATGCAAGGCTGGGAGCACACACTTGTGTGCTTTGTCATCCTTTAAGGAAAAATGAGGCAGATTTTTCTCTAATTGCATCTAAAGGCTTTGAGAGAATGATGTATTTCAGAGACTGCAAGAAGCAGAAACTTGTTATGAACAAATTAATTTCATATTTGTTATTGATTATCCTTTAAGAGACTCCCTGTACAGATGGAGAACAGTCAAAAGTTATTCATGAGGTTCCTGCTGCTGCTCAGTGCTGACTCTTAGCAGGAATTGCTTTGGATGGGAAATAGAAGCCTGGTAGAAATAATACTGTAAAAAGAAGAAGAATATTGCTTTGTAAGATTTAGCTTCAAGTTGTCAAGTTCTATAAATCAGGAATATCCCATATTAAATAGTTTCTAAACTCTCTCTCCTGGGTACTCTAGTAGGCACTTTCTGTGAGAAATTGAAATGTAGACTTTTGATTAGGCCTTGTTGAGTATTTCCTGTGCTGGGAGCTGATCCCATTTTCTGCCTGTGCTGAGCCCTGGGGTGTGGAGCCAGTAACTGCATGTGTCACTGGAGACAGGAATTGTGACATGTGTTAGACTGCAACCTGCAAACAGAGCTTGAAGGAGAAGCACAGCTGAGATCCCTGCACTCTTCCTATCAATCCAATTGTGACAAGGCTTAGGTGTGGATAATATTCATTTCCTTGACTCTTGAACAATGTTTCTTTAAAGCAGGTTTAGTTTGCAGAGATGTTTGTTAATGATAGAACCCATACATGGCTCCCCATCAAGATCTGAGCAGAATGGAACTTTTGGGGAGACAATGAGATCATGTTTAGTGAGGAGGTTATTTAATATCAGTATAGATACCTGAAAACTGAAGGTAATTTCAGTGAAGAGTATTCCTAATTCTGTTTGATCACAAGGTGTCTGTAAAATTAATATTGTGTTCCACTTCTTGTTCCTCAGCTCCACTCTCCCAGTTAAGCTCAAAGTTGGTGTAACACTAATTTGCCTGTGGAAATATTGATAAAGCCTCGCTGTCTGTCTGGCAGTCAGATCCTTCCATCCATGTAGTCAGGAAGTTTTCTGCCCCAGATGTTTCCAGATTTGGAATTAAAATTTTTACCTGACAAGACAGAAAAATCTTTTTGTCTACTCCTGAGTCTACTCAGTGTTCCTTCCTACACACTATTGGGTGTATTTCATTTCTGCTCAACTCAAGAAAGTTTTAAAATTCTGTTAGTCATGCATGTGCATGATTAGGAACCAATTTCAACATAGGGTGGGTTTTGTCTGACAACACTTCTTTCTGGGACTATAAATCCTGAAAACATAAAGGTGGGTAACTCTTTGTTATGACATATCAAAATAACCAAGTTCTGGGTCTAAAAAAAGTCCTTTATTTTCATGGCAAATGTATTTGGAACTGGAAAATGTGAATAAAAGTTGTCAATCTAAGCTAGTGCTTTCTCAGCTGACAGAATGTAGAGGTAAGTAATTTGCTGTGGTTGGATGAGGAAATAGCAAGGTGATAATACATTTTTTTGGTGACAATACTCTTATCAAACAGATCAGCTGTGTTGATCTGTTTCAAGCAAGCATGAACATCACTTGTGGTAAGTGAAAATTTGTCATTCCACGTCTGTGTTGTATTTCTGCCTAGGACAAATGTGGAAATACAGGTTAGACTCTGGTTGGATCTTAACATCCAAAAGTTCAGTAGACAGAAGTTTGCTGATGTCATCAGTAAAGTATTAACCTGGCAAAACTATGTCCTCAATGCTTCATACTTCTGTGGGTATTTCTATTTATACCATTATCTTAATTGTTTTTTGCAGGTTGGGAGGTCTACAGAAAGCCCCATAGACTTTGTAGTAACAGACACTATTTCAGGAAATCAAAATAGTGATGAAACCCAGATTACCCAGAGCACCATCTCCCGATTTGCCTGCAGGATTGTTTGTGACAGGAACCCACCCTACACAGCAAGGATCTTTGCAGCTGGCTTTGACTCATCTAAAAATATATTTCTTGGTGTAAGTACTGCTAATAATGATGTTACAAGCAAGCTCTGGTTTATATTCTGTTACTTTCAAGCCCCCAAATCTCCTTGTACTTGTTGATAACTTGTACTGTCATTAGACTTTTATTACTCCAATGCACCAGCTGCAGTGTTAAATAGAAACTGCATTTTTATGTGCCTGAGTTATCACCAGCAGAGACTCGTGGTCATAATTGTCTTTAACAATGAGGCTGCACTTTAGGAGCTGTTAGAGGATTTTCTTTAGGTTGCTTTGATGCATTTCTGATAGTCACTGTCACACACAGGAGAAAGCAGCCAAGTGGAAGAACCCTGATGGCCACATGGACGGACTGACAACCAACGGGGTGCTGGTGATGCACCCCAAGGGAGGCTTCACGGAGGAGTCCAAGCCCGGGGTGTGGAGGGAGATCTCTGTCTGTGGGGACGTCTACACGCTCCGGGAGACCAGGTCTGCTCAGCACAGGGGCAAACTGGTGAGTGGAAGTTGTTGGTTTTGGTTTTGTTTTTTATTTTTAATTTTTGTTGAGGTTGGGATTGAAGGTACTTGAGATGATAGTTTGCGTTCGGACTCAGGTGTTTATTATTTTTTATCAGTGTCACAGTCTTACAGCAGTGAGTTCTGTAGTTTTTCATTAACAAGGCACAAAAATGGTTAACTAGCTCTTGTTACAAGGTCTTTTAAGGCTAAACTATCTAATTAAGAAATGACACCTAAATTATTTTCACTTTTAACTCAATAACTAATCTCTCAAAGTCCCCACTGTGGACTTTCCTCTTCAACTATAAAATATCACCCAAACCCATGGAGAAGAAAGAAGGTAAAGAAGAACAACCTGCTTCTACAACCTGCCCTAATACTTCTATCTTTCTTCCTATTTATTAGTATATTCTAAAATCCCAAACTCTTAAATTTTCCTCCCAGTGATATTACACACTTCTAACCAACGACACACCCATAATCTCAGTGCTACCAGTCAATTTTGGAAGCCTGTTCCATGACTTCAGGTCAAATGAAGTGTTCTCCAGGAAGTCAGAGTCTGTTTGTACAGAAAGTCTAAAATTTTCAACATCCAGAACTCCAACAGGAAGTGACTGAAATTAATGAAGGGGTCCTGTGGGTGTGACAGTCTTGTCAGAGAGACAGAAAGCTAGATCAGCTTTCCCATGAAACAGTCTGGGAAATTTCAGGGAGCTGGAGAGAAAGAATGATAATCAAATGGAAACAATCCACAGGTGGTGTTTTGTAACAAGCTGTTTTCCCATTGGGTTGTTTACAAATGGGTGTCTTCATAATTAGCCAGTGGTGATGGTGTTTTAATTAAAGGACCAATCAGGTCCACCTGTAGAGACCTAGAGTATAAAAAGGAATGGGTTCCTAATAAAATTGTTATAGGCCTTGTGAAAATGCATGGAGTGTGTCACTCTTTATCAGTGTCACTTCTGACTCAGCAGTGACACAGGGTATTTGTTTTCCTGGCTTTGAATGGAGGCAGGTACAGCGTGGCTGGCCCTGAGCAGTGGCACTGTGAGTGTGTAAATCTGTGTTACAGCAGATTTTGCACTGCTGTTCTGTTCCTGAGTGTGTGGGAGAACACTCAGAGCTTTCTGCTAATGCCACTTTTCCACCTGAAATAGCACAGTGTTAAAGCAAAATAAACTCTGCTCTGGAATCTCCATCTCTGGAATGTTCTCCAGGGACATGGGGATGTCTGAAGTTGCTGCATGGGGAGCTGTCTTTTGCAGTACTGCCAGAAGAGTCCACTTTTGTGCAAAGGCAGTTTGGGTAAGGCAGCTTCTGTTAGATTTACCTGCCACTGGGAAGATAAGAGGAGCCCTGGAAGTATATTCCTGTTTTCTCCTGTGAGGCAGGATGAGCTTTGCCTTTGCCAGAAGTGAGAGATCTCAGCTGCCAGGGACTTGTGACACATAAAACCAGGAGAGAAGTTCAATTAACTGACTTTGCAACTCTGCCATTGGCTTTGCAGAGAACTGACTGCAGAAGGAGTTAGGGGAATGGAGCTGGGCTGCTCTGCTTCTAGCAGACACCCTTCAGGACATAAATTGCTCTGTCACACTGATGGTGGCAGGCAGATGTTGCCTGGGGACCTGGACAGATGATGTGGCAATTGCAGCCTTTGTGGTTAGCAAAACACCTTTTTAGTGCTGCTAAAGAGAGGCACAGCAAAACAAATGAATCCCCCTCCCTGCATCCAAAACGAGTTGAATGCTCATTTAAATAAAATTGCATGGCACACTGGTATTGATGTGATCAGTATTCCTTGATTGGGTTCATAAAACCAAATGCAGGCTGTATAATGAATTGAACACGTTGCATATGAGGGGAGCTTTTTGTTTTGCTGTTTGTGAAGGAATTCTCTGAAAAGAGCATCAGATCAAGGCTTCTCTCATCTCTACTTGAACCACTACATTTTTCTGCTGGAATTACTTGGCAGTGGTGACCTCTTATCTGTAGTCTGTATTGTACCACTGAGGTGTTTTGTGCAAGGATGATCCACAGTTAATCCGTGAATTTAAACTGGATTAAAATGTAAATGCTACAATGGTTGTCATTCATAGTATTCTTAGGCAGATGTGATGATTTCATGTGACCTACTTAATGTATTTGTTTGTATTTGGCTGTTTGTTCTGCATTAGTGGTATTTTCTGCATACTTTCTGTGCATAAAGCCAGGCAGTAGGTGTGTTTTTCTCTTTAATTTTATAAAGAGCCCTTTTAATATATATTCATCACTAATGAACTGATAGCAAAGGCATGGATTGCTTATATGTTTGTGACATTAAAATAAAGAATATTTCAGTCAAGTACAATGTGTGTTTATAATAATCCCCTGAAAATGTTGTAAGTACCTGCTTTTAATGAGAGAGAAGCCTTTAGGCAGTGCACGATGGGGCTGTGTTTGCTTGGAATTCCTCATTAAATAAGAGGGCTAATGAGTGGGGTGGTTAATTGTTCATAAGCTGAGCCTGTGTGACTTCCAATTTGTCACCTGAGAAATTCAGCTGGTGATTCTGTCTGCTGCAGTGCTAAGCCATGCAGGTACCTGTGCTGCTGCTGAGGCACACTCTGGGAGCTCATGCTTCTGCAGAATGCTTGACCCTTGCCACAACCCCTGAAAAAATGGTTTGTGAGAGGCAGGACAGCTGGCCTGACCTGGGTAGCAGTTTTTAGTCCAAAAAGGACTTTTTTATTTTACTGTGTGAACAGCTTCTGTCAGTGTAATGTGGGCAAAGAATTCCAGGAGAGAATCTGCTAATGCAGCCCTCAGGGAATGGCATGTCTTTTCTTCAGTCTATCAGGACTTACTGAAATATGACAAAGGAACAGAGAATCAATATTGGAGGAAAAAAATGCGTGCTCAGGGGCCCAAAGACTGTATAATAATTTATATTGCAGCTGCAAATGCAAATCCCCTGTATAAGCACAGAATAAGAGAGCAGTGCTCGTTATAATCCTAGATATAGGTTAGGAGGTGAGGTGGATTCAGGACAACAATAAGACAAAATTAAGCAGGTTAAATACTGAGAAAGGTGATGTGGTGTCTGTGTGGTGTTTGTGAGGCCCCCAGGAGGAGGGAAGAGATGGGAATCTGACTGCATGTTCTCAGAAGGCTGATTTATTATTTTATGATATTACATTAAAAGAATGCTATACTAGAACTATACTAAAGAAGTAGGGAAAGGATACATCAGAAGGCTGATTTATTATTTGATGATATATTTGTATTATATTAAAAGAATGCTATACTAAAACTATGCTAAAAAAATAGAGAAAGGATACATAGGAAGGCTGATTGATTATTTGATGATATTATATTGTATTAAAAGAATGCTATACTAAAACTATATGAAAGAAGTAGAGAAAAGATACATTAGAAGGCTCATTTATTATTTGATGATATTGTATTGTATTAAAAGAATGCTATACTAAAACTATACAGAAAGGATACATCAGAAGGCTGATTGATTATTTGATGATATTATATTGTATTAAAAGAATGCTATACTAAAACTATATGAAAGAAGTAGAGAAAAGATACACTAGAAGGCTCATTTATTATTTGATGATATTGTATTGTATTAAAAGAATGCTATGCTAAAACTATAGAGAAAGGATACATCAGAAGGCTGATTGATTATTATATTATATTATAGGAATGCTATACTAAAACTATACTAAACCATAGAGAAAGGATACATCAGAAGGCTGATTGATTATTTGATGATATTATATTGTATTAAAAGAATGCTATACTAAAACTATATGAAAGAAGTAGAGAAAAGATACATTAGAAGGCTCATTTATTATTTGATGTTATTGTATTGTATTAAAAGAATGCTATGCTAAAACTATAGAGAAAGGATACATCAGAAGGCTGATTGATTATTATATTATAGGAATGCTATACTAAAACTATACTAAACCATAGAGAAAGGATACATCAGAAGGCTGATTGATTATTATATTATATTATAGGAATGCTATACTAAAACTATACTAAACCATAGAGAAAGGATACATCAGAAGGCTGATTGATTATTATATTATATTATAGGAATGCTATACTAAAACTATACTAAACCATAGAGAAAGGATACATCAGAAGGCTGATTGATTATTTGATGATATTATATTGTACTAAAAGAATGCTATACTAAAACTATACTAAACCATAGAGAAAGGATACATCAGAAGGCTGATTGATTATTTGATGATATTATATTGTACTAAAAGAATGCTATACTAAAACTATACTAAAGAAATAGAGAAAGGATACAGACAGAAGGCTTAACAAGAATGAATAATAAAAACCCGTGACTCCTCATAGCCTTGACACAGCTGGACTGTGATTGGTCAATAAATTTAAACAATTCACAATCAAACAATCACCTAGCACATTCCAAAGCAGCAAAACACAAGGAGAAACAATCAGATCATTGTTTACTTTTCTTTTGGAGGCTTTCTCAGCTTTCCAGGAGAAGAAATCCCGGCAGTGAAGGGATTTTTTTTTCAAGAAATATCATGGTGACGAAGGGATTTTTTCAAAAAACATCACGCTGCCAGTGTGTGTAAAAGCTCTTTGTGTCCTGCCACCAGGTAGAAAACGAGACCAACGTGCTGCAGGATGGCTCCCTGATCGACCTGTGCGGGGCCACGCTGCTGTGGCGGACGGCAGACGGGCTCCTGCACTCGCCGACGCAGAAACACATCGAGGCTCTGCGGCAGGAGATCAACGCCGCCCGGCCCCAGTGCCCCGTGGGCTTCAACACGTTGGCCTTCCCCAGCATGACCCGCAAGGACGTGGTGAAGAAGAAGGACGTGGAGGAGAAGCAGCCTTGGGCCTACCTCAGCTGCGGCCACGTGCACGGCTACCACAACTGGGGCCACCGCAGCGACGCGGAGGTGAACGAGCGCGAGTGCCCCATGTGCAGAACCGTGGGCCGCTACGTGCCCCTGTGGCTGGGCTGCGAGGCCGGCTTCTACGTGGACGCCGGGCCCCCCACGCACGCCTTCACCCCCTGCGGACACGTGTGCTCCGAGAAAACTGCCAAATACTGGGCCCAGATCCCGCTGCCTCACGGCACTCACGCCTTCCACGCCGCCTGCCCCTTCTGCGCCACGCAGCTCACCGGAGACAACTGCGTCAAGCTCATCTTTCAGGGCCCCATCGACTGAGGAACCGCACGGAAATGACCACAATAAAAAGTGTTTTTGAACGGTTTACTGTGAAGATTTTTTTGCCACTAATTCTAGATTTTACCTTTTTTTATAATGTTGTTAATATAGGGGGCGGTAGGGCGGGGATGGGGGGACCGTGGTGGGGTTGGGATACATTGATACCTGGAACTCGACAGATATCAGTGGTGTTGCATGCTCGAAAGCAGCATATTCATGGAGTCTTCTTGGTCAAATTGTAGTATATTTGTAATCTTTTTATTAGTACCCTGGATCAGAAAAAGGTGTCTTAAATGATTTTTTTAAGCTAAGATTTTTTAATGGAAAGGTTTTTTCTTCTAAACTTTGACAAGCCTTTAAAACCTATTTTTCAAATCTAGAAGGAACATACAGAATGTAACTGTCTTTAATTTGCAATATAATTTAACTTGAATAGTTTCTCAAGGAGCAAATACAGAATGTGTGGACAACCATAGGTGAATGTTCACTAGAGATAATTGGATATGTAAGAGAAAAATTAGCTGCCTAAAGTGTAGAGGATAAAAGCTATTAAAATATCTACTATGGTATAACACAGCTGGCCAAAAGGGCATCAAAGATTACTTGAAACTGAGTAAATCATGTTTGCATTGATTTCCTTTCAGTGTAGTAGATATCCACTGGCTATTAGGTATGGGAGATGGCTGATTATTTTCTGGTTTTGTTGTTTGTTTTTTTTTTTTTTCCATTTAACCTGCATCTGGTGAAACCACTTTGCTCTTCTCCATACTCAGCTCTGGGGTTTAAGCTGATGTTCTGTGTATGTGTGGTCTGGCCTTTTTATTTCTGCTTTGCTTGCCCTCAGTGCTCCTTGCCCAGGACCTTTGGGTGAGTGGAGGCCACAGATTCCCAAAATGGTTTGGGTTGGGAGGGACCTTAAAGCCCATCAGTTCCACTCTCTGCCATGGCAGGGACACCTTGCACTGTCCCAGGCTGCTCCAAGCCCTGTCCAGCCTGGCCTTGGGCACTGCCAGGGATCCAGGGGCAGCCACAGCTGCTCTGGGCAGGCTGATGAAGCCAGAGCTGTGTCCAGGCATTGCTGCAGTGATGAAGGGTGGTGCCACAGCAGGAGGTTTAGGTGCAGCTGGGACAGAATTTATTTCCAAAAACCTGAATTCAGGAGAGCACTTAGTCTGTCCTTAAATCTGAGCCCATGGCTGGGACTGTTTAGATTCTCAAGAGCTTCAGTGCGTTGTGGTTATTTGCTGTTATGTTTTGAAATTAAAAAAAAAAAAAGCAATTTAAAATAAGTTATTTTTTAAGCTCACTTTAAAGCATTTTCACTAGAAGGGAGAGCATCATTTCCAGTTCAGCTGAGCATTTTTGTTCACTTTTCAACTTGCTGCCATCTGTCACCTTTTCTTTTGCAGATTGAGTTGTGTTTGTATCTCTTTTTTCCCCCAAATGTTTGCAAATCAAACAACATTCAAATGTAATCAAATATATGCACTGGGGTGGTACATCTGAAGTGGATCACTTGAAATTCGTGACTTTTTAAGAGAGCTGATAAATGTTTACTATGGAAATAATTAAATCAGAATTTCATATGAGGTGTTCCCTGCCCACTGTTAGGCTCATTTCATGCAGAATGGTAACTCTTTGATTTGTGGTTGGTTTTTCTTTTTCCCTTTATGCTTTCTGTACTCTTGGTATCTGAGGTATCAATCTATCCAGGTTTTAAGAAAAAAATGGGGAGAAATCTATAACATCTCTAGATGAAATTGATCATTCAAGCTCAGTTCTGTTTAATCAACTATAGCTTTTTGCTATATTTGTGCCCTTTGTATAAATATATAATTTATATGATTTTAATATATTCTGTATATATATATACTTGAATTGGCCTGTTCATATTTTGGTTGTAAAATTGTTTTATAGTTAACCTTATAAACATTTTACATGTCCCTTGCCAATGGTGATGGGATGGATTTTGTCTGCTGCTGTTTTTAGTATAATTTTGCTGTATACATGTTCAGCATTTTAATAATTTGAAAATAGCTTTACTTTTCTTTTCATGCTTTTGCTGTTAAAAAAAAAACAAAACTCTGCAGCATTTTTTTTTCCCTAAAGGCCCCAAACTGTATAGTTTTTGTCCCACTCTGTGATTGGAAACAGGATAAACCTTGTTAACCTACAACTATATGCTTCTTCCTAGTGCCTTTTCAAAGAGATCCTCTTGTGATTCCATATTCCAAGTCCTTTCTCCCAGCCTCGTGGCTCATCTCCACGGAGAGCAGCAGCCCAGCCAGCTGGGGGAGAAACCCAGACACAGAGGTGCCTCTTCCTCACCCCTGAGCCCCCTGCAGGTTCCTCAGGTGCCACAGTCATTCCTGGTTAGCAGATACCTCATCTGGGAGAGGCAGCCTCACTCCTCCCTGCTGGACTCACACCCAGGAGATGCTCCTGGTGAGGTGCTCCTGGCTGGCTTCAGGCCCTGCAGCTCCCTGCATGTGCAGCATTCCCTGGGGCTGAGCTCAGCAGGGTCTGCGCGTCTCCTCTGAGCCCCCACAGCCTGGGAGCAGCCAGGCACCACCTCCCTCCCCCAGCTGCTTCACTGCTTCCCTTCACTGTGCAGTTCAATTGCTGCTTCAGGGCTTCATCTCCCTTCTGCTCCCTGTGCAAGGTGAATGGAAGGTGTTGGAAGAATCCTCACAGCACACCATCAGGCTTGCTTTTGGCTGGATGATGGTTTGTATCCAAGGAAAGTGGCTGTTGGAAACTGTGTAAACAAGATTTATTTTTCCTTTTGCTGTTGGCAGTTCTGTATAACGCAAGGAAAACTCTGAGAATCCCAGAACAGGCAAGGCTGGAAGTGACCACAGGGGCTCATCTGGTCCCACCTCCCTGCTCAAGAGGGGCCATCCTGGAGCACAGGGCATGGAATTGTGTCCAGATGGCTCTGGAGTATCTCCAGTGAGGGAGACTCCACACCTTCTCTGCTCTCTGTTCAGGGAAGTTCTTCCTCATGTTCAGGTGGACCTTGTGGGCATCAGTTCCTGCTCACTCCTCTTGTCCACAGAGCAGGGCCTGTTCCATCCTCTTGGCACCCCTTTGGATATTTATACACATTGATGAGGTCTCCTCTGTTGTCTCTTCTTGGGGCTGAACATTCCCAGCTCCTTCAGCCTTTCCTCCTGCGAGAGGCTCCACTCCCTTCATCCTCATGGGAGGATTTGCCTCTGCTGTTCCTGCTCCAGCATCTCTGTGTCCCTGAGGAGCCCAGGACTGGGCACAGCACTCTGGCTGAGCAGGGGGGCAGGATTCTTTTCCTGGAAGCAATTCCCCAGGGTTTGTGTAGAATTCAGGGACTTTGCTGTTCAAATCCAGGGTCAGTCCCCTCTGCTGGGGAGGCAGAAGGGTTTGTAACATGATTTTCCTCAAACCCTGCTCTGGTGAAATGATGGAGCATTCAGCTCTTAGCCCTCACCTTACCCCAGCTTCATAAACACCTCCTCTGCTCTGGTACCTCTATAGTAAAAGGAGTTTGTGGATAAATCAAATTAGAGTCAGTATACTTGAGAAGCACCCTCAGGTTTATTCAGTATTTGTGTCCTGATGTTCCCTGCATCCCATTTCCAATGCTGGCAGTGTATTCCATAAGGATTTTTTTATCACCTGTTACTGTTGATTCTATCTGAATGCCTCAAAAGCAGCTTTGACTGCATAACTTAGAACTAAAAGTATTTTTCTAGTCTGATTTTTTTTTTTAAAAAGATGATATCTGTCAAATCCATGCACACTGGAGCTGGAACCCTTCCCTTTTTCCTGGCAGCTTTCTGTGTGAGTGCTGAAGTCTAAATAAAAGGAGTGCTGAATGCTGTTCTTACTGGGAATTGTTGTCTCTTGTACAGGACAGTTCACATGAAACTGTTTTACTCATTAATTTTTTTCAAATTTGGTCATTTTGTGCATCAAGCTACAGTTATAGTACTGTACAGGTCAAATAATTAAAGAGGAATTTTTTTTTTTTCCATTGTGAGGGTGGGAATGGGGATCAGAAGGGAAGAAAGCCATGGCTGAGCTGGTTCCAGTAGGAGCAGAAGCAAAGGAACTGCTTGGAACTGTGACTGGAGCTGTTCTGCTTTCAGACCTCATCCAGGCTCTGAAAAGGATTCTCCTGAGTTTGTGAGGAAGTGCTGGGGTGCTCTGGATGCCCTTCCAGTGAGACATTCCTTGGTGTTTTAGTGGCAATTCCTGGAATTCGGGGCTTTGGCTTCAGAGCCTGAGTGAGGAGCCAGAGATGCTGAGTGTCTCATAGTGAGAAACTGCAGTGGAACTGTGAACAGAACTTAATTATGTTTTAGTGCTTAATTATGTTTTAGGGCTGTGGTCATTCTCTGTTTGGTGCTCTTGCAGTAGCTGGTGGGTTCCTCACCATTTTTTCATTCTTCTGGAAGTGGAAGGAAGTTTCTCCAAGGCCATTGTGTTTCTGTTCCTCCATCCCACAGTCTTGATGCTTTCCTGTGCTTGGAGAACCACTGGTAGGGATGTGGCTGTGGTGAGGACTGACAGGCATTTAAATCCATTTTTAGCCTGCTAGGAAAGCTGACCTTGACTCTTCCTCCTCATTTCCTCAGTTTTTCACCCTCCTGTGAGTCCTTGGCTCCTCATTTTTGATTTATCCACACAGTTGCAGGTACACAAATAAATACAGCTTGGAAGGAAAACACAACCCAGGTGTTTTTGCAGTGTCTTTTGACAGAATTTTCTCATTATTCTGGGTTTTCCAAGCACTGGTCACAAGTCTGCACACTCAGTGTAGTGAGGTGAAAGGACAAATGTGGAAGGTAAGGCTGGTTTGGGGGTGGAGAGGGGGGAGTGTCTGGGATGGAGTCACAGTGGCTCTTCAATCTGTGTCCCACTGGGTGGATCTTGGGAGAGCAGTGGAGTCACCCTGGACTGGCAGTAAAGACAGAACTTTCCTGTCTGTGCTGCTCAGTGTTCATTTATTGGCAGCAGAACAAAAACTGGAGCTGCTTGGGACACCCAACCACCAGAAGCAAACCCCAGTATCTGCCCAGATTCCCTCACTGGGGGCATATTTATGTTCTCCTGGTGGGCAAGGCAGTCCCCAAGTCACCTGGAGTCCCTCCTGCTGCTGTCCTGGGCATTAGGGATGGGAATGGCTCTTGGATCCACCATGGAGAGCCCTTGGAAGGCAGCAGAGCTGTAGGAAAAGCCTCTCCCACAGCAAGCCCTGTGTGATGGAGGGTGATGTTTACCTTCAAAACAGTGTGAGCAGCTGTTCAACTTCTGGGTATATTTGTAAAATTGGTCTTTTTATACACCGTGTGAAATGGACTGGAATAATTTCTTTTGCTGTTGTACCTGTGGAAGTACAAGCCATTTTACAGGAAAAAAGAATTATAAAACAAATTAAAATATTATCTCAGTATTGTCACTGACTCCTTCAGTTTATTTTCCCTGCTGGTTGGTTCTCAGAGCTTGACTTTGATTTGCAAAAAAACATATAAACAACTTCAAAAATAAATGGTTTCTTTTACTCTTTTATCCCCTTTCTACTCAGCAAACAAAACCTGAAGCCTTTGATTGAGGATTTTTAAATATTGGAGGTAGTGGAGCGTATTCAGGTGTGAGTGTCCTGGAATTTCAGTTAATTCCCTTCCCTGATTTTTAAATTGAACTGTTTGTTTTCAGTGCCAGCTGCCTCCTTGCAGTGTTAACATAATTGCTAAATAAAAGCAATTTCCAGGAATAATATGCTTTGTGACTCTTAAAATTAATTTCCATAATGGGAATTCAGTGGTTTGTTTTCCATCTGTGTATTCTGTATCCCTTTTTTTGCAGGTGGTCCCTGTGAGTACAGGAGCTTCATTTTTTTAAAGGAGCTAAAATGAATTGTCATCTTTTTTTGGAACTTGGAAAAATAAGTGTTGGTGTGAGCACAGGGAAGGGAAATAAGGATATCTGCAGTGTTTTCTAGATGTGGTCACCTGCCAGCTGGCTCCTGTGCTTCCAGGGAAGTCAAGAGTGCTGAATCCTTTCCAGGGAAGTGCTCCTGGGTGAGTTTGGGATGTTTGGGTGTAACTGTGCTCCCCTCCCAGCAGAGCAGGGAACCCTTTCCTGTGGGATTGCCCTGTGCAGCTTCACTGCAGGGCACTGTCAATGCCCTCCTGAGGGCAGGGCTGTGTGTGCTCCTGGTGGGCTCCTGGCAGGAATTCTGTGCTGGGAGAGAGGCAGTGCCCAGGGCAGCAGAGACAGGCAGGGCTCTCCCTGCTGGTTTAAAGCAGCTGTGGGTTGGGGGCTGGAGGGAGATGATCCTTGGGGTCCTTTCCAACCCAGACCATGCCAGGGTTCCAGGGCAGCCCTGGGCCAGTTCTGCTGGGAGTCCTGGGTGGAGGAGAAGTTTGTGCTGCTCCTCAGGGGAGGGGAAGAGCCTCAAGGCAGGAGCAAAGGCTGAGAGGGAGGAACAGGGAGAGTTCAGAGCTGAGCTGCTGCTGCCCCAGCCTGGGGAGGGGGCTGAGGGAATCACCCATCCCATCCCATCCCTGCCATGGCAGGGACACCTTCCACCATCCCAGGGTGATCCAAACCCCATCCAGCCTGGCCTTGGGCACTGCCAGGGGCAGCCACAGCTGCTCTGGGCACCTGTGCCAGGGCCTGCCCACCCTCACATCAGGAATTCCCAATTCCCAATGTCCCACCCATCCCTGCCCTCTGGCACTGGGAGCCATTCCCTGGCTCCTGTCCCTCCATCCCTTGTCCCCAGTCCCTCTCCAGCTCTCCTGGAGCCCCTTCAGGCCCTGCCAGGGGCTCTGAGCTCTCCCTGGAGCCTTCTCCTCTCCAGGGGAGCACCCCCAGCTCTCCCAGCCTGGCTCCAGAGCAGCAGAATTGTCCCAGCTCATCCTAAAGCAATCCTCAGTACCCCTCAGGACTGACCCTGTGTGAGCTTGTTTTATGCAGATTGTGTGCATTTTGTATCCATTCTGTCACAGGTTTGTTTTTTAATTGAAACCTTCAGTTTTCAGCCCATTCTCCATTCAATTTATGCAAGACAACAGGACCACACATCATCCTAATGATCCCATTCCCTTGCTGCTTTTCCCTCCTCATCCCTCCAGCTCCCTGATTAAAGATGTTGTGGTCTCTTTTTTCACTGCCCTCTGAAGGGAGCATCGATTCCTATCTGTGTTACCTGGCTATAAAATTTCACTACTCACTCACTGCAGCTTTGCTGCTGGGAAATCATCTTTGTGAGAGCTTTCCAGGGCATCTCTGGCTCCTGCTTTTCTTTGCCTTTCAAGGCATGGCTGTATGGATGCATATTTTTAGGAGGAACTTAAGAAATCTCTTTCATGTAAAACTAAGGCAGACAGAAGTTTGACAGAGGAGTCTGAGCCTGATAGTTCCTTTCTTTTCCACTCACTGAAAACTCCTGTCTGAAGACAGGAGATGAGAAAAGACTTCACAGCAGAAAGGAATTCAGTAGAACCCCAGTTACATCAAGGCTTAAAATCCTGGATGTGCCTGTAAATAATTAAATTTATATATATTTATATATAATATAATATAATTAATATAATATTATAATAATTAATATAATATAAAATAATATAATAAATATCATATTTATATATATATTTATATATATATTTATATATTCATATGCATTTCTTTATATATGCAAAGAAATACTCTTGAGGGAGTATTGCCCTTAAATGCTGTATTTTTAAAGGAGCCTGACCTTTGAACTCAGCCCAAATCTGCTGATTCTGGTGGGAATTTTCCTCAGCAAGGACAGAAGGGGAACAGAAAGGGAGCCAGGGAGCAGGAATGGGATGTGCTGTGGGGGTCCCTGGGTTTCCCCAGGGTTTCCCCAGGGACAGTGTCTGTGTCCCTGGCAGGCTGCTGGGACCCAGCTGTGGCTCTGCAGTGCCAGCTGTGTGCCAGCTGTGTGAGCAGGGATGGGGGCACGGCCTCAGCCCCAAGGGGGACAGGATTTGGGCTGAGGTGCCCGGGACAAATCCAGCTCAGCTGGGCAGGGAGAGCAGGGAGCAACATCTGGCACATCTGTGGAGCATCCCCTCCCCTCCCCTCTTTATTCCTCCCTGATTAAATGGAGTGAGGAGCCAGGGAAGGGCTGGAGGAAGGGAGAGCAGGCCAGAGTAATTCCCCTGATGAGAGGGTCCAGAGGAGGATTAAGCTGAGCTTTGTCCAAGCTGTGTCTGTACACAGGGAGTGGTTTGGCTTTAGCTGTGCTTCAGCAAACCTTACCCATGAGTGGGCCTGGAGGAATCATGGAATGGTTTGGGTTGGAAGAGACCCCAAGGATCATCTCATCCCCCCCTGCCATGGCAGGGACACTTCCACCATCCCAGGGTGATCCAAGCCCTGTCCAACCTGGCCTTGGGCACTGCCAGGGATCCAGGGGCAGCCACAGCTGCTCTGGGCACCCTGTGCCAGGGCCTGCCCACCCTCCCAGCAAGGAATTCCTTCCCAATCTCCCATCCATCCCTGCCCTCTGTCTGTTTGCATCCATTCCCCCTTGTCCTGTCCCTCCAGCCTCATCCAAAGTCCTTTTCCAGCTCCCAGTGGCAGAAAGGCACCAGGAGGTGCTGCCACAGCCATCCCATGTCAGGGGAGCTGCACTGGCACCTAAAGCCAAAACAATTCCCCTTTCCCAGGGGAAGGCTCGAGCTAACAGGAGGGCAGGTTTGACTTCTGGCTTTTTCCTGCTCAGCCCTTGGGTTGGTTTTCATTTTCCTTTCCTATCCAGAGAACAGGAACTACAGAGCTACCTGGCACTGCCTGAGATTATTTGAAATTTTTCTTTTAAAAATCTGGCTTTTCACTCAGTGGTTTTATCCCCTCCCTGCAAGCAGATCATAAACATATCCTTTTTTTTCAGTGGGAATGTTCTCTGCAGAATCCAGTGTCTTCCTTCAGGTGTTTGCTCTTCCTTCACCCTCTGGCTGCTCCCAGGAGTGTTGTCCCTCTGGCAGGATCTGTTTCCTCCCTTCACCCTGTTGGATTAGGCCCTTTTCTGACCCAGAGATGGGGCAACTCTGCCCTTAAGACCATTTCTGTGCTTTTTCTGTGCCTTTTCAGGTTTCCTTGCTGGATCTGGGCACGTGGCTCTGCTGCTGAGCTGCTCAGTGGGACACTGGGGTGTGGGGCCACATCCCAGCCTTGCAATCCCCCTGCTCCCACCCACGAGGCCCCTGGGAACTCTTGGGAGTTGCTGCTTTTGCTGAGCTGAGCTGAACCTGGTGGGATTGAGGCTCCCATGGGGCTGGAATCCTTCCCCACCTGCCAAATTCCCCCTCCTGGGAATTTGGGGCTGATGGCCCCATTCCCTTATGGAATCACTAAGGTTAGGAAACACCTTTAGGATCATGGAGTGTAAGGATTTTGCAGCTCTGCTTTCCAATGTCAGGGCTTTTCTATCCAAAATCCTCCTGGAATTCCTCTCTGGAATTCCCTGCTGTTGGTAGAGCTCATGAGGAAGGAGAACACCCGTGTTTGGTGCTCATTCCTGCACATTCTCCTAGTGGAGCCACTTGGTTTTTGCATTTCTTTATCCCTTCAGATGAGTCCTGGAACAATACCTGGGCTTTTCCACCTGGGAAAAAAACCTGGCTGATTCCTTTTGCTTTATTCAATCCTGGATCCACACTAAACCACCTTTCTACTTTTCCAGAACTTGCCTGCTATTCACAATTAATTAATTAATTAGATGTCATTAACAGCACTGTGATGGCTCTGAGAGGTTTCTCTCTGCACCTAACATTTTACTCTTTTCTTTTCTTTTCTTTTTTCCTCTTTTCTTTTCTTTTCTTTTCTTTTCTTTTCTTTTCTTTTCTTTTCTTTTCTTTTCTTTTCTTTTCTTTTCTTTTCTTTTCTTTTCTTTTCTTTTCTTTTCTTTTCTTTTCTTTTCTTTTCTTTTCTTTTCTTTTCTTTTCTTTTCTTTTCTTTTCTTTTCTTTTCTTTTCTTTTCTTTCCCCCCAGTGATAACACCAAACTCAATTCCAGGATTTACAAGGTAAAGCCTCTCCATGGAGAATCTACCAGCACTCATCAAAGTCCCAGAGGTTTTTATTCCCTGGTGATTAGCTGGGTGCTCCCCTGCCGGTGCCAGGCAGCTCACCCATCCTATTTAATCAGATTATGCAAAGTGTTTTGCAGGGAGGATGAGGCAGACACCTGGGATGAGCTCAGATTTGGGGATGGAGATGAGGATGTGGCAGGAGGGGGGCACTGCTGTGTTCCCTGGGACGCCTGGGGATTTCCTTTAATTCCCTCAGCAAAGGGAGAAGGAATCAGAGCAGGAATCAGAGCAGGAATCAGAGCAGTTTTTTTTTTCTCATCCTGGCTGGAGGATGCTGCTGGGGAAAATGGGGTGTCTTGGTTTGAAAGCCAGGTGTGTGCTAAGGAAGGCAGGAGCCTCCCCTGAGATGGAAAATGCAAACCCCCTCTGAATTGTTATAATTTTGAAATTAAGGGGCTCTCAGGGAAAGATATGGGAGCAGGAATAACAGTTCTTTATTGGGAAGAAAATTAAAATAAAAATGCAGTAAAACAAAACAGCACTGGTAGAGTCAGACCATGCCCTGTCCCCTGTGTGTCAGGGGGTGGCACAGCCCCATCCCATGGGGGCTCAGCCCTCCTGCAGTGCCAGCTGTGGCTCTGCTGGAGCAGGGATCCTGCACAAGGGGGGAGTTTTCCTCTGCAGCTCCAGGGCTGCTGCAGATGGGCCTGGGCTCCCTCTGGCCATGCAGGGCAGCAGAAGCTGCTCCTCTGGCAATGCACTGGGCAAAGGCTGCTGTGCTGTCCCAAAGCTCAGATTGGATCCAGGTAGGAATGCTTGGCTCCTCCCCTGGGCAATGCAGCATCTCCCCATGGGATGCTGGGATTGGCTCAGCCCTGCAGGGACACTCAGTGGCCATGGACAGCAGAGATCTCCTGCAGGGAGGACTGGATGTGGGAGAGATAAAGAAAAAACTGCCCCATGAACAGAGGATAACTGCCCCAGCTCTGACAGATGGGAATTGAACTCACATTGCTTTGCCATCCAGGACAGAGAGGTTCTCCCTATCCCTGTTTTCCACATCCTGGGATGCTCCTTCATTCCTGGCTCATTCCACACACATCCCTGTCACCCCACGGAATTTTTTCCTAGGATTTTACCTGCAGGTTTGTGGCCAGCTCCTGATTTTCTAGCAAATCTGTCAGAACAAAAAGGAGCCTGGCAGAGGCCCCACCTTGGTCCCTGTCCCTGCCCTTAGCACAGGACATGGACCCCAAAGCACCCTGGGTTCCAGGCAGGATGTTGGATGTGGGGCTGATTCCTGGAGCTCCCCCCCAGTTATTATGGCATCATCCTGATTTTTTCCCCCCTTGTCCTGCCTGCTTTGTTTTAAGGATTAACATCTAGAGCTGTGTGGATGTATCAGAATTGCAGCTATCTTTTATTTTCCATTTTTTAAAGCCCACTTGGTTGCAGGGGGAAACACAACCCCAAAGAGAACACACATCAAAAGAAAGCCAAATATAGAACATTAAAAAAAAAATAAGACAATTTTAAATAATAGCAATGTTTGAGTGAGATTTTGTAAAAAATCTGCCGACTTTGAAGGCAGCCTCATGACTTATGAATATTTAGAGCTGACAGTCCTGGATAGAGGCTTTTCCTGGAGCTTATTTGGGAAAGTGGTGCTAAACTCCAGTGAGTGATGGGCTCAGAGCAACTCAGGGTGTCAGAGTTGTGTGAACTCAGCTCCTTTGGCTTGGGGGCTTACAGGGAGGGTGGTGTTTGGCCATTCCATGGAATCATGGAATGCTTTGGGTTGGAAGGGACCTTAAAGATCATCCAGTTCCACTATCCCAGGTTGCTCCAAGCCCCATCCAACCTGGCCTTGGGATCTCCAAGGATGAGACATCCACAACCTCTCTGGGCATCCTGTGCCTCCCCACCCGGAGGCACTGGGGTTTTGGGAAGCAGCCCACCCTAGGAAATCTGCTCCTCTGGGCATTTTGGGTCATGGTCCTGAGCTTGGGAAGGGGACTGGGAGCTGGTTTAGCCTCCTGCATCCTTAGCAGACCCCCCTGGTCTTCCTAAAATGCTGTGAGAAATGAGGAGAGGGCAATTTGGGGTTCATTTCCCCTTCAGAGCATGGGGGAACCGGAATCCCAGAATGGTTTGGGTTGGAAGGGACCTTAAATCTCATTCCAAACCCTCTGCCATGGGCAGGGACACCTCCCACCGTCCCAGGCTGCTCAAACCCCCTCCCAAAAATAATCTGGAGGGTTTTTCCTGGTGACTTTGGCAGAAGGAAAAGTGGAGCTGAGCAAATAATGAGCCAAAGGTGCAGCTCGAGGCCTTGCTGTTGGTTTTGTGATAAAGGTCCTGGGGTGCTCAATTCCCAAGGAAATACTGCTGCAATAAAGTGATTATAGGTTTTTCCAGATGTATTTAGGGTTAGGAGGCTAAGAGGAAATTCCTAGCTGAATTCCTGTCTGTGGGATAATGCTCTTTCCATGATCCTCCCTGCCAAGAATCACTTAATTATGAGTAATTAAAAAAAAAAATAACCCAACCTATAGCAGGGCTTTGGCTTGGCTCAAAAATGCTGAGGGATTTGGGGACAGGAAAATGGAATAAAGGGAATAAACAACAAAAAAAATATGAACTGAGTGACCTTCTGTGCAGATGGGACTTGGCAAAGAGGGGAGTGCTGGGGGGAAAAGGGATGTGGGAGAGAGAGGGGATCTCCTTATCAGGGCAGGGATTTTGTCCCATGCCCATGCTGGAGCCAGGGATGCTCTTGGGTTCCCTAAAAAAAAAAAAACAACACAGCTCCTTCTCACCAAAAGAGTCGCTAATTCTGTCATTTCCCTCTTTATCCTCCCTGCCAAAAAAAAAAAAGAAAAAAAAAGAAATCTGTGTTTTCTGCAGGGATTTGGGATTGCTGTGGTGATGATGATGATGGACCCAGGCTGTTGGCTTGGTGGTGGGTGTAAAAGTGCAACTTTCCCAGGAAAACCTGATGTGTTTGGGCAGGGGCTGGCTCTCAGATGAGGTGAAAAATCTGAGCCCTGGAGAAAAATCTGAGGGGATTCATTTGATTTTCCCCATTCCCTGCCAGGGATTTGATTGTGGACCCTCCAAAATGCAACACTTAAAGGAGCAAAATGATTCCAACATGAAATTTTATCCCTGAGAAATCAAAAGTTTTGCTCAAGCCTCATCTTATAGTAAACAACAGAAGGAAGTTCTGAGATTTTTCTTTTGAGATTTACACCCCTCAGCTGTGCCCCACCAAGGAAAACGAGTAGTTTGAAAAGTGGGGTTGAAAATGCCCTTTGTTAATTGTTTGCCCTGGAGATGAGCATCAAATGTTTTGGGTTTTTGGGTTTTTTTTGGGGGGGTTTCTGTGGGGTTTTTTTTGGGGGCTTTTTTTGGTTTTTTTTTGAAAGTGCTTCAAAACCACACAAAGACCTGGAGCTGGTGCACACCTGTGCTGGGTTTTGGGGATGGATTCCCTCATCCATAAGTGAAGCATAAACCAAAGTGGGACCTTCCTGTGCTCCATCCGTGCTATCCTGTGACTCTGAGCAGCAAGGGGACAGGGAGGGTTGGCACAGGGACATTTAACCCTGCCAGGGCTGTGGGTTGAAGTTCCTGGCAAGAATTTCTCCTGTTTTCTGTTGGGGTGGGTGCCCAGAGCCCTGGGATTGGTACCTGGAGGGGTTGGATGTGGTTCAGTGAGACACACGTGGGTGTTGTGCTCATCAGACCCATTGAGGGCAAACTCCTGGGCTGAGGGATTTGGAAACATTCCTGGCTTTGTGGAAGAAGGGGAGGGAGCTGGAAGTGATGGAGGGAAAATATGATGTTGAGGGAAAAGGGTGGGGGAGGATGGGAAAGGAGGGATGTTGAGGTTATGAGAACCACAGGGGCAATAAAACAAGTGTGAGGCTGGGAGGGAGCCTGGGGCTGTGATCTCCTTCCCCAGGTGCTGCTGCCTCCATCTGGCTCTGTGGCCTGGATTCTGCCCAGGGGACAGAAGGGGAAAGGTGGGGAGGGGGCAATGAAAAAATGCTGGTACCAATTGCATCTCTCCAAACTCACAGCTGGGTTTGGCTTGGAAGGGACCTTGAAGTTCATCAAATTCCATCCCCAGCCATGGCAGGGACATCTTCCACTACCTCAGAGTGCTCCAAGCCCTGTCCAATCTGCCCTTGGGCACATCCAGGGGCAGCCACAGCTGCTCTGGGCACCCTGTGCCAGGGCCTCAGCACCCTCACAGGGAGGAATTTCTGTGGTCCATGCAAGATTCTTCCTCTTCCCATTCACCTTAGGTCTGGGCAGAGCTGGAATTGCAGCAGCCAGGCTGGGATGGACTGGGATTCCTGGGTTGGGCAGATGTGCCCTGGTGCCCTTGGGCATTGAGGGGACAGGACCTCCCTGCACCCCCAAATGTGTTTGGTCAAAGGTTGAGCTTCGATCTTGGAGGTCTTTTCCAAGCTCAGTGAGCCTGGGATTCTGTGAAATGTGGGTGGGAGCAGGAGGTCATTGTTCCCCTGGACTCAGCCCTGCTGAGGCTGCACTGTGGGATTCACATTCTCTGCACCTGAGAGAAGCAGTGAGAGGAGCCGAGAAAAGAACAATCAAAACAATTCTTATCTCATTTGCTGCTCCTGTGTTGTGCCAAAGCAGAATGCAATGTGGAGATTGTTTACCCAAAGTGGTGTTTTGTTTACCCACAATGATGGTGTTTTGTTTCCTTGGCCTGTCAGGGCCAAGTCTGTGTCCAGACTGTTGGTCAGCAGACACTCACAGGATTTTGTTGAGTACTTCTGCAATTTCAGTTTAGATGTAAGTGTAATATAGTCTAGAATAATGCAGTATAATAATATAGTATAATAAAGTAGTTAATTGGCCTTCTGATATAATGGAGTCCTTCTCATCATTTCTCCCTGCCACAGGGGTCACCTTGAATCCAATCCTGCACCTGGAGTGCTGTGCCCAGCTCTGGGCCCTCAGTTTGGGAAGGACATTGGGACAATGGAACATGTCCAGAGGAGGCAGCAAGGCTGGAGAGGGGCTGGGAACACAAACCCTGTGAGGAAGCCCTGAGGGAGCTGGGGGTGCTCAGCCTGGAGCAAAGGAGACTCAGGGCTGCCCCCATCACTCTCACAGCTCCTGAAAGGTGCCTGTGCTCAGCTGGCCCTGGGCTCTTTCTCCAGCAGCACTGACACAGCCAGAGCACACAGCCTCGAGCTGCACCAAGGGAAATACAGGTTGGATAGCAGGGAAAAGTCTTTTACAGAAAGGGAGATAAAGTTCTGGAATGGCTGCCCAGGGAGGTGGAGGAGTCCCCATCCCTGGGTGTGTTTAACAAAGCCTGGATGTGGCACTGGGTGCCAGGGGTGAGTTGAGCTGTTGGGGCTGGGTTGGACTCGATCCTGAAGGTCTCTCCCAACCCAGGGATTCTGTGGATGCCCAGATCAAGGATTAGGACACAGCCAAATGCCTCCTCTTTGATCAAACCAGGTGCCAAGGCTGAGGAGTCTGGGCAAAGCCAAGTGTTTGGTGGCCTGAAGGGACCCACTGGTTGCAGTTTGTCCCAACAGCCAGGAGCATCCTCCTGGAGGATTCATCCATCCTGACCATTGTATTTGTGGGGTTCCCAGACGAAGGAAGGAATGATGAATCTGACTCCATGTTCTCAGAAGGCCATATCATATCATATCATATATCATATCATATCATATCATATCATATCATATCATACAGAAAGGATACAGACAGAATGCTAAAAAGTTAATAATGAAAACTCATGACTCTTTCCAGAGCCCCGACACAGCTTGGCCCTGATTGGCCATTGAGCCAAAACAACTCCCAGCAGAACCCAATGAAACAATCACCTGTGGGTAAACAATCTCCAAACACATTCCACATGTGAGCAAAACACAGGAGAAGCAAATGAGATAAGAATTGTTTTCCTTTTTCTCTGAGGCTTCTCAGCTTCCCAGGAGAAAACTCCTGGGAGAAGGGATTTTTCCAGGGAATGTGAATGTGACACCTCACTCACTGCCCACCCATCATCTCTCTGGGACAACTGGGAACATCAAATTGTACCCTCACTCCCTTTAAAAACCCTTTTAAACCTTTCTGCAAAAGGCCTGTAGGTTTTGACAAGGTTCTCCTGGTGCAAAAAGCCACAGGAACTTTGTGGAGCAGCCCTGGCTGTGATCCTGAGCTGCCTGGGAGAGCCGGGGGCTCACGGATGTGGATGGAATAATAAGGATGCAGAGGGCAGGAAAATTTATTTTTGCAGGGCAGTAAAACCTGCTCAGTTCCAGGCTCTGGCAGGAGCTGAGGCTCTGATTTTCTCCTTCCTCACCTCCAGGTACAGTTTTCCATGGATTCAGCCCTGCACATTCCTGCCATCCCCTCCTCGAGGTGGTGCTGGGCAGGTTTTGGGGAGCTCTGGGAAGAGGATCCCCCACAGGGAGCTCAATTCGTGTTTAACCCCTAAATCTGTGTTCAATTTAAATTTGTTTAACCTCCACCTAAATCATGGAGGAAGGGTTTATGTGTGGCTGTTGCAGAGAGGGATGAGGGAATTTATTGTGCTCTGACTGCTGCCAGTGAATATTGAGGCAGGTGAAGGATTCCTGGATTTATGGGAGAGGGAATGCAAAAGCAAGGGGATATTCCTGGATGAAGCAGTTTAACCTGCAGAACTGGAGGTTTTTAGGGATGGATCAGGGGAACAGGGAGGGCACATCCAGGGAAAAAGCAAAATTTTCTGATGCCAGGTAGCTGCACTGGGGAGGAGGGGAGGGATGATCAGGGGTTTTGGGATGGGATTTGATGCTCAGCACCCCAACCCTGAGCAAGGCTGGCTGGAGGTGCAGGGCAGGAGCAGAGGGTGCCTGCATTTCCCTCTGGCCATCCCAGGCTGTGTCCCAGCTCTGGTGCTGGGCTCCATCCCCTCAAGCCACAGCTGCCGCCCATTTCTGAGCCCATTTCTGAGCCCAGCTGGGTTTTTGCAGGTGGAAGAGGTTGAGCTTGCCTTGAGCTCAATAAAAGCTGTTCTCTCCCAGGATTCACCTTTTCCCTGAGCACACTGAAATCCTGGTGAGCTGCCCTGCAGCAACCCCAGCTCTGCACCTTGTCCCCAACTCTTGCAAGCAGGTCCTGCCATCCTGGCTGATTTTCCATTTTAATCTCCTGTACTCTCACTATCTTTGAGTCTTCACTGGCTTGGAAATGTCTTTTTTTTTTTTTTTTTTATTTATATTCTCTCTCTCCCTCACCCTTCAAGCTACCATCAGCTTTCTGACACGAGGGTTTTATTGGAATAAAAGCAGATTTTTATCTCCCAAGCCTGTTTATTAAACTCTCTCCCCTCTTCCACAGTGAGCTGCCACCCACCCTCCCGGATGTTTGTCGATTCAAATCAGGTTTAATCAACTCACAATATTGGACACAGTAAAATTGGATTTTTGAAAGCCCAATAAAGTTGTGCCACTGCTCTGGAGGAGCTCAGATTTCATCACATCGTGTCAGCAGCCACAAGGAACAGCCCATGAGGAGCTCATCTGCAGGGAGCAGCAAGCTGCTAAAAATGGATGGAGCCTCTCCTGAAGAAATATTGACTATTAGTATTCCTATTAACATTCTGCTGTCAGAAATGACCAGTGGTAATAAATACAGATGTAGCTTTTCATCCCCCTGCCCATTCATCACTGTCTGCCTGAGCTTCCCTGGGTGCCCAACTGCTCCCCACTGTGCACAGGACCCCTCACTGGGCCCCATCTCCCTGCCCTAAAGGAGCTGTTTGCCCTCATGTCGTGTCCTTTATTGTTATTAATTTATATAATTATATTTAAAATAATGTATGAATTTATATATAATAGAAAATATTATTATCAATTATATTAATATTGATTAATATCAATCTAACCATAATCTATATAATAATAAATGATAATAAAATATAATTTCTATTATTATATATTAATACAATTTCTGTTAATATTATATAATACTACTACTACTACTACTACTACTACTTATTATTATTATTATTACTACTTATTATTATTATTATTATTATTATTATTATTATTATTATTATTATTATTATTATTATTATTATTATTATTATTATTATTATATTGTTTGGGTTGGAAGGGACCCTAAAGCCCATCCCATTCCACCCTCTGCTATGGCAGGGACACCTTCCACTATCCCAGGGTGCTCCAAACCCTGTCCAGCCTGGCCTTGTGTGGTATTTTCAGGGTCCCCTGTCGTGGGGAGGAAAGATGAATCTGACTCCACATTTTTAGAAGGCTAATTTATTATTTTATGATCTATATTATATTAAAGAATGCTATATTAAACTATGCTAAAGAATACAGGAAGGATACAGGCAGAAGGCTCAAAGATAACAATGAATCTCGTGACTCTCTCCAGAGTCCAACACAGACTGACTGTGATTGGTCATTAAGTTAAAACAATTCACATGAAACCAATCAAACATGCTCCTGTTGATAAACAATGTCCAGACCACATTCCAAAGCAGCAAAACACAGGAGAAGCAAATGAGGTAACATTGTTTTCATTTTTCTCTGAGGCTTCTCAGCTTCCCAGGAGAAGCAATCCTGGTGAAGGGATTTTTCCAGAAAATATGACAGTGGCAGCCTGGAACACTTCCAGGGGTCCAGGGGCAGCCACAGCTGCTCTGGGCACCCTGTGCCAGGGCTTCTCCACCCTCCCAGCCAGGAATTCCTTCCCAATCTCCCATCCATCCCTGCCCTCTGGCAGTGGGAGCCATTCCCTGTGTCCTGTCCCTCCATCCCTTGTCCAAAATCCCTCTCCAGCTCTCTGGAGCCCCTGGGAACTGAGGCTGCAGATCCTGATATTCACCTGTGGATCCCAAAATCTCCACAAGAGCTTTTGTGAGTCTGTGCTTTTGTGGAACCAAACCTTTGGGGGTTTTGGGCTGTGGGGTGATGGCATCTCTATCCCAACATCCCAATGTGGCCGACAGGGCCATCCTGGAAGGGATTTTGCTGCTCTGAAGGGGTTAAATATTCACTGAACAGCAAGGGAGTGTCTCTGCTGCTGAAAAGCAGCATTTAAGTGGCTGGGAACCACTGGTGCCTGCCCACTTTGGGGTAAAAAATGCCATAAAAGCAAACCAGGTTGTTTTGGTCGACCTTTTGGGATGGGATGGGCTTTGCTGGGCAGAGCACAGCAGCACTTGGCCCTCCTGTGGTCCCAACCCAGCCGGAACAATTTAGTTTTTAATTCTGAAGAAGCACTAAAGCCCATTTTTAAAATATGTTTTGAATGGCTGCATCATAAATTAAGGTCAAAATACAATTTCTAAATTCTCCAGCTATGATGCAGAATTCACTTCATTGATTTTCTGTGGGATTTGTAGGAGCTCCCATCATTGTTTTGACAGTTTTATCCTGGAGTAATAGACTTTCTTTTGGATAATTACAGTTCCTACATTAAATCTCAATCTTCTGTCGGACTCAGACAATCACACTTTGATTGTGTTCCTTTCTTTAGCTATACATACCCCATAAACTTCATATTACAGCACTAATTGTTTTAACACTGGAATTTCAGGGCTTACAGAGGAAAGTTCAAGGGTTAATCATGCAAAAAAACCCTTTAATCTCCAAAATTGGTGGTGGCACTCATTTTTTAAGCAGTGAACACCTATTTTAGGGACAGAAACAGCCCAACAGGTGCTGTTGATCCATGACAGAAGATACTTAAAGCTGATTATTGCACATGCCCACTTGGAGTGTGTCTCATCCTGGTTCACAGAGGGTCCCCAGGAGGTGACAGTGAAAGTGCCACCACTTCCCCCTCCCAGCCCAGCACCGTGGGTGTTTGAGACTGGTCCTTAGCCTTCACCAGAGTGAGAAAGCAGATCCTCCCTCCAGAGCAAGCCCAGGAAGGTGTTTCACAGCTGATGCTGCAGCCACCCCCGTGCCAGGGCTATCTCTGCATCTCCAGCCTGCAGTGATCTCTCCCTCCGGTGCCCGGTCATTAAAAGGAAATTAATTTCAGCAGGCCCTGACGTGAGTAAACTCTCAGATTCCTGCTCTGTTATGACTGTTAACCAGCTAGATCTCTCTTTAATAGCTTATTTAAAGCACTGGGCTCCTGACAGGCCGGGTGATGGATGGAGCTGTCAGCCCCGCTCCGTTTGGAGAGGAGAGGAACATCCCTTCAACCACGAGCTCCATAAATCAAAAGGATGAAAAGCAGCCAGTGCATTTTCCTGGACAGGAGAGTCCTTCTCCCTGCAGAGTGCAACAGGCACGAAATTCAGGCTGGACTGATCAGGTCTGGAACCCCTTTGGACAGGTGCTGGAATGGGAAGGAATGGGCACAGAGCAGCAAAGCCACACCTTGGGGACCCCGACACTCACCAGCAGCCCCTTCATGGCAATTCCAGTGTCACTGCTCATGGAAACAGGGAATTGATGCTCCTCCCTGTGCTCAGTGCCCCCAAAGCTCCCTGTGCTCTGGGGATGTGATCCCTGGAGGTTTGGCAGCACTGGAAGCACCACTCTTGTGCCAGCTGTGCCTGGGGAGGTGGTTCTGCCCCTCGTGCAGAAAATGAACTCTTGGGTTTTTCCTGCCACAAAACCACCATCATATGGCACCAGGCTGAGCAAAATTGAATCCCCATCCCCAGAGGGATTTAAAAGCCATGTGGATGTGGCACTGGGGGCCATGGGTTAGGGGTGGGCTTGGCAGTGCTGGGGGAATGGTTGGAGTCGATCTCAGAGGTAGCTTCCCACCTTAATGAATCTAATACACCAAATATTCACAGGGCAGAGCTGTGGATTCTGCCAGGTGTGAGACCCTGCTGGCACTACAACCTTTTCTCCATATTTTTTCCAGGCTGCCTTTCCCAGAGAGCTGATGGATGGGAGCAGGAGCCACCCCCACCCCCCTGCAGACGAGTTACTCGCAGCGCCTGAGTTTTGTTTAATATTGAAAGATGTGCAAAGCGTGGCTCTGACCTAGATTGGAGCTCTTGGGGGGAAGGCTGGGGAGCAGCCAGAGGAGGCAGGGCCTGTGCCTTGCCATGGAATGCTGCTGCTGCTGCTGCTGTGATAAAATAATCATTTAGGGATGGGAATTAACCCACTTAATCAGTGCTGCTCTGGGCTTGCTCCTCCTCGGTGAATGCTCAGAGGTGACTTGAGGTGCACAGACCCTGCTGGGCCCCAGTGGTCCCTGTGGCTGCTCCCAGCCTTGCCTTGCTTCCAGGATTGCAAAATGTTTGAGCCTTCCTTTTTTCCTCTTTTCTTTTTCCTTTTTTTCTCTTTTCTTTTTCTCCTTCCCATTCTTCCTTCCCTTCCCCTTCTCCTTTTCATCTTTTCTCCTTCTCCTTTCTCTTTCTCCTCCCTCTCCTTACCTTTACCCTCCTCCTTCTTATTTTCCCCTTTTCCCATTTTTCTCTCCCATTTTTCCCTTTCTGTTGCTTTTCTGGGGCTCCCCTCTAGCAGCCCCCAGCTCCTTTGGGATCACCTGTGCTGCCACGCCAGGAAAGCAGAGGGGTCCTTCAGATCCCAAGGATGGACATTTTTTAGAAAGCACACCCAAAGAGCTCTTTTTAGGTCAGAATATGCATTTTTAAACGCTTCCCATCACATCCCAGTCATCACAGAGAGGTTTGTGTTTGACATAGAAACCTTGGAATGCTCCCACAACTCCTCCAGGCTCGTCCTAAATCCCTTGGTCTGTTTTTTTTTTTTGTTTTTTTTTGGGAGGAGGAGGCATTTTGTGTCACAGCAGTGGCAGATTTTGGCTCCCTGTTTGTCAAGTCCAAGGGTTTCACAGTGGAGCTGTCGAAGGAGAAGGGAAAACTGGTGAACCACATAATTAGTTTTTGATTCAGTGATTAATATCACTTGCAAACAGGTAATCACAGCCTGAGCAGGCTCTTCCATGGTGTTGCTCCTAATGAACCAGCGTGCTTGGCTGGTGCTTTGCCTTGCAATGGGAACACAAATGTCACATTCACATTTTCTGAAAAATCCCTTTTCCCAGGAGTTTTCTCCTAGGAAGCTGAGAAACCTCAGAGAAAAAGGAAAACCATAATTATCTCATTTGCTTCTCCTGTGTTTTGCTGACATGTGTTTGGAGATTGTTTACCCACAGGTGATTGTTTCATTGGGTTCTCCTGTGAGTTGTTTTGACTCAATGGCCAATCAGGGCCAAGCTGTGTCAGGGTTCTGGAAAGAGTCAGGAGTTTTCATTATTATCTTTTTAGCATTCTGTCTGTATCCTTTCTGTATATAATATAATATAATATAATATAATATAATATAATATAATATAATATAATATAATATAATATAATATAATATAATATAATATAATATAATGTAATGTGATGTGATGTGATGTGATGTGATGTGATGTGATGTGATGTGATGTGATGTGATGTGATGTGATGTGATATGATATGATATAATATAATATAATATAATATAATAATAAGTTAGCCTTCTGAGAACATGGAGTCAGATTCATCATTCCTTCCTTCATCGGGGCACCCAGTGAATCCAATACACAAACACTGGGAATTAACAGAGGATGTAACAGGGAAAGCAAAGCTCTTCCTTCAGGATCAGACTCCTGATATCCCCGAGCAGCTCCTGGCCTCTGCCTCATCTGACACCGTCCCCTTGTTGGTCGCCAGCCCAGCACCCTCCTGTCACCATCTGGCAGTGGCAGTGGCCCTGCCAGCCTTCCCTGCCCACGGAGAATTCCCAGTGCTTTTCCCTGGCAGTGACCAGCCCGTGGAATCTGGGACCAGGGCTGCAGCTCAGAGCCTTTGTTTTAAACCCCGGGCTGGTGGTGGGGTGTGGGATGGTGATGGCTCCATCATCTGGTCCTGCAGTAATCCCAGAGCTGCAGAGCCCCAAGCCCTCGTTTCAATGTGATTTAGCCAGGCTGGAGGAGCTCTGACTGCTCTGGGTTTTGCGGGCAGGCAGTGTGGCCATAACAATAATTTGGGGGGATGTTGTTTTGGGGCTGAGCAGAGGAGCTGAGTGTCAGGATGAGCCCGGGGTCAGCTCCAGAATGTTCCCAGCTGGGATGGATGCCTGAATCCCCACCCCAGCAGCTGGAGCTTCCATTTTTTTCCTTCCTCTCTTTTTCCTTCCAGGCGAGTTCTCCAGCGTCATGAAGAGCCCCTTCTCAGGGATATTTTGGGTGCTGGGTTTCCATGGGCAGGCTGTGCCTCTCCTTCCCTCCCAGCACAGCTCAGAGATGCGGGGATTGCAGATTGATCCCATTGCTGCGATATCCCGGCACTTCCCGGGCATTTAAAAATAGCAGCAGCAGATAACGATCCGTGTCTCCATCCAGCCCGGAGGGGAAGGAGCTGGGTGAGCTCATGGATCTCCTCCTTTGCCCGGGAGTGACCAGGGAAGGGGCTGGAGGAGGTGGGGATGTGCAGGGGGAAACCGGGGAGCAGCCAAGAGGGGAGACCCCTGGGCACATCCATGGGGTGTGGGGTGTCCGTGACCCCGTGTTTTTGTCCCCAAAATCTCGGGATTTTGCTGATGAGAGTGACCCCGAGATGTGTTAGAAAGTCTCTTTTTCCAGCCTGGCAGTTGAAGAAGGAGTCAGAATTCTTCTATTCTTGCTCAAAAGGTTGTTTATTGTTTCTAATCTATAAAATTCTTTCTCCAACCCACCGCGGCCTGTCCAGCAGGTCGGGCTGAGGCACACTGCCCACCTTCAGAGACAGTGTTATCTTTTTATACTAAAAACCACATGTACATTATTTACAGTAACTCCCCAATACCTATCACCTATGTTAGACAGTGAGCTTCTACTCTAAACCAATCTAAAAGTGCCAACATCACCCAGAAGATGGAGGCTAGGAAGAAGGAAAAAGGACAAGGCACGGCCAAATTCCTCCATCTTGAGACCCCAAGCCCCCATTCTAAAAACCTCAAAAATCTATTTTTCACCCTGTGGCAAACTATTATTCTACTTAAACTCTTTTGACTTGTAATTCTTCATATAAAGGTTGGTAATTGTTTTTTCCAAGGGCTAAATCAAAGGCACAGGGGCCTTGGGCTCTGTGCCAAGGTCTCTGAGCCCCCCAGGCAGGGGCTGGAGCCCTCCAGGGCAGCCAGAGGAATTCCCTGGGTTCTGACACCAAAAGGGAGGGTGGTTTTTGTGGGGTATCCGGTGACCCCGTGGTTTTGTCCCCAAAATGCCCTGGGAGGGTGGTTTTTGGCTGGTTTTGGAGCTGATGGATGAGCAGGAGCCGCACTGGCTGCGTGCACACCGTGATGGGTGGCAGCGAGACACGGGGGGGAGAAGGATGGGAAATGCAGGAATTTGGGAGCTGTGGCTGCTCAGTGCCAACCTGCCAGATGTGCTGAGTGCTGTGGATGCCCTGTGTGCCACCCCTGTGTCCCTGCTCCCAGCCCCAAGGTCCCCAGGGACACCCTGTGAGGTAAGGCTGGGGCTGCTCCCTTCCAGGAAAAGCTGCTTTGTCTTCCTCCCCAAAATCCACGGAGCATGTGGAATCTGAATATTTCCCCCTCAGGGAAATCCCCAGGGCACTGGAAAGACTTACCATAGAGTTTTCCCCACCTAGGCAGGCAGAAAGGACTTCCCATGGAGTCTTGCACAATTCCTTCCCCTGAATATCCCAAATTCTACAGGAGCAGGTTATTTTGCTCTCTGGTCCAAATAAACCCCGCAAGGGATGTGTGAAAAATGTGTATTTTATGATTGGCTTTTCACAAATATTAAAATGAATATTATCTGTGTTATATTAGAAAGTGATGCTGTATTAATTCTCTTAAGTAGTGTGTTAAATATAGTTTTAGGTTATAACAAAATGTTAAAATAGAAACTATGCTATGTAAGATACTTTTTTTAAAGAGAGGACTTGCACTGAGATAGCAGCCGCAGGGCACCTGAATCTTTCAGAGAAAAAGAATTTATTGCTCTTTTCAAGTCCTTTCCACCTTGCTCAGCCCTGAAGATGCTGTCAGAATTCAGAGGAAGAAGCTGACACTGCCCAGACAGAATCCTGTGTTTGAATGGAATTTATGCATCATGGATGAGGTGTATGAATATGCAACAGGCTGTTGTTTTTAAGGGTTAATCCTCTGTTAACGTGGGTCCTTTTTCAGGCTTATTTTGCCCAGAAAAGGTACCCAGACTGTCCATAACTCTTTGTTTCTATTGCCTCATATTGTCCTAAATCCTAATTGTCCAAATTATTATTACTCTAATTATATTGCTATTTTTATAACCATTTTATTACTATTAAACTTTTAAAATTCTAAAAACAAGTGATTGGCGTTTTTCACATGATGTGAGTGGGGAAGGAAGAAGGGATCCCACCCAGGTGGTGAGGAGGGCTCAGGGATTCCCTGGCTGGGGATGGGATGGATGGATGGATGGGATGGATGGATGGATGGATGGATGGATGGATGAAGGTGGATGGGATGGATGGATGGATGGGTGGATGGATGAATGAAGGTGGATGGAATGGATGGATGAAGGTGGATGGGAGGGATGGATGGATGGATGGATGGATGGATGGATGGATGGATGGATGGATGGAGGTGGGTGGAATGGATGGATGAAGGTGGATGGGATGGATGGATGGATGGATGGATGGATGGATGGATGGATGGATGGATGGATGGATAGGTGGGTGGATGGATGGATGAAGGTGGATGGGATGGATGGATGGATGGATGGATGAAGGTGGATGGGATGGATGGATGGATGGATGGATGGATGGATGGATGGATGGATGGATGGATGAAGGTGGATGGGAGGGATGGATGGATGGGTGGATGGATGGATGGATGGATGGATGGATGGATGGAGGTGGATGGGATGGATGGATGGATGGATGGATGGATGGATGGATGGATGGATGGATGGATGGAGGTGGATGGGATGGATGGATGGATGGAGGGATGGATGGATGGATGATGGATGGGTGGATGGATGGATGGATGATGGATGGATGGATGGATGGATGGATGGATGGATGGATGGATGGATGAAGGTGGATGGGAGGGATGGATGGATGGGTGGATGGATGGATGGATGGATGGATGGATGGATGGATGAAGGTGGATGGGAGGGATGGATGGATGGGTGGATGGATGGATGGATGGATGGATGGATGGAGGTGGATGGGATGGATGGATGGATGGATGGATGGATGGATGGATGGATGGATGGATGGATGGATGGTTGAAGGTGGCTCTGTGCCCCCGGCAGGTTGGAACCAGCCCCACCGGCACCAGGAGCGGCACTGCTGGGAAGCTCCTGGGATTCAGAGAACGTTGTCTCCCCATGGTAAGGGAGGGCCTGGCCACGCTTTTAAAAAAGTGATTTATGCTCTAATCGCTCTTGAAGGTTTATTATTCCCAGCATTAGCCTGTCTGAGCCACTGGCCTTGTTTGTTAATGCACCGGGAGCGCGGCAGATGCGCCGGTTTGCATCTGTGACCCCATCAGCTCCCTGATTCATCCACTTCCATTTTCATTTCCCTGTCATTGATTTATTAATGATGTCTCACTTATCTGGGGCTCCTCTGCAGGGCTGCTACAGCCCAGCCCCCAGAGAGATGCTGGAGGAGCTCTCTCCCCCTGCCCAAATGTCCCGTTTTTCAAACCATTTTCACCATCACTGTTCCAGAGATCAGATGTTTTAATCATTTACTAACTGTGGCTTGTACAGTTTGTGGGTGATTTGCCTGCTGAGACTACAGCATCCCTTTTTTCCATGGCAGACAGGGTACCCCATCCTCCAGGGATGCATTTGGGAATGAGAATCCATCCTGGACTCCATCCAGGAGCTCCACAGGATGCACAGGGCAGATGTCCAGGCTGAGAAAATGAACTGGTTTTCTTGCTTTTCTCTGCTCTCTGGGCTGGTCCAGCCTGGAATAATCCCAGGGGCAGATTTTGTGCAAGAAGCTCAATTCCCTCCTTACTTGGAAAATCTGGTGAGGAGCTGGATCAAACTGTGCTGAGATTCTATGGCTTTCCTTGGCAGACATGTCCTTTCTACACTGCCTATTTGACCTGGGCCATGATGAAAAATATTTATTTTCTGAATTAATTCAGAATTTTCTTAATTAATTTCAGAAATTATTTATTTTCTGCACCCTATTCGGACAAAATACCTTTATTCCCACACCTGTCTTAAGAGTGAGCCTTGAGCAGGTTATTGGTTTGCCTTTGCCTTGCAAGGGGATTTTCCTCCTCCTCTGATCCAGTGATGGAACTCCTGGATAAGCCACAAAGCAGAGGGAGCTGCAGGGACCTGGGATAAAGCTCTGGCAGGCTCTGTCCCATGGGATGTCTGTCCCAGGCTTTTGGCAGCTCCCAAACTTTTGACTCCTGACCCTTTTTTCTTTTTTTTCTCTTGGCATCCCACTTTGAGCTGCCCAGAGCAAATCCTGCTTCTCCTCACTGAAAAGCATCTTCTCACTGAGCAGCTCTGACCTCACACCCTCAGGGCTCTCCAGAAACCAAATTCTGCCACAAAACCCACACACAAACCCTCTGGATCTAGGGAAGAGCATTCCAAGTTTATTCACAGACCCTCTGTGCTTTTCCTTTCCAGCCCTAAAGCATCACTCCCTGTCCCTACAATATTTGCTCCTTGCTCCCACCTTTCCTGCTGGGAAATTCTGCCTGTTTCCAGCTGCTCACCTGGATCCCTGGGGAAAATTTCTTTGCTTCTGGGGATGTTTGAGAGATTTATGGTGTTGGTGTTGATCCCTGAGCCTCAGATGTGCCCGAGACCTTGCTGCTCCCTCTGATCCCCACTCTGATTCCAGCCTGGCTCTCTCCTTGGCTCTTTGCAGGGTGGTTGGCTCATGATATCTCAGTTTTGCTGGAGGGTTTAACCTGCTTATTTTTTGCAGAAAAAATAAAGTTTTCTGGGTGTTTTTTCCCCTTTGTATCCTTCCCTCCTGATGAATTCAGGTGCTGATAAGGGACTTGCCAGCCTGGAGCCATCAGGAGTGTGTTAGATTATTGGCACTGCAGACAAGCCCTTGCTGTTTTATAAATGTAAGTACCTCTCCTAATCAATAAATCAACATTCATGCTACTTTAAGCTGCCACAACGAGGAGAAGGAATTTTCTGATCATTTCCTTTTCTTTCTGGTTAATTTATTTGTCCGTGTAAAGTTCAGATTTGCTGGGGGACAGATCCTCAGCTCAGTGCCCTGGATTTTCACCAGGGCCATTTCCAAACATTTGCTAGGATTCAGAGTCATAGAATCTTGGAGTGGTTTGGCTTGGAAGGGACCAAGAAAATCCAGTTCCAACCCCCCTTCAATATCCTCTGTGTCCAGACTGGGTTGGGAAATGCAAGGGACAAAAAATGAACTTGACAAGAAGGGAAACGGAATCTTGCGACCCCAGAAAGAAAGGCTTGCAAACACTCTGGAAAGGAGATAGGATCAAATGAAATGCAATTGAAAAAAAAACCCAAAAAACCCAGAAAATGGGGAGATTTAGTGTCTTCAAAAAATGGTCTGTGAGGAAATGAGTTGCAGTGCAAATGACCAAACCATGCCAAAACTAAACTCACTGATGCTGCAAAAGCAGGGGAAAAAGTCAAGGAGGAAGACACAACTTGGAGGGGAAGATATGAGGGACATGGCATGGATACTTTAAAAAAAAAAGAAAAAAAAGGAAAAAAAATCTTTCCCAAAGTCAAAGCCATCCAAAGGCATGGCATGCTATCAAGTGCAGGGACATGGAGCAAAGCTTGTCCAAATGGATCCCCGCTGAAGGCCAAAACGAAAAGAAGGACTTACAAACACTCTGGAATGGAGATACCATCAAAGGAATTGCAATTGGTGGAGAAAAAATAAAAATTTGGGAAATTCAGTGACTTCAAGAGAATGGACCAGGATTATATCCAGTGCATTGCAAAGGACCAAAAGAGGACAAAACTAAGCTCACAGATGCTGCAAAAGCAGGAGGAAGACACAACTTGGAGGGGAAGATATGAGGGACATGGCATGGATATTTAAAAAAAAGGAAAAAAAGAAAAATCTTTCCCAACGTCAAGGCCATCCAAAGGCATGGCATGCCATCAAGTGCAGGGACATGCACCAAAGATTCCCCTATTGATCCCCATTGGAATCTTGCGACCCCAGAAAGAAAGGCTTACAAACACTCTGGAAAGGAGATAGGAACAAATGAAATGCAATTGAAAAAAAAAAACCAAAAAACCCAGAAAATGGGGAGATTTAGTGTCATCAAAAAAATGGTCTGTGAGGAAATGAGTTGCAGTGCAAAGGACCAAAAGAGGCCAAAACTAAGCTCACAGATGCTGCAAAAGCAGGGGGAAGACACAACTTGGAGGGGAAGATATGAGGGACATGACATGGATACTTATAAAAAAGGAAAAAAAAAGAAAAATCTTTCCCAAAGTCAAGGCCATCCAAAGGCATGGCATGCCATCAAGTGTAGGGACATGCACCAAAGATTCCCCTATTGGTCCCCATTGGAATCACAAGATTCCGTTTCCCTTCCCGAAAGGAAATTTCGTTTTCCCTTTCAGAAAGGAAAATATCCATTGCCATGGTTATTAGGAATTCTGGAAATGTGCAAATCAGCCTTTTTCCACAAGGAAGGGACCTGGGGGAGACCAAAGCCCCAAAGGCCAGCATGGAAACCCCTGGGAGCCAAGACCTGTTCCTGTGAGCACAAAACCCACATTTATTTATGGCCTGGGTGGGAAACTTCCCCAGCTTCTGTTTTCCCTGTAGCACCCTGAAAACAAAGCACTGAGCACCTGGGGCTCACCTTCCCTCCCAGATGCTGCATCCCAACTTCCCCTCATGGCCCCTTAGCACTGGGGTATGCATTAATTAACCTCACACCTTCTACAATTTTCTTGCCCAAAGGCAGTTTGCAATTTTACAGTGTCAGCCTCTCCATCCCTCCAAAACCTGAGTCCCCTTTTGGTTTTTCCTCTGTATTTTTTTCTCCCACTATTTTGACTGCCTTTTTTCCCCTCTTATTTTCCCCCACTCTTTCCCTGCCCCTTTTTTAAAATAATTTTTCATTTTTTAAATTTTTCTTTTTCTTTTTCTTTTTAATTATTTCTTCTTTTTTATAATAAATATAGCTATATAAATATATAAATATATAAATATATAAAATATTTTTATTTTTATTTTTATTTTTATTTTTATTTTTATTTTTATTTTTATTTTCATTTTTATTTTCATTTTTATTTTTATTTTTATTTTCATTTCAATTTTTATTATTTTTTAGTTTTTATTTTTATTTAATTATTATTTTAAATTTTATTTTTATTTTTAATTTATTTTTATTTTATATTTATTTTTATGTTTATTTTTATTTTTAATTCTTTATTTTTATTTTATTTTAATTTTTTATTTAATCTGCTTGCTCCCAGCATCCTAACCTCAGTGAGCATCCTAGGAAAAAGCCAGACAGTGATGTGGTGGCTTGGGCTGCCCTCTCTTGGCACTGCTGAATGTTTCACAGAGCAAAATCCTCAGCTGGGGAAAAAAATATAAATAAATCCGCGTTTCTTGACAGCATCTTCCTCCCTGCAGCTCCCTCCCTGCTGGAGAAGGGCAGGTTGGGAGCTCTTCCACCCCCTCCTTTCACTCCATGGTGCTGCTCAGGGTCCCTGTTTTAAGGTCAGGGACCATATTGTGCCTCTGTGATTCGGGCACATCTGTCTGCCAACTTCCTTAATGAACCTTTCCAACCTGGCTTTTGGCCCGGCAGCAGCTCTGAAACGGCCCTTGGGGGAGTAATTAAGGATTTTTTTTTAAATTTTTTTTTTTTTCTCCAACGCATTTGTGGATGTGACCTCGTGCTCCCCCCGCTGCCGGTGGAAGGGGCTGCGGTGCCCTTGCGATAAATCCCGAAATTCCCCCCAGGGCTGGCTGGAGCCCGGCACATCCTGCAGCCTCCTTGCCAGGGTGGCTGCACAATCTCATCAGCCAGACGGGGAAAGGGCACGGCCCAAGGTTATAACCAAGCTCTTCTCTCTCTCCCTCTTTATTTATTTATTCATTTATTTAAATATAAATTTGGTTAGTGTTGATCTGGCTGACTTCTCTCAGCCTGGTGGCTTTTCCAAATTCTGCAGGGATGCCAGCCCCAGCCCTGGGACAGGGCTGCTTCCCAGCTCCTGAGGCTGGGTCAGCTCATCCATGGCTTTCTCTGCCACATCTCCAGTTTTTTGTGGGTTTTTTTTTTCCTCCACGAGGGGTTTGCATTTTCAGAGAAGAGGTTTGGAAAGTGTCTCTGCCCTTGGCAGGGGGGTTGGAACCAGATTTTGGTCCCAAACCATTCTGGGATTCTCTGCTGCTAATACAGCAGACAACTGAGGATCAGCATCTTTCCTTGGGCTCTCGGAGCACAACCAGCTCAAAAAAAAAAAAAAAAAAGAAAAAAAAGTTATTTTTCTTTTGCTGAAGCAAAGACTTTCCAGATTCACTTCATGGCTTCATGGCCAAACACCCTGTGGGCTTGAACCTGCTGCTCCCTGCAGGAGCTTGGGTGAGGCTGGGTGTTGGCAGAGGTGGGACAAGGAAAAATAAAACTGAAAGTCACGTCATGTCTCTGACCTCTTTGGGAAAACAGCCTCGTGGTTTCCAGGCACCCCTATCACCGAGGGGCCAAAGGACACACTGCTCCCTGTCCCTGTGTTTGTCACACAGACCTGATAAAACAGCCTGTGATTGCTAATTTCTCTGCTGGCTTTTTCTCCGGGGCCCTTATCAGGATGGCAGATAAGATAATGTGAGGCTGAGAGAGTGGCTGTGTCAGATAAAAAATATAAATATTGTGCTCTGCAAGTCCCCTCCCACATCCATGAGTTTGCTGCAGCAACAGCCCTGACACCTTTTTCCAATTTATTTTACAAAGTAATGAGCTGTTCCTGATGGGCACAAACCCAGAGAGCCGGGGGTGAAAACATGGTTATTTGTGAAAATCCCCATCCAAGAGCTGCTCTCTGGCCCCTGCCATGAAACAGAGGGAGCTGCAGGGACCTGGGATTTATCTGGCAGGCTCTGTCCCATGGGATGTCTGTCCCAGGCTTTTGGCAGCTCCCAAACTTTTGACTCCTGACCCTTTTTATTTAGTTTTTTTTCCCACTTGGCATCCCACTACGAGCTGACCAAAGCAAACTCTGCTTCTCCTCACTGAAAAGCATCTTCTCACTGGGCAGCTCTGACCTCACACCCTCAGGGCTCTCCAGAACCCGAACTCTGCCATGAAACCCCTGCACAAACCCCTGGGATGGGTTTGAGGGCACTCCTGCCCTGCAGCTCCCAGCCCTGGGATCACCCTCAGGGATCCTCGTGGAGCAGAGGCTGCACATCCTGCTGCCCCCCTGAGCTGGTGGATGTGTCACCTCTGCCCCACCTCTGCCACCCCTGGGCCTGGGCAAAGCTCCCCCAGCACCTCCTGAAGCTGAGGAGCTGAGGGGGTTCCTTGGCTCAGGCCTGAGACTTCTCAGCACTTTCTTTTCGGGGTGGTTGCTTGTGGGAGTTACCTGTTTTACTCCACCATTGTCCTGGACACCCTGTGCCACCCAACTCTTGGCCTTTCAGTGAAGAAATTTTCTCTCATACCCAACCTAAACTTGTCCTGGTGCAGCTTGAGGCTGTTTCCTCTCATCCTGTCCCTGTTCCCTGGAGCAGAGCCTGATCCCCCCGGCTGTCCCCTCCTGTCAGGAGCTGTGCAGAGCCACAGGGTCCCCCCTGAGCCTCCTTTGCTCCAGGCTGAGCTCCCTCAGCCTCTCCTGGTGCTCCAGCCCCTTCCCCAGCTCCTTTCCCTTCTCTGGACGTCCTCCAGCCCCTCAATGTCCTTCTGTGAGTGTCCCAAAACTGCCCCAGGGCTGGAGGTGCCCCAGCAGTGCCAGCACAGGGGACAATCCCTGCCCTGCTCCCTCTGGCCACGCTGTTCCTGACACCAGAGATTCTCTGGAGGCCATGGCCAGCAACACATCCACATCCAGGACAACTCTGCCGGCCCACAGCTCTTCCCAAAACACTTTCCTCTCCTTTCCCAAAGTGCTGCCTGTGCTGCAGGGCTGGAGTGAACCCCTCTGCTCGGCAGCCATGGCCCAAGGACATTCCCAAGCCTTGGTGCTGACCCAAAGCCATTCCCAGCTCTCAGTGCTGACCCAAAGCCATTATACCAGGTGCAGTGCAAAGGACCAAAAGAGGCCAAAACTAAGCTCACAGATGTTGCAAAAGCAGGAGAAAAAGTAAAGGAGGAAGAGACAACTTGGAGGGGAACATATGAGGGACATGGCATGGATGCTTAAAAAAGAAGAAGAAAAAAAAAATCTTTCCCAAAGTCAAAGCCATCCAAAGGCATGGCATGCCATCAAGTGCACATGGAGCAAAGCTTGCAAAAATTGATCCCTGCTGAAGGCCAAAACAGATAAGAAGAACTTACAAACACTCTGGAATGGAGATGGCATCAAAGGAATTGCAATTGGAGGAGAAAAAAAAGAAATTTGGGAAATTTAGTGACTACAAGAAAATGGACCGGGATTCCCAGCTCTCAGTGCTGACCCCAAGCCATTCCCAAGCCTTGCTGCTGACCCAAACCCATTCCCAGACCCCAGTGCTGACCCACAGCCATTCCCCATCCCCAGTACTGACCCACAGCCATCCCCAGTTCCCAGCACTGACCCACAGCCATTCCCAGTTCCCAGGGCTGACCCACAGCCATTCCCAATCCCCAGTACTGACCCACAGCCATTCCCAGTTCCCAGCGCTGACCCACAGCCATTCCCAGTTCCCAGGGCTGACCCAAAGCCATTCCCAATTCCCAATACTGACCAAAAGCCATTCCCAATCCCTGGTGCTGACCCAAAGCCATTCCCGATTCCCAATACTGACCCACAGCCATTCTCAGTTCCCAGTGCTGAACCACAGCCATTCACAGTTCCCAGCACTGACCCACAGCCATTCCCAATTCCCAATACTGACCCACAGCCATTCCCAGTTCCCAGTGCTGACCCACAGCCATTCCCAATCCCCAGCGCTGACCCACAGCCATTTCCAATCCCCAGCGCTGACCCACAGCCATTCCCAGTTCCCAGTGCTGACCCACAGCCATTCCCAGTTCCCAGTACTGACCCACAGCCATTCCCAGTTCCCAGCACTGACCCACAGCCATTCCCAGTTCCCAGCACTGACCCACAGCCATTCCCAATCCCCAGTACTGACCCACAGCCATTCCCAGTTCCCAGCGCTGACCCACAGCCATTCCCAATTCCCAGTGCTCACCCAAAGCCATTCCTGTCCCTCAGTGCTGACCCACAGCCATTCCCAGTTCCCAATACTGACCCACAGCCATTCCCAATCCCCAATACTGACCCACAGCCATTCTCAGTTCCCAGTGCTGACCCAAAGCCATTCCCAATCCCCAATACTGACCCAAAGCCATTCCCAATCCCCAGCACTGACCCAAAGCCATTCCCAGTTCCCAGGGCTGACCCACAGCCATTCCCAGTTCCCAGCGCTGACCCAAAGCCATTCCCAGTTCCCAGTACTGACCCACAGCCATTCCCAATCCCCAGTACTGACCCAAAGCCATTCCCAGTTCCCAGCGCTGACCCACAGCCATTCCCAATCCCCAGCACTGACCCACAGCCATTCCCAATTCCCAGTACTGACCCACAGCCATTCCCAGTTCCCAGCGCTGACCCACAGCCATTCCCAATTCCCAGTGCTGACCCACAGCCATTCCCAATTCCCAGCGCTGACCCACAGCCATTCCTGTCCCTCAGTGCTGACCCACAGCCATTCCCAGTTCCCAGCACTGACCCACAGCCATTCCCAGTTCCCAGTGCTGACCCACAGCCATTCCCAGTTCCCAGCGCTGACCCACAGCCATTCCCAATTCCCAGTGCTGACCCACAGCCATTCCCAGTTCCCATCACTGACCCACAGCCATTCCCAGTTCCCAGCACTGACCCACAGCCATTCCCAGTTCCCAGTACTGACCCACAGCCATTCCCAGTTCCCAGCGCTGACCCACAGCCATTCCCAGTTCCCATCACTGACCCACAGCCATTCCCAGTTCCCAATACTGACCCACAGCCATTCCCAGTTCCCAGCGCTGACCCACAGCCATTCCCAGTTCCCATCACTGACCCACAGCCATTCCCAGTTCCCAATACTGACCCACAGCCATTCCCAGTTCCCAGTACTGACCCACAGCCATTCCCGGCAGGAAGGGGCTGCGGCTGCCCGGCTGCTCCATCCCTGGGCGCTGCTGCCATCTAATGCCCACGGCCGGCGCCCCGCAGCCACATTCGGGAGCTGGGAGAAGGAGAATCACCCTCCTCCTTCCAGAGGTGCTGTTTGTGCGGGAAAATGCTGCTGCTTTCCCAGGAACCAGCCTGATGGATAACTGCGAGCCGTGGGAGCATCCAGCAGGGATGCAGGCTAGGCTGGAGTGATTTTAGTTGGTTCTTTTGGCTGAGGACAGCTGAAAATTGCAGGAAAGACACCCTCCAGCTCACCACAGCTGGGATTTCATCCTGATGGGGCTGCTCCCCCCTGCCCTTTTTCTGCCAGGGAGGGAGAGATGATTTCTTGGATAAAATAATACAATAAAATCCTAGAATTATTTGGGTGGGAAGGGATCTTAAGGAACACCTTGTTCCAACCCCCTGCCACAGGCTGGGGGCTGGATAGGAGATCTGTGTATGGAGAAAGGAGTTTTTTCAAGTCAGATGCTCATTAATCTCTATTATCTGAGAAGTGTTGATATCTGTAATCACTTTTTATTTATTTAGTACTCATTGAAGCACTCAGGGCAGGTTCCTTCCATTGTGTCACCTCTGCAGAGGGTTTATTTTTTTTTGCCATTTTTTTTTTAATATTCACAGTCACCACTCCCCAAAATAAGCATGGGTGGATATGAAATGGGTTAAAAACCTGCTCTTGTCCTTCCCAAAGACACCCTCAGAGTGGGTTCTATGTTCCTGAGAACCTCCCAAGGGATTTTGGGGATTTCACATTTCCATGAAGGATGCAGAGGGCATGGGGCCCGTGTGGCTGGACACAAATAAACAGAGAATTTTTCACAAATTCTGTGTTTATTTGTGTCCAGCCACACAAATTTTTCAGAAATTCTGGTTTTGGTTTTTTTTTTTCACAAATAAACACAGAATTTGGAGGTCAAAACATTCGGGGTGTCCTCTGTCTTTTGGAAAGTGCTTTTTTGCTGCTTACCTGGGGGGGTGAGGAGGGCAGGGATGAAGGCTGCTGGTCCTTCTGGGGCTGATGGGGTCCCATGGGCTCATGGGACCCACCCAAGGCACTTCCTAATGACCATGCCCAAAATCAAGGCTCGATTTCCTTTAGTGGCCTTAAAGAATTTTACCTGTGTAAGGTAATTCTTTACCTTAAAGAATTTCACATGGTGCTCCTGGTGGGAGCTCCTGGGCATTGTGCCAGCCAGCTGACCCCAAAATCACACAAAAATCATGGAACTGGGGTTTGTGGCCTCCAGGCTTACTCCCAAAGTAGGAGAAAAGCTTTTTTTCCTTTATTTTTTCCTTCACCACTCCATAACCCTCATTTTCACACCTCTGGTGGTCACAGGACATCCACCCACTGTTTCTGAAACTTCCCTTGTACCTCCTGCCAGGAGACCATTCTTTTTAAAATCTGTTGGATGAGCCCACCACAAAAAGATGTTTTATCCAGAACTTGACAAGCAGGTGTTTCTATTTTCTGGACGAAGCTCACTGTGAAGGAATGGTGACCCCATGTGAGGGCAGGGCCACACCATGGTTCTGCAGCAAAGGGGACCCTTGAAGGGGTGTTTGGATGGGGCTGTGGGGACCAAACTGTGTCACCCTGGTGCTCCCCAGGGCCTGGCCAAGGCTCCCTGGTGCCCTGTCCCCTCCCAGCAGTGTGTGCACAGGGATTAGGTAACACCAGCTCCGTGTTAGGGGTCTGAGTGCTCCTTTCAATTTAGCTTAACTGGGTGAGGAATTGACTTAAACTAGATTGATATAAGCCACTCTTAAAAGATTTAAGCCCCACCGTAAGAGGATGTGCTCATGGGTTTACACTGTATTAACCCAGGCTTTTAAATAACAGCTCCAGGCTAGGTCTATACTTGGTTTCTGTACCAAATTATTGCAGCTCAGGCCTGCCTGGTGTTTTAATTGAATCAGTGAGAAATGTTCATGTGGATTCACTCACACTGGTGGGGAATTGTCTTACACTGGGAGAGTTCTGGGAGTCATCCAGCTCTCCCAAAAGTGGGAATGAGGAGGGCTGCATGTTCAGAGGAGAGAGGGTCTGGCAGCCCAGGGAGTGCTTGAAGTATTTAAATCAGCAGGGAGAAGAAAGGAACCAATATTTCAATTTAAAAAAATAAAAATTAACCTCCTTCGCTTTTTTTTCCTGTGGTCAGCAGCCCCTGAAAAGGAGGGAGAGATATCCCAATTTATCTGGGACACTTGGCAGGGGTGGAGCAGCAATTCCTGTTGTGGGGTGGTTTCCCCAGAGTTTTGAGCGATTTTGGCCACACTTTGTTTTTAACACCCTGCCCATGGCTGTGCCAGGAGCTCACCCTGTCTCAGCTCTGGCTGAGGGTGATGCTGGTCCCACACTGGGGCAAAGCCAAGTTCAGCTGCAAAAGCAGCAAGTTTTGGCTAATCCCTCTCCTAGCACAGCACATCCCTTGCACCAACACGCTGCTGCTCTCTAATAGTATTAATAATTCTCCCTTTATTTCTCACTCAAACACTCTTGGAAGGATCATCCAATTTAAATCACAGCTTCTCTAGTTAGCGTGTGTCACCACGAGAGGGCAATAAATCATCTAATTACAGTGATGGAGCTGCTGTCCCTCCACAAAGCCACCCATGATGAACTTAAATGGATTTTAAACATTAATATAATAGGCATTTAGTAAAGAATGGGAAGGGAAAAGAACATTTTAAACAAGCCAGCAGGTTCCCCTGAATGTATTTGGGATGCAGGGCTCGGATTGGCCACCAAAACCATCCTGATGTGCTGGAATTAAAACCGGGGAAGGGAGCCCTGCCTCTTTGAGATGCTAATTCAGGTAAAAGCTCATTTTGAGGAGTGCAGACGTACTGACCCTAATGATTCGGAGCTATTTGGAGAGCTAATGGAGGGTTACTAATTTCAAAGCATATCAATCTCACAAGAAGTGAAAGGAGATGGTTCCTCACTCGGCTGTCCTGGGGGATGTCTGGGGGCTCCCTGGCCCCTTCCTGAGCCCCCCACAGGCCAAAATGCCCAGCTATATCCACTGCTAAGGCTTGGCCCTATGGAAACCAAGGAAAACCTCTTTATCCCCCAAGATGATGCTGCCAGGAACAGCCACTCTAATCCTGGCACTCTGACCCCATCTAGGGGAGTGTTTTTGCTGTAAAATGGTCTCCTCTCTCTGGTTTATCCCCCAAGGTGAGGTGGCAGGGTCTAGGTGGATGTTTTGTGGCTCCAAATGTGGCCACTGGTGGTGGCAGGAGCAGATGGAAACCAAGGGAAAAACCACTTCATCCCCCAAGCTGATTCTTTCAAGAACAGGTACTTTAATCCTGGCACTCTGACCCCAGCCAGGGGAGTGTTTTTGCTGTAAAATGGTCCCCACTCTCTCCTTTATCCCCTAGGGTGAGGTGGCAGGCTCTTGGTGGATGTTTTGTGGCCACTGGTGGTGGCAGGAGCAGATGGTTCCCACCTCTCTTGGGATGTGTTTTTGTGGTGACTTTGGCTGGTTTCTTGAGGGGCAAGAGTGGGAGTTGTCATTGAATCAGCCAAATCTTGTCTCGGCATTCACCATTCTCCTCAATGTCCTCATGATGAGTCTTCCCAGTTTCCACATCTACCCATGAGGCAGGAGCAGAAATCCATCAGAAACAGCCATTCAAGAGTTGTGGGAGGTTTAAGGGCTGCAATACAAGATGTTGCTGGCATTTTGGGGTTATTTAATCCCTTTTATTTGACTTTCCGCGCTTGGATGGATAAGACACCAGGCTGGTGCACCTGTGACTTTTGGAGATGGGGGGACACCAGAGCTTTTCTGCAGGAATCCAAAACAGACCTGGATGAACCAAGGTGAGAAACGAGCAGTTACCAGCTCTCAAAGCCCAGGGCTTCTGGGTACCTTTAGGAGAGCAAAATCAGGCACACAAGTATGAAACAGAGAAGAGAAAGCAGCAGCATTGGGGGCTGGGTGTGAAAGCAGAACAAATCACAGCCTAAGGCTGATGGGACAGCAAACAAAAACTTATTTGGGGTGTTCATTATAAAGAGAGTCACATGTGAGTCCTGGCAGGGACTGGTCCTGCCTTGTGTGCTCCTACCAGACATGAGGGAAGCTCAGGGCTTCAAACCCTTGTGAGCAACTTGTAGGGAGCCCAGAGGGAAGGAACAGAAGTGAGGGAAGATGGGCTACGAGCCTCCTGGAGTAGTGTGAGGAATGGATTTGTAAGGGATTCTCAAAAGCTGACTGAAAGCTCACACAGCCTTGTACATGTGTATGCAAACTCTGAGATAAGGTGTGCTGGCTTAGGAAGGCCATGGAATAGAGATGACATTGTTGAGAGAGAGATTGAGCTAGAAACAAGTTTCAACAAGTCTCAAAACATGGCCTTGCAAAAAGACCAGATATTTTAGAGAATTAGAAGTGTGAAAGATGCATTGTAGCAGGACTATGTGGGGTAAAAATTTAAGTGATTTGTGTTAGAAGTATTAGTAGCATTGTGTGGCAAAAGCCAACAGGTTGAAAAACATTTTTAAGGCATTGTGACCAGGAAATAGGTTGGCTTCTGATAGAATGGGGTTGAGTTTTACATCTCTTACATCTCACTATTCATCGAGACTGATAGTGGAATAAAATCTTTTAAAATGCCTCTCGGTTGCCCCGTCTCTGAAAAGCTGGGAATAATCCAACAGAGTAGGATTTGGCTCTCCTGTTCCTTGGGGAAAGGTCAAAGCTGCACTCAAGGAAAAACTGGTTTGAGTTGGAAGAGCAATGTCATGGTGAGGGGAGCACGTGCAGCCTCTGCCCTGGGGCTGTCCAGAAGAACAGGGAGCTCCTGGGGAGGGACGGGGCCATTCAGACCTTCTCCACTTCATGGCCAAATGGTATCAGCTGCACCCTGGGGCCAGAGCAGGGGAGGGTTGGGAAATGCTCCCTGTGACCCCCTCGGGAGCTCTCATGCAGCTCTGGATGTGCCTGAGCCCTGTGGCTCTGCACAAGGATGGTGTTGGCCATAAACCGTGAGGAACAGCGGTGAAGCCAAGGTTAATCTGAGAACGAGACCCACAGCACAGCCAGTGCCCCAGTGCTGCAGGAGAAGAAATTGGGACATGAGGAGCTACCAGGGAACATCACCAGGGGACACAGGAAGCCCGTGTTAAGGTTGTCTTGAAAAATGAGGAGGTGACAAGAACTGAGGGTCAGCACTTCCCACAGCAAGTCCTGATGTAAAGGTTTAAGGAGCTGAAGGTGATGGGCTCATACACAGATCTATCCTCTGTGCTGATATCCATCCACTGTGGAAGTCATGGTCAGCATGGGGCCCACCTGGCTCCTCTGGCAGCATTTTCCAGCCTTTTCCACTGGAATGAGCAACGGGATGGAGGAGAACAAGGCAGTTCAGGTGTGGTGTGGGTGATGGAGACCCTGGTAGGTTGTTTGCAGCAGTCCTGGGTGGATATTTCCCTGGATTTCCACTGGACCAGCAGTGGCATGTTCAGTCCTGAGCAGAGCATGAAACAGGGGAGGAGAACATGGAGACACAGAGCCCAGCCAAGTTCTGCACTGATTTTCATAACTAATAAAGATCCGGTATGAATATGAGATTGAAAGGGCTCAAAGCTGATTAAATCTGTTTGATATTTGTGGGTTTCCTCCCCCTCCCTCCCCTTTGTTAAAGGACAGTCTCCTCCTTCAAAGTGAGTGATGGTCTAAAGTCGTAATGCCGATTATTGCTGAGATTCTCACACAAATGCGGTGGGGAGGAGGGGGGGGGGAAGAATAAAAATCCCTGTAGGGTAGTTTAAAGTCGGCGTGAGTAGTGTGTAATCTACCCAACAGGATTGATCCAGGTCAGGCATTAAAGGCTAAAATGGATTAAACAAAAGACATTCCCCTTGTAACAAGAAGGAAAAACTTCAAAGGTGGGATTTGTTCTTGTTATGACAAAGGAAGTGGATTTACCAAGTGCCTGGGGGCACACACCCCTCCGCGGCTTTCAATTTGCTCGAGTTGCTCTGAAGAAACAGGACAAAATGCGTGGGGGTTTTCGCCGTGTGCCGGGGCCCTCCCCGGGCTACGAACGCTGGGTTAAGAGGATCGGCTTGGCATCGCTTTTTCTTGTTTTGTTTTGTTCGCTCTTTAGGGGAAAAAAAGAAAAAAAATAAAATAAGAAGGGGAAAAAAAAAAAAAAGAAAGAAAGGGCGGGGCGGGAATAACAAAAGGAGGGAGAAAGGGAGGGTTGGTGTGTCAGAGAGATGGGGTGGGTGAGGGTGGTGGGGACAGGTGGAACAAGCGGTGGCACGGGATGGGATGTGGGAGTTTCAAAGCAAAGAATGACCCAGGCTGTCCCAGACAGGGCTGGAGAAGGTGCTGGTCCTGTTTTGAACACCAACCATGCTCTGCACGAAGATGCCTTTTCCCTCCTGTTCCCCATGGCCAGGGTGGGTGTTGATTGTCCCTGAGCAGTGGAAATCCAGCTCTGCATGGACCACGAGGGAAGGGGATGGGACCTTCAGGCCAACAAACTTCCCCAGGCCAACAAATCTCCCCAGGTCCCCAGGTGAGCGTTACAGCCGCTTGTTTTTACAAGATTTGCACCCTGCTGAGGCGGGGGGAGGATTATTCTTTTCTTTCTTGTTCTTGAACCCACTCCAGGGCGAAGCTAATTCTCCTCCCTGGCTGGGAAAAGGCACCTGGCAGTAGCCATGGTGACAGCAGGGCATGGTGGCAACCAGTGCCTGCAGAAACATTCCCTCCATCTCCCCCAGGTCCTGCCACCGCTGCAGGGGACACGCTGTGACACCAAACACCTGCAGGACTCGGCCAGGACACCCATGACACTCCAAAGCTTTCCAGGACTCAGCCAGGAGAGCCATGACACTCCAAACCTTTCCAGGACTCAGCCAGGAGAGCCATGACACTCCAAAGCTTTCCAGGACTCAGCCAGGAGAGCCATGACACTCCAAACCTTTCCAGGACTCGGCCAGGACACCCATGACACTCCAAACCTTTCCAGGACGTGGCCAGGAGAGCCATGACACTCCAAACCTTTCCAGGACTCGGCCAGGACACCCATGACACTCCAAACCTTTCCAGGACTCGGCCAGGACACCCATGACACTCCAAACCTTTCCTGGCATGGTGCTTCCACAAAGCCTGAAGTGCTCCTTGGTGCACCCAAATATGGAGCATCTCCAGCTGGGCTGGGCAAGGATGTTGGGTGATCCTGCAGAGGTGCTGGATGGTGGGAACCTGGTGGCTTCCATGTTGTCTGGTACCTCTAATTGCTTGAATTCAAACCACAGCTTCTTTGGAACCCGACCCGTGTGATTTTTGAGCTATTTCTTGAAGGGAACAAGCCCCATACTCTAATCTGTGTGATCACAGCAGGGTTAAGTTGAATGTGACCATGTATGTGTACAAGTTTTCCATACTAAAGCCATACTGTTAGGAAGTGGATCCTCGCTCTGGTGCAGCACAGGGTTGTGGTATTTCTACCTAATTACCCAGGTAATGCAATTAGAAAATCAGGTCTAAGCTGACATCAAGAGGGGAGGTCCCCAGGTTTGCACAGCAACAGGACTACGGCGATTAAAGGTGCCACACTCAATTATTGACACCTGAAAGCGTCTTTGGGAAACTCCATCTCCACCCACATTCTCTGTGATAACCAGCAGGTCTGAGCTGCAGCTCACTGCTTTGCTGGCAGAGAAGGATTTTATGAGGGCCTGGAGGGACAGGACAAGGGGGAATGGATTCAGACTGGCAGAGGGCAGGGTTGGATGGGACATTGGGAAGGAATTGTTCCCTGTGAGGGTGCTGAGGCCCTGGCACAGGGTGCCCAGAGAAGCTGTGGATGCCCCATCCCTGGAATTGCCCAAGGACAGGGCTTGGAGCATCCTGTTCTGGTGGAAGGTGCCCCTGCCCATGGTAGGGAGGTGGGAACGAGATGAGCTTTAAGGCCCAAGCCAAACTATTGTGGGATTCTGTGAACATGAGCTCCTTCACTCCTTCAGAGTGTCTGGCAGTGGGGCTGACTCACCCCTTCAGGGCCTTCTGCTTGGGCTCAGCATCTCCCTCAGGAGACCTTCCCGGGCAGAGGATGTGAGGGGCAGGGATCACCTCTAGCTGGGGAGGACACTGCAGGACAGATGGGGATAAATAGCAAATAAAGGTGCTCACAGTTGGCACAGAGCCCCTTTCCCTTTCCTGCAGCACAGTTATTTCCACAGAGCATGGCCAAATCCCTTTAAACACAAGTGTAAATGGTTCCTGCTGAGGTGAGGACAACGATGGAGCTGTGGATCTCCTCAGGAATGCAGGCAGGTCCAAAGGACCACCCTGGGCGGGAAGCAGTGACCTGGCAGAGCCATGGAGGTGAAGAAAAGGTGTGAATTCACCACTCCATCCTTCACTTCTGACCTCCAGCAGCAGCTGGAGAGGGCGGCTGGTCCTGTCTTTCTCTGACACTGCCCTCTGGGCAGCTTTGGCTTAATGCACCTGTATTTAACCATGTCTGTGCCAAACTTTAATGACAGAATAATTTATTTCCATTTGAAGGAGTTGTGGACAGATTCCTGCTGTGGTTTGTCCAGCTCCATGGCTCTCATCCCTTCTTAGCAGGTTCTGAAATTACTTTATTGTGTCCTTACATCCCCTGAGCTTTGCTGGGGCTATCAGCTCCCTTTGGTGCTGCATGGACAGACAGGGACATGGGGTGGTCTCTGCCAGGCCTGTGACTGAGATACCCCACACAAAGCCTGATTGTCAGAGAGCTGAGCTGGTCCAGCTCACCCTGTGCCTCGGTTTCCCCCCTCTAGAGCAGGGGTGCTGCCACACAGGTGGGACAAGGGGTGAGATGGGATGGGAAGTGGGAGTTTCAAAGCAAAGGCAGACCCACACAGTCCTTCCTTCCTGCCTTCTCCAAGCAGAGGATTCCCCAAGGCACCCTATGGCCCATTAACATCCTCCCACACCATCTCTCCGCAATACTTTCATACTCTGGGGTCTTCTTAGGGGTCTCAATTTTACAGTGAGATCCTGGAAGTCTTTTCACACCAAATCAGAGAATCCTTTATGTTAGAAAAGGCCTCCAATACTGCCAGCTCCAACCTTTGGCTGATCACCACCTTGTCAACCAGACCAGAGCACTGAGTGCTATGTCCAGTCATTTCTGGAACACTTCCAGGCATGGTGACTCCTGGCCAGCCCATTCCAATGCCTGACAACCCTTTCCATGAAGAAATTCCTCCTGATGACCAACCTGAACTCTCCCTGGTGCAGCTTGGGGCCGTTTGCTCTCATTCTGCCACTGGTTCCCTGGGAGCAAAGCCTGACCCCCACCAGGCTGCACCCTCCTGTCAGGGAGTTGGGGAGAACAAAAAGGTCCCCCCTGAGCCTCCTTTTCTCCAGGCTGAGCCCCCCCAGCTCCCTCAGCTGCTCCTCACACTCCTTTGTCTCCCCAGTCTTGCATCTCATGGCAGGGCAGTGGGCACGTGGTCAACCCCATCAGCCCCAAACATGTTCCAGGTGGTCTCTCCTCACTCCCAGCTCACTCCAGGCTGTGAAAATCCCCTCCACCTAAGCCACACCATTGCATAACCTCTTTCTTTGCATTATCTCAGCACCTCCCAATGCGCTGGGGCCACCACGCAGCATCCCAGCAGGAGCCCCCTGAGGGCTGGCAACTCCTCCATCCTCTGCAGCTCTCCCACCTCCTGCTCCTTTACAGGATTCTTGGAAATCCCGCTGGGTTTTGTCTGGGTTTTTGCAAACACCCCCTTGCCTGGGTGTTTCTTGCTCTCCTCCCCATTTTCTGCTCCCTTGGAAGGGGCTTGGCACGCTCTGAAAGAGACAAGCGTGAGTTCTCTGTCTCCACAGGTGAGCTTTCTGCTCTAGGATCAGCAAGGAGCCCTCACACACGGGGAAAACATCCCCCTGATTGCTCTCTGCCACCGCCAAAACTCTTCTTGGCACCGGGTGCTCAGCGCAGTCAGCTCGAAAAAGGGGGGAAAACCACAAAAAACGAGCAAAACGTGGAATTTGTGGGGCAGCGGGGGAAGACAAGAGGTGGTGTTAAAGAGCAGCAAGACAGGGATGCTGGGCACCACGGGGCAGAGGATGAGGAGATAATTCCCCCATGGCAGGAATATGGCATCTGTAAAAACCCATTTGGGCTGTTTTTCTAGGAAGCGAGGTGGTAAAACTACATTCGCTAGCAAATAATTTAAATATTGCCAGTCACGTCACATTGTGGTTGTTTGGAAATAATTATATCCATATCACAGACAGTAAATAATAGATGTGCTTTCACTAACATTTTATTCATGTTCTGTTTTAATATGGCAAACTTAGAAGTAATTTAATCTCCCAGTAAATTGAACTGGTAGGGGGTTCTTCACACAGAAGATTGCAAGTTATTAATTCCAGGCAGTCTTCATCTTGTACAATTAGTCACTGTTTGCAGCTGGAAATGTTTTATTAATTTTCCATAGCAGTTGATTTTCCACAGTTTTCTCAGTTTAAATTAAGCAGTAAGAGCCGCTGTTTCTTCTTAAATAAATTTCCTTTCCACAAAAATACATGCCTCTGGCTATGTCAATTTTCCCGTTTGATTAAAGTGCCAGCAGGCAATTAATAACTTAATGCATTTTAAAGTACTTTTGGAAAAGTAATTTGAATAGCCAAACTTGTATATTTGAATTGATTGTTGCAGAAGATTTAACACACATTCTTAAATCACAGAACCTTGTAAAGGACAAATGAAGAGTTGCAGAAGAAGCAGCCACAACCATCCAACACTGTCTCCTGAAAACAGAGGGATCTTCTAAGTCCCCTTCTCTTCTGGGATTGTCACCCAGATTTTGGTCCTGGGAGAGGAGTTGGGGTTGGGGTTGGGGTTGGTTCATTGGAGGCTTGCAAGGGAAGGGATTTGCTGCCTTGTCTGAACTTATTGGAGATGAGGTCCTTGGGAAGCCCTGAGGAAAGGACCAGCTCTGGTGAATAATTGTCCCTTCTCTGGTAAATGATTGTCCCTTCTCCACTGCATGGGCTGGGACATTCCCAGCCCCCAGAGAGGCTCCCACTGGCAGCAGGAATCTGCTCTTAGGTGGGTCCTTGTTGTGATTCAGACCTAATTTCATTGCACATCCACTGCAGAATCCCAGAATTGTTTCAGCTGGAAAGGAACTGAAATATCACCTGATTCCAGCCACTTCCATGGGCAGGGACACCTTCCACTAGATGAGGTTGCTCCAAGCCCCATCCAGCCTGGCCTGGAATTCACTTTGAGGGATGGAGCAGCCACAGCTTCTCTGGGCAACCTGTGCCAGGGTCTCACCACCCCTACAGGGAAAAATTTCTTCCCAATACCCCATCTAAACCTACTCCCTTTTAGTTTGAAGCCATTCCCCCTTGTCTTATCACTTCATGCTCCTGAAAAGGTCCCTCTCCATCTCTCTTGAAGGCTCTCTTCAGGCACTGGAAGGCTGCAATTAGGTCACACCAAATGCTTCTCCTTTCCAGGCTGAGAATTGCCAATTCTACCAGTCTTTAGCCATCAAGAATTTCATCATAACCAATCTAAACCTGCCTTCTGCCAATTCAAAACCATTCCCCCTTGTTGCCTTCATTTTTTAAGATCTTCTAAGGCTTCTGATGTTTACATTCTTGTAGCGAACTTTCTTACACACTTTCTGTAAATAACTTATTGTTTTGCATTCTTTTATGGAGGAGGAGAAATTTGAAAGACTCTTGGTTTGTCCAGTGTCATTGGAGAGGTGGCAATTTCACCCTCCAATCCACTGTCACTTTTGGAAATCTGTAAATGTTGGAGTCAGAAAATAAACTTCCCTTTTTACCTTGTGTTGTTTCGTGTCCTATAGTGACACCTCCTTGTCCTCTCCCTATCTGCGCGTGTAAAAAGCCAATCTCCATGTTCATATCCATGCTCATGGTTATATCCATGCCCTTTCCCACACCTGTCCATGGCCAGGCTTAGCAGGAGCAGCTCAGCACGAGCCCCTCCTGTGATTCCAACCCTTCTTTCACACAGGAACAGGGACCTCAGAAGGCCACCTCACCCACTCCTGGCTCTCAGGTGGGATCAGCAACCTCCAGACTGGAGAGATGTTTGTCACTGGTTCATGAGACCCCACCACATCCCCTGGGCACCCAGCCAGGCTTTGCTGCCCTTCCAAGGACTCTGTCCTTGGCTGTCCTGTGGCTGGACAGTGCTCAGGCACAAAGGGACCTGCTCGACAGCCGGTTGAACAGGAGCCAGCAGTGTGCCCTGGTGGCCAAGAAGGCCAATGGCTCCTGGCCTGGATCAGGAATGGTGTGGCCAGCAGGACAGGGAGGTCACTCTGCCCCTGTACTCGGTGCTGGTGAGGCCAAACCCTGAGTGCTGTGCCCAGCTCTGGCCCCTCAGTTTGGGAAGGATGTTGAGAGGCTGGAGCACATCCAGAGGGGGCAACGAGGCTGTAGAGGGGCTGGGAACACAAACCCTGTGAGGAATGTTTGAAGGTGCTCAGCCTGGAGAAGAGGAGGCTCAGGGGTGCCCTTATTGCTCTCTACACCTTCCTGAAGGGAGGCTGCAGACAGGTGGGGTTGGTCTCTGACAGAACCAGAGGACACAGCCTCAAGCAGCATCAGGGAAGGGACAGGTTGGATATTAGGAAGAAATTTTTCACCAAAAGAATAATAAAGTACTGGAATGCTCTTCCCAGGGAGGTGGTGGAATCACCATCTCTGGATGTGTTTAAAAAAGACTGGACATGGCACTGGGTGCTATAGTTGAGGTGTTAGGGCACAGGTTGGGCTCGATGATCTTAGATGTCTCTCCCAACCTCATCATTCTGTCATTCTGTGATTCTGTCCTGGCTGTAGCTCCCACCGGATGGGTTTTCCCTGGAAGCTGTGTGCAGGGGTGTGCTGAGGTCATGGCAGGCAGGACAGAGGGGTGTTTCTCCTCCCACACCTGACACCCTGATCCAGCAAAGCCCTTAAGAGCCCTCATAAATACAACCAGATAAACACCCCCTTTGAGTCGTGGCATTATTCCTCTGCTTGCCTTAAAGCAGGCGCTTAAGGACTTTGTTGGATTGGATTTGAAATGCTTTAGCCCTCGTCTTTATCTGCCTTCAAATCAGTCTTGGAATAAGGGCTGTCTTGTATTTGTTATTCCCTTCAAGACATCAACAATCCCATCAATGTTTCCTCCTTTTTGCAGAAGTTGAGGAACACTGTGGCACCACCCAACTGTGAGGAGCTGAGGGCACCATGACAGACAATTGTGAATTTCACCTGCTGCATCCACCAACTGGAAAGAAATTATTTTTCTCAATGCTGAGCTGACTTTTCTGACCATCTCAGTGTAGACCTGGAGCCAAGTGTGGGGTGGCAGGAGGGGAAGGGGTGGGTGATTCATGTTGTGGCTGTCAGTGCTTCACACATCTGAGAGCACGGCGTGCCCCAGCTGAGAACTTCAATCCACTTAGTGCCAGATAAAATGGCAGCTGTGCTGGATTGATAAAAAATAATAATCCTGATGAAATAATAGGATTAATATGCCAGCTAGTGCTGTTTAACCAAAAGGTCATTGTGACAGAGGTAACTTTTATCAGGAAGCATCAAAATATCAGATTCATTTTTGCTTTTTTTTGAGGAGAGGGCACTAAGAAGACAAAGTGGGGATGTTGAACGTGCCAGGACTTTTCTGGGCTGTGGCATTTGGCTGGAAGCAGCTCCCAGTCTGCAAAGAGCAGGTTCTCAGCTCCAGGGACATCATGGCCAAGGCTCAGCCATGATCAGCACCAGGCTCTGTGTCCCAGCTGAGAAACTCAGCCTCAAACCCTGTTCCTTCAGATGAACTCTCAGGGGTTTTATTTTACTCTAATTTCCTGAAACTGTGGGGTGGCTTCTTATTTCTCCACTAAAAAACACCTTCCTGCTTGTCTTGAGAACCCAGTTCAGCATCACTCCAGTTCCCACCTGCCCCTGCTGGCCTGTCTGGTCCCCGTGGGCAGCCTTGGCTCTCCAGGGACTGCTCAGGTTATGCCAGCACTGACAGCTCTGCCTTTCCTCCCTGAACTGGCTTAGCACCCATCCTAAGGATGATGGAGCTAAAATACACACAAATGAAAAAGGAAAACAAGGTTGTAAAGCTCTGCTCCTTGCCTGGGGCTATGGCAGAAAGAGAAAAGTTGATTGGGAGGAATAAGTCTTTAATTGTGTGTCTCCCTTCTGCTGGTGGCTTTGCCGGATCTCCACCTCTCTGCTTTCCCACCAAGCCTGTCCTGCAACCCTGGATTTGCCCAGGGTTGAGTCTCATGTCCCTCCTGGAGGAGGGACCCTGCTGCTAAGGGACTCTGGGTTCTCCATCTGTCCTTGCTGCACCGTGCTCTGTGCTTTTCCCCTCCTCTGAAGGCCAGGGTGGTGTCCCTGAACCTCCTGTGCCACGGGCACCGTGTCCAGGGATGTCACTGCTGGCTTCCCCACACCATGAGCAGCCTGGTGAGCTGGAGGTGTGTGGTGTTTGTGAGGTGCCCAGGACAAGATGAGAGATGAGAATTTGACTCCATGTTCTCAGAAGGCTGATTTATTATGATATATTATATCATATCATATCATATTATACCATATTATATTATATTAATCATGCTATACTAAAACTATACTAAAAGAAAGAGAAAGGATTCATCAGAAGGCTTCACAAGAATGATAAAGAAAAGCCCATGACTCCTCAGAGCCTAGACACAGCTGGGCCCATGATTGGTCATTAAATTAAAACAATTCACATGTTTGGATAAACAATCTCCAGACCACATTCTAGAGCAGCAAAGCAGGGAGAAGCTGAAGCTCCACAAGAAATCCTGGTGAAGGGGTTTTTCAGGAATATGGTGACAGAGGTGTCCCTGCCCACAGCAGGATCTCTGAAGGTCCTTTCTAACCCAAGCCTTTCTGTGATTCTGTGATTCCTTGACAGCTTGCCTAGCCATGCTCTGTCAGCCTCAGGCCCCGCATTTTTGGAAGCTCCTTGGCAATCCAGGAGCAGAGCTGGGGGGCTGTCTCCTCCTTTCCTGCTCCACTTGCCACCTCCCTGCTGCTCAGGGTGCTTTGTGTCTTTCTGGGTGTGCCCCCTCCCAGCAGAGCCCAGTTAAAACCAGAGCACCCCAGTTCAGCGAGCGAGGGGTGGAATTGCTTTATTTTTACCTTTGGAAGCAAGAGGTGGTTTCCAGCAAAATCCAGAAGTGGGTTTTCTCCTGGATTTGGCTGCTGAAGTGTGGGGCTGTGCTGTTTCCATCCCAGGAGCTGCTCTCCCACTGCTCCCATATCAAATGCAAACAGGAGCTGTGGGAGGCCAGCCCGTCTCTAACTGCGTGAATCCATCTGAAGGGAAGAGACAAAATCCCCAAATCTCGAAATAATGAAAACAAAGATATCCAAGTAATAAAATCTGTGAGAAGCACAAAGACAACATAACTCAGATCTCAGCTGGCTCAAAGAAAGTGTCCATTAACAAGGGATTAGCGGGAGGGAAGTACACAACCAGTCAATAGGAAGTGAAAACACACCACACAGTCACCTAATATCACAGCCCAGTGCAGGGTTAGGATGAAAGATGTGTTGGTAAAGTCAGAATAACATCTACTCCAGAATCTATCAAATAATAAAAACAAATAAGTGCTGCCAAACCTGCCTTTGCTGTGGAGCCTGGCTCTTAAGAAACCTTGAAAAACAGAGATTTGGGAGTTTTTTGGGTTTTTTTGGGTTTTTTTTTTGTTTGGTTTTTTTTTGGAGGGGGTGGTGTTTTTGTTTTTTTTTTTTTTTTGTGGGGTTTGTTTGTTTGGGTTTTTTGTTTTGTTTGTTTGTTTCTTTTGGGTTTTTTTTTGTTTTTTTTTTTTTTGGGGACTATCTCCTCACAGATTTGGACCTTTGGGGTGCTTTCTTCACACAAACAGGAACGAAAAATCAGCGAGATTGATTATGCTCTCCCCACTGCTGTTTTTTCAGCCAGCCTGTAAGGGTCCCAAACTCTTCCTTCCCAAAATTGCATTGCAATCACTCGTTTGAAAGGCACTGGTGGCTTGTGGAGTATTTCTTCAAAAGCAGGGCAGGAGCAAGTGCTGTGTAATTAGATATGCAGAGAGCGTAGAGTGTGTGGGTGATCCATTCATTTGGAGTCATTCACACACTTGCACTTCCATCGTTATTTAGAGATTAAACCAGTTCAGCTCCTTAGTGCTCACATCTGCCCAACACCCCCGTGGACTGCAGGCACTGGGGTACCTCCTGAAGCCACAAAATATTAAACCCCATCCCAAAATGCTGCTCTGACACAAGCATTCACAAGCAAAGCCTTATTTTAGTAACTCTGGGTTTTAGCTGCTCTGTGTCAGGAGGCTGGGGGAGAGGCTGGGTGGTGCCCAACACCCCTCCCTGGTGATTCACAGCCCCCTGGGGGGGTCAGCCCAGCTGCATGGGAACCAGGGCCAGGTCCTAAATAGGGGCTTAATCTGAGTTAAAATTAAACGGGCTTAATCTGGTCTTAATCTGCAATAATACCTCCGGTGTTCTGGACGTGTCGGCAGAGGGCTGGCAGGAGCAGGCACCGTCCTTCAGGAGCCCTGGGCCTGCTGCCTCCCAAAATGGCCTCTGGGTCTCTGTGGCCACCAGCAGTCGTGGTGATCACACCCTCATCCTGGCCACCCTCTGCAGACCAGAGACTCCTGAGTGCAAGACAGAAATCTGTCGGATTTGTAGGATTGGGAATGCCCTCACAGGCCTGCCCTGGAGTCTGTGGAAGTCCTGAAGCAGTGCAGGTGCTGCTGGAGGTGGTACAGAGATGTGAGCCCGGCTGTGTGGGTTTGGCACATGCTGTCAGGGTCCCCTCGAGGCCGTGGTCACAGGGAAATGGAGCCCTGAGATAAAGGCTGTGGGTGAGCTGCCCATCCTGCTGAATGCAGGTGAAAGCATCCACCTGAGCCTGGGAGAAAAGGAAACTGCAGTGGGCACAGCAGGGAGGATGGGAAGGAAGTGTGACAGGCCTCAGAGTAACATTGGCAGGACCTTGGTGAGGCTCAGCCCAGCCCTGGACCAGACACCTGCACTTCAAACATGAGCAAAAAGAGCAAAAGGTTGTTTCAGGAGCAGATGGGAGCTTTCCCACCACCAAAGTCATTCATAGGAGATCTGAGCTGGAAGGGGACCACAAGGATCATTGAGAGCAGCTCCTGGCCCTGCACAGACACCCCAGCAATCCCACCCTGTGCCAGGGAGCACTGTCCAAACACTCCTGGAGCTCTGGCAGCCCTGGGGCTGTGCCCATTCCCTGGGGAGCCTGGGCAGTGCCCAATCACCTCTGAGTGAAGAACCTTTCCTCATATCCAACCTAAACCTCCCCTGACTCAGCTCGATGCCATTCCCATGGCCAGAACCCAGGGAAAGCAAAAGGGGAATTTTTAACTTCCCTCTCGGAGCCCTTATCCACCCCAAAGCCATCTCAGCACCCATCAGAGGCACCAGCAGCTCCTGCTAAAAACCTTTCCCAGCTCTTCCAGCATCCCCTAGCGTGGGTAGGGTATGCACCCAAAGCCTTGCAGGCTTTGCCAGAGGATTTGGGCACCTCCAGCTCAGAGGTTTCTGCTCCCTGGGTTTGCAAACCCAAAGCAAAAGTGTTTTTCAGGATGCGTGCCCTGAATCCTGCTCCAGCCTGGTGGATTTGGGCGAGCATTGCTCCGAGTGGCATCATCTGACATCACCTGGCACCTCTGGCAACAACTCCTGGGCTGGGGGAGAAGTTTCTCAGCTTTGCTTTGCTTTTTGCCTGGCAATTGGCATGCAAATACCCTCTCCCCAGAAAATAATGTACATTGGCCTGAGGATTTATGTGTTGCCAGCTGCAATTTATGAGATTCTGCAAGCTCTGCTGGTAGCTTTGTATACTGGAGGATTCATTTGAGAGTCATCAGCCACAGATTATGACTGCAAGGGGTGCCTGTCTTTAATCTCATTTTTGAAGGAATAAATGTTATTAGTTTTGATGAATTAATGGTATTTAGGTGTGCAAGGTTAGCATGATTTAATGTCCACTTATTTCTGTTGTGTGCCTGACTATTGTAAAAGGACTCTGGTAAGCAATCTTTGCACAGTCTCTTTTTTTCTTCCCCTTCATTCTTTTCTAATGCTCTTTTAGGAGCTTAAAAATAATGTTTGAGAATTCTTTTTTTCCTCTTTCTTTTTAAGTAAAAAGAAATATTGAAGATTTTCCCCTGGGTAGAGCTGACATTAACTTAGCCACTGCTGAGTCACGGAAGGCTAACAAGCATTTGGGAGCCCAACCAAAAGGCTCTGATTTATGGATGCTGCAGGTGGAGGAATAATTCATGGCACAGCTCAGCTTTCTGGGGAGGGCTGGCATTGCTGAGGATTGTGGATTTGCTGGCTGATGGAAGAGCACCAAGAGAGGAGTTGCAGGGAACCTGCCACCTCCAGAGTGGGTCACAGGAGTGCAGGCACTGGGATCTGCTGCCACACGGAGCCAGGGACCACAATCCCCTTTATGAGGTGCTCACCTTCTGCTTAAACCATTTTGTTTTAATTTTACCTTGGAATTGTTGAGCCACAGAATGGTGTGGGATGGAAGGAACCCTAGAGACCATCCCATTCCAAACCCCTGCCATGGATAGGGATGCCTTCCCCTATCCCAGGTTGCTCCAAGGCTTGTCCAACCTGGTCTGGAGCACTTCCAGGGATGGAGCAGCCACAGCTTCTCTGGGCACCCCATGCCAGGGCCTCACCACCTTCACCCTCAGGTTTTCTTTTTTATATTTTCTGCATATCTAATTTAAATTTCCCCTTTTGCAGTTTAAACCCATTACATTCTTCTTAAACTTCCATGTTTTCCTCTGATCAGAATCAACCAGCCCTGATAGTTACAAAACCTCATTTCCTTCATTTTCCCTGGCTGATTCATGATCGTTGCAACCTGGCTTGTTTGTGCTCCACACTGTCCATCAGATCAAGGCAAGTGTGCTGCTTTTACTTGTTTGAGATGATTCTCTAGAATAACATCACTTTCATGGTGGGGGAAAAAAAATCAGTAAAAAAATTGCATATTTCATGTTCCAAATGGTTGTGACAGGTCATGTTTTGAATTTCTCTGCGTGGGCTGAGAAGGTTTAACTCTGAAATGGGTGGATAGTGTGTTGAAGGTCCTCACTGCCACTCCATCCTTCAAAAGTAAGGACAGAGGGATGTATCTGGCTCTTTCTTTGCCCACCCTGCAGAGAGCTTGGCATGGGCATTTCACAAAGCTGTGGGGAAAATTAGGCTGGTCTAATAAGTTTGGCCTCTCAGAAAGGGGCTCAGCACAGACGGTTTTGGTGGCAGCTTTGTACCTGTGAGTGCAAACAGCCTTTCTGAAAACAGGCAGCAATATTCACTTCCAAACCTTGAGGAATAATTCTAACAGAAAAATAATTTTCTGGCATAAAATCAACATAAAATTGGGTTCCAAATCGATGTGCCATGAACACCTCGACCAGATATTTATTTATAGTTCCCTGGCAATGCTCAAGGAAGGTTGGAGAGGCTTGGAACAACCTGGTCTAGTGGAAGGTGTCCCTGCCCATGGCAGGGGGTTGGAATGAGATGGGCTTTAAGGTCCCTTCCAACCCAAAATTCTATAATTCAATGATTGTCAACAACCTGGGGACTGAGAACATTGATCATTAAAAACCCAGAGATTTCTCTGCCTTCCCCTGGTCCCATCAACTGGGGACTTGCTCTGTTAAAAGATAATAAGATCTAAGATTTGGCAGTGTTGTCTGGATGGAAGGAACCTTTAAGTGAGGATTTTTTTCCTTTCTTAATGAGGAGTCTCCAGGAGCAGGCGGGGAATGCCTGTACTGCTGGAAGGATCCAGGTTTTATCGTGCTTGCCTTTTTGAAATTCTGCGTTATCTGGTGACAGCTACAGAGCCTTCCCCAAAATTGGGTTTGTTACAGTGCATTTGCTGAAAAAAATTGCACACAAAAGATCTGAACCCCTTTACAAGGGAAGCACCTGTAGTATGTGATAGGCTTCTTTCTCCCATATAGGTATATTTAGGAATAACAAAAAGTCTGTGTAAAACTGCCTTGAGCTGTTCTTTAAGTTAATTATCACTTCTTTGGGTACTATGAATGGCTGTTCAATGACACTGTCAGCGAGTGGAATGAACCAAATTACTTTAATTATGGAGTAATTGCACAGAGTGATGGTAATTAAATCTTGATCAGTTTAAGTGAGTGAATTAATTGCTCCAGCTTGGAATGCACACGGCAGCAAGAGGAGTTGTTTTGTAGTTTAATTAACACCAACCACTAAATTCTTATCATATCTAAAATGCAGACAATTAATGAGTTTGATTCTGCTCTCACCTTAATAGGAACTAGGACAGAACACATGCTGAGAAAGGTAGTTGTGGTAGCAGAATGACAGAAAACTTAATATTCCTGTCAGTGGTGGAGATACATTAGCTATACTCTGCTTTGCCTTGCAGTGAAATGTGCAAATAGAAATATTTCCATATAATTAGCTCCTGGCCCCATTTTGTTTCAATACTTGCTGATCAGGAGACATTGCCAAATTTGTTAATGTTTTCAGCTTCAGCTGCCTGTGTTTCCAGGTGATTTTTAGCCTCTTTTCCCTGTGTTGTCCAGCCTGCTGCTCCCAACCTGGATAAATGAGCTGCTCTTCCCCTGTGCCACGTGCAAAGGTGCTGCCATGATTTTGGATCACACAGACCCCTCCTTAATTCAATGTCCACCTTCTGCCTCACCTGACAGCCTCCCAAAAGTGACTCCTCCCATGGGAAAGTCATTGCTTCTCTCCTTTTCATTCCTGCCATGATAAAATCTTCCTGAAGGGTCAGGGGACATAGAGGTTGGGGTGTTGACATGTTGACAAAAGGGAGGAAAGCTGCAAATGCAGCCCACAAGTGCTTGCCACGCTGGTGACACTGCTTAAGGGACACTTAAATTAAAGAAGAAGGGAGTTCCCAGCAGATGACGTGTCTGTGGGTTCAGAGTATTAATTTTTAGCTTAATCTTAGATATCAGAGGAGGGGGGAAACCCCCTGGATTGATACCAAATGAGGAACTTGGCTTAAAGGTGCTTTCAAATAATAAAATATCTGCTCTGAACACCTGCCTGAGGCACTTTCATGCACACAGATAGACAGCTCCACCTTTCACTCACAGGAGGGGATAATTTACTCTGCAGAGAAGCTGGAGGAGGTGTGATCCTGAGCTGGAGCTGCCATTCATGAGGACACAGCCACCAGGGCACTGATGGCCACTGGCCAGCATCGTGGAGGGCAGTGGCCACAGTGGGAATGCCATGGGACACTTAAATATAAAGAAGAAGGGAGTTCCCAGCACATGACGTGTCTGTGGGTTCAGAGTATTAATTTTTAGCTTAATCATGGAGATCAGAGGAGGGGGGAAACTCCCTGGATTGATACCAAATGAGGAGCCTGGCTTTAAGGTGCTTTTATATAATAAAATATCTGTCCTGAACACCTGCCTGGGACACTTTCACACAGACAGCTCCATCTTTCACTAACAAGAAGTGATAATTTACTCTGCAGGGAAGCTGGTGGAGGTGTGACCCTGAGCTGGAGCTGCCATTCACGAGGTCACAGCCACCAGGGCACTGATGGCCACTGGCCAGCATCGTGGAGGGCAGTTGCCACAGTGGGAATGCCACAGCTTCGAGGTTCTACAGGTGTCAAGTGTTTAATTGGAATTTGCACCCCTGAAGTCTCTAAATTTGACCAAAACCAGTAAATTTTCCAGTTCAGAGAAGCACTCAGCGGTGTGGCCAGGGACAGTGCCCAGCTGGCAGTGCCAGAGCAGCTGCCTCTTCGTTAGCTCTGATTTCTGCCTCCTCTTTAATTGCTGCTCAGAGCCAGCCCTGTCAAGGATCTGCAGTGCTGCTCTGCCCAAGGTCAGCTCTTGATCAAATTTTCCACATCTCGTCCCGACCTTGGTCACATTCCCTCACTCCTTCCACACCCACTCAGCTCCATATCATAGACACAGCTCCAGGAGATAATTCCCTGCTGAGTGATATCTCCTCTGATTTGAATTGCTGTCAGTGGCAAAACACCATCTTTTGGAAGCAAAAGAAAGAACCTGCTGAATTAGAGGTATTTCTCCATCCATTTGCTAGATTTCATGGAGTTAATTTGAATGCATGGCTCCCGTGGCTGCCATGACAAAATCAGAGCCTTAGAGACGGCCAAGGAATTCCCATTTTCAGGGATTTTTGATCCCCTGAGGCATGCTCAGCTTCTGCTAAGGACTCAAGCCATGTAAAGGGTTGAGTCCTCCAACACCTCCCTCCTCCTCCAACACCCTCAGACTCACAAAATATTTATTCATTATTCATTCAAATATTTATATTCATTTATTTCAAAGCATCTTCCTACTGTTTTCCCAAAATAACATGGTAGCACAATGTCTGGGGCTCACTACCCAGCATCCTAGAATTTTTTTTTTTTTTTTCTCTTCCTTCTTTGGTGACTTGGCTCATGAACTGGTGCACAATATTTGCCTGTGTTATGTCCTGAAGATATTTAAAGGCAAAAGGGCTTTTTCATTCTGAAATCTGAGCCTCTTGAGTGAAAGGCCCTGTTGTTTGTGGTGCTGGAGTAGTTGGCCACAGGACTTGCAGCAGCTTGAGGTTGCTGTGTTGAAAGCAGCATCACCCTTATGTCCATGGCAGGAAGGGCAGGAAGGGCTGCCTAACCTGTGTGACAGGGTGGGAAATGCCAAATCACAGAGTCACAGCACTCCAGAATGGTTGGAAGGGACCTTAAAGATCATCCAGTTCCACCCCTGCCATGGGCAGGGACACCTTCCACTATCCCAGGTTGCTCCAAGCCCTGTCCAACCTGGCCTTGGACACTTCCAGGGATGGGGCAATCACTTTGTTTTACATTTTCCTCAAAGTGCAGGAAAACCAAACTTTTGGCACTTATTCTGATTTATCTACCCCTTTTCTCCACTCTTTCTTCTCTTGGCTTTACACAGCAGATTTTAGCCCTGAATGAAGGAGGCTGTTGCAGATTGGTTGGGCCTTCATCCCCTTTGGGACCTTTGTTCCACTTTGCCTTTCCCCACAAAGCACCACCTTCATTTTGGCACTGGAGAGGAGGCCACACTGTGATAATTTATTTGTGGGGAGTTTTGAATAAGTTAGAGATGGGGATTTTTGAGTTATTTTTGATGATGTGGTTTATTTTTTTATTTTTTACATAGGTAGGAAGGGTGAGTTTGGTTTACATTGTTGCAGTATGGTTTAGAAAGTTATAAGGCTTTTAGTTATTAGATTTTTAAAGGAGTTATTAACTAATAAATTGGTAACAAAGATATTTATGTTTTTAACTTAATCTTTAAATATTTAGTCTTATATACTCATATTACAGTGTAAGTTTTCTTAATCATGTTATGACACACAAACCTACAGTACTACATTCTAATCTCCTTATTTACCTCTGTAACTACTTTTATTTTTTCTTTATCTTAAACTCAAAACCTCTAAACTTTCCTTAACTTAACTCTAAACTTTCCTTAACTTAAACGTGTCTCTACTTTAAACTCTAAATCCACATTCTTGCTTCTAACACTTAAGTGTAGAAGCTTCTTCCAAAGTCTCAAGTCAAATCTTGTATTTAATTCTAAGCTTTAACTTACAAACCCAAATTCCTAAAAATTCCTCTCATTTCAAATTCCAGCACCACACAACCACTCCAGACAGACAGGGCCCTGTGCCACCCACCTTTGACCCATCACAATGTTTGCCTAAGGAAAGACAGGGAAGGAGGGGAATTGCTTGTTTTTACTCTAGGGAGGGTCTGGACCCGCTTGGACCTGGATTCCTTCCAGCTGCCCATCCCTATGGATTTTCTGCTACTCTCCCTACACCTCCTGCCTGGGTTTTGCATGGTGCCAACCCTCTCCAGTGCCACCGAGATAAGGATGACCAGGAGTGACTTGCAGTGATGGTGGACTCTTGGGAAGGATGAAAGTTTGACAAGAAAGTCTCACAGATAGGGATGCTTAGCAGAAAGATTTTTGAATGTAGAGTTTGATGAAGGAATAGAGATGGAAGCAAGTTTTGATATAGAAGAAAAGAATTGCTGAGCCAGTCTTACTGGATAACCAAGGAAGCAAAGGGTGTGTTAGTTAAAAGGGCTTTTTATGACTTAGAGCAAAGGATAAACCCACCCCAAACAAGAAGATGTTTTTACCAAGCAGAAAGATAGCACAGGCAAAGTCAGCAAATGTTGCAAGTAGGAAAAAAGGTCTCAGAATTTTCCACTGCAAGAAAACTGAAAATCAACTTCTATCTTAAATTATAATGTACTAACTTTTAGTGATTGGAGAATGGTAACATGAATATGGTAATTATAGTAGTTATGATAGGCTACAGATAAAAGTTAAGGTATAGGTTCTTAAGATGCTCAGCAAAGAAAATATATAATGCATTGTGACCAAAACTAAGGGTGTCCTGGCCTGCCTGCAGCTGGAGCTGACAGCTGTGGGCACAGGCTCTGTCACCCACAGCCCTGGACTGCTATAACTCTTGGATGTAATAAACTGCATTTTGAAGAGCTCCTGGAGTCCCACATCCCTCATTCAGGCTCTCAGTGGACAGGTTTGAACAGCCCCCACTCGCGGTGCCCTCATCAATCCATCCCTCCTGCAGGACCCTGGCTGTCAGGAAATTCTGCTAATCCCATGCAGCCATAGAGAGCTTTTCTCCCATTTGCTGGATGTACGAAATCCATATGTCATCAATCTCTTTCTGGTGGCTGGAGCCTGCTCATGAAGCTTAAATCTCTGGCATGTGGCTGGGAGCACGAGGGCCAAGTCCTGGTGCCTGCCAGCACAAGCTTCCCCCTCCCACTTCTTCTGCTGCCCTCTGGTCTCCCTCCCCTGGCAGCCAGCACCCCCTGCAGCCACTCTTGGATCCATTTTAGGGGAACCAAATGGTTCCTGCATAAAGCTGGTGGTGGAGCAGCCCAGATGTGCTGTTGGAGCAAGGAGGAGGCAGAGCTGGGCAGCTGGCTGCGTGCTTTCCCCCGGGAGGGCATCACCAGTGCTCCAAAATCTTCTTCCCAAAACCACCTGCCAGCCCTCAAGCTGCCAAAAAAGCAATAAATGAAGTACAACAGGGTCAGCTGCCTGGCCTCCACCAGCACTGGGGAGCTGGGGCTGCTTAAAAATGATGGCATTGCCAAATTTGGGGGCAAAAATCAGCCTTTTGTCGATGCTGTCTTTGCTTCAGTGCCCGGTTTGGGCTTTCCAAATTCCTCTCCAGAGGCTGGGCAAAGGAAATGGGCAAAGGGGGTTGGTCTGGGAAACAATCCAGCCCTCCACAGTGGGTGGAGGGGGTCCTGCAGTTGGCAAGGAGGAGCTGGCAGAGGCTGGGCACCGTGGGGAGGTGACAGACCCGCTGGTGGGGACAGGGGGCCAGGAACGCTGCCCCACCACTGCCAAGCTGCCCCTGAGCCCCAGGCACAGAGCAGATGTGGGAGGATGGGGAATGCTGCCACAGAGAGGTGCACAAGAACAGGGAATGAGGCCCAGGAGCAGCTCAGGGTTGGGATGAGGGGAGAATTCACATGGGGTCAGAGCCCTTCTCCCTTTATCTTTGGGAGATTTGGGTAGCTTACTTTATTTTAGTCCCTTGCAATACATTTATATAAAGCTGCTTTGGGCTGAGTGCTTCTTAGTGCTGGTCTCTGCTCTATTTAAACATAAATGTTTTAAAGTGCACAGATAGGTTTTTAACAGGGGAAAAAATTGCATGTGAATTACATTTATTTCTTGTTTACCCATACGGCTCCAGCCAACACTTATCGACAGATTAACTTTCACTAAACTTTCCATGTAATATGTTTTAAAAACCCACTTCAAGTACAGATTCTATTAGTTCCTGACCTTATGTTTTAAGAGGAAGAAAGTGGCTTTACACCACATGAAATGTGTTAATGCATGGATAGAAGTCCTCTTATCCTCCTGCTTACATTAGGTCCAATCAGGAGAATGGATTATGTTTTTAATAATCTGACATTAGTATTAAAAGTAATATTTAAGGCATTAGGATCCATAACTGCTGTGGTGTGTTCAGAGCTTTCTCTTTGTGTGTGTGCCCACAGGGCTGGGCTAAAACATATGTTTATGAAACAATGCATTAGCCCAAAACCTCCCCAAATATATGGGGATAAATTGGGGCAGCAGATTACTGTTGACATCACTTTTTCAATTAGAGGCAGAGGGAAGATTTGATGGCCATTTTAAAACTGATTATGGAGGGCAGGGATTAGAGGCTGTTAGGAACAGGAGGTCTTGCTCTCCTCTCAGCCTTGGCCTCCTGGAGCTCTGTGGACTTCAGGAGTGGGTGCTGATTTATGGGGTGGAATAAGGCCAGAGGCACTGGTGGCACTGGTTTTATGTACAGGTCATCTGTACATGGGGCTAGGCCTCTCTGCCTGTCTTAGTCCCTTGGAAACATCTCATGGGACAGGGGAAGAAATTTGGAGTCTTCATCCCTAAACTGAATATTTTAGGGGAAAGCCAAATCTTCCCAGCTGGTCTGGGTGGGTAAACAGTGAGCCCTGCTGGGCTGGATCTCTTCTCTCTGTCTTCACTCATGGCTGGAGGGACATTTAAGTCATCTCAAGCCCTGATGTCCCCTGCATCCCCTGGACAAGACAAAAGGGAGCTGGAAAAGAAACAGAGAACACCAAGAGGAGAAAATGGAATGTGTGGCCATCACCATGCAGAGGAGAGGACTAGGATCTGCCATCCCAGACAGATTTCTGCAGTGTTTAATTCCCTCTACTCAGAACCTCACTTCTAGGTGTAGTTTGTCTAATTGCAGCTTTTAGCACTTCAGCCTCACTTCAGCTTTGTCTGCTCAATTAATCATCCTTCCAGAATCAGAAATCTTCTCCTCATGGGGCACTCGCAGCCCACAGCCACGTTACTGCCCACCCTCCTCTCTGCTAAGCTGTAGATTGCTCAGTGGAATTACAGAGGGGCTTTTTGCACTCCTACTGGTGCCCACAGTGAATTTTAGACCTGTCCTATGTTTTAAGAATCCTCCTTGGGAAGCCTAACCTGAGCCTAATGCTCCCATCAGCGCTGGACGCAGATGTAACTCCATGACTGCTGTTTCCTGTTGGCAAGAATTTGAGATCAAAATGCTTCAGTTTTCACTCCTCAGCTGCTGGGAGAGCATCCTCCCTTATTTTCACACACACACCTTTCTCTCCCACATCTCCTGGACAAGCAGGAATTGCAGGGAGCCTCTGCCTTTCCCCCGTGATGGCAAACAAGGCTTTATCTTCCCAGCATATGTGCAGTAACTGTTGTTTGGTGGCAGAAGGGAAATCCACAAGCTATCCAGCCACTGCACCTGCCTGCTTGGACCGAATTCCCTCACTTGTGTTTGTTGACTGGAGTTAAGCAGGTCCTGGGCTGGGAGACCAGCTGGGAAACCCAGTGATTACAGGCACAAACAAACGAGCGAGGGGCGGGCACGGGCGGCCGCTCCTGTGTGAGCACCACCGAGGGAATTTGGCAACGCACCATCCTGACTCTTTGTTTTAATTCCAGTCAGGGGAAACTGGAGCCAGCCAAAGGAGGTGGGAGACAGGATGTCCCCCACCCTCCAATCTGGACTGGTGACACATTTTGTCTGGGGGAACGCAGCGGTTCGAGGCGGCCACCCTGGGGTCTGCAGACTGTCCTGCCTTCCTCCTGCTCTGCCACGGCCTTTTCTGACTCTGGGGGGGTGTCTGAGCAGAGCCTCTTTGTCTCCAGCTTCCAGACACAACAGCTGTTTCAGGGGGCCCTCCTGGCAGCCTCTCACAGGTGTGGTTTTGGCCAGCACAGGGGTAAAAAGTGCCAGGTGAAAGGATGGGTTGTGCAGAGCTCACGGTGTTTAGCTGGAAACTTCCTTCCCCAAAAGAGCTGGGTCATTTCTGGGTAGATAAGAGATGAGACCCCCACAGATATCTCCATGCTTGGAGTGACTCCTTGAACTCAGCACCCAATGGATTTCATTCATATGCAGAGAAATCAAATGAAATTTAAAGGAAATGAAATGTAAGGTTTTTCTTAGTTTTCCTGGTGTCCTTTCCAGTTGGTCAGCTACAGCGGACAAAAACCCAGCTCAGATAAACTGATATTCATGAATACCAGTGGATATTATTCTGCAAAAGCTTTGTTTGGGAAGGTCAAGTTGTACAGCATTATCTCATATTTATGACTGAAAAAAAATCCACAAGGTTCCTAGAAAACAGGAAAAAATGCTTCAATTGCCTCCTGTATTGCAGAAGAATTATCTGTGCTGATTAAGCTGTTGCTCATTAGCTCACCAGGCTTATCAAGGCCCCAGCCCACAAGGCCTTTGACTCCAGCAGAAATGATAGCACAGAACATTTGGACCACCTTGGGTCATTTTACACCCATTTTGCCTTTTTTTCCTGCTAATATCATGTGTAAATATATGCACAGCTGACCCTGCTGGAGAGTCCCCTGTCCCCTGCAAGAGGCTTCAGTTCCCCTGTGCTTCCTTTAGCAGGGTAAGTTCAGGCAGATTTGTGGAAAGCAGGAGATTTTGTTTGCGCCTAAATCTTTTTGTAGGATTTTCCTTAAAGGCCTTAATGCCATGGAAAAACATCAAGAGGCAAATTCTGCTTTGGGTTACACCAAAAGGGGAGTAAGGCAGCTGAAGGCAATGAGGGAAGCTGGATTTATCCCAGTGGAGGCAGAAGCAGAGCTCAGCCCCTTGCACTTTGCTATTTTCTGCACCAGCAGTTCTGGCCTTTGAAAAATGAGATGCATTTTCCTCACTGTGGCTTGAGAAGAGCCTGCAAATGCCAGATGACAGAAAGCAGAGGAGGAGAAGTCTGAGGCTCCTAAATTAGAAGCTTGTGGCAACTTCAGGCACTGTCCTGTAGAAGCTGCCCTTGGCTTTATGATAAATGTTGTTTTCTTGTGATTTTCAGCATTTGGTGTTAAAAAAATGCTCAGGGAAGGCTCATTTTACCTCAAATCCATGATTGGGCAGTACCAGATTGGAAGATTTGTCTCTTTATGGATTTGGGATTTGGAGCAACCTGGCTTAGTGGCAGGGTGTGGAATGAGATGGGCTTTAAGGTCTCTACCAACCCAAACCATTCCATGAAGATTTTGGGGTCCTTCCCACCACATCTCCCACAAGGCAGCAACTCCCACAAGGTTCTGAGCAACTGGTGATCCGAATGGGCAAGCCAGGTCTGGGAATATGCCAGGATTTAATCTGGATTTAATGCAATCCATTTAATCTGTTTCCTAGCCTGGCCCTCCACAGGAAATGGAGATGGAGCCAAAGAATCCTGATTCTGTTTTTGTGCTTCCTGACCTCTAAGGAGAACAACTGCAGGACCTGTGCAGACCTTGAAACCAGGGCATGGAGACCTTTCAGGAGATTTGATGGAGGATTCAGGATTCAGGAGATCCTTGATGCATGGAGGGTAAAATTCCAGCTGAGCTCTGGGGATGCTGCTGGGCTGGGACATGCTCCTGTCAGCCACCAGCATGCTGAAAAAAACATGCCTGAGGTCTGGGTTGTTTTTTGAGGCTATGGAGAATCCCACTGTCCCAGCCTGAATTTTTGGTGAGGTTTATGCTTAAATGGTTCAGCCATCACTGTGAGTGTCAGAGAAGAATATTGTGTTCTGCTCCTGTGTAATAAAAACAGCAGCTCTGGGACTGTCACCCCCTGGGACAGGAACTAGGGAGGAACTGAGCCAGGGATCAGCCTGGGAAAAGCAAACCAGCCCACTGAGCCCAACTCAAAATCCTATCCATGGGTTCACCTACCAAATCTCTTCCCTCCAAAAATTGGATTTATTACATTGGAGCTCTCCAGGCAATGTGAGCTATCCACAAAATGGCACGTCCTGCATGATGGCACAGTGGAGCTGTGGCTGTAAAATACTTGTGCCCAGGCTAGAAGTGAAGTAGAGAACCAGCCACCTCCAGCTGTTCCGACACTCCTCCGGCACGAAGCCAGGAGGCGTGTGTCGACCGTGGGTCGATAGAAAAGGGCAGGAAGCCGCTGATGACGAAGGTCCAATACCGCAGGAGAAGGAAAGAGGCGACTCTCTACTGGCTTGGGGTAAAAACGGGTTTAATGGGGAAGGACTAAGCAAGGGGGGAACCAAGCAGAGAGAGCCCCGAGCCCTCTCGGGACCCGGGTTTTAAAGGCAGGGGGTGGGGTAACAATGAACCAATAGCAAACTGGGAGAAAGAGATACATTTAAGATGGATAGGGAGAAGGAGCCTATGAAAACCGATCTGGGGCGGAGCCCCGGTCCCTCAGCCAACCACACGACGCTCCAGCCAGAAAGTTCTGGAAGAAGAGGCTGGGTGCCGGATGACAGACAGGGGACTCGGGGAGGGGCCAGGGGTGTTACATAGTAGGTAACCGGGGAAACAGGGGAGGGGTGCCGGGATTGGCATATAACAAGATTCGGGCTAAACCATAAAACACAAGAGGGGGAAAACCGAACAATCCAAACGCAGGGGGAAACTGAGCAATCCAAACGCAAACCACAACATCTCCCCCTTTTTTGTTTAAAAAGAAAAGAAAAGGCAGTCAACTGAATCTATAACAGAATATGTTCAAACTGATGCTTCTCCTTGTCCTGTGCTGTTATCTTCTGCATCGGAGCTTCCGGCATCGGAAAGGTCCGATGCGCTTTCTTTGTTTCCGTTGAGTTCGGCCCGATGGACTTCGATAAAATCGGTGGCTTTATACAAGAGTCTTTTAACAAGTCCCCACAACACAGAACAGCCAATTAACACAATAAACAGAATTAAAAGGGTGATCAACACGGATCTCAAAACTGACCCTGCCCATCCTGACAATCCCCATCCCTTAAAAAGGTCCCTCAGCCAGTCTGACGTCTCATGCTTCACCTGATGAACAAGGTCTTGCATCTTTTGGATGGAGGCCCTCGCATCTTCGGCCCTTGATGATAAATTGAGACAGCAGAGGCCCTCAAACTCTTCACATCGGTGATGGTGCAAGAGCAGCAAAAAATCGATTGCTGCTCTATTCTGGAGCGTCGCCTTTCTCGTAGTTTCCTCGTCTGCTAGGAGGTCGGATAGCGTCGCTGACGTCAAGTTGGCTTGCTTAGCCACCCAGCACTCTAGGTGGGCCAATTCACCTAGAGATTTGGCGATCGATACCCATGGCAAAAATAGGGTGACCGCCACACTTTTAGGCTTTGACCAATGAATAATTTCGGAGTCGCAATCTGAGTTGAGATCTCTGAGATCTCTTTTGGCACGGGTCGAATTGGATTGCGCTCTCTTAGCTTTCCAATCTTGAATATGCTTGTTGCTGGGGGTAAGCAGCGTCAGTCGCCCGATAGTACACGGACCTCCGACCAGGCGAGAGGGGATGCCTGCCCACGCTCGGTCTCCGCATATAAAGAAAATCCCCCGGGGCAGAGATAGTGGTTGCCCTGCATAGGTAGATGGATAGTAGATGTGGAATGTTGAGTTACACCATAAACTGGCAGTATACTCTTTCTTGTATTGTTTCATTTGCTCAAAGCGCTTGTCATCGGGGGAGGGGGAATAAACAAACTGAAAGCAAAAGGGGGCATCCGCGGAGCCGAGCAACTCAAGTTGGGACGGTTCGGTGGGCAAGGGAGCTAGGTTCTTAATCGCATCCCTCCACACGAACCTGGGGTCAACTGAAGAATGGAGGGGTCGGGTGGCCAAAGCAATAAGGGGAGGGCCAATGGGGTAGGGGATTTGGACGGGAGGGAGAGGGATCCCCACGAGACAGGTCGACATAGGGTCCTCTGCTGAAGCCAGGTTAAGGCAAATGTGCTCTTGGTCGAGGGCCTGCGCAAGGGTCCTCCACACGTTCGCTTTTGGCTGGGGCACAATCCAGGGACCTACGGATGGCGATAGGGTCCCGATGAGGGAGACGGTCAGGAGGGCGATGGTTCGGAGGAGGTCCATGTAGGCGGGAAAGTAACTGAAAGTGAACAAAGGTAGACATGAGAAACGGGAATAATGATGAAGGTTTAGCCCAGAGAAAGGCAACTGAAATCAGGGGTGGCTCAACTTCCACAGCCTCCGCTTCCGCCGCCAACACGCTTCTGCTACCTGATTGGCTGTTTCTGGTTTTATACCCCTCTTAGGGCGGAAGGGTTTAACCCATTTGGATGGTATCCACCTCGGACCCGAGGGGGTGGACACGCAAGCGTATCCCCTTCCCCAGGTCACGAGATCAAATGGCCCTTCCGTTTTCCAGGTCTCCGGGTCCTTAATGAGGACAGGAGGCCTGGCCCTTGGCTGCAGCTTCTCGTGCTTCCCGAAATGTCGCACGATGGGCGGATTGAGATTTTCAAACGAACAGTTTAAGAAGTTGATGGTATACAGCGCCCGTGCGAGACGGATATGGGGGGACTCCACCTTCACTGCCGTACGTTGCTGTTCTAAAACTCTTTTAAGGCTCTGGTGGGTCCTCTCCACCACGGCTTGGCCTGTCGGGGAATAGGGGATGCCGGTTTTATGTTCTATTCCCCATTGCTGCAGGAAGCCTCGCAGCTCCCTGGATTTGTACGCTGGGCCATTATCTGTTTTTAACACCTTCGGGATGCCCAGGACTGCGAATGCTTGAAGCAGATGCTTCTGGCAATCTGCAGCCTTTTCCCCTGTGTGGGCAGATGCGTAGACTGCACCGGAGAAAGTATCAACAGAAACGTGAACGTATCGCAGGCGGCCAAAGGGAAGATAATGAGTGACATCCATTTGCCACACCTCACAGCTTGATAAGCCCCGGGGGTTTGCTCCTAAGGGAATGGAAGGGAGCTGATGGGACTGGCAATGAGGACATGTAGCCACAATGGCCTTGGCCTGTTCGCGTGTGAGATGGAACTGCCGAACTAGGCCAGGCGCATTTTGATGAAAAAGCTGGTGGCTGATCTTAGCTTGACCGAAGAGATCAGGAAGCGGGGCAGCTTGAACCGGGGCAGCAAGGGCGTCAGCACGCCGGTTGCCCTCCGCTATAAACCCAGGCAAGTCAGTGTGCGATCTTACATGCATCACGTAGAAAGGTTGCTCTCGGTGGGAGACTAATTGGACGAGTTTGGAGAGCAAGTTGTATAACGGCATGTTTGACACCTCTTGAAGAACCGCATTCTCAGCTCTGGACACCACACCGGCAACATACGCCGAATCAGTAACTAAATTAAACGGTCCAGGGAACCTCTCAAAAGCCCTGACGACTGCGTCCAACTCGGCAATTTGAGGTGAACCCTCAACTTCGGTGACATCAGACTCCCACCTCCGAGTTTGAGGATCTCTCCAAGTCATTACTGACTTGTGAGTTGCTCCGGACGCGTCAGTAAAAACTGTCATGGCCTTCAAGGGGACTCTACTCTGAACCGATTTTGTAGATAGAGTAAACTCTTGGTTAAACAATTTATGGGCCGGCCGATCAACAACAATTTGGCCGGTGAAGCTGTCCAAAGCGAACTGAAGCATCTCGTTGGTTTCGAGGAGGTTGTCAAGCATTTTGCGTTTTAAATGGCCCGAGTCGAATTTGAGGGGAATGTGTATGCATGCAAAATCGACACCCGCCAACTCTCTGGTCCTTGATCGAGCTTTTCTGATCAACTCTGCCACCATTTCAGCGGGCTGTGTCATCCTTTTGGACCTGTGGTGGCTGAGGAACACCCACTCTATGATCAAGAGGGGATCCCTCGAGCCTCGGTCCTTGCCTCTGATGTTATCGTCCCATTGGAAAATCATCCCGTGGAGGTGTGGCAGTTTTCCTAAAATGATAAATTTGAACGGCAGGCTCGGATGGTATCGGTGAGCCTGCCTGGCCGAGATAGAGTTCTGGATTTTCTCCAATGCAGTCTTCGCCTCTGGAGTAAGGGACCTGGGAGAACTTAGCTCCTCCCCCCCCTTCAATAAATTGAAAAGGGGGGCTAGGTCTTCAGTTGGTATACCCAGCCAGGGCCTTACCCAATTTAAAGACCCACACAGTTGGTGGACATCCGCAAGGGTCTTGATATTAGTTTTTATAGCCAATTTCTGAGGAACAATGGTCCTCTTAGTTATTTCAAGGCCCAGGTACTTCCAGGGTGGCATCTTTTGAATTTTTTCTTGCTGGAGCTCGAACCCTGCAGCAACCAATGCATCGATTGTGAGGTCAAGAGCGTGGGCAAGTAGGTCTGTGGTTGGGGCGCACACCAATATGTCGTCCATATAATGATATAGGATAATTTCTTTTGTGACTGCACGTACTGGGGACAGCAAGGAAGCGACGTACCATTGGCATATCACTGGGCTGTTCTTCATGCCCTGTGGAAGAACACGCCAATGGTAGCGCTTGCTTGGGGATTCACGGTTGATGGCAGGAACCGTGAACGCAAAACGCGGGGCATCGTCCGGGTGCAAGGGAATTTGAAAGAAACAATCTTTGATATCTATTACGGCCAGATTCCAATCTCGAGGAAGCATCGTTGGGGACGGCATCCCTGGTTGGAGAGGCCCCATATCTTCAATGATGTTATTAATTTGGCGGAGGTCGTGAAGGAGCCGCCACTTATCTTTATTGGGCTTTTTGATAACAAAAACCGGAGAATTCCATGGAGATGTGGTCTCTATTATGTTGCCCTTAAGTAACTGCTCCTTAACGAGCTCGTTGAGCGCCTCTAATTTTTGTTTATTGAGCGGCCACTGCACTACCTGTACTGGCTTGTCAGATTTCCAATTGAGCTTCCAGGTAGGGCGCTCATCAGTGGCCGCCGCCCGAAAAACCTGGGGAGCCACTGGGAGGTCAATTCGGGCTCCCCACTGGGCCAAGAGGTCTCTCCCCCACAGGGGTTCCGCATAATCTAGAACGAATGGACGTACAGAAGCCAATTGTCCATCCGGCCCCGTAATTTGTACGATGCTTTTTGACTGCTTAGCCAATTGTAAACCCCCAACACCACGGATGTGCCCTGGCGCGGTTTGCAACTCCCAATGTGACGGCCATTCCCGTGAGGGAATGATCGTCACATCTGCCCCAGTGTCCAGCAGGCCTTTGATTTGTTTGCCTTCTCCCCCTTTTGTGATATAACAATTTAAATGCGGTCTTTCTCGTCCCAGGACTTGGGCCCAAGCGACAGCTGGGCTAGAGTTTTTGGGTGGATGACCGATGGTCCAAGTCATTTCTGGGACAGGGATTGCTTGAGCTATCACTTGCCCCTTGGGCAAGAAGACCGGGGGCTGGACACAGTGCAATCCGACAGTAAACTTCTCTGGGTCCGATGGTAAAAGTCCCGGGATGATGTTTACTGCCGGCGGTGTGTTTTTGGTGTCACCAACCACGACATACTTGCAGCGAATCCGTCCCCAGTTACCTGGGCATTCCGGGTTTACTGCGACGAGTTGAAGGTCGGAGGTCTTGAGATGTAGAGGCTCCGAAAGCTGCAACCTGAAAGGTGTAAAAGCAGAAAGAGTCGTTAGAACTGGTCTAGATTGGAGTGCATTAGCAGAAGTAACGTCCGGTGAAAATTCGTCAAAATCGGTTGGCGGCGGTTTCTGATTGTTCCCCTCCGTGCGCGGTGATGTTAGATTTCCCGCCTTATTTTTGTCAGAGCGCAGGGGGGCACTGCGCTCAGATCTTAGTTTTTTTGCTGGTTGGCCCCCAACTGGCCCCGCTCCCTTTTAAATTGATGGAACTCTGCCCGCAACGGGCAGTCGGGCATCCAATGCCCAACTTTCCCGCATAAATGGCATGGCGCGGTAGGTCTAGGGTGACTGGCGGCTCCGGCGAAAGAGTCAGGCGGGATCTCTTCTGCCGTGCTGGCTCGGGGTAGCGGCGCTCTTTTCTTTTCGGCTTCCCTTGATGGAACGAGCTGGATTTTTCGGACGCAGACTTCGAGCATGTCTGACAACAGGGGCGGCGGGTGCAGGGGCAGGCTGAGGATGGCGTCTCGACACGCTTGATTGGCATTCGAAGACGCCACTTCTCTGAGGATGGTCTCTCGAGCCCCTTCGTCGGCCACTTGTTGATCAACGGCTTTCCTCAACTTCTCGACGAAGTCGAGGAAAGGCTCGTCTGCGCCCTGAAAAATCTTAGCAAATGCAAGAGGAGGGGCTCCCCTAGGCAGCGATAGGAAAGCCTTTTCTGCCGCCCGAGCTGACTCTTGAAGTGCCTCCCGGGGTATGACACTCGCCTGCGAGTGCCCATCTGCCCAGATCCCGGTCCCCAGGAGCTGGTCGATGGCCAGGACGTTGCCCATGAGGTCCACCCCAGTATGGGGCTGACTCCACAGGCCCGGGAGAGCCTCCGTCACTCCCCTTTTCCAGGCCGCCTCCCACAAGGCCCGCTCACTAGGATTAAGCAGGCACTTGAAGAGGCGCCTGATGTCAAAGGGGGTGACATCGGCTTCAGAGAGCGTTGCCTGCAACGCTCCCTGGAAATATTCGCTGTCCCGGCCATATTCTTTTTGTGCCTTGACCAGCTCCTTTATTTGAGATTGATTAAGAGGGACCCACTGTCGGCGCACCCCACCATCTCCCTCATGGTGGTAAACGACCGGGGCTGCGGATGGTATGGCAGCAGGCCCCGGTCTCCGGCTCTCGACGCCCCCCCCCCCCGACCCCAAAGCGTGGGAACCGGGAGGAGGAGCGTGGGAACCGGAAGAGAAGGGGGCAGGGGCGCGACTGGGAACCTGGGCAGGAAGGTCAGATGTAGAGTGACTCTCCCGGGAGGCGGAGTCAAGGGGCGGGGCATACTGATCGGCAGGAGGTGTAGCAACAGGAGGTGGAGCAGTGGGAGGTGGTCGTGGAGGGACCATGGGAGGAGCTACGGTGGGAAACGGGGGAGGAGAGATGGCTGGGTAGATGGGAGGAGAAGTGGGAGGTACTGAGGGGGAGTCTGAAAAGGAGGAGGGATTAAAGAAGGGGCAGGACGAAGAGGCGGGACATAGGGAGTGGCTGAGTGGCAGGAAGGGGTTAGGATTTGGTGAGAAGGGGTTCTGGGAAGAAGGAGAAGGTTTTCCCGCCAACTCAGCCATGCGGTCGCCTCCATCTTGGGCTTTCTGGGAGCCATTTTGGGTCTTCGGAGGCGACCGGGGGTAGACTGGGGATTTTGAAACCGGGGGACAAGAGCACGGGGACTTAGAAGCTGGGGATCGCGAACGCGGGGATTCTGGAACTGAGGATTTCGGGACGAGAGCTGGGGGGACAGGAGAAGGTGAGGGGCCCCTAGGAGTCTGGCCAGGACTCCCAGGGCGAGGGGGCTGCGAATTCTGAGGGGAGCCAGGGGGAGGATGGGCGCCCTGCGCTCGGCTGGTAGAGCGGGATGCTCCCCGCAGAACTCCAGCTTTCAACTTAGAGGGTTGGGAAGAGGGATTAGGGGTAGAGGGTAAGGTACTTGAACTGGGAGAATGTTTAATGCGAGCTGAGGTCTTTTCCGAGCTTCCCTCTTCTTTTAAGATTTTTCTAATTTGAGAAACTGTTTTAGCCAATTGCAGAAAGGATGCGTCTCCCGACCTGGTCAATTCCGAGAGTCTAATTTTGACTCTCCGCCAAAAAGCCGGATCCTTGACCAAGTCGGGAGAGATTTCAGGGAACTCGGAAGAGACCCACTTAATTAATTTTTTAACTTCGGATTTTTTATAAGAACAACCCCCCCCAATAAGGATTCCCGCAACTTGGATAGTGAGCCCCTTTTGGGCTGCAGACAGCCGCGCACCCATGGCTAAAAGATCTTAAAGTCTGCAACCACAACCCAAAGCCCTCCTCGCCCCGGAAACGAAAAACTAAACTAAAACGACTGCCTGCCGGCCCCTGCGGATATATATTTTGGGGAGGGCAACAGAGTACCCTGGGGACTGGGGAGGGCCGGGAGAGTGATAAAACACTCACGTGTCCGACGGGCAGCCAACAAAAACCGTGACGAGGTGGGTCCTGCGGCGAGACGGCTCCGGGTGCAGGAGTTCCCGTCTGATCCCCGGGGAGCGCTGCCACAGAAGGCCTGCTCTACCACGGGGTAGTGCGACGTCCAGAGGACAATGCAAGTCCAATCCACGGGGTCCGTGCGAAGATTGTAATTCCAAGCTCTACTGGCCTTAAAGGCAGCAGACCAGGAGCAGGCAGACGAAGCAGAGGGGCCCCACGTTGGGCGCCAGCACTGGAGCTGTGGCTGTAAAATACTTGTGCCCAGGCTAGAAGTGAAGTAGAGAACCAGCCACCTCCAGCTGTTCCGACACTCCTCCGGCACGAAGCCAGGAGGCGTGTGTCGACCGTGGGTCGATAGAAAAGGGCAAGAAGCCGCTGATGACGAAGGTCCAATACCGCAGGAGAAGGAAAGAGGCGACTCTCTACTGGCTTGGGGTAAAAACGGGTTTAATGGGGAAGGACTAAGCAAGGGGGGAACCAAGCAGAGAGAGCCCCGAGCCCTCTCGGGACCCGGGTTTTAAAGGCAGGGGGTGGGGTAACAATGAACCAATAGCAAACTGGGAGAAAGAGATACATTTAAGATGGATAGGGAGAAGGAGCCTATGAAAACCGATCTGGGGCGGAGCCCCGGCCCCTCAGCCAACCACACGACGCTCCAGCCAGAAAGTTCTGGAAGAAGAGGCTGGGTGCCGGATGACAGACAGGGGACTCGGGGAGGGGCCAGGGGTGTTACATAGTAGGTAACCGGGGAAACAGGGGAGGGGTGCCGGGATTGGCATATAACAAGATTCGGGCTAAACCATAAAACACAAGAGGGGGAAAACCGAACAATCCAAACGCAGGGGGAAACTGAGCAATCCAAACGCAAACCACAACAGCACAGCTCCATCACCAGGGCTGCTTGGATGCAGGGAAATGGGAATTACAGAATCCCAGAATGGTTTGGGTTGGAAGGGACCTTAAAGCCCATCTCATTCCACCCCTGCCATGGGCAGGGACACCTTCCCCTATCCCAGGTTGCTCCAAGCCCTGTCCAAGCTGGCCTAGGACACTTCCAGGGATGGGGCAAGCCCACCATCTCTCCTCCATTCCCACACTACCTGCTGCTCAGCATCTCCACAAGTTCATTTTGGTCATGTATCAACACACCACAGCCCTTGTCTGTGACCTCATCTATGCAGAACAGGGAGAGGAGAAAAGGTTCCCATCACAATCTTACCAGAATGAGATTAATGCAAAAACCCTGTGGGGTAACACAGGTTTTGGAGCTGACTCTGGAGCTGCATCAATTTCCAACTAGAATAAGGTAGCAGCACCACGGATTTGTTCAGTGGAGGAACATAACAAAGACATGGTGGGGCCAGGCAGGAAAACACAGGTGAAACCAGGTACAGAGAGCAATTTTGGAGGGTACAGGTCCTGTCCTACTTGACATCCTTTGTGCAAATTCCCTCAGCATGATCCTCAGCTGACACAATTCTGACAGAAGCCCAAAGAAATGGGAACAAAACAGAGAGAAATGATGGAATGTGAGAAATTCCTACCTAAATGATTTCCTTGATGAGTTTTACTGGAGATGTGAGCACAGATGGAGAAATTTGAGTTTGAAACCCTGAACTGCTGGTACAGATTTTCAACCATGTGCTGTGTGTGGGCATTTCTTGGGCCAGGCTGTGAATTTGGCCACCAGGGTATGGGCTAGAAATTGATTCCTACAGCTGTAATTAAAACAAGGATGAAAATGTGTAAATTAGTAAAAAATGCTCCCTTTTTCCAAACACTTACCAGAGAGTAATGGAGCAGCCCAGGGATGAAGGGAGCAAGGCCCTCAAGTGGTGCAGCAGCCAGAGAAGAGGATCTGGGAGGTGGTGGTGGAGTCACTGTGCAGATCAGGCATTTCCAATAAGGCATGGGGATAAATAAATAATATTAGTTCAAGGAAATCAGGTTTGAAAACATAGAGATGAATGTCAGAGTTCTGGGGAAACCAGCTGAGACAAGTGGGATCTGTGACTGCTCAGTGTGACAGAAAATCAGCTGGGAGGCCACTGAGACTGGTGCAGGAAGAGATTGGAGTCTTCTACAAGTCAATAAAGCCTTTCTGACAAAGGTGCAAAACTGTGGGAAACAGGAAATGGGGAAATTAAAATTAAAAATTGAAACAAGAAACATGGGGAAATTAGTTCAGTCCGTTTTCCTATTTGGGGAATAAAATGAAGCTGAGCTTTGAAACAAAGAACAAGCTGTTCTGGCAGCAGTGGAACCAAGTCTGTTTTCCCATGGAACTGAGTCCCTGTCTTCTCCCAGACCTCTGACTCCCTCTCACCTGGGAGATCTTTACCTTTCTTTTGAATTTTGAGGGGTTCACAAGGCACTGGGGGTTTCCTGGTGGATGTGAAGTGCATGAATCTGGGTCCCTTGGATGGCCAGGGAGAACACAAGGAACCAGCACAGAGCTTCCCCATGTGCTCTGGGTGACCAGCCACATCCAGACGTGTCCTTGATGGCTGGATCTACCTTGAAAATGTGTTTTTGCAGGATGGGGCAAACAGAACCCCACGTCTGATGGTTTTTGGCTTCTTTTTTCTACCTCTGTCAAGGTTGGGATTGAAGCTTTCGAGATATTTTGTGTTCAGGCTCAGGTGTTTATTATTTATTATCTGTATTACAAGTTGTGAGTTCTACAGCATTCTACTAACAAGCTACAAAAGGGCTAACTGTCTTTCTCTACAAGGTCTTTTAAGGCTAAACTATCCAAGTAAGAAATGGCACCTAAATTATTTTCACTTTTAATGCAATAACTAATCACTCCCAGTCCGCAATGCAGACTTTTCTGTCCAATTACGAAATACCACCCAAACCCATGGAGAAGAAGGAAGAAGGTGAAGAAGAGCAACCAGCCACCACCCTAAAACCTCCATCTTGTCCCATATATATTGCTATATTCTAAAATCTTAAACTCTAAATTTTCCACCCTGTGATATTACACACTTCTAATCAAACTACACACTCATAATCCCAGTTCTATTAATCAATTTTGGAAGCCTTCTTCATGGCCTCAGGTCAAATATAGTATTTTCCTGTGGGTCTGTGCCCTTCAGCACAGATAGTTTAAAATTCTCAGCATCCAGGATTCCAACACATGTCCAGGGACAACAGGATGCTCCCTGGATCAGGTGTGCTTTTATTCCACTTTATTCCCTTTGGAAACTCCTTCTGCACCATGTCCAGTGCAGCCACGTTGCTGTAACTGGGATACAAGAGCCTGGTCTTGCCCCCATCAACAAGCAAGTCATAAAAAGCAGCTTATTCATCAACTTAAGACCAAATAAAAGCAGCATAACCTCCTTTCTCGTGCTTTGCAGGCAGCCATACATCGCCAGTGGAAAATCTGCCAAAATTCTTGTTTAAACATAGGAACTGTGCTGCTTTGTATTGTTGGTGGTCCCCACGAGGACCTGCTCTCCTTGCATGGGGATATTGTGTAGAATGAAGTCTGAGCTGGCTACTTTGCCATTAAAATTCCGTGCCAGCCCAGTGCTGACAATATTGAGGCTTTGCTAAATGTGTGTACGTGTAAGTTCATTAAATGGGTGCTGACTGTTGTTACATGAGTACAGCAGTTGAGTGCTTTCTGTATTAACCTTATCACCTGATGGGCAAAAGAAAAGGTTTAACTAAAGCTTAGGACTAATTGAACGGTATTTCAGTATTTTCTTATGTAAAACTGGTTCTGGTCTATTGTTTTTATTTATTTGCAATAACTGTGCTCATTCAAGTTTGTAATGACACTGCCATGGGTGAATAGAATTTGCTTTAAGTATTATTCTCCCTTTTCCTATCTCCTGCCTCCTCTAAACTGTGTCTCTCAGGAGAAAATCTGCAACAGAGCCTGGTAAAAAGACAACTCTCTAAGTACACAGTCATTTTGGGGAGTTACAATCCCAAGCTGTGTTTTTAAAATTACTTCTAGCAGTTCCTGTTTATTTTCTCTGCCTGCCTTGGGTATTTCCTGTCGGGCTGAGCACCGAGCGTGGAGCTGGAGGAGATAGGAGAGCAAAGCCTCTCGACGAAAGGTCGGAGGTGTCTTATCATCAAGACACTGCACAAACCAGAGCACTTTCTTTGCTCGGTTGCCACTAGAGTATGCTCTCGTGCTACAAGTTCCAAGGATTTTTTAGAAATAAATCACTCTGTGTAGCAAGAGGCCGTCTTTCAAAGGCTTTCCACTTGCCCCAGTGGTTTGGTTTTTTTTTTTAAGTAAGACTCTTTTTTTTTTTTTTTTAATTGCTGTTGAGCACACACTCAAAGCTTTGTGAAAGCCTGGAGGGTTGCTCTGTGATGAGGTGAATCTAACTTGGGTTTGGACAACTCCCAGCTTCCAGAGCATGGGTGAAAACAGCCAAAAAATATCTTACCTGTCTCTAAAAAACAACAGAAAAAGGAGGTTTGCATGTCCTTCTTGTCTTGGTCAAACCCCTGGGTCATGGCTGATGAAGAAAGGGGAGGCAAATCTCACGAATTAATAGATTTCTGCTTACAGAAGAAACATGTAAATTCCCCTTTTCAACATAAAGTGTGCCTGTAATCCCAGCCTTTGAAATGGTGGTAGTTATTCAGTAAGATAAAGGCTGCTGTGAGCCTGCCCCACCACATTACAGCAAAGTACTTTGTCACTGGCACCCTAAAAGTTCCAGCTTCTGCATGACAAAGATATGAAACAACTTGCAGGACAATTAAAGAACAGTTTGTCCTCACCCTATTATTACCAGCCATTCTTCCACGTTTCGATATTTGCCCGTAAATTGCTACCTCCCCCATCAATATAATTGTAATCAGCCACGGTTCACATTTGTCTTTGGATGCCTTTTCCAAGGGAAACACAAAGAAGGAAAAATACGGCAAAGAAAAAAGCCACGCTCCGGATAAAGAGCCTCGCCACCAGCCTGCTTTCACACGCAGGCTGCGCACTTTGCTGCTAAAATTACATTTTAGGAGCCCCAACGGGCACGGGAACAATGACCCCGCTCATTTCCATAGTGACAATGGCTGGAGGAGGATTGGAACGTGTCTTTTTCCTCTCCCCGATGGTGCTCAGCCAATGAGGGCAGAAACCTGCCAAGGAGTTGGGTCCCTGGAAGCTCTGGGTCACCACGGAGCTGGGAGGTTCCCTTTGGGATGGGAGGCAGCTGCTGGGCCCAGGTGGTGCTCACAGCCTCCAACACCAGTGACTTCTGAGTGGGTGGAAACGTCATCTTTTCTGTACAGCCCAGTTGAGTGCACAGAGCTTGTCTAAATTCATAAAATAACAGGATGGCTTGAGTTGGAAGGGGCCTCAAAACCCATCTCATTCCACCCCTGCCACGGACAGGGACACCTTCCACTATCCCAGGTTGCTCCAAGCACCATCCAAGATGGCCTGGAACAGTTCCAGGGATCCAGGGGCAGCCACAGCTTCTCTGGGCACCCTGTGCCAGGGCCTCACCACCCTCACAGGGAACAATTCCTTCCAATATCCCACCTAACCCTGCCCTCAAGCAGTGGGAAGCCATTCCCCCTGGTCCTGTCACTCCAGGCCTTTGTCCAAGTCTCTCCTCATCTCTCTTGCAGCTCTTTTAGGTTTTGGAAGAATCTCTAAGGTCTCCCTGGAATCTTCTCCAGGCTGAACAACTTTCCCAGGAAGCTCATGGGAAAGCCAGGCTGCTGAGACAGAGTGGCTGTCACCCACTCTGTGACAGCCCATTTCATGCATGGAGCACTCAGCTCCTCCAAGTGCTACAGATGTCAGAAAACCAAACGGGAACATGCTGCATTCTTGAAGAACATTCATGGGATCAACATTTCCAGGGATCCAGGGGCAGCCACAGCTTCTCTGGGCACCCTGTGCCAGGGCCTCACCACCCTCACAGGGAACAAATTCTTCCCAATATTGTCACTGTGATATTTTCTGAAAAATCCCTTCACCAGGAGTTCTTCTCCTGGGAAGATAAGAAGCCTCAGCTTCTCCATGTTTTCCTCCTCTTGAATGGGGTCTGGAGATTGTTTATCCAAACATGTGAATTGTTTTTAATTAATGACCAATCAGCATCAGCTGTTTTGGACTCTGAGGAGTCAGGAGCTTTCATTATCATTCTTTTCTAGCCTTCTGATGTATCCTTTCTCTTTCTTTAGTATAGTTTTAGTATATCATTTCTTTTAATATAATATCATAAAATAATAAATCAGCCTTCTGAGAACATGGAGTCAAATTCTCATCTCCCACCTTGTCCCAGGGACCTCACAACACCACACAATATCCCATCTAAACCTACTCTCTTCTAGTATGAAGCCATTCCCTCTTGTCCTATCACTCCGTGCTCCTGTACCAAGTCCCTCTCCAGCTCCTTGGAGCCCCTTCAGGTACTGGAAGGCCCCAGCGAGGTCACCCCACAGCCTCCTCTGAGCACCCCCAGCTCTCCCAGCCTTTCCTACAGCACAGGGCCTCCATCCCTCAAATCATCTTGGTGGCCTCCTCGGGACCCCCTCCAGCAGGTCCATGTCCCTCCTGTGCTGGGGACCCTGGAATTCCCTGAATGCCTCCCTTGGTTTCACCTTCCAGGGGTTTTGTGCTGCTGTTTCAGCGGGGCCCTTCTCCAGCCCCGGAACACCACGCACGTTCCCTCCGTTGTGTCAGCCCTTAATCCTGCTCTTTTTTTTCCTTAATAAATGCAAACCTAATTTTCTAACGTCTCCACTTAGATCTAATCCATAAGGCTGTTTATTATCCTTGTTACCCTCTCCTATACCTTTTTTCATTTGTATTCAAAAGCCTCTCTTTAATCTGTCTCAATTCTGCAGGTACGGCCTTGCCGCTCTTTGGTACAATCCCATAATGATTTCCACGGATGTGTTTTAGTCCTCCATCGATAGGTCTCGGATGCTATTTGCCTTCCTTAACTGCTTCCCACAGCGGGAATCGCCGCTTTTAATAATCCCTGCGCTGACACCTCCAATCTTTCCCTTCACCAGCATCTTGTGCCATCCCATCCACGGGTTAAATCTTTATTATTTGTGTATGGGCACACTGGGGCTGTGGTGGAGGGGGTGCAGCCTGCAGCCAGCACTGTCCGAGGAGGGCTTTGTTGTATTTGAGAGAGGCCAGAAGGAGCTGATCCTTAAAAAACCTCGTCCTGAAGGGACGATCCCGGGAGCAAGGCAAAGACAGGACGCGCACCGGTCCCTTCCACCGCCCCGCATCTCCGCGGTGGTTTCGGCCCGTCCCCCCCCGCGCGCGTTGGTCCCGCCCGGCCGCCCGGCCGCTCTCACCCTCCGCCACGCCCTCTCTGGCTGTACCAACTCCTGTCCGCGGGGGAGGATGGAAGAGAACGGGAGGCCGCGCTGAACAGCCTCACCGGGTTCGCGGCTCTCTCTGTTCTCTATGTGAGATCTGTATTAAGAGAAGCCCCGCAGGGCGCTTTGGAGAGAGCGAGACGGCGAGCGGGACAGGGGTGCTCCCCCCGCGGGGCGGTGGATGGTACAGCCCGGCCGAACCCGGAAGGTGGCGGCGCACATGGGTGCGGGGCCCGGGCCTGGGGCCGGCACCGGCACCGGGATCGGGAATGGGGCGGGAGGAGCCGCCGGGGCCCTGGGCGCTGCCGTGGCTGCTCTCTACACGGCCACGCTGCCGCCCTCCCTGCCCGGCGGGGATGCGGGTAATGTACCGGGTGGGGACCCTCATCCCGTAGCGGCCGGTGCATGGCGGGGGGCGGGGGGGGCCGAGCCCTCAGGGACCGGGGCATCCTTGTCACCCCACGGGGCTACTGTCACCCCACAGAAGCTCGTGCATCAGTGTCAGCCGTGTGGGGTTGGTCTGTCAGAAGGAGCCGGTGCGTTGGTGTCACCCCTGGAGGGTCGGTGTCACCCCACTGGGTTGTCACCACAGAGAGCTGCTCACTCCAGAGGGACTGGTGCGTTGGTGTCACCCCATCGGCTTGCTGCCATCTCACAGGGATGCTCATCCTATAGGGGCTGGTAGTTCACTGTCACCCCATAAGGATGCTTATCCTATAGGGGCTGGTAGTTCACTGTCACCCCATAAGGATGCTCATCCTATAGGGGCTGGTAGCTCACTGTCACCCCATAAGGATGCTCATCCTATAGGGGACGGTAGTTCACTGTCACCCCATATGGTTGCTGTTATCCTATAGGGATGGGTGTGTTGCTGTCACCCCATAAGGATGCTCATCCTATAGGGACGGGTGCATTGCTGTCACCCCATTAGGCTGGCTGTCATCCCATAGGAATGCTCATCCTTTAGGGGCTGGTATTTCCTTGTCACCCCATATGGTTGCTGTTATCCTACAGGGACTGGGGCATTCATGTCACTGCAGGGGTTGCTGTCACCCCATAAAGATGCTCATCCTATAGGGGCTGCTACTTCACTGTCACCCCATAAAGATGCTCATCCTATAGGGGCTGGTACTCACTGTCACCCAATAATGATGCTCATCCTATGGGGATGGGTGTGTTGCTGTCACCCCATGGCATTGCTGGTCCCATTAGGTCCCCATAGCCACTGGTGCAGTGCAGCCACTTTTGGAGTGCTCACCCCATTGGGGTTGGTGCATTTAAAGCTCCCCACACAGGTGGGTGCAGCAGCAGGGACACCCTGCTTTGGGGTGTGCAATGGCCCAGTGGGGTCAGCACAGCAAGGACGCCCCTGGGATGGTGCCCTTGGGCCACCCCATAATGGTTTGCCTGCATTTGAGCCTTTCAGAGAAGGATTTAGGCAGGGGACAGCTGGTGGCTTTAGGGGACAGGTGTGCCATCCTGCCAGCTGTGCTGCCCCAGGCTTGTGCAGCAGGGAAATCTTTGGCTCTGCCTCTCTGCAAGTGCAGCTTCCTGACAGTGCCAGACTGACTGAATTTTGGTGTTGGCACTGCTGATCCCACAGGGGGACAGAGCTCTCCTGTTTGGTTCTCCTCTGGTTTTACTGATTTAACCTGTTCTTGCTTTAAAAAATACTTTGGTTTTGCCTGTGTGGTTTGGAAATGGGAGAGCTTGGTTTTTCTTGGGAATATGTTGATAATTTTTATTTCATGGAACAAGTGTCCAGGATTCTTTCTTTCTGTGTCATCCCAGAACAGTTCAGTGGCTCTGCTTAATGCTGTGCCTCCTGGTCAGCAGTGCTTTCAAATCCAAGCTGTGCATGAAATTCCTTCTAAATAAATGGCATTTTAATGGATTCATGTATTTTACAGGCTCAGGATGTGTGGAGAGAGGCACTGGCCAGGCTGGCCATGTGCATCCTGATGGCTTTTGCTTCTGCTCCCAAGTTACTGAAAGGGCTGGATTTGCTCCTTCTGGGTGTATTAATTAATATGTGATGATTGATATGTTTACAGCTGTTACCATTTTGGCTTTTATGATAATTTTTGCCTTTTTTTTTTTTGGTCTGTGGAAAGCACCCTGTGCTCTGAGCTGTTCATGCTGCACGAAGCCTCAGGAACCTGGCTCTGAATTGTGCTTGAGCCTGGATTCTCCCTCTGGGATGCAAATAAGCATGAGCAGCCTTTGCAGAGGGGGATGCAGGTTCTCCTGGTGATGTCATGGCTGGATGCTGGGATTTGGTTTTTTGTTTGGTGTGAATTATCCCAGTAGACAGAGCAAGCAGCCAAACAGCACATGGGTTCACCTCACTTTCCACAGGTTATTGTGGTGTTAGAGGAGATCCCTTGTGTAAAATTGTGTTAGAGGAAATCCCTCAGGACAGAGTCCCCTGACCAGCACTGTGACCTCATTCATTGTCTCTCCTTATTTCTTTATTTTTTGAATTTTCTTTGAAATTTGCTGCCTGCCTTCCATGTGTTCACTGGGACTGGGCAGACACAGGCTCATCCCTGCTGTCCCCTTGTGCCTGTCCCAGCCAGCATCATCGTGTCCCATCACAGTGTCAGGACTTTTTTGGGCATTATTCCCCTGGTTTCTCATGGCTTGAGCATGGAATGCCTCAGCTGGAATGTCTGTGCATGGTCCTGCTCAAGGTGTTTGATTTGCCTGTGCCTGAAAGTTGTGCCACCAAAAGCACAGGATTTGATGTATCTGTTTCCAGGCAGGGAGCCTAGTATTTTATTTTATTTTATTTTATTTTTTATTATTTTATTTTATTATTTTTATTATTTTATTTAATTTTTATTTTATTTTATTTTGTTTTTATTTTTATTTCATTTTTATTTTATTTTATTTTAATTTTATTTTTATTTTATTTTTATTTTTATTTTATTTTAATTTTATTTTTTATTATTTTATTTTATTATTTTTATTATTTTATTTAATTTTAATTTTATTTTATTTTTTAAGCTATCTGCATTTTTAATTGTTCCCAAAGTTTGCAGTAATCCAAAAATGTCCAAGGCAGTTGGTATTTCCACTGGCAGCTTGCTCGTGTTACTCAGTGTTAGAATAAAGAAATGAGTGATAGAATAATAGAGGGAGATGAAATTATAATTCAGAAATATCCACAGATGTTAAAACAGCTTAAAAAAGGATCAAATCAAGTTTAAAAAGAAAAAGAAACCAAGCAAATGTTCACTGTGATGTTTCAAACATCAGCTCCCAAACTTGCTGGGAATAAAGCAGAGTTCAGACAGCATTGGGCCTATTGCCTGAACACCTTTATGGGGGAGTCAGAAACTTGTTTACATTAGGAATCACTGAATATTCTGAATTAAAAGGGACCCACAATGATCAGCAAGTCCGACTGCTGTTCCTGTGGAGTTGGAGGGAATAAACATTTCAGTTTGAGCCAGTGCTTGAAGATGATCATTCTGTCTCACAGGACATTGAAACCAAGTTTAGGGGTGCTGTAGTTCTTTGTTATTTAATATCAGTGCTCCTCACTCCTCCAGCCCATGGAGGCTGTAAGGGATGCTCAGGTCTGTGAGTGGGAGGTGGAGAATTAACCTTATCCAAAGTAGTGCCTGTTCTGTACTTATTTTGATTTTCCCACTGGAATTCAACAGGCCTGCAGCCTGTGAGCTGATCTTTTGCAGGTCTTTTTGGGCTTTTTTTCCTTAATTCTTACAAGGCAAAGTTGTGCTGTTGTCTTTCAAAGCTTGGTGGTGGCTTCCACCAGTGGTTTATTTATATTATTTTTGCAGCTTCCTGGTTGATTTGTGGCTGTGTTTCTTTGGGGTTATTCTTGCCCTTGATATAAACGTCACAGCAATGTGAATGAAGTTAAATTTTTGCTTTTTTAGATGCACATATTGCTGCATCCCAGGAGGATTTTAGTGGAGCAGCATCCCTGGGATGTGGTTGGTGATGGGCATCACCAGCTGCTGCACACTGGGGAACCCCCCCAGTGCCAAATTTAGGGTTTCCTTTATTGTCACCATCCTCTGCTGTGTGCAGGAGGATTTGTCCCTTCCCAGCCTTGCTGTGCCCTGGAAACATTGGAGCTGCTGAACTCTGAAGGTCTCAGAATTGGGATGGATGGTTTTCCCATTGCATCCACTTCTTGGGGGCTGTTTTAGGGTGAAATTTTCCTAAAATAAGAATAGCAGTGTTTGCAAGTGCAGGGAACTCCATGTCTGAGAGGTTTTGGTGCAGGAAGTGGCAGGTTTGGCTCCAGTCATTGCCAGCCAACAGCTCTAATTCTGCAGGAGTTGCCACCAGCAGTAATGGGTTGAATCTTCATTTTAAAATGCAGCATTTACTGCATTTTACTTTAAACCCTGGTGTCAGGATTTAAAGGTGCCATTTGTACAATCCCCCCACCCCCCTTTGTGTGGCGTGGTGAGGACGTGACTGTACAGAAATTTAAAATATTGTTAATTTAGCATTTAAAGCCACCAGCACCCTTCATTTGTGTCTTTCCTATCTAACAATGCTGCCATGACCTTGGTACTTGCAAAATTATTAGGACCAGTAAAATTGGATTATGAAATTTGAGGGAAAGAAGGAAAACCAGCTGTATATTTTTAATTTTGTTTCTCCCCGAATGCGTTGTGCTCACTGAATATATTCCATGTACGTTGTTGAGGAGAGTTTTCTGCAAAATGCTTCAGTGTCAAGTGCTCTAAAAATGCCAACTATTCTGCTAATGTGGGGTTTTTTTTGTGGCAGCTATTTGTCCTGGCTTAAAATACAAACAAAATGCAAAACCTTAATGTTGTTTCTATTGGAAGCTGGGTGCAGCATCCACTGACAGGTAAAAGAATTACTTGTGAAGCAGAATTGCTTTAGCATCAAGGGAGAGCAACCTTCCCAGATAAATGGATGCAGATTTGCATGATCAGTGATTATGTTTTTCCTCTTTAAAAGCTGTAAAGCTCTGGTTTTGTGTTGGTTTCTATGATTTTTTTTATGACAAATAACTGGGTTGTTGAACAGACAATGCAGCTTAAGCGTTGCAAACTGTAGTGCTTGAAAGTTATTGAGTCAGATGGTTTTAAATTAAAAATACACACACACAAATGTCTGCATTTTGAGTGTCTCAGGCCATTCTTTGCCCAAGCCTACCTATATTTTCACTTATCTGTTCATAAAAGTCTCACGAAAAACATACAAAAGATATTTTGTGCAATGACATCAGAGGGAGAAAATATTCTTAGAAAATTTCATGCTGTTAAATCTCCACAGATTTACAGTTTTATCCAGTCAAATTAATGCAAAACCCCAATGCAAGCATTTGGATTTTGAAAACTTTGGAGGAGTGTCATTTCCTAATAGTAATTATTGGTTTTACATTATTTTTTCACAGGGGAGCTGATCACAGCCGCATATGAGCTTGGAGTAAGTATTAGTTTTATTGTTTAATCAATGCTCTCATTAACAGTTTTAGGAATTAAGGAAGTTTAATTAAGCATGGAGTAAAGTAGATTAATTTATTTTCAAACCACAGTTTTTACTAACTTATAAGTACAGCACGCGACAATTTACTTCAAGTTTTAAATCCAATTAAACTAAATTATAAAGCAAAGGCTTTACTGTATATACAGTAGCTGGCTTATTATCAACCCAAATTTTGTATAAGCTGGGGAGAATAAAATAAATCGGGTTAACAATTTTAATAAGTTTTATTATTTAATAAACTTTATTATGGTGCATGATCCCTTTAGGCAAGACCTTAGGACTGTCAGCGCGGTGGTAATCCGATAGCAGTGTGGTCTTTCAACTTGCTAACCAATAAAATAGTTGAGAAGCTGCTTTTTAAAAAAAAAAACAAAAACAACAAAAAAAAAAGGGGCAAAAAAAAAAAAACAACAGCCTTTTGAATGACCCTAATATACTGTGAACCCAAACAAGGAGTCCTTTAAGGCACGCTAATGAAACGTGGCACCTCCTTTTCCTCGCCGCCTCATTATTATGGGCGAGGCGTGGAGCCAGATCCACTGAGGAAAAAACCTTGGTGGGGTTGGGATGGGTACCAGGGTTTGGGATGGGCACAGGGATTTGGGATGGGCACAGGGATTTGGGATGGGTACCGAGGGTTGGGATGGGCACTGAGGGTGGCTCGGGGAGCAGAGCTGCTTGGGGCTGCCCTGCTCCCATTCCCAGCCTCTCCCCCCTTTCCAACGCCGTGTCCCTCTGTCCCTAGGTCGCCCACCCTCCCGGCTACCCCCTGTTCACGCTGCTGGCCAAAGCGGCCACGGGGCTGCCCAGCGGCTCCCCCGCCTTCCGAGTCAATCTCCTCTGCGGCTTGGTGGGAGCAGCTGCCGCCTCTTTGCTTTTTTGCACGGTTTTCAGGTAAAGTCCTCAGGGGTGCTTTTTCCTTGGCTTCGTGGTGCTTCCCTGGCGGCTCGGGACATTCCCGAAGGCTCCCTCTGCTCCCCACTGGCCTTTGGACCAGCGTTCCCCCCCGCCCTTCCCTAATTAGTTCCTCTGATTAACCTAACAGCAACTTAATCTGAATTTGACCTTCTTTCCCGCACAAAAGCCTCCCCCCTCTTTTTATTTCCCCCCCCACCCTTTTCTTTTCTGTTAAATAATAATAATAGCAATAATAAAAAGTGCGCCCTTTCCCTTGCCCAGCCGTGACAGGTTGCTCAGGCTCATTATCACAAATCACCGCTCGGTTTAACTAACCAGAACTAATGAAGTTTGTCGTTCTCGAAAGATGCAGATGGTCTGTTTAAATTAACAGGATGAGCTTCACCTATCGGGAAACCGTGAACTTGCTTTAATTGCAGCTCCCGGCGGAGGTGGATGGGCAGTTGCCTGCCCGTGGTACCCAAGGAGCAGGGAGAGCATCCCTGCCTTTCCCTGGAGCAGCTCCGGGCTCAGGGGGGGGATGTCCGGAGCCTCCTCTCCGCACCTCTAACCTTGGGATGACAGGGAACAATCGGGATGCTCACGTGGTTGTGGGGTTTTTGTTAACCCTGCTCGTCTTTGATGTGCAAGTTCTGGCTGCTCTTAACCTCAGCCTGACCCATATTTGAGAGGATTATGGCAACCCGTATAAACAATTTCTGATGTTCTTTTTGCAGGGAAAATAGGGCACGTTTTGAGGCTGCGAGTGGTATCGGGGCGCTCCGGGATGAGACGGGGCACTTCCCGACCGGGATTATTTTGACAAAAGCCCTTTTCTCCCACCCGTTTCCAGAGCCACCCCTCAGGGAAACCTTCCCACCAACCTAGAAATAAAAGCAGGAATAAATGGGGAGGTGGTGGCGGGCAGATTCTGAGATTAAGCAAGCCCTGAGCTCGCTTAAACTTTGTTCCACGGGGTCCATCTTTCTCTGCTGCAGAGGAGTTGCTTTTTAGCACATCACCTCGCATGTAGCATCAGCTCCAAAGCACACCTACTGGAATTGCTTGAGTAGTTCCTAAATATTTCTGTAGGCATTTAAAGTGATTGCTTTCACTGGTGGGTAATACATGTAATTAAGTCGGCATTATTTGATTTAATATCCTGTATTTCACAGCCTATTTGGGAAGCTGGAAGTGGCGCTGCCCTCCCGTGCACAGTGCTCGGTGCAGCATCAGAGCACAACTCCATTCTGTTAAAAACTCCTGCAAGGAGTTGCTAAAGGTTTTCTATATTTGGTTCTGATTTCTTTTTTAATGATGGTTATTCCCATTATTGCAGTTATTTGGAAGATCTTCCCCAGTTTTTAGTTTGTGTGTGACAGTTCCTTGGGTGCCCGCTTTGTGCTTTGGAAATGGTGCAATTGTTTCTTTTGAGAAATAAGGATACAGGAGAGAAATGACAGGCTAAATTTGAGAATTATTTTGGGAATTACTTTAGCACTTCTGAAGGTTTAGGTGTTTTGTTGGTGTTTAATTGGATTTGGAAGACGGCACTTCTGTCAAATTTAGAATTTGCATGAAGGAACGGAAAACGTGCAAGTGAGAGATGATAAAAACTATTAAGACTTACAGAAATTATTCCACAGATACTGACAGGATCAATTATTCAGCCTAACAGTGATTGTTTTGTTGTTCTTTTTAATAATTGTAAGGTCAGTTTTATTTCCACATTACAATGTTACATTTTTCATTTCAAGCACCTTAAAATTGATTTATTTTTTGGAACATTGATTTGGCAAAAAATTATTGCTTATTTATTTATTTATTTTAAAAGAAAAATATTAGAAAGTGTTCATTGGCACTGTCTGCTTGAAGCTGTAGCTGTCTGAGTGTGATGTGGTGTGTTTTAAACCATGTTTGTCCGTCCTCACAAAGGGACTAAAATGGGACTATCAAATCCCCCCTTATTTTTGTGTTTCAATAAAATTATCTGGTGGGGTGACCCCTACGAGGTACCAGTGGCAGAATCAGCACCTGCTCCTCTCGCCATGTGAAACGTGGATGTTAATATGAAAATATGTAGATGTTAGGAGTACAAATAATTGATGAAGTACGCATCCTTCGGGAGCAACACGGTTCAAGTGGCAAATCTGCCTGCTCAAACAATAGCCACCCTCCAGCGGGGAGGAAGCCATCTCTATGGAAATGGGGCTGACGCTGCCCTATTGATCCAGTGAAGAAGACATTATACAATGTCAGTTGGGTTGTTACGATTTCATTTGTCGTCTGACCTGAACTTAACCTCTAAAACCTTTCTTTTCTCCCCGCCAGCCGGGCAGCGTTGCTGTTTACCCTCACACCCCGTGCCTCCCTCCCTCCCTCCCTCCCAGCATCCCCATACAGTAAATCTCTCCCTTTTTAAAATTTTATTTTTAAATGAATTTCCCCATTGATTCTTTTTGTTTGAGTCATTTCCCGGAGTTTATTCCTCGGCAGGTCGGGATGATTTTATTGCTTGAGGAGAAGAGTCGTGGTTCCTTCCCTCTGTGGTCTTTGGGATGTTGTGGCACGTGTGGGATTAGGGTGGAATTTATTCCTTGAGCAGATTTCTCCTTTGCCAGGTGATGGCTGGCGGGATGCTCCGCGCTGGGGTTGAGAGGAAGTGGCCGCCGCATCACGTCTGTTTGTTAATTTTATTGTGTTATAATATATGATATTACTCATTTAATTACATTTTTTTTAAGCCTGGATTGTTGTTCTCAAAGCAAAATTATATCACAGCACATTGATGCAGAAAGGCTTTTTGTCAGTAATCCAGACTATCGCTGAACGAGCCGTTTCTCCTTTGAGTTACTTCTCAAGTATGGATTTCTTTTCCCCCCTCTGCACAGTCTTAATAAATTGCTTGTAATTATCGTAAAATGCCATTTACAAAGAGTTCTCTCGGACTGCTTATAACTGAGGCAAATAATTCTTCTTTGCTTTGAAGGAGGGGGGAGATGCTTTATGTTTTTAGGACTCAGCGAGCGCGGCTGTAGGATTGTTTCTTTAAACAACTATTTATTTGTTTTACTGTGGGAGGCAAAGCATAGCAAGTTTACAAAGTAAACCAATTATCTTCTTATAATATGATTGCCAAAGTGTCATTTTCTGCACAGGGTGTGCATTCTTTGCGTTCTCTGCTGCAAAGAGAAATAGGAAGCTTTCCCCTGCTCTAAGTGCATTTTTTTCCAGTCTATACCTTTCATAGTTTGGCTGTTTTGGGGTTTCTGAACAAACAAAGCTGCTTTATTGCAGAGGCAGTAGTAGAGTAAATGCTGTCATTGCCCAAGTATTTGTAGGAAGTTTTTGCCGGCTTTATTTTGGCTGAGTTGTACACAGGGTTTTGAAAAGGGGGAAGATGTTGGATTAAATTAAGCAATTCACATCTCTTTGGTTTGCTGTTGTGGGTATCATATTAACTTTGGTACTAATACATTATACAAACATATACTTTAAATATATATGTGTATTCCCTGCCCACTAAACCTTCCAGGCAACAAACTGTGACTATATATAAAACCCAGAGCCAGCTCTTCTCCCACCGCCAGCAAAAAGGAGAATTAGGCATGTTTGATAATGAAATCATCAAAATTATTCCATCATTTTGAAATCATAGGGATGTTTTGGAATTACCACTTGACCCTCTTGATGGCACTGAGTTTTCTGGCTCCCAGGGTGTGTGTCCTGGAGCTCTTGTGGGAAGGTCCCTAAGGAGGACCAGGAGGATCCCTGACCTTCATGGCCATCCCAGAGGGACCCCATGGCTGATGCTCCCTTAAAACTGCCCAGTGCTGGGAAAAGTTGTCTTCTGCCCCTGGTGAGTGAGGAAATGCTCCATGTCCCTGGGTGCACGGGTTTGCCAGAGCAGAATTCATCCCTGAGAACAGTTTGACCCCTTTTTTTGTGGACATGACTTGGGGAAGATGGAGGGATGAGAGAGGAGTCAGTGCCTGCTCAACCAGAGTGGGAAATGAAGAAACTGGGCTTTGGGGAAGGAGGAATCTCCTTAGAGGGCGTGTTTGGATTTTTCCAGATTACAGATTATCGTAGATTATCTCTGTTGTAGCACAGCAGGAGCGTCTTGGGCGTTTGGGAAGCAGCTGTGCTTAGTGAGGAGTAGTTACAAAGTTTTAGGTGGGAGAGAAGAAAGGAATGCACTCAGGTACTAATTTGCTTTGAGAAAATCTGCCGTGACCTCTGGCTAATTGATCACATATCTGTTTTTATTTTTTTTCCCACTTGTCCCCAGAATAAACCGGCGCTGAGTTCAGTCTGTTTGAAGACGCTGCCAAATCTGTTCATTTGCATTTGGCTCCAAAGTAGGCACACGAGGCTGCAGTAACTCTGCTTCATTTTGAAAAGGGTGGTGGTGGTGGTGGGGGGGGTGGAAAGAAAAAGCAGGGCAAAAAAACTCTTTTTTTTTTTTTTTTTAAAAGACTGAAGAGTCTTTTCTGACAGCTAGTCAGAGTTAGAATTAGTTCAAGGAAATGTTAATAATGCACTGCCTGGCTTAATCCCTTTGATATCACCAGGTATCCTCCTGTTCATGGGTTAATTGCTTTAAAAGCGGAGGCAATATTCTGAGCGGTGGGCCGCTTCACCTTTTCACAGCTGTTACCATTGAGTGACAACTAAATCCCATGTGTAAGATGAGGAAGAGCTCAATCTCCAATTGGGAGAAAATTTATGTAAACCGCAATCCCTTCAGAATGTGCGGAAGTCACAGACTTTCTTGATTTACTCTGCTTTTGCCAGAAAGCTCCATTGTTCCCTTCCCTAAGTCCCATCAACCCTTTGTAGCAGAATATCACAGCGGCGGCAGATAGCTTGAAATATATAAATGCTATCATAGCTCTGATTAATAGCGGCGCTTATGAGTCAAGTCTGATAACGGAGCAGCTCTCCACTCAATTTCAGATACCGCTAATGGAATCTGTCTCCTGCAATTGTAATGTGAGAAGGGCTAATTTGCCATGGAGCTTGGAGCTGTCACCAGCCGGGGATTGGGGGGTCAGATGGGAGCTGCCAGGTTTTTGCCCTGCAGCTTGTATCTCTCGCTTTGAATAGCGCAGCCCCCTGCCTGCCAGGGAGCTGATAGGCCGCCGGGGGGTTTATGCCACTCGTACAATAGCGAAGGGCTGCATGGGCTGACTTGGTAATTGTGAAGCCAGCTCATTTTTATTTTATTTTATATTTTATTCTATTTTTTTTCCCCCCCTCAACTCCTTCCTTTCCACCCCCCCACCCCGCTCCTTTTTTTTCTCTTTTCTTTTTTTTTTTTTTTTTTCTGTGGCTGCATAATTTCTAATAAGGGGTTTTAACAAATGTCAGATTAGGAAAAGTTTCTGCAATTACCCAAAAAAAAAAAAAAGCCAACTTATAAAACATTTAAATAGCTCAAGTCGGCTCCTACTGCGGGTTGGGGTTTTTTGGCTGCTGGAAGCAGGCGCTGGTTATTACAGGAGCCTGGGATAAAGGTGTATCTATTTTCCAAGGATTGTGAATCAAATAATGGGTTGAACTAATACACCCCTTGCACTTGCAAAGACACCAGGAGAGAATTTCTCATTTGTAATGGCTGGAAGCACAGTTTGTACAACTCAAATGTGAGTATGGGGTGATATTTCTTAAAGCAGCGCAGCCCTGTGTGCATTTTATAGATCTGTCATGAGCAACTCGTTGAGCTGCTCTGGAATAGCTTGGCATGGAGGTGTTGAATTTAAATACCAGACTTCCTTGGCAAGGGGCTGCTGCAGGCAGGCTCTGCTCCAGTGGTGATGGACATCCTGGAGCATACAAGGTGTAAGGTTGGGATGTCTCATTCCTCACTCCCCTGACACGTTGTCACGGGGGGCTCTTCCCATCCCTGTTGTCCAAAGGATGTCCTTGCTGCCATCCCAGAGCACTTTGATCTTCCCAGCAAGAGGATCCAAGGTGACTTGCCCCCAGGACACAAGGGGTGGGTGCAAGATGCCTCTTGCACATGCTGGTGACCTTCACAGGTCCACATTTCCAAAGGAATGGGCAGAGACAATATCCTTAAGAGGTTGTGTCCCAGCTGGACACCTCCAGTCCAGGAGGACGTGTGTGAGAGGGTGCAAGGACCAGCTCCCCTTTGCCAAAATCCTCGCTGGCTCAGCACTCCTTACCACCCTGGACCATCCCTTCTCCAAACTGGCATTTCAATAAAATAACTACAAGAAAGAAAAATCAGGAAGTGGTGGCAGTCCCTGGCTGGGTGTGAGGCATTCCATTCATGTGGTGGGAGGTGAGGGTGCTGCCTGCTCACCCCTATCCCAGAAATCACGGGTGTGTGGGAATGCTGGAGCTGTGGGATGCTGAAGTCCTGTTTCACACCAAGGGCAGCAGCTGGTTGTGACCAGACTGGTTTGGTTTTATTTTATGGTGGCTCTTCCTCTTTGCTCAGTCTCTTTTGCCTTCACTCCTTGTGACCATGGGACTCAACCAGGAGAGATGAGCCAAGCCCTGCTCTCCTTCCTCCTCCTCCTGCTGCGGGCAGGGCTTAAGTGGCTATTGAGCTCCAGGTCCTTGAGGAAGAATAAAATCTGGTTTGCTATTCCCTGTAGTACCTGAGCTGGCTCTTCAGCGCTGAGAGCAAGAGAAACCGCCTTTTGTCATGGAGTGTTTGTGGCTAAGAGGCAGGCAAACCCAGAGGGATTGGGGTTTTGGGGGGATAATTATTGTTACTTAAGCCCTAAACTCCTGTTTGGATTTTAATTTTTAAATAATTCTTCTATTTCAGCGCCGATGCTCGTGTACGCTTAAAATTTATCAGTGGGAAGCTTGGTTGTTGAGTCTTCTGTGTCCCTTTCTGTTTAGCCTCATCAAAAAAATAGTTGTTTTTTTTTTAAATTGATTGATTAACAAGCAAAACCTTTTAAATTCAAAATACTAACTCTTTAGTGCACTGCCTTGAAATAAAAATACATTGAAGGAATGTATCTTTGCTACTGCAAAGAGACAGAGGTTGCTGGTGATGTACTTGGAGTCTGTGGAAGGGAACAAGGAACCACTGGTATCAGGGTCACTATCTGCAGGTGCAGGGACAGACAGAAATTTTAAAAAAAAATCCATTATTTAGTTAATTAGTGGAGATTTTAAAAATCAAGAGAGTTTTTCTTACTTTACTGCCGAAAAAAAAAATAAATGAAAGATGCAAGGCTAAGATCTCCTGCCTGTAAAGTTTTGGAGAGAAAAGAAGGCAGAAATAATCAGCTTATTTCACTAGGTACAGATAGGTGTTGCCAGTGTTAAATACATCAGCTTCAAATATAAACCATTCCCATTATCTTACTTTTCTTAATGAATCCAGTGCACTGAAGATTGCATTTAACGAAAACATTTTAATTAAATTCCAGTTCCCATCCATGTGTAGCTTTATGCTGATCATTTAATACATTTTGGGGAATTATTAAATATAGAATGTCTACTGTTGTTTTATAAATAAAAAGTAAAAATGCTGGTAGAGTTTTTTGTTAAAGGCATATGACTTGTAACCTTGGCTAAAGGAAAATTTTACCAAACTTAAAGGAAAGACTAAATTTTAAATTGCAATCTTGCATGTTTTAGTGATTGCCAACAAATGAGAAGCTAAAAACTATAATTGAAAAAAACCAAATCAGGTTAATATATTTAATTTCAGTTTTCTCAAATGTTCCTGCAAACTCTTAATAAAAACTTGTACCTAAAACAGTCCTGATTAAGGCAAATTCTTGCTGCTTGCATCCTTGGAGCTGAGGCCCAACAGCACATTCTTTCACTTGCATGCTTCAAAAGGAAAACAAAATCATAATTTTTTTTTTAGTCTTTTGCTTTTATGTTTAGGGATGCCATGGGAAAATATTTCTCAGAAAGGACTGTGTGACCTCTCCTTTGCTGACTCTTTCTGTCCCTTCTGAGTGAGTTTTTGGATGATGGTTGTGAAGACTTTCCCAATTTTGCCATGGCTTCAATTATTTTCTTCTTCCATGAGCTGGCTCCTGTGTGCTGGAGCTGTTCTTTCTCATACTGGGCCCAAAGAGTGGGGAAACAAGCTGGATTTGGGGGAGCAGCCATCTACCCTCCCTGCTCCCCAAAATTTTGGGATAAAGATCTCCTAAGGTGTTGCTTTTCCATGAAGCAGTTGAGGATTCAGCTGCTGGGTGTCTTTGCCATGTTTTGTAGCACCTCAACTCTATTTGAAAAATAAAGGCAGTGTTTAAAGTGTTTAAAGACAGAAGCACAAGTAGAAGTTGAGTGGGGATAATTTTCTGCTGCTCTCTGCTCTGCAGTCCTGCTGTGCTGTTGAGAAGAAGGACAATGTAGAAGGTATTTTCAGGAAAAAACCCAAATGTTTCCTTCTCCCAACCATGGCACACATGGGAAGCCTCCAGCCAGTGCAGATTGCAGAATGTGGGGCTCCAGGCAGGGTGGCAGAGCCCAAAGGCTCTGTGGTTCCTTCTTGCCTAGCAGGGCTTGACTGCAGGAAATATTTGCATTGTCAGTGGCAGGGCTGGCTGGTGTTTGATTTTGGTGAGACAAGTGACTATGTGCCACAAAAAACTTCTTAACTTCCACACAAGAAGTGACCTCTTCATCTTGTTCCCTCTGTCTCCACATTGGTCACTGGGTTGCTGAGCTCTTGCTGGATTTATGGGAGGTCTCCTTTAGCTCTTGAATTAACCTTCTTCCACAAAATGCTCTGTCTTAACCACAAGAATTCTCTCTGTGCCTGTAATTAAGGCAGCCATTATCTTCTGGCTCCCTAATATCCTGCTTCCTTGTGTAACTTTTCACCAGCATCTCCAGTTGTAGATTGCACTGTGCTCATTGCAGATTTTTTTTCATGCTTTTTAGAGAATTACAGAATCCCAGGATGGCTTGGGTTGGAAAGGATCTTAAAGCTCATCCCTTTCCAAACTTTCACTAGACCAGGCTGCTCCAATCCCCATCCAACCTGCCATGGAACCCTTCCCAGGGATGGGGAAAAAAATAATTCTTGGCTTTGGACTTCTTGACTTCAGTTTCAAAGCTCTGTCCCATCCCTTTGCTTTTTCAGTTTTTCTCATCTTTATTTTGCTCTCGTTTTTGTGCCTTTTCTGGAGAGTTCTTTCATCTCACTCTGCCTTGCACCACTGAACACCCATCAGTGTCTTTTCCACCTTTAGGTTGGTCTTTGGTCCAGAGTGGTGTGGGTGAGCTGAGCTGTCCATGCCTGAGGTTTTTTGTCACCTCCTTGGACAGTGTGTCATTTGAGGTCGTCTTGGCTTCGAGGCAGGAGAGCTGTGGGCACATTGTCACTCTGTGCTGGAGAATTCCAAGAGGCTGCAGAGGCAGAGGAGCATGGAGACCTTCATGTTGATCAAAATGAGCTGTATAACCATGCTACCCCTGCTGCAGGGCAGGATTGATTTAATTTCACCCCAAAATCATGCTGACAGTAGCCTGGGATTAATTTCTACTTGTCCTGCTGGTGTTGCTTTGCACTGTGGATTGTTGCATTTCTTCTGCCAGGTGCTCTTCATCCTCTGGAGATACCTGCTCTGATTGCTTCCGCTTCTGACAGTGTCCCTCTGAATCAGCAAACTCACAAATCCATCCGTTCCATTGCTGATAGCAGAGCCTGCAGAAAAACTCTTGGTCTCCAGCTTGCACTTCCCAAAGCTGTTTTCTTGATGTTCTTCAAGAATGCAGCACATTCCTGTTTGTTTTTTTGACATCTGTTGTATTTTAGAGGAGCTTAGTGGGCCCCTGGATCCCTGAAGGTGTCCAAGGCCAGGTTGGCTGGGGCTTGGAGCAACCTAGTCCAGAGGAAGGTGTCCCTGCCCATGGCTTAGGCTGGACCAGGATCATCTTTAGGTTCCCTTCCAACCTAAGCCATTTTATGATTGTTTTTATGACTCTGTGGACAGACAGGTCTGTGGTCTCCAGCTTGCACTTCCCAAAGCTGTTTTCTTGCTATTCTTCAAGAATGCAGCACGTTCCCGTTTGGTTTTTTGACATCTGTGGTACTTGGAGGAGCTGAATGCTCCATGCATGAAATGGGCTGTCACAGAGTGGGCTCAGCAGCCTGGCTTTCCCATGAGTTTCCTGGGAAAGCTGTTCAGCCTGGAGAAGATTCCAGGGAGACCTTAGAGATTCTTCCAAAACCTAAAAGAGCTCCAAGAGAGATGAGGAGAGACTTGGACAAAGGCCTGGAGTGACAGGACAAGGGGGAATGGCTTCCCACTGCTTGAGGGCAGGGCTAGGTGGGATATTGGAAGGAATTGTTCCCTGTGAGGGTGGGGAGGCCCTGGCACAGGGTGCCCAGAGAAGCTGTGGCTGCCCCTGGATCCCTGGAAGTGTCCAAGGCCAAGGTGTCCCTGCCCATGGCTTAGGAACAGGATGATCTTTGAGTTCCCTTCCCACCTAAGCCATTCTATGATTGTTTTTATGATTCTGTGGACAGATAGGTCTGTGGGCTGTGCTTAGTTTGTGCTCCTGACCCTGCTCTGCTTGGTGAGCAGAGGTGTCCTGTGTCCCACATAGCTGGGATAATCTTTAAGCTTTGGCTTGAGTGGCTTTTGCTTAAGCCTTGTTTCATAAAACTCAACTTGCAGGTTTGAGACTTTTTGTCAAGGGGATGGGATTTCTTTCTTTCATCTCATTTGAACCCTCATGGTATGTTTGAGTCTTTCCTGGGAAAGACAAGGAGAATTGGTGAATGATTGGGACGTTTGCCTAAAGTGATGCTTTTCTGAAGATTTTTGGAAAAGTTGTTTCACTTTTTTTTTTTTTTTAACCTTATTTCCCTGCAAGAATTTCAAAGGGATTTATGGAGTTGTTTCTTTATAACTAAAAGTTTGGACTGTTTAAATGGTTTAGTCAAAACAGGAACGTCATGAAGTGGATTTGTGTATTGGGGATCTGTTGCTTTTTAATTACACATGGTCCTGCTGCCCTTTCCTGGTATTTTTCTTCAGTTTTTTTCCCAATTCTTTTGATTTTTTGAGACTTCTTCCCACAGTCTTGATGTTGAACTCACTGTCACCTTGAGGTTGGCCTGGAACACCTCAGAATTGTTTCCTTTTTTCCCAGTGTTAACTCCATGCTTCTCACCCGGTTGGCTACATCCTGTAGGTGCAGATCTCAAAATACTTCAAAAAGGAGATAAAAATCATTAGTCCTATTTTCCAGATACCTTCAGGTACTTCTGGCAAACCAAGCAGAGGAGCCCTTGTAGAGAGGGCTCTATCAGGAGCTTCCTCATGTGGAAATCACATGTGCAGCTCGATGAAGAGGTTGGGTAGTTTATATTTTTTTTTGGTTTAAACCTGCTAGAATTGTTAGGATTAAATGGAACTGTGTGTGTCTGGGGTGAAATTAGAAAAATACTCAATTTTTGGTGGAGGCTGTCTGAGTCCTACAGTGGAATGATGAATTTCTGCAGTGTAGCTTTGACCACAGCAACAGCTATTTTTATTTTTGGATAAAGCTTGGTTGAGCATGTTGTGGTGCCCTACACTTCTTCTTTTCAGGGTGACTTCCTAAAGGAGAGAGCTTCCAGACAGGCAGAGCCAGAGCTGCTCCCAGTGAGGCTGGGTGGGAAGAGCCACTGTGGTGGAATGGGTTTCTTAAATTCCACCTCGTGGGCTGCCTGTGCTGGCTGCAGCATCCAGCTGAGCTGGGCAGGCAGCTCCATGGGGAATGTGCCATAATCCCATCTGGGAGTCCCAGAGATGGCCAGCTTTGGGCTCACAGCCATCCCAACAGTGGATGCTTCACCCTCTCCCTCCCTCTTGCTGGAGCTGGCACCCATTTCCCACACTCCTGACCTCTCCCTGATGGGACTGTGGGTGCTGCAATCCCCAGGACACCAAAACCCCCCCAGGAAAGCCCTGCCAATGCTGTCCATCCTGAATAGCTCTAATCCACTCTTAATTCAGCTCCTGGATGAATTGAAGGCTGCACCCTTGCTGGCATCTCCTCCAGAGTATCCCATTAAAGCCATGACTCCCTGGCTCCCTGCACCCTCTGGGCTTTCCCTCATCAGGATTTCTGAAGCAAATTCAATCCTGGAAGTTTGCATGGCTAGAAGAAGCAGATTCTTTGGTGTTGGGTGGCTGGCAAAGAGGCTCTGCTCTTCCCAATGGCAATCCTTAGCAGAGAAATTATTAGGGAGATCTTAACCATATAATGTTTTGGCAGGGTGCTGGGTGGCACTCGCTGCTGCTGCTGCAGTATGTTTTTTTGGGTTTTTTTTTTAAATTAAAAAAAGAAGGACAATAAAGTAGGCTCTTTTTTTTTGTTGGAAAAGAAGATTTCATGTTATCTGTGTTTGCAGGCTTTCTGGCTCATATGCTGGAGGAATCCTTGCTGCGGGGGTGTTTTCATTTTCTCGTCTAACATGGCAGTGGTCCATCACGGCGGAGGTTTTCAGCTTAAACAATCTGTTTGTGGGGCTGCTGATGGCTCTCACTGCTCATTTTGAGGAGGCATCCACTGCAAAAGAGAGATCAAAGGTAAAACATCTCAAGCAAAGTGAATGGTTCTTTATTTTGTTCCCAATTGGTTAGCACCTGTTTGTTTAATTTCCTGTTCGTTTACTGCTGGTTTAGTTTTGTTTAGGTAAAAAGGCCAAGTTTTGGGTCTTGCTTCAGCACCTGTGCTGGGTGGGGTCCATCCCTGACCTACCTGGGTGTTCAAAAATAACAAACATTGAAAAAACCCTGCTCACTTTGCTTAAGGATTGACTTGGGACCTGTTGGATGGGTTCGGGATTGATTTATTTAATACTCACAGTATGGAAGCAGGAAGCAGGAAAACCAAAATCATTTCAATCTAAACATTTTAGTTCATCCTGCATCAAAGACACAAACTAGGCTGTGAGTGTTCAAGGTTTTGTTTTAAGAATTGATAATTTTCTTGGAGGTAAATGGATATATTGTACAGAAACCTTCATCTAATCAGAAACCAGGTTCCAACTCAAAAACGGGAACGAGCAAATTTTCCATCAGTTTTTCTTTTGAAATTAAATGTGCCCTTAAAATAATGGCATTGTTAAACACAGAGACTTTAAATTTCATGCTGTATTTTCTACTTTATAAACAGACTAGTCAGCCAAATGATATTTTTGCTCAGCAGTCTTGTTCTTTCTACTTTTGTTTGCCCGAACATCTGATCTCTTTTCCTCCGACAGACTTGCCTGCTGTGACTCCTGTAAATTGTGTGAATAAAGGGATTTTTGTCAGGCTAGGCTAGAATTTCAGGAGTCTGCAGTGGTAGTTTACTCAGCTTCATGAGTTCTCAAATAACATGTTTTATCAATGGCTACAGAGACCTTGTTTTACCATTGGATTTTTTTAAAAATTATTATTATTATTTTCTAATGAGCAGCAGTCCCAAGATCCCCACAACCTGAACTCCACAGACATGGAGCTGGGCATTTTCCAGCCTTCTCCCATGTTTCACATGCCTGGTTTCCAATGGGATTTTCAAAATTAGATTTTCAGAAGCAGTTAAGGAGCTTGTTCTAATGTTTTTTTGAGTGTCTGGCATCCCACGCCTGGAAGAAGCCAGGCTGCCAACAGCAAGCTTGCAGTGCTTTTCATAAATCAGATGGTCATACAGACATCATATTGGAGCTCATCCATGTGCTTAAAAAATGACTGAGGTGGTTCTGAGCCCTGCCAGGCAGCTCTGAGACCCACAAAGGTTTTTCTGAACTAATGGCAAGGTGCTTCCATGGCAGGGCAGTGTCCAGCATGGAATGCTGAGCACTTAAATAAAAATTACAAAGTGATCCCATCAGTACACCAAGGCAAGTGTTTGCATCTCACACACCACCCTTACCAGGGGCTGGAACAAGCAGGGGAGGTTTAGGTTGGATATCAGGAAAAGGTTCTTTCCCCAGAGGGTGGTTGGGCACTGGAACAGGTTTGAGGTTTTGGAGTAATGAGGGGTATCACCTTTAATTCCCATGGATTAGGAAGTTTGTGCAGCCCTGACTTTAGCCCTCTGTGCCTAATGCAGAAGAAAAATCATTCCTGTTAAAAAAATCAGATTTCTGTAGATAATGGCTTTATTTTAGGACATTTCTGAAAAATGACACAGAGTGAACAGCTGGGCAGCCTCCCCTGTGCAGCTGGGTTCAGGAATTGGGGCTCATCCCATCATTATGATGTGATGATGCTGCACAGGATCTCTGTATGCATGGAGGCATGGCTGTTCAGCTGGACACTTCTTAAAGATTGTTTTCTCTTAAACAGTTGGAATCTCCCTGTAAAAAGTAAAAAAATCCTCTGAGTTCTGTGTTACAACTGCCCACTGCTCACTGGTGTATTTGCCTTTCTCCTCTAAGGATTCTGTGCTGAATCTTTTTGATCTCTGGATGTTTTTGCAAATTTGTAAATAGTAATTGTGATTTTTTTTTTCCCTCCCAGATCTCTAAATTGGGTGCCTTTTGCTGTGGCCTCAGTCTGTGCAATCAGCACACCATAGTGCTTTATGTTGCTTGTGTTGTGCCCTGGGTTCTCTCACAGCTTTTCAGAAGGAGGGTATGTATTTACAGACATTTACACACTCACACCTCTGTTTTTCTAAGGCTGGGATTATTTCTTTTGCCCCAGAACTTGTGCCACTTCTAAGTTGATGTGTGTGAATAATCTGACACCACAGCCACTGATCTCAAGGGGGTCTGATTTAAAGAGGGTCTACAAGAAGGCTTTTGACAGGAGCATGGAGTGATAGGAGAAGAGGCTTTAAACTGATAGAGGGCAGGGCTAGATTTAGATATTAGGAAGAAATTCTTCCCTAAGAGGGTGGGGAGGCCCTTGCACAGGGTACCCAGAGCAGCTGTGGCTGCCCTGGATCCTTGGCAATGTCCAAGGCCAGGTTGGACAGGGCTTGGAGCATCCTGGAATAGTGGAAGGTGTCCCTGCTCGTGGCAGGGGGTTAAAACAAGATGGTGTCTATGTTCCCTTCCAACCCAAACCATTCTGAGGTTCTGTGACCACAGTTTAGGTCTTTGCTCGTGCCAGTGATCTGTGACTCCCTTGTGTCCCCTGGCACAGGAGTGCTCTGCCCCAGCTGCTTGCAAATACCCAAATGAGCTAAAATAATACTTGGAACTAAAAACTCAGACTTCTCCATGCCAACAGCTCCCCTGGAGATGAGTTTCTGTGTGTTGGCTCCCTGGAAACCAGGAAAAGTCACATCCACCCTGTGTGGTTCTCACTAGTGGCACAGGGCATAACTAAGCCTGGGTGAAGCACATGAGCTGCAAGAAATGTGATGCAACTCAGACAAGCTTGATCCAAAATCTCTTCAGCATCCCCAGCAACTCCCTTTTCTGGCCATATATTTCCATTAACACAATCAATAATCACTTCTGCAATATATTTGTTTGGGGTTTTTTTGAGCAGGGAGGTCCAGAGAGACCTCTGTGGTTTCCAGCACAGACAATGCTGTGCCAATATGATAATCCTGGGAAAAACTTTGGACAGCCAAGTAGTGCCTGCTGGAGAAATCCACTGAATAAGATGGAAACAGATGGAAAACTGCCTTTTTAAAGTACAAATGAGCCACCTTCCTTCTGGAGGAGCTCTGACCACCATCATTATCAAGCTCCTTTCTCTGCTCCACAGATCATCACTCCCAGTAACCCCAAATGCTGAGGAAGTGCTTTGATTGACAGGGCAGTGGCTAACGACAAAGCAAGCGTGCAATATTCTAGGGTGGGATTTTCCAAAGCACTTAAAGGAGTTAGGCACACAAGTCCCTTTGAAAGTCTTGTCTCCCTGACCCCTTAGGCAGTGTCGAAAATCCCACCCCAAAAGTTGGCCTATCCAATTTAGCCAGCCTAATCACGATCAAGTAAATGGCAAAACTGACTCCTGATGATGGTGATGATGTGTGCAGTTGTACTAGAGCAGCATTTATGTGGGCTTTTTTTTTTTTTTTGCCAGATGGAAAACCAGCCAACTCTTAATCGCTGCAAAGTGGGTTATCTCAGCCTTGCAGTGCTTCAGCCATCTATGCATGTCATGCCATGATTTAAATGTGAAAGATGCAATGAGTATGATACTCATGAGTCCTAGCTAATATTATTTGCTTCACTTAAATTTCACCCTGCCATGCAAAGGAGATCAGTTTGATGCAGTTTCCTAGTAATCCACAAAATCGTAAGGTTTAACATAGCATTTTGTAGGGACTTACTATAAATTGAGAGATCAGCTCTGTGTAAATATATTTGATGTTTTTTCTTTATCTGTTCTTGAAGTTCCAGCCTGATTAAACTAAAATAAACATTGTTATGCAATATGACATATTTTGGTGCAGGAATTGTCCCTAGGCCATTTGCTGAAGTTGGGTTTATGCTTCTTGGCTGGTTTGCTGCCTTATCTCTATCTGCCGGCTTCGTCCTACCTCAATCGAGCCCGCTGGACATGGGGAGACCAGACGACTTTTCAAGGATTTTTGACCCACTTTCTGAGGGAAGAATATGGGACATTCAATCTGGTAAACAAGGGTCACTGCCTAAATTGCTTCCTTTTCACTTATGCAACAGCAGAGATGTTCTGTTCGTGACGATTAAGGGCTCGCGGAGAAGGAAATTGAAAATGTTTCATTTTGTAAGCATTCATTTTGGATTTCGACCTCCTGACCTGTCAGGTTTTCTGGGAATGGGTCACATGGCTGGGAAAGCAAAGAGATAATACTCATTGCCTATGGGGTGAGCTATGTTATTTCCTGGGAGCTGTATGGGTGTCTTATGTGTGTAGGAGCCCAGAGAACAAACTGTGCCAGAGGGAGTCGGCAACATCAATTTTGTGGTGTTTTTAAGATGAATATTGTCTTATTTTTCTATTTTTAACTCAGACATTTAAAGAGGTCACAAGCAGTTTTCATTTAAAAGCTATTCCTCTTTAATTTACTGATGTTGAATTTAAGTGAGTGGTTGTTTTGAGGGTTCTAAATTATTCCTCTTAACTAACTAATGTTGAATTTAAGTGAATGGTTGGTTTGAGGGCTCTCAGGAACCTCTGATCTGAGTTTTGAGGTCTCTGCTCTTTCCAAGAGAGGGAAGAATCCATGGTTGCTTTCAGAGTGTAGGGTTTGCATCTGCCTCCTCCAGCCCTGACTTGGATGTTGGGTCTGGCCACCCAAGGAAATCACCAGCCCATCACCCCAGAGTCTGTCCTGCTTCCAAGTTTTCAGGGCAGAGGGCTAGGAAATCACACCACTGGGAGGAAAACAATAAAAAGGTGTGGTCTACATGTTCTGTCACTCCCTGGAGTCCTGGAGCTCCACATCCTCAGAAATCACCCTTCACATGCAGCCAGCGTGACACAGCATCACTGCCACTGTGCCATTCCACCCTTCTCAGAGGGCTGGGTGGCTGTAGGGTGTGTGTCAAAAGACATGATAATTCCTGCTGCTGCCACTAAATCTGCCCAAAAACTCCTGCAGAGATCAGGTCCAGCCTCTGAGACTTCCCCTGTTGTCCTGTTCCCAGCTGTCTCCTGAGAATCAGCCTCCACTGGGCAGAGCAATACCAAGGCATGCAAATCCCTTAACTCCTCTCTCCATCAAATGTGATAAATTCAAGTTGATGTTCAGGAGGCTTAGGGATGGACTGTGTGTAATCCTACACCACAAATCACATTTAGGATGAACTTGTCTGAAGCAGGAGCAATAAATACAGCAAAATCCAGGCGTTTGGTCCCGGTGCCAGTTGGGATAATGCCAGAGCACTGCTGGGTGGACAGACAGCTTTTACATCCCATAGCTCTGTTTTAAGGGCAGGCAGGGTCATTAAAAAAAGCCTAGAAGATATTTTGGAGAGGGTTCCACCTGTAAGCTGTGGGTCAGAAATGTCATCTCTGTGGTGGATGTGTCCAGGGCCATCAGCTGCCAGCAAGGTGGGGCTGCAGGAGCTCTGAGCTGGCTCTCCGTCCTCTAACACTTATTTTTTAATCAAATCCTGGATGCAATTAGCTATTCCATTTTTATTGAGATTAAATATTCCTTCCAGACCTCCTGAATCTGTTCACCTTATCTTTAATCTGGTAGCTTTCCAACAAGCAGCAATTAAGGTAATTCCTCCTCTCCACACATCATGTCTTTTTCCCAGTCATGTGCCATGGATTGCAGGTCTCTACAATAAAAATTCTCATTATCTCATAAAGATTTTGTACAGCTCTGCATTTGTCAGGGCAGAGGAGACAGGAGCAAGTCTGGTAAGCAAGGAGGAATTGAGCTTTTCTCAGGCTGTGGAGAGATGACACAGAAAATAATTGCACCATGAAGATACAGAACATGGCCTCAAGTTGTGGCAGGAGAGGTTTAGGTGGGATATTAGGAAAAAAAATCACAGAAAGAATGGTCAGGAGTTGGAATAGGCTGAATAGGCAGTGGTGGAATCCCCATCCCTGGAGGGATTTGGAAGATGTGTGGATGTGGCACTTGGGGACATGGGTTAGTGGTGGGCTGGGCAGTGCTGGGGGAATGGTTGGACTCAATGACCTCAGAGGGCTTTTCCAACCCACATGATTCCATGATACAGCAGAGACCATGGTTGAACCATATGCCATGCTCTAATCACAGGATAATGAGTTGCCAGCACCTTGAAGAAATGCTTATCTAGGGGTGAATCCTTCAGTGGCATCACATAAAACAGGCATGTGGGAGAACACCTTGCAGTGAAGGTTTGAGCAGAGGTTGCTGCCTTTCTTGCAAACAGAAAATGAGGACACTTTCCTTCCCCCAATCAGTGTGTGGGTTCCTCATGGGTTTCCTTTGTTTTTATTTCAGGCCAAGTCCGAGACAGGCTCCAGTATGGGAGAGATGCTGCTGTGAGTGACACCTTGGCTGTGCCTTTCACCTGCTGCTGCTGCTCTCCTTTGGCCCAGAGTAGCTCCTGTCCTTCCTTTCCTCACCCTGTCCAGAGCTGGGGCTGTGTGTGTCCAGCATTCCTGCCCTCTGGCTTCCCCACTGAAGGAAAAGCACTGAATCCCCCATCCCAGTGATTTTCCCTTCAAAATTCTACCATATAACCCACCTTGTCCCATTTCTGGTAGACTCAATCCCAGCAGAATGGGAATATATTCTCTTGTGCTTATTCCCTGTTTCTCCTGACACTTTAATTGAGTGCAGGGATGATTTGGGGGTGACACATCCATGCTTTAATTTCTCCACAGTTTCCAGCTGGCACAGATGAAGTCAGAGCTCTCCCTTCCTGTCCTTGCCCTGGCACTGGTGGCCTGTGTGAGCACAGCACTGCCACTGTAAGTTGAACAATATTTGCTTCAATGTGCATTTTTTTTTCCCATTTTTCTTACTGCCTGCATGGGCAGCTTGTTTTGCCTTCTGCTTGCTGCTGCAGAAATTGCAGCAATTGGCTGTGGTCATCAATTATTAAGAGCAAAATATCCCTTACTCCTGGTTAACCCTGTGGCTTGGTAGGTGGCAAGCTTAGAACTCCTGAAATGCTGATGGCTTTGTGCTTTGAAAACAGAAGTTTCATAGATGGCAAAGGTAAAGAAGGACTCATCAGCTCCTTGTGTTAAATGCATTTAAGTATGCATGTTCAAGCACATACAATTTTTGCTTTGTTTTTCATCATGTCTCAGGAATGATACTTTTTTTTAATAGGAAAAAGCAGCAGAAATCACCTGTGATCTGGCTCTTCACTGGAATGCTCTGCCTTTATTCCCTTTTCTTTGCTTGGAGAGCAAATTTGGATGTTACAAAGCCTCTGTTCCTAGGTGTGGTAAGTTGCACTCCCAAAGTTCCTCTGGCACGCTAAATTTTTGAGAGAAACATTCAAAACCTTAAAACCACCTGACCAGCAGCAGGCAGTTGTCTTGAAACTGCAGAAGATGCCAAAATACCATCTCCAAGGCCAGGTTGGATGGGGCTTGGAGCAGCCTGGCCTAGTGGGAGGTGTGGGATGGGGGAGGATCTTTATGGTGCCTTGCAGCCCTGCCCCAGTTCTGGGATTCTCTCTCCTAGGTGGAGCGGTTCTGGCTGCAGAGCAGTGCCGTGGTGGCTGTGCTGGCAGGGCTGGGTTTGGCCACACTGGCCAGCCTTGGCAGGGACACTGTGCTGGGGGGCACCTGGCTGCTGCCATGCCTGGAGTGGCTTCCTGCTCTTGCCCTCGTGGCTTCTCAACTTTGGGCAAATTACAGGTGAGAAGTTCCTTTGGTGCCGCCTCTCAGGGTGGCCTGGGGCGCTCCTGGGGTTTCTGGCTTTGGCTGGGAGTGGGAAAGGCTCTTTTTACACCCCACCCAAGCTTGCATGGTCACAGCCTGCAGAACCCCCTGGTCTGATCTCCCTCAGAGTCACCAGCTCCAGGCTGTAAATGGGGATGTCATGGAGGTTGAGGGAAAAAAACCTCTTTAGATACATAAATTTCTAAAAAACCCTTGTAAATCTCTGCTTTGTCTCCTAAGGAGGTTTGCAGAATTCATGTGGCCCGAACTTCTCTAGCTTTATTTCATTCTACCTTGTGTCCTGAAGTTTTTTTCTGATTTTCTCCCCGTTTTTGAAGATTTAAGTCTGTAGTTTGGGGCTTCCCTATCCCATAACCCATGCTGTTGTTTGGATAGGAATCAGTGTCCTGGTAGGGATGCTCAGATACTGGCTGACCAAGGAAGTGCAGACTTCATCCTCAGGAATCCTTTCTTTTGGCACACCTTTTCCAAAGGCTTTTCCATAGGTGAGCCAATCATAGCTCCTGTCCTCAAGTGTCATCTGAATCCATACCTGGAGTATGTGCACACAGCTTCAATGGAAATGATCCAATCTCAGATCATGTAAACTAACTTCTGCCTGACACTACAAAAACTTGGGGTTTTCAATCTTAATGGAAACATTAAAGGATTAGGAGGATTTCAAATGCTCTACAGAGCCAACGTTGGACTGGCACTTCCAGCACCAACTAATAAGTTTTTAGATTTAGCCCAAGAAAAAATCAGAATTAAGGTGCAGGTGTGTATTTTGGCAAAACTGTAGTGGATGGTGCTTTCTGAGGGCCTGTGCTTTAAATGCTTTGTTTCTGCATCTCATTTTCTCTGGAAATGGAGATATTAAGTTGTTGTAGTGATTAAGTTGTTGACACTCTCCATCCCTGGAAGTTCAAGGCCAGGTTGGATGGGCTTGGAGCAACCTGGGACAGTGGAAGGTGTCCCTGCCCATGGCAGGGGGGTGGAGTGAGATGTTCTTTAAAGTCCCAACTCAAACCATTCTGTGACTGTGATGTTTTCAGCCTGACCAGGGTGGATTTCCCCTGTGGGTGCCCGTTGCATAAAATTGTTCTGAATTTCTGCAGAGCCATGCAAATACTTGGTTTAAACATTCTGATTTTCATCTGTTCTCTTCAGCACTTGTGATCAGAGCAACAACTATGTTGTTGATAAGTTTGCAAGGAACGTGCTGTCCTCCATGCCAACGGGGGCAGTGATCCTGCTCAGAGGAGACTTGCCAGGGAATGCTCTTCGTTACCTTCATTATTGTGAGGGGATGAGGCCAGATATCACCTTAGTGGACCAGGAGGTATGTGCAGAAAGTGCTGTTTAGAAAGGCAGATTTAAACATCAGCTGCAGAAGTTCAGTTGTTCCTTTGTCTCCTTAAAACTCAAGATGTGGAAATAAATAAAATTGATTTTTTTTTAAGAGTCCTGGGTAACCCTGGGATGGAGTGTGGTGTGCACATTCCTTTTTCACTGAGAAATGGGAAAAGGAAAAAAAACCAAAAAGTTACTGGATGGGTCACCCACACTTCAACTGCCGTATCATCCTCACACCTGGCTTTGCAACTTGTTGGCAAACCCCAAACCCAGTTCCTGGTGTTTAACCAAACCAAATCCCTGTTGTGTGTCTTACCAGCAGTGGCTATTTTGTGGTGGAGTGAGGACCATGTGCTTCTGATCAGAAGGCACTGGTGACCCAGTCTGACCCAGGTGCTGTGGTGTGACCATGGTGACCCAGTCTGACCTTGGTGACCCAGCCTGGTGCTGTGATTTAACCGTGGTGACCCAGTCTGGTGGTGTGTTGTGACCATAGTGACCCAGTCTGGCCATGGTGATCCAGCCTGGTGCTGTGGTGTGACCATGGTGGCCCAGTTTGACCTTGGTGCCCCAGCCTGGCCATGGTGACCCAATCTGGCCATGGTGACCCAATCTGGCCTTGGTGACGCAATTTGGCCTTGGTGCCCCAGTCTGGCCTTGGTGCCCCAGCCTGGCCATGGTGACCCAATCTGGCCATGGTGACCCAATCTGGCCTTGGTGACCCAGTCTGACCATGGTGACCCAATCTGGCCATGGTGACCCAATCTGGCAATGGTGACCCAATCTGGCCATGGTGCCCCAGCCTGGCCTTGGTGGCCCAGTTTGACCTTGGTGACCCAGTCTGGCCATGGTGACCCAGCCTGGTGCTGTGGTGTGACCATGGTGACCCAATCTGGCCTTGGTGCCCCAGCCTGGCCATGGTGACCCAATCTGGCCATGGTGACCCAGTCTGGCCTTGGTGACCCAGTTTGATGCTGTGATTTAACCATGGTGCCCCAGCCTGGCCATGGTGCCCCAGCCTGGTCTTGTGGCCCTGCTGACATGGTTGGTGACATCCCTGAGCAAATGGCCATTACTCCTGCAGAAACCATTTCTCCTGGCTGTAAATCTCCTGATTGCTGTTCAGATGGTGATAACAACTTTCATTGCAGATGATGACTTACGCGTGGTATTTACCCAAGCTGGCAAAGCACTTACCTGGCGTTCATTTTCCCGGGAACCGGTGGAATCCTGTGGAAGGAGCATTACCCGACGGGACACTCGCCTTTAATCTCCATCGTTTCCTCCAAGTAAATAAACAGTAAGCATTCCTTTCATATGTAACAGCTTTCCTAAAATCTCTGACCTTTTTTTTTTTTTTTTTCCCTCTTGAAATTGTTTATGGAACAGCTTGGTACTGCATCCAAAAGACCAATTTTCTCCACTGACTTCCTCCCCGGTGGCGAGATTATTTTTGCAATTAAAGCAAAATATCTCTGCAGAAGTAACTCCATCCGGATATAATATTGCCTGTTGTTTTGAGGTTGGTTTGGTTTTTAGGAAAGAGGGGGAAAAAAAGGTGATCTGCAGAGTGTTTACTGATGATTTTTTTGTTGTTGTTGTCAATACAATTCATCACAGAGAATGGGAACGTTCCTGTGTACTCAGAACGACGATGGTTGGAGAGCAAATTGCTGCTGCTTCTCCTTTGTGAACATTGTGGCCAACTGATTAGCATAGAATGAATGTATTCCAGGAATAATCATCATATAAAAATAGCTTAGTAAGAGTGGAGAAAGGATTAGATACTCACACGAATAAGAATAGCATCTGCATTTAGACTAGCTGGGGTGAGCCCTGCGAGGGTGGGGAGGCACAGGAGCACAGCCAGGTGCCAGTGGGCAGAAATGAGCTTCTGCTACAGCTTCTGGCCTGTTTGGGAAGTCCAGGAGAGGGGACAGGATGTGCCAGCTGTGCTGGCTGCTCAGGATGGGCAATGCCAGATGGGGAATTAATCTGTTTTCCAGACTGCCCCAAAAGATGCCCGTGCTGACGGGAGATGTGCTGGGTGGGTGTGTTTGCTGCACAGTGCGGTGTGGTTTGGTTTGCTCAGGGACAGGGGGTGGTCCGTGAGGTGGCTTCACCATTGCTCTCTCTGTTGGTTTTTTTTGGCAGTAAGGAAGTGTTTGTCTGCATAGGTCTTCATGAAGGGGACTCAACCTGGAGAAGGAGCCACTCACTGTGGCCCTGGGGGACGTGTGAAAAGTTGGTTCCTTCTGGAGCTGTGTTTGACCCAGGAGAATGGATTCGTCTCACAAGGAATCTCTATAACTGGACTGAAGACTATGGCAGGTACAAGGCAGAGGAGCCTCTGCTCCTTCCTGCTCATCATTTTCTGCCAGCAGCATTGCTGCAGTGTTAGAGGAATCAAACAAGAGCCATAATCTCAATGTTTTGTGTTCTGGAGAGATAGCAGGGAGAAATTCTTCCCTGTCAGGGTGGTGAGATGCTGGCACAGCCCAGAGAGCTGGGCTGCCCCGTCCCTGGCAGTGTCCCAGGGCCAGGTTGGATGGGGCTTGGAGCAACCTGGGATAGTGGAAGGTGTCCCTGCTCATGGCAGGGAGTTGGAATGAGATGGTCTCTAAGGTCCCTTCCAACCCAAACCATTCCACGATCTGTGATTTAATAGTGTGAAAAATGGCAAGGACATCTCTAGTCAAGTATGAGGTCCAATTCTGACCTTAAAACTTAATCAGGATCTCAAATTATTGAGACATCCAGAGGTTTAAATGTCATAGGCTGACCTGTGGTGGTAAAAAACATCTTTGGCTTTGAGATCTGGGATGCTGTGAAACACCTGAGGCTCCTTCTGTGGAGAGAGAGGCACAATGTTTTTTGAATGACAGAAAATGAGCTGGATTCCCTGCTGTCAGAGCCACAGGTTTTCTTCTGCCTGGGAGGTCTGTAGCTGGGCTGGGAGGGTTGTGCTGGGTGAAACCCAGCGACGTGGATCTGATGGCTGAATTTCATTTCCATTCCCATTTAGTTTCAGCCCCTCTTCCTGGGAAGCTGTTGCCAACGAGGAGATGTGGCAAGCCAGGTAATTTTCCTTTGCTCTCTTCCAACAGCCAGTGGGCACTGCCAGCTCACTGGTGTGGAAACACACACCAAAGCAGGCAGCTTGATGGGCCGTGGCCTTATTGGGTCTGCACGTGCCAGGCTTTAGAAGGAAAAGGCTGGCAGGATGAGATGAAGCTGCCAGCAAAGCCTTCAAGAACGTGGCTGTTTTGTTCACCAAAAAGGTTCTGCTCAAACTCTCTCAAAGGTAGTTGGGATGTAGGGTGAGGAAATAGGTTATGGAGAGAAATTTCTATCACTGATGGCTTTGCTGTCCCACATGTGGACGTGTTGAAGCTGTGTGTAACCCTGTGATGGGAACTGGTTGCATGAAGCAGTTACCACATGGAAGTTTGTCTCCTTTTCCTAGGATGAAAACAGCTTTCTTCATCTTTGACCTCGCAGAAACAGCCAGTGTGACTGCAGAAATGAAAGCACAACTTTACACATTTGCATACACTGTAAGTCCTGGATTTGGGTTAGGAGTGCTCCCTGCATTCTAATTTTTTTAGCCTCCATCATAATTTTTTTACCCCCTTTTCTTTTAAATATCTGGAGTCCATGGAAATGCAGTGTTTCCTGTAATCTGCATTCCCCTTGTTTATCCAAACTGGGAGCACAGCTGATCCAAAGAGATTTGTTCAGGGATTTTATCCATTGCCCCCTCGGTCACGGAGGATGCCAACAGCAAACCAGTCAACACCCTGCTTTTGCTATAATTATGTTGTCTGTGCTGGGTTCCAGACCCATGCCAAGAGATTGCTTGTCCTGAAGTCCCCTCTCTGCACTTGTCCCCTCTGTCATTACACAGTCGTGCAGTCTGAGCCAGCGGGTGTAAAATCCGACACTCTTCTCGCCGCAAATTAATTCTGCTGCATTTCACACCAAAGAATAACACCCATAAGCTGGTGTAGGTATCTCTGGAAATGCTGGACTGCCTGAGATGCCAACAGATGCACAAAGTGATCGGTGTGTGTCAGCAGAGAGGAGCAGTATTTCATACTCCAGCACAGAATCAACAAATGGTTTCCTTAATTCTTGCCCTTTTTTCTGTGATTTTTGCTGTTCTGCAAACTTCCCAGGCACATGCCTGCTGTTGAGCTTATGAATATTCCCACTCAAGTCAACAGACTGCTTAAGTCCTGTGGAAGACATCCTGATCTCCTGAAATATTGAGTAAATGTCTTGCAGGCGCGGAAGTTAAATCTCTTTTTTCCCCCAGCTTGGTGTAACACCTCTCTGGGGGAAGCACATAATGTGCTGTGGGGTTATCACCATCATCTGTAATGTTTCTAAACAAACAGCTGCTGTTGGAAGGGAAACGTTTCAACCCCCCTTGGATTTCTGATTCATGCTGCTGAATGGCAAACACAGAGCAAATTACAGAAATACTCCAGCTCTGGACTTGGACATCTAAATAGCATCTGTTTCTTTCCAGGCAGTTTTGAAGCACTGTTAAAAGCTGTTGCTCCCACTTTGTTCAATTAATTTGCTGCCTCTACCTTCTCTTTTTTTTTCTCTTTTTTCTTTTTTTTTTGTTCCTTTAACAGTCATACAAAGAAATTGTCAGCTCCCATCCCCATCACCCGGTGAACTGGCACAAAAACTTCGCCATCGCCTGCGAGAGGATGCTGCGCCTCGGCCGGGGGGACGTGGACCCTGAAATGCTGCTCTCCCAAGCTGTGAAACATTTCCTGCTCTACACCCAGAAGGTAGAGGATGATCCCCAGCGCCAGGACATCCTGCAGGCTGTGCAGCACCTCAGGGAGGAGCTGCAGGGGCTGAGGAGGAGGAAAGCAGAGCTGAGGCGCAGAGCTGGGTAGCTCCTGGTCCTGCTGAAGTGTTAAAGTTGGAACTTAAAATCTGAATTAGTCCTTGCCAGCATGACAGTGGTTTTAAAAGGGGACAGAAATGACAGCAGAGAGGAAATCCAGTGTGATCCCCTCTTCAGGAACATTGTGGTGTTTGATTTCTGTTGCCAAATGAACTTTTTTTGGGTAGGGGAGAAGCTCACCACTAAATAAAATATCAGGTTTCAAAAAAGAGAGTTTTCTTTTACAAGAAAACTATGAGCTTGTACTGTGAATATATATATATATATATTTTTAATGAATGCAGCATCCATTCTAGATGTAAAAATGTATTTAGCATTTTATTGTTTCCTCTGTTGCTGAGCCAAGAGGTTTCCTAAAGCCATTTTTCATTAGCTGTGCTGTGTCTGTGTGTTTTTTGTGGTGGGTTTCCAGCAGGACAAGCTGGGGGATGGTGCCCTCCCAGGAGCCTGTTCATTCACTGTTCTGGATGTGCTCTGAGCCCTGGCTGTGCCTGTGCCCAAGGGCACTGCAGAATCATAATCACAGCATCCCAGAATGGTTTGGGTTAGAAGTGACCTTAAAGATCATCTCATTCCTCTCCCTGCTATGGGCAGGGACACCTTCCACTATCCCAGGCTGCTCCAAGCCCCATCCAACCTGGCCTTGGACACTTCCAGGGATGGGGCAGCCACAGCTGCTCTGGGCACCCAGTCCCAGGGCCTGCCCACCCTCCTAGGGAAGAATTTTTTCCCAATATCCCATCTACCCGTGCCCTCCTTCACTTTGAAGCCTGCCCACCTTGTCCTGTCACTTCATGCCCATGTAAACTGTCCCTTTCCAGCTCTCTGTGACCCCTTTAGGTACTGGAAGGACAGGATGTCCTGCTGGAATGGAATGGATAGAGACCAACCCATTTTTTTCTGCCTCCCTTGCTTTTTCAGGGATGGCTGCTTTCATTCCCTTGGGATTTTATGATGGGATGGTCTTTATTGCTTTGAGTTCTTTATTGCTTTGAATTTGGGATGCTGCTCTCTCCATGGGTCATGGCATCTGTGCTGTGGCCTCTCTCTGGGCTTTCAGGGGGATGCCAGAATTGCAATTTTGGAGATATCAGGGCTTTAACCAAAAGAATTGGGTGTGAATCCACCCTGCTTTTCAATCTGCCCCAGCAGCCAAGTGACTTCTGGGGTTAACAAGAACTCAGCTTCTCCTTTACAATAAAAAAGACATAAAATGTGTTTTTCAATATTTTGTCAGTTAACAGTACTTCAGATGCTTAAAACAGACACAAAACTCTGGGGGTGTTCCTGTAAAGCTCTGTTATCTAAAACTTCACACATTATTCTGTGGTTTTGTGATATCTCAGTGCAGTGTTTTGCAGGAGACCATTTGCTGCCAGGTCAGGATTTCTTTTGGACTGGTAAAATTGTCAGAGAAGAAAGAAGTACTTCTGTAAAGATCACATTATAAAACAGCATCTCTGGAGCAGATTGGGATGGGGGCAGGAGAGAGGGGTGTTACAGGTGGATGCTCTGCTGATCTGGAGTTTGAGGTGTGTGTAGGGACACGTGGCTGCTATTCCTAATGGATCCTTTTAAAAGTTGACCACTTCTCTCTTTCTCTCCAAGTGCTGATTTTTCAAACTTTCACTGAATTCTTCCCGAATAAAAATGAAACTGCTGTCTGGGAATCTCTAACTCCAGTTGCAAAATAACATCCTTTACTTTTCGCTCTCACTCTTGATTTATTTTGTAGTATATGATTTCCATAGCAATTCCCTGTTCCCGTGAGCCATTCCTGTACGAGCAGCAGATGGGAAATGAGCAATAAAAAGATGGGAAACTGTGGCTTCTGGGTTGCAGAGCCACAAAGCAGAAGGGTGAGAGGGAGCAGGAGCAGTTCAGGGGTGTCATTTTAACTCTTTGTGTTGTAATTGACTACATTTCAGGTCGGCTGTGCCTCACTTAAATCTCTTCCCTCCTCTCAATCCCTGCAGAAGTGTTTGTACAGGGAGAGGGAATATCACACATTCCTCCGTGCAGCTTTCTCCTTCCCTTCTCCAAACCAGTCCTCCAGCCCTGGCAGAAAAGCATTAGGAATCCAATTTTTGAATGCTTTTGTTACCTGCATTATTGCAAATCCATTCAAGCAAATATACTGAGCTGAGGGTTTTCTTTATCTTGATTAGATGCCCCTCCTTAGCCGCACAGTCTTGAAATAATTGGAAGCTCTTGCAGATGCCACTATCTGCTCTGGGGGAAAAGAGGGGCTGTGCTGAGTAAAGTATCATCCTGTATTGTAATAAACAGTGGTGGTGGCTGCAAAAAGGACTTTACCCCTGGCAAAAGCCTTCCCAGGTGTGAAGAGCAGTGGGATGGCGATGCCTTTTTTAGGGGGAAAATCAGAACGGTGCCGTTGACGTGCTCCGTGTCCTTGCAAATCCTGCTCACGTGAGATGCAGGGATGTGTGCTGGGTGTTCAGCACAAGATATGCCAGGGAGGGGGGAATATCCAGCACTGATGGAACTTCCAAAATTCCTCCCCCTGAACCTGTTCAAATGAGATTTGCTGCTGCTCGCAGACGGAGCCGCTGCGTGGATGTTGCTGAGCCTGTTGGCTAAAAGGCGGTGCGGAGGGATGCTGGCAGAGTTTAATTTTTATCAGCTCCTCTTAGGTGGCACCCTGAAGTTTATCAAACAAGCAAAGCTGATTTGCTCTTCGTTAGTCTCAGTTGCATGAATCGGTTGCCAAGTAAACAGGATTTTGCATTTTCCTAATTACTTTCATATTTGTGTTTTACCTCTATTTGTTCTCTTGCAAAACGGGTCCCAATAATTAGTCAGGCTCCTGCTGCCTAGACCTGGAAAAAAAAAAAAAAAAAAAAAAAAAAAGGGGGTGGGGGCAGAGGGGAAAAAAGACTTCTGAGGGTTTTTTCTCCCTTATAAATTCATTTTTGTTACAAGCATCTTTTATACATATTACTAAAGGGAGCGCACTAAGAAATGCAAATAATAGTTCTTTATTTTATTATGACAGTTAATTAATAGCAACCTGTTTTAATGAATAAAGTCACTCAGAGTCCTTCAGCACTTCCTAAGTAGAGGCCAGAATCTGTAGGGATTCTTTTTTCCCCCCCATTGTATAGCTCCAAGACTCGGAGCACTATATAGGGGCTGTATAGAAATGCTCGCTAATGAAGAGGGAGGGTGAGGAACTTGTCTGCATTCAAAGATCACTGGTGAGTCATTCAGCGAGAAAAGGCCCCTTGCTAGGAATAGTCACAGTTCCGCGGCATTGTGCTAGCAAAAGGGTTTGATCAAAGGTCTCCTGCCGAGCTTGCATGGTTTCCTTTCATACGACGACCATAATTAAAACCACTAATTCTCTTTTAAAATGCTGCAGGATGCCATGTAGGCATCTGTCTGGAGTGTCCTTTGTGCTGTCGGGAGCTGTTAAGGACCAGCGCCGAGGGCTTTTCAGCGACATGCCAGTCAGGAAGGTGATTCGACATAAGGGTGCCTCTGAAGGCTTGACAGGGCCTTGACTACACAATTCCAGCTGAATTTGCCCCTTGTCAGCTGCCAGTAAATAAATCTCAAAGAAGAAGGAGGAGGGGGGGAAAAGCTGAAGTTTCATTACCTGATCCCCGGGGCTTTGTTGGTTTTGGCATCGCCCAGGGGGAAGCCCTCGGGAGCTGGAGTTGGCCATTGGAGACCCCAGCGCCCGGCGTTTGAAGACCGTCAATACTTGTAACAGTTCAGCTGTTAGGAAGACAAATAAATGGAAGAGCCCATTAATCCCCTTTGGGTACTCGGTGCCTTTTGCCCTTTTATCACAGCCTTATTAGGTTCCTACTCATCTTGAACCAGGAGGGATGAATTGAAGTTGTTGAGCGCTAATTGGCAAAGACTTTTCATTGCGGGCCAAGAACTTTCACTGACTTGAAAGTAACTTCGCCACGGGGAGGATCAGCAAATTTTTGCCTCGCCATTAAAACAAAACCCCCAAAATCCCATTGGGATTTGATGTGGTGTTTAGAAAAAAATTAGAAAAATATATATATATTTTAAAAAAAAAGAGGAAACTGCTAAATTGTCAGGCTTATCCTTCATGAGGATGCTGGCAGCTTTGCTCTTTAAAAGAGAGTGATGGAAGCAGATGTGGCTCAGGGAGATCCACCCTGAAATGCAGTTGGAATTCATGTATCCTATAGGTGTGCCTTACCCAAACCTACTCATGGGACAGGCTTCCCAAAAGCAGTGGGAGATGGTCTCTGAGGGGGCACCGCTGCTCTGGACAGTTTGGAACCACTCCAGGGTCAAGCAGAGCAGTGCTGAGGTTCCCATATGCCAGGAGACAATTCTGGCTGGCCTAGAGTCATCCCTGGGTGTAGTGGTGGGATATACAGATAGGAAATATTTCAGTGTGGAGGTACTTGGATGTTGGAACACTTGGATGTTATCATGTAAAACTGGTTTTTAATGTTGATTTTGGTAAAGGCTGCATGAATTTGAAGGTACTTATTGACCTCCCTCCCCATGTCCCCCACAGTGCGCATTTTAAACAAAGACAGAAACTTTTGCAAAGTTGTGAAAGCATCTTGTACATGAGAAGTGAGAATGTCATGGGCAATCTCCACCTGGAAGACATTGAGTTGGGGGTTTAGAGCACAAAATCCCACTGATGTGTCCCCCAAACTCTGCATTTGAGGGACTCGTGAACCAAGGTGCCCACACTAAGGATGGCATCTCCCACTGGGACACCAGTGAGTGTACCCTGCAAAACCCACACTGTTTTGCCAGGGACTTCCAGGACAGGGAGCTTGGCATGGTGCTACCTGAGCAATTGGGCAGCTGAAGCTCTCCCATCACACCGTGGGGAATGAGGACATCATTGTCAGCACCCTTGGAAAGGCTGTTTGGCTCTGCCTGATGGGTTTGGAGCATTGCTCCTGCCAGGTGGCTGTGGGCACCACATTGTCCCTTCTAAGGAGCACTTGAGCGTTTTTGGTTGTTCTAGAGCTGTAGCACATCTGGTACACACAGAGCAGCAGCTTGCTGAAATTTGGGGAAAAAACATGTAAGAGGAGCATGGGTTTGGGTGGTTTTGGGGGTCTTTTCAGTCATGTCCTTTGATTTAAGTAGTAAAACCACTTAAAAAAGAAAAAGACATCTGAAGAACTCCTCTGCTCATGAAGGCCAAGGAGGATCTGCCACCTGCTTCAAGCCTAAAGGATTTGCCCGCCCAAATTTTTTCCCAAAATTTATTATTTCTCCCTTGCTGCCTCTTGAAGCTCCTGTTGCATTCAAAGTTGACTTTTCAATAAGGCTTTGTTTTTGAAACAGAGTGAAAACAAGGAATCAATATAGAATCACTTTATTCAGATGAGTGGAAGGAATTTGTGCTGGTGGAGGGCTGGTTGGAGAGGTGCTGTGATTGACAGCATCTTTTCATCCATCCATCCATCCATCCATCCATCCATCCATCCATCCATCCATCCATCCATCCATCCTTCACAGCCTGCTCCTCACAAACTGGATTTTGCCTTTTGTTGGGCTGAACAAACCCAAGGCAAATGTACTTGTAGCAGTGAATTTTATCAGTAAATCCTTGATGGTCCCATTCAAAACTGGGCTTTGCTGGAGAGTGAGGATGAGACATGATGGCCTTGAGGAAGATGAAGGTCAGCCCTGATACTTGGTGTACACAAGGGTTGCCATTGTTGGAGAAAGAGAAGTTCTTTGGAAGTGATTATTTCCAGCATTTGGGAAAGAACAAGCCAGAATTTACTACTCAGTTACAAGCTGTAAGGTTTGGCATAGAGAAAGCAGGATTTTTTTAGAAATCCACAATCGTAATTTTGATCTTTAAACTTAATTGAACTAATTCAATTAGACCATGCCAGTCTTGCATTTGATTGAAGACAGCAGCTTGGTTTTGCTAGAAGGTAAGAATGAACCATGGATAATTCTGACTAGATATGAAAGAGGATTTTTCTATCTTGTGGGGGCCCAGGAGGGAGGTCGGAGCCTTCTTTGGCTCAGTGTATCAGCTTATGCTGATATTTGATCAATACCTGCTCACCCATCACATTGACTCTCCTCCAAACCTACTGAGACCTGGTTTTTGTCACATAAAAATTGGAATCTGTGACATGACATGAAGATGATTCAGCTTCTTCACTTGTTGGTTTTATTTAGGAACATTTTGGGCAAGAGTCACCTTCAAATAAACTTATTTGCAGAAAAAATGAGAAAGCTGGGAAATATGGGCTACATGTCTTGTCCTCAATTCCTGAAGGCAGTGTCCTATCGAGGTCCCCAGCACATGGGTGACCTCAAATATCATTGAAAATATTGGGGCTCATTGTGCTTTTAAATTCAGTGACATCACTCACAACACTTTAATTCTTCCAGTTGTTCCTGGTGTTAAAAACAACCAGTTTGAAGAAACCCCGGGGACCCCTAAATACCCCTTTTTTTTCCCCCCCCTCTTCCAACCGGGATCTAGCTTTTTACCATTTCCTTAACGTTTGCAGCTAGAAATACAGCTTAAGTGGCATTATGCTAAGTAATTATTCTTACAGGATGTGAAATGAAACAAATTTTGCACAGCATGAAATTATTCCTGCCATGGATGGCGTTCGGCGGCAGATTTCTCCGTTTGGACCACAAACAAGGCTCGGTGGCAGCCACACAACGCAAAGCCAGAGGAGGGGGGTGAGCAGGGAGGAAAACACCACCAAAGGTAAGTCCTTGTAGCAAAAACAACAACAACAAAAATTTCCCTTTTTTTTTTCTTTTTCTTTTTTTTTTTTTTTTGGCTTTTTTTTTTTGGCTGGATCAAATATTAAACCTGCTACTACAAATTTCACGCTTTGCATTCCTAACGCAGATGCCAAGGGATGATGCCAAAAATTAATTGGGAATAATATTCCTTGCCTTTGTGCGCTGCATCCAGCAGAGGGCACAACGTGATGGGCGAGACGCCGGATCCGCCGCCGCTGATAAGGCTGCTCGGAATTATTCCCTGCAAAAATATGTAGCAACATGCTTTGGTGCTTATTTCCACTTGGGGATGTGGTCTGGAATAGAGGGTTTAGATTTATAACCCTTCCTCCCCCACCAGCCCCATAAGAGACTTAAGTGTTTCGCCCACTTTGTATTTTGTTAAATTGCTGGGGTTGGTTTGGTAAAGTGTGGGGAGCTGGTTTGGTCTTTGAGTGATGTCTTCAATTAAAAATTCAAATCTTGGCTGCTGACAGGAGAGGATGTATCTTGTGGTAGTGTGTTCTTCCAGCAGTGTTTTTACGTGGGTTTCTGTGGGAAAATAAAAATGTTGCAGAGTGAAAAAAATCCCTTAGGCAAAACAGGTTGAAGACAGTTATAAGGAGGGGAATATTGTCACTTTTATTTATGGAGGGGAATATTGTCACTTTTATTTATGGAAAAGTGTGAGCCACTGGTTTATATATAACAAAACAGTGACTGGGAAGAGAAACTTTCCCATTAGTTTCACACACTACAGAATAAATCCTGTGATGGCACTAGGCAGTTGATAGGTGGGGAGAACATGTAAGAGAAGCCTCAAACAACAGATTTTTTTATAAATTTGCTATTATTTGCATTCAGTGAATTATGCAATTAGAAAAATGAACCATTGGGGCACAGCAGTTCCTTCACTAGTGCAGAGAGGGCAGATATTCCTAAGTACAGTCAGTATTCAGAAGCACATCCCCAGAAACCAGCACAACCCTTAAATCAGCCTCTCTGATTAGGGGAGAGTTTTTTTCATAAATAATACAGATAGAAAAAACACCCTGTTAATGTGTTCTTCCTGCCCATCCTCGTTTGGAAACCCTGATACTTCAAATGATTCCCACTGCTTCCAGCCCCCTTTGCACAAGTGGGAAGGAAGGAAGGAAAGAAGAGAGGGAAAAGTGTGTGAGGAGAAATACAATAGCACAGTCTTTCTCAAACAACTGAAAAATTTATTTCACACTGTTTCCTTCCAGTTTTGCAACACCTAAATAGATGCTGCCCTGGAACAAGTCAACATTTGATGCAAACAACCTCAGAGCTCAATCTGTGCAAGGAAAAAAAAAAGAGTCTGTTTTCATGTTCTAGTCTCTCCCTATCTTGTTTCAGGGTTTTTGTTTAAATCAACACTTTCCAACTGTGTAGATTTTAGCTGGAGGTTTTTTTTTGCTTGCTTGTTTGTTTTGGAGAGGAGGGGGGTTGTAATTTCCCAACGTATGGGAGATAAATGAGATGTTTAAAGCGCCTCAGTGGAGTGGCATAAAAGCTGGGAAATCAGAGAGATTGTAAAGCTATGTTTGTTTTAGAAATAAAATAAAATAAATCAAGCAAGAGCAGGTTAGAGCTGCTAATACTGAGCTGATTAAGAGCAGCAGTTACATAAAAAGCAGCTAGAGTCCATATTGTAAGCAAGCATTATTGCAGCCATGAGAAATGCAGCTCCAAAGCTTTTAAGGGCTGGTGTGACTTTTTTTTTTTTTTATGTGAATTAAGTGCTGATGAAAGTTATGGGATTGACAGCTTTGCAAACTCAGTGTTGCTATTTAATCACATAACCCAGGGTAGTGCCTACAAGACCTGCAGGAGCACGTCGTCCCAGACTTCTGTTGTCTCTGATTTTAGGGACAGAGATCAGAGTCCCCCAGTCCAGGCTAGGAGGATCCAGAATCTATTTGTAGATGTCTAAAAAAAAAAAAAAAACAACAACAAAACCCAAAAAAAACACCAAAAAACCAACCAAACCAACCAAAAACACAAAAACCCCAAACAAACAAACAAACAAACAAAAAAACAAAACCAGAAAAAACCCACCAAAAAAACCAAACAAACCAACGAAACCAAACAAAAAAAAAACCAAAAAACCCCCAAAACCCCCAAACAAACAAACAAACAAAACCCAAAAAAACCCACCAAAAAACCAACCAAACCAACCAAAAAAACAAAACAAAACAAAAAAACCAAAAAAACCCCAAAAAACACCAAACAAACAAAAAAAACCCAGAAAAAACCCACCAAAAAAACCAAACAAACCAACCAAACCAAACAAAAAAAAAAAAACCCAAAATCCCCCCAAACAAACAAACAAACAAACAAACAAACAAAAAAAAAAACAAAACCAGAAAAAAAAAACCAAAAAACCCACCCTAAAAACCAAACCAAACCAAATCAAAACCAAACCAAACCAAAACAAAGCACCCCACAAAATTGTGAAGCTGGGAGGTGGTGGAGTCCCCATTCCTGTAGGGATTTAAAAGCTGTGTGGATGTGGCACTTGGGGACATGGGTTGATGGTGGCCTTGGCAGTGCTGGGGAATGGTTGGACTCAGTGATCTGAGAGGGCTTTTCCAGCCTCAATGATCTGTGGCTCCAACTCTCACAATCCCAAGCCACTGTGCAACCACTGAGTTGTCCCTCAGACCCCAAATTCCTCCCAACCCTTCTGCCAAGCTTGAGGCTGCTGAGAAGGGGAATCCTCCAGCTCCAACGAGGCAGGAAAGCAAAGGGTGCTGCTGTTCTGGTGGGACTGGACCAAAACCACCCCCTGGAGCTGGATGTGCAGGGTTTGGGGAGGAGGGAAAGCTGCTCTTGCCCTGGGTTTCACCCAATATGTTGGAAATGTTCAGCAGCCCTGGCAGGTGATTCCTTTTCCCTTTAGAGGGAGTAAAAGCCAAGGGGATTGAATAAATGCATTGAGGGAGTTTTTGTGTCTTTGCTAAGAACAGGGTGGTTGCTCTCCACAAGCTCATGGCAGGTTGATGGCAGTGGATATTTCTACAACTCACAAGGCACTGGTAAGCAGGAATTCCCACTAGGAAATAGGGAAATTATTTGGAGCCAGTTTAGATTAGTCTAGGTCACTTTTTTCTGCTGTTTAAATGTTTTGTGATGCTCCACTCAACAGCAGTGGAATAATTTGGCCTGTTCGGAGCATTTTTTGAGCCTTTTGGTTTCAAAGGACCATTTTAGAATGGAAACTATTGAAAATGAGAATTCATATATTTTGTTTCAAAAAAAAAAAAAAAAAAACCAAAACCAAAAAAACAAACAAAAGCCCTTCACCCCTGAACTTTCAAACCTAAATTCTGAAAATATAAAATCATGATAAATATATACTTGGAAGGGGAAAAAAAAAATCACATCTCTCCAGGTTCCACTGGAATTTCCTGCAGTTCCCTCTGTCTCCTCAGCTTCACTGATGTCTCATGGCACATATCCTGACCTGGCTCCTGAGTGGTTTTCCAGGCTGGGGCAGCACAGGATGAAGACCCCTCTCCAATTCCCCCTTTGCATCTCAGCCTTTCCCAGAGAGGACTCTCCTGGAAGGGCTGCACAGTGCCAGGTGATCTATGCCACCCTAGGGCAGCAATCCTGGAGGATGGAGAGCTTGGGGATCCCCTTCTCTCAGTCCATGCCCGGGTCAGCAGCTCAGGTGTTGGCATCTGCAGTGTGGGAAAGCCCACACAAGGTGGCAAAACCTTCTGCAGGTGGAATTTGCATTTTCTGGCCACAGCAAACAAGGAAATAACCCCATTTAGCTCTCTTCCTGCACAAGGTTTTAAAAAAAACAGGATTTATACAGATGTGTATAAGCTAAATACTGATATATGACTGAAACAGCATTTTAGAGCTCAGGCCCACTGGTATATTACACTCCAAGCAAATGTGCAGCATCAGTTGGCAGCTGCCTGGAAGAAAGGATATGAATAGAGACAGCAGGAATAAGTTGCAATGGGCCAATTGAGCTGCTTTTAAGAGAAGAAAATAAGGGCAATTGCTGATTTATTTGGCCTTGTTCTCAAGTGCTCTGTGCCATAGCAAAGACTTGTGATGAATTTGCACAGGCTTAGCTGCTATGTAAGGAAAAGAAAAGGATCTTCCACTCTTTTATTTTATTTTATTGGCAGGAAAAACCCATCTCTCCTGTGCAAAACGGTGCTGAGGAAGAGAAGAAAGAGGAGAGTGATGTTCCTGAGCACTGCAATGAGCAGCCAGAGCAGAGAGTGAGGGGGATTGGAGGGACACAGAGTCCAGGCAGGTAAAGCTTTGTCTAATGCATAGGAGGAGTGATGTGTGGTCAGTGGTATTGTATTTGCAGGGAGCTTCATGGCAGGAAGGAGTGATGAATCTGACTCCATGTTCTCAGAAGGTTAATTTATTATTTTATGATACTATATTATATTAAAGAATATTATACTATACTATACTATACTATATATACTATATATACTATACTATACTATACTATACTATAGTAATACTATACTAAACTAAGGAATACAGAAAGGATACTTACAGAATGCTAAAAAGATAATAATGAGAACTCGTGACTCTTTGCAGAGTCCTGACACAGCTTGGCCCTGATTGGCCAAAGAGTGAAAACAACTCACACCAAAATCCAATGAAACAATCACCTGTGGGTAAACAACCTCCAAACACATTCCACATGAGCAAAACACAGGAGAAGCAAATGAGATAAGAATTGTTTTCCTTTTCTCTGAAGCTTCTCAATTTCCTAAGAGAAAAGCCCTGGGCAAAGGGAGTTTCCCAGAGAATATGAACGCTACACAGTGGGGAGGCAAAGGCAACTTGTGTGAGTGCCCCCGGTCACACAGCCCTGTCCCTGATGGCCCTGAGGAGACCTTGGTGTGCTGAGAGCTGTGCAGGGTCACAGAGCTCAGCTCAGGATCCCTGGGAGAAGTGCCTGGTGTGTCTGGAATTGTCACAGTGGCTGATGAGGGGATGCTCAGTTCTGGCTCTGTCAATGTGCAAATGCTCAGGTGTCTCCTCTGGAGCTGCTCAGGTGTCACCATCAGACCGGAAGCATTTTCCACAGTGCTTCCCACTGAGGTCAGGTGCCACAGAATTATCCTGGAGGAAACTCCTCAGCTCTCCCTGCAGGTGCAGAGGGTGTCCAAGGATGTGGGAGTGGAGCAGAGTTTTGTGCCTGTGAGCAGTGTCACCTCGAGGTGACAGAAGGTGTGCAAGGATAAGCCACACCAAAAGCCACTCTGGAAGGTCTGTCCATGCCTTTGTGCATCCTTGCCCATGCATTCCTCACTCAGCCGCCTGCTTGTTCCTGTGGCTGCTTGGGGACAGTCTCCCTGGGCTCTCCAGGGTTTGGGTGTCTCTGAGGTGACATCCCCACAGACTCAGAAATGTCATGGAGCCAAAACACAAAGGGGATGGTGCCAAATGCAGCATTCTGGATTAAGGCATCCCTAAAGCCCTGGTTGCTGCATGCTGAGGGATGTGCTGGGGGAAAGCTGCTCTGTGCTTTTTCCCTCATTTTCAGAGCGTGGCTGGTGCTGGAGGAGGAAGAACACCCCTGCTGGTCCCAGCCCTGTCCTCACAGCCAATGTCACCTTGCTTTGCTCCAGGCTCCAGGCTCAGGCTGCCCTATGGGTCTGCCTGTCCCTCGGGGTGTGACCAGTGGCAGGGGACAACTCCCACCCTTCCCTAAGCAGATGAGGGAACAGCAAAGCTGTGCCTCTCATGAGGGCCAGCACCTCCAATTCCAAACAGGACCAGATTGCAAGAGCCATAAGCATGTCTCAAACCTTTCTGCCAAGTCCATGGCGTCCATGCTGAGGATTTTAGACGTTTTATGTTGACAAACTCCAACTTCTAGGAGAGCACGGCATTTGATCTGAGGCTGTAGAAAAGTTCTTCCAAAATTGGTTAATAACACTAAGATCACAAGTGTGCACTTGATTAGAAGTGTGTAATATCACAAAGTAGAAAACTTAGAGTTCGGGGTTTTAGAATAAATAGTAATATAGCAAGATAGAGGTTTTAGGGCAGAAGCCAATATCTTGGAGGAGGCCAACACCTCCAATTCCAAAAGGACCAAATTGGAAGAGCCATAAGCACATCCATGTGTCTCAAACCTTTGTGGCCAAGTCCTGGCCAGCGTGTCCATGTGCACTGGAACCCCCTGAGGGAGGGGATGCCCCTTACCCTTCAGTGCTGGAGTCCTAGATGCTGAGAATTTTAGAATTTTTAACTCCTAGGAGAGCACTGCATTTGACCTGAGGCTGTAGAAAAGGCTTCCAAAATTGATGAACAACACTAAGATTACAAGTGTTTAGTTAATTAGAGCACAAAGTAGAAAACATAGAGTTTGGGGTTTTAGGATATAGTAATATATATATAGAGAGAGAGAGCAAGATAGATGTTTTAGGGCAGAAGCCAGTATTTTGGAGGAGGAGGCCAACACCTCCAATTCCAAATGGGATACCAGATTGGAGGGGCCATAAGCACATCCACCTGTCTCAAACCTTTCTGGACAAGTTCTGGCCAACGTGGCCATGTGCAGTGGAGCCCCTTGAGGGAGGGGATGCCCCTCACCTTTCAATGCTGGAGTCCTAGATGCTGAGAATTTTAGAATTTTTAACTTCTAGGAGAGCACTGCATTTGACCTGAGGTGGTAGAAAAGTCTTCCAAAATTGGTTAATAACACTAAGATCACAAGTGTGCACTTGATTAGAAGTGTGTAATATCACAAAGTAGAAAACTTAGAGTCTGTGGTTTTAGAATAAATAGTAATATAGCAAGATAGAGGTTTCAGGGTGGAAGCCAGTATTTTGGAGGAGGAGGCCAACACCTCCAATTCCAAATGGGATTGGACCAGATTGGAAGAGCCATAAGCACATCCACCTGTCTCAAACCTTTCTGGAAAGTCCTGGCCAACATGTCCACCTGCACTGGAACCCCTTGAGGGAGGGCATGCCCCTCACCCTGTGATGTTGGAGTCCTACATGCTGAGAGTTTTAGACTTTTTATGTTGACATAAAAAGTCTAAAGACATAAGAGAGCACTGCATTTGACCTGAGGCTGTAGAAAAGGCTTCCAAAATTGATTCATAACACTGAGATTACAGGTGTGTAGTTGATTAGAATTGTGGAATATCACAAAGTAGAAAACTTAGAGTTTGTGGGTTTTAGGATATAGTAATACACAGAGAAAGAGAGCAAGACAGAGGTTTCAGGGCAGAAGCCAGTATTTTGGAGGAAAAGGCCAACACTTTCAAGTCCAAAAAGGACCAAATTGGAAGGGCCATAAGTACATCCACCTGTCTCAAACCTTTCTGGACAAGTCCTGGCCAGCGTGGCCATGTGAACTGGAACCCCCTGAGGGAGGGGATGCCCCTCACCCTGTGATGTTGGAGTCCTACATGCTGAGGATTTTAGATTTTTTATGTTGACAAACTAACTCCGAAGAGAGCCCTACATTTGACCCGAGGCTGTAGAAAAGTCTTCCAAAATTGATTAATAACACTTGGATCACAAGTGTGTAGTTGATTAGAAGTGTGTAATATCACAAAGCAGAAAACCTAGAGTTTGTAGGTTTAGGATATAGTAATATATAGAGAGAGACAGCAAGACAGAGGTTTCAGGGCAGAAGCCAGAATTTTGGAGGAGGAGACCAACACCTCCAATTCCAAATGGGATACCAGATTGGAAGGGCCATAAGCACATCCACCTGTCTCAAACCTTTCTGGACAAGTCCTGGCCAGCATGGCCATGTGCACTGGAACCCCCTGAGGGAGGGGATGCCCCTCACCCTGTGATGTTGGAGTCCTACATGCTGAGAATTTTAGACTTTTTATGTTGACAAACTAACTCTGAAGAGAGCACTGCATTTGATCTGAAGCTGTAGAAATGACTTCCAAAATTGATTAATAACATTAAGATTACAAGCGTGTAGTTGATTAGAAGTGTGTAATATCACAAAGTAGAAAACTTAGAGTTTGTAGGTTTAGGATATAGTAATATATAGAGAGAGACAGTAAGACAGAGGTTTCAGGGCAGAAGCCAGTATTTTGGAGGAGGAGGCCAACACCTCCAATTCCAAATGGGATACCAGATTGGAAGAGCCACAAGCACATCCACCTGTCTCAAACCTTTCTGGCCCAGTCCTGGCCAGCGTGTCCATGTGCACTGGAACCCCCTGAGCAAGGGGATGCCCCTCACCCTTCCCTGTCCAGGCCAGAGCTCCCTGGGGTGGGAGAAGGGCTGGAGCCGGGCAGGGAGCACGCCCTGGCACCGCACGCAGCCCTCCCGCTGCCGTCCCTAAGTCCCTGCCACATAATCTTGGTCCTGATTTGGTCTCCACCTCATCTGGCTTGTGTAAGCTGCTTCCCGTGACCTTTCCTCAGCGAAGGGAAGGAGGGGGAGGGATGGGGGGCATGTGAGCAGAGCCAGACCCTCCTGCCAGCGGGCAGAGGGTGCTCTTGCCTTGCATATCCCGCTCCCTCCGGATGGCCGAGGCTGCTCCCCTATAAACCAGCCCTTCCCAGACGCTCGCTCGGGTCCAGGGATGCCCGAGCATCCCCAGCGCGCCGGAGACGGATCTGCTTCATTAATATTCCTGCTCGGGTGGGCGGGTGGAGGGAGCGCTGTGTCTAACCTACTTTATTCAAATAGAAAATGCGTGTGGTGGAGTGAGAGGGGAGATACAGGCTCTGCCATAATTCCAGATTTAATTGGAAATTTAGTAAATCTGCTAAAATATTTAGTGGTTTCAATTTTTTCCCCTCTTCTGTAAGAAACAAAGGATCCCGGTTTATCGTGTGTCTTTCAACAACTTTAATTTCATTTGTAGATTAAGGATGGAAGTAGCATTTCCACTCGATTGCATACTGGGCATTAAGGAGACAAAAACGTTCATTGTTTGCCCGAAGTCGGAGGGGTTTGTGCAGACATTAAGCTGTAGGTGGCATTCTTTATACCTGACATCAGGAGCTTTTGTCAGCCCTTCAGCTGACAGGATTCTCTGCTGACCCCTCTGAGGTGTGTGAAGCAGTGAAAACAACCAAACCATTTCTGCCAGGTGAGGAGGAGAAGTGGGACAGTCTTATCCCGACCCACTGGGCACAGGCTGCTCACAAAAATCGGTAATTCCATTTTTTTTTTTTTTTTTTTGAGAGCCTATCTGAGAGAATTAAAGAACCAAGAGTTGGTGACCTTTCCTATAACATGGTCAACAGCAACCTTGGCCCAAGAAGTGAGCATGAAACTCTTGGGAATATAAAAACTCATATTCATGGGTTGGGAGCGAAATCTGTCCCATTGAGCACTTCTTGGGGCCAGAGCTGAGGTTAGAGGGTGATGCTGGGCTCAGACCCTGGAGAGTCCCTGGTTTGTGGTTAAAACCAGCATCAGGCCCATTTTAGGGTGATACTTGTACCCATCCAGGACAGGGGTGACTGCAGATGACAGAAGGTGTATTTCCATATGTGATTATACAGGTGAGCTCCTGTTTTGGCCATAATTATCCAGCTTGGTTTTAAACATCCACCATGCATGAAAGTAATCTCCCAGACAGAGGTGGTTTTGGGGCTGTTTTGCAAGTTTTGTGTTGTTTGTTTCCCAACAATGACCATTGCTCCCATGAAAATTAGTGGGAGTTTGTCCCTTGGCTCAGACGGGAGGAGGGTGCCTGTACAAATCCAGTCTCTTCAGTCTTACTATTATTTTTTTTCAAATAATCCTTTGCTGGTATTTTCTCTCAAAACTCAGCCCAGCCCCTTCTGAAGCCATCTTTCTGTAATTCTCTTAACTACTGTAATGCAAACTCACCACAAAAGCTCCTCGAGAAATCAAGGCTTTTGTGAACACCAGGCGTGAGGAAGAAAATTGTCACCTAACCTTTCAGCCATCCTCATTTTCAGGGGAGCAAAGGACAATCTCTGGAGACACAGTTGGGTTTGCTTTTTTTATCTGCGCTTAAATCATATTTATTAACATGCCACGTTATGAAGGTGGGAAGTAACATTTGTTTTCCTGGGTCTTAAGGGAATTTATCCTGTCATCATTAAACTGGATTTTAAACCACCATTTAATGTTTTGTTATTTTTCTCAGGTGGTTGGGTTGTTTTTTGGTTGGTTTTAGTTGGTTTTTTTTTTTTTTTTTAGCATCCAGTGTTAATCCTGCAATTGGAAACCACAGTGGATAGAAGTACTGTGTAACTTGCTTCCAGAACAAATAAGGTACAGCAGCTAATTTTAGTTTTAGGTTTCAAGGAGGGGGAGAGGAAGGGGGTAAGGCAGCACCTTCCCTTTATGCCGTGAGACAGCCTTCAAGTGCGAAAGCAGAAATTCCCAAGCTGAGATCTGGTGAATGTAGAAAAGGTTCATTTTCAAAATTGCAACAGCCTGTACTTAGGTGATATTAGAAGACACCATGACAGTAAAGTAGTTTTATGCATAGCGGCTTAGCTAACATTTTGAGAACTAGTTTAGTGAAGCTATCAGGTTTAAAAATACCAAGCCACAAAGTTTTAATGAAACTATGCTTGGATCAAAGTACCATAAAGAGCATCCAAGAACTGCTTAAAAGATCCTTGAGTGGAAATTAGAATGGATCTTCAGGATTTATTCTGTAAAGCCTGTCTATTTTGACCTTTTTTCAGTCTCATATTAAGGCAGCTGAAAGTGTGTTTTGTTTGGCTAATGCTGGGGACTCGCTGGAGCTATTAGGTCTGTTAAACTGAGGCTGCCACTAAAGTTTTAGTATGCATTAATTGACTGATAAGGACTTCGGAATCAAATGGCTGAAGGAAAGGGCTATCATAGATTTCTTTTTTTCCCCCCCTCCTTCCTTTGCTTTATTTCTCTTTGCACTTCATTTACATCCCGAGCCCTATTGGTGATCCAGATTTGAATAAAGCCACAGCTTAAGCAGCGATTAGATCTCAATAGCTTGGATTTTCAATGAAATTGTGGCATCGTTTTTTTTCTTTTGCCACGCGTATTTAGCGAGAGGTGTGAAAATTGACACCTGGTGCAACTTTATCTTTGCAAACACTGCCTCGTTTTATGCACAGACGTCCCCACGTGCACAAAACATTTGCAGATGCGCATAGATAGACCGAGTGTATAAAATCCTCCTGAAATTAGGGTATTAGTTGATAGGCCTTTGACTCTGTCAATGTCAGGGGTTAGTGGGAAACAAAGACAGGGCTAAGCAAAGCTTTGCAAGAATGGAGGGAGATAAGAAGACCTCCCCCTTCTCCAGGTTAATTTTTTAAGCATGTCATCCAAACGTTCAAAGCAGTGATCCTGCAAACGCTATTAGAAGAAGAAAGCCATCAGGAATATATAATGCAGTAAGGGGGCTTTAGTTTTTACATTCTGATGTTATTATCATTACTGTTATTATTATTATTATTATTTGGAAGCAATATGTTTAAAGTTCACCTGCTAATCCTTAAGCTGTTGATACGACGATGTCAAAAATGATGGGATTTGGTGATTCTCATTATTGTTATGTATTGTTCTTCTCTAGCATTCCAAATTAATATTTATAAATGCCAGGAAAAGTAGTCTTTTTATAGACATCAGAGCTCCCCAACTCCATTTTTATTTTCTTTTTAACAAATAAACATTGTATCCAATATAGATGATTGCATTTAGGAACGAAAATTATTTCCTAAGCAATCCATTTGATGCTGATTGGAGGTTTTTTAACTTATTTTCCTGCCAGCAAGATGACAACCTGTAGATGTGATCTCCCCTTACCACCATTCTCAACAATCTTTCTCCAAATTCAACTAAATGCTGATTGCAGTGAGCGTGATCAAACTGACACAAATACTGAAATGGGTCTGAAATTCTACCAAAAAGGCTCTTCAAGCACCAGGGAAATAAAACCAATGGCTGGGAAGGAATTTTGATTCTTGGTCACCTTGTTAATCTGAAGCCCTTCATTTCTAGGGCAGTCCTGTTTTTCTCCTGTGTGATTTGTGCCAAGGACACAGCCCTGAGGACCCATCCCTCCTGATGGGTGCAATCATGGAATCATGGAATATCCAGAATTGGAAAGGACCCACAAGGATCATCAAAGTCCAACTCCTGGCTCTGCACAGGACACCCCAACAATCCCACCACATGCCTGAGAGCCTTGTCTACCAAAAGAGACTAATAATTCTTTGCTCTTAGGCAAAGGAGGGATTGTTATGCTGTTATTCCAAAGTGAGGAATGGGATTGCTGGGTGGGAGAGACATGGGCACACACAGCCTTGGTGAACAATTTTGGGCTTGCCTGGAAGTGCTGAGGGAAGGACATTCACTCCCTGCAGTAGGTTTACATATTACATAGCTATTTTTAACTAGTGCCTCCAATTCAATAAGAAGAGGAAAAGGAGGGGAAAAAAAAAAAAAAGAAACTCAAATTCCTTCTGACCTGCACAGCTGGCTTATCTGGGGCTTTGTATCCAGTGGGGGGAAAAAAAATGTGTGCCCCAATTACCAGACAAGCAACCCAGATCCAGACTGCTCATGAAACTCATTTCCGAAACATTTGAATGAGAGCAGAGATCACCTGTCCCAGCTTAAGAGAGATTCCCAAAATTACCAGCACTGCATACAGAGGAGATATTCTGCAGAGGATGATGATGTTCAAGGTTGCATTGGGTTTGTGTAACTGTCCCAGCATCTGGAAGCTTTGTGCTTGTGGGTCCTTTCCAATTTTGGATATTCCATGATTCCATGATTGCACCCATCAGGAGGGATGGGTCCTCAGGGCTGTGTCCTTGGCACAAATCACACAGGAGAAAAACAGGACTGCCCTAGAAATGAAGGGCTTCAAATTAACAAGGTGACCAAGAATCAAAATTCCTTCCCAGCCATTGGTTTTATTTCCCTGGTGCTTGAAGATCTTTTTTGGTAGAATTTCAGACCCATTTCAGTATTTGTGTCAGTTTGATCACGCTCACTGCAATCAGCATTAATTTGAATTTGGACAAAGATTGTTGAGAATGGTGGTAAGGGGAGATCACATCTACAGGTTGTCATCTTGCTGGCAGGAAAATAAGTTACAAAAAATTAATCTTGGTAGTGAAGGACATGATGTCACTCTTGCATCACTCTCTGCTTTTGGAAATAAACCTTTGAATGAGCTTCTTTGGGTAATACCTGGGTTTGAGACTGGGGACATCTGATGGGAACAGGAGCAGGGGACTGGTTTGAATTCAGGCAGGAATGAAGGGATGGGCACAGCCAGGATGATTTCTCCTGCCTTGATGCGTGCTGAAGGCTGCTGGTTGTGCAGACACTGATTGTGGGAGGGCTGGGGCTGCCGAGCTTTAATGGACCGTGCTGCTGCAAATACAGAGAGACAGGAACTGATGGAGAATATATTCAGGCTGGATATCAGAAGGGAGTTTGAGACTCTCAGACAACAGAGATTTGGGAATGGCCTTGGGGCAAATGCTCCAGTTCATTTGAAGCTGAGGCTTGTTCAGCCTGTGAAATGGGATTGTATGACTTGGTTGCTGGGGAATGTGACGGGAAGGACTTGGTGATTAAAGGGGGCCCTTCTTGTCCTCAAATGGGTTTTAGGATGTTTTAGTTTCCTCTTTGGTGCTGGAGGTGCTTCCCAGAAAGTCCTGGAGCTGCTGTCATGTTTTGATGACCATGGCAATTGACGCTGCTTTTCAGGCTTTTGGCACATTCTGACAGACATGGATGAGCTGAGTGTGCCCTGGCTGGAGAAATACCTCCTTGTAAGGGTTGGCACACTCTGCTTGTGGGATGGAGGGCTGTGGGTTTGGTACAATCAAACGTTCCATCTTGACCTCTCAGTGGTCTGTGCTGCTTTCACATCCCCAAAAGACATGGAACTGTCAATGACTCTTTTGAGCCCTTCCCTTGAACTGAGGTTTCTAATGTATCATCACATACACTGCAAAAGAACATTTTTGGCACTTTCAGCATTTTAAATGTTGCATTTGAAGTAGCCAGTCCAGTGGCTGCCTGTTCTGCTTTCTATGGTACAAATTGGCATCTTGGCACTTGGTTGGAGAAAGGGAGCACATGACAGGAATCTGGACAAGGAGTCTGGATTTGAAACTCAAACTGCTTGGTGCTCATTTTCTGCTGCAGTCTTGTTGGAATATTCTCATTCCTTTTTCCTCTCAGCTGCTCCCCAGGTCCTTACTTGAGGGATCTTATAGACCTTTTGTTCCCTGAAGACTCTGGGTTTTCCCAAAGGCTTATATCCTACAGTCTATTGCATACAGGCACACAGATGCTCTAAACCAGAAAGATTTATTTCTGAACTGGTTTCCCTCTTCTTTAGACATTTGTAAAATCAGTGCCACCAGTAGAAAGAATGCATCAGTCAATGCCAGGCAAGCAGATGAAGTGCACTGAAGCCTTGAACCAAGTGGGACTGACCTGTGAAATGGGGCTGGTCTCAGTGTGAAATGAAAACTTGGGTTGAACTCATCCCTGAAATGGTGAACTTCTCTCCAAGAATCCGTACAAAGTCGCTTTTCCAGTGGATATTAACAAATAAGGATATTCTCAGAATCAAAAGTGGTGCTCTGCTGAGGGACACACTCTTGGCAGCCACTGCAGGATCAGATCATCTATCCTCAGCTTTTCCCCATGTCAGGGACCCCCTTGCACCCCAAAACTTTGAGTGTCCTTGGGACAGATCTTCCAAGTGTTGCTGATGGCAGGTGCAGCCAAACCTCACCAGAAACCAGCAGCACCTGCAGCTGATTTGCTTCCCTGAGGGAGGACAGCAAAGTCATTTCATGGCAGGAGATCCATTTCACCACCTCATTTCCAGCAAATGAATTCTTTCCTTCACTCCAGCCTGCTGCTGGAACTCGTTCCCCAGCCCAGCCAGCAGCTTTGTGCCAGGTTCTCTGCCCTTCTCCTCCTCCCAGCCTGTACAGGCTGGTTTGTAGCACAGAAAGGACATCACAACTCACAAGCATTTCTCAGGAAATAATCAAGGATTTCCTGCAAGGGTTTTTCTTCCAAGGGATGCTTCTGCCACTGCTCTGTTGAGGGAGGATGTTGGAACCCTGGTTGCTGAGAATTTTAGACTTTCTGTGCTGACAGGCACTGACCCCCAAGAGAACACTGCATTTGACCTGAGGCCATGGAGAAGGCTTCCAAAATTGAATGGTAGCACTGGGATTATGGGTGTGTAATTTGGATAGAAATGCGTAATATCACAGGGTGGAAAACTCAGAGTTTGAAGTTTTAGAATATAGTAATATATATAAAAGAAGATGGAAGTTTTAGGGCAATGGGTGGGTCCTTCTTTGTCACCTTCTTTTCCATGGGCTTGGGTGGTTTTGTGTAATTGGATAAAAAAGTCCAATTGCAGGCAGGGGTGGTTGGTTATTGGGTTAAAAGTAAAAATAATTGAGGTGTCATTTCTTAATGGGGGAGTTTATCCTTAAAAGGCCTTGTAGAAAGAGAGATGGGGCTCCATTTTTAGTTTGTTAGAGTGAAGTGCTGTAGAACTCAGGATTTGTGAGACTGTGACAGAGAAAAGAACTAATAAACATCTGAGTCCAAACAAGAAATACTGTCTCGTGCACTTAATCCCAACCTTAGCAAAAAAGACACAGAGAATCCACAGGAGGAATTTTGTAAGTCAGCCCAACCACCTTGTCATTGCCCATGACAAGAGCGTTGCAAGGCTGAAGTGAAGGAGACGTGCAAAGGAAGGGGAAAGAAAGGTGAGGGATGGAGGGAACTGATGTCCAGGCTGCTCAGCAGAAGGCTCATTCCCATCCAAGCAGGGCAGAGAGGAAGGGGAGGGCTTGGAAAGCCTTTCCCACGAGGAAAACTGATGCCTCCTTTGGACAACTTTCCTTCTTTCTTTCCATGCTTATCGTTTGTTCCGCCTATTCACGGGAGGGACTCAAGCAAAGCACGGGGCTTTGTGTTCCTCCCCCGTGCCCTAACGAGGGGGGAGTTTCAGGGCTGGAATTCAGGAGTGTGTGCTCACACACCATGGAGAGGGGACCTGCCCCACCAGGCCCAGCCTCACACCAGAGTGGGGACAAAGCTGGGGGATTTAAAAAAAAAAGGGAATTTTGTAGCCAATCCGCACCTTCTAAAGTGGGAGTTTCTTGAAGATGTTCTTGGGAAATTCTCTCTGCTTGTGGAGGTGTTGATAACCTGAGCCAGATCAAAGGCTCATGGGTTTCTGTTTCATCAGAGGGCCTGTGCAGCATCTCCCAGGGATGCTCTGGACACATTTGTGCCTCACAGGGGCTCAATCTCCTTCGATCCTACAAATTTATGGCCAGCATGTCCATAAATCCTAAAGGCACAGATTGTCAGATGCAGGAAGCACAAATACATGTTTATTGTCCTCTTTTCCTTGGCATCTCTGTCCATGCTGGGGGGTTGGAATGAGATGATCTTTAAGGTCCCTTCCAACCCAAACCTTCCTAGGATTCTATCTGATTCCATGATTCTGTAAATAGTGGCCAAAGTCATTGCTCTGGCCATCAGTTGCCTGACCCAGAATGGTTGCTATTAAATATTTCAGGCCATCAGCCTTAGCAAATAAAGTGTTTGAAATCAGAATCACTCTGGGTGCAGGTAGAGTTGACAATTCTATAACAGGGGCATCTTTAATGTGTTCTACCAGAAGACCAATGTAGGGTTTTTTTCCCTGCCAGTGGCTCAGACTTGTGTGGGTTGGATGTTTGCCTTGCTCATTTTGCTCCTGCTGCTGACAATGGGCATTTCAAAGAAAACAATGATGATTTCTTGGAATAAAATGTGCTTGTGAAAAGGAAAAAAAAAATCTCAGAGCCATTTGCTGAGCTTTTATCATTGCTCTTGGGAGCAGAAAGGAAATTGGCCGCGTGCTGCCTGTGAACAAAGTGCTTTTCACACCCTCCTTGAAATCCACCCATGTTTGGCCAAGTTATCAGTGGCATGCATGTTCTTTAGAGGTTTGTTGAAATTTGGCTGCTTCATTTCTCTGAAGACATGGTCTGCCCAAGGCTGTTGAATGGGAAAGGGACTTTTTTCCCCAAAACGTGCCTGACTTAGCTCCCTGTGTTGGTTGAGCACATCTAAGGGTAGCCAGTGAGTGAGTCAACAAGAGCCCAATACTTTGTTCCATGTGAAAAAAGCACTGTCAAATTTCTTTTTTTTTTTTTTTTTTTGTAATATACAAAAAAAAAAAGGTATCTCGGATAAAATCTGATTACAAGTCAGAGTTATGAACAAACTTAAAATGAGTGATAAAGTTGCAATATTGAGCACTCAGTGGCTGAGGAGCTCTCAGATCTCAGGCTGCCTCTGCAGGCTTAATTTGCCTTCCTACTGCCTATGGCTTATGATAATTTTTAATTACCCAATCACACGATATCTTTTCCCACAGGATCCTTGCTCCTTTGCCACACAGGATGGACAAAGATCTCTTTGCAGGTATCCAGTTGGTTTTTCTTCTCATGTTTATCCATCATGTTGTCCAAAGCCAGATGTAAATGTGGATCTACTAATTAAAAGCATGTATATTTTAAATGGCGAAACCATTTTACTTCTGATTTATCCCATTATGTAAACAGGGTCCACCATGGAAGCAGGGAAGAGAGGAGGCACCTGTAAAATCTGACTTTAACCAGTCTTAGCAACCATTTTTCTTCCTTAATGCTGTTTGCCTTCAGTAATTTAACTTTTTCTAAAAACTGGAATGACAATACAGCACTATCTGTCTGGAAAAAGTCAACCTCTTTATTGCTTGGGAAGTGTTGCAATACAACGGTGATGGGGTCCTGTATAAACCAAGATAGGCAGCAAAACTCTGTATTTAATACATGCCCAGCACACAAATAAAACGTGAAAAATGTTTCATTTTGGTCTTTAAGCAACAGAAGGAGCAGAGGAGGAGGTAGCAGGAAGCTTAGAATTGGAAAGTGATAGCTTTGGCAATGCAGTGCAATGATTGAAAATGACATCTTCCACACACCCAATTAAAATTCATACCTTTTAACCTCCACAGCCATCTGAGATCTGTATCATTAAGACTGATTCAACAAGATGCCTTGATATTCTAAATTATTTGTATGCCTGGTATTCCAAATAAACATTTGTGAAATTCATTTCAAAAGATGTTAACACTCGTGAAACCCATGTGCCCCAGAGGGATTATATAAATTTCCATGTCAAATATTTGAAGCAAAGCACTTGTACAGAAACAGTGTTTTTTGTGTTTTGATGCCTTTCATTTCCATAAACTAGATTACTTTCTGAAATTACTTTCACACAGAGAACAGTTTCTATTGAATTCCAGTCAGTGAGCTCCTTGGAGTGTGATGTGAATAAAATATGACTGGGTTATGTGGCTTCCAGGATGCATATGCAACTGTGCTGTGTAAGCAGGGAAAACCAAGTTTGGATTTTATCTTGAAGTGGGTTCATACACAGAGATTTACTGCCTTAAAGTAATTGCTAAACAACTCCTTCATTTATAGCCTAACAAGGAAGCTCTCTGGATTCCAGAATCCAGCCCCTCCACCCTAACAATGACATGATCTCCCTCAGTAAGCAGAGATTTGCTGGCAGGCAGCAATTCCTGGCTGTCTGTGGCCCTTCAACAGAAAAGTTTTATCTGCTCCTTGCAAACACTGATTCTGCCAAAAATTCACACGCGCGCACACACACAAAAATAGATCTGAGCAAATATTACCTCCATTGTGCTTGTTTTGCCAACCCTGTGAAATGATCAAATACCAGGTATTTAAACGGGAGATGGGAGGAAAAATTTTGCCCAGGGTGTAGGGGAGGGAAGCAGCTGTGAGATTAAGTGTTTTTACATAAACTGCAAACACAATCTCCATTGTTATATAATATCCCCCACGCGGGTGTCTTAGGTCAGCTTCTGCAATTGCTTCTAGACAAGAGGGTGAAATGCCAACTTTGGGGAAAATTCAGGGTTCAGCCCTGCATCCTGCAGCAAATCCTCTGAGTGCTCCTTGGTAAGAGCACAGCTAGAGCTGGGTGAGCCCCCTGGAGAAGCACCTTGCTGCTCAGATCTGCATTTCTGCAGCTGTTCAGAACCTGGAGCTCCCCTGTTTACATCAGAAGAAATTTCACATGTGGAAATTGAGGAGCCAGGTCACCGCAGCCAAGACTGAGTGCTGGGTCTGAGCTGTTCTCTCCTGCTGTGGCAGCTGTCCCTCTGCCCAAAAAACAGATGCCTACCCTGGTTGGGGTATGTAAAGACTCATTTGCAGCCCAGATAACATTTGGTTTGCTTTGCCTGGTGGCAGCCCTGGGGTCAGATCCCCTAACCAAGGAAGAGATTCCCTTATTTTAGCCTGGAAGTGCTGAATTGTTTTGGGTGGCTGTCAGGGGTGCAAATGCCGTGCTGAACTAAGCTTGATGCTTTCAGCTCCTATGGATGTGGGCTCCTAGGAATGGAAATTTGCTTTCAGCTGGTCAGAGGTGTGAGGGTTTTCATATTTTTCTGTGGGGCTCAAGCAGCACTGCCCAGAGGGGATGAGGGAAGGAGTGAGTCCCAGGACAGGCAGAGATGTGGTGATGGGAGACACTGAAGCAGTCACAGCTCTCCTGCAGCTGTGGTTCTCCTGTATGAAAGGACAGGCTGCTGAGTTCTTCCTCTTTTTATTTTATAGCCAACTAGAAACCTCCTGATGTCCTTGACAAAGTCAAAACCAGGGGGAGAATGTCTTTCTCTGTCCTTTAATGACTTTTATCCTTCTTTCTATTGCCTCACTGTTCAGAGGCATGGGCTCCAGACCAGCAGCATCCTATTTCCTCCCTTGTCACCTGCTATTTTCTATCCTCCCACATTTGGACAGATCCTTGATAAGGAGAAGGGAAATGAGTTAATGCATCCCACAGCTGAAGTCAGCAGAATACAACATTCCTGCTTTTAGGATGTTTCACACATTTTGTTAAATATGGCTTTGGTGTAGCAAGAAAAGCCCAGTAAGTGTTGAAGGAATAGGAGAGGAAAAAGCTGAAACCAGTGATGCTGAAGCCTCATAAAAACATCCTAGAAGATTTCAGGTGTGATTCCCCTCTGAAGTGGCTGGCTGAAAGCAGTGCTGAGGATGCCCAAAGCCTGCCCCAGGCACAAGCCAAGGGGGTGTTACACCCACAGAGGGGAACAAGATGCCCATGGCTCTGCTGTGGCTGGCATGGGCAGGGGCTGCTGAGGGAGGGTGAGAGCAGCAAACAGGAGCAGGAAATCCAGCTCCCAGGTGTCTCCTGGCTCTGCTCCTCCTCCTGCTCCTCCCCATGGCTGCAGTCCTTTGGCTCTGGTAGCAAAACCTGTTTTGCCTGAGTGGCAGCAAAGCAAAGCTCGAATTGCACCGAGACACATCTGCCAGAATGTCACTGCTGGCTGTAGCTCCGGGAGGGCAGGTGGAGAGAGGTGCCACTGCACCAAAATTCCCTTGAGGAGGCCAGGGGGAAGCCCCCTGTGTACACACAGCCCCCAAGGCATTCTGCAGCCATCTGGGTTCTGTCCTTTTCAGGCTGCAGGAATTTTTTACCTCATCCCTTTCCAGAGCAAAAGACATCAGGACAAGACCAGCTCTGCTCCCACTCAAACATCAGCCCACAACCTCTCCAGTAATCATGCCTCATTACCCAAGGCTGACAATGCAGGGACCAGAGTGCAGGAGTACGGGGAACAGAGTTGTGAAGTAGGAATACATTAAATACAGCCTCCTCCACCATTTTCCACTGGCACAGCTCACCTGAAGGAGCTGAAGAGAGGGAATTTGTTTCACTAGTTAGTGAAAGATAAAAAGCTGATTTCCAGCAATTGCCAAAGAACATCAAGCTAAGAAGTAAATAGGGTGAAAAGAAATGGGCTGCAATATATGCTCAGTCTTTGGTGCATTTCTTTAATGCCAGTCTTTAGGGGCAGACTTTGCAAAAATCCCCAATTATTTTAGCTGGTTAATCTGGTCCAAAGTAGGCTGTTGGCCAGCCTATATGCTCTGCGTATGATCTGGCTTAGCTAATCTGATAAATTCCAGTTTATTCTCTGGGTAGGTCCTGCAAATCCAGGACTATTTTAATTAGAGAAGCTGGGCAGTGACAGTTTATTGGGCAGTGGAGGTAAATTTGCAAGTCCTTGGGTCAGTGTTTGCCAGAGCTACAGGTCATTTGGGTTAACGAGTTGCCACTGCCCTAAATGATGGCTTTTCCTTCATCTCGCTGCTGCTAGGCTGCTTTTAGCCTGTTTTTACAGATGAGCAGGCCCCAGAATATTACTGGCTCCAGTCTTGGGCTGTGGTTCAAGCACCAAGCACTTTCTGCTCAGTCCTTTCTATTTTCCAGCCTCGGTTTTGTTGCGCCTCTTTGAACCTAAACACAAAATGAACATTGATTTCTAAGACAGAGGATTTGAATCTTTGGTTTTCCTCATGTTGCTCCTTTTGTAGTGGAGCCTGCTGAGATAAAGCTCCCAGGCTGTCAGTACTGTATCCTCCTTTCAGAGGAGAGTTTGACAAAGATCTGCAGTCAGGGGAGACAGGACAGACAGAAGAAACCTCTGGATTGTGGGTCCACGAGGAGAAAGGAGGCTGCAGAATCACTGAGTGCCTGACACAAGGCAGTAGAGCTGGGATGATCTGCCTTCAGCCACCCTCTCTTCCTCATCATGGCAGGAAGATTCTGCTGCACACAATACAGCTCCACTTTTGCTGTCGAAGACAAACCATTTGTCCTTATTTCTATCTGATGAACTTCATGCCATCAAAATCGAGGATGAGGTGCACAGGACTTCCCAATTTCCAAGGCAGATCACTTGTCAGAAAGCAAAAGCTTCTGTTCTTTTTCTTCAGAAGGATAAGTGAACTGTGCCTATACTGGGACAAGAGACCATAAATAAAGCTGAAATAATGGGAGATCACTCAAAAATTCTCCACGCTTTGGAAATATTTCCATTCACATTTGTAACGCTGAAGAAAGTGGAGTTTTATGTAAGAAACAGGCTGGAATTGAAGAAACAGAATAAGGACATTCCTATCTCTGCCTTAAACTTCCTGAAAAAAAACCCCCTTCCTGGCTAGTCTTTGTCTCGTCTCCTGTGAACTGAAATTCCTTGTCCTTTTCTCCATCAGAGCCACTTGTGAAAGGTTTTGATCTGTATGTTCAAGGTGCTGGAAAAGATCAGGGGGATGCTTGAAGAGGTATCCCAAAGAAAGGGAACCAAAATGTACCCCAGAGCCTCAGATTCTGTAGGCATAGAGACCTTGTCCTTGTGTGAAGGATTTTAGTGGCTGGAAGTGGGGGGGGACTCACAGCCTCACTGCCACCCCCAAGGATGGAAGCACTCAGCACATATCCCAAACTTCCTTTTAAGCACGGCCCAAAGGGATCCCTGCCGGGCTTTGTTTTCCTCTCCTGACTTTGTCCCAGTGCTGGGGCATTTTGCTGATGTGCTGGAGGACACAAACACCTTGATGGGCCCCATCTGTTCCAGCCAGGCGAGTCCAGCTGAACGCTTGGGGGGTGCCCCGCGTGCGGCCTGGGAACGCGCCTCGCCTCATCCGTGGCGAAGCAGTTGGCACCGCCCGAGCTCCCTGGCACCGGGAGGGGGGAAATCCTGAGGTAAATTCGAGTAGACGTGATGTTAGAGCACAACTAACCGTTCGGGCACGCCGGGGTCGCCAGGTCTCCCAGCAGGGACAGGTGCCTGCCACTCCGCGCCTGGCCGCCCGCCAAGGCCCGAGCGCCGGGCCCGCTGCCAGCCACGCACCGAGAGCGGAGCAGACACAAGGCCGGGCCCACACAGACAATGAGCGCTTCCCTTTGCTCTCCCCGCCTCTCCCAGCCCGGGTTTGTGCGTGGCTGCTGCCCAGGTTGCTATGTGGCATCTCCAGGGCCGGCGGTGAGGATGCCGTGAGGCCGGCGGTGCCTGGAGAATATCGTGCTTGTCCCCCGCTGCTGGCAGGAATGGGGGAGGCAGGAGGGGAGGGAAAACGGGCCTGCATAGTCTGAGGTGATTTCTGGGGTGTGTGCAGCACTCCAGGCTGGAATTTGCATATGCAAGGGTCCAGCTGTGCATCCCGACACTGGCTGTGCACGAGCAAAGGCAGCCCTGTGCCCTGTGCGTGTTCAGTGTTCACTCCTGCTCCAGCTCATGGCTGCTGCTTCTGCCCAGCTCTGAGCCCAAACATCATGGGAAGGGTCTGAAAATCCAGGTGGCACATCGAGTGGTAACTGGAAGATTTTCTTCCAGCCCTCTATTTCCCAGGCTGTTTGTTTTCCATCTCTGGATATTAAGAATGTGGTTTCTAGCACCTTCTGTTTAGTGGAAAACACAGAATAATTTTTTGCCAGAAAACACAGATCATCCTTAAGAGCTCTGGAAGTCGTGCCCTGTGCGTGCAGAATGGTACAGGCAAAAAAAAAAAAGGGAAAAAAGAAAAAAGGCAAGTCTGTTCAAGTCACAAAGAAAAAATGAATTTTTTCTCTTCACACCACCTCTTTTCCCCCTTCTCTGCTTTCCCTTCTCTCATCTGCTAAATGAGATGTTTCCACAGTCTCATTCAACACAGGATGGCAGTGGCAGAGCTTGGCAGCTCTGGGAGCAAATGACTTACAACCAAAGGACAGCTTGAAAGGCAAACACACGATTCACTGAACGTCTGGCAATCCAGAGCCTGTCAGTGACCCCTTCCAACTCGCAGCTAAGGAGCACTGGACAGTTCCTTAAATAAAATGCATTTTGCTTCAGTGTAGGAGCTGACCATGCTGACTTCTGTCATCTCTTACATCTTCTCCTATTTTCTTTTGCATTTGCCATGTGTGTTGTTCTGCTGATCCCAGTTCTGAGGGGAAGCGTAGCAATACAGCTGCTGTGCATTTCTTTGTTGTTTCCTTTCCTGCCTTGGCACCTGTAGCCACTGTAACTAAGCACTTTACAGTAATCTTAAAAGCCTTCCAAAAATACTGTGACTCATTAAAACTGACTCAATAATAAAATCGATGGCAGCCTTCTATTCCTTCTGGAAAACTCATCTGCCCTGCAGTTCCAGACAAAAATAAACGAGATAGTTTTTAGTTCTGGGTTTTTTTTTCCCCTGCAAAGCTTGACTGAAGAAATAAATAAAGTCTCACATGATATCAGGACCACCAGACTTTGAATTTTTAGGTGTTGCACCTGTGCACATACACTGCTCCTGTGCTTTCCCTCTATTGCAAGCCCTAAATTTAAGATTGTGGGGTTTGAGGGAAGCAGCACTGAGCCAGTGCTGTTGCAAACATTTAATAAAAGGGAGTGATAGGGAACAGCTTTGTCACAGCAGCATTTACCAGACAAAGAGCTGACATCTCTGCAGGTGGAATGTGCACAACCACATGTGTGATCCATGAACGTGCTTGCTCCTGGCAAAGACATCCTTGGAAAGCATCAGGACAACGGGATGGTGCCTTCAGCTCTACTCCTCCTCCACCCTGTGACCTGTGGGGAGAACTGAGCCAGTTTCTGGTGCTGTGTCCATGCAGAGTGGTGAGGAAGAGGAATGAGAGCAGTCCCTGAGCTCTGTGACCCACACAGGCTGCCAGGGGAGGCACAGAGCATCTGCAGAGTGCTAAGAAAGAGCTGGTCTTATGGTGTCTGCTGATGGACTTAGACATGGCCAGCTTAGCTCTGCTGGGGCCCAGCTGCTCTGCCCACACAGATGTACAGGCTGGAGGTGCTGGGCTCTCCATCTGCAAGGAGCCCTGAGCACAAGCCTGCATCTGCCTCCCAGCAGGGGAAAACAGCTCCCACCCTTTCCTCACCTGGCACGGTGGCCACAACCCAGACCCGCACACCTGTGTGCATCAGCAAAACAGGATCATGCTGCTGACCTCCTTAGCAAAGATCTTGGAGATCAACTGAGAAAATGTTCTGTCTATGAGCTGGAGATTATCTGGTTTAGAGTGTCTCTTTCTCCAGTCCAGAGGGGATGGAGTTATTTTAAATCTTTTTTTTTTTTTGTGCAAAGAAGAAACCAGAAGATTATTTTCTTTCTTCAATGTCCTGAAACTCCTCAGGGCTGCTTATCTCCAATTGTGCTTGTCAAATACGCCCTTCTGCTGTGCACTCTTCAGGGGAATGCATTTAAGAGCTTAGAAGGCCCAGCCAGGAGAGGGGACTGGTTGCCCAGATGAGTTAACATGACAAATGCACACACAGTGAAGCAACATCTACAATGGTGGGACTGTGCTACTCCCAAACCCAAAGAATACAGCTCAAAAGGCCTTCAGGAAGCTGTTCAGTCCATCTCCTAGCTCCAGCACCCAACAAAACCAAAATCTTGCTAACTCTTTCCTTAACCTGTTCTTAAAGAGCTAAATTTTAAAAGGAACTGTGCCACCACCAGTCTACTTCACCACTTCCCAAATCTCACTCTGCAGAGATTTTCCTAATTTTTAGAACTGTAAAATAATAGAATGGTTTAGGTTGAAAGGGACCCCCTGCCATGAGCAGGGACACCTTCCACTGGACCAGGTTTCTCATGCTTTCCTTTGCACCTTGATCCTGTTGCCTCTGCTCCCATCCTCCTTGGAAAAGCAAAGCAGACTGGCCCTGCAAACTGCACAAAAACACCTTGCATGGGACTGAGGTCATGTCAGTCGCAGGCAGATCTGAATTCCAGAAGTAAATTATCAGTTTAATACTGACAGGTGTGGTTTCTTGGTTTTGTTTTTGTGGGGTTTTTTTGGGGGGTTTGGTTTTTTTTTTCCTGGAAAAATAAAAAGAGATCAGTTCCTCCCCTCTAAATTTTAACACCTGCTCAGTTTGGGCTCTGAAAACAGGAAGTGCTCTGACCTGTCAGCCAGCACGCAGGGGTAAGTCCCCTGTTCCTAACTTCAGTGCAGCTTGACCCAGCCAAAAAGCTGCAAAATCCTCCTGAAAAGTTGGGAGCAGGGAGCAAGGGCTTGATCCAACAGCAAACTCAGGTGCTGCAGCTGCCAATGGTTTTTGTTGCTGCTGCAATTAGCAGCCACCTACCATCCAATTGAGCGTTTCCAGTAGTAAACTTTGTGACATGAGGACAAATGGGGAAATCACAAGACCTAATTACAGCTAATTGCCAATCCATGGGAAACACTCCAGTGAACTGGCACTCTACAAAGGGAGGAGACAAGCAGCATTGTTTTAAAACACAAATTTACCAGACATATAATTAGCTAAATACCCACATACTCTTCTAGCCACTTGTTTTATTCTGAATCAGAGCTCCTCTAAGCGCTGAACGTGGGGAAGGCATCCTCGAAGGGCAACTCTTAGCAGGGTTTTAAAGGGCTGTTAGCAGGTAAAGATCAAACCTAAATACACTTTGTGATTTTCTCGAAGCTTGCTGTGAATCACACGTTTGTTGTGGGCTCTGCCATTTTAATTAACGTAAAAATGTTAATATTGTCATTAACGGAAGAGCTCAGCCAGAGCTGCCCTGGCCATTTTCAGGGAGCATTTTCAGAACTGTCCAGGCCATTGTTCCCAGGTGGTGCAGCATCTCCTCCCTGTTGGTGGAGCATTCAGGGACACACCTTGACTCTCCATGCGGTTTGCAAGCTTTGGAATGTTTGTTGTTCCAACATTTGCCCAAAGTGGAATTTCCTGCGCAGTGCTGACACTGCTCCCCCATGAGCTGGCCTTAGATCCCATGGGCAGAGAGATTTGATCCCGTGGATTGCTCTGGCTGTGGGACACCACAGCTCAGCAGAGCTGATGTTTGGGGGTGATCCTGGTGGGTTGATCCACCAGTCATAGAGAATCAAGAATGGTTTGGGTTGGAAGGGACATTAAAGTTCATCCAGTCCCATTTCCTGACAAGGGCAGGGGCACCTTCCACTACCCCAGGTTGCTCTGATTCCATCCAGCCTTGAACACTTCCAGGGATCCAGGGGCAGCCACAGCTCCTCTGGGCACCCTGGGCCAAGGCCTCCCCACCTTCACAACCCAGAAATTCTCCCTAATCTCTAATCTAACCCTGCCCTCTGGCCGTGTGAAGCCATTCCCCCTTGTCCTGTTACTCCAGGCCCTTGTCCCAAGTCCCTCTCCAGCTCTCTTGGAGCCCCTTTAGCCACTGAAAGGGACTTTAAACTCTCCCCAGAACCTTTTCTTCAGCAGCCCAAACACCCCCATATACTTGTCCCATATTTTGAGGTTTTCTGGTGGCAAATAAGGCCCAGAAATCTCCCCAAGTGAGCAGTATGTGAGTTGCCTCCCCATCTCTCTTCATCCTCATGCCCTTCTGTTTTTAATTCACAGCAAACCTGTGGTGGCACTTCCCTGTATGAGCTTCCACTGAGTGCAGGTGAGAGGGCTGAAACTGGGGCTGAATGCCCTGGTTTTTAAATCTTAGCATCCCCTTCTCTGAATGGCACAGTTACATCTGGCTGGTTTTGCTCATTTACAGTTTAATGTAAATACCAGCCTTGGAACTCATTTGGGAAGCTTGCATATGCTAATGTTTTGTAGCTGAATTATTATTATTTTTTTACATTAAACAATAATATTGATATTTTCAAACTTTGCATGCCAAACACTGAAATTGAATTAAGTATTGTTTAAAATAACAATAATATAAATTTGTTTTAAATGAATTTAGTGTCATTTCATTGTTTGAAATGTAATGTGAGAAAATATTACTGCTGGGGCAAGAGTAAATATCTAAGTCTGTTAATTTTATTGAAGTAGTGGATAGATCCACATGAACTATTTCTCTGTGTGTTTGGTTAATATTTTATTGAAAATTGGTGTTAGCTCTAACTAATGAAAATCCAAACTCACTTCACATATGAAGGTGTAAAATGCATCCAACAACTTAATAACCCATTAACTTCAATGGAATTTTTAATGCGAAAATAAAAAATAAGGTGTTTTGAAGAGATGTATAGAGAGTGGAAATTGGCCAGAACAAGTCACTTCTCATTCTGAATTAATATGGATGGGTGGATGTGCAACCAAGATCCTTCATTATCCAGCAGCCAGTTTGAAAGGACACTGCAAGAAAGCCCTGAAAATAATTAAAAATATTGTGTACTTCTTAAATAAACGCTTCCCATGCGTAAACACTGGAGCATTTCGCAAAGGGCAGCAGAGTCCACTCCTTTTTCCAGGTGGTGAAACTGAAGCCTGGAGTGGGGATATTATTTGCCTGGGCTCACCCTGCCAATGGCCAGGGCTAGAGCCAGGAACAAATCCCTGTCTCTTGACAGCTAATCCAGTGCCTAAGCCAAGATGGTCTCCTGCTTCAGGAAAATGCTTCCTTTGTAGGTAGCACTTGAGCACATGTTAAAGTCAAGGGGACTTAAATGTCTGCTCGAAGTTAAGCCTATACTTAAGTACTTTCCAAACAGAGGGTAAACTTAAACCCATGTTAAAGCGCTTTCCAGAATCCCAGCAAAATCTGTCCAAAGCGCTTGATTCTTCTAACTGCCACAATTAATGGTGTGGAGAAGTCGAATTCTGGTGATTCCCATCTCTTTCCATCCCTTGCTTTGTTGTTATTTCTCCAGGTTTTTCATAAAGAGGGGAAGGTAAGGAGGCTGTTTTAGATTTTTTTTTAGAGTCCTTTTAAATCTAGTTCTGTGTGTCCTTCTTATCTAGATGGAATTTCAGTGTTGATTCTCAGTGTTTTATTGTGGATCCTGCCACGCTTGGGACTCACGTGCTATTAAGTAATTATCAACTCTCACATCTGTGTAAAATGAATAAATGTGTTTATTAGGAGAGGAACAAATGGTCTTAACAATACAGGGGAAAAATATCAGGAAGCCTGAAACTGAGCCATGTTGGGTTTATTGACTTTACCAAGAACCATGTCCTCGCTGCTGTGCGGCAGTCCTGAAGTTATGAAATTGCAGTCATGGCAGATCTTGTGTGACAGAAGGGGAGGGTGGATATCAAAGTGCTCTTCTTCCTTCCAGCAAATTAAAATTGTGTGGTTTACACAGGGCTCCACTTGAGGAACAGTCAAAAGGCAACTTATTTCCATGGAGCACCAATAACTCCTCGGTTGTGCCGGCGTGGACTTGAGGAGAGACATGTGTGGCCTCAACCATACAGAGAATTTGATCTGTGGGATGATCCTGGTGCAGAAAGGTTGGTAGCTGTTAAGAAAGGCAAAGAAAGAGTCCCCAGACTGCACATTTGTCTAAAGCAGGTGAAATTAGGGTATCATAGAATCATATAATGGAGTCAGAGAACGTTTTGGGGCAGAAGGGGCCTTCAAGATTATCTGGTTCTAACACCGCTGCCATGGGCAGAAACACCTTCCACTCAACCAGGTTACTCAGAGCCACATCCACCTTGGTTTTGAACACTTCCACAGTGTTCAACACCTCCAGGGTACGGGACAACTCAAAGGTTTGGACACGTAAAATGCAGGGCATTTTTCAAAAGAAGGTGTGGGAATTATCTAGACTTGGCATTGTTGACCAATGAGGAAAACAAAACCTGTCAGGAAGGGGTTTAGACCTGAGCTTTGAAAAAATAGGTTTGAAACGGGTATATGGAGTGAAATGGGATGTGCTAGGAATGGGAGAAGGGGTAGATCAGGGAAAGAAGCCTTGTCTTGAAGGTTAGGAGATGCAGGTCTAAAGTTTGGGTATGAAACTGAAAGGAACTTGCACAGTAAGGAAAAGAAACAATAAAAGAAACAATAAAAGAAACAATAAAAGAAACACCAGCCCTCTAATGAAAAGAAAAATAATGGATGGGTTGGGCATAGAGCATGGGTGAGGGATTAGTGTGTGTCATGCAGGCATTGAAGAGACACTACCTCGGCTTTCCTTAGGGATGAGGATGGATAATGGGAATGAGTGGGAATGGATAGAACTGGAGAGGGCCATGTGTAACATGCAGAACTCCAAGCAATTCATGTGTTCAGGTCTGGGAGGATCAGATCAGCCCCAGGAGGGAGAAGGAGCTGCCACATGGAATCACCATTCCTGTGGCAAAGACTCTCAATAAACTGCTCAAAGCCTGAGTACTCTGCCCTGAGCATCTGACTGGGAAGCAGCAAACAGTACCTGTAATAAAGGATGGAGCAGCTGTTGAAAAGTGATTAGGGAAACTCCTGGCTGTACCTCAAGACTATGCAGTGCTTTAGAGCAGCTTTTTAAATAACTGAACATGTGAAGGCACATGACAATGGGATAAATGCGAGTTGGGTTTGTGAGATGGAGTGCTGGGCTCCTTGGAGAGCTTTCTCTGTGAAGTTAAGAACAGTGGCATGCCCCAGTCTAGCTGGGCTCCTCTGAAGAATTGAATACATTGTGCTGTGCAGGGAATATGAGATGATGATGGAGAAGAGGAGGATTAAAAGCAGTGCTCTGTCGTGGGTCAGAGCGTGTTCAAAGGGGCAAGGGTGGAAGGTGACTTGGGAGGAAGAAACAAGGAGGTGGAAAGTGGTTATAGGGTTGCTTGAGCTAATGAAACACACAGCTGATAGAAAATTTGGAAGCACTGTTGATTGGGATCAACACACAGAATTTGGGTATTGTCAAGTACAAAGGCAATGCACTTTGGGACCAATAATAGAAGCTGCTGTCTTAAACCATGGGCTCTTCAGCTTGAAAGACAGATGTAGAGAAAGACTTTGTTAAATGCTTAGGGAATGGAGATGGGCCACTGTGCAACCTGGCTGTGAGCAGAACAAGCCCAGCCCTCGAATATTTCCATTTTATTGCAGGGCTGTGGCAGAGTTAATGCTGCTGCAGGAGGCACGGAGGAAAACAGAAGCGGGACAGTTGTGGTTGCCCATGTTTAAGATTCAGACTGGCAGGGTTACTGGGGTGACTGGGGAAATGGAGAACCTATTTTTATGAAAGAAGGCTGAAAGAGCAGGGCTTGTTCAGCCTAATAACATGAAGGCTGGGAAGAGATAGGCCTGCTCTCCAGAAATGCACCGAGGGGGGGGTAAACACTAGGGAGGGATAAGAGCTATATAAGCTGAAATGCTGGCACAAGAACAAATAGGCAGGAACTGGCTCTGAATAAATCAGGGCTGGAAGTTGGAGGGAAGCTTTTAACTGACAGAGGGAAGGGGATCTGCAGCAGACCCCGCCAGTGTGAGCAGGACAAAAATAATCCAATAGTTTTAAGATGGTGTTTGATAAACTCATGGAACCTGTGCAGTTTTGCTCCCTCTGGCGTAAAGAACCAGAGTGTCCAGGCTTGGAACAGCCCTCTGAACTCTACAGAAAATTTAACACCTAAGATGCACATGGCAGGTAATGCATGTCAGAGTAATTATTTTAGCCTCTGGCAAGCTCTAATTACCTGAAAGCAGCAGCAGCACAGTAGGAAGGTGGAGCAGGGCAGGAATCAGCTCCTGTTCACTGCTACAAGGAATGTAACTGCACTTAGTCACTGAGTGCAGTGTGCTTGTGTTGTGTTGGAGCACAATAATTTTTATGTTCACCAGTAAACGCTTCCTGCATCATCCATGGTGCTTGTCCTCAGAACTGTGACTCCTCCTGTGGCTTCAGCAGGAGCAGAATCCCACCAGGCAGCAAAGCATCTGGAAATTGTCACTTGAAACACTCTGCTCTGCAGCACTTTCCTGTCTCTGGTGAGTCCAGGGGATGACTGAGGCAGGTTAGGGGTGGATGCTACCATGAAAGGCTGCAGCCAAACTCTGACATATCTAACTCCAGTCGCCCTGTACACTACAAATATTCCCAAGTACCCTCTAGGTATTTTTACCCTCCTCAGAGAGCATTTCTTAAAGAAATCCCTTCTAAGACAGCAGGAGTTCTGCAATCTGCTGTTTTCTAAAATGATCAATTAAAGCACCAAGTTTGCATAAGGTAATCTGATGCAAACCACCTGAAGGTCACAGAGCCTGAATATAAGGTCACCAAGGGATCTCCAGGTTCATGTCATCAGGTGGAGAATAACGAGGGATGTGTTTTGACAATGTTTATGTTTAATTTAACAATTAACACTGGCCTCACCTATTGATCTCTAGGCAAACACTCGTTATGGTGCACGATGACATTGTAGTTAGCAACTTTGGATTCTGTTGGGGGTGGCTTCAGCTGAGCTGCATTAAGAAATGCTAATTGCAAGTCATGAGGAAGGGAAGCTGGAACAAAAGAAGCCACACATTCTTGGTGAATGTCCCTGCTCTGGGCAGAGATGCCATAACCAGAGGCCTTAGATGGGAAATAGCTCTCTTATTTTTCTAGCTTGGGTCATATATGGTTAAGTTTTATCTCACTTCCACCTCCGAGTGAGACTGATCATTTTTTAATTTACCAAACATGATTTAACCCAGTTTCTCATTGATGTAAATATTACCAGCCTTCAGCTTTCATTATACCAGTGTGGGAGAGTGAAAGTTTGCTGGCAGAGAGCCCTGAGTACCCTGAATGGGCAAGCTCTGGAAGAAACTGAAAATACAGTGTCAGGAAAGCCTATGGATGGAGCAACACAATGAAAGGGCTGTGTTCTTTTATTGTCAGTACTATCCTTACCCCTGGAGAGCTCAGAGGTGGAACCTGAAGCCACTTGCTGCTCCCATTTTCAAATATGCACATCCACCTCCTTTCCTGTGCCTCTGCAGTGAATTGTACCTTAGCCATTAAAAGAATTAAAATTTGAGAATATCAACCAGTGTGAAGGAAAAAGATGAAAAATGCACCCCTGCCCTTTACTGGCAGAAGTGCTGTTGGACATTGGTCCTGAAACCACACCTGAGAGGCTGTGCCCTGCCTGTTACACCACCAAAACAAGAGGAACTCCCCAGGAAAATTTTAGGTGAAGCAGGCAGGAGGCTGGGAGAGGGCAGGAGGAACGGAACAGCAAAACTGAGGTGATGCATCTGACCAGACACAAAGTCAGTGGTGCAGGCAAGAGAGAACCAGAGCTCACTATTTAGCAGGCTGAGCTCAGTGATGATCCTAAAATTCTTTACCATTTAAAAAAGTGATGCACATTGGTTGTGCCAGCTCTGGACCCATGGTATTGTGTGATGATTGAGTTAAAATTTTGCAGCAAGTTCCCCTCATCAGCTGAACCCTGGTGATGGCTGCTGTGAGAGAAATGAAGCTCCAAAGGATGTATGGAGGTCTGGGAGGCAATGTGGTGTTTGGAGAGCAGGCCAACATGTGGTAAATCAGGGAGAGGAATTGGTATTTTGGACAGGCTGGAGGAGAAAGAGAGGAGCTAGAAGGACAAGGGACACAGATAGGTAACAACAGAATAGAAATAAATATTTTAGCAAGGGAGCAAGTGAGTAAAGGGCTGGCTTGAAAGCCTCTTCTGGAAGCTTCCTAATCTATTTTTATAACCTTCCCTTGACCCTTTTTTCCCGTGTCCTCAATTATTTGGGGTAAGCATTGTCCCTGTCTTCGTTAGCTCATCTATATGTGCATGCAACCTAATGACATCGGTGAGCTACTTAATCCTAGTCTGTCAGTGTCATCCTGGATTAATTTACTCCCTCTTCAGCACTGACTGTCACTTGGACGAGTGTCTCCTGCACCTTTTCTTTCCCTCTGCTCTTTCCTTCCCCTCGTGCCTTTGGCCAGGGCCCCTGTTGCCCCCGGTGACATTCCAGCAGATCCCCCGCGCTCTGCGCTAAACGCTGCAGACGTGCCCTCTTTGTCTGCTACCTCCATCTTAATTCCTTATCTGCTTACAGGGCTGTGGCTCCCCCCTCCCCATTACTGACCTTGTGGATTAATGTATAGTATGGGACTGTAAGCTTTCTTGAAGGCTGGGTGAATTGTGTCCTCAGCTCCCCATCTGTCGACATCGTCCCTTATTGCCTTCTGCACGGTGACACGGACGCAGCTGAGACTTCATAGGAAGCAGATGAAAGAGCTGGGTTGTTGGGGTTTTTTTCCTCTTTTCTTTCTTTCTGTCTTTTTTTTTTTTTTTTTTTTTTTTTTTTTTTTTTTTTTCAACAAGGAATTTCCAGTTTGGCAACTGGTCCCTAGTAGTGGCTTCCTTGTGGGTGTCTTGTTTAATCAAGGGATTGCCAAGTCTGAATATTAATCAGCTCTATTTAAAGAAGTTGGAGACACGAGATGTGTAATTGCTGTGATAATAAGGTGTAGCCAGAGGTGTCTGGTTTGTGTGGCTGGAAGGGAAAGGCTGAATATTTTGGAACAGAGAGAGAACAGAAGGTGAGACTATAGGATGAATAACTGTGAAAGAGTTTCTTGCTCAGGGGATTTTAAGGTCTCTTCCAAAGCTAAATTGGGGAAAACCTTTCCATGGCTATCTGAGGAGCAAAGCCCTCCCTTGGTGAGGTGCAACCCCCTAGCACCAAGACAGAGAAAGCAGGGGACTACCAAAGATACTGGGGAATTCATCCTCTGGCAAGAAAGCTACAGCTTCCCATGGAAACACAGTGTTAAAAGTGACCAAAAGAACAAATATCCCAATGCAGGGCAGCTGTTTTGTGTGGGCTGGGTTGTGTGAGGGGGAAAAGGTGCCTAGACTCGTGATCAGAGTCTCAAGAGAAGGCAGTCACGTGTAGTTCTTGTTATTCACACTGGATCTGTGGGGCACTTTCTGCTGGCCTGGCCTTTGAGATTGTTTTTCCTGATGCCACTGTCTCTCCACAGAGCCCTGGCTGGAGGTATGCACAGAGCTGGCCTCCCTCTTTTGTTTCCAGCTCTTACTTTGCATTAAAAGATGATGAAAAGCTGCTTGAAAATGCATTTAGCATTTCCCTTGCAGTCAGCTTTGTAGCATGACTGCCGTGTGCTTTGGTGCAAGGAATTACATATTGCTCTTCTTGCCTGTTTGCTTTTCCATTTCTCTCTGCTCTGGTGCTGGGATCTGCCACCCCCCTGCCAAACACACACAATCTCCTGCTCCACACGCTGCTGTCCACTTATGAATTCCATAACTGGGCTGTTCTCCCCAGGACCGTTGGCTCTGTCATTGCTTGTTTTGCTGCTTGGAATAGGCAGGGAGATGATTTGCAATCACAACTTCATGTGTTTGAACACGAATGGAGGTGGAGTTGCCCAGGGCTCAGCCAGACTCACCCAGACCAGGTGTAAATAATTTTCTCTGGTCCATTTTGAAGACCACAGAGCTGAAATGGGTTATCCTAGACAGGAGTGTGGCCACGTGCTGGGGAGAGCTAGAAAATGCCATCAAACCCATCACAACCCAGGCTGTGCTGCCAAGGAAAAGAAGTGCAGGGAGCAAGTCCAAACACTAGACCCCTTGTCACTTGTGCCTCTCATTGAGTAAATGTGGAGATCTGTGCAGAGTCTGGGGCTCCTTGATCCAACAGGAGCCTGCGGGGTGGGCACACAGAGCCTGGGAGCTCTGGGTTTGTTTGGCCAGAGGAAGCTGAGAGGGGAGATCCACAACCTGGCTTCAGTGTGGTCACAGAGGGGCCAGAGCCACGCTGTTCTTGGAGGAACACTTGGACAGATAAGAGGGCAGCAGCCACAACTTGCATCATGGAAAATTCCAGTTTGGCATTACAAAAAAATTATCCACACAAGGGTAGTCTGGAACAGGGGGGGTCAGGACCTTGTGGCATCTCCATGTGAGGAAGCCAGGTGGCCATCCAGCTTTGAGACAAGTCCTGGAGTGTCTTTTTATTTGCATTTAGGCACAGCCATAGAAAACAGTGGCTTTGTAATAGAGAAATGACCTCTCAATGGATATACTTCCTACCGCTCATTGAAAAATAGAGTTTCCATCCCATGGGAAATTTTGGTATTTTCATATTTGTTTTCATCTCAAATTGGAACAGATAATTCCTGAAAAGAATTGATTTGCAAATGTCAGAGTGTTTCGTGTTGACATTTTGAGCTAAAATGAGATATTTTTGTTTGAATCAGGTCATCATTTGCCTCTGCCTGAACAGCCTCTTGCTTGCAGGAGCTGTAGCTCTGTTTCCTGTGATCCCAGGAAATCCTATGACTGGTTAAACTGTGTCTTCCATAACATGCCCTTATTTCTTCCAGCAGCTGATTACTTGAGGGAATTACAAGTCTTCCAGCCTGCAGTGTGCTGGCTTGAGCAGATGTAGAACAAAACAAGAACCATCACTTTTCCAAACAGAACTCATTTCTGGGAAACATTTTCTTTCTTTCTGTGTGTAAAGTCTTGATTTGAGTGAAATCTCATTTTTTTGAAGGGAAAGCAGTTTGTTTCCCCTTTATTCTAAAGAAAATGTTCCATCAGCCCAATGTGGAACAAATATATTCCCATATAGGTGGGAAGGTGTTTCTTTTCTGCTTTAACAAATGCTGCAGCCACGTTCTGTTCTCATTTCCCACACCAAGCTCAGACTTTTCCCTGTTAGTTTCAGTGCAGTTAATCCAGTCACAGAGACATAGCTGGGACTAAATTTGGCCCAAAGAAGAGATTTATTGTCTTTTGTAATAACACAGAGATGGAGCCACAGCTGGTACAAACCAAGGAAATCAGTGGAATTTGGATGACTTATACCTGCTGAGGTTCAGCCCCAGAAATATTAATAACTAACTACCTGTAGTGCTTACAAATGTATTTACAGCCCATTCCCAGGGCTGCTTTGGGCAGAAGACAGCACGCTTGCAGGTTTGCTCACTCGGTCTGGCAGGAAGGGGTTTTCACACTTTCTGCTCTGCTGGCAGCAGCCAGGGTGGATCTCCTCTCCCATTCCTCTTCTCCCAGCCAGGGCTGTTTGTCCAAAGCCTCTGCAGTATCTGCCTGCAGATCTTCTGTTCTTTCCGTGCTCTAAACCCTGTGCTCCGCAGAGTCAGTGTGAGCTGAACGCAGGCATCTGAGGACATAATTTGGGCTTAAAATTTGTAGCACATTAGGAGCATGCTAATTGCCTAGGATGACATCCAGCTGACAGCTGATTTGATGGTAACTCTGTTCTTATTCCTGTTTAAAATTCTATCTCCTAAATAAATGAGTGATGGGATCGATAGCCTCGCTCTGTTAACAGGAGGGCTGTGGTGCACCACTGTGACTTTGACTTTGCTGTTTTCTTTGCCAACTAATTATGACCAAAGTGACATCACAGGTGATCTTCTCTTGTTCCTGAGACACTTTTAACACCACCTCGTAGGCACTTTTCCCAGAGCCAGTGGCTTTTGTCATCTGCCTCTCTGGTTTCCTGTTCATTACCTTTGTTGAAAAGTGTAAAAAGGAGGCTCAGGGGGGACCTTCTCTCTCTGCATAACTCCCTGACAGGAGGGGGCAGCCAGGTGAGGGTCAGAGGCTGCTCCAGGGAACAGGACATGAGGACATGGCTTGGAGTTGTGCCAGGGGAGGTTTAGTTTGGATATTAGGGAAAATTTCTTCACTGAAAAGGTGGTCAAGCATTGGAAAAGGCTGTTCAGGGAAGTGGTGGAGTGCACATCCCTGGAGGGATTTAAAAATTGTGTGGATGTGGCACTTGGGGACCTGGGTTAGTGGTGGCCTTGGCAGTGCTGGATGATCTCAGAGAGCTTTCCCAACCTAAAGGCTCCTGTGATTTTACGTGCTCAGATGAACTCATCCAAGTTGTGTCCTTGCTGCTTCCTTGCCTGGCTGGGACATTTCCTTCTGCATGCCAGGGTGGGCATTTAAAAAATATAACTGACTTGATTGCTTGCCCAAATGTTTGCTGATGGAAGTATCTACGCAGTGAGAAAATGTCAATCAACTTAATTGCATGTGCAAATTCCACTCTGCATGTGTAAATACAGGATCTGTGTGTGCTTTAAGTCTCTGCACTGGGAAATTGGGCTTTGCTACCTTTTAAATGCAGTCATTTAGGGTCGGTACAAGGGGGAACGGCATCAAGTTGCACTAAGAAGAGGTTCAGGTTGGGTATTAGGAAATATTTCTTCACTGAAAGAATGGTAAAGCCTCGGAATGGACTCCCCAAGAAGTGGCAGAGTCACCATCCCTGGAAATGTTCAAAAAGCAAGCAGACTTGGCACTTTGCAATGTGGTTTAATGGGTTTAGGTTTTGGTCGAAGGTTGGACTGAAGATCTTGGAGATCTTTTCCAGTAAATTGTATGATTCTTCCTGTCAGTGCTGCCACAGATGAAGTAAAGGGCAGGAAAAAATATTAAATTGAATTAAGGCAGCAAGGGCAGGCAGGGCTGGGTGTCAGATCCCACACAGCCCTGGGCTGTGAGCTCGGGAATGGACAGTTAGGAAGGGTTAATGTCTCATTTACATGACTGAGAACAAACAACTACGGGAAATGCCCGGTTTACAATAAAAAAGATGTGGATTGGGAGGTTCAGGAGAACAAAAGACTCACAGATAACTTGCAGCAGTATATCCAGGAGGGAGCACATCCATTTCAGTGGCCTGCTAAGCATCAGACCTTATATCTGTGTGGTCAAATCTCTGCATAGTTGGTTAACCCGGCCATAATAAAAGAAATTCAGTGAATTTCTCTCTCCACAATCCTTGGATGAGATTTTCTTATTTTGCCCAACCACTTTCCATGGGAACTTCTCTATTAAATCAAAGCAGACATCCCTCTACCCCTCTATCTGATAGTAGCCAGCACCACTTGCTTCAGACTAAGGTGAAGCAAATCCTGCAATGGGAAGCTAAGGAATAATTTGCTGCAGATAAAGTTACTTTGCTCAGAGGTTATCTTCAGCCACAAAGCACAATTCTTGCTATCTGATCCCAAGCAGCATGAATCTTTACTTGCCTCTCTGCAGGAGAATGAGATCTCCCCATTGTTCCCGGTCCTGGTTTCCAAAATCCATCGCTTCTGCAGGTACCTTGTCCCTAGATGGAGCTGTATTTCACCGGTGTGCTGGGTACAGGACCAGCAGTGCCAGACCCTGTTTCACAGTTCATTGTCAGGAATATTGCAGTTTGCTGACTGTTGTTCTCCTCGGTGCTCAGTTCTGCCTCTGTGGTTTTTTTTTTTTTTTTTCCTGTGGATGTTTGTGCTTAGGAAGAAAAACACCCAAACAACATAAAACAAAAATAAAATTACTGGATAACCCCCAGTAGAGGAATCTGATTAGGAACAGAGCCCTGGGAGAGGCAGGGGCAAATTCTCTGTCCGAGCTACTTTGAGAATTGTTATGCATTATATTGCCATACAATAACAATCAGGAGTTGGAAGAATAAGGATTATTCCCATGAAAAGCCACTTCTCCCAAACAGCAGCACTGCATTTAACCAGTGGTGTACATAATATTGCATTAGAATTAATATTGTTACTAACAGATGTCCGTTTTCAGCAGAGCAAATGGAGATGGTATTTTATTGTTTCTCACTTCCACATAAATGGATCTCGAGCAGCGATTACGCAAAGCAGCACTTAAACATTAAAGCAATAAAGCTCAGGTTCAACCACCTTCCTCAGAAACTTGTGCTTCTCCCCAAAAAGCAGGCAAATAAGAAATGCCAGGCTTTAAAGTGCTGCATGTTTTGGAGTTGTTTTCGAGGTTGTGTGTGTCTCCTTTTCGGCTGCACACAAGCAAACAAACCTGCAGATTAGTGAGTGAGTGAGTGTGTGTGTGTGTGTGCTGGGGTGTGTGTGTGCACGAGTAACCCAATTTCTGCCTTTCATACTTTGCCCAGATTAGAGGCCAAGCCCTGCAATGTGGTGGCGAAACACAAGCTGGAGTGGGGGCTTCGTTTTTCCTGCATTTGATGTAACAGGTAGATAGAAACGTCCCCTCATGGGGACAGCTTTATTTGGTGCAGCTCTGTCATTTTATTTATTTACTGCGGCGTTATTTTGATGCAAAACTCTGCCTGCCTCCCCCATCCCCCCTTCCCCTCCTGCCTTCCCTAGAAGTGACATGATCAAAAGCTATTTCTTCTTCAGAGTGATTTCCAGTAACCTCCGGAGCAGTTTTTTTAATTAAATAAACCTCATCTTGTCTAGCTTTCTGGTCAGCATTTTGAACCCCCTGCAGATGGGTCTGAAGGATTAACAGCAAATCCTCCTCGACCCAGCTCAAGCAGATGGGCGGCATGTGTCTGATAAATACTAGGACAAGGTCTGCTTCCTCGTGTTTCCAACAGATAGACGGTATACCCTGTAAATTAAATTTAAAATGGTGGCCCTTTCAACCCTCAGAATAGCAGAGGAAAAGGAATACAAATGATATGAATTTCCCATTTCTGACACATTGTCACCTCCCGACCACCGAGTCAAACATCACCTGTTGGGCAAAGTGGTGCCTCCAGGGAAGGTCAGGTCAGGGAAATGCTGAACTGGGAGAGCACACAATGTGTGTGTGTGTGAGCCCCTATTCCTGCCTGCTGCATCTCTTTGCTGATGTCTTTTATTTGCATATCAGTTTGCAGAGTATCCTCTTTCCAAATGAATGTCTCTTTAACATTGGTACCCATGCAGCTGCTGGGTGGGAGGCAGACCCGAATTCCTGCAGAGTGTGCAGAGAAGGGAAGGGCTGTGCCCTGGGCAGGGGGTTGTGCCGAGTTCCCTGAGAGAAGAACTGGCCATTTCCCCACCTATTCACTTGCAAGGGGTCAGGAATGATGACCTTGGCTTCGGGCAAGGGCAGGTCGTGGGGATGGAGGGGGGCTCCATGCATGTCCCACTTGCTTCCACAGAGGCCCTTCAGGCCAGGCATTTGCCACTTCACCAGAGAAGCTAAAAAACCAGCCCCTTTCTCCTTATTTTGTGCTCTTTTTTTTTCCTTTCCTTTAATTTTTTCACTTTAGAAGGAAAACCATTTCTGTATAGAATTTCTGTATAGAGTTCTGTATAGAATATGTATTTGAATCACGGTAGTTGGGATGGTAGGAGGAGTCGTGTTTTAGTGTTTGTTTTTGAGCTGATTTGGAGTTTTCTTATAGGTTGGGGGTTTTTTTTTTGTTGTCCGGTGGAGCTTTTTTTTTTAAGCATCCTGCTTTATCTGTCACTCCTCCCGCCATCCCTTGCCCTCCAGGCTGGTGGTCACTTGGGAACAAGAAAGATTTGCCCACAATTGCTCTGCCTGACAGCATTAGTGGAAACTGCCTTTCCCCGGTGACCTTGCTGCTAAGCTGGGGACTGCCAGTGCCTGTCACCTCCAGTGACACTGCTCAGAGGGTCCTTGTCAGAACAATTACCACTGGTATGTCACTAGATTGTCCTGCAGAGCCTTGGGCTCCCCAGACGGGGTACCTGTGGTATTTTGGGGTAAAAAGTACTGTGTCTATTGGCCAAAGCTTGGGGATGTGGCAGCCATGCAGAGCCACTGGCTCTGCACCTCTGCAAACAGGTGAGGAGGTGGTGAGAGCCGTGCAGAAGCAGCAAATGCGGTGTCATTTGAAGGCTCATTTAAAACTCAAGTTGGAGAGATTGGATTTGGGGAGATATCTCCTGTTAGAGGCATCAGTACATAGTGGAGAGTGGGTTTTCCATTTCTAAAACATTGGTTTTCCCCTCCCGGATAATTTAGGCTGTGATTTAAGGAAGGAAAAAAAAAATTAAACCAGTTTAAGGATAGCAAGGCAGCCAGCCTTTCCTCCCAATCCATCCCAGTCAGCATTCAAGGGTCATATCTTCTGCAGAGCCCTTTGTAGATAAGGTGTTGTGGGATGAATGCTCTCTTGGAAGGGTGATAGCAGTGGAAAAAAAATGGGAGAATTCAAAGGAGGAGTTTGAAATGCCATAAAGCTGCTGGACTAAATGTTCAGCTGTTGCAAACCAGCTTACTCTTGGCTGTGGGTGGACTTGCATGGTGTTACTCAGCTAAAAATCTGGTCCACAAAATCACAAGCAGAATAACAGAAGAGGCCCCCAGGCAAAATTTATATTTTTTGTGTGTTTTTCGGTGCTGTTTCTGCTAGTTCTCACTTTTAATTACCTAAATGACACTTTCCACTGATGTTCTCTCCAGCAGGATCACCGTGGGCATAAAAAGCACATTTCCTTAAGCATTGCTTGTCTCTCAGGATTGTAAAGTGCCAAGGTAGAAGAAGCAGTTTCTTTTATGACATCTGCCCATGTCAGCTCACATTTAATCCTTGTGAAGAGAAACACTCAAACTTTGTAATGATGGCTGGGAAGTCTGAGTGAATGAACAAGAGAGAAACAGAACCATTCACAGGCTTATTTTTCTAAATAACTGGAACAGTTCAGAAAATGAGTCAGCTTTTTTTTTTCCCCTTGGTTTACCCAAAATATTTTAATTTTCATCACTTTAGCTGTGTTCTTTATCTGCTTGTAGAGCTGTGATGCTGGAGTTTGACAGCTCCCTGCCTTTTCATGGCCTGGCACAAAGAGGCTGAGATAAATGGAAAGGAAAAGTTATGTTTTGTGAAAATGTGGTGTCCCCCACAGCACACGCCTGTCTGCCCACTGAATATTTCCTCATTTGCCTGTGAGACATAAGAATATATTTGGAGCCAGAGGTTGCCTTTAGGCAAAGCTAGGCTCCGTTGTCAATTTTAAAAAGCACAGACCTGCTCAAAGAAAACTTCTTTTTCTGTGATAAGTGGAAAACTCAATGTTGAAAGTGTCCATTTAAAGCAAATTTTTCATAGCTGTGAATGTAGTAGTTGAACAATTTGCACTGAAGTTGTTCCTTTTCTCTCCCTTTTTTTTAATCAGGATTGCAGTTAAAATTTTTTCAAGATGGACTTTTCTTGGTTTTGTCAAAAATATTGAATGACAAAAAATGTCAATTTTTTCAGCTTTCAAGGTTAATAACTTGTTTTCTTTTTCATGTAAAACATTTCTATCAACACATTTCAACACATTACCACTGGTATGTCACCAGATTGTCTTGCAGAGCCTTGAGTTTAAAGAGGGTTTAAAATTTACTGGTGCAGGAAATAGTTGAGAAGATTTCACCCAAAGAATATTTTGTCTTTAACAGAGCAGAGCCCCAATACTATCTTGTCTTTTCAAGCAAATTTCTGTGAGGGAAGTTTGGAACTTGTATTTTTTATTTTTTATGCAGGACTTCTGTGTTCCAGGCCAGGCTGGATGGGGCTTGGAGGAATCTGGGATTGTCGAAGGTGTTCCCTGCCCATGGCAGGGGTGGGATGAGATGGGTCCCTTCCAACCCAAACCATTCTGGGACTCTGTGATGCTGAGATTGGAAAGAGGACTGGATCTATTCCTTATCCAACCCAGGCACACTGGGAGAGAAGGAAGTGGCTCTTCTCTCCTCCCTGCTCTGGTACAGGGGCAGGAGACACCTTTGGGCCAGGTGAGCAGCAGGACAAGGTGTGGGAGGCTGCACCTCCACACACCCTTCCCTCTGCAGGACCTCCTGGAATGGAAAACCCTCAGGAGCAATTCTGAAGAACAGTGATTTATTCTCCACTTTCAAGTGATACTGTGAACCTTTTGAAGCAAAACGAGGTGGCTATATTATTTTTTTTTGTGTGTGTTGTTTCTTTTTTTTTCCCAGGGATTCCCCAAGTGGATGGCTGTCAAAGATTTTAATATACTGCAGGCACAGCAGCTAATTCTCAAATCTCTTGCAGAAGGATCTTACAGAGGGAAGCTAGGATGCAAATCCTTTTGAAGGCTTTTTCCATTTTGAAACCTATAAATAGGAAAGTAGGGCAAAATGACTTTGACAAGTTTAGACCTCACCTTCTTTAATTACTCTCTTTGGATCAACAACCTGACTGCAAATGCTTATCTGCTCCCACATTACGCACAGGTTTGGAGTTTATTTTTTAAGAATAGTGCATGACAATTCTGCATAATATTTTTAATACCCCTGGCCTCCAGAGATTTCCATATTCTAGTTGATCTTTACATTTATAATTGATATAAATGGTGAACAGGGCTGATTGCTTGAATTGTCCTTTCAGTGCTGGAAGTCTATTTATTCTTTAAGAATAGTAAATTTTCTTCCTAATTCTGTTTTTTTCATTTCTTCTCCTTTTTTAAAAAAATGTAAGCATTTAAATTGAATATGCTTTGCTTCTGCTTAGTAATAATTGCTGATATAAACTGTAAGCTATGAATAAATTAGTGGCATGGGTGCTGTTGTTATAAAATGAGGCTTTAAAATGAAGTTTTGGTCACCCTTCTATAACGCATAATGTTTTAATAAATAAGATAAATTATGATCTTTGTGGGTCCCTTCCAACTCAGAATATTCTCTGGTTATTTCCTGTCTCTGTGACTATTGCATGTACACAGTGTAAGGAGGAAGGTGGTTGGTGCCACTTTACATAGAGCAAACATGAAAGATGACACAATTGTGCTAAGTACTGTGTTTGATTATGTGACAAGATCTGAGATGTGGCTATTTTAGGGTGATTTATGCTTTGCTGTGGTATGGAGGGCTGTAATTCATGTTACTTTAGTACAATATTGTTTTTTGCCTCATTTATCATGGCAATATCCAGCCTTGATGAACACAGGAGAAACACTGAGTGCAGGGGGGAATGTTTTAGAGCTGTGTGGTGATCAGTGTGTGTGGCCTGATGGAGAAACCAGCACACAAATTTACCATCAGTGCAGTGCAGAGGAGCAATTCAGTGCTCCAGGTATGGAGTCATCAGATTTCAGTCCTTCTCCTTCCTCAAATCAGGAATAACGTGGCAGCAGGACCAGGGCAGGGATCCTCCCCCAGGGCTGGGCAGTGCTGGGGCCACACCTCAGGTGCTGTGCTCAGTTCTGGGCCCTGTCACATTCACATTTTCTGGAAAAATCCCTTCACCCAGGATTTTTCTCCTGGGAAGCTGAGAGAGAGAAAAAGGAAAACAATTCTTATCTCATTTGCTTCTCCTATGTTGTGCTCACACGTGGAATGTGTTTGGAGATTCTTTACCCACAGATGATTGTTTCATTGGGTTGTGCTGTGAGTTGTTTTGGCTCATTGGCCAATCAGTGCCAAGCTGTGTCATGACTCTGAAGAGAGTCACAAATTTTCATTATTATCTTCTTAGCATTCTGTAACTATCCTTTCTCTATTCTTTAGTATAGTTTAGTTTAGTATTCTTTAATATAATATAGTATCATAAAATAGTAAATTAACCTTCTGAGAACATGGAGTCAGATTCTTAATTCCTCCTTCCTCTGGGGAGAACCCAAATACAATAGGGCCCCTCAGTTCAGGAAGGACATTGAGGGGCTGGAGTGTGTCCAGAGAAGGGAATAGAGCTGGGGAAGGACCTGGAGCACCAGGAATGGCTCAGCCTGGACAAAAAGGAGGCTTGGGGGGACCTTCTGGCTCTGCAAAACTCCCTGGGTGCAGCCATAGGGAATTGGGCTCTGCTCCCATGGAACAAGGGGCAGGACAAGAGGACATGGTCCTAAGGTGTTCCAGGGGAGGATTAGGTTGAATACTAGGGAGAAATTCTTCACAGAAAGAGTGATTAGACATTGGAATGGACTGCCCAGGGAGGCAGCAAAATCCCCATTCCTGGAGGTGTTTAAGGCAAGGCTGGATGTGTCTCTCAGTGCCATGGCCTGGTTGACAAAGTTGGTGTTCTGTCATAGGTTGGACTCAGTGATCTCAGAGCTCTTTTCCAACCCAGCTGGTTCTGTGTGATCCTGTGATTCTCTGTTATCTCCCTGACATGAAGCACCTGGGGACAGTGGCCTTTGAGAGCTGCCACAAGGAACAGTACGGATCTGACAGGCAGAAAACCAGGACCAACACACGGGAACCACCTAAGCTCTGGTGACTGAGGTGGACAGCAGAAGGATCAGATTGTAGAAGTGCCTCTGTCTCTCTCTTACACTCCAGTTATTGACAGGAGCTGCAGATAAATAGCTCAAAGAGAGACATCTCCATTTTGGATGTCTGTGTTTGCTCATGAGGCCTGCTGAGCTAGGCCATAACTCACTCCATGCATCCATCTATCCAAATTCTTCACAAGAGCTGCAGGGCTGGAGGGTTGTTCCCTAAGTCCTATTCAGGAGGGACAATCTTTCTCCTGTGTGCTTAGGGACAGTGGTTTTGTCTGTTTTCCTGTTATCTTTCAGCTTTTTTTTTTTTTTGCCATTTCTCCTGTATTGTGATTCCTCTTTTTTGCAAGATGGAACAGCCTCAAGCTGTGCCGGGGGAAGTTTAGATTGGAGATTAGGAAATATTTCTTCACCAAAAGGGTTGCCAAGCACTGGCTCAGGCTGCCCAGGGCCATGGTGGAGTCATCATTTCTGGCAGCATTTAAAAGATGTGGATGTGACACTTGAGGACATGGGTTAGTGGTGGCCTTGGCAGTGCTGGGGGAGTGGTTGGACTTGGTGGTCTTGGAGGGCTTTTCCAACCTAAAGGATTCTATGATTTTATGATTCATGATTTTATTCATTTTATGAGTCTACCCTTTATACTTGCTGCTGCTTTACATTAAACCAAAACATTCTTACAGGCTGGGAACTTCTAGAAGCTTTATCTGACCCAACCAGTTTCCAGTTCACCCCATTCTTCTGTGAGTCACATCTAAACCTTGGTATGCTCTGGAGGACAGGGAGCCACATGCTAAACAGATTTCCACCATAAATTTTGAGTCAAAATATGTTCCTGCAATGCATCATCTCTGGCCACACTTGTGTTATTGTCAGTGCACAGAGACTTCACAGAGCTCACAGGAGAGAACCTGCATGTCCAAGAGGAGCATCCACTGCCAGCTCTAATTCTCTGCTGTCCCATGCCATAATTGCACATAGTTTGAGAATGTGACCACTCTAAATAATTCTGAAATCTCTGAACATTGCCAACACTTGGACCCATAGCATTGAATTTGTTTACAGATGTACAAATAATAGCACCATTTACCTTCAGCTCTTTGAAGGATTCTAGTGCCAGCTACCACAGTGAAGGTCTTAGACAGAGTCCAAGCTCCATCAGATGTTTTACTGCTCGTGTGATCTGCTAAATGTTGTTTGCTAAACTGTTTTTTAACCTCTTGATGCTATCTCAAATCACAAAGTGTTAAGGCAGATATCTGGCTTTTAATTAAAATATTTTAAAGGAAATTAATAATATCCATTACTACCAGATATTTTCCTTGTTGTTCTGATTTTATTTCTTCAATGTGCTGTTTTTTGAAACAAGTGTTTCAGTTTATTATTCACAACAGGGCTGTGAACCACAGGAACAAGTTCTGCTGATCCATTGGGTCATTGGTGCCTCCAGCCTGCTGGCCCCAAAACACCCAGTCAAAACCAATGGATCTCAGTGATTCAAGCTGGTTTTGAACCAAACTTTAGCATTTTCTGATTGTCACTTCTGTCTTTTTATGTTAGAGCCTCTGGTGCTGGATGTGTGGCAGCCAGAAGAAACACTCACTGCAAAGCATGAGAATGTAAAGATTTCAAACAATATTTGTGCCCCACAGTGGGAACTCTGATCCACATTTTCTGTGTAGGTCTGTACTTCCTTCTACATGAGCAAGACACAATTTTTGTGGAGGTCAGAGACCTCATGGAAAGGCCCTTGGCTCACAGATGAGCCAAGCAAGAGGGTGTCTGTGTGGCTGTGCTGGTTGTCAGCAGAGTGGCTGAGCACATACCCAGGAACTGCTGTGTCCAAGGGAGGGCAGAGGCGGATGGATCTGCTCAGTCAGTGATTATGGATGTCCCTGAAGGTGCAGTGGGGATGCAGGGCTTTAAACACTGATATTTAGCCTGTAACTCCCTTTTTAGGGGTTATTTTGTGAGCCCCTTAGAGCACAACCTTTGCAGACTGCAAGTTAAAGGTGAAGCTGCCTTGGCCCTCCTGCCCCTTCCTCTTCTGTGAGCAGTGTTCAGCAGGTATCTCTCTCTGTTACTGAAACAATTTCTGACATCTCTGCTCTTTTCTGGGTATTTTGCAGCTGGTGCAGATGTGGAAAATGCATGGAACAGTTCCTGAATTCCCGCTAGTGGGAAGAGAACACATTTAAATATAAATTGTACATAATATGGGATAGAGGTGTTCACTAAATACAGATATATTGAACAGCTATAATAAATTAATCACTGAAAACCCATTCATGGCACAACCTGTTCTTCTCCCAAAAGTTTGGAAGTGTTCCTGGGAAGAACATAAGCCATCCTCTTCTCTTGTGGGTTGCATTTGATGCAGATACTGGAAATACAAAATGTTTCTGGTTAACTGAACCAAGGCAGAGCACTTTTCTCTAATTTTTGAGGTAGGTGTGCCTTTGTGCTGCATTAGCTCCCTTTTGTTTTCTACAGGCAGAAGCTGTGGTCACAATTTTGTTTTCCTAATTTCCTTTGATTTTAGTAGCTCTTGATTGTGGTGCCCCTGTGTAATCATTCAAGGTAGATTGTTAGTGTAAGCTGCATTGCAAGGTCTGCCTCTATTCAATGTGTTGCTGGCTATAACAGAGGCCCCAGACTAAGGTCAAAATTATTATGTGGAGATTAAACTGTAGAATTTAATTATGTATTCTGTTGCTCCTAGTACATTTATTAATTTAGCAGTACAAACTGACTGGAGCTAAACAAGCAGGGCTGATTAATTTGCAAAGACATCTAGGTAACAGATTGTGATCAAAGTGGAGACCTGATCCTGTTAGATTGAAATGTGTTGTTTTGTGCTACATGAAGGACATAGAGCAGCATGGTTTATCTTTATCAATGCTTTCCTCTGAAGGAAAGGAACAAGCTTGCAGATATAATCAGCGCTGAGGCAATGCCACTCAATAATTACCCACTGTCTCATCATAATCCCGGAACTAAGCCCCTGCCCAATCCATCTGGGACACTTTTCCATCTATTGCACAGCTCAAGAATACGTGTGTAAGCTATTACCTCTGGTCCTGCTATCTGTCCCCTGAGTAAAGATTCATAGCAGTGACCAATTATGTTGCAGGGGGCTTCTCTGTCTTTCTGTCTGGTTTGTTTTTTTTTCTTCCCTCTCTTTTTTGCCACTGAATCATCCTGTATTTCTTAATTATAGTAATGGCACATTAGTGCCCTGCTACTCTGGGGTGCAGGAGCCTACACAGCTACAAAAGTGGTGTTGCTTGTCATCACTTGTAAAGCAAATTTTAAAGTAATGGGGACGTGAGAAAAGCTTGTGTTGATGTGATCAGGCATCTGAAAGCTAATTGAATGCTACAGGTGGAAGTTCCTATTCCTGGGAGGATGGGAAGGACCCAGTTTGCATGGCAACTGGAAGTTCACTGACTGAAATCCTTATTGTAAAAATAAAAGAAAAAATAAAAAAAAAAAAAGGTAGGAGAACCAGTGGCCAAAGAATGGATTTGGGATGGTATCACCTCAGAACTCAGAAAGGATGGAGAATGGGCCAGGTTCCCGTTCTCATGGGCACAGGATGCAAAACTGAGGTCAGCAGTGTGGCAGCAGCTACTCTGCTCTGCAGCCCTGGTGCCAAGAACAAAGAGAAATACCCAGCCCATGGCCCAGAGGTCCCAAAGTTCAAGCCAGTGTTTAAAAGGGGAGCAGAGGAGCTTCATGGAGGTCTTTGCCTTAGACTAAGCAGGATCAGCAGGGACAGCTGCAGGGTCTTGAAAGTCAGGACACTCATTTACCACGGATTTAAGAGGGTCTCTGGTGGTGTTCTGTGTTGATAATCTGGTGATTCTCTTGTGCTGGGCAAAGAAGAAAAGTGGAAGGAGGAAAGAGATGGCTTGAAAAGGATGAAATCCCAAATAATTGCTTTATGTGATTGCTAGAGAAAATGTTTGTAGGCACGAATCAGATTTTCCCCCCCAGGGCTGATCATCGTGAGAAGTTGCTGTGATGTCTCTTTGTGTCTGTTAAGTATTGGAGGGAAATGCTCTGAATCAAGCCCTGCCCAGCACTGTTATCACAGGGATGGATTCAAGAGGTGACTCTGGATGTCTCTTTGCCTGTTTCCCCTTTCCCTTCCCTTGTCTCTCTGCTGGAGGAGTGAGCACACACACCTATAATGAAATGTGCAGTTGCTGATTGTCTTGTGGACAGGTATTTTTGGCCCCAGTGGAGCCTGGGGCTCAGAGATCCTCAAGCACTGTGTGATCTCTATAGGCAAAGCAGGCAAAATGTGGGGAATTAAATTTAAAACCTGAGAGAAATGTCCTGGCTAACAGAGCAGGTCAATGATAAAACCAGGCAGGCAATTCCAGCCTCCCAGCCTAGTCACCCCCTAAATTCTTGGAATTTAATATCAGAAGCATTTATACCACAGGGTTGCAGTGATTTTAACAGAGGAATCTTATTCATGGAAGTGTGGCACTTTTTAGATGCACCAGTTTACAGACAGAGCAGAGTTAAGGGCAAAGGCACAACCCTGAATTGATCTCTGAAGAGCAAACCTGAGTGGGTTTGCTTTTTCCAAACACCAAGAGATAAATCCATATTTTGGTGATCTAACAGGTGGCACTTCTTTCAAGGAGAAATCAGAACGAAGCTGCTGGATGATAAGAAATACTAAAAAAAAAATCAGGTAATTTATTTTTGTGTGTCGTTCGAGGATTAATCCCCTTACTATAAATTCCTCCTGAATTATTTCCGCTTCATTCTGAAAATCTTGTCTATGGGTGAAACCAAGCCTTTTATTTTTTTCTAGTCCATAACTACTCACAATAAGCTGTGTTTTTATGTATTTTTTTATCTAGATAACTTTTTTTTTGGACACAACTAGTGCAGAACGAACATGCAGCATTTCCAAAGGACCTGTTTTCTGGAAAATGAGACATTTAAAGATCTTCAGTTTCCTTATTATTACTTCTAGAATGATTTAGTGGTGGAAATGTGTGTCTGGAGGGGGGGTAATTTTTCCTTTTCTGATTAATAACCCTGAGGCAGGGTCATCTTTAGCCATGGTCATGGGGACTGGCTAGACTGGTCCAGATGGTGCCATGTTGGCTAACTTCCTGTCAATACTCTTAACAGCTTACAGATAGGTTTATCAGGAACAGGCAATAACTCAGTCTAGACAAAAGAGTCTATCAGGCATCTAAACTAACAGAAGGAAGACAGAGGATATTCCTAATTTTCACATATCACTTGGGCTGCCCACTTAAGACCCGGTGTGAGCTGTCCTCTGTGAGACAGAAATTGCTCATTAGGACACTGTGCTCAATTCTGCCCTCTGGGTAGAGACTCTCTCCCCCTGTTTTCCTGCCAGAATAGCTGAGGTTGATTCTTGAAGCTGCAATGTTCAAGCCTCCCTTTTCTCCCCATCATTCTCCCCAGTTCCAAATTTGTCCTCGTGAATTTTATCCCCACACAGCCAGGATAAAAGTTTTCTTTGATCAGAACACAACCTCCTTTGGGCTTCCAAATATTTTTCTTGCCCTGAATTCTTAATTTTTGTATTATCCATGCTTGTGGGGTTCAAAGAAGGCAACAACTGGTTTCCATGCCCCTTCTCTGTAGGAATGTGAAGAGCCCAGTGGGTTGCTGGGGACTGGAGGCTTGTTTTTAACCTGGCTTTTGGTTTTGATATTCAAAATACACCCAATGTTTAAACACCCCAGTGTCTGTCAAAAAGAATCTTCTTGGAAAGAAGGCTGAAGATGCCAGCCCCTGCTAGAGATTTGTTTTTTGAAGTCTCTGTTCAGCAGCCTTTTCAGCAGGCTGAGGGGTGATCAGAGAGCACTGTGCTGTATTGGCCGCCTTAGGGGAAATATTCTGCATGAATCCTGTAGTCATGGTGCTTTCATTATGCTGATGTCTTTGTCCAGGACTAGGGAATCTTCTTCCCATTCCCACTCAGTCCAACAGCTCTGCTTTGCCTGCTTTACTCACTGCTCATGAAAAGCAGTGGGTGAAAATATCCTCCTCTTTATTTCCTGCTTTATTTATTTTACACATCCCAGCTCATGCCAGCCTCTCTCAGGATGACATTCCTCTTCAGGATGAGATCAAGGACTCTTCCTTTTGTCATTGGCAGTGATGGACCTTCTCCTGGGCCTGGTGGGACCACGTGCAGAAGACCCAGCCTTGGCTCAGTCTGGATGACAGAACAGGGCCCTTATTCCAGCCCACGCCTCCATCTCTGCTGGTTGATAGAACTGGGCTGAGAGTTGTGTTTTTTAATTTTATTTTATTATTAGGCTTCATGCTTGAGGGATATTCATAAATGGTTTATGATAATTTATCAGCCCACTTGGGTGAATATTGAATTCTGTATTTTACATGGCATGCCAATTTCCCATCTGTTGTATTTGAATAATATACAGGATAGACACTACCACTCAAGTAATCCCTTTACTACCAAATCAATATACAGTGCATATGGTGCTGTTTGGCCCACAGATATTTATTGTAGGTCTCTTTGGATAATTATCTTCTAACTCCCCCTGTGTCCTGGTTCTGTAAGCCCTGATCCTGCAAATGCCTCTGACATGAGTGGCCTCACACATGTGAGCCCTTTGGTCATGTTTACTGAAAGTTTATTTGTAAAACCTTCAGAATGTTCTGTTTGTGGCACCTTTCATTATTCCTGGAGAGCACCTGGGATGGGATGGGATGGGATGAGATGCTGGTTGTTGCAGATGATGCTCATCTTTTCTGTTGCCTGCCAGGATTTTCTGTTCACATAGATTTGCATGACATTTCTTCAGCTGGAAACCAGTTTTGGGAACCTTGCTTTAATGAAGGCTGATGCTGTTGTTTCAAAGAGAAGACAGTCAAATGACTTTACAAAAAAAAACCCAAAAACCCCCAAACAAACCCACACCTCACCAAATTATCTGCAGAGGCCTTTTGACCCTTTTTTGGTGGGGAGATTACTTATAAAAGGTTATTTTTGATCATTGTAAAAGAGACTCCCATTCTTCAGTTAAAATTGAATTCCAACAGAATTTCTCTAGATACATTGATGTAGGAAGGTGCTTTTTGTCCCGTGGTGATGTTAAGGTTCTTTCACCAGGTCATTTTAGCACCTCAGAAAATTTATTTCAGTGCTGCATTTGCCAGGGAGCAAACACAGAATATTTTAGGATGTGATTGAAGGGCTGGCAATATTTAGATTTATATTTTTTTTTCTGCTTTCTTTGGTACAAGAAAGCACTCTCTCCATGGCTGCATCACACTCAGGTTCTGAACTCAGCTTGAAAGAACAAACAACTCAACCTGGATTCCTTCCTGCTGAGGGGATTCTGTGGGAAGTAAAAGTCACAGAGTCTTTCCCTGATTCACCAGTGCTTGAGGCTGCTCAGCAGTGTAAGGGAGATCGATTTTATTTGCCCTCCTCCTTGGGGCATCAATACACAGTTTTACAACAGGAGCATTACAGGGTCTGGGTGGGAGTTGGGAAAGGAGCAGATGAGACCTGGTGAGGCTTGGAGGGGCAGTGGATGGGGCTGGGAGTGGCAGATCCAGCTTGAAATTCATAGTTTCATTAAAAATAATTTCATATTTTGGTCATAAGATTTATTTTCCAGGCCTTTCTTGTTTGTATCTCAGCTGACTGTCTGTGTGATGTTCCCCAAGAAAATCTGCAGGTTGCAGGAGCTGTGGGGAGTTTTGTGGGAATGTGGAGATGGATAAAATCCCCAGAATTTTGGTGTTTGCACAGGGCTGGAAGAGAAATTCCTTCTCCCATCCCTTTGCTAGTAGAGATGGGCTCAGCAGGGATCCAGGTAGGATAGGTGGGAGTGGGCCTTGTTCATGGGTAATTTAGGGAGTAAAACTGTAAAAATCAACCTTATCCTATCTCCCTAATGCTCCCCTATCTAGGCAGCATTTCCCTAAATGGGTTTAATATCTGAGAAGGGTGGGACAATGAGGGAAAGCCTTGAAGATAAAGTCCCACCCTTAAATCTTGGTCTGCAACCAGCACTGGGAAAGGCTCCCAAACACTGCAAAGGAACTGAGCTGTCCTCATCAAGAGGAAAAAATTCCCTTTGACATTGGCAGCATTTCCTTAAATGCCCGTGGTACATCTCCATGGTCTGGAAATAGGAAACAAATAAATACTAATGAATCAATCTGACAGCTCTCAGATGTGTAACAGGGCAAAGGTGCCCTAGCTCCAGGTAAGCAGAGATGAGTAATTAAAGGAAATAATTATTATGTGTTTGTTTAATTGAAAATCCCCCGAGGGGAAACGAGATAATTTTAAGTAAATGCTTTCACCAATGCATTAAAAATACATTTGTGATCAAGTCTAGATTCTCAGAGGCAGATGGGCAGGCCTGCAGGCAGACAGGGCTGCTGCAGCCACCCACTGCAGCAGAGCACTGGGATGGGGCTTCAGCATAAGGAGGAAAAGATAAAGCCAGGGGAGTGGTGTTTTTTAAAACCTGAGCAGATGCCTGCAGAGTTTCTGTGCGGTAGGAATGGCTGGTTGGATCTTCTCCTCTTTTGCACAGAGCAGGAGAAAAGTGGTTTGGACTTGCTGGGAGAATATTTTATACCTTCACAATCTGTGTGAGTGTGTGTGCCTATGCATGCAGCACATGCTCATTTGTTCCCCATGGTTAAATCACCTTCCATCTACCTCTGAAAAGGATTTTCTCAGGGTTTCCTTGCCTTTGACAGGTTCAAAATAAGGCCTTCTAAAAGTCTTTGTGCCAACCTCACCCAAGATTTTGAAATTTGCTGATTATCTTTGAAGGTTAAGTCAGGAACAAGTCAGTTTTGGCTGCTGGATGGACAGAAACTGGTTTTAAATGGTTTTAAATGGTTTTAAATTTATCTAGACATTGTATTCAGTATTTTCTCAGCCTGGTCAGTTCTGTGAGAGTAATAGGGTATAAGAACCCCTAAAATATAAATGTGGAACTCTCTGATCTGTGTCCTTGAATCTTGTAGTTTGAAGACCTACCAATGTTACTGGCTCACAACCTCTGCTGACTACAGGATGAGGAACTGATGTTATGCTTAAAACTGAAACCTGTTCTCTTCATTCCCCTGGACCTGTGATGGAATGCACACTAATATTTGTTTAGTATGTTCCCAAGCAATTATTTTGATAAGTCCTGAGATAAAGCAGGAGGCCTGGTCGATGCTAAACAAGCATTTCATTCCTTAATGGGCCATTTCTTTATTACCCTGCCCTTATGCCAGATGTGCCCAGGTCTGGAACTTTACATTTGTGAGTAGTTTCTTTATCTTCAAAACAGTTACTTGCAGGGTAGGGCTTCAATTCAGATATTGCTGCAGGCATTTCTAAATTATTTCTCTCCCCCCCCCTGCACACACCCATTCTTCAGCCTCTTCTATTGCATCCCCTCTGCCTGGAAAAGTGAGATTTTTACTGTGCAGAAGGTGTCTTCTCTTGGTGGCTGAGATTCAACCAGTGCTTGAGCTGTATTCTGTTTCTTTCTCTGTTTTAATGCTTTTCCACTGACACCTGTGACACAATCCTGTGTGTGATCCAAGGTGATGAAATCCAATCAGGCTGAAACTCCCGAGTTCCCTTGGACAAGGCAGGTTGCTGAGTGCCCAGCCTTCACCCTCTGCTCTGCAGTGCTGCCACCTCAGTCACCAGAGCTGAGGGTAAGAGAGGGTAAGGGGTAAGAGAGGTCTAAGGAGGGGGTTATTCCTGAAATAGGAAATGGGTGTTGTTCCAGGCACCAATTCTTGCAGCAGTCCCTTACCTAATTCAGAAATTCTCTTAGAACAGGTTGTTTTTTTTCTTTTCATGGAATCACAGAATGGTTTGGGCTGGAAGGGACCTTAAATCTCATCCAGTTTCACCCTCTGCCATGGGCAGGGACACCTTCCACTATCCCAGGTGGCTCCAAGCCCCATCCAGCCTGGCCTTGGGCACTTCCAGGGATCCAGGGGCAGCCACAGCTGCTCTGGGCACCCTGTGCCAGGGCCTGCCCACCCTCACAGGGAAGAATTTCTCCCCAGTATCCCATCTGACCCTGCCCTCTGGCACTGAGAAGCCATTCTCTCTTGTCTTGTCACTCCAGACCCTGGTCAAAAGTCCCTCTCCAGCTCTCCTGGAGCCCCTTTAGGTACTGGAAGGAGCTCTGAGGTCTTCTTGGAGCCTTCTGTTTTCCACATGGCCAGGTCATGTCAAGCTAGTCATCCACCAGCACCACAAGCCCTTGTCAGCAGGGCTGCTCTCAATCCATTCTCTGCCCAGTCTGTATTTGTCTCCTTGGTATTGACCCAACACACTTGTAGAACCTTTATTTTATTTTATTTTATTTTATTTTATTTTATTTTATTTTATTTTATTTTATTTTATTTTATTTTATTTTATTTCATTTCATTTCATTTCCACTCTCTTGCCAGGCTTTTCACAAAAGCCCATTCACAACATGTCAGACTTTTTAATGTTCTCTTCCCACTTGAAAGTAGCCTTCACCACTGGAAGAAAATGTGAATAATTGAGAAATATCAGCCTGTGTCCCATAGGCTGACAGACCCTCTCTGCTGGCCCTCACAACAAGGCACAAAATCTCATTCTTAAAAATGTTATTTTTCCTTTTTATCGAAAGCTACATCTCTGCTGTGAGATAATTTCAGGAAGGTGAAAAATAGGAAAAATACATTATTTATTATTTATTCTTAATTATTATTTATTTGCTATAAAAATAGGAAAAAATAGGAAAAATAGGAAAAAGTAGAAAAAAATAGGAAAAAATAGGAAAAAATAGGAAAAAATAGGGAAAATCCAGCCCAATTTCTTAGGTTTTTCAACTACCAAATTCTCTTGACTAATTAATTAAGTTTCATGGAGATTTTTATGTTGGTGTGAGTGCATACACAGACATCTGGAGTGCAGCTCAAGGGGCCTCAACTCAACCGCTCCATTCTGTCAAAAGCTGGACCAGAACCTCCTCCCTTCCCAGCTTCTCCCATCCCACCAGACCCTCTCCTGCCATCTCCAATCCTCCGAAGACGGGTGAATTCCCTGCAGAGGGGCTGTGGAGCTGGTGCCCAGCTCTGTGCCTCAGTTCCCCCAGCCTGGCTGGGCCATTCCCCCCTCTCCCAAATGCTGGCTGAGGCAGAGCTGTGGATCTCTGCCATTTGGCTGAGGGTCAAGCAGAGCAGGCAGAAGCCCTGGTGCTTGGCAGTCTTGAAGGATTGGAGCACAGTGCCTGCTCCCTCTGTTGAAAGGCTCCCATCCCTTTCTCTCCAAGTGGGCTGTGGGCAGTGCAGCCCCTCTCCTGGATACCCCAACAGCAGCAAATTGCTCTTTCATTCTGCTCCACCCAGGAGGTCTCATTTCTCCCAGATCTCATTTCTCCAGGACCTTCCCGTGGTTATCTTTATCCCTGCCATTCCAAGGCTAATCTAAGGATGCAGGCCCTACCTTGGGCTACCCTGGAAGGCTGCTTGGAAGCCTCATCCAGCACAGCAGAGCACAGCTGCCCATCTTGGGAGCAAGGCAAACTGGCAGCAGTACATCACACCTGTGCTCCATGCTCTGAACTGGCTGCCAGCTCCCTCCTGGGCCCCGGCCAAGGCTGGTTAAATATCGATAAAGCCGGAAATGAACTGAGCTCTGGCCAGATCCAAAGGCTGCTTTTCTGCCTTGCCTCCCTCCTCACAACACCTGAAATGCCATCTGAGCCCAGATCTGTGGCCACATGGCTGGTGCCCTGCTTGGATAAGGATCTCTGTTATCAGCCCACTGCTTTGTGGAGCCTGAACTCAAAGCCTGGGAATTCAAAGGGAGTTTTGCCATGAATAAACTGGGGAGAGGCATCTACAAGAACATCATGTGGAGACAGGAGGGAGCAGAAGAACAAAGAGAAGGAGGGAGCAGAAGAACAAAGAGAAGGATCAATGCTTATCTTGGTTGCCCAGAGAAGCTGTGGCTGCCCCATCCCTGGCAGTGTCCAAGGCCAGGTTGGATGGGGCTTGGAGCAACCTGGGATAGTGGAAGGTGTCCCTGCAGGGTGCTGGAACTGCATGTTCCTTAAGGTCCCTTCCAGCCCAAACCATTCTCTGATTCTATAATCTTTGAGCTAGACTTCCTTATCCAAGGAAGAAAGATTTGAGAAAGGAAGATGAGGGTTAGAGTCTTCTGCTTTTTTAACACAGCACAGATATTTTTCCTGCTTTTCCAGAAGGCACTTGCTCAAGCTGTGTCAGGGAAGGTATAGGTTGGATATTAGGAAGAAATTTTTCACCAAAAGAATAATAAAGTACTGGAATGCTCTTCCCAGGGAGGTGGTGGAATCACCATCTCTGGATGTGTTTAAAAAAGACTGGACATGGCACTTGGTGCTATAGTCTGGTTGAGGTGTTAGGGCATATGTTGGACTCAGGGATCTTAGAGGTCTCTTCCAACCTCATTATTCTGTGATTCTGTGAGAGTCTGTGAGTTGAGGATACCTGAGAGCTGTGACTTAGTGAATTTGGTGTTAATGCTGATGTGAAAAGCTCTGTGCGATCAAGCCATTCACCTTCACAATTTCATCCTCCAAGTTCCCTGAGTATCCTCAAAATTATGTTTTGACAGTCAGTGAAAGAGGCCAGGCAGCAAGCAGGAGGATTTCTTTCTACTGACACAGAAACTTGTTTGGGATTTGCTTATCTTACTGTGATTTGGCTTTTTAAGATTTCCATCCTGGGAAATGATGGGAAAGCATTCCCTGAGGGAAGGGACTCCTGGTCCACACATGACTACCTCCAAATTCTTGTGCTGGCCATTTCATCACTGGGCAGAGACAAACCTTGGTGGACTCCAGCCACCTGCCTTGGAGGGATGCAGGGAGCCAAAACATGCCATAAGTGCAGTTCCCTCCCTGGCTGTATTTCAGATTGTCCAAAGCACCACCCCCGTGGTTCACTGACAAGATGAGCTTTGTCTTCTCACTCTCTGCTGTGCACAGGCTGTGCAAAGCTCCTTCCAGTCCCTCTGAGTGCCTGTGACACCCTCCTGGACATGCTGTTTACAGCCCACTCACTTTGGAGCACCTTAACACCCTACAAACTGCAGTTCTGGAGAGAACTAAAAGAGTCCCAGTTTATCCCTGCATCTTCTTACTTGTAATGGCTGCAGACCATAAGGGCAGCGGAGACAGTGAAAATTCCCATATATTTTGTTCCATTTCCCAGACATGTGCAGCTCAGAGACTTCCCAAGACCGAGACAGTGTTTTTGCATTTATTGGTCTGGGATGGATTTTTATTCCATTGATTGGTTTAGGAGCTTTATGATTTAAACTTTTGGCACCCAAGACTTCCTTTGGCAATGAGATCAGCAGCCTAACAGCAAAAAATGTGACCTCAGGCATTTGTTTTGGAATCCATCAAACAATCATTCTGGTTGATATTGCTCATGAGACAGTGCATCCTCATTCCTGGTCACCTTCTCCATGCCTCTTTTTATATTGTAGGTTCTTGTCAGATCCAACTTTCATCTTTCCTTTTTTGACCTGTGAAGGCTTTGTCAGTTTAGGATTCCTTCTGTGGAAGCCATCACTTCAGCAAACCTCATCACCCACCTCTCCATCCTTTTTTTAGCTCTAAATCTCTGCCTGGCACAGTGAGATGAAAATTGCCTGTGATGCTTAGGACATTAGGCACAGCTTCCACAGGAACCTTTGCACACCAGGCATTTTCCAGCTCCCTCACCAAGGGCACCTGTGTTGTGTATGAGTAAATCTGTCACCAATGGGACACCCCAAAGCTGTCCCTGCAGCAGCAGCCACAACCAGAATGGGAACGGAGGGATGCCAGCCTGTAGAGGGTTTGCAGTTATGAAAAAGCCAGAGAAGAAATTCTTAATAACATAGAAGTACCTGTATCAACTGTTTGGGCACTCTCAAAGCATCTGGGTATTCTCTGTAACTCGGAAATTATTATAAAAGCAGCTCATTCCATCACACAGCCTGTTGAGAATTTCATGCATGCACTGGGGAAAAAAAAAATCATGATTGCTAAACGCTCCATTTTCTTTTCAAGACACTGTGCTAGTCTGAAGTGGTGTATGTATACATTTCAGGCAAATGTGTACTTTGTCTTCAAATGAACAGCTTTCAAAATGATCTTTGGTTAAGCTCCCTTTTATTTTTATCTTTTATTCGCCTACAATGCCAGCTGAGGTTACCCATCTCCCGACAGCTACCAAATGGACTCGTAATTGTAAGGCTCGGTGATTTAATTAGACTCATTCTAAACACTCACATTTTTATCAATTAGTTAATGGGCTAAAGAGAGTCTTATTGTTGGAGCCAGGTCATTTGGAAGCTGGAGCCTTCGTGAGGGCAAGAAGCTGAAGAACAACAGCGTTAATATCTGTAATTAACCTCACGAGTCCTGGTTTGTTCAATTAGGACTGAACCCCCTCTCCATCCATATGCCTTTCGTCAGATGGGCTTTTAATTTGAAATAATTGTTACAGAAAAAAAATCAACAAATAATAGCTTCTTTTTTTTTTTTTTTTTTTTTTTTTCTCCTCAAATGCAGACACATATAAAAACAAAAAGCACAATCTTGACACACGTGCCTGTGAGCTATTTATTAGAGCCTGGTTAATTCACAGCTCCCGTATAAATAATCATTCTAGGTTTTTAAAGATTAACAAAGCTCTTGGTAACAGATATTGTGGGATCTTTTCAAATTGATCCTCATCTTGTAATATGTATCTGTGTCTTTTTTAATGCTGTCTTTTCTACTACCAGCAAAAAAAAAAAGTTTGGGCTTTGATTACTTTTTGCAATTTGTTGCATGTGATTTCTGTGCTTTTGGGAGTCTGATACATCTGGTAGTTGTTTTTTCCTGAGGACGAGCTGTCTGGTATAAATACATCTGTTATAAATGAGAAAAGAGAAATATAGAACAGCCCACAATTACAGAATTACAAAATTATTACAGAACTACAGCAGGTTCAGCATGCCTGTCTGTGTATATATTAAAATACACACACCCATTTATGATGTTTAATTAGTCAGCTATACTGTAAATATTTAAATGTATTTATGTCTAGAAGAGTGTATGTACTTGGATATGCACATATATGTGAGGACCAAGTTTTGCACACAATCTTTCTACCTTAAAAATTTCAATTATTCATTTTTATTTATAGAGATTATATATATATTTGCCAGTGTGTATATACAGATGTATCTATATAAACATAAAAGCCCACTTTCCTGGCTTGCTGAGACAATAGGCACTCTGTGTGTCCTTAATCTTGTATATAATGTATACACAGTAAACATGCCCTTAACACTTGCTCCTGCATTTTCATTCTCTGCAACTTATTCATCTCTGTTCCAATTGCCATCTACAGATAAATCCTGGGACGGACACACAGATGATTTTTTTAAGCTGCCTTTGAATTCATTCAGTCAAAAGAGAACAAAATTAATTAGAAAGATTTAAGGATGGGCGTGATCACATCAGTGCAAGGCATTTAAAAGAAGGTCGGAGGTAGGTAAGTAGATACTAAAAATACCTCCTGGATTACGTTAGGTCCTCAATCATAGGCATTAATTGCATATTGCTTCCACAGAGAAATGTCTCTGCCCAGCCAACACACCCACACCTGCTCAGTTCTGTGTGCAAGAACCTAATTCCACTGAACTTGAGGGGCTGTGCAGATACACAATGGGGAGACTGGTGCTGCCAGCAGCAGCACTGGATTTTTCCATGGTTTGGGCTTCCCTTAGGAGGGGGGAATTCACCCTGGAAATGGGGTCCATATCTCAGGCCAACCATGTGGGAAGCCACAGACTCAAGCCTGGTCAACACAGAGGTGCAACTGAGCCCACACCTTAATCCCAGACCCCAAACTCTGCGGGGTCCTGGGGACACCTGAGCTGCACCAGGGCCATGGCACAGCGTGGCCAGTGCCACCAGCCCAGCCCTGCTGCCACCCCGAGCCCAACCTCCAGCCCAGGAAGGATCGAGCCCTCCCCAGCATAACCATTCCCATCACAAAGCACGGTGGGTCCCACCATAATTGGTTCCAAATTAAGCAGGATTAAATAACACAAACGTAACATAGCACAAATGCTGAGAAGTCAGGCCTTCTTTTTTTACACAGTTGTCTTTTCTTTTTTTTTTAACAGCGCCAAAGAAAGAGGCAAATTGTTGTGTAAAAATACGCGAAAATAATAGTGGTCCTGGAAGGAATGTTTTTCTTCTCTCTGGCTGCTACAAAAACAGTTGACTACTGAGAAGCAAAGAGGAAATTTGCAAGAAAGGGCACAGCACAACAGCAGCGGGGACTGTTAGGGGGAACGGTAGGCGCTTTGTTATTTCAGGAACTTCACTGTAATTTTAAAGCGTTATTTATAATAGTAATAATGCCAGCCAACTTGTTTCACTTAATACACAACCAGCCTAAATAAAAGGCTACAAAAGCAGCTGGGAACAGTACAGTTTCCTACTGTAATTGTGTGTACGTATCCCAACATCTGATGAGCCCCGCTCTACGTTCCCTTATTGTTATCGCCAACAATTATTCCCGTGCATGCGCCGCAGCGCCCGGAGCTCCGCTGAGCCACACAAAATGCACTCTTTGTTTCCTTAATTATTAGGCAGACAGTTCATTCTGTCCCATGTCCAAGTTCCAGACAGGTGGAATAAGGAGGTGGCATCTGTCTTAATATTGAATGCCACGCTTCCCCCATCTGCCGCCGTAACAGCGCGCGGGGGCTGCTTGGCTTCGGTTGCTCCGTCCCGCACCCGGCCATATGCCCCGGTGTGCCGCACGTGCCGGCGCGGCCGCGAAGGAGCCGGGGTCAGGCACGTGCTGGAGTCAGCAGGTGACAGTCAATACCGCCACCGAGAGCCGCCCCCCGCGCCAATAGAAAGGGGCCTTCAAAGTCAATTGACGGGAACGGAGCCGGCGCTGCCAATCAAATTTTTTTTGCAGGGCATACCTTCCAGGCTAGGCAAATAAGAAGATTTAGAGCACATGGCAGTTCATCGTTTATAATCCTGTCTTAGCCCAGCATGGCTTAGTGATAGTTCTGTGACAGATGATGAGCACATGACAGCTGGGGGATCTTATACAAACTCATACAGTAAAATTAAAATTAAATTAGTGACACACTTGTACACATTAGTTGTGCAACAGTTATGCAATCTGTTCGGGACCCTTAATGCAAACCATCGCTGATTTAAATAATTTATACTGAGGTGCTGAGGTGCTGGGTTGTGGGGTTTTTTCCCCTCTCCCAGAAGGAATGCAGCATTTGCACATTTTTAGATTTAAACAGCTCTGTCCTTCTCATTCTGTTTGTCCTCTCATTTCTTCTCCAGAAAGAAAGCAAAGACTTTATTTTTTTTTTTAAGTTGAAATGTTCAGAAGGGCTGTTTTGGAGTTCTGGGAGTGTTTTTTTCTTGCTGAGTGCACCGTGCAATTCATAATATTATGGCTGTTTTATTTTCCTACATAGCCACACTAGGCTGCCATTAAAAAAAAAGCCAAACAAATAAAAACAAACATACTGATCTCCCCCCCTCAAGATGCAGAATAGGAAGGAAACCTATAAGATTTGGGTGTTTTTAGATGCAGGAGTATAATAAACTGGCTGTTCTTTGGCTCTTTAATCTGATAATCTTGTTACTATTTTATGTTTGTGTGTTGGGGGAAAAAAAAAAGAGAGAAGTAATCACTGAAATGATGACAGTAGATCTGCAGTTTGAAAAGACTCATAACTTTAAAGCTTAGAGGGCCTGATCCTTTTATCCGCGTGGGCTTGACACCAGACTACCTCTATTAGCTTTAGTGGAGTTCCACCTGATTTACACAGGGTAAACAGAGACAGCATTCGACCCTGAAATCCTTTTTGGAAGGCCACTCTCTACACCAGCAGCGTGTATTTACTGCTCCTTCCCAATCCCTGCGTGTTTCTCAGTCACTAAAATTGCAGCTCAGCCACACAATGGGGTTTTACCCTCGTGGGTAGCAAAACTGTGGTGTCCAAAGGATGTTGCAATGCTGATCTATACTGCAATAATTCAGGGAATCGTAGTGGTTTATCAGCTGTGATAGAAAAAAACAAAACAACGAAACAAACAAAAAAGAATGGAGAAAATCTCGGGCTTTTTCCTTTAAGCAAATCTATTATTTATTTTTTACTTATTTATTTTTTACTTATTTATTTTTGTGTGTGCATTTAATCACAACCAGAGGATGATTTGGGGATTCCCAGCCATGGGAATTTTCCCAGCTAGTAAGGATAGTGTGTGTGCATTTATGTTTATATATAATTGAGATTAGAGGATAATTTGGAGGCTGTGGAAATGCTCACAGTTAGGAAGGCTAGTTTGGGTCTTTACAAGCTGTCTCTGTGTTAAATTCCTTTTTCATTCATGTAAAGGAATAACCCACAATAACCACCCAAATGGTGATCCAGCCTTTGAACCCTCTCACTAAAAAGGACAATTCTTGTTCTACATATTCTTATTTTTATGCTAATAAGGTCAGTGAGGGTTTTTTTAGTTGAAGATGTCCTTGCTTATTCAGGATGTTGGACAGGATGACCTTAAAGGTCCCTTCTGACCCAACCCAATCTTAGTTTAGGATCCCACAGAATATTTTTAGCATCCTCCCCTTCCCTCCTAGAAGCATCTGGAGGCTCAAGCCATCCCCACCACCTGTGGTGCCCTGAGTTAAACTCAGCTCACCTGGAGCTCGCTGAGGATGATTCACCTGACAGCTCCATGTCAGCAGGATGCAGAGAGCTGCCAGATGGTGAAGTGGCTTCAGCTCAGCCCAGCTGGGAGTGCAGCTTCAGGTGGTCCCTTCCGTGTGTAGATGCGGCGTGTTGTGCGTCACCTGTGCAGAGCCACGGGCACTGGTGGGCCCAGCTACTGCTGGTGGCAGTGGGGAGGGCTCACAGGGGCATCCAGGTGGCCACCACCTCCAGGGAAAAGGCCTCAGACATCTGCTGAGGTTCTGGGAAATATCCCCCATGCTCCTTCCCTGCTCACCCCAGAGGTTAATGCTACCTCTCCCACTGTGCTCCTGCTCTTTCATGGTCCATCTGTGAGTGGAGTGAGGTGCAGAGATCCCAGACCTTGTGCTGCCCAGGCCTTGGAGGATGGACCCATGTCAGATTATGGCTTTGAGAATTCTCTACAAATCCATTTCCCACAGACCCACAGCAGCAATGCTGGGCCAGTCAATCCCAGTGTGGTCATCACTGCTTGGCTGCTCCACTCCCTGAGCCCAGACCAACAGCTCCACTGGCACTGGGACGCCAGACCAGTGTGCTAAGGAGGAACAAAAGCTCCAAAAAGCCACCTCTGGGCCATATCTTTGGCTTGATATTCTCTCTTCTGCCACATCTCTGCTCTTATCCAGGCTCTGTTCTGCCCCAGCCTCCAGACCAGGAGTCAAACCCTTTATCCAACAAACCCATTCCATTCTCGAGCTTCATTTGGTCCCCAGTTATTTCTGGGACACTGTGGCCCTTGACTTGGCAGGCTGTGAGGTGCAAAAAGCCACTGGTGCCCTGACTATGGAGGGAAACAGGCCTGGGAGAGGGATGGCAGTGAGCTCATCTCTGCCTGGAAATGCTCACACTGCTGTGGTGGCCCCAATACTGTGTGACAATCACCAGGCCCCTGGTACACAGAGCTGCAAGATGTTTCATAGAGAAATGGTTTTTAAAAAAAACTTTTAAGAGCTTTAAAACATGGCTTTCTTCCTGCTCTCTGTTTCTTCTCCCTGGGGCTGGGTAACAGCAGGTTCTTCTGGCGACATGAGTCCAATTGTGCAGGTTTCAGAAGGAGAGAAAAATGGTGTATAATCAATTGTATATAATAAAACTCAGGGGGAAAAAAGCCTTTTCCATGCTGCACAATATCAGCATTTTGCAATTGGACACTGTATTTACCAAGGCTAGAAAGAAAAGATGCCTTCCAAGGAAGAGTTTGGGGCTTTAAAACACAAATCGCAGGGTACAAGCTGAGTTACTGGAACCTATCACAGAGTGTTGGTTGCCCCACACATCAGAATGAAGCCATTTAAGGATGGAAAACCCCTCTGCAAGTGGCACAAAAGCAGCTGTTGGGAACATCTGCAGCAGCATGTGCCCACCTAACCTGAGACACACATGAAGGGAAATCATCATCACAGAATGGTTTGAGTTGGAAGAGACCTTAAAAATGACATTTTTCCAACCCCCTCACCATGAAGAGGGTCACCTTCCACTAGAGCAGGTGCTCCAAGCCCTGTCCAACATATCCTTGAATATTTCCAGGGATGGGACCGCCACAACAACGTTTCCAGTGCCAAATCCCAAATCTTTCCTTCATAGGTTGTGGTGGTGTTTGCAGGGATCCTAGGACAAGGGAAGAGATGAGAATCTTGACTCCATGTTTCAGAAGGCTGATTTATTATTTTATGATATATATTATATTAAAAGAAAATTATATATTAAAACTATACCAAAAGAATAGAAGAAAGGATTTCATCAGAAGGCCAGCAAGAAATGAAAAGGAATGATAATAAAATCTTGTGACTGCTCACAGCCTTGACACAGGTGGCTGTCATTGGTCATCAAGCAAAAACAATTTCACTTGCTGGGTAAACAATTCTCCAAATCACATTCCAAAGCAGCAAAACATGGGGAAGCTGAAGTTTCCCAGCTTCTCAGGAGAAAAGATCCTAACGAAAGGATTTTTCCTAAAATATGTCTGTGACAATAGGTTGGAAGGGACCACCTTGTCCCCTGCTCAGACATGGCCCTGGAGCCTCCTCCAGCCACCCTGCTAAGGGAGGTTGCCCTGTGCAGGGCCAGGAGTTGGACTTGTTGGTCCTTGTTGGTCCCTTCCAGCTCAGGATATTCTAAGGTTCTTGCTTCTATAGATGTAGTTCAGCAGCTTCTTCTCATCTCACCTCACACCTGCCTTCCTATTTCACCTTTCCTGCACAACTGCACTTGAGCTGGAGGGGCAGGACTGCTGTTTTTCGGGAGAAAAAAAATTGAATTTTTACCTCTCTCTTTCCTGATAACTAGAATAACAAATTCTAAGGAAAAAATCCAAGCAGGCTGAAGATAAATTGGATAAATCATAGACAAATCACACCTTTGTGCTCTGCACACCACAGACACACGGGTGTGGAGCAGAGTCAGGGCTGGAGAGAAGCTTATCCACGTCCTGCACATGGGCAGCTTTTTAATTACTTGATGGAGTGACTCGCTGTGATTTGCAGAGCAACCTGGGAATGGGACATCTGTCTCCCACTAAACCAGGCCAGTCAGGGGGATTAGGTACCTGTCCTCTTTGAGAAGAAGCCTGACCCTCCAGCATGGCCATGTCCTCTTCCATGGGGCTTAAAAAGGAAGGAAGCAGGAGCCAGGCTGGGGTTCAACACCACAAATCAGTTCCCAGCTCCTTGCTGTGTGATGCAGTTATCCATTTAACTCCTCTGCCTCCTTGGTTTATCAGCTGTGATAGAAAAATAATGTCAATAATGGTTCCAAGGATAAGGAGACACAGAGGTGGCAAGTGGGATGTCCTGGGCTGTTGTACCTGCCTTGAAATCCTGGGTGGGATATTTCTGGATGGTGTTGTGTCTCTGTGCTGTTGTACCAGGTCTCAAGGCAGCAATATATGTCCATAAGTCAGCAAGATTTTAGTTTGACAATGATCCCTGGCAGCTGGATTATAAAGTATTTCCAGGACATAAATAGGACATGATGGTTTGGCCCCTCTGTTTGTGGGGATAAATATGTGTTTGGGGTGCAAACAATTGTGTGAAATACACCCATGCACACTGGCATGGACTCCCTAATCATTCCATTTGTGAATGAGCCACGTTTCATAAAAATATGTGGGGCACCACAAGAATTAATAATAAATGTGCAGCACCACAATGAACATTTTGTGTGAGCTTATGGGCATAATGAAATGAACAAAGCCAGAGGAGAAACACAGAGAACAATATCTTCACTATCAGCAGTTTACTTCAGTCTACTTATGTATGATCAAAGACTACAAATATAGTTTAAACAGCATGAAATAATGGCCAGGTTTGCAATGTGAAATAATTTTAGGTGGAAAAAAAATAAAGAAGAAAAGGCAAAACACACGACGGGCTCAGTGCCACGATGCAATGGGCGTGTGGGCTCATTTTGTGATGAACACCCAAGGAATGGCAGCAGTAGGGAAATGAGGCTGGAGGAGCTAACCTCCTTCCTACCTCCTCTTTGAAGATTTCCACATTCTGGGGAGAGAATAATGAAGAATATTTTACCTCCTCTATTACAGAGGTGTCAGTGGACAAAAAAAAAAAAAAAAGGAAAAAAAAGTCCAAACAGAAAAAAAACCCCAAGGATGTAACGTAATGAAATTGCCAGGCAGATGTTGGAGGGAGGGCAGGGCTGCTCCCTCTGACTCCAGTGGAGAAGAAGATGCACAGAGAGAGCAGCTGAATTATTCACAAGGGATAAAGGGTACTGGAACTCACTCCCTGCAGCCCCCAGTGAGTGTCTCAGCTTTCCCCCTCCTGTTTGCCTGGCTTGGCACGGCACTTCCTCCCACCCAAAAATCACAGAGGTGAGCTTCCCCATGGCCCCTTTACATCCAAGCCTGCTGACATTCCTGCCCCTTCTCCTCCAGCAGCTCCTTGGCCCCATCCTTTCCCCAAACAGGCCATTCAGCACCACTCATTCAGGGATGGATGAGAGACCTGAGCAGGGCTCCTGCCCTGGGGCTTCCCTGTGTCCCCTGGAATGGCAGCAGCCAGGCAGAGGAGCCTGGAGTGAGGAATCAGGGCTTGGATTGCAGCTGGTACTGAGGAGGGTTGGCATCCTCATGGGTCATTCCAGCCAAACACGAGGCCCCCAGGTCACCACTGACCAGGGCAGCAGCAGGCGTGGGGTGACAGCCACGGTGCCACACCTGGTGCAAACCAGCATCGAGGTGGGAGAGCTGTTGCTCCATCCCAGCAGCCTCAGCCAAAAGCAAAAGCAGCTACAGCTGTCACTGGAGGTACCAGTGATCGCACTTGAGGCTGTTTAGGTTTTTTTTTCCCCATTTAGACTCCTGTTTTCAGCTGCTGTTGCTTCTCAATAACTAAACACTTCACTTGAGATCCTCGATGTTTATTCCCAGCCTTAGGGTGAATTCTGCAGCTCTGTCTGCTTTTAGTTGTTTGTTTTAGGGTTTTTAGATGTGTTTTCTTTTTTTTCTCCCCCTTTTTTTTCCCAAGGACAGCAGAATGCCCCAGTCTTTTGGAGTTTTGAATTAGTGTTGCTAATGCTAAAAATTGGCTCCAGCAGCATTCAGGTTTAACCCTTTCATATTTTGTAATTGGTATTTTACCATTTAGGAGTTTGATTTGGGGGAGAAACATGGAATTTGGCAGATGGGGAGCACTGGAGGGGGACAGTTGCTGTTTTCTGTCCCTGGTAAAACAGGTTTAGGTGCAGCCACATCGCAGCCCTTTGGTGACCCTCACACTGAAAAAATCCCAGCTCCAAACCTGACACTGAGACACCACCAACCCCAAATTTCAGGGAAGAGCCAGCAATCAACCCCTTTTGACCCTGGGCTGGTTTGGGAGCCACAGGATGAGTAAAACACAAGGGTGTTTTACTCCCTGCTCTTCCACCAACTGGCACAAATAATTCTGTGAACTTCACAGCCCTTATTACTGAGCACGGCCTAATAATGTCATCTCAGGAGGCAAGTAATTGCAGTAATTAAGAGGTTGCACAAGGTCACTTGAGGCAGGGCTGGGAATACAAGCTTTTGTCTCTCACCCTGCTGCTGTGCCCTAAGAAGATGTGCACTGCAGCCACAGGCTGTGTGTGACCAGCCAAGCCACCTCCCTTCCACTACCAGCAGTGCCAGTCTGCAGGGACAGCAGCAAAAAAGGGCTTTAAACCTCTTTTTTCCTTCCCCTACCCAGGAAACCTCCTGCTTTGTAGAAATGGTTTGAAGCTGCTGTGTTTCGTGGGTGAGGGGGAGGAAGGAGGAGCATTGAGCAGGGGGAAGTGATTGCCCCAAAATCCTGTCCCTGCTTTGAGAAACCTGCAGTGTTTCACATGAAAAATGTTTTGTACTTGCACAGGGTGTGCAAGCCCTTCCCTACCCAGCCTTTGCTGTGCACACACATCTGGGAAACGGGCATCACATTCCACAGGCTTCATTCTTAGGGGCTTTTCCTAATTTTTGATGGCTCAATTTTGCCCCTTTCAGGCTGTCTGAAGCATGAGTCTGCCTGTCTGTCATCTGACTTGATGGATGGGACTGCCTGTTCCATGGGGAGGGAAGAGCCACCCCAGCACCCAGCACTGCCTCTCCCCAGCTGATGGAGCAGATGAGGGATGCAGGGAGTTACATAAAAATGTAGGAAGCAGAAACTTAATGAAATGGCTCTAAATGTGACAGCATTCATGAAAAGATTAATTACCAGGAGTAAAGGGGGAAGGATGCCAGGAATTGATAGGATTGGTACCAATACCAAAAGCCTGCTGTGCTAGTAGAGCCATAATATGCAGTCCTAATCTGAGGGCCTATTGTTTTTCTTACAGAAACAACAGGCTCCAGCCAATGAGACAAAAGGGGCTACATTACAGTTTCTGCAGGAAAAACAACAACAGCCATTAGAAATAATTATCTTAAGACAAATCGTCAAGCAGAGTGTGGCACACACAAATATCCTCCCAAGCATGAGGCTCTGGGAAGAGAGGAGCTGTTGCTGTATTTATCCCAGTGGTTGCACGAATGAAGGGAGAGAATTAGAAAGTGGGAGAGAGTGAGGAGCAAAAGGAGATGGGGGAAAGAAAGAGGGAGAGATAAAAATGCAGGTTTTCCCATCAGTGACCAGTCAGGGCTCTCATCCCTGGCATGGGCATGTCCAAGGATGTGGTCCCTATGTGCAATTCCAGCAGAAAAGAGGGAATATGTGCTCATCTGGATTTGCTGCTCAGGCCCTCAATTTGCCAGGGTGTAATTAACTGTGAGGAAGGGCAGCAAAGAATCCAACCCAGAAAGTCTCTCAAATGAGATCATTATTACTGTTCCCTACAAAGACCTGCTCTCCCTACTTCCCCCGAAGCAAAGGAGGCTATATTTTTAATTTGTTCTTCCCCATCTCCTCTCCTTGGCAGAATTGATGTATCTGACATATGAAATCACAAACTAACCCGTGGCAGGATGAAAATGAAAAAGCTCCATTTTGCAGTGGGATTAGACGACCACATTTGACTAATGGCAATTTCCTGCTGCATTTTATGTTGGCTGTGATTGTCCAAAAACTTTAAACTGAAATTTCAGATGACTGGAGACACTGAGAACGTTGTATTAACTCCCCATACAATGAGGTTTTACAGGATGCTGCCAAATATATCCTTAGACAGCATTTCCCTCTGAATTTTGGGTTATTTGTATGTGTAAATCTATCACATATTTTGATGTGTGCATGCCTTTTCTGTTTGATTGGTGTGTGTACTGATCAGTATTGTACTTTAGCTGTAATAATATCATATAAAATACACATAAACCCATCACAATTTTATTGGTACAAATCCAAATGGCTCTGTAAACAAGGACCACATCTATATGGGTGTCTGCAATACAAATAGATCCTGGCAGAGCAATTCTCTAAAGTCATCTTCCACCACCCCTAATGGAGACTACTTTATGTAAAGGAAAGCATTGAAAAGGACATATCTATACCTATCTCACTTGAAACAAAAAATCCACAACATTCTGTAACCTCTGCAGTGTTAATACATAACATATGGTGTCTGTTTCACATGCTAATAGTGACTTTTTAATTTGAAGTCAGCCCCAATGAATCTAAATCCATGCTGTCTCCAGGATTAATTATGAGTACTAGACTGTGATACCAAGCCTCTCTTCTTGATAAGCTTTATAACCAGGTTTGCACACAGGATAAAACAGTTCCTGAGAGCTGCCATATTTAACCTATGTGTGACCTGCTGGTGCATCTTTTGGAGAAAGAAAGCAGCTTGGTGAGGTGCTTGGTCCTGTTGTGAGGGCATTGGCACTGCCAAGGTGAGAAACACACCAGTGATGGGTGCTGACATGAATTACTGAGCCACAGACACCTATTTATCTTCATCCAATACACAAACACCCATTGGAAAGCAGGGAATGGGTCCAAGTGGAGCGAAGCATTCAGAGGTCCACGGCTCACAAGTTAACCAAAATCTTCTGCATCTCAGCTACTTCTCCTGCCCACAGCCCTGTGTGTTTGGGAGCTCCTCCTAGTGCTCCTTTCTGGGCTGAGGATGGGGTGGAAACCTCAGGGACAGGAGAACACAAGTGATCACTCCCAGCTTGGCCTGACGGTCCATCTAGTAGAGGCGCTTAGAGAAAAACCATAAAAACGAGGTCAGCCCTCCCCCTTATCACCTCCATTCCTTGCAGCACTGAGCTTCTGAGTCAGAGGCTGTATCTTTTTTGCTCAAATAGCCCTGGCTGGTGCTCACTGCATGAATTTGTCTGTAGCTCAACCTGTTTGTGCCTCGATTCCCACAGCGGAGCGCGCGGCCAGCGAGGGCTCTCCCTGGCCCAAGGTAATTTCATAGCAGCACAAAACCCTTCATGTCACTTTAAATAGGTTTAGGTGCAAAGATCAGAGCCTATCCTAAGCACTGCTATAATGTTTCTCCTTGGAGAAAACAGCTTCTTGATGCCCAGAGGATCCTGCTGTGGCGAAGACATTAGAAGTGGTTTTCTCTGAAATGCATGTGCTTGGATGCTCAGGTGGCTGCAAGTTCATCTTCCCTTCCTTGACAAATAGGCCTGCTTAAAGAATTGAGGCTTCCTTTCTTTCTCTGAATCTCTTTTATTAACCTCAGGTTTTTAAATTACTGCAAAATACATTTAAAGTGGTTTTCAAGGTCACTGGAAAACTACATTTTCGAAGTGTCAGTAGAAAATAACCAACTTTCGGACCACGAAAACGATGATATTTATTTTTGAACCTGCAAACCCGGTGATAAACCCAAGCTGTTTACATTAGTTTGAAATCTGTTTTCCTGGTTCTGGCCAGCCATGGCCCTGCTGCAGCTACTTTTCCCTCCAGATAATTTGCCATTCCCACTGCAGCGTAAATTCTTCCCCAGACAGTAATGCTGTGGCTGCCAGCCCTGCCACCAAAATGGCCCTGTCTCACAAGCTAAGTCGGATCAGCCTGAGACAGGATTTTCCTGACACAAACTGTCTGTCAGGGCTGTGGAACTGGGGGAGTGGGGCTCTTTTTGGCGGTGGCATCCACGTCTGTAGCTCGATATGAAGCTGTCACCCCACAGTCAGCGCCTGGTGCTGTGGTATTGCCTGCAACCACCTCCCAGAGAAACAGGAACAATTATTTGTAATAATTAACAATCCCAGAAGACTTTTCAGGAGAACTGATGTGTTTATCTGCCATGCCTTGGCTAAATTCCAGCAAGGACTGCATGATACTGCCTCTGCCATTGTATCTCATCCACCTAAATTCTCCCGCAGTTTTGATCAGGATGGAGAGCCTTTGTTATTCCTCCTCCAGCAGCTCTTGCACTGGATTCCTGCATTTGGAAATAGCTGCTGAGCCAAATACATTTCAGTTACAAGTGATCAGTACTGCAAATTCTTCTGATTTTATAATCAGTCTTAGGATTTTTGGCATTTTTTTCCGAAAGCCTGAGCTGTTGGAGTCCTTATGAAGCACTAGGATCTCAGTTTTCATGGTTTTAAGTAAGTGGCTCACCCTTGCAGTTGAAAACACGAGGCATGTTTACCCTAGAGGCTGAGAAGCCAGATGGTGGATAAAGAAAATGCAACAATTTGGGGTTTTAATCTCGTGATTTTTTAAGCCAATCTCATAATTTTGGGGAGCTGGTTTGTGAATGTCCGCAGTTGGCATTAGCGAGTGATCATATTTTACGAGGAGTGCTTAATTAATTGCTGATTTAATTTGTGTTTGCCAAAAGCTTTGAAATCCTTGGATTCATTGAGTTCCTTTTAGGACAGAATACAATTTCCAGTGCTAAATCTGCTCAGATCTGCTACTCTGGGAATCTTTCAGTGGCCAGCAGCTCAATTTAAGGGATGAAATGCATTTTGGTGGCATTTTCACCCTAAACACTTTGAAGGCCCCACTCCCTGGAGGCAGAGGGGTTGTACATGACCACAGGATGAGCAGTGTCTTCTAAAGGGTACAAAACAGACAATCCTCTGGGTCAAGCTCATCCTCAGTTTTGGGGAGATCACTCACCAGCCCCTAAGCAGGATAGGGAATTTTGTAGGAGTCTTCCAGTGCCACTGAAGGCCAGAAGAAGTCTTGTTGTTTTGGGCATCCAGCCCTCAGCTTGTTGAAGGTCTCTGCTGACTACCAAGATTTCAGAGAATCACAGAATGGTTTGGGTTGAGGGAGATCTTAAAGACCAGGCTGCTCCAAGCCCCATCCAACCTGGCCTTGAACACCTCCAGGGACGGCACAGCCCCATCTCCCTGACCCAAATGTGGGCCTGGCAGCCAGGCAGACATTTCTGTGACACAAACCTGTCCCTACATTGAAAATGGTTGCATAAAATAGGTAGCTCCCTCTAACCCTCCACCAGACATCCTCGGGAAAGGCAAAACTTTGCTCAGAGTGGGATTGTTTCACCTCAGGGTCATTCAGGCAGCTGGGGCATGGAAAATGGTGTGTCATGCAGTAAAATAAGGTGCCTCGTGCTAGGCCTGGTGAGAATGTCTTTTAAGCCAAAATAATGCTGGGTCTTATTTACTTGACAGCTCAGACATTAATTTAAGACAGGCACAAATGAATCACCAGCCATGTTACAGTTGCCTCGTTGGAATCCCTCTGCTATAATCTCACAGTTTTTTCACCTAATTAATTTCCCCTTTCCTTGCACCAGTGTTTCATGAGTGTATCTTGTTTGGAGGAGATTAAGAGTCACACACTTCATTAGCAAGGTGTAAATTATCAGAGAGACCCTCTCCATCCACCTGCTTAATTGGGTTAATGAAGCGTCTCTGTGGGCCCTGGTAAGACAGCACTGCTCTCTGCTCCCTGCAGGCGTTACCAGGGCTGTTTGGAAAATAAATGGAGACCTTAAAGTTCCCACCTTGGTGCCTTTTGAGACTTTTGGGTATTTAATTTATTTTTAAAAAGGAAATAAAAAGAGCTAAAGTTGACATGAATTGCAAGATAAAGCATTCCTGCCTGTGAAATTACAGACATAATATTGCTCGAATCATTCCACATCAGAACTAATTCCTAATTAATACTAACTTCTCATTTTTTCTCCACCTTAAGCAGCCAGATTGCATTAATATAACACACACAGAGATACTATTAATGCTCAGTTAAATGGTTAAACTGGTAGAAGTGCCACAGCAATGCAAGGGTAAAAATGGGGAGTGTGTGTTCAATCTCTGCAATGTGGGGTACAGACAGTCCTGGGCAATGAGTGGCCCTTGTACCTGCCAGACATGATCCCACATGGAAACCAGGTCCCTTTATCTCTGCACATCCCTGTCTCACCTCTCCTCGGGTTTTGGAGACTATTCTTGGAAGGGAAAGTGATAAAACCTCTATCAGGAGCATACATTACAGCACACCCACGGAACAGGAAATTTTGAGGTGATGTGAGAGATTATTTGCACTGCATGTCTGGGCTCAGAGAGTCACTGCTCCTCCAGCCTGGAACTGAAACACGAGGGGATGACTCACAAGTGCTGATGTCACTTGTGGGGTGAGCTGGGCTCAGCCCAAAGCTGATCCTGAGCGAGGTCAAACCCCACAAACACCAAAGCTCTTCAAACATCCTCAGGCTCATGAGCAACGCATTGAACTCGCGCTCGTGCAGCCAGAAACAAATCCACCAGCAGCCCAGGGCCTCAGCCAGATGGACAATTTGTGGAGGCAAAATGAGGAGAAAGGCTGTGGGTAAATTATTTGTCACAAAATATTCGCCTGGCTCTACCTGACAGAGCAGAGTCCCGCGTTTGATCTCTGTGAGCGACTGTCGCGGGAATCAAAGGGAGTTTTGTCAGGGGATTAAGTGCAGAAGTTGTCGTCAAGAACTACATTAAAGATAAGAAATCCAGAGTGTGGCCCAAAGTGCCTAATCCCAGCACAACTAGTGAATTATTAAGTTGGTCATTTGACAGAAGGAGGAGGAAAAAAAAATCCAACTGTTTTTGAGACTGCCTAAAAAAGAGGTTTCTATTAAAATACAGTGGTTGCATAATGAGAACACAACATGCAGTTCCAATATGAGAGCTGGGCTCTTGCACCAGTCCCTGCAGCTATGGAGTGAGGGCAGAAAACAGCAGCTTCCAAGGGCTGCCTCTTTTTTCCAGGCGTAGGCTTTGGACCTCCAGCTCTGACTGGTGGGGAAAATGCAAATTTCTGAGGTATGAGCTGTAACTCACCTTTGGAGACTTGAGATGTGCCTGAGATACCTGGCTGATCCCAAACAGAGTCCACAGGCACCCAGTCCCACCTACAGAGTGTCCATGCCTTGGTGGTGATCCAGGAACACTGAGGTGTCCATCTCCACCAGGAGCACAGAGCTGCTCTGTCACTTCTGCATCCAGCCCTGGGGATCCCAGCATGAGAGGGGTTTGGAGACCCTGGAGTGAGTCCAGAGGAGCCACAGAGCTGCTCCAAGGGCTGGAGCCAGGCTGGGAGAGCTGGGGGTGCTCCCCTGGAGAGGAGAAGGCTCCAGGGAGAGCTCAGAGCCCCTGGCAGGGCCTGAAGGGGCTCCAGGAGAGCTGGAGAGGGACTGGGGACAAGGGATGGAGGGACAGGAGCCAGGGAATGGCTCCCAGTGCCAGAGGGCAGGGATGGATGGGAGATTGGGAAAAAAATTCTTCCTTGTGAAGGTGCTGAGGCCCTGGCACAGGGTGCCCAGAGAAGCTGTGGCTGCCCCTGGATCCCTGGAAGTGCCCAAGGCCAGGTTGGACAGGGCTTGGATCCACCTGGGATGGTGGAAGGTGTCCCTGCAGGGGACAATCCCATGGCAGGGGATTGGAACCTTAAAAATGGTTTTTAATGTCCCTTTCAACACAAACCACATTGTGATTCTATGATAATGACAGACAGGAAAACACCCAGCAGCTAGAGAAGAAAGCAAAGTGGAAATGCTGGATTTGTGGATAAACAAGAAGGAAACATCTGCACAGGCAGCTGACCACGGGGGTGAATGTGAGAAAACAGAAATCTTAACAGGCTCATGGGGAAAAGAGAAGAGGTGTGAGTGAAGCAGCATCTCCAGGAATCCTGCCAGGGATAAAGGTGTTTGAGGAGCTGTGGGACCCCAGCAGAACGAGACACTGTTTGTTACACAAAACCAAGGGGAGGGGAGGCACGAGGTGTTTGCATTATTGAGGTGGGAACTCTGCCTTGCAGACCCCACAGGGACAGGCTCATCCATGAGGGCTGGGACTGGGTGTGGAGGGGCAGAAGGAATCCCACAGCAATGCCTCCAGCTAGAGAGGGCAGCACCAGGGGCCTGTGTATGACACAGAGAGCAGAAAGCAAAAATTCTCCCCCAGGGTCGCTTTAACAGCTCAATGCCACCACTGCTGGGAAATGGGAATGAGGACACAAAGGAGATGGTGTCACTCCAAGGTATGACACCCCAAGATCATCTCTGCTGTCCCTGGTCCAGTGCAGTGTGATGGGAATCTCTGGAACACCCTTGCAGATGTCCCAGAGAACTCCCAGACACCGTGAAGGACCATCAGGAAGTTTGGTGTGGGTGCAAGAGGACAGTGCCCAGCAGCAGCTGCCAGAGCAGCTGGCTGGAGGGGATGTCCCTGCCAGGGGACACTCTGTGGGATTGCCCAAAGGGGCTGCACAAACCAGAACAGAGCAAAGAGCACCTGGTCCTACCTGTGCACACACCTGGCTCTGCCATGAGCCCTTAATTCCCATATCCAGCCAGGAATCAGGGCTGGAGTTGGAAAGGGCCTTAAAGATTGTGTGGTTCCACACTTCTGGGGGTTGGAACCACGTGATCTTCCAGGCCCCTTCCAACACAAACCATCCCAGGATTCTGTGATTCCAAGGAGGATTTCTGTGGTTGGCACAAAGCAGGAGAGAGCAGTGCTTGAGGGAGCTGGGGTAAATGATCCCTCACTCAGCTGCAGCTGTGGGCTCATGCAGGAGGGGACAGGGATCCCTCAGGCTCCCTCTCCATCACAGACACCAGACAGGTAAAAACTCTCCTCTCTGTGAGCCAAGTCCCCAGGCAGGGAGCAGAGAGCCTAAGAGGAATCTCCATCCTCTGAGATATTCAAAATTTGACCAAAGCAATGTGATTTAACCTTGAAGTTTTCTCTACTTTGCGCAGGATCTAGGACTGGAGACCCACAAAGGTCCCTTCAGGCTTGAATTGTTTTAACTTTTTCATTCTTTGACTATCCAGTTTATGCAGAATACTGCCTGACAAGAGGCAGCCAATGTGAATTTGTCAAGAGCAAATCTGCCCAGAGCAGAGAGCCACTACAATGTGGTGGGTTGCTCCATCCCAGGGGAGATGTGGTTGCCTGTTCCCTGGGTATTTCTGTTCCCTCAGAGACCTTCTGGCCCAGCTATGCATACATTTGGTCTTGATTCTGTCAGAGTCACTCAGGCTGCTAAAATGCTTCCATTAAAAAGACATGCATGTGGGAGAGACACAACTTGAGCATGAGGAGCCTCTGTGGCTGCTGCAGGCTGCTGCCAACCTGTGAAAACACATCCAGGAGACACTGAAAAGGGGAGGTGGGAAGGACCTCAGGACCCTCTTTGTCAAAGCAGAGCAATGAACAGCTCTGCTGAAAGGTGAACCAGCTTGAGTTTGTTTGCTGACACCTGCCTGCTTGGCTCCTCAAAGCTTGCAATCCCCTGCCACCCTTTGGCAATGGCACAGTCCTGTCTGCCTTGCATCCCTCTCCTTTATCTTTCTTTTTTTTTTGTTTGTTTTTTTTTTGTTTTGTCACTCAGTTGACAAGAAACTCTTCCAAAACAATGGCACACTTGTGCCTGTCCTCACCGAAAGCAAATGATTTACAAATAAGCTCAACACTCCACCAGGTCAGGGTGAGGATCTGTAAATCATCACACTCTGCACCAAGATTTGTTCTGGTGAAAGTTCTGGTGAAAGATGAATCCTGCTGGCTTCAAATTAACTGAAGCACTGTCCTTGACTCGGAATCTATCAGCTGCTCTTGCCAAGCAAGGGGTGGAAATATTGGAGAATCACTTTCTTCCAACACTGAACTAACATGGAAAATGGATCACAGAACCACAGAATATCCTGAGCTGGGAGGGACCCACAAGGATCATCAAACTCAACTCCTGAAAGACCTTTAGACATCTTTTTTCAGCCCTCCGTTTTTCCTTTATGGCTGAAAATAAACCAGTTTGTGTTTATCTCTCTGCATCCCGTCCTGATGACATCTGGAAGAGGCTTCCAGCCACCTCAGGTAGTGGGGGCACCACCGGCCACATCCCCTGGGATGCAATCAGGAGGAGGAGATGTGCTGTAAACAGCAGCAGCAGCCTGCCTGGGGTTTGTGTTTTAATGGGTGCAAGAATCGGTGTTAGCATATGCTAACCACTCTTTGCAGGGTGATCATTATGCAAATGCCTACGGTAAACAGGTAGGAAATTAGATCTAATCAGGACACCCCCCCTCCCTCCCCTCTCTCCTGACACAGGAAAGTTGACTCAGGGTGCAAACCAAAAAAAAAAAAGAAGTAAAAAAAGTCGGAATTCCAGCCGGAACGCCGAGTTTTCCATTCGTCCTTTTGTTCTCGTGTGTTTGGTTTCTTGCGTAAGGAAAGCGAAGGGCAGCCTTGTGACTGCTTTAATTTTAAAGCTCCCAGAACAGGCTGGTATGGCTGGATCCAGAATTAACCCCGTTGTGGATTTCCGTGATCTGAAGGCAAATAAAAGCTGAGCACATCACGCCTGTGAGTAATTTGACTCCGTGTAATATCGCTGCCTGTTGAAGAGCCTGGCTGTTAATTCTGATGGGGACAGATCCCCAGGATGAGCCCAGGAGCATCCCAGGGTTCTGTGGTTATCAGGAGACCTTCGGTGCTGCCCGGGGGTGTCACACAGCTGATTTCTGTCTCACACCCCGAGTCCCCATGCGGCTCAGCCCATCTCCTTGCAACACCTCGAATCCCCTGTGCCCAAGTGCCAGACACAGCTGGTCCCCTGCCCATGGCAGGGGGGCTGGGGCTGGATGAGCTTTAAGGTCCCTTCCAGCCCAAACCACTCCAGGATTCTGTGATTTGCCCCCCTCGAGGGGCTCTGTCTGGCACAGGGCCACCAACCTCCCTGCTTGTCCCCATCCCAGCAAGGCCAAGGACACCCTCAGCTCCTGGGTTTAGGAAATCCCAGCCTCCCAGAAACCTGACAAAGGACCAGACACCTTCTTGCAGCAAATATTAAAGGCTGTGGCCAAGTAATAACAACTGTTTGCTGCAGTGTCTGTGCAAAGGTTGAGGCAATTATGGCTCTGCAGGCAGAAGCATAAAAGCCACAGAGGCACCTCCTGAGCCATGAGGACCCTCCTGAATTGTGTAGAGAGCAGAGGACAGGGGTGTGAGGAGTGGGTGCTGCAGAGCCACCCTGGCAGAGAGGGACCTGAACATTCCTTGGAATCCCAGGGTGCTGCTCAGTGCTGTTCTGGGTTTGGTTCTTGCAGCCTGACCCGAAGGTAGGTGGTGACTGGAGCCTCACTGGCCAGCAATGCCAGGAAATGTCAGAGATTGGGATTTTCCCTGGCATATTAGCCATCTAGGGGCTATTTTAATGTGGTTACATGCAAGGTTCTAATTCTGGTTTCAGTTTTATAGGGACCAGTGTAATGCCATAGGGTGACCTCTGCATCTGCACAGTCGTTCCCAACAAATTCCAAATAGCCCCAGCACTGTTATTCATTTTTAATCAATCCACCACCTTCCCTTTCAACATCACATCTTGCAGCAGGCTTGGATGACCCATTCAAGCCCTGGTACCCTGGAACATGCTGGAGGCATGCCCCAAAACAGAGGGAAAGAGACCCATCTGTCCCTGCCGTGACCCTTTTTGCAGTCACCTCTCTGCCATTGGTATGGGAGTCAGGAAGGAGCTTTGGCAGCCCTCAGCAGCGTGGGCTGCCCTGGCAGGACCTGCCAAAGAAGGCAGAGAGTTTGCACACCTGGAGAGGTTGGCACTGTGTCCTCAGTCCCTCTGGCAGGGGGGCAGAGGGAGACAGGGAAGGAGGGGCAGAGAGAGGGAGAGCGGCCAAAGGAAACCAAAACGAGCAGAGGCGCAGCACAGAGCTGAGCCACACTGCTCCAGGAAACCCTGGCAAGATGTTTCCCCATGCTGGGTTACCTGAGGGATCCCAGCATTGGGATGGGACAGTGCCCCTGCTCCACTGCAGATGGGAAAGGTTGGACACCAATGTTTGTCCTGGATGAGGCATTAGCCTGGAGGTGCTCCCAAAGCACAGATCCCAGCAGCACAGGCCACCTGCAGCCCTGGTGCCCAGCTCTCAGCCCTCTCCTGCACCAGCCCTGTTTGATTTTCCATGGCCAGACATGATCCAGATGCAAATTTCCCCAGGAACCATCTGGTGAGCACTCCATCCTCTGAAAAGCCCTGAAACAGCAGAGTAACCTGCATGGTTACCATAAAGGATGTGACATCTTGTATTTTGAGTAATTATGGACAAGGGCAAGTACCTCCTGTGTGGCTTTAGAAAGGCACATGGGTGTTTGTTACACTTAAAAATGCAGAGCTTCCCTGCCCTCAGGGAATTGTTTCGGCTTCTAATTTTTATTTTTCTCAGATGGCCAGTTTGGATTATTCTTATTTTAATTTGTCAACCTGGATACTCCTGTGAAATGGGCAAGGACATGGTTTTGTCTTCCAGGCAATATCCTGCCCTCACTAAATATACTCACACCATTTCAACCTTCCCTTGGATAACTCATTTATGGACAGAACACCCCCAAGCAGGTTTGTGCCTCCTGGAGTTGCTTTCCTGGCTCTTCCTGAACCTTTCCTAATCCTCCCCTTTCAGTTCCAAAGCCAGGACCTGAGGCTGGACAACACCATTGCAGTAGAGGTCTCCTCTCCCACATGATTTGGGGTGGATTCAAGAGATTCAGGGGCAACAGCCCAGCCCTTATTCCCCACTGATCCAGGGCTGATGCTGTTTGGGTTCCCAGCAGACTCCATCACCCTTCTCAGCATTCCATCACCCCAGATCCTGCGACCTCACAGCTGTCAGGGGGCTCAGGGCTCCTGCCTCCTCTGCACAACAATGAAGGAACCTCCTCACAACCCAACAAACCCCCTCACAACCAACAAACACCCTCACAACTCAATGAACACCCTCATAACCCAACAAACACCCTCCCAACACAATGAACACCCTCACAACTCAATGAACACCTTCACAACACCATGAATGCCCTCATAACCCAACAAACACCCTCACAACACCATGAACACCCTCACAACTCACCTCCTTCCTGGTTTTCAGCCCCTCAGCCCCTGGGCAAACACCCTCAGCTGAATCAGCCTGCAGTAACTCCACAGCCACTCCCCACAGGGTGGCTCTGCATATTTTCCTAATGGAGAGGAGCCTGATTATCCCAAGGGGTAAAACCTGCAGCCCCACATCCTGGAGAGGAGCCAGAGTGACCTATGGGGTCTCCAAAACTCCATGAGAAGAGGGCACAGTCACCTGCCCTCCCACAGCTGTGGCATGGAGAGACCAACTTGGGCCTGAGGGACGCTTTGCTTTTCACAGCAACACCAGGGGATAAATCAGCTTCACCTCTGCTTGAATCTGCCTAAAGCAAGAGTGATTTGTGTCTTGTGAAGGGAGTGAGGATGCAGGAGGAGCCAGCTTTGCTCTCCCCTCTGGCAGGAGAAGGTTGAGAAAGGCAGCCCAGCGTGGGCACCTCCCCTGCATCCCTAGGGTGGTGCTTGGAAACTCAAGGAATGTGCAAAGCCTCACCAAAAACTCACAAGTGCACCACAGCAGGCCAGCAGGAAAGTTCTTCTGCTTGGCACTGACATCCAAGCCTCACAACCTCCTTTAGGAAAGCCTAAAATGCTCCAGGTCTTGAAGACTTTCCTTCAGCCAAGTGGAAGTTAATTCATGCCCCAGCAGGCCATGAGCTGCTGTCAGTGGTGATGGTCCCTGTGGGGAAGGTTACAGCCCAGAAGAGACTTTTAAAATCTATTTTTAAAGCTGCCCTGCTTGCTCCCTCATGTCAGAACCCAGGACATCCCTCTGGCTGTCCTGAGCAGCCCAGAGCCCTGCCAGGGGGCTCAGAGACCCTGGCACAGAGCCCAAAACACCTGTGGGTTTGATTATCACCCATGGAGCAAGTTACCAACTTTAGATGAAGATCTGCAAGCCACGACAGTTTGAGTAGAATGAGAGTGAATTTATCACAAGGTGAAAAAGGAGATTTTGGGGTTTTTGGAATAAAAGTTCTAGAAGCAAGACAAAGAGATCTAGGTGTGTCCAGCCTTTCTCCTCCTTCTTCTTAACCTCCATCTTCTGCTGTGATGGTGGCACTTTTAGATTAGAGTAGAAGCTCACAGTCTAACATAAGTGTTAAGTATTAGAAAGTAATTGTAAACATTGTATATGTAACTTTTAGTATAAAGACATAACACTGCCCCAAAAGCAAGCAGAGTGCCCTAGACTGTCTTGCTGAGTGGACCTCAGCTAGACAAGAAAAAATATTTTATAGATAAAGAACAATAAACAACCTTGAGACCGAAAACTGAAGAGCTCTGACTCCTTCTTCAAGCACCGGGCTGGGAAAAGAGACTTGCTAACATTTCCTGAAGTCACTCTGAGCAGTGAGAGGCCCTGAGACCCTCATGCCTCTCCTCCCTGCCCAGCCTGGTCCCAGACCTTCCCAGTGCACAGGACTCCCAGACTGGTTACATGGTGCATTCTCATCAGCAGGTCTCAGTGCCAGCACCCACACAGGAATAAACACCAGGGTCCTGTGAGCAGGTGAGGAGAAGCACAGAGAGAACCAGCTCCCCCTTGGAAACAGAAAACAGCAGATTTCCAGTCCAGTTTTCCCAGGAATTGGCTCTGTGGGGAGCTCTGGTTCCTGGTCTCGTGGAGGAACCTCCTCTCCTCTATCTCTCTTTAATGATTCCGCCTCAGCTCTCCAAATTTAATTACCAGGTAATTATACATCACATTCAGTGGTTTGGTCCTGGCAAGGGCTGAGTGTCACCAGTGTTGAGACCAAGAAAAGTGTTTGCTCTGTGCACTGGGAGCCTGAAACCCCTCTGGTACCTCCAGCTCTGCATCCCTTACAGGAAAACCCAGAAACCAGGGACAAGGCCCATGACAGAGTGGGGACATCATTGCCACAGGGCATCCTATGGTCCCCAGACCACGGGATGCCATTCCCAAACCTGTCTGAAGGAAGGATGGGGAAGGGAGCACCTCGAGGAAGGCACTTTCTTTTCAACACATCCCTCACTAAGAGGTATTTGCTGATAAGCTGATAATCAGGTGGCCTGGCCACCCCCAGGACGTTAGACCTTGGTGCTTAGAGAATATTTGATCATACAATATCTCCATTAGGAGTTTGTAATCCGCTATCACAGCATTTGAGAGCCATCTGACTATAAGGAGATTTTTATTAATGGTTCATGAGCCTAAAAGTCAAAACTGACTCTCAGAGCAGATTTTAACAGTTTGTGTGGGATTTATATATTTATCTATCTCTTCACCACCTCTTCTCCCCCTGCCCCCACCCCTGCCATCACCTCCCTCTGCTCTGCCCCAGCAGTGCAGCAGCAGTAACAGCAGCAGGGAGAGACCAGGCAGCTGGAAATGGCATTTCTCCTTCCCTTCTGTCTTCCTTTGTCTTCTCTCTTTCCCCTTCCCTTCCCTTCCCTTCCCTTCCCTTCCCTTCCCTTCCCTTCCCTTCCCTTCCCTTCCCTTCCCTTCCCTTCCCTTCCCTTCCTCCATCCTTTTCTCCCCTTCCTCCCTCCTCCTTTCCCTCTTTCCTTCTTTCCCTCCTTCTTTTCCTCCCCTTCCATTTCCTTACTTCCCTTCTTTTCCTTCCCTTCCATTTCCTTCCCACTCCTGACACCTCCCCACACCCAGCCCAGCCCTCACACCACGCCCTGAGCCTCGGGAATCCCATCCCATCCCTTCACCCCATCCCAGCCCCTCATCCCAATCCTCCCTTTCTAACCTTCCCAAACCCAAACCCGTCCCTAACCCATCATCCTTACCCCCAAAATCCCAGGTGCACGGCAGTGCCAGGGATGTGAGGGGAGTGTGGGGTGTTCCTGTGCCACTCCACCCAGCACCAGGTGCTGAAGCTCCACTGCCCGTCCCTAAATCCTCCTTTTGTCAGCAAATCTCCCCTGTCTCCTTGGAAACTGGCAGTGCTCCCCATCCCGGGGTCCTCCTGCCAGTGCAGCGCCCCAAAAGTTGTCCCCATTTTGGGGCTTCCTGGGCTGGCTCAGGCTGGGGTGGAGCAGGGATGCTCTGGGTGCTGGGGAGCACTGGGAAATGTGAGCTGGTGCTGGTGGGGAGCAGGCAGGGAGGGGATGGGAATATTGGGCAGGGTGTGAGCAGGCAAATGGAGAGGGAATCAAACAAGGAGACAGAGCAGGAGCAGGAGGGGCTGGGACCAGGATGGGCAGGGAGCAGGCACAGGTGCTGGAACCAGAATTCCAGGTAGTTCCATTATGGTTACACTCAGGATTTCCCTCCTGGTTTTTCTGCTTTTCCAGTTTTAGGGATTTTTTCCCCCCCCTCTAGTGGGAAATGTCACATTGCAGAGCAGTCAGAGGATTTGCCTGTATGTGTATTTTGGGGGGCTGGGCAGGACAACTCAAATCAAACACCTTCCTAATCAGCTCTTTGCCCCCAAATCCAGCTTTCCAACACTAAAGTGGTCTCCCCAGCTTTTCTCCAGATTTTATTGGATCCAGGATTGCCTACTGCAGCCTGAGTTCAGAGGAAATGAATTCTACCAGGAGATGTAAAACATTAAAAATTAAAAAGGAGTTAAAACACTCTTTACAGAATATTTTGTGTTTGCCAGCTCACCTTGGGATTTTGCCCTTTGCCCACGCATATGCCCATTTAAATTAAACTCAGAAACGAACAGGGAGAGAAAAACGTGGAAAGTACAAAAAGCCAGGGAAAAATCAGAGAAACTCCTGCCATGAATTAGCTTTTTCTGATAAAAACAAGCACTGGCTGGAGGAGCTCATCCCTGACAGACAGGGAAATACTCAGGAAAGAAAAGTAGAAGATAAGATGGGGAAAGCTAAATGCAAAAAGAGGTTTTAAAGAGGCTTTAGAAAAAAATTAATAATCAAAAGCTCAGGAAACAAAGAGCTTTTCCAGGCAGGTGGGATGCTGTGCCCCAGTTCAGTAAGGACTTGGTTTTCTTGAACATATTTTGCTCAAACAGATTTTTTTGGTGGGGGGGAGAAGTGAACTTTGTTGATTTGAAGCAAATCAGTGGAGAGATGAAACTTTCCATCCTGCTGCTTGGGAGATGCCAGCGGCAGGGACACCGCTGGAGCTTCCCAAACCTCCCCTGCACGGATCCTCCCGTTCCACAAAAATAAATGAGAAAATCACCGATGGATGCAGACGCGCTAAAGCGAGGCAGCACAAAAGCTCTCCCACAGAAGCTCTCCTTCCCCCAGAGTGGTTTATTTCAGAGGCTGCTCCCTGCCCTGGGGACACTCCTGGCACTGCAGGGAGGAGCAGGTTGCTGGTGCCTGTGGAAGGGGTGGTTTGGGATGGGGATGCAGAGCCCAGGGATGGCTGGAGAGGCACCGTGGCCGCGTCATCATTGCTCGGGCTCCGCTGTCCTGGGCACCGAGGCGTGGTGCTGGTGGCCAGGGGTGGCTCACAGGCTGCTGGTGACAAACCTGGGGGACAGCAGGTGACATGGTGTGGATGGTGCTGGGGGTTTTTCCCAGGTCTCCCCCTTTCCAGAGATCCATTATTTTGTGCTAGATCCAGCAGGGCTCCAGCAGCCCCGGCGCTGCACACGGGAAGGAGAGAGGGAGAAAGAGGGAGAGGGACAGAAAAAGAGGCACCAAGAGGAGGGATGCTTGGGAAAGGCCTGATCCTGCAACCTGGGGCTTCAGCTTGTGACACTGCAGCTCATACACTTGTGCCTCTCCTTACCCAGCACCTCTGCTCAGAGCATCCTGCCTGATCCAGGTTCTCCTGCCTGGAAAGTTCTCCCCAAATACACACCTGGGGACTCCATCTCCTGGGAAGCCACAGAGCAACCTCATCTCTCCCTGCCCACGAAGAGATTTGGCGAAGCTGGGGTGGGAAAGGTCACGTTAGCCAAGCTCTGCTTGTAATGAAAGTTTTTTGATTAAAGATTTCAAAAATAAAATAACTCCCCTCCTTGATTTTTTTTTGCTTCCTTCACCTCGGGGAGCTGCCAGCAGAACCCCTTTTGTCTCAACCCTGCAGATGCAGCCAGACCCTCCTGGCCTCCCGTGCCCCTTCTCGGTCACTCGCCGGCTGTGATTAAAATGGAAGACAACCATCAAGTGTGCTAGAACCATTTTAATATAATTATACATATCTGCCAAATCCAGGAAAAAAAAAAAAGGTTTATGCATATATATCTTTTTTTTTTCTTTTTTTTTCAGTTAACATCTGCAAGCATAAACGACAATGAATTTCTTGGTTTGAATTCATCCAGGTCAGAGCAACTGCCCAAAGTCCTGTCGGATTTGCCGGTTACTGCCGGCGTGGCCAGCAGTAAGTGAGCTCCAGAGGAGTTAAATGTCCTCAGGTGGGGTATTTTCGGTCTTTCCTCTTTCATTCAGAGACAGTTTGTTGTAAAAAGTTTCAGTGCAGTTCACCTCGGGTGAAAGGCGATCGTGTTTTTTGCGTTTTTTCTTTTTTTTTCTTTTTTATTATTTTTTAAATATATATTTTTAATTATTTTGTTTTTAAAGATGATAATAGGTAACTCAGTTGCTCTGAATTTCACTTATAATTATAACCTATTTAAATCACAGCAGAACTCCCGCTGGTGCAGAGTTCATAGTTGCATACAATACAGGAGATCACAGTTTTGAAGTCTAGCACAGATTAAAAACCACAGATGTACCATTTATATAAGACACACACTGATTGTCTCTTAAAAACTACATATTGACTCCTTATGAACATTATCTTTTTTTTTTTTCTTAATCTTTAAATAAAGTAGTGCAGCTAGGACAATCAGTCACACAACCCACACAGCCCTGAACCAAGTTCTCCGGGTGCCAACTTCAGCAAGTTGGGCATGAAACAGTTGGATGAGCTCGAGAGAGAGAAAGAAAGAGGGAGGGACAAAAAGAGGGAGAAAAAGAGAGATGTTGTCCATTCTGAATATTTTAACCGAGGGTTGGCTAACACATTGGAAACCTCTGGGTGAAGGATCATCTTTCCACGCACACACAAAAAAAGAAATAAAAACCTAGACTCTTTTTTTTTTTTTTTTTTTTTTTTTTAAAACTGGCCCGCAGGTGGGAAGATCACCCACCTCTTCCAAACAAAGGAACCCAACAATTGGCTAAAACTAGAAAGAACACAGATGGGTCTGTCTGGTTTCTGCTCACTAGATGATCTGTCCGTTTAAGGCCTTCCTCCTCCGTTTTTCCTCTTTATTATTCCTTTTCCAGAGCGTCTGAGCAGGAGATGAGTCTGAACGGGATCACACCAACACTGTCCCCCTCTTGTTGCCGTCAGTTTTTTTTTTTTTTTGTTCATTTGTTTGTCCGTGGAGTTATTTTTCTCTTTAATTTAACCAAGACCTGACTAAAACTGGAGCACTCAGCCCAGCCTGTTCTTTCTCGTCGCGGTTTCTCCGGGGTACCACAAAGGTTCTTCACAAAACCTGGAACTTCCATGACGACGTCTGGTCCTTATAATCCAAGCAGTCAGCATTGAAGTTTAACTTCCAGGAGGCCGTTTGGTCTTTATAATCCAAGCAATCGGTGGTGGAGTTAAAGCCCAAACTGGAGGCTCCATAGCCCTGGGTGGAGAGGGAGGCTGGAGACTGGTTGAGGTGGCTGGTGACCGCGTTGGCACCCATGGGACTCAGGGTGGCCCCCGGCCCGGGCAGCTGGTGGTGCATAGGGGTCAAGTAAGATCCACAGTCCATGCCTCCGAAATAGGAGGTCGATCCAGCGTATCCTTGGCTGTAGCCCGATGCCTGGGTGTAGGTCATGGGATAGGATCTCTGCATGCAGGAGGAAGAGGTGGACAGGGGGTCTGAGAGCGGGGAGATGGACGCCGGGCTCCAGATGGACACGGGGGCGCTGCTGCTGGAGATGGTGGGGACTGAGGTGCTGGAGGGGGGAGTGAACTGCCCGCTGGTCCCGCTCTCCGAGCTCACTTCCCGGGCTGGAGAATTCTTCTTCTTCGCCGGCCGCACCTTGTTCTGGCCCCCGTTCTGCTGCTGCTGCTGCTGCTGCCGGCACTTGGCTCGGCGGTTTTTAAACCACACCTTGAGGCACAGACACGAGGGAGGGAGAGAGAAAAAGCCTGGGGTTAGGGGTGGGCAAACCCGAGGTGGGGAAGGGATGGGTGGCAGGGAGACCCAAAGCTGTCCCCCAGGAGCAGAGGGTTGCAGGCTGCTGCACAGAAAAGCTCCGGGGCTCCCCCTCCCTGAGATCATTAGCAGTAATAACAAGTGGAAATCACAAATCAAACTCCTTAATAAGGTCACTTTTGGGGGTGAAGGGGAAGCTCTTTGCTATTTGCCAGCCGGGGACCCCCAGGAATCACTGTGTAAGGCCTATTGAAGTTGAACCCTTAATTAGAAACAACAGAACATCAGAAAAGGAGGGAACAATTAGGGAAGGAGAGGTTCGGGAGAGGGGTAAAGACATCTCATTTACCCTCCAAACAGGCACTCTGCTCTCACCCCCTGGGTCAGAATTGGCTCCTCAGCCCATCTCCCCTTCCCTTAGCAGGGCCCAAGGGGGCTGGCTGCTCTGGGGAGGTTTTTTGGGAAGGAGGATGGGGTTTGGCACGGGGATATCCCGATCCCAGCCACCACGCTCCACGGGAACACGGCACCGCACAGTCTCGGGAAGCCTCGTCAGAAGGCAAGGGGGAGGGATGGCTTTGGAGATGCCCTGCCTCTGCTGCTGGGGTGTTCTAGGTCCCAGAGGGGGCAGGACCCTCCTGCCCTGCCAGCAGCACCTCCAAAATGCTGCCTGGATGGGACCCTCCTGCCGAGCAGGACAGCCCAGCCCCAGGAGAGGGGTTTCCTCTGCCGAGGCAGCCCCTCTCTCATCAAAGTCCCCTCAGAGGGGCAGGAAGCCCCCAGTCTGTACTGGTGTGAGCTGGGATCCCAGTCTGGCCCAGCTCCAGGGATGTGGTGATCCCTGGGGAAGGGGGGGATCCTTTGTGGCTTCTGCAGGGCCCCCAGATGTCCGCAGGACAAGCTGGGATTTGGGGGTGCTGGGGATGGGTGTGGAAGGTCCAAGAGCTGGGATCCAGGATCTGCACAACCCCCCCTCAGTGCAGAGGGAGAAAGGGGGGCACACTCCAGCCCTGGGGGTGCAAAATGCCACCACATCCCCTCAGTGAGCCCCCACCCCTCTCTGAGCCTCCTTCACCCCACCAGGGCTTGAGCTGGCTCCAGGACTGGATCCATCCCCTGCACCCATCCCCTCGAGTCCCTCCCTGCCGGGCACAGGCCAGTCCCGGGTTCATTCGGTACGGAGGGCGAGGGCAGGCAGGGCTCTCCGCGTCCTACCTGCACTCTGGACTCGGGCAGGTTGATTTTCAGGGCCACCTCCTCCCGCATGAAGATGTCGGGGTAGCGGGTCTTGGCGAAAAGAGCCTCCAGCACATCCAGCTGCGCCCGGGTGAAGGTGGTGCGCTCCCGCCGCTGCTTCCGCGGGGTGGCTGCGATCGGAGCCAGAGGTCCTGGCTGTCAGTCAGCGGCCCCTTAGACCCCGATGTCCCTTCCAGCCCCTTCCCCAGGGGGACACCCACATTCCCTGCCCTCTCCCGGGGGTCTCTCAGCCGCCACAGCTCGGCAGTCCCAACTCAGCATCTCCCCCGCATCCTCCGCAGCATCTTGGCCCCATCCCCAGCCCGGGGCTTTGCGCTGTTTGCAGCCCCTTTCGCCCATAAAAAGTTGGGGGTGAGGAAAAGGGAGACAGAAGGACCCCACGCCCTCACCCACCCAAGCCAGCGTGATCCCTGGGCATGTTGTGCCTCCCAAAATCCCAGCGGCTTCTCCTGCGTGGAGCCAAAAAAAAAAAAAAAAAAAATAGGGGGAGGGAAGAGGGAAGAAAAACGTGGCTTACCGGGATAACCGACGGACGGATGCAACAAATCCATGCCCGAGGTTGTGAGACTCAGGCCATTGACTGCGTAAGGTGGTTGCTTAAGATAAGACATCATGCTAAAGTTGTGGCGGGGAGGAGAGTTGGCCGAAATCCGGGCGAGGGGGAGCCGGCCGAGCGCCCTGCCTGCCCCGGGCGGTGCCTGCGGGAGCCGTCGGGCGTGGGGGGGCCGCCAGGTGCCTGCGCGGGAGGAAGAGGAGGGAGCAATGCAGGGATGAAGGGGGGGGAGTCAGGCCAGATCGCTGCCCCCCCCCGCCCCCGCTTTTATCCCCTCTGCCTCCCCCCCTCCCATCAATCCTCCCGCTCGGACCCCAGCCGGATTCGGGAGCTGGGAGAGACTGACCAGATAAACGCATCTCTCCCCAAAAAGGGCGAGGAGGGGAGGGAAGGGGGGCACATCCCAGCCAGTAATTACTGCCCGAACAAAACCCCCCCATGCCTTCAACTGCCCGCATTGTACGGCGGCCGGGGGCATTTGCATAGGATTCCCGGCCGGGCACCGGCTAATTGTCTCAAGCAAAACTTGATTGGGGCCATTGGCAGACACAAAGAACCCCTCGGCTAAATAAATAATGCAGATAACAAAGCCCAAGGGTGAGAAACAAAGAAACAATTCAAGAAACCTATCTCTCCACTAGTCTCTTGCAAGGACTTTAATTATCCCAGGTTTGGGCAACATTCAAACCTTCCCCCTTTCTCCCCCTTTTTCCCCTTCCCCCCGACGTTGCTGCATTTCAGAGCTCAAATGCCCGCTCGGGAAGAGCCAAACTTTTCTGCTCTCCCGCCATCAGTCCACGTCTGCAGTAATTTCCACCGGCCATTTGCACCTAATTAGTACTCCGGGTAATTAGATTTGGAGGCAAGTAACAGATTTATTAGGCTTTCAAGAAACTCTTGATGACGGAGCCGAAGCTAAACAAACACCTCGGTGGCGAGCGGCCCCGGGACAGCCCCGGCGGGCGAGCGGCTCCCCCGGACCCTGCTCGGGCTACCCCGACGGGACCGGGCAGCGAGGGGGGACCCAAACACCCGCCAAAAAAAAAAAAAAGATAAAAAATTTAAAAAGTACGGCAATGGGTCAAATCGGGACTCCTAAAAAGATTTAGGCTGTTTTTTCCAGCGCTAAAATATTTTTTTAAAAAACGTCTTTTTGAGCAAACGCTCGCCCTTCCCTCCATTCCCAGCGGCCGTCGGGAAAACGAACTCCAGCAGAACTTTCTTCCCGAAACACCCCAAAACTCCGCGTTTCAGCCCAGCCGGCTCCCCGGGAGGGCCGAGCGCTGTCGGGGGGCTCCTGCCCCGCTCCACGCCCCCGGCAGCGCCGTCGGCGCGGGTTCTCCGCGGCGCGGAGCTTCCCCTTCTCCCCTCGGGAAGGGAACTGACCGCGCACGACCGCGCTGGGCGGCGGAGGGTGCGCGCATCCAGCGCGGGGTGCGCACGGTCGGGTCCCGAATTTCGCATCGCCCCCCGGGGGAGGCCGAACGGGGACGGTTCCGTGGCGGGGTTGGCAAAGCGGGAGCCCCGCAAAACGCGCGGGAGAGCAAAGCGCGGGGGTTGCTGCCCGCTCCAAAACGAGCGAACAAAAAATTTTAAAAAAGACAAAAAAAGATTAAAAAAAACCAACAAAAAAGGAAAACCAACAAAAAAGGAAAACACAGCAACAACAAAAAAAAAAAAAAAAAGAAAAAAAAAAGCGCAAACACCTCTTCCCCCCCCCAAAAAAAAACCAACCCTAAAGCTCCGTTCGGTTAAATTCGGCGGCATCCCACCGAGGCGCCAGCCCGGCGCGGCCGCCCGCGGAGCCCCTCGGCCGCGGCCGCGCATCCCGGGGCGGCCCCGCAGCCCGCGGAGCAACGGCTCCGCTCGGCAATCTGTCACCTTTCCCCTCCTCCCGCGGCCCCCCCGCTCCGCGCACAGCCCGGCTACCAGTTGCTCTGCCCTCGCTCAATAATAATTACCCCGTCCGAGAATTAATTATAATAAATGTTTTCTTGATAAACTAACGAGATAATCCGGGCGGCACACGCTCCCTAATTACGAGCCACCGGCCCCGGCTCCGCGGCTCGCCCCGGTGATTAATGCGGGGCAGCGATCCGCGCCCGGGCGCGCAGCCTGCGCCCCTGCCCCGGCCGTGCTGCGGGGGGCAGGGGGAAAGGTGCCAAGGTAGAAAAGGGAATTTGTTCCCTTTTGTTTTGCAAACGACAGCCGCCTTCCCTGCGCTCCAACGAATTTCGGTCATTTTAAAAAATTCTAATTTATTTAATTTTTTTTTTTTAAGCAAACCTTATTTTCCTTTTTTTTTTTTTTTTTCGTTCTGGAGGGGCTGCTGTTTCGGGTGATATTTCCCGACATGCGAATTTCGCCCCGGTGCAGAGGCGGTGGGGATGGAGCCGTCACCGGCTCTGCCGGGCGGTCCCCAGCGCTTCACCCTCGGAACCTCCGCGCTGCTCCGCGGCCGCGGCTCCTGCCCGGGACCGGGAGCGGCGGAGCCGGGCTCGGCGGGCAGCCACCTCCGCCTGGCCCGTCCCTGCCGGCCACCAGCACCCGGCCCTTTTTTAAAAAAAGCATTTTTAAAGTGCTTTTCCCCCCACTTCTTTCTGGTTTTATTTTTTTTTTTTTTAACTAGAGTTGCACCTTTTCAAAATAAATAATTAATAAGCTTCAACTTCTCTAAGCAGCCGAAATCGAAATAAACCTCAGCAGCCAAGAAGGGTTTTAGTTCTAAAGAAACTTGTGCCGGTTCACAAGGACTTTTCCCGACTTTCTCTTTGTCAGCGCGGTGCGAATTCAGAGGAGAGGCCGGGGCGCGTTACTCGCGGCCGGTGCCTTTAGGAAGCGCTTTCCCAAGGCATAAAAAAATAAAAATAAAATAAAATGAGGGAGGTGGATACCAGCTCCAGCCCCTCTCCGACCTGGATGCCATTCCTGCCATCCGTTTCGCGCACACCAAATCGTGAGGCTCCGGCCCTAAATGCCTTGAAGATTTCTCTCCCTGCGCTCTCCAGCCCGGTTCTCCCGGGCCGTGAGTGCTCAGAAACACCTTTGCAAAATTACTTTGCTGAGTCTCCGCATCGCGAGGAAGAGGAGGAGGATGAAAGGGTTCTCAGGTAGGAGTCGGAAGAAGCGAGAAATTCCTCCCCGTTTGTTTTTTTTGTTTGTTTTTTTTTATTTTTTCCCCCTAATTTTAAAAGTCCGGCTTGAGGTCAGGAAATAACTCCAGGCCAAAGGAATAGGCCGGAGAAAAATCATGTAGCCAAGGGAAAGGCGGAGGAGCCCCGCGCCTGCCCGCGCAGAGAGGAGCGGCTCCGCTCCCGGCCGCGGGGCTCGGGGGGCTCGGGGGGCGATGGGGAGCGGCCTCGGCTTCTCGGTCCTGCCCTTCTCCCTCTCACCCTGCAGCTCCCGCTCCCTGCCCAGCGCCGAGCCCGCAGTGCCCGAGCCGGGGCCGCCTCCGCCCGGCCCGGCCCGGCCTCTCCCGGGCAGCTCCTGGCCACAGAGAGCCCCACCGCGCACCGGCGATTTAAAAATAATCATAATTAAAAAAAAAAATAATAATTATAATTTTAATTTCCCTCTCCCTGCGTTCCTGGCCGCCCAGCGATGCCCCCGAGGAAGGATGGAGCCAGAGGGTCGGACTTACCTGCGAGCCTCGGCGGAGCCGCGGGCAGGGCTGGGGGGCGAAGGGGGAAACCTGCTCCCGGATCCTCGCCAAATTCAGAGCTGGGGCTGAGCTGGGAGAGAAAGCACAAAGCGGGAGGTTAGAGAGCTCGCCGCATGCACATGCCCACGACATCGGGGGGAAAGGGGGGGGCGGAGGGGGGGTGGAGAAAAAAATGTTTGAAAAAGGAGAATAAATGGGGAAAAAGGGGAGGGGACGGTGCAGGAGAGAGATGCGGGGATGCGCGGGGTCTGGGCTCGGTACATACAGAGCTGGCCGGTGCTGGAGCTGGTCAAAGTGATTTTATTTTTAATAATAGTGGCAGGGTGCGTTGGAGCTGAAGGTCTCTACCTCTCTCGGGGAGCTTTGCTGAGAAAGCGCCTCTCTGGCAACTTTTTGACGCAAACTCTCCAACCAATGGCAGGGAGAGAGTGATTGACACATCTAAGCCAGGGGGAAAATAATAAAAACACACACAGGGGGAGGAAAAAACAGGCCGCTGCTGTACCGGGGGGACAATCCAGAGAGAAATAACAGCCACCGAAATGACACCAGAATATACATTAAAAGAACCTGCTCGGTTTAAAAATATACATTATGGAGTGGAGCGGATGAAGTCATTGTAGAAATTAACGTGATGGACAGCAGAGATGGAATTAGCGAATTGCCCGGGGAAGGAGAGGAAGGGGGGTCAGCAAAAGGCTGGGGGGCGGCCGTAATAATAACAACAACACCACCAACAAAAGATATTAATGTATAGAAGTAAATATTTGTGAAGGGGGGACACGGAGCCTAGCAGGAGCCCTGGGCTGAGCGGCAGGAGATGGGTGAGAGGAAACCCGCGGCACTCAAGGGGAGAATCCCCCCCAGCACAGACGGGGGTGCCCCAGCCCCGGGTCCCCCCAGCCGCACCCCCGGATCGGCCGCACCCCGATTCCACCTCCCAGGGGCCAAGTCAGCCCTGGAAGAAGAGGGGAAATGGAGTCACCTGGGGGGGCGACACGAATGCGTTTTAAATTTTATTTGTAAAGATCCATAGGGATGAGGGTGTGGAACGGGACTTGGCGGCGTCGCGTTGAATTTGCAGATGGGGACGTGCGCATGTTTTTAATGGAAATAATTCGGGAGCGGTGACGGGCTGAGGGTGAGGAGGGCCCAGGGGGTTCCCGATGCTGGGCACACCGGAGCATCGGGAACACTGGAGGGGTGTTCCCCAAGCACCTCCCGTCCTCGCTCAACTTCTCCCGGGTCCCAGCACCCCGAAAATAAAGCTCCGCCAAAAAGGCAGGAGGATGGAGGCGGCTGAGGTCGGAGCGAGGGAGCGCTCACAGACTTTCCTCACTTTGTGACAATGGGGGGAAAAAACCTGCAGCGCCTCGATCATTTTAACGGGGTGACCTATGTTAATGAAGTTATAGCAATTAATTCGCTTCTTTGTGGCTCTCTCCGAGCCTGGCTGCGTGCGATCCAACGTGCTTGTCCTTGGACTTTAGCGCCGGCGGTGCCGCCCGGGTTTGCAGGAGCAGGTTTGGGATGCTCGGGGCTGGGCTGGGCGGATGATGGGTGGTGTGGCTTGGTTTTGGGTTGGTTTTTTTTTTTTTGGGTTTTTTTTTTTTTTTTAATCCTTTCCTCCCAGAAAGGAGGAGGAAGGAGGCGGCAGAAGGGAAGGAGGGAGGGGAGAGGAGGGGAAATAAAACAAACAAACAAACAAACAAACAAACAAAATAGCCCCTCGCCCAGAACCGACGCAGCCCTGCCCGCCGGAGCCGCTCCCACTTTGGCCGCTGGGTTGTATTTGTTTGGGGCTTTTTTTGGTTTGGTTTTTTTCTTTTTTTCTTTTTTCTTTTTTTTTTTTTGGGAGGCGACTTCGTGGAAAGTTGGTACCCGGGGTACCCCCGGCGGGTACCCCCTGGCCCCACGGGACTCCCAAACCCCTGCCCTTCTTGGAGTTGTGTTTTGATTTATTTTTCCCTCCCAGACCCACGAGATTCTTTCGTGGGGACTTTTTTTATTATTATTATTATTATTTTGCGGGTTTGTTTGTCTAGTTGAGTTTGTTTTGTTTTGTTTTTAATTGGTGTGGGTAAAGGAGGGGCAGCTGCAGCCGCCGTCCCTTTGCAGCATCCCCCGCTCTCTCGAGCCTTGCCCAGAGATCCGAGCGGGGCAAATCCTTCCCTCAGCTCCCCGCATGTCCGTGCCACCCCTCAGCAGAGCACCAGGAATAAATATCCCCACCGAACCCTTCCCCCCCCCTCCGCCCCCTCCGCCTTTGCCATCGCCTCCCGCCCCCACATATTATTTAATAACCTTAATCCACCTCGGAAGAATGAGAGAGATAATTCGTTCCCGTGTATCCTGACCAGGAGGGTATTTTCGAGATCGATTAAAAATGAAGGGGGGAAAAATTAAAAAAATAAAAAAAAATTCAAAAAAAAGGAAGGGGAAAAAAAAGGGGGAAAAAAATTTAAAAAGGAGTGTCTGTGTGCTGGAGGCAGCCGGACTGTGGCAGAGCGGGGCTGAGCAAGGCAGAGAAATAAAATTCAGTGCCTGAAGACAGAACGTGTGAGAGCAGGAGGGGAAGCAGAGCCAGGCCAGCCCCGGGCGCAGCTCCTGGCCCCGGGCAGAGCCGTGCCCCGCTGCCTGCATTCGGCCACGGCAGCAGCAGCGTCCCGGCCTCTGCCCCCTCCGGCCCGACCAGCCGGGAGTCATTCCCGCCGCCAATAAAACAAGTGGCAGAGATGGACAGTGTTACTTAAATAAACAAGGGTCTCTTTAAAATTCTCATCCACTTCAGATGTCTAAAGTAAGATTGTGATGATTTTGTCACGGTTTGGTAAATTTACCCCTTTAAGAGGCTTTCATAAATCCCAGAACACACCTTCAGCCAGATTTGAATATAGATTTAGGTTTTAAAACCCAGAAGCTGGGAACACCGCTTTATCAAAGAGAATTTCCCTTTAGCTTAGCAATGTGTCGGAATGGCTCTTGCAAAGATTGGATCTGAGAGGGGGAAAAAGGGGGAACCTTCTTTCCTGGAGCAATCCTGCACACACTTTGCAGCTGCCTCTGCCTTCAACCTTCTGCAGCTCGGGGAAAAGTTACCAAAAACAAATTTGATAATCATTGTTGCAGCTGTAGAATCTCGATTTTAAAAAAAAAAAAAAAAATTACGATTTTTTACTAATTTTTTTTTTAAACTTTCCCATCTCTTCTGGTCCGTTTGGAGAGCGTTGCAGAGCAGGTACAGCCCCAGAGATCCAGACTAGCTGGGGCTGACGGGGAGTGAGTGGAGATGTGTGATTTTCTGCCCTCTGAGAACTTTATGCTCAGAGAACCAAAATCAGCTTCTGGGATGAAAAGAAACTGTAACTTCTGCTTCTCAGTAAGTTCTCCAACTTTCCGATGCCAGTCGGGTTGCAAAGCCATTTTCTCTCTCTCTCTCTCTCTGCATCGCTGTCTCTCTTCTCTCCTTTTCTCCTTCTCCCTCTTCACTTTTTTCTCCTCCTGATTTAATTTCCGACTCTCCTCACTACCGCGACCGTTCCGCCCGGGCTTTTATCGCCGTGTGTGTCGCTCCCAGGGCTGAGCTGCTGCTGCCCGCGGTTGTGATGACCAAGGGTGGGGGTAGGAAAATAAGAAATTATTTATTCAGGTCGGGCGAAAGTTAAGGAAAAAAGCGGGGGGGAAAAAAAAGAAAAAAAAAGAAAAAAAAAAAAAAAGGAAAGCCCACCCCAAAATGAACCGATTTGTAATTTGTCATCTTTGTATCTCTGATGGGCTCCGGAAAGCGATGCACGCTACAGCTTTTAAGCTTTTCCCTCATCGGATTTGTGTCTAGTTAAAATATTCCAGACTTTCCTTGAAGTTTATCTGCAATTCAAGTGGTGGTTGGAGTTTATTTTAGTTTAGGGGTGTTTTTACGGTTTGTTTGTTTGTGGTTTTGTGGTTTTGGTTTGTGGGTTTTTGGTAAGTTCTAAGCTCCCCCTCACCCCAAAATCTCCATTTCTGGGGGTGCAAAGCCGGAGACATTGGTATATCTGTGTCAACTTCCAGAATGGGTCAGATTCGTTTTAAAATGCTGGAATTATTAAAAAAAAAATTATTTCCCTCCTTTTCCAAGCGTTGGGAGGGGATGGTGGGGCCGTCACCTCTTTTTGGGGAAGGGGAAAAAAATGGAAAAAAAATATACGAAGGCAGCATCTTTGCCTAGCTGAAACCGAGTTTCACAATTGGGATGGGGGCCGGGCGGAGGAGAGGAGGGGATGGTGAAGGGATTTCGGGGCCATCTGAAATCCTAAAAAACGTCACCCCGAGAGCAGCGAAAGTGAGGTCAGGGCTTGCACCTGAGGGAGCGGCTCATGAGCAGCGGGGCGGGGGCGAAATAGCCCCCTTTAAAAAGAAAGAAAAAAAAAACCACCCAAAAAACCCCACCCAAATAAATGAAAGAGCAAGAAACGCTGGGTGTTAAATAAATTTAAATAAATGCAGCAGCGTTCGGGGGAGGCCGTGCGGGGAGGAGGCGTCCCCGGGGGCTGGGGCAGGGCTGTGGCCGAGTGCGGGGGGTGTGCGGGCATGAAAGGCGCTCATGCGGCCGGGTTTACATAATTTTTTCCTCTCCAGGCCATGAAGTTACCTTGATGAGCAGCTCGCTGCAGCAATCAGATTATAGCTCCCGAGCCAGATATTAAAATAACAGTTACAGTCCCGCGTCCCGCGTGTTGGCAAACTTGGGAGAAATGAAGGGGTCGGGGGAGCGGGGGGAGGGAGAGAAAGAGCCAGAAAAGGGGTTTTGTAAGAAAGAAGAAAAGAGAACCGCAGAGAAGCTTTAAACTAGTCTTTCGTTTGTAACCTTTTACAACCTTTATTTCCCGTATATGAAAAGCTCCTTTTATTGAGACCCAGAAAGAACTTTTATTTTTTTTTCCCTCCCCCCAACCTTTGGATTTTTAATTAGAGCCCCTCAATCGCAGCCATATATATAGGAATCGATATAAAGTAATCCGCGGAGATGGGCTAAGGTTTTAATCGAAAATCTTCTTTGCCATTCTTTGCAGATCTTCTTTAGCCGCTGGCTGGTGGAGAAACAAATGTTCATTACAAAAATACCCCCCGAACCCCCCAAAGCAGCTTCCCCCCAACCAGACAAAGCCACAAGGCAGAAAGCTTGCAAAAGATCCCGAACCAACTGTTGTTACCATGTGAATAAGAAATTACTCCTATGCTTAACTTCATTCTCCCTTGCAGGCAGGTATTTTTCGTAATGAAAAAGTTTAAAACCGCCTCCCAATACCGCAGTTCATTTTTTTTTTTTTTTTTTTTTTTCATTCTTAAAGGTGTCTGGGTGATGGTATTTGGTATTTTCCGTGCGGGAAGGGTCTGGCTTGTGCCGCGGGTGTCTGTCTGTCTGTCTGTCTGTCCGGCAACAAAGATCCCACACGTATAACACCGTGCTGAAGTCCACATCCCGTCCTCTTGCAGCTTCTCAGACTCACAAATATCGCACTTTCTTGAATTATTTTTTTTTCCCCTTTCCTCTTAGCCTTTGGCTTCTTTCCCCCTTCTTTTATTATTTTTTTCTTTTTTCTGCAAGTGCTTTATATTATAGAAAATTTAACTCTTTGCTCCCCCGCCATGAAATATTTCTTTTCCTATGTAAAAAGAAAGGAAGAGAGAGAGAGGAGAAAAAAAATTTCCCAACTTCCCCCAAAGCTCCCCCAAGCTTCCTTCTTTCTAAAGAACTAGGGCTGTTTTTCTCCAGGGGAAGGAGAGGGGGGTGGAAGCTAAATATTAAACAATGCAGGCAGCTTCGGGGTTATTTTGGTAAATTAATTGTGAGACTATTCTGGCTCCTATGAGTTTCTGCATGATTAAACTGTGCTATTTGTTCCCCAAAGCTGCACATTAGCAGAAAGTGCAAGTCTATTTTAAAGCATCATCCTCAGGTTTAATGTAAGCAAACTGGGCTGAGTGAAAAGTTTACCCGAGTAATTGCAACTAAGAGTCCGCTGTAGTTGTTTTAATCATTATTTTCTATCTGATAAGTGCTTTTTAAAGAACAGACCCCGCATTTTTTTAATCTGAAGGAAGCGAATCTGGCCGTATTTGTACCCCAACCTCGCGTCTTATCTGTATGAAATTTCAATTTATTTAAAAGCCTGGTATTTAATACACGACACGGGCCACATTTAGTTTAGACAAACCCCCTCTTGTACTTTCTCCGTAATCACGCCTAATGAAAAACGTGGGATTTTCCCATTATTAAAAAAAAAAAAAAAAAAAAAAGTGAAAATATAATGCATCTTCATTAGGAAAATTGACTGCTGTGCTCAAGACAGTTCTTAATTGAAAAGGCAACCTATTTTAATGGTGTGGTTGAGGAGAAGATTACATACTTTATCCAAACACAAAGACAATTAATAATGAGGAGCAGGCTGCTGCCATTAACTCTAATGTAGTTACATCAATGTCAGTGCGAGTGCTCGTACCTGAGAGGTGCTGGGGGATGCGCCCGCGGCCCCTCCGCCCTGCCCGGCCCGGCTCGGCCCCTCCGCGCCGCCACAGCCCCGGCCCCGGCCGCTTTTAGCCTTACTTTTATTATTATTTTTAGTTTGAACGGCGGCTGGACCCCGAGGAGTTGTGCGAGCGCGGCTCGCCCTGGCCGCTTTGCTTTAAAGGGACTTTTCAGAGCTGCCTAATTCAGGATATTTAAGCGCAGGACAATGCGGGGTGGTGGGAGCGCTTAAGCTGCAGTTTGCAAACGAATCCGAGCCCCAGAGCCCAGGGAAAAGTCCCGTCCCCCCCGCTCGTCCCCGGCGCTGCCGAGCGCCAGCGCTCGCCCCAGCGACGCCTCCGCTTCGAGCATTTATTTGGACTTTAAAAATTTTTTTTTTTTTTTTTTTTTAAGAAATAAAAATTCAACTTCCAGTCGCTCGATGCGCCGATCAGGTGTGTTTATACCGAGCGTTGGCTGCGGATGTTTTGCCTGGTATTTTTGGTTTTTTTTTTTTTTTCCCCTTTCCCAGGAGGAGCGGCTGGGTGGGAGCCCCGCAGCCCCGCGGTCCTTGCGCGGCCGCGGAGCGGAGGAGGAGGAGGAGGAGGAGGAGGAGGAGGAGGGATGCGCGGAGCGCTGCGCGCCCCTTGCCCGAGTTAAACAAAGTCCTCTTCAAAGCCCCTTCCTCGGCAGTGAAGTCGATTAGATAATTAAAAAATAAAATAATGAAACCAGAGCAGCCCAATTTCTCCCCCCCCCCCCCAATTAAATAAATAAATATCCCATAACTGATCCCTCCCTCCCAAAATTGCTCCCCCCTCCCCCTGCGCCATCCCCTCCTGCAACTTTCCCGCAGATCTTTGTCCCGCACCGGGAAAGCGGGGCCGGTGCTCGGGGGGTCCCGGCTGCGTTTATGGGGGGTGAGGAGCAGGATTGCCGGCCTGCACCCCGCATCTCCGGGCGGAGCCGGGCTGGGGGGCGGTGGGGGTTAAATTGGGGTTTTTTGGGGTGTCTGGGTGGGTGCGGGGACAATGCGGCCGGGGGGGGCCCGGGGGCGGGCTCGGGCCTAATCCCGGCCGTGCCCCCTCCGGCAGTGTTTAATCTGCGCCGGGGGAGGAGAGGAGGAGGAGGAGGAGGAGGAAGGGGAAGGTGGAGGGCGGGCGGCGGGGCCGGTGCCCAGCGCTGCGGGCTGCCCGCCCCGGGCGCGGCCCCTGCCCGGCCCCGGGCCCGCCGCAGCCGCAGCTGCCGCCCCTGGCACGGAGGGAAGGAGGGAAGGGAAGGGGGTGCGGCCCCGCAGCGGGCACGGCGGGGGCTCCGGAGGGCGGGACAGTGCCTGGCATCTCTCACGGACAGACAGACAGACGGACAGACGGACAGGGCAGTGCCCGGCATCTCCCACAGACAGACAGACGGACAGACGGACAGGGCAGTGCCCGGCATCTCCCACAGACAGACGGACGGACAGGGCAGCGCCCAGCATGGCTCATAGACAGACAGACAGACAGGGCAGTGCCCGGCATCTCCCACAGACAGACGGACAGGCCTGTGCCCGCCATGGCTCACAGACAGACAGACGGACAGGGCAGTGCCCAGTGTGGCTCATAGACAAACAGACAGACAGACGGACAGGGCTGTGCCTGGCATCTCCCACAGACAGATAGACAGATGGACAGGACAGTGCCCAGCATCCCTTCACAGACAGATGGAGAGGGCAGTGCCCAGCATCTCCCACAGACAGACAGACAGACGGATGGACAGGGCTGTGCCCAGCATCCCTTCACAGACAGACAGATGGACAGGCCAGTGCTTGGCATCTCCCACAGACAGACAGACAGACAGGGCAGTGCCCAGCACCCTCTCACAGACAGGCAGGCAGGGCTGTGCCAAGCATGGCTCACAGACAGACAGACAGATGGACAGGGCTGTGCCTGGCATCTCCCACAGACAGACAGACAGACAGGGCTGTGCCTGGCATCTCCCACAGATAAGGCAGTGCCCACCCAGCATGGCTCACAGACAGACAGACAGACGGACAGGGCTGTGCCCAGCATGGTTCACAGATGGACAGACAGGGCAGTGCCCAGCACCCCTGTCACAGACAGACAGAGCTGTGCCTAGCATGGCTCACAGACAGACAGACAGATGGACAGACAGGGCAGTGCCCAGCACCCCCGTCACAGACAGACGGACAGGGGGTGTACCCAGTGTACCCTCACAGACAGACAGAGCTGTGCCCTGCATCTTTTCACAGACAGACAAATGGATGCATCCCAGCATCCCTTCAGACAGATGGACAGACAGACAGACAGATGGACGGACAGGGCTGTGCCCAGCATCCCAGCACAGCCAGCCACGGCAGTGCATGGCTGCCCTCCCAGACGGACAGACAGACAGACAGACAGACATGGAGGTCGGATGGGCAGAGCAATGCCCATCCACGTCTCCCAGACAGGCCGACAGACAGACAGACGGACAGACAGCTGTGACCCAGCAGCCGCACAGAAGCGAGCTGCTCCGGCTGGGGCCGCCCTGGTGAGCGGAGCTGGGGGCAGCCCAGGTGGGGCCAGGCTAATCCCCAGGCAGACAGACAGACAGACAGACAGACAGGCAGCCGGGGCCGTGCCCGCCTGGCGAGGGGATGCCCCGTTAAATCCCGGGCAGAGCAGGTGGAGCATGGCTAATCCCAATCCCTGGCAGTGCCAGCCAGGGCAACACCTGGACGGACAAACAGCCCCAGCGCCCCCAGCCCGGGTGCCGCAGGTGGGAAGGAGCTCTGGGCTCTGTGACCGTCCCGGTGTGGGATTTTCCACCTGTGCAAAAACCCCACGGATGGGATTTCCCTGCAGGGAGAGGCAGAGCAGCGGGGGCCGGGCTGGCTGTGGCCTTCAGGAGCTCTCCCGACATCCGCAATCGCAGATAAAAAGAAAGTTCCTGCTGCTTCCCTTCCAGACAAATGAGCCCGGCCGGCTCTCTTTGCTCTCGAGCAGCATCTGCCCACCCTCTGCACCTGATTTCTCGCAGGAAATCTTTCATCTCCCTGCCCTGCCTGCTCCCGGCTGCTCTGCCCGGGCTTTAATGGGACGGGAGGATGCGGAGAATCCCCCGGGATGGGGCTGTGGCCGCCTCCTCCCTGTCACCGCCACCGCCCGTGCCCTTCCCGCAGCTCCCGAGCAGCCTCGGTTGCCGATTGCAAAGGGAATTTTGACGGGAGGAGAGGAATTTCCGGGGCTTTCGGAGACAGCCCTGCTTGGGGCTGTCACCTTTGGTTTTCCCAAAGGTTGTCCCTGCAGAGGGGACATTGGGAACACACGGGTTTGTGGCTGTGTCTAGAAAGGAGGAATGAGAGGAATTTGTGTGGAATTGTGTCTGTTTGGCTGCTGTTGGTGTAGGTGAATCTGACAGCAACAGGTTGTTGAGAAGCAAAAAATCCCTCTTTTCGTGTGCACTCCCTGGGGTGAGGTCCCTTGGTGGCAGGTTTTTGGGAGAAGAAATGCTTTCTGTGTGAAATGTGGCCATTTCTCAGCCATGCCCTGTCCCCACACATTGCTGTGGCACAGGGCTCAGGAAACACTGGGGTGAAATCCTTTTGTGGCAGTTTTTTGGGAGAAGAAATGCTTTCTGTGTGAAATGTGGCCATTTTTCAGCCATGTCATACTGCTGTGGCACAGGGCTCAGGAAACACTGGGGTGAGGTCCCTCAGTGGCAGGTTTCTTGGGAAAATAAATGCTTTCTGTGTGAAATTTGGCCATTTCTCAGCCATGTCCCGTCCCCACACATTGCTGTGGCACAGGGCTCAGATCAGTTGCCTGCATGAGGTTGCCAGGAGCATCCAAAATGCCCTCAGGTCCCTGAGATCCCCACCCCAAAGGACTTGCAGGAGATCTGTGCCCCCCTGGCTCAGCAGTTTTATGCCAGAGGGACACCCAGAGACATCTCAGGTGACAGTGGATGTCTGTATTTGGGCAGCAAAGCCATGTTCAGTGTCTGAGCTGCTCCAGCCTGTGACAGTCACTCCTTCAGGTCCTTTCTGCTGCAAGGTGACACCTCTGTCACAGTTTTGCACCCACAGGTGAAGTGCAGGAGCCTGTAGGTAACACAACCCTGCCCCAATGTTGTCCTGTGCTCACTGTCCATCTCTCAGTGCCTTGCTCTGGTGGACCAGTGGTGATTTGGCAACTTGACTGACACAGCAAGAGAGATCTGAGCTCAGGAGGTGCTGACAACCCAATTAGTGAGAGCAAAACCCTCCTGAGGCCCTTCAGCTTGGTCATCCAAAGTGTATTCCTGCTTATTTGTGCCTGCCTAGGGGGAATTTTGGATGTGTGGATGTACACAGATGAGATCTGGAGCATGTCCTCCAAACCCTGAGGTTCTTCCCTGACTTTGTTCGAACCCAGGGCCATCAGGATGAGGTGCTAAGATAACAGATAAAGCATGGTGATGGTTGATTTGCAGCTTGCTGTGCCAGGGATGGGTGAGGAGGGGAGGCTGCAGGTGCTCAGTGGAGGGGGAGGTCCAGGCCCAAAGCTCTGGCTCATTTTCTGCTCCACTTCTCTGGGATCAGTGGCTTGTGCAAAAGCAAACTTCTGGGAGAAGGGAAAGGGCTGAAACTGCTTCTACAGCCCTGCCTGTGGCTGAGAGGAGGAGGAAGATGGAGTAGGGATGGGGCTGGCACGTGTGGCAGGGTGTGTGAGCAGGGGGATGGAGTTGGAGAGGCTCGGATTGGACATCAGGAACAATTCCTTCATGGGAAAGGCTTTTAAGCAGCGGAAGGAGCTGCCCAGAGGGGTGGTGGAGTCCCCATCCCTGCAGGTGTCCAAGGAAACACTGGATGTGGCACTCAGTGCTCTGGGCTGGGTGACAAGGGGGTGACAGTCACAGGTTGGGCTGGATGATCTTGGGCATCTTTTCCAACCTCAGGAATTCTGTGGTGATTTTCACTTCATGCTCTTGTCTCTGGTGAAATGCAGGAAAGCTGCAGCTTCAGCCCATTTTGGTTCTTGCAGGACTTTTCAGCCCTGGCACATTTTTCCTGTATTGTACTTTGCTTTTGGAGTACCTGTTGGATTTTGGACCACTACTCCAGATTTCCTACCTGTGCATGGAGCTGGGAGTAGACTTCTGTAACTCCATAATCAGGACATTGGCTGTGATTTACTCCACAGAGTCCATAAATCCACGTCTGGTATCTGATGAGAAATTTGGAATAAGCTGCAGCATGTCTTTATGTACCACAGGCAGTCACAGGCTATGTCAGCAGCTGAAGTATTTTATTGAAATGCCACTTTCCAACATTTTTTGACACGAGCGTTATCAAGAAATGCAAATTATAGCCTAATAGTATAACAATATAATTGCTCAATTCCCCTTAACTCACTGCAGTTCTTTTCTGAAGGAACACTACAAAAGGAAGGAGGTTGATTCCTTTCACATAACTAAGGACTTTTAAACCTTTTTAAAGTGCGTTTTTAATAAAATATTTTATTTTCATGCTATCCTCCTGCACTGCAGATAGTTTCAGCCTCTGTGCTCGGATTAATTGTTACAGGAGTTATTATATAAAGCCTATTAGATTAAAATAGAACTAATATAAACACCACTGGTTGTATTTTACCCTGCCCTTGCCATTCAAAAAAGCTTCCCAGTGGCTGATGGATGAATTATTATCGATGGAACACAGGACTTTTAACACTCCAGATTTTCTGTGTGCACTAAGATCACAAATCCAAGTCCATTTGTTAAAGTAAATAGAAGTCCAAGGTGTTTCTCAAGCAGAAAAGTTAATTTTAAAGCCCAAGTGGGCCTTTATCTTGAGGAAAAAATATTTCTGAGGAAAAAAAATCCCATGAATATGCTTTTTTTTTGTGACACCAAGCCTTGGAAGTTTGTATATTTTTTACTTCAAATGTGACCATTTCGTCAAATCTGTGAATTATTCAAAATCTTGAAGGAAAAATCAGTCTGGAATGGAAGTGGCAAAATGGTTTTGAGAAATGCAGTTGGACACCTTAGAAAAATGTGGACAAGGAAAAAAAAAATGGTTTGGGAAAAAAAAAGTTGACCAATAATCAGGCATTTATGGTTGAGCCAGTAAGAGAAGGTCATGCTGAATGAAACTCTAATTATGACTCTGTATACTGTGAAACAGTAATTTAATATAATTAATTATTATAATAATAATTATTATAATTATTAATTATTATACAATTATATTATAATAATATAATATAGTATTATATTATTATAATATTATATATATAATAATTATTAATTATTATATAATAATTAATTATCATGAATTATTAATTTAATCTGGCATTGGAACTTCCTGCCAGTACTGATGAATGGACTCTCACCACACCTGATGACACAGGGGTGTTTTCTCTCCAGTTTTCAAAGGAGGAGCTGCCCCTTAAGTGAAGGTCAAGCAAAGAGCTTGTGGGAGGAGTGGTCTGGTTCCTCCATCCCTTTCCCAAGCTTCAAAATCCAATGAAGGAACACCCACAGCATCTTCCAGAGGAGGAATTTCGAGTGACATTTCTACAGTCCTGGACAAAACATGATTTTTAGGTGGTTTGGAGCCAAATGGGCAGCTCCACATGATGTCCCAGAGTGCTAAATTTCACTCAGGTTTAACCAAAGGATGTGTAAAAACTCATGTGGCTGCACATCTGAGGCAGATCAGGAGTGCAAAGGTGTTGGAACCCTGGGTGCTGAGAATTTTAGACTTTCTGTCCCTCAAGAGAGGGACAGACCTGCATTTGACCTGAGGCTGTAGAAAATTCTTCCAAAATTAATTAATAGCCCTGAGATCACGGGTGTGTAGTTTAAATAGAAGTGTGTAATATCACAAGGTAGAAAACTCAGAGTTTAAGGTTTTAGAATTTAGCAAAATATATGGGGCAAGATGGAAGTTTTAAGGAAGTCTCCATCCTTAAAGCAATGGAAGCTTTAAGGAAGTTTTAAGAGGAATAAGGCAAGAAGGAAGTTTTACTATAGCAATATATATGAGGCAAGATGGAAGAATAACTAGTTATTTTCCTTCACCTTCTTCTTCATAGGTTTGGGCAGTGTTATGTAATTAAACAGAAAAGTCCACATTGCAGAACATGAGTAATTAGTTATTAGGTTAAAAGTAAAAATAATTTAGATGTCATTTCCTAATTAGATAGTTTAGCCTTAAAAGACTTTGTAGAGAAAAAACAGTTCACTGAAAGGTACTTGTTCCAAAAGCCAGCCTCACAAACATTGCCAAGAGCTGCTTTGGAAGGCACTGTGGGGTTTTTGGGGCTGTCCTGTGCAGGGCCAGGAGCTGAACTCAATGATCCTTGTGGGTCCTTTCCAGCTCAGGACATTCCATGGGTCTGTGGTGAGCCCAGACTCTGAGGGAGCTCTGCCCCACATCCAGACCATGCAGCTTCATTTGGCTTAATTAGGGAACTTAATTAGGGAACCTGGGAACCAAAATGCAGATTCATACCCTGGAAACTTTTCACTTTACAAAAGGTGGGGGAATATTGAGGGACCTGCCCAGATTTGTTCCTGAGGATAACTGGGCATCCTCCTGCCTTAGGATCCAGCACACAGGATCTCTTGGGTTATAGGAATTATATGAACTTAGGATATCTTGGGTTAAATAAATTAAGAGCCTTGTGTGTTTTCTCCTTTCACTGAAATGTTTTAATTTTCCTTTTGTGCACTAAAATCCCTGTGAGAAAGTGGAAAAGGGCCTGGCTGCTGGTTTCTCAGGGGATATGGCAGCAGTGGAAGTGGCACTGGCTGTGCCTTCCTCTTAGGGGAAGTTTTTTCCCCTGTGTGTGGCTTGGGAAAGGAAAGATGAGACCAAATTCCAAATTTGTTAATACCAACCCAAATATTGCAACGTGGATCACACAACTCCAGTTGTTTGTCCCAAAGCAATACTTAGAAATCCATCCAATTTCAGTTGGCATTTTAATTATTCCGTGTTTCCTCACTCTTGTGGTAAAAGCAGCTTTTATACTTCCCTTTCCTTTTTTTTGTTAAAATTTTTATATATATATATTTTAAAATTATTTTTTTTCCCCTTTAAGGCAGCAAACCCTCCCTACTGAATCCTTATAAAGATCCTAAACCAGCTGGGAATGGTTCTCACTTACAAAATCCTCCCCATGTGGTGCCCCTGCGTGGTCCCCTGGCTGGCAGCTGGGGTTTCCCTTTTCTGGGCACACAACTTTCAGCCTGAACTTCCTCACAAACTCTTGTTTGGATCTTTCTTAGAAATCTCATTCAGTGCCAACCCCTTCATCTTCTCTAGACCTGAATTTCCAATTTTTTCCTTCTCTGCACTTGCAGAAGGGACTTGTCTGGCTGGTGGAAAGGTCGGTGCATTAATCCTAAATCCTTTGGTGGGGTTTTCAGCACCATGCACGTGGAGCTGGGGGGAAAATGTGTTTTCCTTTTGGTGACTGAAGCAGAAAACTGTCAGGATAAAAGTGGACTATACAGAGCTGAAAACAGATTTTTTTTTTTCCTCCCAGATTTTACAGGTAATCTAAAACCCCTTGGAAATGTGATTTTGAATCAGTCACAGACATTGTGCTTAGCTGACATGAGGTATTTTATTTTTAGGCCATTCAACTAGTTTAAAATCTCTATTTAGTTTCTTTTTTTTTTTTTTGGTAGGAAACTGCTGTTTTAAAATAATAATTCCAAAAGGTTAATTTAGAAGAAGTAAAAAAAATCAACAAACTAAACGAGAAAACCACACACACAAACAATGGGCATTTTTGAAAGTAAGCCTTCCTTAAAAGAATTTCCAGAGGAATGAAGACTTTCTTATTTCCCAAATTTCCCCCATACTCACAAATAGTTTTGAGTGGCATGACACTCAAATTTTCAGTGAACTTGCCCTCTATCAAGAAACAAAATAATAGCTTATTTCTCCCCACCTGCTGAGACTTCGCTTAATTCCTTAATTGCTTTAATATGAGCAGGTTTGGGGTGTGTTTATACTCAATTTTTTTTTAAAAATGTGGGATATTGTGCATGTCTGATTGTTTCATTGGTGGGGAGTGAGTCAAGGAGGAGGGGGGAGCAGGTGTGAGTAAAACTCATCCAGAAGCATCCCTGAAACCAGCACCACCTGCAGCAGTGCAGGGAAGGAGGGATTTACCTCCCTCAATGTGAACAGAAAAAGATTTTTTGGGGAAAAAAAAATTTGATTAACTAAATATTCATAGCAGCACCTGCGTTAAACATCAGGCAGGTTTTTGCTAATGCAGCATCCTGATGCTCGTCCTTAAATCCACAGGTCCCTCCCTTTGGCTCATCCTCCTGTGTGGGCCAGAGATGTGGAAAATTCAGAAATTCAGAAGTGCACTCATTTGATGGCAGCAGAAAGGGGGGAAGCACGGGCAAGTGGAGGCTGCCAGCAATTAAAAACTGGGTTGAAAACCAGGGTTTGGGAGGGATATCCACATCCCCTCAAAGGCAAACCTAATTGAGACAAGGACAGAGCAACCCAGACAGCCCCTGGGCCCTTTTCCCACGTGGCAAAGCCAGGGGTGACCCAGATGTGATCCATGATCCTGTTCCACTTGCCAGGGAGGCAGATGCTGCTGCTTGGAAAACCCTGGGCCAAGCCTGAGCTGGGCTCCTGTGATTGCTGTCCAAGGAGTGTGGTGGGCTGGGATCACTGGGGTCCCAGTTCCCACCATCATCTCTCCCCCTCCTGATAAATTAAAGCAATAAAAACAGAAATAAAACCATCAAATACAGATTTTATGCCTCCCCTTGTTGTAATTAAGCATCTTGAAGGCATAATAAAATCCATTATAATAGAATGAAAAAAATGCGGCAGAATTTTGAAGCCACCCTCTACAAACCCCAAACCTCTGTGCTTGTTCCTCTGGTGGCTGAGCATTGAGATGAAACAAATCTTTTTCTTTCTGATGGCAGCAGTTAGGACATGAGTAATGATGTTAATTAATCAGTTAAGGTAATAAAGCCATCCTCAGGTTGGCTCTAATGGGTGAGGGGGAGCCCCTGCTCATCACACTCCACTCAGTGGGACCACACTGAGAATATTTCCAGTGTTTTGAATTGCTGGAAAATGCTTTCAGAACAGTCTGACCTTGTGCATCCTTAACCAGAACTCTCTGGTTTCTGCTCTTGTGGAGTGACTTTTTGGCACTGTTGGGATTCTGGATGAGGTCTGGCAACACAAAGTTGAGTTTGAGTGTAAATTTAACTCTTTCAAAGCAGATCTCTGGCTCTGTTTGGAAAGGGCTGTGTTTGGCACACCAGGTCCAATTTTGCAGCAAAGCAGCAAAATTTGTGGAGTGCACAGCCAAGACAGGTGGATGTGGCTCCACAGCTGCTTTTCCATCACCTCCCACATTATTTTTCCAGCTGTGGAGAGCTCAGCTACTCCTGTGGCTGACACACCTGGCCTTGCTCAGCCCTGGTTCTATTTTTAAGCTGAGCTGTACTTGCTGCGTGCTTGAAGAAAGGAAAGAAAAGGAAAAAAGCGCAAAGTTTGCTTGTGAGTAAGACAAACTTAATTCCACTTAAAACCTTTTTTAAGATAGAATTGAAACTAAAGCACAACATAAGGTGAAATTACTGTGTGGTATTTTCAGAGTCCTCTGTGGCAGGAGGGAAATGATGAATGTGACTCCATGTTCTTAGAAGGCTAATTTATTATTTTATGTTACTGTATTATATTCAAGAATGCTATACTAAAACTATACTGAAGAATAGAGAAAGGATATTTACAGAAGGCTAAAAGATACTGTGGTTGGTCATTAAGTCAAAACAATTCACATGTTGGATAAACAATCTCCAACCACATTCCAAAGCAGCAAAACACAGGAGAAGCAATCAGGTAATTATTGTTTTCATTTTTCTCTGAGGCTTCTCAGCTTCCCAGGAGAAGAAATCCTGGTGAAGGGATTTTTCAGAAAATGTGATGGTGACATTACTGCACTCATTGGATTTGCTGTTGTTGGGCTGCTACCTGCACACTCAGCCCAGCAGCTTTCTAAGCAAATCGTTGGCCAATTTTGAACAAACCCAGGATCCTTCTCTGTCATTATTTCTGCTGGGTTTGGTCATTGCTCAGCTCTGACTGTGCCTTTTGAAGCGCTGAACTTGTGGAAATGGCCAATGTCGAACCCGAGCTGTTGCCTATCTCCATCCTGTAAACTAAGAGAGAAAAGTGAAGGAGAATAAAACTCCAGCTGGCTTGGGAGGACTTGGAGCCTTTAAATGGAAGGAAGTGGTGAAAATTCCACTGTTTTCACCTGGAAGAAGTGCAGAGGTAGCTGTGAGAGAAGGCAGTGCTTGTTTTTGCAGGCAGTGAGTGCTCCTTGTCAGGCTGATTCCTTTGGTGCTTCAAGGTCTGCTCCCTGGGCTGTGACTTTTTTTTGGGGTCTCCTAAGCTATGCTGGACTGAGAAACGGCCTGGATTTATGGTTTATTACACCAACAGCCCTCTAGGTTCTATTTGTGTGGTAGATTTCAGTACCTCATACCCCTGGTTAGTGAGGCAAAACCATGAAGAATGGGAGCCACGGCCTGGAGGGGGAATGTTGCACATATTTATTTATGATCAGATGTGGGATGGGAGTATTACATTTAAAAGGAAATGGTTTGTGCTTTTAATAAGGCTCTTCACTCACAGCTATTCTCATCTAACTCCTGCATTACTCACTGCTTTTTCCTCACACTGTTGTGGCTTTATGGTCTGCTGGCTCACAGACATGCATCTTCTTCATTACTTAAAAAACCTGATTGCTCTACAGCAATCTTTCTGCAGATACAAAGTGAACGTTATTTCCATTTGCTTTTATATTCCTATACATAGAATACAAAAGCATTGCTGTTATTAATTTAATATGGAGAACCTCTTAAAATGGCCCAAGCATCATCTGTTTTATTAGTGCCTGCTTGATAAAGCTTCCACATCCTACAGTTAGTTTGCTTCTGAGGATAAGACTTCACAATATGCACTGAGATTTTGATAAAATCTCATCAAAGCCTGCTAAAAGATCTTTATCTATTTTGATTGGCTTGATTACATTGATTAATGAAACACTGGAGGATTTTATGTGATGGGATTAAATAATGCAATTAGTTTTAATAATTTTTCTAAAAAATAGAATTAGGTGGGAACAAAAGAGAAAAAAGAGAGCAATGTTCTGCGTTCTGTGTTCATGATAAGTTGTAATTCTTTGCTTTACCCTTTGGAACAGTGGCATTTCACAGACCTCAGATGCAGGAATGCTGAAGAGGAAATATGAGTGAAGAGGTCAAAACTGGGGTGGATCTGAACTCAGCAGGTTTTTACAGGTTGGCTCTTGTACCAGTGTTAGGGAGGAGTTGTGGGCACCCTGAAGGTGTTGTTTTCCTGCATTGGCCTCCTCCTGGTTCACCTCTGGTTGTTTACAGGAGAAATGGGGTTCTGGATGAGAAGAAAACTTGTACGATTTTAGTGGGTTAAGAATATTCAGGAACTCGCAGCAAAAATCCGAGGTTCTGTGTAGAGGATCCACAAGGGAGCTGGAGAGGGACTTTGGGCAAGGGTGTGGAGTGACAGGACAGAGGGATGGCTTCACACTGCCAGAGGGCAGGGATGGATGGGATACTGTGGGATATTGGGAAGGAATTGTTCCCTCTGAGGGTGAGAGGCCCTGGCACAGGGTGCCCAAAGCAGCTGGGGCTGCCCCTGGATCCCTGGAAGTGTCCAAGGCCAGGCTGGACAGGGCTTGGAGCAGCCTGGGATAGTGGAAGGTGTCCCTGCCATGGCAGGGGGTTGGAATAGGGTAATCCTGAAGGTCCATTCCATGATTCTGTGAGGCTGGATGGTAACTCCTCAGCCACACCAGTGTTTGCACAGACACACTTTGTTAGCAAGACAGGGTGGAACAGCTCAGCCCCAAACTGCCTGTGACAGCCAGCCCTTAATTCCCAGCACAGGGAACGGGGAGAGGAAGTGACAATTTAGGAAAAGTCCTCATCATATCCTGTCTGAGGACAGAGCCCATCTCCTCTGCCTTCCCTCTGCTGGAGGTCTGAATCCCTTATCATTGTCTGGAACTTAAATGTTGTTGAAGGTGTTTAGGGAATAGAATCTCTGCTTTAGGTTAGAAGAGCCCTCTAAGATCTTCAAGTCCAACCAGCACTGCCAAGGCCACCATTAACTCCTGTCCCCAAGTGCCACATGCACTCCTCCTTCATAAATCCTTCAGGAATGGCACTCCACCACTGCCCTGGACACCCTGTTCCGATGTTTGACAATCCCTCTGGTGAAGAAATTTTTCTCAATATCCAATCTAAACCTCCTCTGGCACAACCTGAGGTGATTTCCTCCCCTCTTGTCCCTGTTCCCTGGGAGCAGAGCCCAATTCCCCCTGGCTGTCCCCTCCTGTCAGGAGCTGTGCAGAGCCACAAGGTTCTCCAGGCTGAGCCCCTTCCAGCTGCCTCAGCTGTCCCTGGTGCTCCAGACCCTTCCCCAGCTCTGTTCCCTTTTCTGGACAATCTCCAGCCCCTCAATGTCCTTGTCCTGAGTGTCCCAAAACTGCCCCCAGGGCTGGAGGTGCCCCAGCAGTGCCAGCACAGGGGACAATCCCTGTCCTGGTCCCTTTGGCCACACTGCTGCTGACACGAGCCAGGACAACCCCAAGCATCAGCACAGGAGGTGTAATCAGGGCTCCCCTTCCTTTGTTCCTCAATTCCCTGGCTCTACAGCAGCTGGGCTGATGTTTCCTGGTATTTAAGGGTTCAGAGTTGTCAAACTGCCTTGTGTGATCCATGCTGGAGGTCTTGTGGGGCAGTGGCAACACGAATGCAGGGTGTCATTGCTGGGGTTTGAGGTCTTCCTGGCGTTTCCCACACCTAGAATATCAATCCTAATTGCCATTTATTTTTCTTCTCATCTAGCTCTATCTCTATATCTTGTTTACTGTCACTCTGCACTAAGCTGTTACTTCAAAGCATTTGCCTTGAATAATCACAATCAGTAAACTGCATAACAGCTTTGTTAAATACACTGCCTCTTCCCTCACAGTGTCATTCCTGGGAAGAAAAGACAAGCAGGAGCTGTGCATGTTGAATCCAGATCTGATTTCAGAGATAGCAGGCAGCTAAATTGTGTACACTCTTGTGCTAAGAGAAATTTGGGACTACATTTTTGTATTTGGGGTGGCCCTTGTTCAGAAGCAAGCCCTGAGTGAATCAGTGCCTGAATTCTGGCACCAGGAGATACAAAAAAACCTCACAATCCCTAAATAGGAGGGTGAAAATGATGTGGAATTTCTTTTCATAAGCAAAAGTCCTCTCAGCATGTGAAAAATTGGCTCTGTGCTGCAAACCCCACCACTTGCAGACTGCTAGAACAGGCTGAGAACAGACTCTGCAAGTGTCATCATTTTAGGGCTGTCAGTGAAGAAAGATATTCATCCCCTGAGGCTCTGTCACAGAGCAAATATATTAACTAGCAAAAATAAATCATATTCTTTCTAATAAAATATTCAATTGCTTGTTTGTTCTAACAAATACAAGAAATGGAGATTTAATCAAGGAAAACAAGACTTTCCATCAGACCACAAGGTATTCTTTGGCTAGAAGTCTGCTAATATGCTTGAATAATTCTGGTAATAGTAAAACTGAACCATCCAGAGAGGGCAGCTCTTATGCTGATTTAGAGTCACAGCGTTTGGGGAGACAAAGAAATAGCCAAATTACCTCCTCAAAATTATAATTTATGAAAGTTTTTGCTAGTGTCTCATCTTGGAGCCCAATAGAGATACGTTTCAGGTTTCTGCTCTGTTTCTTTGTTTGGAAAAGCAGACGTGGTGGTAATAAGCTGGTCAGTAATCAAAGCAGAAAGAGGACTCAACCTGGCTGGGAGTTCTCCTGATGATTGCTGTCTAGGAGAACAATTTCCCTCCTTCCACATATCAGTGCTTCACATTTTCCCCATCTCACAGAATCCCTTTCATCCAGGCAGACCCACACGGACTCCCAGGCTGACAATTGGCACACACAGACACAAATTCCCTGTGTCTTTGCACCCCCAAACCCCAATCCCCCACACCTTCCCCCTGCCAAACCCTGCATTGTTCCACCCCCTTGCTCAAACAGACTGGAAAGCCTCCACTGAAGTTTTCATGAATAACGTTGCAATTTTTTGGAACCAATCCAGAGCCAGTTTGAAGATAATAGGAACACTGAGTACTAAATAACACACTGACAGAAGACATGACACCATGCTGGCAGAAGACATGTGTGCATGACTTTTGTAGTAACCAGGGCACTCATGGCTTGGGAGACAGGGAACAGCAAAGGAAACTTTTGGAAAAAAAATGGCCAAATTTTTATATCTCATGATTTTAGCTGGAGAAGATCGTGTGCATCACAGGAGAGAGCTGGTGTCCTTTGCAAAAAGCCTCTGTGCAGAAACTGCAGCTGGGTCTCCCAGTTATTTGATATTCAGAAGTCATGTGGAGATTCCTGGTGTAGATATTGATAGGAAATTCTGAAAGGATCAGCTCTGAAAATTAACAATGATGTATAAAGGCAACTGATAGGCTTCAGAGTCATCACATGATGGAAAGAGAACCTGACCATCTCTACCTCTTTAAGTTATTCAGAATGTCTGATTTCCCCCTGTTTGCTAGTCTTTGATCTATAGTTCATGGGATTCTGCATGTCCCATTTCATAGCCAGAGAATATCCAAGCCATCTTCCAATGTGTTAGCTCAACCGAAATGCCAAGTTAAAGTAATTGTCCTGGAGGGTGTAAAATAAAAAAAGACTTATCTGTAGTATTTTCTGAAATCTATCTCAACTCAGAAACCCTCAAGAGGAGCACAAGAGTTTAGAGCAAGCTCTTCCCAAAGCTTTTTATGTACTTCCAGATGAAGGAGTTCAGCTGGAGGCAGTGGCAGGTCAGAGATTGAGGTCATGTTCTTGATTTATGGCCTGGTCAGTGATTGCTTCATATTGTGTCTTCATAGGTAGGAGTTAAACAAGAGGGAAAAAAAAGGAAAAATATCTCAAATTTGTGGACTGTCAGTTCTCCTGTAGGAAAAATCCTAGGGCTGTGGCCAGGCTTGAACCTGGGCATTGCTCAAATACTCAGATGGATCTGGAAGGCTTTTCATGTTGCTAGGCCCAGACTAAACCAAGGGAAAGGCCTTGTTTTAAAACATCCCCTACTCCCAAACTCTGCACGCTGCCCCAGGAGAGGTGCTTTGTGATGCCCATGGTGCCAGCTGGGTTGTGATGGGGTGGGCCATGAGGAAGGAGTGTGTCCCACTGGTGTCCCTTCGCTGGCACTGACGGTGAGGGGGCCGAGGAGGGAGAGCACTTCACCGTGGCGTGGAGCTGCTTTATCTTTTATTGCTTGTACAGGATCAAGCACTTTCACTCCAACAGGAGATTATTTCTGTTTGAAGCCTTAACCATGCACTGTAACGCTTAGATACAAAAAGGGCATGGAAGGCAAGGCATGGAGGAATTAAATTATATATTATATATGCGTGCAACCGAACGAACCTTGCGTGAGCCCCGCGTTAGCTGTGAATATCTGTTCCACTTCATGAAAGCCCTTTCCTCTATTTATCACTATTTTCTAGTGATATCAGTGGGTGTTTGTGCACACTGTCTGGAAGAGGACTGAATTCTGCAGCGTTTTCCCAGGCAAAACCCCCAGCCAGGAGCAAAGGCTCTGATGACAGTCAGGAAAACGTCTCTATTCACAAGCACTCTTTACAGGTGATTGCTTATGTATTAGAGATGCAAATGAGGGTTTTGTTTCAAATGAGGTAAATCTAAGATTAAACTCCCATCGAAGAGTAAATGTTCCCTTTACCTTTCATGTGTAGTAGCTTGAAAGAGCCTACACAACAATAAATTGCATTACAGAAGCTCCCACTGACACGACCATATGTTAGCAGTCTCTGTTTTGAAGGGTTACAGCTCAGTTGTAGGAATTTGCTGTGGACTGAAATTTGGCAGTCTCTGCTGGGTAGTTAGATTTTAAAACAGAGCTACAAATACATCCCAGTTCCTCACGAGTCACCCCAGAAAGGGCAGAGTGGGAAAGACCAAAGCAGGCTGAATTTGAGTTTGGCCCTTACACGACTAAGAGTGATGTGTGGCGAAATGAAAATGTGTGTGGTGGTAACAACCACTCTGAGCACCTCTGCCCTCCAGGAAAATGGTAAAAAATGAGCTGTAAACCACAAGGAGGGGAAGAGCTGCCTTCTGGCACTGCAGCCTCAGCAGGTTGCAGCTCCTGAGGCTGTGGGAAGACGATGACCTGTGGTATTTGGGAACATGATCAGCTTGCAATGAGAGCCCGTGAAAAAGGGGGGGTGAAAAGAGGAAGGCTCAAAGTTGAGGAGCAGACAGTTGTTACTTGATGTTGGCTTTTTTTTCCATAAGTCCTGAGTCATGCTGCCTTTCCATTCTCAGTTCTTGGCTGAGAGGAAAATGGACAGGTTTCCCATCAGCAGCAGCTCCTGTTGGATGTCCATGGGGGAAGAAAAATGGGGTAGAAGTTTGTAATCAAACTGCTTAAAGAGAGAGAGAAGCAAGGAACATCAATCTCTCTCTTTACTGCATTTATATTCATTATGGGGTTTTAGTGACTTTTTGGGTGACTGGGCTGCTGCTGATTTGAGATCAGGGAAGCTCAGCCCCTTCACTGGACAGGATGAATATTCACAACTGCACAGTGGGAATCTGTGTCCTCTTTTAGCCAAGCTGGATGTACTTATGAAATCATGGAAGATGGGGCTTGAAGAGATGTTAGGGAGGTGCCTGTTCCACCCTACTTACAGATCATAGAATCCTAAAAGGTTTGAGTTGGAAGGGATATTAAAGACCATCTAATTCCAAGTCCCCTGTCATGGTGTGCCTTCCACCATCCCAGATTGCTCCGAGCCCTGTCCAACCTGGCCTTGGACACTTCCAGGGATGGGTCAACCACAGCTTCTCTGGGCAGTCTGTGCCAAGGCCTCACCACTCTCACAGGGAAGAATTCTTTCCTGATATCCCATCTGAACTTACTCTTTGTCAGTTTAAAGCCACTCCTCTTTGTCCTATCAATCAGTTTTGAGTTTAGTCAGTGTTTTGGCAGGTATGAGTGAATATCTGGCAGGAAGGATTCTTTCTTGACAACCTTCTGAAGATACCATTTATCTTGGTCTTGCTCCTGCTTTTGGGCCAGAAAATCTGATTACTTGGTGCCATTTGGATATTCCTAGCTGGAAGGTTTTAAGAACCTCACAAACCTTCAGGCATGTGACCAAAGCAGCAAATTTTGTTCACACAGAGTCCCAGTAGACCACTTCAAGCAGGGAACTGGAGAAAAAGGTCTGGAAAATGTGTTTCAGGCTCTGGATAGGCTGATTTATCCTGTGGATGTGCTCCTTCCTGCCTTCTCAGAGGATGCAGAGAGACTCTTGTGCATCCTGCTTGGACAACTAAAACTGGGTAGGATGGGTCAAAATGTGAGCAAATTCTCCGAATCCATCTGAGAAGGCTGTACAGAGACATGAGCTGAAACTTTTGTGGCTGCCTTTACCAGAAACCCTGCTTTCCTCTGCTGAGCAGTCTCCTGAGTTGCTTTGCAGGGACAATCTAACATGTTGTATGAAAAGTAAAGAAATCAAATAGCAAGTGCTCCACTTGACCAAAAGGTCAAAGTCTCGGCGATTAAAACGCTTTGTTATTTTAAGATCAGGGAATGTCACATAACCATTATATATAAATGGCAAAGCTTCTGTGTGTGCTGACTGCTGAAGAGGCTTCCTCACCCTGTCCTTGGGGGTGCCAGATGAATCCTCTTTCCTGAAGCAGTTCCCACATCCTGCAAATAGTCCCCCATGGATGGCAGGCAAAGCAACCTGCACAGCCAGAGAGACTCAATGCACTTTGTAGTGATTTGTAGAGTGCCAGAATGATTTGGGCTGGAAGGGACCTTAAAGACCATGCAGTTCCAACCCCCTGCCCTGGGCAGGAACACCAGCCACAGCTTCCCTTTCCCAGTTCTATGTGTGCAGTGCTGTAATTCTTGCACCTCTGTTCCTATAGTGTTGGGTGCTGTTTTAGCGTCTTGTTCCCTCTGAGTTAAAAATACCAAAATTCACATAAAATATATGGGCTTTATAATGGAAATTTTTGTTCTGGAAATGCCCCACTTCTTTCAAGTGGATGGGGCCATGCAGCTGTTGTGTTTTAGGAGTGGTACTCCCCAGTTCAGTGTCCCCACCCTCTGAACCACACCCTGCTCTCTCCTGCTCCCCTGCTTTCCCCTCCCTCTCTCCACTGTGGTGGGATGAGGAGGAGAATTGGAGGCACAAAAATAAAGATCATGGGTTGAGGTAAGAGCAATTTACTGAAGCAGCAATGAGATAAGAAAACAAGCATTAACAGCAAAAATACTAAAGAGAGAGGGCACAAGAAAAGACACAATTGCCACAGAAACCCCTCTGACAATAAACAATACTGGACAGTCCCCTCTGTCACGAGAGAGAACCTGTTCTCCTTGGAAGAGAATCCCTTTCTCCTGGCCCCATCAATGAGTGAGGTGGTACAGAATAACCTCTGGATCCTGGCCATGCCCCTCCTGTCTACTGTCCAAAATTAACCCTGTCCTGGCCAGAACCAGCACAACAGCAAACCCAAGACTGGCTTTGCCTTGATTTTCACTGGACTTTGCAGATCTGCTGAGCAGGGACTGGAATGTCTCTGACCCACACAGTGCTGGGATACAGCTGTGAGACATAAATAAATGCCCACAGAAAGCTGGGATGATATACTTAGCTTTTGCTTCTATCTTTCCACATCAGGGAAATAATAGGATGGGGTGTCAGTGGATTAATGAAGTATTTATTTTATTTGACAGTTTGCAAATATTGTTACACAAGTGGATCGTGCTGCTTTGGACTTTAGGTGGTGTTAGATTTGGCTTTAAATGATGAAGTCCAGGACACTGATGGATGAGAATGAGAAAAGGTCAGGAAGGTCATCTACAGTTAAAATAAATACCTTGAAGTTCAGATAATTCATAATCCTGGCCTGCAAATCCTGCCTGTTATAGAAATGTATTTAACAATAATACTGACCTGAAATAAACTCTTTGAATTAACTGCTTTTTTCAAGTGTGTCAGGCAGAGCTGGAAATACAGGGAGGATGAGGTCTGAGGTCCCAACAAAACAGTCTCTCTCTGCTGGCATCCCCTAACACACCCTGGGATGTCTTCTTTTAATGATAAAATGCTTCTTTTTCAATTCTACATGCATTTCTTCTCCAATGGATTCTTGAAATTGAACTTAATCTTCTGCTGTGAAGAAGATATCAGAAGGGTCAAAGGAAAGAAGTGAAAAATTATATTTTCACTTGCATTTTTTTAAAAATATGAATAAACACGTACAAAGCTTTATAGCCTGGCCAGAATAGAGCTGTGGGGAGATGCTGAACTCTCCTCCTTTCCCTCTGCATTCCCATCCCACGCTTCATTTTCCCTTCTGCTTAGGGGGAAGAGATGCAAAAAGAGCAATTTGTCCTCTGCATGCTGTTTTGAGAGTTGAGGGAGTGTCTTGACTCGCTCACAAAATGATGAATTATAGATTCATTGAGCAATAGGGCTGGAAGATACCTCGGAGACCTCCAGTGCTGGAAATTGCAGCGTCTCACCAGATAATCTGTTCCAGCGTGTCACCATCCATCTGTTAAGCAGAGGATCACAGCATCAGCTTTTGCCTTGGGCCTTCAGTGTTGGGCAGGCCAGGGCTGCTCTCTGCTGAGCAGGAGATTGGTGAACCTGCTTTGCTCCTTGCACACGGATTATTTGTATTTTGGCACTTGCGCAGGGCAGAGGCTCCTGGCCAGGCCCTTGGTATTCACAGCTGACATAAAGAGAGCACAGAAAGTGTATTAGAGAGCCTTCTTCTTCCTCTTCCTCCTCGTGATGGGGCTCAGGAGATGTGGGTGGGATGTTTCAGTCTGAGGAGGAGCAATGAGGGAGCTGGGAAGGGGCTCAGCCTGGAGAAAAGGAGGCTCAGGAGGGACCCTGTGGCTCTGCACAGCTCCTGACAGGAGGGGACAGCCAGGGGGGAACAGTCTCTGCTCCCAGGAACAGGGACAGGAGGAGAGAAAACAGCCACAAGTGGTACCAGGGGAGATTTAGATGGGATATGAAGGAAAATTTCTTCACCAAAAGGGTGGTCAGCCCCGGCACAGCTGCCCAGGGCAGTGGTGGAGCCCCCATCCCTGGGGGCATTTAGGAGCCCTGTGGATGTGACACTTGGGGACATGTGTGAGTGGTGGCCTTGGCAGTGCTGGTTCAGCAGGTAGATCCAATGGCCTGGGAGGTCTTTCCCAACCTAAATGATTCCTTGATTCCATTGTCTTTGTCCTTGATGTCCGAGATGATGCTGCGTCCCTGAGCTGTGTCACCTGCCCTGAACTCCTGTCCCCTGAGCTGTGTCACCTGGTGGGGCAGAAGCTGCCTGGGTTTGGGTCACTTGGAAGGCTGTGGCTCCTTCTGTGGTTTGTGCTCCTTCTTCTCTGGCTGCACCTCATCGCCAGGTCCAAAGGAACACGGATTTCCACCTGCTTTATCTAGAGAAAATATATTGGCACCAACCTGCCTGCCATGGTGGCTCCACAATGAACTTAGGGCTCTGCAAAGAAAAGGCTTCTCCAGAAAAAGAAAATTTATCTTTCCTTATTGCCTTCTATCCCAATACAAAGCATTATTCCAACACAGAACATGTGGGACTCGCCCCAGCTGCCTGCTCCCCGTGCAGATTGTGCACTATTTATACATTACACACACATGCTATTTAACGTACTTTTCATTTTTTTTTTTAAGAGCAGCCAAAGAATCTTTTGCTAACACAAATCTTATTTTCACATGTGGCTTTGTATAATGAATTTTTCAAAGATTTCCACACCTACTCTAAGTGAAATTATATCTTGAGGAAAGTATAGCTTGATTGTTTATTCTGAACCATGTTGAAGCTCCTGCCTTTCCTGTTCTAATCTAAATTGCTCTTTTGAATGTGTTTTATATTAGAATTTGGAAACAGATACAGTTCTTTTATTTTTATTTGTTCTCCTTTTTTTCAATTATTTTTTTTTCTTACACACAAGCTTGAATGCACATATATTATTATGGCTGTCTTTTTGCCATTTACAAAGGAAATATACACTCTGACAATATCGCGTGCACCAAATCAATGAAATATCCTGTGTTTTCTATTCATTAAGCCCCTAAAGCACTATGTGCAAATTCCCTCACTTTAATTACACACCTCAGGGATGTGCAGGCCAAAAAGGAGGCAGTCAGACAAAAAAGCCTGGTCTCTGCCAAAAGGAAAAAAAAAAAATTACTGGTAAACATTTATTTTCAGCGGGGAAATCTGCTATTAATTCATATAGTGACTATCCCCAGCTGAAATAATGAGGAAAGCCAAGTGAACCAAATGTTCACAGTGAGCAAACATGAACAGTAGGAAGTCAGCCCATCTTGTATTTACATGTTTATTCCATCAGCCTTTGAAGAACGTTTTCACAAATTTTTTTCTGTTTTTTTTTTTTTTTTTTTGTGTGTGTGTGTGTGTGTGTTGAGTGTCAACGTTTACTCACAGTCCTGAGAGGGTGGGGGGTGACTCATTAACACTGAAAGGAAATGGATCTCAAAAAGGTGCCTGGATTCAGCCTGTCCCATCTGGAAGTGGGGTTTAAAATTGTAGTATAACAGAATAATAGAATGGTTTGGCTTGGAAGGGACATTAAGACCAATCTTGTTTCAACCCCCTGCCATGGGCAGGGACACCTTCCACTATCCCAGGTTGTCCAGCCTGGCCTTGGACACAGCCAGGGATGGGGCAGCTTCTCTGGGCACCCCGTGCCAGGGCCTCCCCACCCTCACAGGGAAGGATTTCTTCCCAAAATCCCACCTGTCCCTGCCCTCGGGCAATATGAAGCCATTCCCCCTCTCCTGTCGCTCCATGCTCTTGCCCAAAGTCCCTCTCCAGCTCTGTTGTGGCCCATTTGGATACTGGAAGGGACCCTCAGGCCTTCATCTTCTGCTGAAATACAGAAGTCTGAATGGGCTGCAGGAATATTTGGTCACCACACACCAGGCTGGAGGCTTCTGGAGCTGCTGGGGGCACAGCACTTCTCCCCTTACATATTGAAAACGCTCATGCCTCCTAATGTATTCCCTCTCCCTGCTGTGAGGACACTCCAGCAACCTTTACTTGGTTCCTTGGTGGGTAAAAGGCTTAACCCAGACCTCACTTACACAAAAAAAAGAGCTGTATTTGGCAGTACATGAGCTAGACACAAAATGCTGCAGCCCATGAGTGCTTCAGCTCATCAATGCCAGCAAGGCCTGGCTTTACAAAAGATGTGTGTGATGGTCAAAGCCTGTTTTAAAAACAAGAAGGAAACAAAATTCATCGTTGTTTGGACTGTCACCTTCTTCAAGCAGGGAAAATTCTTCTCTTTATTGGAGTGTGCTAATAAAATATCTTCTTGACTTTTGTTCCTCTTGGAAACCCCCAAGTCCACCAGGCTATTTTCCATAGCATTTTGTGATGTTTGTGATTCAGGCTGGGCAGAGATTCCTCAGATTGCAAGGGAAACCAGTTGTGTCTTCATTTTAAACTGCATTTTTAGTGTCACAGTGGCTCTTGATGGAGCTCTGGGTGCTCTGAGCCATGGGCAGAACACTCTGAGGTTTGCAGGCTGATGTGGCTGTTTATCCAGAGCAGGGAGGACAGTATTGGCATCCATGAGTTTTGTTTAGGCAGGGAGCATGCTCAGATATTTTCAGGACCTGTGATTAGTCATTTAAAAGATAATAAAGCAACTTAAGCAAATTTCTTCAAATTTTAAATTTTTTTAAAACTGGGTGGGTAGGCTTGTACAGTGGAACAGAGAAAGTTTGTGCAAGTTCTTCTACAAAAACCAGAAATATCAGAGAATATTCTGGCAGATATAGCTCAAGTGTCAGGTATCCACAGGCAAAAGAGTCAAAAACCTCTTGCAGGCACTAAAGCAGAGTGAGTTTAACTGTGGATGATAATAAACAAATCTGTTTATGGGTTAGTGCCTGTGGAGATCCAGAGTATTAATGGCATTCCACTGAAGTGGCACATTTTAAAATTAAAATTTTGGATTTAAATGAAAACCATCAGAAAGGAAAAGATGCATCTGGGCAGAGATGTAGATGGGTGATGGTGTCTCTGGGCTGCAACTTCCTCGTGATGGGGTTTGAGATGATAGCAGGCTTTTCCTGCTGTTACTGGGAGGTTTTTATCCCTTAACCCCAGTAAGTATAAGCTAGCATCACTCCTTGAGTATTCCTTTTTCGGAATTAGCATCTACCAAAGCCCTCCCTAAATAAATTTTTAGCAGATACATCATTTTTGTTAGAGATGAATAAATGAATAAAATGTATGCGCGATCTCTCTCTTTTTCCTATTCTATAAGAAGAAGCAATGCCCTATTAATTTTGACAGACAACTTGGCATTAGCCACTTTAAAATCCAACATGGGATAAAGTTCTGCATTACTAGTCTTTCTACATTTTTGTCAAGAGATGAGCATTTTGCCAGATTTTTTAATAATACGCCAAGAGCTTTGTCAGTCAGTTTGTTTAGCTCTGCGTGGTTATGCCAGTATTTTTCAGCTCTCCTGCTGTGTGTGCCACTGCCCTTCACTGCTTTTCTAGCTCCTCCCCTGCAATTAGACAAAGTCAACACAGCAGAGTCAGGCTGAGCAGCCCCGAGGTACCTGCAGCTCTCAACCATCCAGATTCACAGTCCGGAGAACGGGCTTTGCTTATTCACTGCATCACTACCTCAATTAGGACTTTTTATTATATCTCAGCTTTTTATCACGGGCACAACAGATGGAGCAGATAAGGCTAAACACGCTTTAAGTCCTCACCTAAGAAGAAGGAAGCGGGGGGAGAAATTATCCAGAAAGAAACGGGAGCAAATGCAAAAGGCAGCTTGCAACCAGGAACCAGTTACCATGCCTACTGAAGCCTGTTCTAAAGAATGTGTTGGCTGACACACAGAACTCAATGAAAAGATGAAAAAAATGTGCAGGCAATACTAGTTTGGCAGGGATGGTGGGGAATCTGAGACAGAGCTGCTGGTATGGAAGGATCTCACTGCATGCAATTTGCAAACATGCCAATTCAATGGCATGTGATAGACACTAGATGGAATTTAAAGGTCTTGGGGTCTTAGAGAGCTGGAATGGCACAAGGAAACTGTGGGTATTAAAAATAGCAATCCTTTTCACCAAACCTTGTGCCTCAGATTTGAATTCAACACTGTTGAGAGAAATCCCTGCCATCTCTCCCAGGCACGCTTGAAAAATTGCCTGGATGTGCCTTAATTCTGCTGCATCTTTACATCCCAGTAAACACACAGCACCAGCACTGCTGCATTTCCAAAGAAACTCCCAGGGCTTCCTTTGTGTGTGTGTATATGTGTGTTTTGAAAGGGAACTGGCTGCCTAACAGGACTTACACAGCAACTTCAGGCAGTTAACTTTTATAGGATTTCTGAATTTTTCCTGGTGGGTGAGGAGAAAGCAGTCAGGCTGGGGAAGGGAGAGGAAGAATTACATGAGGGCTGAATTTTTGGAGGGGTGTGGTGCAGATGGTTGGGTTCAAGTGCTTCACTATGAGTCCACTCTTACCTCCAAATAAAAATCTATACAAATTCCAGTGTACCATTTATAAAAGTCCTTTATGTTTTGTTACTCTGCTCATCCATTTATTTTTTTAATATATATGTATGCGTGTGTGTGTGTGTGAGTATTATTTTATGGCATGTGATAAAGATTTGAAAAGTTGGGGCATCTTGGAAAAGATTTCTGTAGAAAGGGAGCAGAGAAGTCATTTCTCAGTGTCTACTTGGTGGCTTTTTTTCAGCCCAGCCAAGATGTTGACTTGGTTGAGGGCCAACTCCCAATTTCACAGTTTGGATTTAGCAGCAATATTTTTGGGAGCCATGGTGGTTGCAGGGGTTTAGGTCAGTCTGTTGCTGAGTAAGAGCCATACCACTGTTTTTGATTTGTGCTGTATTTGAATTGGTAAAGCCAAGTTTGCTTGGTCCATGTTCATCTGTGCTGAAATTGAAGGGCAGATCTGTGTCTGGTGTGGGTGGATGCTCCTGCTGCACACAAAATATAATTTCATATCAGCTCTGCTGTCAGATCACATGGTGGGGCAAATTCCTGTGGCAGAAAGCCACATCCTCACCCAAACCTCCTGCCATCCTCATCAGGGCCCACCTGATGGACCTGATGGGTTTCCTTACAGGGAGGTTTCTGCCATCCCCCTTCCCACAGGAGGAATGTGAACAGGAGAGGCTCAGGCTGATGAGGAGAGCACAGCTCAGGCTTCCTAAACACCAAGCTGTCCAGTTTATGTGTTCATCACTGCCATCTTTTGAACACAGATTCATGAACATTTATCTGCTTTTCCTTGCCTATAAAAAGGGTGTGTGATTCTCAGAGGCCAAGTGAGAGATTTGGTGTCTTTTGGAGACCAGAGGTCTCAAGCCTTTCCTAACTGGCAGGCATCCCCTCCCAGCCAAAATGGACAATTTTTCATGGAACAGCACAGCTATTTGGGATCACATTTCACTCTTCTTTTGCTGTAGGCAGCCCAAATGCCTAATCTGGCCTGAGGATGCCATCTCAACGCTGTGTTTGGAAATGGTGGGCACTGATGCATGGAAGGACTGTGTCTAAAGTTCTAGGCTTAATGGAGTCAAATTTTCAAATATCTCCCATGGATGGGGAGGCATAGGTTGTCTGTGTGATGCTAATTGCTGCAAACTTGGTATTTTGGGAGATTTTGTGGAAGAGAATCTTTATGCCTGTGTTAGGTTGGGGTTACTCACTGGGAGAGTGAGGCTCTGTGGTATCAGGGTAGAAAAGGACTCACAGATTTAAAAACCAAAGGAACAACTGTTTTTGTTTAATCTGTCCTGCAATTTAATGCAGTCCAGAGGATTAATGTGTGTTTGGATTGGAGAATCTCACTTGGAAAAATGTCCAGCCTGGAGACTGCAATCTCCAGCAGTGGAAACACCATTGCAGCACTTGGCCACTTGTTCTGGTCATTAATTACTTCCCAGTCTGAGCTACCTGGCTTAGTGGAAGGTGCCCATGGCAGGGGGTTGGAACGAGATGGTCCTTAAGGGCCCTTCCAACCCAAACCATTCTGGGATTCATTAATTTCCTCTTTGTCTCAATGGACCTTTTCCACCCCAGATCTTAGGCCTGGTGTCTTTGAGGGCCTTGAGCTATTCAGGGGGAAATGTAGAGAAGCTAAAGCTGCTCAGTGAGTCTAAATTCAGTTTTTTAGGTACTCGATTCCATTATTCATCTTCCAGCAGGGCCCTGATGGTCTCACTTCTTGTCATCTCCAACACCACCTAGCCAAGGAGCTTCTAATGACGTGTGAAGTAAAAGCCATTTATTCCAAATTTGTTTGGGAGTTTTAGATGGTCTGTGGAAGTACTTCAGCTGTGATAATAAACTGCATTTCACAGTCTTCTCCTTCCCCTGCTGGGTTTAAGGCTTGATGCTGCTGCTGGTGGCCCCACACTCCACAGTGTGGACCTGTCACAACTTCAAAATTGATCTTTCAGCTGAAAACAGCCACAAGATGTGGCAAACCCTGACACCCCCAGAAGAGGGGCAGCTGGGTGGTCAAGGGTCTGGTCAAACATGTTATCCCAGTGTGCTGAGGGGTCTGTGGGATGGCTGCCTCCAGCTGGAGAGCAGTGACCCAGCACAGCCCTTTACAGTGTTTCACTGTTTATTGGAGTGCCTCATCTTCTTCAGATTATTAATTCTTCCCTCACAGCCCACTGTTAGGTAGAAATTGATTTCTTTTTTGCAGATGGGGAATTCCCACCAGGGAAGTTGCAGGCTGTATGCACGCTATCTAATTTAGGCACGAACTTAAGCCCCTGGTGTAGTTATTGGGTAGAGGCAGAGACTTCCAGAGAACCTGAGGGAGGGAGGGAGGGAATGCTTCCCCCAGCTGCCAAGCAGCATCATATGCATGCAGTCCTGTCTTATGCATCCAATGACATGGACAAATCTTCCCCAGAAGTTGCTGATTTTTCCTAGACCACACCAGTCAGGACTGGCACATCCCAGACTGAAAGATGTGCAATTTATTTTGACCCTAAGAGCTATGGATCAGTCTCCCTTTGGATTTATTTTCTACTGGTTTCAGGAGTGTCTTCTGTGATTGGGATCAGGCATTTTTTCAGCAGGGATGTCTTCTCTGAAATGCCAAAATCACAGGCTGGGACCGCTGATAATAGAGAATATAAATAAAATGCAATGCAGTCAATGACAGTCAACAGTGATTTGTCAAGAACGCACAATTTGAAAACAGTGAGCCAATTGTTCACGGAAAATGCTGTAATTTGGATATAATATTGCTAGATAATGTCACCAGAAACAAGTTATCTGTAACCAATAAGCCACCACTGCAATTAACACTTGGACTAGATTATTTTGGAGGGGTTTTCCAACCTTTCCAATTCTGTGGAGAGAAGATTGTCCTGCATGGAAGCCTTCAGGAGTTTGCCCTCTTTCTACCCAATGGAAGAGGGGGTGGTTACAGGTCACACAGTCTGGGGAGGCTTCACCAAAGCAGAGGATCAGAACTGAAAAGTGTTGGTGAATTTGGAGCAGGGAGCCATGAAGGGAGCGGTGACAGGAGTGGTCAAACATCTCCAAAACTGTTGTGAGGGGGCTGGCTCTGCCCTCCATGTCCAAGGGGTTTGGGTGAGAAGGAAAGGGCAGTGGCTGAAGCCCAGAGGTTAAGAAACACTTCCCATGAGGAGAGACAGAGCAGAACTGCCTGGAGGGGCAGTGAAGGCTTTTAACTGCATGTTAGAGAAACATCAGCCTGAAGAACACAGGTGACCCTGCCCTTGGGCAGACAAATGCATGGGTGGCTTCTTGATGTCATTTCCAGCCTTGTTTTTCTGTGGTTTCTTCATATATTGCAAAATTATGTGGGTTTTGGATGTGCCTGCACAGAAACCTGCTCCATCCATCCCTTACATTCACCAGTATTACTAAGGGAAAGTGAACAGAACTCTTCAAATTCAGCCTGTTGTGCTTAAATGCCCCAAAATTTCATGGCTGAGATGTCAGGAGTTGCCTGTCACTACTTGGGAGCAGGGGATGAGGGTGTTGCATGGCCTATGTCTGTGCCTGGGCATAGCAGTTGGAGATTGAAAGCTTTATTTTCTTTCTAGTCCACTTCTTGGCTAACCATAAAACTCCTGACCCAGTCAGGTGAAACCTGTCTCTATTTTAAACAAGAATTTGTGGCACAAAAAAAAAGGCTTTTTTGGGGGTGTATTTAACTGTAAGCTTTGACAAAAAGGAGTATTCTGATACGAATCCATTTCAATAACAGCCCTGGGCACGAAAAAAAACCCATTAATACTAAAGGCAAAATGGTAGAAATTCCCTTTTCCTTTCATGCAAGCCCTGATCCTACACCTGGGGATGCTGATGTGGGGAACCAGCTAAGGTGAGAAGTGTGCATCAGATTAGCTCTGGCTAGAAGACCACAATGGGGTGGATACCTCTGACCTCTGGGATATTTTTCTTAGCATGAAAATAACCTTACAGGGGTTTTGGTGTGAGGGAAGTGCATGAACCCTCGGGTGTACCCCAGGTTTGAGGTGCCCAAGGCCTCCCAGACCACACATCAAGTACAAGGAGCCACCAGCAGCTCTGTGCTGAACAACTGCATGAGGTGTGGCCATGGTGGGGAGGAGAATCAATCTCTGGGAGTTTTGGGCATATTTGGGAGAGATCAGGTCTTTGGTGGCCATCTTCTCCTTGCACCCAACTATTCACTGTGCCCCACACAGCAATGTTCCTGTGGAACCAGTGGGACAGTCCCCCTTTGCTGGGCACTGTATCTTGAATCCTGTGGTTGGTTTTTGGACCCAAAAGGGGGTTGGAGCATGTCCAGAGAAGGGAATTGAGCTGGGGAAGGGTCTGGAGCTCCAGAAGAGGCTGAGGGAGCTGGGTAGGGGCTCAGTCTGGAGAAAAGGAGGCTCAGGGGGGACCCTGTGGCTCTGCACAGCTCCTGCCAGGAGGGGACAGCCGGGGGGATCAGGCTCTGCTCCCAGGGAACAGGGACAGGACAAGGGGAAACCATCTCAAGGGAGGTTTAGATTGGGCATTAAGGGAGATTTCTTCAGGGAAAGGGTGGTCAGGCATTGGAACAGGGTGTCCAGGGCAATGGTGGAGTGTCCATTTCTGGAGGGATTTAAAAGCTGTGTGGATGTGAGACTTGGGGACAAGGGTTAGTGATGTACTTGGCAGTGCTGGTGAGACTCAATGATCTCAGAGGGGTGCTCCAGACTCAGTGATTCTATGAACTGTTTCAGATAAATGATGTGAACTGAGTTAGGGAGCCAATCTGGGAATAAATGCTGCAGGAACATTCAGGATTTTCAATCCAGATCTTTATAAAAGTCCCATATGAATGGGGCAACACAGAAGGAAAGTGATGGGACTTCTGAAATATGTATTGCCAGACAAATGTGAACCTTAAATGTGTTTAAGGTTCATGGATTGACTGGTGAGTGCAGAGCCTGCCTGTGCTGTGGTATCTGCCACCAGACACCACTCTCTGTGTGCCATGGCAGAAAATGTCCCTGGAAATGGACATTTCCTTCCCTCTGACCACCTGGAGGATGTGCAGCCACAAACACTGGCCAGCACTGGGAGCAGCTTCAGAGTGCCTCAGCCACTGAACTGAATGTGAACGATGCTGTTGACTTTAAAAAAAGCAGGATCAGACCCAAAGCCACCAGCTTTAAAAGCAGTTGGGATACAAAAAAATAGAAATATGCTTTGGGGAGAGAGGGTGGCGTCAGGAGGGCATTTTGAGTTAATTTCAGATTTCTTTTTGAGACCACAGCTGGGTGAGAACACTCCTTTGTGGAGAAGCTGCACTTAAATTAACCTGGGATGGTAGCAGCAGATGTAGACGGGAAGCAAATGTATTAAACATCACTGTCTTGGACATCAGTTCTGAAACCAGCACTGATCACACTCCACTTCAAAGACACCCTCTACCAGGGGCTTGGCTGGGAAGATAAAGCCCTGGCTATTTACCTCCTGACCTTGGTTCAAGACTAAATTGAGAATCTAAATGAAAGTGGTTTGGTGGTCCCAGCTCAATCCCTGGTAGGGCCGCTGTCCCTATCACAAAAGCGCCATCCCCAGTTTAGCACAACCTGGCACAGCCTCTCCTCTCTGCTCAGGAGAGACCCTGGGCTAAATTAACACAGAGACTAAATTACATCTCATGTGCCATCGTGGAGATGGCAGTCTTCAGAATGGGGCCTTAGAATAGCAGCCTGTGTGGACGCTCTCCAAACTGGCTTCTGGATAAAGAAATCTGCTTTCAGAGCTGCCACTTTCAAGCCTATTGCTTAAGCCAAAAAGAAAAAAAAAAAAAAAGAAAATAAAAGCAAGTCACAACACAGGCTTTTTAGGAACTCCTACTTAGAACAAGGATGATGATCTTGGAGAGATTAAAACACACTTTCTGAGTTTTTATTGAAATAACCGAAATCCGACGGATTATTTTATCTTATTAGAGCACCTCATGAGCCACAACCATAAATTGCCTCAATTAAATATATTTTACAATTTTTATTATTTCTTACTAGGAAAGCCAAAAGAAGAGATGCTGCCACACAAATGTGCAAGAAGGCATTTGCTAAGCATACATATTCATCATTTACTCATATCTATCTAATCAATCAAATAGATTTAATACCTGATACCATAAACAGCTACAGTCATGTTTAAATAGGAGCAATCAAAATATTTACATTTAAAAAACCTGTAAATATTGGTAGGACATGATTACCCAGTGTATGCTAGTATAGGATGGATATTTTGATATAGACAGCATGGCATAAATACCAGATTTAGAGCCTGCATGTGCTGTGTGCTGTGGAAGGTGCAGAAGCTCCAAGCAGGAAAAGCCCCACAAATCAATAACGAGGTCATTACCACGAGGGCTGAATACAATGCAGGAAAACAATGTCATATCCTCAGTTTTACTCCAATTGTGGGATGCCTTCCGAGCGAGCTGAGGGGACAGATGGTGGAGCAGTTCCCATGCTCTGACTCCTGCTCACTTTCTGGCTCTTCCTCACTCTTTATGTCTGACTTTGCTTGCATTGCTTAGGCTGAATCTTAGTGTTTCTCAGTGCTTTGGGGCAGTAAAAATTAATAATTATAATTGCTGTTATTAGAGAGTCTGGGTGGGTGTTTGAAGTAGTCTGAAAACATCATTATAAGGCTCTTTCTGCCTTTCAGCCTCCAAAAGTAAAATAAATGTTTCATTTTTTATGGTGCCACTGGAAAGCCAGAGGTATCGCTGCACACATGATGTGCCTGGGGAAACTGAGGCACGAGGCTGTAATTGTAATTACAAGTAAATTACTCCACACATGGAGGCTGTGGCTCAGCCCTCTGCACTTGCAATTAGAAAACCCTCCTTTTCCTCTTCCCAGAAATACCATGGAAATAAGAGGGGAAAAAAAATTCTTCAGTGGTACAAGTAGTGAGGCAGCTGCTGTACTTAATCTGACAAGGTCAGGATGGGGTTGGAATAGGGGATGCTGGTAAAGGGCTGAAAATGAAGACATGATACAAATTCATCAGGAAGGAATAGAAAAAAATCCAGCTTTTTTTTTTTGTATTTTTAATTTTTACATCAGACCAAACACACAACATCCACCTCGTGTGCTCAGGTGTCACAAACCCTTACACCTGGCAGCAGTTTTTTGGTTTTTTTTTTTTTTTTTATTCCACCAGGAATATTCAGAAGCTTTCAGTCTCTCAAAGGCATAATTACTCTCAGCTCTGGGATCCCAGCTTGTGACAGAAGCACTTCTCATGCCACTGGAAGAAAGGCCTTGCTCCAAATCCCACTGAAGGCGACAGGAGGGCTCTCATGCCAAGGCTTTGGAGCAGCCCCTGCCTTGGTAAAGAAGCATGATGTATTACACATTTAATTTTCAAAACTGGGTGGCATCTCTGGGCCTGATGGCAGAGATGAATGCCCAGGAAGGATCAAAATGGCCCCAAGATGTAATTTCTGCACGTGGAGTTAAACTTTGTGTGGAGGGACCGTTTTGTGTGGTTTATTTTGCTAAGAAATGGTTCCAGTGCACCCCTCACTGGTCCCCATATGCCGTTCTAGACTGCTGTGTCACAAAAATCCCCCCTCGTGCTCACAGCAACAGTGACCCCACATAAACATATGCTCCCCAGACAGCCCCAGACTTTGCAGCATAATAAATGTGTTTGGGGAGAAGCTGTGCCCGGGCTGGTGGGGAGGAAGGATGCTCAGCCCCGGGCAGGATTGGGTCTTTTTGTACACATGGTGCTTTCACTGACATCAGTGAGGGTTGGGAGCTTGAATCCAAAGACATACATGGGGCTGGCAGGAGGCCGGGGCAGGGGTCTAATCTCCCCTGACTGTGCATGTGAAACCGCTATTAATCTTAATGGGAGTGCCACACACTCATCAAGGGAAGAATAGATGAAAGGCAGAATCACAATAGATCATTAGATTAAGCAAATAAATATAAATGAATATTCGTTTGGCCTTTAAAAATATTTTCCTTGACGGGTACTGCAAATATTAGGAATGTCCTTGCAAATATAAAGCCCCTTAGGATCATCACCTTCCTCCTGTGAGTAAGTGAGGAGTAAGAGAGGGAAATAACACCCCGTGCTCGTGTCTCTCTTGGGGCATTGAGGAAGACCCAGCTCTAAAGCGCTGAGGGCTTTTAACACACCACAGAAAAAATATTTTAATTTCTCCCAATATCCTATGTAAAAAAATATTATATTCCTATTTATGCCTTGAATAATTTTCCTTACAGAAAATGGATGACAGGATCTTCCCCCCAGTTTGTGTCACTGGGGCTGAGCCCTGCAGAAGGAGGAGGAGGAGGAGGATGAGGCATGGGGAGGTCTGGATGTGTGGCGGCTGAGAATCTCTCCTCCAAGGGGTTTTCATCCCTTCTCCTCTCCACAAAACTACCCAAAAAAGCCAGGGGAGGATCCTCTGAGTGACCCCCATCGTGGAGCAAACTGAGAATTTCCTCTCAGTTACCATCAGTTCTGTAACATAAAATGGGAGGGGGGACCTCTGCCTTTGCTTTGGCCTCTCTGAAATGATGTTAAGCATCATAAATCAATATAAGAGGGTTTTTCAGAACCAAAGTGTGGCCTGATCCTGTCCCTGGCTCTCTGGGATGGAGGCAGAAAGGAGCTGACTGCAGGCCTGGAGGGAATTGGGAATATTGTCCTGCGGGGACATTGAATCTATTTGCTTCTAAATCCAGCAAAGAGGAGCAGGTCTTATTTCCAACGCTGATAACCAGAAAGCAGCACGCGGGTTTTATAAAATTTCCGTGTCCTTATAACTCAGGGGAAGGGCAGGAGCCCATTCCTAGCCTTTCACAGTGCCCTGATATTAAGAAGTTAGCCACCATGGGCTGGCTCATATGGCTATTTTTTTAAAGCAAAAATCAATGAAGAACCCTGCCTAAAATCAATGGGATAATTTGCCACATTAATGTTGCTTTCGAGCTAACTCACAGCAGTCTAACAGGGCTTATTTCATTTAAAGACAACAACATTTTGGCCCAAGCAATGCTTGTAAGTCCTCCCCTTTCTTCTCATGTTATGGCACAGAACAAACGTGGTCTTTACTGGCTCAGAGGAAAGAAAACTCATGCAAAAATTTTAATGAATGGAAATGCTTTCCTGTGAGCAACGCTTTCCCCTTCGGATCCTCTACGGTGAAGTGCAACAACTCTCTGCTGAGAATCATTTTCGCCCGGTCCGCCGTCCCTTCCAAATTATTTACTACATGCAAAGTCAGCCAGAATTCAGAAGAAATTGGGCTTGTTGTGACGTAAGGAGAGATGTGTGGGAACAAAAGGGCATTCCTTTATCCTTGCCTGCAACCCGAGCTCGGCGGCTTTGAAAGCTTCTCAAGTCTTCCACCAAACTCCTACCCCCTCTATTTTTCTTTTTTTTTTTTTTTGTTCCCCTCTTTTTATTTTTTTTTCTTTCCCCTCTCTTTTCTTCCTCCTTCTGAAAAGTAATTAATATAATCTCATCAGCGGCCCTTACGCAACTGCTCACCTCAGCTTCTCTCTTAGGGGTTCTGCCAGGGGCCGTCAGCAGAGAGTCCCCGAAACGGCCGCCCCAGCCCCAGCCCCAGCCCGGGAGGATGTTTTTAAAGGAGGATCAAGTTGTAAATGGCAGGGATTTCTTCCAGCAGCCCTTGTTGGGCTGGCAGAGCCTGGATTTACGCCCGTCCTCCCCGTCCTGCGTGGGGCTGGATGCTGGCTGCCCTCAATAGGGCTTTTGCAGGAGACGGGATTACTCACACGAGTAACAGCTTGTGGGGATTTGGCCTCCCCTTCCTGCTCGGAACCAGGATTTTTTTTTTTTTTTAAGGATAATTAAAGTGCTGCTATAAGCACCGGCTATCTGGATGTGGCCTCTGGCATTTTCCACATTGCTCGGGTAAAATAATATCTCCCAGTTAATTTGAGGGGAGGGTTTGTGGCTGGTTTTGAGTGTCCCTAATGAGGCTCCCTAATAAGCAGAGGGGAGGGAAAAAAAGGAGAGGTTGTGGAAGAAGAAATTCAGGTTTCCTGTAGTCTCCTTTGGCCAGGATGACGTGGGGAATTCCCTCACCTTTTGGTACAGCATTAAAGGACGTGATAGGGAGCTGGTGTAATCCTTGTCAATAAATGCAATAGTCAGCGAGCAAAATTGCCACAGTGCACACAGAAATTCAGCCTTCACTCACCATATGGAACAGCTGGGAAGAGTTTCAAAACTTTTCCTCCTTCCCTCCCTTCTCTGTATTATGATTTTTCTTTTTTTCATGAACGCAGAAAACAAAAGAAATAAAACAACCTGACAACTTCGTGCGTTGTCTTGTGACTACAAAAAAAAAAAAAAAAGCAAAAAAAAAAAAAAAGCCTGTGAAGTATCACTGCTATGTTTTAGTCTAATGCTACTTCTATCTTTTATCCTTTTTAATTAGAAGGCAAATTCTCAGACCGCCAGGCCTAATCCCTACACAGTGGAACAAAGCCCAGCAAAGTCTTTGAACACTGCCCAGCCAGGCAGCACAAACCCTAGTAACTGTTGGCAGTAGGGCTGGGACTCTGACCCTCATCTTAGCCATTCTCTTCCAGCCCCTGATGCTCCCTGCCCTTCGAAACCTTGTCTGTTGTTCTTCTGTTTGGACTGAAAAGACAAAAGGGGAAACAATGTGGGAAACCTAGAGGATTGGCTAGGTGGGATGCGGGGGAGCTGGTGACGGGTAGGAGAAAGTAAATGGAGTTTCACGGGAATGGACACAGTGGGGAGAATTGGATCACCAGATTATGTCTTTAGGTTCAAGAAATTTCTTCATCCCTCACTAAATCTTTTCATGGACAATGCCACTTTTAAACAATTGTTGCATTTCCAATTACTACAGGAGTGTTCAAACAAATGGCAAAACCCTTAATGAAAAGTTTGCTCATATTTTAAACTTTGGAGATCAAAATCCATAAAACAAATAGCTTTTACATGAGTTTCGCTCAGACTCTTATGTCTCCAAATTATTTACACTTGTGATATTTCCAGTTGAGAGCATAATTTGTGCCTAGTCAAGCAAAACACACAAATACATATAGATACATGAATTTCCAGAGCTAGCGGGAGCACCGCAGAATAAACATTTTGTCTGAGAGAGGCTCATGTCAAGCAAGCCAATATTAAAAAGCTCTGCCTGCTTTCTATTATTTTGGCTAACTGCAAATCATTAAGAGAGAAAACAACAGATGTGGCTACGAGCACTCAAATATCTTCCAAACTGTGACTGTGCACGTCGACATAAAAGCCTGAGTTACTGTGGTGTGCAGGGATGCTGCGAGCAGCAATGGGATTATTTCAATATATGGGGATCATATGGACCTACCATACCTAGGGAGGGAGTGGAAAAATAAAAATTGGTCACCAAAAAAGCAAACAAAACAAAAACCAAAAAGCTCTGCAAATAAAACCAACAAACAACAAAATAAAAGCCCCAAAAAAATCAAAAAAAAGCACAAACCCCCTGAAAACCTGGAGTTTCAGATAATTTTGCTTTCCCTTTAAAAATTTGAAGCAGGGCTTGGCGTTCCTCCAGCTGATGTATAATGGGAGATATCTCTCTAATTTACTCCATGGAGAACCTGACATTTTTCCCCCAATTTTTTTTTTTTTGAGGGGGGAGACTTTTGGAGTAGCAGTTACAAAGGACAGTTTCTGATTTTGGAGAGCCTAAGTCTGTTTAGGGAAAAGGGGCATAAGCTCCTCAGATATTTAGGCACTTTTAACGACATTTACCCTAAATCCTTACACTCGTAGGCACTCACTTTTGAAGGCTAAAGTGGCGGTGTGTTTTTAAAGCAATTTAGTTAAACCAGTGCAAAACTCTTTGTGGACATCATAAATCAATTTAAACCTGGCTTATACCGATTTAGCTTAGTTTAGCTACTAAGTGTCTTAAGCTAAATTGATAAGCCATTTTTAAACCCATTTAAGAATGTCTACACAGGGCTTTGTGCCAGTGAACTTAAATCAATTGAAAACCAATTTTAGCTGGTGCCATTTTGAGTGTGGACAAGATTAGGCATCTTTGAATGGGAATGTGTGCTGATCCCATGTTTTCCTTATAACACCTCTGATTCCCAGCACACGGGGCTGGGGCCGTGAGTGGCGCGACCAATTTTGTGCTGTGACTCTTGTGTTTGGTTTTGGCCGGGCTGAAATGGTGGCATTGATCTGCTGGGTGGCCACAATTAAAGGTTTCGGCTTTCTGCTTGGCAAAATGCTCATTGCAGCCTCTCCCTTGTTGGGTTTTGGCTCCACAGGAGGATGCAGAGGGGTCAGTGCTGTGCTGTAAGGCCATCCCAAAGGTCTCCTGACAGGTTTGCTGCTTGCCTGGGCTCTGGGGTGCTCCCCATGGGCAAAATTGCCTGCACAAGGGGTTTGGTGGGCAGGCAGGAGCAGGTATTTCCTTTGGAATGGTGGAAGTGAGGATTTTGCCTCACAAAGGCCACCCTGGTGTGGAGGATCAAGAGTAGAAGACCCCCCTGTGTAGAGGTCAGCTCAGAGACAGAAACAAGAGGGTGCTGGGGTCAGCTTGGCCTGCCTGCTGCAGGTCTCCTCTGGTTTGAAGTATTCAAAATGAGGAGAAGAAGGATTTTTCTGTTCTCCTGTGAGCAGAACTGCCTGGGGATGCTTTCCCTAAGATGGTACCAAAACCCCACTGATGTGGAACACAAGAGCTGTCTTAGAATCACAGGAACTGGGTCACAGAATCACAGAAACACAGAATCACAGAATGGTCTGGGTTGGAAGGGACATTAAAGACCATCGAGTTCCAGCCCCCTGCCATGGGCAGGGACACCTTCCACTATCCCAGGCTGCTCCAAGCCCCATCCAACCTGGCCTGGAACACTTTCAGAGGGGGCAGCCACAGCTCCTGTGGGCACCCTGTGCTGGTGCAACCATGTCCTGGTGACATCTCACAAGTGTGAGGTGCTCAGATGACTGCAGACACCCATGGGAAAGGTGTGGCAGAACTCTCACACCACTCTCTCCACTTTTGTGTCCTGTATGGATCAGACAGGGAGCACCACACTCAGGGCAAGAGCCAGATTCAGGAAGAAATGAACCCAGATTTTAGGCTGGTGTGTGGGCTGAAGTGCAGTGCCATGACTCAAATTTGAGCTTGCCTCTAAATACCTCCCTGAGTTGAATCCAGCTGGACTTCTACTGTTAAAAATGAGCACTGTGTGTTCAGGCAGGGAGGTGTCAATGAAAAACAGAGTTGTTATCAGTCATGTGCATGAAGCCCTCTGGTTCAGCTCAGTGGAAATTCAGAGCAACTGAGGATGGTGAGGGTGAGGTGGCTTTGGGCAGTGTGGCTGTGGCCAGGAGGACATTGGGTGAGAGGTTGTGCAGTGTGAGCAGCCATGCCCATCCCATACATCTCTGACTCCATGTTGCTTTCAGGTGCTAAGAAAGGATTTTAAAATAATACCCAGTCAAAGACTGGGGTGGTTTTGTGCCTGTCACCAAATAGATTTTTAAAAATTTTTTTTTGTTATTTTTTTATTTCTAATGAACCAATCAATTTAAGAAAAATCCTGCAAATTCTGACCAAATTCCAACCAGATTTAAACTCATGAAAAGAATTACTGCTTGTCCTACACTGGCCTGTTTTGTTCACTGCAGGTGGTGCTTTGGTGTCGTAAACAGGGTCTGTCACGTTGTCATCATGTGTTCAGTTTCTGTCTAGGTATAAACAAGCTGTTTGCCCAAGTGAAGGTGAATAGAGGCATTTCCAGTGTCTTTCATGAAAAAAAAAAAAATAAAATAAATCCTACGTGATGGATAAAATTGATGTGATATCCTACAATGTTTAACTTTTTTATCTTTCTATCAGAGGCAATTATATTCCTTCTCCCCTCCTAGCCTCGGCATGACACCACGGCTGTGCCACTGTCCGTGCACACATGGTGGAGAGGAGCTGCAAGTCTCCCTTGTAATCTAACCACACACAAATTTCCAAGTGTTTTTCCGTGCCATTAATCTTAATATTGAGTGCCCTAATCTGTTTATAGCGCACAATACACGCTACCCCCTGATAAAAATCTTTTATACATGTCTGGGCAAACAGCATGAATAAATAATGGCCAATTTCCATACTGCCAAGCGCAAAGCTACTGTAAATTTATTTTTTATTTCCAGCCTCGCTGCATCCCTCATTGGGTGGAGCCTCCTCGCCCCGGAGTGAAAGGGATCAAAGATAACATTCTTCTCTGTCTGGGTGTACTTTGCGGACCTGCCTCCCAACCAAGGGATGAAAGGAACTTGCTAAACTGTTGCCATTTTGCAACATCTGCTATAATTCCCCTAAATCCAGATTTGTCTGACACAGAGAGCTCCTGTTCTTACATCATTGCCATGTGACAGTATAACACCAGTCACATCAAGCTTGAGGATTCCAGCTCCGGGCGATGATAATATGAAGAAAACCTTTTTTGCCTAGGGCAAAACACTTGTAGCAAAGTATTATTCATCTGGCCAATTTAAATCTTCTCTCAAAAAGGTACCCAGAAACATATGCAGCGTGCCTTTGTAAAAGGCTTGAGCTGCTCATAGGCAAATGACCTGAACCAAGAGTACAAAACCCAATGTCCTAATTAATTACTGCTAAGCAGCTCTGATACACAGAAAAGAAATGCTGGTACTAATCCTTAACCCCGTCCTACATTCTTAAAATAGCCAAAATATTGCTGACAGCTAGGAAAACAAAATTGCCTCTGATTTAAAGGTTTGGGACCCTGGCTTAAAAAGAAGATCAGAATAAAATATTTGAAAAGAGTGGTTTTGGACAAGTCCTGTTGCAGCACATAGCCTGGCTTTGCGGTGGTGTGGTCCCCTGTTTTGGGATGGAAACAGTGCCAGGAAAGCAAAGCTCAGCTTAAGCCTCTGGGTCTGTCTCCCCCCTTTGCTCTGCCCTGTGAGGTTCAGCTCCACAAGGTTGTGTTGTTTCTCCCACGAGCACACTTTGTCTGAACTCCACCCTCGACTTCTAACAGGGAAAAATAACATTAAAGTACATAAAAACTATGCCATTAGCATCCCACTTGCTGAAGCAGACACTTGGAGCACTTTTTGGGACTTAATCCTTCAGTTTGAAGGCAATGATGTTGAAAACAAGATTCAGTGCTCACAGCCACGTTTTCTTACCAGGTTTTTGGGAATCACAGCTTGCTCTAGCTAATGGGAAAATCCACATTTTGGTAGATTTGGTAATTATGTGTCTCCTGATGGAGCTGTTCAGTGTTGGGCAGAAAAGTGGACTTCTGGCATGGGGGACAGGCAGGAAGGAATCCATTTTAGGAAAGGAACAGAACATCAGCTGAAGGGATGTTGGCACCCAGGGGTGGAAGCCCACGAATAAAGGCTGCACCTTCCGTGGCATCAAGATATAAATTTATCATGAAGAGAAAGGAAAATCTCTTTCTTAGGTGTATCCCCACTCCCTGTATGTCTAATCCTGCAAACCGTGCTGTGATCCCATGGGCCACATGTGAAAGGACTTGGTTACTTCACATGAATCACCTGGCAAAAAGGAATTGGGCTCTGAATTTTTTCTCTGACAACCAGGCCAGGCCAGGAGACTCCAGTGGATTTACTGCCAGGGGGGAAGCCCAAGCCATTTGCACAGGAGTGTTTTCCTCCTGCCCATGCCCTCTCCCTGCAGGCTGTGGCTGTCCCAAAAGCCCTGGTTAAAGCTCCATGTTCCTGGTCAATAAGGTGGTGTCAGCAGGGCTTCGTCACTTTGCTATCATGAACTTAATGTCTGAGTGATGTCCTCAGCTTGGTGATGACATTGAGTGGGTAAGTGCTCATCCAGGGACCTGCAGCAGCTCCACTTTGGGAGTAATTCCCTGCCTGGTTTGTTTTTCATGCCATGCACAGCACTGACTTCTGTTTCTGTGGGTGCATTTTAGAAGCAAGTGCCTGTGGAGGCTGGGAAATCCAGGGTGCTCTGGAGGAGAGAATGTTCCAGGGAGACTTCAGAGCCCTTTCCAGTACCTAAAGGGGCTCCAAGAGAGCAGAGAGGGACTTTGGATAAGGCCAAGGAGTGACAGGACATGGGGGAATGGCTTTAACTGCAGGACAGGGTTAGGTGGGATATTGGGAAGGAATTCTTTCCTGTGAGGATGCTGAGGCCCTGGAAATATTGCCCAGAGAAGCTGTGGCTGCTCCAACCCTGGAAGTGTCCAAGGCCAGGTTAGACAGGTCTTGGAGCAACCTGGAATGGTGGAAGGTGTTGCTGCCCATGGCAGGGGGATGGGAACAAGATGGTCTCAAAGCTTCCTTCCAACCCAAACCATTTTGGGATTCTGTGAAACCTCTCCACAGGCATTAAACACGTAGCTGGCTTTGATAATCCGGGTGTGTAGGACTGACAGGGCTCTGCAGATACCCTCCCATGGCTCTGCAGGTCACTGGGACTTCCAGCATCCCTGTCCTGCAAGACTGGCTCAGACTGGAGCCTGCATTCAGCAGCTCATTAAAGAGGATATTTTTATTTTCGGAGCAGTTGCATATCAAGGAAATTATCAAGGCAAGTGCTTGTTTCTATAACCTGGATAATTGCATAACATCAGGATTTCTCTGCTCATTATTAGTATGATTTTAAAATTATTTGCAAGAAAATAAAAGTGGTGTCTGCAGTCGTGCTCATTTCCTAGACAAACATTCTTGTTAAATCCACATCCCCCATTTTAACTTCTCTTTTTCTTTTTCTTTTTTTTTTCTTTTCTTTAAGCACTCTTGCGATCTTCCTAAATTTGGCTGTGCCACCGTTTCATTTTGCTAATACCCCTTGAAACTGTTAACACTTTTTCCTGAATACTTTCCTAGTGGATACGAAGCAAAAAGGAAGAAAGGCTACTGTCAAATTGATTAAGTGAAAGCTCATTAGAGAAAGTAACAAGAGGTAAAATCTGCATATGCATTGCAGAAATGTGTCTGATCTTGCTAAGTTGTGAAAAGACAAAATAAGCTCAAACCTCCTTGTGCTGTAAGTAGTTCTGGGGAGATGGGGGCTGGGGATGGGAAGGGCTCCCAAATGTGTGTTACATTAAGGATTCCTCCTTAGAAAGAGGCTGTGGGGCAGCCCCTGCTAACACCACTTCACTGAAGGGTTTGCCAGTGTCTTAACGACCAGCCCTGATTTACAGGGGGCTGTGCCATAAAAATTCTCAGTTCCTTGAGCCCTGACAAACAAGACCCCAACACAAAACCCCTGAACAGCAATCCACCAAAACTGCTTGAACGGTGGTTCCTTAAAAATAAAACACCATAGAAAGTCAGCAGTAATTACTCTGTGTGTTCTCAGGGCTCAAAATCACCTTTCTATGTCCTTTTTTTTTTTCCCCCAAGTGTGGTTAGGTAATTTTTTTTGGGCCTGAAATAGGGAAGATCTCCCTTTAGTTCAAACAAGCAAACTGGTTGAATTATGGACGTCTGAAAATGAGCCCTATCAGCTCATCCTGGGGAGACTTGGAGGGACAGGCACGAGCTGGACACGTCCTCTGCTGGGAGCCCCTTGGATGGGATCCAGATTTGTTCCTGCATGTTTCATCACGGTTGTTCATCACATCCACTCTGGGGCCAGGATGCTGCAGGGTCTGCAGATGAATTCCATCTTTCCCCCATGGTTTATTCCCCCATAACCAGGGATGTCTGGTTGCCCATGGGGATGCTTCACTCCAGTGCCTCATTTTGGGGCATCTTTCCCAGCTCAGCTGAGCACTGTGTGATGGCTGCAGATTAAATTGACCTCAATTTCTGAAAATATAGATCAAAATTCGAACGTGATTTTAAATATGGGCTGCACATCTTTTACAGGCTTTTCTGTGAGAGGCAGAAGGGGCCAGCACCTAACCCCTGCTGCCTGTAGTAAACGCGTTACTAAAACCTTAAATAACTTTTCTCTTACACACACAATCTAGAAGACTTTATTTCTTCTACCTTAAAAAAAAAAAAAAAAAAAAAATATATATATATATATATATATATCCCAATTAAAAGAAGCCAAAGAAGAGGAATACCAAAGTACCAAGCTAAAGTAATGTGATAACTTTGAACTTAATCCATAAAAGACAGATATTTTACGGTTCAGGCTAAAACTCAAGGCTGACATCTAACCTGACACAAATATGCTGTTGCATGTGAGAGCCCTTGTTAAAAAAAAAAATAAAAGTGCTGGGAATCTGCAAGCATAAGCCTGACAGTGCTAATTTAAATAGGAAAATGTGTCTGTTTGGGAGGTAGACTACACGTCTGAAAGTTATGAAAGCAAATGCCAATAATAACCATCTAAGGCAGAGCACGTTCCTTGGAATGTGGAAATTACTGTATTACAACAAAGCTGTTGTTTCCACCAGGGTGTTTTGTAGCCTGGCTCATAATATTATGTATTTTGGTAGATCCCGGTAATTACAAATTTAAGTCTTAAATCCTCAGCTTTTCTTTATGTTCTCAAAGTGCCCCTATAGGTATCCTCACTCCAAGCTTAAATCAGACCCAAAATACAAGGTGAAATGGGGCTGGTTGAATTCCTGCACTTTATAATGATATTTATTAAGCCATTTTTGAAGGGAAATGTTGAGCCGAGCATTGTATTTAAATCCAATGGTACTCCAAAGCGCTCTGGAATTGTTTAATTAAAACGAAGGTGCACATTAATAAGAAAGGATATCATTTTGTCATTTATATATAATTCCTTGATTTTGTTAGGGGAATAAAAAATGAAGAAAGCCCCCCAAAATATAAAGAGAAGGAAGGACCAGTAAGCCTGATAATAGCCCTCCATGGAGAAGAAATAAGTATACAACAGAAGAAAAGCACAGTGAGGAACATAATGTTAGTAAAACACTCTTAATGCTACACAAGCTGTAGAAAATGCTACTTTGCATTTGGGCTGCAGCATCGTTAACTGTGGGCAATTGAGTAAAGAGTGCACCTTTTAAACTAATTCCTTGTGCTGGAGACACAGCCACATCCAGAAGCCTACCTCATTAATATGCTATAGTGGTCAAATAGGAGATTAATAACAAAGTCACCTGCTAAACCTACAAGGAACCTGTTGATTAACAATAAGCTCCAAAAATAAGATACCAGCCTGCAAAGCAAAATCGAGTCCAAGGGCAACAAGTGCTTCTGTAATTTATTCCTTCTTTACACAAGGGCATAAAGCTCCCTTTATAACCGTGTTTTCAAGGCCCTGCTGTGAACTGTAGGTGTGAGCTTTTCAGCTGATTTATTAATTTTAGTTTCAATCAAAGTGTCACCTGCAGACACAAAAATGTCGGCCTCACTACAGAAAATACAGCAAAAAAAGGGGGGGGGGGGAAGGAAACATAGACAGAGGAGAGAAAGAGAAAGACCAAAGGTTTTATTGTGAGAAACTCTGCCAGCAATTTTAATTTTTTTTTTTCTCTTTTGGTCACGTGAACACGGAACGGCCTATTCTCCACATAGCCCAAATAATTCCCAGCCACATAATTAAAAAAAAAAAAAAATTCCGAAATTAAACATTTTTGTCATACTTGGAAAGTCAGCCTCAGACCCGGGCAATGGCGCTAACCCGGCGGCTGCCAAAACAATCAGCCCCTGTTGTCAGTAGGGGGACATTCTCCCCAACCAACCGCCTGAACAACAAGTCCACTGAGCAAAATGTGCAAAAAATTCTCAATTAGTTGTCTTTATTTAGTGAACACTATGGGGTCCTCAACGGCGCTATAGAATTATGGCAGGAAAGCTGAGCTCTTCAGTGGCTTATTAGCATTCCCCGAGGGTTGGAGTGCTGCTGGTTGCAGACTGGTGCCTCCAGGAGCTGGTGGTGGGACCCCGGCACTCCTTGGGTTTTGTCCTTTTGTCCTTCCCAGCCAGCAGGAAGTACGGCCCCATGTCCAGGGTATTCTGGGATATCTTCATCTCATTCACCGCCCGTGCCTTTGTCAGTGGCCATGAGCATCCTCCTAGCCTGGGAAGCAAAACCTCCGGGTTTGCCACTAAAAAAAGTGACCAACCCACGTGCAGAAAGTGGCTTTGCTGCCTCCTCCCTCCTCTCCCCAGCAGCAGCTTTCCCAAATGAACATCCCCCATCAATGGGCCAAAGGAGCTGAATGTTATGGTGCAGTCCTCTTAAATTACCTCAGATGCTATCGACACCCCGCTTCCATGTTGGGGAAAAAGGGGTAAATGGAAGCAGCTCCTTGTCCAATTCTTATCTTAATTTAAATGTAAAGTGAATGTCTTTTTTTCTTTTTTCTTTCTTTTTTTTTTTTTTTTAATAAAGGAGATGGGGAGCAAAAAAAAGTTGAGTAGCAAGTGCTAGAAATGTCTTTTCTGAGAAAGAGGGTATTTGCTGCTTTAGGGAAAACACTATCATTGACTAAATTAACAAGTTGTCTTATCAACTGCCATAAGCCTTGAAGTCTAATTAATTTAGTACTGATCAATAGCCTTGAATGAAGCATTGATTTCTGCAGCTTTCCAGGGCTGCAGCAGAAACACATTCCCTGCTCCTTGCATGCTCTTCTCATAGGCACCGAGCATTGTAGTAACATTTATGTTCCTCTCTTCAGCATCCAGCAAGCATTTTATGAATTAATTTCCATGAGAGATTCTAAAAAATACTTTAAAGAAAGAAAGTGGTACACAGGGGATCCTGGGAAATCTCTTTTCTTGGAGTTACATTCTGCTTTAAGAATCTTTGCCTGAGAGGAAAAGGATTTGGTAGTAGATCAGGAAATGGTGGAAAGCTTGGCAGAACATAGAGGTATCCGTGGGGTTTTCCTCATTGATGTCCACCAAAGTGTTGACTTCTGGGCATATAAATGGGTTGAGCTGGAGAATCTGCTCTGTGTTCAAGGTAGAGACCTCTGAATAGAGCATTAAAAATGTTACAGAATCAACGAATCAACCCTCCACAGTCATTAGAAAAAGAGCAGAATCACTAAACACCAACAGATGGACCTGAAATTAATTGATCAGGTTGCTCAGCTGATGTGGGAATATCCAAGCTGACATCCAGAGATGTGCCATGGGAGCCCGTGGAAAACACTTCCATGGGGACAGGGAAGATGTAGAGGAGAGTGGTTTGAATTTCTTGGGAGGGACAAGGAGGCACCAAAGGAGTGCATGGCGCGGGTGAGAAGGCTCCCAAGAGCCCCAAAGTGCTGCTGTGCCCACACTGTGACAGGATGCGCAAACCCAGGACTCGAGGCCGCGCAGCTGCGGGAGGCACCATCAGCTGGGGCTCTTTTGTGCCATCCTTGCCCCGGGTGGATGTGGGCTGGTCTTCCCCAGGGAAAGGGGCTCATTATTTGTGTCTGCAAGCCTGGGGGAGAGTTTCCCATCTGGCAGGACGGGGTTAAATTCTGCCCTGGGCTATGTCCTGGCATCACATGCTGTGGATGATGCTCTGCCCTCTGCTTTCAGCACCAGAGCCAGAGCATGGGGCTTCCTCGCTTTGTCAGAATCACTCATGGCCAAATCCATCTGGATAAAATGAAGGAAGAAGACGAATTGGGAAGGCAGGAAGCACTTTGGCAGCACCAGCAGCTCTGCTGGGATGTAAGAGAGGTCGGAGTCAGGCCCTAAATGCTTACAAATTAGCTTAAATTCCAAACCTGTGCTAGCAGGAGTCAAGCATTGTGACAGGTCTCCTCCAAAGCCTTCACTTCTACCACCCTGCCTGGCTGAGGCACACAATTCACTTTATTTCTTTGCTCCACATGTTCTTCTAGGGAAAAAACCATGCAAACCTGAATCCTCTGGAAAAAAAACCCAAAAAAACAAAAGAGAAAAAAAAAAGAAATGACAATAGTAAAAATTCGACACCCCAGGAGAATTACATTTAACCTTTACAAAATTTGGCCCTTTTAACTCCAGGCTAAAAAAAGAAACCAGAAAGCCCCACCACAAAAGTCCCTCTCCTAGTCTGTTTGGGGGCCTCCATGAGTTTCCATAGCACTTTACAAAAGATCTTTATTGAAGAAAAGATTGGACAAACTTTCCTTATATGTGTGGCCCTAGTCATTAATTGCCCCTGTCTTCTTTACCAAGGCCTTATTCCTATGTAAATACCCTTGCATAATGTTACAGGCTATTGTCAGGCCAGCGCCAGTCAGTCGCCACTTATATGCATTTTTATTTCAATCCGCTGCGCCGCAGAATGAAAAGATGTCTGGGCTTAAGCTGTTTACCAACTGGGCCAAAGCTGCAGTGTGGAAGAACTGAAGAAAGCACCAGGCAACTGCAGGAACAGGCTTGGACAATGCAAGCAGCCATTTTCAGTTGAGTTATTAACCTACCCTGAAACTCTTCTAATCTACGCCTTTTTTAAAGAACAAATGTACTGAACCAAACATGAATGAGCCAGGACTATTAAGAGAGAAATCCTCTAAAGGACTATTGAGTGCAACATAGGTTTGTAATCATTTTGTCTCAGTTGCCTGCTACCAACATTATCAATGATGAAAATGCTTGCTCAGTTGTGGGGGATTGTCTCGTAATTAAACGACAGCGCCGTACTGTAAAAGAACATGCAGGAACACAGGAGATACCGAGGGCTTTCAAACGAGCCGCCCCCAGAAAGGACTGGGAATGGGCATGGATTACAATCCAACTTGAAAAACTTGAATTAAGGACATCAGGGTCTTCCTTTTAAAACATAAGCACTTTTTTAGGCTCGCCGGGGAGGGAGAAGTCTCCAGAACGGGCCCTGGCATGCAGAACGCTTGGGATGAAAAGGAGTAAAGCACGTAGAGGAAATTTTTCCTGCTTTGGGTTGGGGGAAAAAAGTGCAAAAATGGAAAACCAAACCCTCACATGCGCTCGCAGGAAAAGGAAAGAAAAAAAACTTCTAAGTTTGCTGCAGGCTACATCTTTGTAGTGACTTAATGGCACTACAATCTACATAGTGTAGTATTAGCCTTAAGAAACTCTTGACTATTTGCATGCATATTAGAATCCAATGAGAGCTTAATAAGTGCATATATATGACAGAGGAAACATCTCATTGCATAGTTAAAGCTACAAAAAAACATTGAGGGAGGCAAAGTCTCAAGTTAATTACCATTACAATGCAATCAAGTACAGCAGTCATAGCTGAAATCCTTTTCTATTAAGACTGCTAGGCTCAACCTTGTCTCTGCAGGTCAGCTCCAGCACAGATAACCTTTCCAGCAGACAAATACATGTAAAATTGGCTCATCTAATTAAAAGCTCAGGGAGGTGTAGAAAAATACCAGCACATTGAGGCTGAGCAAATCACAGAGTACCCCCTCCAGCTGGATGAAGCTACAATATGTGGCTGCTGTTTGTTCTGGAAGGAAACTGAGTCACTTACCATTTCAATAGGTTAATCAATTGACAATTAAATGGAGAAATTGGTTAACTCTGCAACAATTAACATGACACTCTATTAAGTACACTTTCTAATTGCCACAGCTGCAAGTGAAAATTAACGTCTGTGTCAAAGAGGCTGCATGAGGTTGGGCTGCTCCTGGTGGTGGCAAGGTAATAAATGTAGCTTTAAAAGCCTGTTGTTCATTTTAGACCCTCAAGCACAGTGGGGAAAGGGCCCAGTGCTGAGCTCTATGGTTAGATACAGAGCACCACATGGGTTTATTGAGAGTATGTGGACCCACAGGGTACTAAATACATTTGTGTGCGTGCACACACATTCCTAGAATAATGCTTATCCCTTTAAAACAACTTTTAAAATCCATTGTAAACTTCTTGGAGTGTGAAAGGTCTGTAATACACATGTACGGTGAGCAAATAGTGTGTGTGTCATTAAAGGTACACATGGAAGCAAATTCCCTGGAAGCTTTCCCAGCCAGGTGGGACAGGGCTTGAGGCGACCTGGTCCAGTGGAAGGTGCCCCTGTCCATGGCAAGGAGTGGAGCTGGATGGGCTTCATGGTCCTTTTCCACCCAAACCATTCAGGGATTCCATGGAAATTCACATAATTGCACCCAAACTGCTCCCCCGAAGGAGGAAATAAAAGTAACCAAATGCTGTTTGATGTCTCTGGAACTGGTGATTTGATGGCAATGAGGAAAGGTTATGGTTTGGAAGAAATTTTTAATCATGGCCAGGAATCAGAGCAGATGCCAGCTGAGCCCTCCCAAACTCAATGGAGATATTGTCTTTGCTTTTTGAGGGACAGAAATATTTGGTTTACAGCAAAAGGTGCTGAGCTGTGCAGGTTCAGCTCCCAGCTCTGCCATGCAGCTCCTGGGTGCTTTACTGGAAATATAAGTGAGGTATAAAATACAAGTACCTGGCATGGGCAGTGCCCCTTGCTCCAGGACAATGGTGTGGATGCCTGTTCCTCCCACACTGTCCTACAGACTGTGAGTCCAGGGAAGGTGTTCTGCAGTGGCCATTGAACACAGATCTCAGGTACATTTCAATATATATTTCAATATAAATAATCTGAATTTCTCACTTGGTGACCTTTAATCTCTGCTCATTCACATGACAAAAGCAGTAGTCCCCAGGTCCACCAGAACCCTTCTTCTGGTCAAAACACAGAAATCCAGGATCTGGAGGAGATGATCTTCTGGAGGAGGGCAGCAAGCCCCATCTCCACTTGGGTGCCTTTTCTGGTGCTCAGCAATCTGCAGGAGTGAGGTTGCATTTTTGGGGTTGTTTAGGGAAATTTGCTTTCTTGTGGATCCAGACTAGGATGAGCTGTGTCACACACAGGTGTGGAGGACAAGAGTGTGACACACCCTTGCATTTCACTGCTGCTCTCTGTGTTTTCTGCAAGTGTGGTGGGGTGGGAGAATAGAATAGAATAGAATAGAATAGAATAGAATAGAATAGAATAGAATAGAATAGAATAGGAGTTCATGCTGGAACAATCTGTTATTTGGGACACCCATACAAGAAGCCCTACAGAGACTTGCAAGGACACAGTCAGGTTTTCCCAGAGTAAATTCTATTACTTCCAAGCTCTGCTGTGAAAGAAGCAAAGCTGTAAATCCTCAAAGCTAATAGTGCTATAATAGTAATTATTTGGTTTTTTTTGTTTGTTTGTATGTGGGGGTTTTTTGACCAACAAACCCAGGGAAAGACAAAAGGTTACATCAGTAGCTGTTGTTTAGAACCCAAACCATGAGAATTACAGATTTCTGCAATGAGATGAATTAAGCTAAAAGCCATACTAAGCAGTACTGCACATCTGCTGCATTTTTTAATTCCCTATGTGCCCTTGCTGCTTATTGTTAAACTTGTTGGGCTGATTGATAACATCAAGCTCTAACATTTTAACCAGACTGAATTCTCAACAGGCTTCAGAATTCCTTCCAGTTTGGCTTTCCAGAAACTCATATCTGCCGACGGGATTGGATTTTTTAGGGACAGCCTAGAAGCTGCTTTGTTTCCTGGTGCTGGAGAATTTAGATTTGTGGCAGGCAGAAAACTCAGAGGGCTGGTGACTGTTTTTTTTCCTTCCAGAACAAAGTCTGTTGCAGCAGCAGGGAGGAGAATGAGGTCTGCCAGGATGCACCATCCAGCCCTGGGGTACCTGCAGCCACAGGGGGGGACTCCATGGGACACGGTGTGGATGTCTGATGTGCACAGAAATGTGTCACTTGAAGGGGCTGCTCGGCTGGCAGCTTCCCAGAGAGCCCAGCAGAGCTGGTGGCAGCAGTTCAGGCTAAATAAATAGTGAGGAGTGAGAGATCAGGGTGAAATCCCAGCTTGGAGGAGTCTGCCGCTGGCTTTGCCAGGCCAGCACTCCTCTGCTTAAAAAAAACCCCTCCTGGGTTTTTACCCTTCCTCGGAGAAATATGCTGAGCAGACAGCACAAATCTTCGATGCAACACCTGGAGAAAGAGGAAAACCAAGAGTTTTCCCCTTTTATTTCATCAGTGTCTGTGCTGCCACCCCTGCCCAAGTGGAGGGGGGGTTTGTCCCCGAGTGCCATTGAACATATACTTCTAATTGCAGCTGCTTTCCCTCTAATTACAGCTCAGTTTGGTTAGGATTTTCCTCCAATCCCTCATTTCCCCTAAAGCAAACACCAGAGCACCAGAGTTGTAGCCCCAGCGGGGACATTTATTAATAACCCCCTTGGCAAATAGGGAAAAAAATCATTACGCTGTATTAGGCTCTAAAATATTTTCCCACTGCAAAGGCTAATTGATAAAACCAAGCAGATATTATGGGGCAATTAATGTTAAGATGAAAATAAACACAAGAGCAAAACAAAAACAGGCTGACGGAGAGAATTTTTTTTTTCCTGGCTTCCAGGAGTTTCTTGTGAGTTAGAAATGAGATGCTGGTAAATAATCTGAGATTACCTGCTTAGAAAAGAAGAGATTAAACAGGGAATTGAAGGAAGGGATTCTTGCACAGCCCTTTCAGTGAGAGTGGTTACAAGACTTAAGGGGTTTTGCATGTCTTTCAAAAAAACTTTCCATTTTGAATTGACTTTTCCCCCCACTTCCCAGAACAGCTCCATATTCTGCACTTCATTCTAAAAGTTGACCAACCCAATCTGAGATTTCAGTCCCAGAGCAAAGTCCTTAATGGTGTCAGTTTGAATAATTACAAAGGAGAAAAAGAGGGAAATATGATATTTTATCACCTGAACTACCCCCTGCTTCAGACTTAAAATAAAGATACTCGGGGAAAAGCAAAATCTGGCAAAGCTCTGAACTTATTCTGGGGGGATTATCGTTCTATTTGCTGTTTGTACAGAGTCAAACACCTTTGGTCTTAACCTATGTCCAGAGCTTCCAGCTGTGAGCACAAATCAAACAGAGGATGACCAGCACAGGAGAGCAGACTGGTCCAGCCACACAGTCCAGGCACTGACTCTGGCCAGGGGAAGGTGATAATGAAGACACAGGCAAACAAGACACTTCCTTCCTGATATTTTATTCATTCATCAAACAATATTACACATTCCCATCGATGCAGGCAGTGGGAATTTTGCGGGGCTGATTTAAGGCAATTGGAAGGGAAGAAGCAAAGTTAATTCTTTGCCAAGCAGCAGTTTTTATTTCAGCTAGGTTTGTAAATTTTTACTTGTTTTAGGTTAGCAAGGTTCTGTAGCAGCTCAGAATGCAGTGCAAGTCCTGTCTAAAGAGGTGGTGGAGGTAAGAAACCCTTCACTTTATTCTTGCCTGTCTAGGGTTCAGAAAAAGCACAATACCACATTTTTAAAAATAATAGTAACAATAATTAAAAAGTTGTATGTGTCCTGTTCCTATCTGAGGATTGCACAGAGCCTGACAGAGAGGACTTTGCATATCACTGCAGGGGTTTTTGGGGGTTTCTTGGGAAAATTCCTCTTGTGTCTGCTGGGACAAACCACGTCATCTTCTAACCCTAGGAGAGCTCCAGTGGGTATTGTGGGTCAGGTCTGGATGCTGTTGCACTGCCAAGCAAGTCCTGAGGGACTTGTCCCTGCTGCACCCAAGGTGGGGCAGGAAATTTTAACCAGGCCCTTCTTGACCTGGAATGGGCAGCTGGCCACTCCTGGAGTCAGCAGGGAAATGGTCATTTAAGGGGACATCCCTGTTTAACAGGCTGTGTTCAGGAGGGGGTGACACCTCAGGCTGCCTAGGGGCAAACACGCCTCCCCATTTACCTGTGACCCAGCTGAGATTGTGCTTGGTTTCCTATCACATCTCAGGGGCAGCAGCTCAGAGGGGGGTGTGGGATGAAGATTTTTAAATTCAGAGTTGCTCACCAGCTTTTCCTTAACCTTTCTCAAAGGGACTGTGGGAGCCTTGTCCCCCCTGGAATTTATGGACTGGTGGGCACAGCTGCATTCGTGGGAGGAGAACCTGCATGGAGAACCAAGGGCAAAGATGAAGGCAGGATTCAAGTCTTCCCTTCCCTCCACATGTGCTGCTCCAGCATCAAGGACATGTCATGGTGGGAGCTCATCCCAGCTCTGGAAGAGATTTTGGGAGTCTCCAAGATGATCTTATTCATGCTGGGGATCCAAATCATCCCTTACCCAGAGATCAGCTTGTGGGTGAGTGTTAAAAGAGACTCTTGTGTTGATAACATCAGCTGGAATCTGTGGTTTTGTGGCCTCAGATATTCTGAGTTTTCAGGGATTGGGACACAACAAGTGTTGGGAAGAGGTGGGAGAGAAAGAATCAGCTGCTCATGGATGTTCCTCCCACCAAGCCAGTTGCAAATGGGCCATCTCAATGTCACATTGTTGATAAAAAGGACTAGAGATTTCCCTTGTTTTGGACATCTACAACCTGGGTGAGGTCTTGGTTCATATGGTTGGGGAAATGGGGAATCTATTGTTCCAGGCAAGGGAGAAATTGAGAGCGGATGAGCAGAGGAGCAGAGCAGGGATGTGTTGGGTATTTTTAGGTGTTGGGGGGTGACACCTCTGGGTGACCCCTCAGTCTCTGGCAGGCAGGGAGCTCTGCTCCTTTGTTTCTGCTCCTTCTCAAATTGACCCACCACATTTTGCAAAAAGCCCTGACGTAATTATTGCAGAGTTAATCACGTTCCTAATTCCATGTTCATGGATCCCTTCATGTACAACCTTTTCAGCACCAGACTCCTTTCCCAATCTCCTTCTGCTTTACTGCCAAGTGCTCCTATTGCTGTTTTTTACACATCCATTTTCCCTCTTTTCCTTTTTCCTTTCATGTCTGCATTGCTGTGGCTTTCATGCTGCCCTTCACTATTGTTCAGCCCTCTTCATTCCAAGCTGGACATTTCCCCCTCTTCTTCCTGGGATCCCCAGCAGGACCTGGAAGGAGTAACTGCAGAGAACCTGCCATGCTCTGCTGCTGCTTTTGCTGTGCAGGAGAAGAGCTCTGAGAGTGAGAACCCTTTCAGCTCTGCCCACAATGCAGGCAGCACATTTCCCACGTTGGAAATGAGCACAGCTCTGCTCAGACCTCCACCACGGGAGCTACAGATGGTGACCAGTGTTACCTCAAGCCTTGGGCAGTTTGTAGTTTCTAATTCACAGAACTGCAGAATGGTTTGGGTTGGCAGGGACCTTAAAGTTCATCTCACTCCACCCCATTCCATGGGTAGGGACACCTTCCACTATCCCAGGTTGCTCCAAGCTCTGTCCAACCCACCCTGGGACACTTCCAGGGATCCAGGGGCAGCCCCAGCTTCTGTGGGCAATGAGTCTCTCACTCTTTCTCAGCACTTTCTTCCACTCCTGGCTTTTCTGTTTCATCTGGCTCCTCCTGCAAACTCTGCCTCCCCTCTTTCTCCTTCACCACTTGCATCCTGCCACTTTCTGGCCTCTAGGACATCAGTTTCAATTTGTTTGTGCTGCCTGTTTTTTCCTGTGATCTTCCAAGCTCCAGCATGCTGCAGAACAGAGTACAGAGGATCTAAGCAAGGCCAGGAAAGCACCTGCATTGTCACAAACACAATTTATTACATAGCAATGGTGTCTCACAGCTAACACACAGCAGTCACCACTGTCCCTGCTCATTGCAGGGCAGTTGGAGCAAATGACCTTTAAAGGTTCCTTCCAACTCAATTTGTTCCATGATCCTGTGACCCCCAAAAGGCACTCTGCTTTCAAAAATCAGTGGCCAATATATCTACAGTGATATAAATGTGAGAGCCTGCTCCATAAAAGACACAAATGTCCAGAGAGGAGTTTATGGGATGTGACTGGGGGTCCCTTGCCCCATGTCTGACTCATTCCCTCTGGTCCTGGACATCAGGGGGGCACCCTGGTGATGCAAAATCACCCTGGGCACAGGTGAGGGTGCCCTGCTGAGGGCTGGGGACAGCAGGAAGGTGCCTGCATTGCCTCTGACCATGTCCCTACACGTGGAGTGGGGATATTTGTGCTGCTTTGTCTGTGCCTGGGACACGAACCAAGAACCTCTTTAGGATGAGAATGGAAGTGGCAGAGTTCATTTAGCCAAGCTGTATTTTGGGGTATTTCTGTGCTGCCTTATCACCTCAAAAAGAGGCAGACTGCTTAAAATGCTCAATATTTAGAAAAGCTTGTTTCATCTCTCTTGTCTTATGTTATTGGTGTGGAATATTCCCTTCTTAAGCACACTGCAATAATATTAGATAATTACTTAGCTCATTTTTCTATATGGGTTTTGGTAATTCATAATTGTCTCAGAGCTGAGGAAATGTTTCCTTTAAGAAGGTTAAACAAAGAGTTTATTGACATTAGTGAAGATTGGTTAAAGAAAACATTATTAAATAAAAGGAGCTTTATTTAAACACTAAATTAATCATTTAAAGGCAAATTAGAGGTCGTAACTCCTCCTAAATAAATAATGTTAAACAATAATTAGATATCCATTTTAGATTACAGGCAAGCACTTGGGTTCAGTGGGCTGAAAAACAAGTTTCTTCTCATCTCTTCAAATTTGTTCAATATACATAATTAAAGCGAATCACTGCCCCGCTTAAATTTCCCATTCCGAGATTAAAAAAAGATTCCGTTTGTAACTGTGTGTCATATTCGCCATTAGATGATAAAACATCTTTAAAGCTCCACTTTCATGTAAACAGAATAAAAGATGAGAGCATCCGGAGAGATCCCCGGCAGTGGAAATCGATTCTCCTAAGCTACTGGTTACAGTTATCAATCTTATCAAACAGGCCGATGCATGAGTGCCCTCAGCCACTTGGATTTGTATGATCTCCCTGTGCCAGAGTTAACCTTCCCCACGTTCCAGCCTGAGCAAGAGGCACTATCTGGGCTATAATTACCCTCCCTTTCATTAGAGCTCTTACTCATCTCTTAAGTGTGAGATAAAATTAAAGAAAACCCTTTTCCCCCTCTCGCTTCATTACGCCTTTTTTTTTTTTTAATTATTATTTTATTTAATTTTTAAATTTTTATTTTTTGGTAGGCTCTGAGCAGCCTCGTTTCTGCTCTCCCATGAACGCCAGCCAACCTTCCCCCTTCTCATCCCCCTCTTTCAAAGAGGGATTCGGGACGGGGAGCCACAAACCCAGCACCCCACGTCTCGCCACCGCTGCGTTCGCATTAAACCTCCTCAAAATGACGACGGCTGCTGAGCGCTGACAGGGACCACACCACCACCAACCAACCACCACCCTCCAGAACCTTCCGTGGGCCCTGCTGGCCCCTTTTGCTGCACAAAAAGCTCCGGGAGTTTTTGCTGGCCGCGTTGAGGAGTTGGATTAATGAAAGCTGACGTTGGCGCTGATAAATAATGACACCACCGAAAGCAACCTCGGCGGTGGATGGCAACATCAAAAAGCCCAGCAGATTTCACTCTCTATTAAGGGATTGTCCTGCAAAGAAGCAGCAATGGTGGCGGGGGGAAAAGCTGGATGCTCTGGCAGGATTTGACACAAATCTGCCATCCGTGGGTCAGGGTTTTTTGCACCCTGCTCTTGCCTTTGCCACGTTTGATTTTAGGCTGATGCTGGGCTGTGTGAGGGAATATTGCCCTGCTAATTGCCACCCCTAATTGCACCCCCCTCGTTAGCCTTGCCTCCAGTTGTTTCCCACACCTCTGCCTGGCACCCAAGGCTCCTGCTCAGCCCTTCTGCATTACCATCCCTAAGGTGAACACAACTTTCACCTGGATCTAAATAAATATTTCACCCATTTTCTTGCTGCTTCCTTTTCTCTCATTTTAAAGTGAATGTGGCTGATGCTGGAGATGTTTTTAACCGCTGCAAATGCTATCTCACACCTCACACAGATCTTCAGGGTCCGCAGCAGTGGCAGGGATCACAGATTTCCTCTAAATCCATGTTCTAGGAAGAATAACCAGGAAAAGTTGTTTTGCACAACCCTGCTATCTCTCATTAGCTAGCGAACACAAAGGAATGGAACAAGACTTTTCTGATTATTTTGGTGGGGGTTTTTTTCCCCCCTTAACTACTGAATTTACACACAAAAAAGAAAGGCACTTTGTATTTAAGGTTAATCAAGTTTCAGTACAATTTTTTACAAACTGGAATCACACTAATCTTTTTTTTCTTGCTCTAATGTGTGGCTGTTGAAATCCTTAGCTGTGATAAATTAAGCTACTTATTAATCTAATTATCGTACATTCATCCTAGAAACTTTCATGTGACTTGAAAAGGCTATTCAACCTTTTCCCTCCCCTCCTAGAAAGGGCTCAACCTTGCACCAATTAAGATCATTCTGAAGTAATGCTTTAAAAAAGCTTTCTTTAATCACCCAGTGGAACATGGGCTGATGGTAAGCAAACTAAAAGCTGTGAGAAAAGTTTACCTTACCTTTCAGTCTGGATATTTTTGAACTGGAAGAGGATGGTCTAATTGTGGTGTTCCCCCCTTCCTCCTCTTCTCTGCTCTCCTAAATAAATCTATGAAATTATTTAGCAAAAAAGTTGTGACTGACACTGCTGGATTTTTTTTTTTGAGTGTAGCAAAGGACAAGATGGGAAGATTTATTTGAACAAAACACATGAAGTCTAATTCAGTATTGGGTTAATTGGAAGTTTTTGACTCCCAGAATATATATTAACCATCCAGATTTCATAGATACTGCTTTGTTTCAAAGCCTTATCTATCGACAGGAAAACATCCCAATTCCAAAAGTATCCCAGGGATTAAGAAAAGGAGAAATAAACCCCCAAGTACCGAGAAGAAATAGGTTGCAAGTGTCTCCTATCTTAAACATCCATTCATCGCCAAACGGTTTTGTTACTTTTTCTTAATAACCACATAAATGGAGCTATTTTATATTCAAATTAAACTAGGTATTAATTTGAATGCAAAGCAGCTCAGTTTGTGCCGTTTCAATGACAGGTTTACCCCCAGACAGAATTTATGAACAGCCCGATGTGGGGGAAGTCAGCTCCTGCTCCTCACCCCCTCTCCGTGCCTAGCAAACTTGCTAACTGTGAATAGTTTTTGAAGTGAAGATTAAAAGAGTGGAATTATAAAGTATAATTACATTTTATTGAAACTCTAGAAATCAGAAAAAAATTCAGCAGGAAACTTTTAGTGAAACATGATGTGTTGTCATTATCATTAAAAGATAAAAGTTCCATACTGTTTTTATCTGTTTATTTGGAAGAAATCCAGCCTTTGCAGTTACGCAGGAAACAAAAAACTGGAATGCAGGAGTAATTATTAAAACTGTGTGATTTGTTATCTCAGCTACTGTCTTTCCAAATGGTAATGCGATATCAGCAGCTGCAGACGGTCGCTGATTTCCTCTATTAGTAAACAAGTGCTTTGGAGACCTGTGTGAGGCACTTTAAGCCCACTACTCCCCGAAGTGCTGTCAGGCTTAACTACTAATCCATGGTATTTCAGAGCACTGGAAATTCATCTTTATAAAACCTGAACAAAAAAGGGAAAAAGCCTGGAGGGCAGGAGCTCCCTCTGGTGAGACAAATGACATGTTCATTTATTAATGAAACAATAACCCTGGAAAGAGGATCAAAGCACATTCCATCCTCACTTTACAATCCCCAATTTTCTCAGGCCATACCATTTAATTGAGCCATGACAATGGAATACTTAATTGTTGCGTTAAAGTTTGAAGAAGCGACTTCTTCAGAATCAATGTTCATTTCTGGATTATGACAGTATAATGTTGCCAGCTTGTAGCTGCTGGAATTTTATTTTCTCTCTTTATTTTATGCAGAGAGAGAGAGAGAGAGGGAGAGAAAGAGCTGATTTTATTCTTTTTCCAAAGGCTCCTTATCCCTCCCCAAAAGCAGGGATGAATTTACCTGTACTGAAGGTACTGGCCCAGCACTGAGGTTGTGCCCAGGGGGACAAGCCTGGGGGTGACTTCTGTGGCAGGAGGAGGAATGGAGGGAGTGCAGCACCTAGAAAAAGTAAAAAAAAAAAAAAAAAAAAAAAAAAAAAAAGCCCAGATTTTGATTTAAGATTAAAGAAAAAGCTGAAACAGGGAGCTGGCCTCTGTAAGCTTGTGTTTCTGTAAGCACCAGAGAGGTTCCTGAGTTCTCCAAGGGATCCTCTGGAGTGGAAGCTCTGCTCCCACATCACCATTTCCCTGACTGGCTACAGGCAGGTCCTTGTCCATCCTCATTCCCAGAGCCAGCATTGCTCAGTGCCTCCCCTCGTGTACCAGGTCTGTGATCACACTCCCAGTTCTGCCTCTGCTTTACTTTAGCCCAGTACTTCAAACACAAGGATGCCTCCATGCTTGGGAATGCTTAAAGGGCTTTTGATTCTCACCCTGATTCCAGATAAAGTCCTAGAGGAACCCCTGGTTCTTTCCTGGGAGCTCACATTGTCTGCCACCAAAGTTTTGAGGCAAAAGGAGCATCCTGCTGCTTTTGTGTCCAGTTGCTTCTGGGGTTCCCAATATTTTGAAAGGCCAGGAAGGAAATGGAGGTGCTGAAATTAAAAGCCCCATTTCCTAAAAGATAATATCTTCTGAAATTAATATGTGTCACACATCTGTCTCTCTGAGTGTCCTTCCCCTGCCACCTGATTTGATCAAAGTTCTCATTAATGACTCATTTTATGTAATTGATATTTACTGACTCAGTACCCGGCAGTGATTGATTGCATTATTTTTCTTTAACCTGATTTTAACTTAAATGCCATTTTCTGGATGCCTGCAAAGAAGCAGCTAGAAAGGCTATCATGCATGAGTGTCTGCTACCTTTAAATTAATGCTTTATTAATTCTTCCTGTGACATGTATTATAATACACTTGCATGTACATAGTGCCTATCGTATAAGAACCCTGAGACACTTACAAACATTAACTAAGCCTTACAATCTTCTTACTTTGGGTAAACAGGGACAGAGGGAGGTTAAATCTGTCATCCTGACAGCTCTGTGCAGAGCTGGGCTCCATCCTGACACCTCGCAGGCTCTGGGGAGCTCACAGTCCCTGTAGGGTGGCTAACACACCCCATAACGTGGCTAATGCACCCCATAGCATGGGTACTGCTCCCCATTGCTCCACATGAGTGGAAGTGGTTCCAGGACTGGGGAAATGGGTCAGGATCTCCAAGGAATCACAGTGATTTGCCTAAACTTAGCCATATTTCCCCTCCATCCTCAACTGACTCAAGCAGTGATCTGGGTATTGGCTATGAAAGAAATGAGCAAGCCCTGGTTGCTCAGCAGAAGTATAAATCACCCTTGAAATTATTTCAGAGAAAGACAGAGCTGTTGAGAAATCCACCTAAGCAACAGGTTAGCCTTGGGTAGTATAAGTGTGTCAAAGGCAATGAAATCTCTGTAGGATTTAATAGAAAATATGGCTCTTCTTCCCCTTTTCCTGTTCTAAACATGAAGTGTTGAACTAGAAATAGGGTGGGGACGCTTTGGGACTACTTGAGCATCACAGGATGCATAATTCCCTTAAAGAAATACATCCCACTGTAGGGGGTAGCACAGGGAATCCCTCCATGTAGGTCAGGTGGAGTCCCACTGCATTCCTGACAGGGGAAGGAGCAGATGAGGAAGTCTGAGTGAATTAATTGTGTAGCAAAGCCCAAAAAGACTATTTTTATTTTTTTTTTTTCCTCTTGGAGTATTAAGAAATCTGTGAAAAACCCCCTGCCTTCTGCAGGGCACTGTGTGACAGGCACTGGGCTATTCCCAGTGTGCCTGCAAGCTGTGCTCCTTTTATTGCTTTTCTCCTGTGTGTGCTGCAGCAGGGTTTACCTGACCCAGCCCTCCTGGGGGAGTATCAGGACACCCCAAATACTCCAAAGGCAATGAAATCACCCTGGATCCCTCTGCATGGGCCATCAGAGCTGGTCCTGAGTCCTCCTATGGGAACTTCTGTGCTCCTGCCATGTCTCCTTGTACAGACACTTCCACGCCTGGAATTCTCCCTCCACCAGCAGAACTTGCTTAGTTTTGCTCAAAAATCAAGAGGCAACACCAGCTTTGTAGACAAACACTAAAAAGAATGGGTTATCCCTTCCCTTTTTTGGGAAGGTGAGTGTCTGGCACGGGAGCCAGGGGTTTGGAGAGGAGGATGGAGCCTGAGCAGCAGCACCAGGAGCGACGTCCTTCCGTGCCAGCTCCTGTAGGTGAACCTGCTCCTCCTGCCCTGCCCCTTACCTATTGAGTCCCTGGAAATCCGATTACTGATCCAGGCCAGCCAAGCAATTACATTGTTTTTCCTCCACTGCAGCTCGGCGGGTCCTGCGGGCCGAGGTTTACGGGGAAACGGAATTTTAAGACAAAAAAAAAAAGAAGCTCTTGATGATATTGGTATTACAGAGAGGCTTACAGAGCTGGATATTGCTGTTCTGCTTGGCAGTGATTAAGGGTTCCAGTTGAGACTGGATGGTTTATTATGTTTCACTGAAGTGGAGGAAGAGCTGGGAAATGAGGGGAATGGGAAGAGGCAGGGTGGAGTTGTGGGGATGTTACAGCTGAGGGGTGGGATGAGCAAATCCCTGGACCCACAAGGATGGAGCTCTGCCCGTGTGTTCATGCTCAACCCAGACCTTTCTATGATATGATTGAGTTGATTATAATAATATAATATAATATAATATAATATAATATAATATAATATAATATAATATAATATAATATGTATTATTGATATGATATTTCACATCCATCCTTGGCAATGACACACAAGTTCAGCCAAGGTCATAGCACAGACAGTGATTATATTACATTATATATGTTATGTTATGTTATATTATATTATATTATATTATATTATATTATATTATATTATATTATATTATATTATATTATACTATACTATACTATACTATATTATATTATAGATATGATCTGACACGTCCATCCCTGGCAATGACACACAAGTTCAGCCAAGGTCATAGCACAGACACCCAGGCTCCACCCAGAGCATTCCCATCCTCCCTGGGCCACACCCCTGAGCTTTCCCAGCCTGGAATGGCTTTTCATGCTGTGCCCATTTGGGAGTTTTGGACAGCTGGCTTGGGAGCAGGGCATGGCAAAGGCATAACTTCCCATCAGGGAGCAGGAGAGCTTTTGGAACTGCAGAGGAAATGTTTTCTAGCACAAGTTTAAGATAATAAACTCAACTGAGTGAGCAGACACCAGGAAGAAATATTTAATTATCCTTCTCACCATTATGAGGAACTTCTGCCACTCTTCAGGTTATTATACAGTAAATAACCAGTTTTCTAAAGGACAGAGCTGTTTTAATTATATGACAATGAATGCATAATTATTATGTTTGTTAGGAATGAATCACAAGACAACAGACTTGATATTGCTGCTCTAGTTAGTGCATCTTAATTACTTTTTCATTTATTTTGCATATAAAAGCTATTTGCTAATTGTCTTTGCTGTAAATATGCAAAATATAATTAGTCATTCATAATTCTTTATGTGTTATCTAACTGTACATTTGTTACTGAGGAATGTATATTAAAGTTTGCATATTTAATGGGCTTTTGTGGCATAGAATATTTTCATACAAAGTTTTCAGGAAATATTAGAGACATCACTTAAACCTTCTTTTAACCCCCTTTTCCTATGCAAACTAATGTTTCCCAGAAAGACCAGATATTGATAAATTAAACCTCCTGGAAATCCATTTCTGTTTTCTAAGCATACAATATAAATCCTGTGCTGATGATATGAAATGCCTCTTGGTCTCAAACTGAAACCAGAGATTAGGGCCTGTTAAAAGTGTTGCAAGCTGGTCTCTGCAGTGAATTTAAACTGTAAGTACAGAAGTACAGATGCATTTGAGTCCTATTGCAAGATCAAGTGCATTTATCTTGCTCTAGGTGAGTGAAAATGGTTATTTTTTCATCTGAGTACTGTGGCAGGCAAGGCTGTGGTGCTGAAGAATCTGGTGGCAATATTTGGTTTAGGTGCTGTTGATCAGAGCAAGAGCTCACTGCTCTGCTTATTGTAAGGCTGTTGAGCTTTGGTCAAATAATAAAACATACCAGACTCAAAATCTTAATTTTAGTGTTATTTTATTGTTAAAATCTTCATTTTATCTAGTTTTGGCACTTCTTTAAGTCAGGTTGCTCTCCCTGGACTGGAAAACCACAGAAATTCTTCCCGCTTTTCTTTTCCTGAGGCTTAGGCCAGTTCCACCTGCAATCAGCCCTCTGCAAGGCCCACAGGTTTTACCTTGGGATTGTATCCACTGCAGAGATTGCCTGGTTCAGAGGGGCTGTGTGTTTTTGGGAGCTGAGGGCCAGCCCAGGTCTCGGGGAGCTCTGGTGGCAATATTTGGTTTAGGTGCTGTTGATCAGAGCAAGAGCACACTGTTCTGCTTATTGTAGGGCTATTGAGCTTTGGTCAAATAATAAAACATACCAGACTTGAAATCTTGATTTGTTTTAGTGTTAAAATGTTAATTTTATGTAGTTTTGGCACTTGTTAGATCTCTCTTTAAGTCAGGTTGCTCTCCCTGGATTGGAAAACCACAGAAATTCTTCCCGCTTTTCTTTTCCTGAGGCTTAGGCCAGTTCCATCTGCAATCAGCCCTCTGCAAGGCCCACAGGTTTTACCTTGGGATTGTATCCATGCAGAGATTGCTTGGTTCAGAGGGGCTGTGTGTTTTTGGGAGCTGAGGGCCAGCCCAGGTCTCAGGGAGCTCTGGTGGCAATATTCGGTTTAGGTGCTGTTGATCAGAGCAAGAGCTCACTGTTCTGCTTATTGTAAGGCTGTTGAGCTTTGGTCAAATAATAAAACACACCAGACTTGAAATCTTAATTTGTTTTATTGTTAAAATGTTAATTTTATGTAGTTTTGGCACTTGTTAGATCTCTCTTTAAGTCAGGTTGCTCTCCCTGGATTGGAAAACCACAGAAATTCTTCCCGCTTTATTTTCCTGAGGCTTAGGCCAGTTGCATCTGCAATCAGCCCTCTGCAAGGCCCACAGGTTTTACCTTGGGGTTGTATCCACTGCAGAGATTGCCTGGTTCAGAGGGGCTGTGTGTTTTTGGGAGCTGAGGGCCAGCCCAGGTCTCGGGGAGCCCGGCAGATAATCACACATCAGCTGCTCCCTCGGCAGCGCACGTCACATCCCGCATTCCTCCATCTCAAACATTTGATTTACTACCCGGCTGTACTGTTAATCCTATGTCATGACACTCCTATTCACTTCTGCTTTTCAGCTGAAAGCAGCTTCCTATGAAGATAAAGCTAGGTAAAATCTATTGTAGGGGGAAGAATAACTTGAATGCAGCTATCATATCGAAAAGAAAACACACTCCTCCACTCTTCACCCTTTAGATGCTCTGAATACTTTCCTTAATGATGAAGTCAAATAGAATAGCCACTGAGAATACAAGCCATGGTTATTTTTTTTTTCCCCCTCCCCTTCACAAGTAATCCTGCTCCGTGATTCTGTAATTGTTCTTATTTACATTGGGCAAATCTTTTTAAACTAACATATATAAAAAACAGAGTGACAGTCGGGTATGAATTACGGGGAAAAAAAAGCGCCAGCTAACATGCTTCAGTAAATTGTGAGATGAATAAATCATACATATCCCTACTTATCAAACAAGTATTTAGAAGGAAATTTAAATAATGCTGTTTAATGCTGGCACTTGCATAAACCCCCACAACTGTCAGTGATATTTTTTTCAAGCAGTTGACTACTTGAGCTATAGATTAAAAACCATACATTTTATGCATCTGGCACAAGTGCAAAAAAATCCCCCACCACCCAATATCTTTAAATGATGTTCCACTTCCACACAGAAGCTGTGCAACAGCGTTTAATCAACTGAGAGCTGAAAACTTTATATTTCACATCACAGGTGGGGTAATGCCTGTGTGAAAAGGGGAAAGTTATATAGGACAGGTGAAATTTTCGTTTCCAACCTGCACGGCCAGGAGATATTCTGTTGGAGGGAGGTGAATCCTAAATATATTCCTTTTCCTGCAAATAGGCCAGACATGGACATGCTATGAAAGGTATATTGAGAGCATTTGAATATTTTTCTGCCCATTCAAGCTTTCTTAGCTTTTTGGAGGAAATGAGAGCAGCTACCCAGTGTGGCAGAGGTTCCTCCTGTGATCCACTGCCTCTGTCATGAGGGAAGGAGGGCTGTCAGTGCTGGGGTTAAAATCAATTACAACATACTAAAAAATCTGTGGAGAAAACCAAATCCTTTGGTACCAAATTTTCCTTTTGTCCTCGGCGTCAGGCAACTCAAATATGAAAACAAAATTTAGGGTTTAATGGCAGAAAAGACTTTTGAAAATAAATTCACAGGGGTAATAAATTGTGTGGGTTTCAAAATAATCTTTGTTATTATATGGGTGATGCTGAAGACATAAAGACTTGGAGGCAGTTTTGGGGAGAATTTTGTCTTTGAGCATTACAGAAGATTTTACATGTGCTTTTTGGAAGAATTCATTTAAAACTCAGTAGGAAGCAGGTAGGCTGCACATTTCCAGGGCAGGGAAGATGCATTTATTTCTGTCCCATTTAAATGTCAGATTGGTGGGTCAGGATGTCAGCACAGATTCCCCCCAACTTCACCACAGAGATCCGTGGTCTCACAGGAATACAGCTCAGTTTGTCCAAATAAATCATCGTGGAGGTTTTTTTTTTCCATTGAGACAGTTGCAAAACAGCATTTCTCAATGTAATTTTTCTTCTCTCATGGTGGAATCCTGGGCCATCAGCAAAGCCTGAATTTCTGCCTAGTTCTTTGGGGCCAAACCACTGGTTTGTGCAGTGCAAAGGGAACCAGCAGTGTACAGGATCTGGGTGGGAATTACAGATCTGGATATTATGGGCTAAAGCACATCCAGCCTCACCTCCTGCGCAGAGTCAGGCGTTGGTAGAAATGGTTATTTTCTCATCTGGGTGAATCTGGGAGGGTGCAGCACCTTTTCTGTGCCTCCTCTGCCTACCTTGGCTGGGGCTGCCCAGCACCTCTGCTGAGTCCCTCTCAAAAGCAGCAT